>NW_027480459.1:2976637-4464956 GCF_051401765.1 Calliopsis andreniformis | reverse complement strand
TGAGGATTGAGGATTGAAGATTGAGTACTGAGGATTGAAGATTAAGATTGAGGATTGAGGATTGAGGATTGAGGATTGAGGATTGAGGATTTAGAATTGAGGATTGAGGATTGAGGATTGAAGATTGAGGATTGGGTATTGAGGATTGAAGAATGAGGATTGAGGACTGAGGATTGAGGATTGAGGATTGAGGATTGAAGACTGAGTATTGAGGATTGAAGATTCAGGATTGAGGAGTGAGTATTGAAGATTGAGGATGTGGGACTGAGGATTGAATATTGAGGATTGAGGATTGAGGGTTGAGGATTGAGGATTGAGTATTGAGGATTGAAGATTGAGGATTGGGTATTGAGGATTGAAGAATGAGGATTGAGGATTGAGGATTGAGGACTGAGGATTGAGGATTGAGTATTGAGGATTGAGGATTGAAGATTGAGGATTGAGGAATGAGGATTGAGGATTGAGGATTGAGGATTGAAGATTGAGGATTGATGATTGAGGATTGAGTATTGAATATTGAGTATTGAGTATTGAGGATTGAAGATTGAGGATTGAGGATTGAGTGTTGACGATTGAGGACGAGGACTGACTGTTGAGAATTGAAGTTTGAGGGTTGAGGATTGAGGATTGAGGACTGAGGAATGACGATTGAGTATTAAAGATTGAGGATTGATTACTGAGGATTGAGGATTGAGGATTGAGGATTGAGGATTGAGGATTGAGGATTGAGGATTGAAGGTTCAGTATTGAGGATTGAAGATTGAGAATTGAGGATTGAGGATTGAACATTGAGGTCTGAGCGCTCAGGGTTGAGTGATGAGAATTGATGTTTGTGGATAGAGATTTGAAGATTGCAGATTGATTATTGAGTACTGAAAACTGTGAATTGAGGATATTCTATTGGGGATTGAGGATTGACAACTGATTGTTGAGGACTGAGAGCTGAATATTGAGGATGCAGTATTGAGGATTCAGAATTGAGGTTTGAGGACTGAGGATTGAGGATTGGAGAATGAGGATTGAGGATTGAGGATTGAGGATTGAAGATTGAGGATTAAGGATTGAAGATTGGGGATTGAGGATCTACGCTTGGAGATTGATTATTGAGGATTGAAGATTGAGGATTGAGGATTGAGGATTGAGAATTGAGAATTGAGGATGAGGACTGAGGGTTGAGGATTTAGGTTTGAGGAACGAGGATTGAGGATTGAGGATTGAGGACTGAGGAATGACGATTGAGTATTGAAGATTGAGGATTGATTACTGAGGATTGAGGATTGAGGATTGAGGATTGAAGTTTGAGTATTGAGGATTGAAGATTGACGATTGAGGATTGAGGGTTGAGGATTGAGGATTGAGGATTGAGGACTGAGGATTGAAGATTGACGATTGAGGATTGAGGATTGAGGATTGAGGATTAAGGATTGAGGATTGAGGATTGAGTATTGAGGATTGAAGATTGAGGATTGGGTATTGAGGATTGAAGACTGAGTATTGAGGATTGAAGATTCAGGATTGAGGAGTGAGTATTGAAGATTGAGGATGTGGGACTGAGGATTGAATATTGAGGATTGAGGATTGAGGATTGAGGATTGAGGATTGAGGATTGAGGATTGAGGATTGAAGATTGAGGATTGGGTATTGAGGATTGAAGAATGAGGATTGAGGACTGAGGATTGAGGATTGAGGATTGAGGATTGAAGACTGAGTATTGAGGATTGAAGATTCAGGATTGAGGAGTGAGTATTGAAGATTGAGGATGTGGGACTGAGGATTGAATATTGAGGATTGAGGATTGAGGATTGAGGATTGAGGATTGAGTATTGAGGATTGAAGATTGAGGATTGGGTATTGAGGATTGAAGAATGAGGATTGAGGATTGAGGATTGAGGACTGAGGATTGAGGATTGAGGATTGAGGATTGAGGATTGAAGATTGAGGATTGAGGATTGAGGATTGAGTATTGAATATTGAGTATTGAGGATTGAAGATTGAGGATTGAGGATTGAGTGTTGACGATTGAGGACGAGGACTGACGGTTGAGGATTGAGGTTTGAGGGTTGACGATTGAGGATTGAGGACTGAGGATTGAGGATTGAGGATTGAGCATTGAGGATTGAAGATTGAGGACTGGGGATTGAGGTTTGAAGATTGAGGATTAAGGATTGAAGATTGGGGATTGAGGATCTAGGATTGGAGATTGACTATTGAGGATTGAATATTGAGGATTGAGGATTGAGGATTGAGAATTGAGAATTGAGGATGAGGACTGAGGGTTGAGGATTTAGGTTTGAGGAACGAGGATTGAGGATTGAGGATTGAGGATTGAAGATTGAGTATTAAGGATTGAAGACTGACGATTGAGGGTTGAGGATAGAGGATTGAGGATTGAGGATTGAAGATAGAGTATTGAAGATTGAGGATTGAGGATTGAGGATTGAGGATTGAGGATTGAAGATTGAGTATTGAGGATTGAAAACTGACGATTGAGGATTGAGGATGGAGGATTGAATATTGAGTATTGAGGATTGAATATTGGGGATTGAAAATTGAGGATTGAGGATTGAGGATTGAGGATTGAGGATTGAGGATTGAGGATTGAGGATTGAGGATTGAAGATTGAGTATTGAGGATTGAAGATTGAGGATTGAGGATTGAGGATTGAGGATTGAGGATTGAGGATTGAGGATGAGGGCTGAGGGTTGAGGATTGAGGTTTGAGGATTGAGGATTGAGGATTGAGGAATGAGGATTGAGGATTGAGGATTGAGGATTGAAGATTGAGGATTGATGATTGAGGATTGAGTATTGAATATTGAGTATTGAGTATTGAGGATTGAAGATTGAGGATTGAGGATTGAGTGTTGACGATTGAGGACGAGGACTGACTGTTGAGAATTGAAGTTTGAGGGTTGAGGATTGAGGATTGAGGACTGAGGAATGACGATTGAGTATTAAAGATTGAGGATTGATTACTGAGGATTGAGGATTGAGGATTGAGGATTGAGGATTGAGGATTGAGGATTGAGGATTGAGGATTGAGGATTGAGGATTGAAGGTTCAGTATTGAGGATTGAAGATTGAGAATTGAGGATTGAGGATTGAACATTGAGGTCTGAGCGCTCAGGGTTGAGTGATGAGAATTGATGTTTGTGGATAGAGATTTGAAGATTGCAGATTGATTATTGAGTACTGAAAACTGTGAATTGAGGATATCCTATTGGGGATTGAGGATTGACAACTGATTGTTGAGGACTGAGGGCTGAATATTGAGGATGCAGTATTGAGGATTCAGAATTGAGGTTTGAGGACTGAGGATTGAGGATTGGAGAATGAGGATTGAGGATTGAGGATTGAGGATTGAAGATTGAGGATTAAGGATTGAAGATTGGGGATTGAGGATCTACGCTTGGAGATTGATTATTGAGGATTGAAGATTGAGGATTGAGGATTGAGGATTGAGAATTGAGAATTGAGGATGAGGACTGAGGGTTGAGGATTTAGGTTTGAGGAACGAGGATTGAGGATTGAGGATTGAGGACTGAGGAATGACGATTGAGTATTGAAGATTGAGGATTGATTACTGAGGATTGAGGATTGAGGATTGAGGATTGAAGTTTGAGTATTGAGGATTGAAGATTGACGATTGAGGATTGAGGATTGAGGATTGAGGATTGAGGATTGAGGACTGAGGATTGAAGATTGACGATTGAGGATTGAGGATTGAGGATTGAGGATTAAGGATTGAGGATTGAGGATTGAGTATTGAGAATTGAGGATCGAGGATTGAAGATTGAGTACTGAGGATTGAAGATTAAGATTGAGGATTGAGGATTGAGGATTGAGGATTGAGGATTGAGGATTTAGAATTGAGGATTGAGGATTGAGGATTGAAGATTGAGGATTGGGTATTGAGGATTGAAGAATGAGGATTGAGGACTGAGGATTGAGGATTGAGGATTGAGGATTGAAGACTGAGTATTGAGGATTGAAGATTCAGGATTGAGGAGTGAGTATTGAAGATTGAGGATGTGGGACTGAGGATTGAATATTGAGGATTGAGGATTGAGGATTGAGGATTGAGGATTGAGTATTGAGGATTGAAGATTGAGGATTGGGTATTGAGGATTGAAGAATGAGGATTGAGGATTGAGGATTGAGGACTGAGGATTGAGGATTGAGGATTGAGGACTGAGGATTGAAGATTGAGGATTGAGGATTGAGGATTGAGTATTGAATATTGAGTATTGAGGATTGAAGATTGAGGATTGAGGATTGAGTGTTGACGATTGAGGACGAGGACTGACGGTTGAGGATTGAGGTTTGAGGGTTGACGATTGAGGATTGAGGACTGAGGATTGAGGATTGAGGATTGAGCATTGAGGATTGAAGATTGAGGACTGGGGATTGAGGTTTGAAGATTGAGGATTAAGGATTGAAGATTGGGGATTGAGGATCTAGGATTGGAGATTGACTATTGAGGATTGAATATTGAGGATTGAGGATTGAGAATTGAGAATTGAGAATTGAGGATGAGGACTGAGGGTTGAGGATTTACGTTTGAGGAACGAGGGTTGAGGATTGAGGATTGAGGATTGAAGATTGAGTATTAAGGATTGAAGACTGACGATTGAGGGTTGAGGATAGAGGATTGAGGATTGAGAATTGAAGATTGAGTATTGAGGATTGAAAATTCAGGATTGAGGATTGAGGATTGAGGATTGAGGATTGAAGAATGAGGATTGAGGATTGAGGATTGAGGATTGAAGATTGCAGATTGAGTATTGAGGATTGAAGATTGAGGATTGAGGATTGAGGATTGAGGATTGAGGATTGAGGATTGAGGATTGAACATTGAGTATTGAGGATTGAAGATTGAGGATTGAGGAATGAGGATTGAGGATTGAGGATTGAGGATGAGGGCTGAGGGTTGGGGATTGAGGTTTGAGGACTGGGGACTGAGGATTGAGGATTGAGAATTGTGGATTGAGGATTGAGGATTGAAGATTGAGGACTGGGTATTGAGGATTGAAGAATGAGGATTGAGGATTGAGGATTGAGGATTGAGGATTGAGGATTGAGGATTGAGGAATGAGGATTGAGGACTGAGGATTGAGGATTGAGGATTGAGGATTGAGGATTGAAGATTGAGGATTGAGGATTGAAGATTGAGGATTGAGGATTGGGTATTGAGGATTGAAGAATGAGGATTGAAGATTGAGGATTGAGGATTGAGTGTTGACGTTTGAGGACGAGTACTGACGGTTGAGGGTTGAGGTTTGAGGGTTGAGGATTGAGGATTGAGGACTGAGGATTGAGGATTGAGGATTGAGCATTGAGGATTGAAGATTGAGGATTGAGGATTGAGTGTTGACGATTGAGGACGAGGACTGACGGTTGAGGATTGAGGTTTGAGGGTTGACGATTGAGGATTGAGGACTGAGGATTGAGGATTGAGGATTGAGCATTGAGGATTGAAGATTGAGGACTGGGGATTGAGGTTTGAAGATTGAGGATTAAGGATTGAAGATTGGGGATTGAGGATCTAGGATTGGAGATTGACTATTGAGGATTGAATATTGAGGATTGAGGATTGAGAATTGAGAATTGAGAATTGAGGATGAGGACTGAGGGTTGAGGATTTACGTTTGAGGAACGAGGGTTGAGGATTGAGGATTGAGGATTGAAGATTGAGTATTAAGGATTGAAGACTGACGATTGAGGGTTGAGGATAGAGGATTGAGGATTGAGAATTGAAGATTGAGTATTGAGGATTGAAAATTCAGGATTGAGGATTGAGGATTGAGGATTGAGGATTGAAGAATGAGGATTGAGGATTGAGGATTGAGGATTGAAGATTGCAGATTGAGTATTGAGGATTGAAGATTGAGGATTGAGGATTGAGGATTGAGGATTGAGGATTGAGGATTGAGGATTGAACATTGAGTATTGAGGATTGAAGATTGAGGATTGAGGAATGAGGATTGAGGATTGAGGATTGAGGATGAGGGCTGAGGGTTGGGGATTGAGGTTTGAGGACTGGGGACTGAGGATTGAGGATTGAGAATTGTGGATTGAGGATTGAGGATTGAAGATTGAGGACTGGGTATTGAGGATTGAAGAATGAGGATTGAGGATTGAGGATTGAGGATTGAGGATTGAGGATTGAGGATTGAGGAATGAGGATTGAGGACTGAGGATTGAGGATTGAGGATTGAGGATTGAGGATTGAAGATTGAGGATTGAGGATTGAAGATTGAGGATTGAGGATTGGGTATTGAGGATTGAAGAATGAGGATTGAAGATTGAGGATTGAGGATTGAGTGTTGACGTTTGAGGACGAGTACTGACGGTTGAGGGTTGAGGTTTGAGGGTTGAGGATTGAGGATTGAGGACTGAGGATTGAGGATTGAGGATTGAGCATTGAGGATTGAAGATTGAGGATTGAGGATAGAGAATTGATGTTTGAGGATTGAGGAATGAAGATTGTGGATTGGGTACTGAGGATTGAAGAATGAGGATTGAGGATTGTGGATTGAGGATTGAAGATTGAGGACTGAGGATCGAGGATTGAGGATTGAGTATTGAGGATTGAAGATTGACGATCGAGGATTGAGGATTGAGGATTGAGGATTGAGGATTGAGGATTGAGGATTGGGGATTGAAGATTGAGGATTGAGGATTGAGGACTGAGGATTGAGGATTGAGGGATTAGAATTGAGGATTGAGGATTGAACATTGAGTATTGAGGATTGAAGATTGAGGATTGAGGATTGAGGATTGAGTGTTGACGATTGAGCACGAGGACTGACGGTTGAGGATTGAGGTTTGAGGGTTGAGGATTGAGGATTGAGGACTGAGGATTGAGGATTGAGGATTGAGCATTGAGGATTGAAGATTGAGGATTGAGGATTGAGGATTGAGGATTGAGGATTGAGGATTGAGGATTGAAGATTGAGTACTGAGGATTGAAGATTAAGATTGAGGATTGAGGATTGAGGATTGAGGATTGAGGATTGAGGATTTAGAATTGAGGATTGTGGATTGAACATTGAGTATTGAGGATTGAAGATTGAGGATTGAGGATTGAGGATTGAGTGTTGCCGATTGAGGACGAGGACTCACGGTTGAGGATTGAGGTTTGAGGGTTGAGGATTGAGGATTGAGGACTGAGGATTGAGGATCCAGGATTGAGCATTGAGGATTGAACATTGAGGACTGGGGATTGAGGATTGAAGATTGAGGTTTAAGGATTGAACATTGGGGATTGAGGATCTATTATTGGAGATTGATTATTGAGGATTGAAGATTGAGGATTGAGGATTGAGGATTGAGAATTGAGAATTGAGGATGAGGACTGAGGGATGAGGATTGAGGTTTGAGGAACGAGGATTGAGGATTGAGGATTGAGGACTGAGGAATGACGATTGAGTATTGGAGATTCAGGATTGATTACTGAGGATTGAGGATTGAGGATTGAGGATTGAGGATTGAGGATTGACGGTTCAGTATTGAGGATTGAAGATTGAGAATCGAGGATTGAGGATTGAACATTGAGGTCTGAGCGTTCAGGGTTGAGTGATGAGAATTGATGTTTGTGGATAGAGATTTGAAGATTGCAGATTGAGTATTGAGTATTGAAAACTGTGAATTGAGGATATTCTATTGGGGATTGAGGATTGACAACTGATTGTTGAGGACTGAGGGCTGAAGATTGAGGATGCAGGGTTGAGGATTCAGAATTGAGGTTTGAGGACT
The DNA here is from genome assembly GCF_051401765.1 of Calliopsis andreniformis. Taxonomy (NCBI): domain Eukaryota; kingdom Metazoa; phylum Arthropoda; class Insecta; order Hymenoptera; family Andrenidae; genus Calliopsis; species Calliopsis andreniformis. Next base: position 4,457,199 of record NW_027480459.1, on the reverse strand, counting down.
GAGGATTGAGGATTGGAGAATGAGGATTGAGGATTGAGGATTGAGGATTGAACATTGCAGATTGCATATTGAGGATTGAAGATTGCGGATTGAGGATTGAGGATTGAGGGTTGAGGATTGAGGACGAGGACTGACGGTTGAGGATTGAGGTTTGAGGATTGAGGATTGAGGATTGAGGACTGAGGATTGAGGATTGAGGATTGAGCATTGAGGATTGAAGATTGAGGACTGGGGATTGAGGTTTGAAGATTGAGGATTAAGGATTGAAGATTGGGGATTGAGGATCTAGGATTGGAGATTGACTATTGAGGATTGAATATTGAGGATTGAGGATTGAGGATTGAGAATTGAGAATTGAGGATGAGGACTGAGGGTTGAGGATTTAGGTTTGAGGAACGAGGATTGAGGATTGAGGATTGAGGATTGAAGATTGAGTATTAAGGATTGAAGACTGACGATTGAGGGTTGAGGATAGAGGATTGAGGATTGAGGATTGAAGATAGAGTATTGAAGATTGAGGATTGAGGATTGAGGATTGAGGATTGAGGATTGAAGATTGAGTATTGAGGATTGAAAACTGACGATTGAGGATTGAGGATGGAGGATTGAATATTGAGTATTGAGGATTGAATATTGGGGATTGAAAATTGAGGATTGAGGATTGAGGATTGAGGATTGAGGATTGAGGATTGAGGATTGAGGATTGAGGATTGAAGATTGAGTATTGAGGATTGAAGATTGAGGATTGAGGATTGAGGATTGAGGATTGAGGATTGAGGATTGAGGATGAGGGCTGAGGGTTGAGGATTGAGGTTTGAGGATTGAGGATTGAGGATTGAGGAATGAGGATTGAGGATTGAGGATTGAGGATTGAAGATTGAGGATTGATGATTGAGGATTGAGTATTGAATATTGAGTATTGAGTATTGAGGATTGAAGATTGAGGATTGAGGATTGAGTGTTGACGATTGAGGACGAGGACTGACTGTTGAGAATTGAAGTTTGAGGGTTGAGGATTGAGGATTGAGGACTGAGGAATGACGATTGAGTATTAAAGATTGAGGATTGATTACTGAGGATTGAGGATTGAGGATTGAGGATTGAGGATTGAGGATTGAGGATTGAGGATTGAGGATTGAGGATTGAGGATTGAAGGTTCAGTATTGAGGATTGAAGATTGAGAATTGAGGATTGAGGATTGAACATTGAGGTCTGAGCGCTCAGGGTTGAGTGATGAGAATTGATGTTTGTGGATAGAGATTTGAAGATTGCAGATTGATTATTGAGTACTGAAAACTGTGAATTGAGGATATCCTATTGGGGATTGAGGATTGACAACTGATTGTTGAGGACTGAGGGCTGAATATTGAGGATGCAGTATTGAGGATTCAGAATTGAGGTTTGAGGACTGAGGATTGAGGATTGGAGAATGAGGATTGAGGATTGAGGATTGAGGATTGAAGATTGAGGATTAAGGATTGAAGATTGGGGATTGAGGATCTACGCTTGGAGATTGATTATTGAGGATTGAAGATTGAGGATTGAGGATTGAGGATTGAGAATTGAGAATTGAGGATGAGGACTGAGGGTTGAGGATTTAGGTTTGAGGAACGAGGATTGAGGATTGAGGATTGAGGACTGAGGAATGACGATTGAGTATTGAAGATTGAGGATTGATTACTGAGGATTGAGGATTGAGGATTGAGGATTGAAGTTTGAGTATTGAGGATTGAAGATTGACGATTGAGGATTGAGGATTGAGGATTGAGGATTGAGGATTGAGGACTGAGGATTGAAGATTGACGATTGAGGATTGAGGATTGAGGATTGAGGATTAAGGATTGAGGATTGAGGATTGAGTATTGAGAATTGAGGATCGAGGATTGAAGATTGAGTACTGAGGATTGAAGATTAAGATTGAGGATTGAGGATTGAGGATTGAGGATTGAGGATTGAGGATTTAGAATTGAGGATTGAGGATTGAGGATTGAAGAGTGAGGATTGGGTATTGAGGATTGAAGAATGAGGATTGAGGACTGAGGATTGAGGATTGAGGATTGAGGATTGAGGATTGAAGACTGAGTATTGAGGATTGAAGATTCAGGATTGAGGAGTGAGTATTGAAGATTGAGGATGTGGGACTGAGGATTGAATATTGAGGATTGAGGATTGAGGATTGAGGATTGAGGATTGAGTATTGAGGATTGAAGATTGAGGATTGGGTATTGAGGATTGAAGAATGAGGATTGAGGATTGAGGATTGAGGACTGAGGATTGAGGATTGAGGATTGAGGACTGAGGATTGAAGATTGAGGATTGAGGATTGAGGATTGAGTATTGAATATTGAGTATTGAGGATTGAAGATTGAGGATTGAGGATTGAGTGTTGACGATTGAGGACGAGGACTGACGGTTGAGGATTGAGGTTTGAGGGTTGACGATTGAGGATTGAGGACTGAGGATTGAGGATTGAGGATTGAGCATTGAGGATTGAAGATTGAGGACTGGGGATTGAGGTTTGAAGATTGAGGATTAAGGATTGAAGATTGGGGATTGAGGATCTAGGATTGGAGATTGACTATTGAGGATTGAATATTGAGGATTGAGGATTGAGAATTGAGAATTGAGAATTGAGGATGAGGACTGAGGGTTGAGGATTTACGTTTGAGGAACGAGGGTTGAGGATTGAGGATTGAGGATTGAAGATTGAGTATTAAGGATTGAAGACTGACGATTGAGGGTTGAGGATAGAGGATTGAGGATTGAGAATTGAAGATTGAGTATTGAGGATTGAAAATTCAGGATTGAGGATTGAGGATTGAGGATTGAGGATTGAAGAATGAGGATTGAGGATTGAGGATTGAGGATTGAAGATTGCAGATTGAGTATTGAGGATTGAAGATTGAGGATTGAGGATTGAGGATTGAGGATTGAAGATTGAGTATTGAGGATTGAGGATTGAGGATTGAGGATTGAGGATTGAGGATTGAACATTGAGTATTGAGGATTGAAGATTGAGGATTGAGGAATGAGGATTGAGGATTGAGGATTGAGGATGAGGGCTGAGGGTTGGGGATTGAGGTTTGAGGACTGGGGACTGAGGATTGAGGATTGAGAATTGTGGATTGAGGATTGAGGATTGAAGATTGAGGACTGGGTATTGAGGATTGAAGAATGAGGATTGAGGATTGAGGATTGAGGATTGAGGATTGAGGATTGAGGATTGAGGAATGAGGATTGAGGACTGAGGATTGAGGATTGAGGATTGAGGATTGAGGATTGAAGATTGAGGATTGAGGATTGAAGATTGAGGATTGAGGATTGGGTATTGAGGATTGAAGAATGAGGATTGAAGATTGAGGATTGAGGATTGAGTGTTGACGTTTGAGGACGAGTACTGACGGTTGAGGGTTGAGGTTTGAGGGTTGAGGATTGAGGATTGAGGACTGAGGATTGAGGATTGAGGATTGAGCATTGAGGATTGAAGATTGAGGATTGAGGATAGAGAATTGATGTTTGAGGATTGAGGAATGAAGATTGTGGATTGGGTACTGAGGATTGAAGAATGAGGATTGAGGATTGTGGATTGAGGATTGAAGATTGAGGACTGAGGATCGAGGATTGAGGATTGAGTATTGAGGATTGAAGATTGACGATCGAGGATTGAGGATTGAGGATTGAGGATTGAGGATTGAGGATTGAGGATTGGGGATTGAAGATTGAGGATTGAGGATTGAGGACTGAGGATTGAGGATTGAGGGATTAGAATTGAGGATTGAGGATTGAACATTGAGTATTGAGGATTGAAGATTGAGGATTGAGGATTGAGGATTGAGTGTTGACGATTGAGCACGAGGACTGACGGTTGAGGATTGAGGTTTGAGGGTTGAGGATTGAGGATTGAGGACTGAGGATTGAGGATTGAGGATTGAGCATTGAGGATTGAAGATTGAGGATTGAGGATTGAGGATTGAGGATTGAGGATTGAGGATTGAGGATTGAAGATTGAGTACTGAGGATTGAAGATTAAGATTGAGGATTGAGGATTGAGGATTGAGGATTGAGGATTGAGGATTTAGAATTGAGGATTGTGGATTGAACATTGAGTATTGAGGATTGAAGATTGAGGATTGAGGATTGAGGATTGAGTGTTGCCGATTGAGGACGAGGACTCACGGTTGAGGATTGAGGTTTGAGGGTTGAGGATTGAGGATTGAGGACTGAGGATTGAGGATCCAGGATTGAGCATTGAGGATTGAACATTGAGGACTGGGGATTGAGGATTGAAGATTGAGGTTTAAGGATTGAACATTGGGGATTGAGGATCTATTATTGGAGATTGATTATTGAGGATTGAAGATTGAGGATTGAGGATTGAGGATTGAGAATTGAGAATTGAGGATGAGGACTGAGGGATGAGGATTGAGGTTTGAGGAACGAGGATTGAGGATTGAGGATTGAGGACTGAGGAATGACGATTGAGTATTGGAGATTCAGGATTGATTACTGAGGATTGAGGATTGAGGATTGAGGATTGAGGATTGAGGATTGACGGTTCAGTATTGAGGATTGAAGATTGAGAATCGAGGATTGAGGATTGAACATTGAGGTCTGAGCGTTCAGGGTTGAGTGATGAGAATTGATGTTTGTGGATAGAGATTTGAAGATTGCAGATTGAGTATTGAGTATTGAAAACTGTGAATTGAGGATATTCTATTGGGGATTGAGGATTGACAACTGATTGTTGAGGACTGAGGGCTGAAGATTGAGGATGCAGGGTTGAGGATTCAGAATTGAGGTTTGAGGACTGAGGATTGAGGATTGGAGAATGAGGATTGAGGATTGAGGATTGAGGATTGAACATTGCAGATTGCATATTGAGGATTGAAGATTGCGGATTGAGGATTGAGGATTGAGGGTTGAGGATTGAGGACGAGGACTGACGGTTGAGGATTGAGGTTTGAGGATTGAGGATTGAGGATTGAGGACTGAGGGGATTGAAGATTGAGGATTGAGCATTGAGGATTGGAGATTGAGGACTGGGGATTGAGGATTGAAGATTGAGGATTAAGGAATGAGGATTGGGGATTGAGGATCTAGGATTGGAGATTGATTATTGAGGATTGAAGATTGAGGATTGCGGATTGAGTATTGAGAATTGAGAATTGAGGATGAGGGCTGAGGGTTGAGGATTGAGGTTTGACGAACGAGGATTGAGGGTTGAGGATTGAGGACTGAGGACTGACGATTGAGTATTGAGGATTGAGGATTGATTACTGAGGATTGAGGATTGAGAATTGAGGATTGAGGATTGAGGATTGGGGATAGAGTATTGAAGATTCAGTATTGAGGATTGAAGATTGAGAATTGAAGATTGAGGATTGAACATAGAGGACTGAGCGTTCAGGGTTGAGTGATGAGAATTGATGTTTGTGGAAAGAGATTTGAAGATTGCAGATTGAGTACTGAGTTTTGAAAACTGTGAATTGAGGATATTCTATTGCGGATTGAGGATTGACAATTGATTGTTGAGGACTGAGGGCTGAAGATTGAGGATGCAGGATTGAGGACTCAGTATTGAGGATTGAAAATTGAGGATTGAGGATTGAGGGTTGAGGATTGAGGATTGAAGAATGAGGATTGAGTATTGAATATTGAGGATTGAGGATTGAAGATTGAGTATTGAGGATTGAAGATTGACGATTGAGGATTGAGGATTGAGGATTGAGGATTGAGGATTGAGGATTGAGGATTGAAGATTGACGATTGAGGATTGAGGATTGAGGATTGAGGATTGAGGATTGAGGATTGAGGATTGAGGACTGAGGATTGAAGATTGAGTATTGAGGATTGAAGATTGAGGATTGAGGATTGAGTATTGAGGATTGAGGATTGAGGATTGAGGATTGAGGATTGAGGATTGAATATTCAGTATTGAGGATTGAAAATTGAGGATTGAGGATTGAGGATTGAGGATTGAGGATTGAAGAATGAGGATTGAGTATTGAGTATTGAGGATTGAGGATTGAAGATTGAGTATTGAGGATTGAAGATTGACGATTGAGGATTGAGGATTGAGGATTGTGGATTGAGGATTGAGGATTGAAGATTGACGATTGAGGATTGAGGATTGAGGATTGAGGATTGAGGATTGAGGATTGAGGATTGAGGACTGAGGATTGAAGATTGAGTATTGAGGATTGAAGATTGAGGATTGAGGATCGGGGATTGAGGATTGAGGACTTAGAATTGAGGATTGAGGATTGAGGATTGAAGATTGAGGATTGGGTATTGAGGATTGAAGAATGAGGATTGAGTATTGAGGATTGAGGATTGAGGATTGAGGATTGAAGAATGACGATTGAGGATTGAGGATTGAGGATTGAGGATTGAGGATTGAGGATTGAGGATTGAGTATTGAGGATTGAGGATTGAGGATTGAAGATTGAGTACTGAGGATTGAAGATTAAGATTGAGGATTGAGGATTGAGGATTGAGGATTGAGGATTGAGGATTTAGAATTGAGGATTGAGGATTGAGGATTGAAGATTGAGGATTGGGTATTGAGGATTGAAGAATGAGGATTGAGGACTGAGGATTGAGGATTGAGGATTGAGGATTGAAGACTGAGTATTGAGGATTGAAGATTCAGGATTGAGGAGTGAGTATTGAAGATTGAGGATGTGGGACTGAGGATTGAATATTGAGGATTGAGGATTGAGGGTTGAGGATTGAGGATTGAGTATTGAGGATTGAAGATTGAGGATTGGGTATTGAGGATTGAAGAATGAGGATTGAGGATTGAGGATTGAGGACTGAGGATTGAGGATTGAGTATTGAGGATTGAGGATTGAAGATTGAGGATTGAGGATTGAGGATTGAGTATTGAATATTGAGTATTGAGGATTGAAGATTGAGGATTGAGGATTGAGTGTTGACGATTGAGGACGAGGACTGACGGTTGAGGATTGACGTTTGAGGGTTGACGATTGAGGATTGAGGACTGAGGATTGAGGATTGAGGATTGAGCATTGAGGATTGAAGATTGAGGACTGGGGATTGAGATTTGATGATTGAGGATTAAGGATTGAAGATTGGGGATTGAAAATCTAGGATTGGAGATTGATTATTGAGGATTGAATATTGAGGATTGAGGATTGAGGATTGAGAATTGAGAATTGAGGATGAGGACTGAGGGTTGAGGATTTAGGTTTGAGGAACGAGGATTGAGGATTGAGGATTGAGGATTGAAGATTGAGTATTAAGGATTGAAGACTGACGATTGAGGGTTGAGGATAGAGGATTGAGGATTGAGGATTGAAGATTGAGTATTGAGGATTGAAAATTGAGGATTGAGGATTGAGGATTGAGGATTGAGGATTGAAGAATGAGGATTGAGTATTGAGGATTGAGGATTGAAGATTGCAGATTGAGTATTGAGGATTGAAGATTGAGGATTGAGGATTGAGGATTGAGGATTGAGGATTGAAGATTGAGTATTGAGGATTGAAAACTGACGATTGAGGATTGAGGATGGAGGATTGAATATTGAGTATTGAGGATTGAATATTGGGGATTGAAAATTGAGGATTGAGGATTGAGGATTGAGGATTGAGGATTGAGGATTGAGGATTGAGGATTGAAGATTGAGTATTGAGGATTGAAGATTGAGGATTGAGGATTGAGGATTGAGGATTGAGGATTGAGGATTGAGGATGAGGGCTGAGGGTTGAGGATTGAGGTTTGAGGATTGAGGATTGAGGATTGAGGAATGAGGATTGAGGATTGAGGATTGAGGATTGAAGATTGAGGATTGATGATTGAGGATTGAGTATTGAATATTGAGTATTGAGTATTGAGGATTGAAGATTGAGGATTGAGGATTGAGTGTTGACGATTGAGGACGAGGACTGACTGTTGAGAATTGAAGTTTGAGGGTTGAGGATTGAGGATTGAGGACTGAGGAATGACGATTGAGTATTAAAGATTGAGGATTGATTACTGAGGATTGAGGATTGAGGATTGAGGATTGAGGATTGAGGATTGAGGATTGAGGATTGAGGATTGAGGATTGAGGATTGAAGGTTCAGTATTGAGGATTGAAGATTGAGAATTGAGGATTGAGGATTGAACATTGAGGTCTGAGCGCTCAGGGTTGAGTGATGAGAATTGATGTTTGTGGATAGAGATTTGAAGATTGCAGATTGATTATTGAGTACTGAAAACTGTGAATTGAGGATATCCTATTGGGGATTGAGGATTGACAACTGATTGTTGAGGACTGAGGGCTGAATATTGAGGATGCAGTATTGAGGATTCAGAATTGAGGTTTGAGGACTGAGGATTGAGGATTGGAGAATGAGGATTGAGGATTGAGGATTGAGGATTGAAGATTGAGGATTAAGGATTGAAGATTGGGGATTGAGGATCTACGCTTGGAGATTGATTATTGAGGATTGAAGATTGAGGATTGAGGATTGAGGATTGAGAATTGAGAATTGAGGATGAGGACTGAGGGTTGAGGATTTAGGTTTGAGGAACGAGGATTGAGGATTGAGGATTGAGGACTGAGGAATGACGATTGAGTATTGAAGATTGAGGATTGATTACTGAGGATTGAGGATTGAGGATTGAGGATTGAAGTTTGAGTATTGAGGATTGAAGATTGACGATTGAGGATTGAGGATTGAGGATTGAGGATTGAGGATTGAGGACTGAGGATTGAAGATTGACGATTGAGGATTGAGGATTGAGGATTGAGGATTAAGGATTGAGGATTGAGGATTGAGTATTGAGAATTGAGGATTGAGGATTGAAGATTGAGTACTGAGGATTGAAGATTAAGATTGAGGATTGAGGATTGAGGATTGAGGATTGAGGATTGAGGATTTAGAATTGAGGATTGAGGATTGAGGATTGAAGATTGAGGATTGGGTATTGAGGATTGAAGAATGAGGATTGAGGACTGAGGATTGAGGATTGAGGATTGAGGATTGAAGACTGAGTATTGAGGATTGAAGATTCAGGATTGAGGAGTGAGTATTGAAGATTGAGGATGTGGGACTGAGGATTGAATATTGAGGATTGAGGATTGAGGATTGAGGATTGAGGATTGAGTATTGAGGATTGAAGATTGAGGATTGGGTATTGAGGATTGAAGAATGAGGATTGAGGATTGAGGATTGAGGACTGAGGATTGAGTATTGAGGATTGAAGATTGAGGATTGAGGATTGAGTGTTGACGATTGAGGACGAGGACTGACGGTTGAGGATTGAGGTTTGAGGGTTGACGATTGAGGATTGAGGACTGAGGATTGAGGATTGAGGATTGAGCATTGAGGATTGAAGATTGAGGACTGGGGATTGAGGTTTGAAGATTGAGGATTAAGGATTGAAGATTGGGGATTGAGGATCTAGGATTGGAGATTGACTATTGAGGATTGAATATTGAGGATTGAGGATTGAGAATTGAGAATTGAGAATTGAGGATGAGGACTGAGGGTTGAGGATTTACGTTTGAGGAACGAGGGTTGACGATTGAGGATTGAGGATTGAAGATTGAGTATTAAGGATTGAAGACTGACGATTGAGGGTTGAGGATAGAGGATTGAGGATTGAGAATTGAAGATTGAGTATTGAGGATTGAAAATTCAGGATTGAGGATTGAGGATTGAGGATTGAGGATTGAAGAATGAGGATTGAGGATTGAGGATTGAGGATTGAAGATTGCAGATTGAGTATTGAGGATTGAAGATTGAGGATTGAGGATTGAGGATTGAGGATTGAGGATTGAAGATTGAGTATTGAGGATTGAGGATTGAGGATTGAGGATTGAGGATTGAGGATTGAACATTGAGTATTGAGGATTGAAGATTGAGGATTGAGGAATGAGGATTGAGGATTGAGGATTGAGGATGAGGGCTGAGGGTTGGGGATTGAGGTTTGAGGACTGGGGACTGAGGATTGAGGATTGAGAATTGTGGATTGACGATTGAGGATTGAAGATTGAGGACTGGGTATTGAGGATTGAAGAATGAGGATTGAGGATTGAGGATTGAGGATTGAGGATTGAGGATTGAGGATTGAGGAATGAGGATTGAGGACTGAGGATTGAGGATTGAGGATTGAGGATTGAGGATTGAAGATTGAGGATTGAGGATTGAAGATTGAGGATTGAGGATTGGGTATTGAGGATTGAAGAATGAGGATTGAAGATTGAGGATTGAGGATTGAGTGTTGACGTTTGAGGACGAGTACTGACGGTTGAGGGTTGAGGTTTGAGGGTTGAGGATTGAGGATTGAGGACTGAGGATTGAGGATTGAGGATTGAGCATTGAGGATTGAAGATTGAGGATTGAGGATAGAGAATTGATGTTTGAGGATTGAGGAATGAAGATTGTGGATTGGGTACTGAGGATTGAAGAATGAGGATTGAGGATTGTGGATTGAGGATTGAAGATTGAGGACTGAGGATCGAGGATTGAGGATTGAGTATTGAGGATTGAAGATTGACGATCGAGGATTGAGGATTGAGGATTGAGGATTGAGGATTGAGGATTGAGGATTGGGGATTGAAGATTGAGGATTGAGGATTGAGGACTGAGGATTGAGGATTGAGGGATTAGAATTGAGGATTGACGATTGAACATTGAGTATTGAGGATTGAAGATTGAGGATTGAGGATTGAGGATTGAGTGTTGACGATTGAGCACGAGGACTGACGGTTGAGGATTGAGGTTTGAGGGTTGAGGATTGAGGATTGAGGACTGAGGATTGAGGATTGAGGATTGAGCATTGAGGATTGAAGATTGAGGATTGAGGATTGAGGATTGAGGATTGAGGATTGAGGATTGAGGATTGAAGATTGAGTACTGAGGATTGAAGATTAAGATTGAGGATTGAGGATTGAGGATTGAGGATTGAGGATTGAGGATTTAGAATTGAGGATTGTGGATTGAACATTGAGTATTGAGGATTGAAGATTGAGGATTGAGGAATGAGGATTGAGTGTTGCCGATTGAGGACGAGGACTCACGGTTGAGGATTGAGGTTTGAGGGTTGAGGATTGAGGATTGAGGACTGAGGATTGAGGATCCAGGATTAAGCATTGAGGATTGAACATTGAGGACTGGGGATTGAGGATTGAAGATTGAGGTTTAAGGATTGAACATTGGGGATTGAGGATCTATTATTGGAGATTGATTATTGAGGATTGAAGATTGAGGATTGAGGATTGAGGATTGAGAATTGAGAATTGAGGATGAGGACTGAGGGATGAGGATTGAGGTTTGAGGAACGAGGATTGAGGATTGAGGCTTGAGGACTGAGGAATGACGATTGAGTATTGGAGATTCAGGATTGATTACTGAGGATTGAGGATTGAGGATTGAGGATTGAGGATTGAGGATTGACGGTTCAGTATTGAGGATTGAAGATTGAGAATCGAGGATTGAGGATTGAACATTGAGGTCTGAGCGTTCAGGGTTGAGTGATGAGAATTGATGTTTGTGGATAGAGATTTGAAGAATGCAGATTGAGTATTGAGTATTGAAAACTGTGAATTGAGGATATTCTATTGGGGATTGAGGATTGACAACTGATTGTTGAGGACTGAGGGCTGAAGATTGAGGATGCAGGGTTGAGGATTCAGAATTGAGGTTTGAGGACTGAGGATTGAGGATTGGAGAATGAGGATTGAGGATTGAGGATTGAGGATTGAACATTGCAGATTGCATATTGAGGATTGAAGATTGCGGATTGAGGATTGAGGATTGAGGGTTGAGGATTGAGGACGAGGACTGACGGTTGAGGATTGAGGTTTGAGGATTGAGGATTGAGGATTGAGGACTGAGGATTGAAGATTGAGGATTGAGCATTGAGGATTGGAGATTGAGGACTGGGGATTGAGGATTGAGAATTGAGGATTGAGGATTGAGGATTGGGGATAGAGTATTGAAGATTCAGTATTGAGGATTGAAGATTGAGAATTGAAGATTGAGGATTGAACATAGAGGACTGAGCGTTCAGGGTTGAGTGATGAGAATTGATGTTTGTGGAAAGAGATTTGAAGATTGCAGATTGAGTACTGAGTTTTGAAAACTGTGAATTGAGGATATTCTATTGCGGATTGAGGATTGACAATTGATTGTTGAGGACTGAGGGCTGAAGATTGAGGATGCAGGATTGAGGATTCAGTATTGAGGATTGAAAATTGAGGATTGAGGATTGAGGGTTGAGGATTGAGGATTGAAGAATGAGGATTGAGTATTGAATATTGAGGATTGAGGATTGAGGATTGAGTATTGAGGATTGAGGATTGAGGATTGAAGATTGAGAACTGAGGATTGAAGATTAAGATTGAGGATTGAGGATTGAGGATCGGGGATTGAGGATTGAGGACTTAGAATTGAGGATTGAGGATTGAGGATTGAAGATTGAGGATTGGGTATTGAGGATTGAAGAATGAGGATTGAGTATTGAGGATTGAGGATTGAGGATTGAGGATTGAAGAATGACGATTGAGGATTGAGGATTGAGGATTGAGGATTGAGGATTGAGTATTGAGGATTGAGGATTGAGGATTGAAGATTGAGTACTGAGGATTGAAGATTAAGATTGAGGATTGAGGATTGAGGATTGAGGATTGAGGATTGAGGATTTAGAATTGAGGATTGAGGATTGAGGATTGAAGATTGAGGATTGGGTATTGAGGATTGAAGAATGAGGATTGAGGACTGAGGATTGAGGATTGAGGATTGAGGATTGAAGACTGAGTATTGAGGATTGAAGATTCAGGATTGAGGAGTGAGTATTGAAGATTGAGGATGTGGGACTGAGGATTGAATATTGAGGATTGAGGATTGAGGGTTGAGGATTGAGGATTGAGTATTGAGGATTGAAGATTGAGGATTGGGTATTGAGGATTGAAGAATGAGGATTGAGGATTGAGGATTGAGGACTGAGGATTGAGGATTGAGTATTGAGGATTGAGGATTGAAGATTGAGGATTGAGGATTGAGGATTGAGTATTGAATATTGAGTATTGAGGATTGAAGATTGAGGATTGAGGATTGAGTGTTGACGATTGAGGACGAGGACTGACGGTTGAGGATTGACGTTTGAGGGTTGACGATTGAGGATTGAGGACTGAGGATTGAGGATTGAGGATTGAGCATTGAGGATTGAAGATTGAGGACTGGGGATTGAGATTTGATGATTGAGGATTAAGGATTGAAGATTGGGGATTGAAAATCTAGGATTGGAGATTGATTATTGAGGATTGAATATTGAGGATTGAGGATTGAGGATTGAGAATTGAGAATTGAGGATGAGGACTGAGGGTTGAGGATTTAGGTTTGAGGAACGAGGATTGAGGATTGAGGATTGAGGATTGAAGATTGAGTATTAAGGATTGAAGACTGACGATTGAGGGTTGAGGATAGAGGATTGAGGATTGAGGATTGAAGATTGAGTATTGAGGATTGAAAATTGAGGATTGAGGATTGAGGATTGAGGATTGAGGATTGAAGAATGAGGATTGAGTATTGAGGATTGAGGATTGAAGATTGCAGATTGAGTATTGAGGATTGAAGATTGAGGATTGAGGATTGAGGATTGAGGATTGAGGATTGAAGATTGAGTATTGAGGATTGAAAACTGACGATTGAGGATTGAGGATGGAGGATTGAATATTGAGTATTGAGGATTGAATATTGGGGATTGAAAATTGAGGATTGAGGATTGAGGATTGAGGATTGAGGATTGAGGATTGAGGATTGAAGATTGAAGATTGAGTATTGAGGATTGAAGATTGAGGATTGAGGATTGAGGATTGAGGATTGAGGATTGAGGATTGAGGATGAGGGCTGAGGGTTGAGGATTGAGGTTTGAGGATTGAGGATTGAGGGTTGAGGAATGAGGATTGAGGATTGAGGATTGAGGATTGAATATTGAGGATTGATGATTGAGGATTGAGTATTGAATATTGAGTATTGAGTATTGAGGATTGAAGATTGAGGATTGAGGATTGAGTGTTGACGATTGAGGACGAGGACTGACTGTTGAGAATTGAAGTTTGAGGGTTGAGGATTGAGGATTGAGGACTGAGGAATGACGATTGAGTATTAAAGATTGAGGATTGATTACTGAGGATTGAGGATTGAGGATTGAGGATTGAGGATTGAGGATTGAGGATTGAAGGTTCAGTATTGAGGATTGAAGATTGAGAATTGAGGATTGAGGATTGAACATTGAGGTCTGAGCGCTCAGGGTTGAGTGATGAGAATTGATGTTTGTGGATAGAGATTTGAAGATTGCAGATTGATTATTGAGTACTGAAAACTGTGAATTGAGGATATTCTATTGGGGATTGAGGATTGACAACTGATTGTTGAGGACTGAGGGCTGAATATTGAGGATGCAGTATTGAGGATTCAGAATTGAGGTTTGAGGACTGAGGATTGAGGATTGGAGAATGAGGATTGAGGATTGAGGATTGAGGATTGAAGATTGAGGATTAAGGGTTGAAGATTGGGGATTGAGGATCTACGCTTGGAGATTGATTATTGAGGATTGAAGATTGAGGATTGAGGATTGAGGATTGAGAATTGAGAATTGAGGATGAGGACTGAGGGTTGAGGATTTAGGTTTGAGGAACGAGGATTGAGGATTTAGGATTGAGGACTGAGGAATGACGATTGAGTATTGAAGATTGAGGATTGATTACTGAGGATTGAGGATTGAGGATTGAGGATTGAAGTTTGAGTATTGAGGATTGAAGATTGACGATTGAGGATTGAGGGTTGAGGATTGAGGATTGAGGATTGAGGACTGAGGATTGAAGATTGACGATTGAGGATTGAGGATTGAGGATTGAGGATTAAGGATTGAGGATTGAGGATTGAGTATTGAGGATTGAAGATTGAGGATTGGGTATTGAGGATTGAAGACTGAGTATTGAGGATTGAAGATTCAGGATTGAGGAGTGAGTATTGAAGATTGAGGATGTGGGACTGAGGATTGAATATTGAGGATTGAGGATTGAGGATTGAGGATTGAGGATTGAGGATTGAGGATTTAGTATTGAGGATTGAGGATTGAGGATTGAAGATTGAGGATTGGGTATTGAGGATTGAAGAATGAGGATTGAGGACTGAGGATTGAGGATTGAGGATTGAGGATTGAAGACTGAGTATTGAGGATTGAAGATTCAGGATTGAGGAGTGAGTATTGAAGATTGAGGATGTGGGACTGAGGATTGAATATTGAGGATTGAGGATTGAGGATTGAGGATTGAGGATTGAGTATTGAGGATTGAAGATTGAGGATTGGGTATTGAGGATTGAAGAATGAGGATTGAGGATTGAGGATTGAGGACTGAGGATTGAGGATTGAGGATTGAGGATTGGGGATTGAAGATTGAGGATTGAGGATTGAGGATTGAGTATTGAATATTGAGTATTGAGGATTGAAGATTGAGGATTGAGGATTGAGTGTTGACGATTGAGGACGAGGACTGACGGTTGAGGATTGAGGTTTGAGGGTTGACGATTGAGGATTGAGGACTGAGGATTGAGGATTGAGGATTGAGCATTGAGGATTGAAGATTGAGGACTGGGGATTGAGGTTTGAAGATTGAGGATTAAGGATTGAAGATTGGGGATTGAGGATCTAGGATTGGAGATTGACTATTGAGGACTGAATATTGAGGATTGAGGATTGAGGATTGAGAATTGAGAATTGAGGATGAGGACTGAGGGTTGAGGATTTAGGTTTGAGGAACGAGGATTGAGGATTGAGGATTGAGGATTGAAGATTGAGTATTAAGGATTGAAGACTGACGATTGAGGGTTGAGGATAGAGGATTGAGGATTGAGGATTGAAGATTGAGTATTGAGGATTGAAAATTGAGGATTGAGGATTGAGGATTGAGGATTGAGGATTGAGGATTGAAGAATGAGGATTGAGTATTGAGGATTGAGGATTGAAGATTGCAGATTGAGTATTGAGGATTGAAGATTGAGGATTGAGGATTGAGGATTGAGGATTGAGGATTGAAGATTGAGTATTGAGGATTGAAAACTGACGATTGAGGATTGAGGATGGAGGATTGAATATTGAGTATTGAGGATTGAATATTGGGGATTGAAAATTGAGGATTGAGGATTGAGGATTGAGGATTGAGGATTGAGGATTGAGGATTGAGGATTGAAGATTGAGTATTGAGGATTGAAGATTGAGGATTGAGGATTGAGGATTGAGGATTGAGGATTGAGGATTGAGGATGAGGGCTGAGGGTTGAGGATTGAGGTTTGAGGATTGAGGATTGAGGATTGAGGAATGAGGATTGAGGATTGAGGATTGAGGATTGAAGATTGAGGATTGATGATTGAGGATTGAGTATTGAATATTGAGTATTGAGTATTGAGGATTGAAGATTGAGGATTGAGGATTGAGTGTTGACGATTGAGGACGAGGACTGACTGTTGAGAATTGAAGTTTGAGGGTTGAGGATTGAGGATTGAGGACTGAGGAATGACGATTGAGTATTAAAGATTGAGGATTGATTACTGAGGATTGAGGATTGAGGATTGAGGATTGAGGATTGAGGATTGAGGATTGAAGGTTCAGTATTGAGGATTGAAGATTGAGAATTGAGGATTGAGGATTGAACATTGAGGTCTGAGCGCTCAGGGTTGAGTGATGAGAATTGATGTTTGTGGATAGAGATTTGAAGATTGCAGATTGATTATTGAGTACTGAAAACTGTGAATTGAGGATATCCTATTGGGGATTGAGGATTGACAACTGATTGTTGAGGACTGAGGGCTGAATATTGAGGATGCAGTATTGAGGATTCAGAATTGAGGTTTGAGGACTGAGGATTGAGGATTGGAGAATGAGGATTGAGGATTGAGGATTGAGGATTGAAGATTGAGGATTAAGGATTGAAGATTGGGGATTGAGGATCTACGCTTGGAGATTGATTATTCAGGATTGAAGATTGAGGATTGAGGATTGAGGATTGAGAATTGAGAATTGAGGATGAGGACTGAGGGTTGAGGATTTAGGTTTGAGGAACGAGGGTTGAGGATTGAGGATTGAGGATTGAAGATTGAGTATTAAGGATTGAAGACTGACGATTGAGGGTTGAGGATAGAGGATTGAGGATTGAGAATTGAAGATTGAGTATTGAGGATTGAAAATTGAGGATTGAGGATTGAGGATTGAGGATTGAGGATTGAAGAATGAGGATTGAGGATTGAGGATTGAGGATTGAAGATTGCAGATTGAGTATTGAGGATTGAAGATTGAGGATTGAGGATTGAGGATTGAGGATTGAGGATTGAAGATTGAGTATTGAGGATTGAGGATTGAGGATTGAGGATTGAGGATTGAGGATTGAACATTGAGTATTGAGGATTGAAGATTGAGGATTGAGGAATGAGGATTGAGGATTGAGGATTGAGGATGAGGGCTGAGGGTTGGGGATTGAGGTTTGAGGACTGGGGACTGAGGATTGAGGATTGAGAATTGTGGATTGAGGATTGAGGATTGAAGATTGAGGACTGGGTATTGAGGATTGAAGAATGAGGATTGAGGATTGAGGATTGAGGATTGAGGACTGAGGATTGAGGATTGAGGAATGAGGATTGAGGACTGAGGATTGAGGATTGAGGATTGAGGATTGAGGATTGAAGATTGAGGATTGAGGATTGAAGATTGAGGATTGAGGATTGGGTATTGAGGATTGAAGAATGAGGATTGAAGATTGAGGATTGAGGATTGAGTGTTGACGATTGAGGACGAGTACTGACGGTTGAGGGTTGAGGTTTGAGGGTTGAGGATTGAGGATTGAGGACTGAGGATTGAGGATTGAGGATTGAGCATTGAGGATTGAAGATTGAGGATTGAGGATAGAGAATTGATGTTTGAGGATTGAGGAATGAAGATTGTGGATTGGGTACTGAGGATTGAAGAATGAGGATTGAGGATTGTGGATTGAGGATTGAAGATTGAGGACTGAGGATCGAGGATTGAGGATTGAGTATTGAGGATTGAAGATTGACGATCGAGCATTGAGGATTGAGGATTGAGGATTGAGGATTGAGGATTGAGGATTGGGGATTGAAGATTGAGGATTGAGGATTGAGGACTGAGGATTGAGGATTGAGGGATTAGAATTGAGGATTGAGGATTGAACATTGAGTATTGAGGATTGAAGATTGAGGATTGAGGATTGAGGATTGAGTGTTGACGATTGAGCACGAGGACTGACGGTTGAGGATTGAGGTTTGAGGGTTGAGGATTGAGGATTGAGGACTGAGGATTGAGGATTGAGGATTGAGCATTGAGGATTGAAGATTGAGGATTGAGGATTGAGGATTGAGGATTGAGGATTGAGGATTGAAGATTGAGTACTGAGGATTGAAGATTAAGATTGAGGATTGAGGATTGAGGATTGAGGATTGAGGATTGAGGATTTAGAATTGAGGATTGTGGATTGAACATTGAGTATTGAGGATTGAAGATTGAGGATTGAGGATTGAGGATTGAGTGTTGCCGATTGAGGACGAGGACTCACGGTTGAGGATTGAGGTTTGAGGGTTGAGGATTGAGGATTGAGGACTGAGGATTGAGGATCCAGGATTGAGCATTGAGGATTGAAGATTGAGGACTGGGGATTGAGGATTGAAGATTGAGGTTTAAGGATTGAACATTGGGGATTGAGGATCTAGGATTGGAGATTGATTATTGAGGATTGAAGATTGAGGATTGAGGATTGAGGATTGAGAATTGAGAATTGAGGATGAGGACTGAGGGTTGGGGATTGAGGATTGTGGATTGAGGATTGAAGATTGAGGACTGAGGATCGAGGATTGAGAATTGAGTATTGAGGATTGAAGATTGACGATCGAGGATTGAGGATTGAGGATTGAGGATTGAGGATTGAGGATTGAGGATTGGGGATTGAAGATTGAGGATTGAGGATTGAGGACTGAGGATTGAGGATTGAGGGATTAGAATTGAGGATTGAGGATTGAACATTGAGTATTGAGGATTGAAGATTGAGGATTGAGGATTGAGGATTGAGTGTTGACGATTGAGCACGAGGACTGACGGTTGAGGATTGAGGTTTGAGGGTTGAGGATTGAGGATTGAGGACTGAGGATTGAGGATTGAGGATTGAGCATTGAGGATTGAAGATTGAGGATTGAGGATTGAGGATTGAGGATTGAGGATTGAGGATTGAAGATTGAGTACTGAGGATTGAAGATTAAGATTGAGGATTGAGGATTGAGGATTGAGGATTGAGGATTGAGGATTTAGAATTGAGGATTGTGGATTGAACATTGAGTATTGAGGATTGAAGATTGAGGATTGAGGATTGAGGATTGAGTGTTGCCGATTGAGGACGAGGACTCACGGTTGAGGATTGAGGTTTGAGGGTTGAGGATTGAGGATTGAGGACTGAGGATTGAGGATCCAGGATTGAGCATTGAGGATTGAAGATTGAGGACTGGGGATTGAGGATTGAAGATTGAGGTTTAAGGATTGAACATTGGGGATCGAGGATCTAGGATTGGAGATTGATTATTGAGGATTGAAGATTGAGGATTGAGGATTGAGGATTGAGAATTGAGAATTGAGGATGAGGACTGAGGGTTGAGGATTGAGGTTTGAGGAACGAGGATTGATGATTGAGGATTGAGGACTGAGGAATGACGATTGAGTATTGGAGATTCAGGATTGATTACTGAGGATTGAGGATTGAGGATTGAGGATTGAGGATTGAGGATTGACGGTTCAGTATTGAGGATTGAAGATTGAGAATCGAGGATTGAGGATTGAACATTGAGGTCTGAGCGTTCAGGGTTGAGTGATGAGAATTGATGTTTGTGGATAGAGATTTGAAGATTGCAGATTGAGTATTGAGTATTGAAATCTGTGAATTGAGGATATTCTATTGGGGATTGAGGATTGACAACTGATTGTTGAGGACTGAGGGCTGAAGATTGAGGATGCAGGGTTGAGGATTCAGAATTGAGGTTTGAGGACTGAGGATTGAGGATTGGAGAATGAGGATTGAGGATTGAGGATTGAGGATTGAACATTGCAGATTGCATATTGAGGATTGAAGATTGCGGATTGAGGATTGAGGATTGAGGGTTGAGGATTGAGGACGAGGACTGACGGTTGAGGATTGAGGTTTGAGGATTGAGGATTGAGGATTGAGGACTGAGGATTGAAGATTGAGGATTGAGCATTGAGGATTGGAGATTGAGGACTGGGGATTGAGGATTGAAGATTGAGGATTAAGGAATGAGGATTGGGGATTGAGGATCTAGGATTGGAGATTGATTATTGAGGATTGAAGATTGAGGATTGCGGATTGAGTATTGAGAATTGAGAATTGAGGATGAGGGCTGAGGGTTGAGGATTGAGGTTTGACGAACGAGGATTGAGGGTTGAGGATTGAGGACTGAGGACTGACGATTGAGTATTGAGGATTGAGGATTGATTACTGAGGATTGAGGATTGAGAATTGAGGATTGAGGATTGAGGATTGGGGATAGAGTATTGAAGATTCAGTATTGAGGATTGAAGATTGAGAATTGAAGATTGAGGATTGAACATAGAGGACTGAGCGTTCAGGGTTGAGTGATGAGAATTGATGTTTGTGGAAAGAGATTTGAAGATTGCAGATTGAGTACTGAGTTTTGAAAACTGTGAATTGAGGATATTCTATTGCGGATTGAGGATTGACAATTGATTGTTGAGGACTGAGGGCTGAAGATTGAGGATGCAGGATTGAGGATTCAGTATTGAGGATTGAAAATTGAGGATTGAGGATTGAGGATTGAGGATTGAGGAATGAAGAATGAGGATTGAGTATTGAATATTGAGGATTGAGGATTGAAGATTGAGTATTGAGGATTGAAGATTGACGATTGAGGATTGAGGATTGAGGATTGAGGATTGAGGATTGAGGATTGAGGATTGAAGATTGACGATTGAGGATTGAGGATTGAGGATTGAGGATTGAGGATTGAGGATTGAGGATTGAGGACTGAGGATTGAAGATTGAGTATTGAGGATTGAAGATTGAGGATTGAGGATTGAGTATTGAGGATTGAGGATTGAGGATTGAGGATTGAGGATTGAGGATTGAATATTCAGTATTGAGGATTGAAAATTGAGGATTGAGGATTGAGGATTGAGGATTGAGGATTGAAGAATGAGGATTGAGTATTGAGTATTGAGGATTGAGGATTGAAGATTGAGTATTGAGGATTGAAGATTGACGATTGAGGATTGAGGATTGAGGATTGTGGATTGAGGATTGAGGATTGAAGATTGACGATTGAGGATTGAGGATTGAGGATTGAGGATTGAGGATTGAGGATTGAGGATTGAGGACTGAGGATTGAAGATTGAGTATTGAGGATTGAAGATTGAGGATTGAGGATTGAGTATTGAGGATTGAGGATTGAGGATTGAAGATTGAGAACTGAGGATTGAAGATTAAGATTGAGGATTGAGGATTGAGGATCGAGGATTGAGGATTGAGGACTTAGAATTGAGGATTGAGGATTGAGGATTGAAGATTGAGGATTGGGTATTGAGGATTGAAGAATGAGGATTGAGGATTGAGGATTGAGGATTGAGGATTGAGGATTGAAGAATGACGATTGAGGATTGAGGATTGAGGATTGAGGATTGAGGATTGAGGATTGAGGATTGAGTATTGAGGATTGAGGATTGAGGATTGAAGATTGCGTACTGAGGATTGAAGATTAAGATTGAGGATTGAGGATTGAGGATTGAGGATTGAGGATTGAGGATTTAGAATTGAGGATTGAGGATTGAGGATTGAAGATTGAGGATTGGGTATTGAGGATTGAAGAATGAGGATTGAGGACTGAGGATTGAGGATTGAGGATTGAGGATTGAAGACTGAGTATTGAGGATTGAAGATTCAGGATTGAGGAGTGAGTATTGAAGATTGAGGATGTGGGACTGAGGATTGAATATTGAGGATTGAGGATTGAGGATTGAGGATTGAGGATTGAGTATTGAGGATTGAAGATTGAGGATTGGGTATTGAGGATTGAAGAATGAGGATTGAGGATTGAGGATTGAGGACTGAGGATTGAGGATTGAGGATTGAGGACTGAGGATTGAAGATTGAGGATTGAGGATTGAGGATTGAGTATTGAATATTGAGTATTGAGGATTGAAGATTGAGGATTGAGGATTGAGTGTTGACGATTGAGGACGAGGACTGACGGTTGAGGATTGAGGTTTGAGGGTTGACGATTGAGGATTGAGGACTGAGGATTGAGGATTGAGGATTGAGCATTGAGGATTGAAGATTGAGGACTGGGGATTGAGGTTTGAAGATTGAGGATTAAGGATTGAAGATTGGGGATTGAGGATCTAGGATTGGAGATTGACTATTGAGGATTGAATATTGAGGATTGAGGATTGAGGATTGAGAATTGAGAATTGAGGATGAGGACTGAGGGTTGAGGATTTAGGTTTGAGGAACGAGTGTTGAGGATTGAGGATTGAGGATTGAAGATTGAGTATTAAGGATTGAAGACTGACGATTGAGGGTTGAGGATAGAGGATTGAGGATTGAGAATTGAAGATTGAGTATTGAGGATTGAAAATTGAGGATTGAGGATTGAGGATTGAGGATTGAGGATTGAAGAATGAGGATTGAGGATTGAGGATTGAGGATTGAAGATTGCAGATTGAGTATTGAGGATTGAAGATTGAGGATTGAGGATTGAGGATTGAGGATTGAGGATTGAAGATTGAGTATTGAGGATTGAAGACTGACGATTGAGGATTGAGGATGGAGGATTGAATATTGAGTATTGAGGATTGAAGATTGGGGATTGAAAATTGAGGATTGAGGATTGAGGATTGAGGATTGAGGATTGAGGATTGAGGACTGAGGATTGAGGATTGAAGATTGAGTATTGAGAATTGAAGATTGAGGATTGAGGATTGAGGATTGAGGATTGAGGATTGAGGATTGAGGATTGTGGATAGAGGATGAGGGCTGAGGGTTGAGGATTGAGGTTTGAGGATTGGGGACTGAGGATTGTGGATTGCGAATTCAGGATTGAGGATTGAGGAATGAAGATTGAGGATTGGGTATTGAGGATTGAAGAATGAGGATTGAGGATTAAGGATTGAGGATTGAGGATTGAAGATTGAGGATTGAGGATTGAGGATTGAGGATTGAGTATTGAGAATTGAGAATTCAGGATGAGGGCTGAGGGTTGAGGATTGAGGTTTGAGGAACGAGGATTGAGGGTTGAGGATTGAGGACTGAGGACTGACGATTGAGTATTGAGGATTGAGGATTGATTACTGAGGATTGAGGTTTGAGGATTGAGGATTGAGGATTGGGGATTGTGTATTGAAGATTGAGGATTAAGGATTGAGGATTGGGGATTGAGGATCTAGGATTGGAGATTGATTATTGAGGATTGAAGATTGAGGATTGAGGATTGAGTATTGAGAATTGAGAATTGAGGATGAGGGCTGAGGGTTGAGGATTGAGGTTTGAGGAACGAGGATTGAGGGTTGAGGATTTAGGACTGATGATTGAGGATTGAGGATTGAGGATTGAGGATTGAGGATTGAGGATTGAGGATTGAGGATTGAGGATTGAGGATTGAGGATTGAGGATTGAAGATTGAGGATTGAGGATTGAGGATTGAGGATTGAAGATTGAGTATTGATGATTGAGGATTGAGTATTGAATATTGAGTATTGAGTATTGAGGATTGAAGATTGAGGATTGAGGATTGAGTGTTGACGATTGAGGACGAGGACTGACTGTTGAGAATTGAAGTTTGAGGGTTGAGGATTGAGGATTGAGGACTGAGGAATGACGATTGAGTATTAAAGATTGAGGATTGATTACTGAGGATTGAGGATTGAGGATTGAGGATTGAGGATTGAGGATTGAGGATTGAGGATTGAAGGTTCAGTATTGAGGATTGAAGATTGAGAATTGAGGATTGAGGATTGAACATTGAGGTCTGAGCGCTCAGGGTTGAGTGATGAGAATTGATGTTTGTGGATAGAGATTTGAAGATTGCAGATTGATTATTGAGTACTGAAAACTGTGAATTGAGGATATTCTATTGGGGATTGAGGATTGACAACTGATTGTTGAGGACTGAGGGCTGAATATTGAGGATGCAGTATTGAGGATTCAGAATTGAGGTTTGAGGACTGAGGATTGAGGATTGGAGAATGAGGATTGAGGATTGAGGATTGAGGATTGAAGATTGAGGATTAAGGATTGAAGATTGGGGATTGAGGATAGACGCTTGGAGATTGATTATTGAGGATTGAAGATTGAGGATTGAGGATTGAGGATTGAGAATTGAGAATTGAGGATGAGGACTGAGGGTTGAGGATTGAGTATTGAGGATTGAAGATTGAGGATTGAGGATTGAGTATTGAGGATTGAGGATTGAGGATTGAGGATTGAGGATTGAGGATTGAATATTCAGTATTGAGGATTGAAAATTGAGGATTGAGGATTGAGGATTGAGGATTGAGGATTGAAGAATGAGGATTGAGTATTGAGTATTGAGGATTGAGGATTGAAGATTGAGTATTGAGGATTGAAGATTGACGATTGAGGATTGAGGATTGAGGATTGTGGATTGAGGATTGAGGATTGAAGATTGACGATTGAGGATTGAGGATTGAGGATTGAGGATTGAGGATTGAGGATTGAGGATTGAGGACTGAGGATTGAAGATTGAGTATTGAGGATTGAAGATTGAGGATTGAGGATTGAGTATTGAGGATTGAGGATTGAGGATTGAAGATTGAGAACTGAGGATTGAAGATTAAGATTGAGGATTGAGGATTGAGGATCGAGGATTGAGGATTGAGGACTTAGAATTGAGGATTGAGGATTGAGGATTGAAGATTGAGGATTGGGTATTGAGGATTGAAGAATGAGGATTGAGGATTGAGGATTGAGGATTGAGGATTGAGGATTGAAGAATGACGATTGAGGATTGAGGATTGAGGATTGAGGATTGAGGATTGAGGATTGAGGATTGAGTATTGAGGATTGAGGATTGAGGATTGAAGATTGCGTACTGAGGATTGAAGATTAAGATTGAGGATTGAGGATTGAGGATTGAGGATTGAGGATTGAGGATTTAGAATTGAGGATTGAGGATTGAGGATTGAAGATTGAGGATTGGGTATTGAGGATTGAAGAATGAGGATTGAGGACTGAGGATTGAGGATTGAGGATTGAGGATTGAAGACTGAGTATTGAGGATTGAAGATTCAGGATTGAGGAGTGAGTATTGAAGATTGAGGATGTGGGACTGAGGATTGAATATTGAGGATTGAGGATTGAGGATTGAGGATTGAGGATTGAGTATTGAGGATTGAAGATTGAGGATTGGGTATTGAGGATTGAAGAATGAGGATTGAGGATTGAGGATTGAGGACTGAGGATTGAGGATTGAGGATTGAGGACTGAGGATTGAAGATTGAGGATTGAGGATTGAGGATTGAGTATTGAATATTGAGTATTGAGGATTGAAGATTGAGGATTGAGGATTGAGTGTTGACGATTGAGGACGAGGACTGACGGTTGAGGATTGAGGTTTGAGGGTTGACGATTGAGGATTGAGGACTGAGGATTGAGGATTGAGGATTGAGCATTGAGGATTGAAGATTGAGGACTGGGGATTGAGGTTTGAAGATTGAGGATTAAGGATTGAAGATTGGGGATTGAGGATCTAGGATTGGAGATTGACTATTGAGGATTGAATATTGAGGATTGAGGATTGAGGATTGAGAATTGAGAATTGAGGATGAGGACTGAGGGTTGAGGATTTAGGTTTGAGGAACGAGTGTTGAGGATTGAGGATTGAGGATTGAAGATTGAGTATTAAGGATTGAAGACTGACGATTGAGGGTTGAGGATAGAGGATTGAGGATTGAGAATTGAAGATTGAGTATTGAGGATTGAAAATTGAGGATTGAGGATTGAGGATTGAGGATTGAGGATTGAAGAATGAGGATTGAGGATTGAGGATTGAGGATTGAAGATTGCAGATTGAGTATTGAGGATTGAAGATTGAGGATTGAGGATTGAGGATTGAGGATTGAGGATTGAAGATTGAGTATTGAGGATTGAAGACTGACGATTGAGGATTGAGGATGGAGGATTGAATATTGAGTATTGAGGATTGAAGATTGGGGATTGAAAATTGAGGATTGAGGATTGAGGATTGAGGATTGAGGATTGAGGATTGAGGACTGAGGATTGAGGATTGAAGATTGAGTATTGAGAATTGAAGATTGAGGATTGAGGATTGAGGATTGAGGATTGAGGATTGAGGATTGTGGATAGAGGATGAGGGCTGAGGGTTGAGGATTGAGGTTTGAGGATTGGGGACTGAGGATTGAGGATTGCGAATTCAGGATTGAGGATTGAGGAATGAAGATTGAGGATTGGGTATTGAGGATTGAAGAATGAGGATTGAGGATTAAGGATTGAGGATTGAGGATTGAAGATTGAGGATTGAGGATTGAGGATTGAGGATTGAGTATTGAGAATTGAGAATTCAGGATGAGGGCTGAGGGTTGAGGATTGAGGTTTGAGGAACGAGGATTGAGGGTTGAGGATTGAGGACTGAGGACTGACGATTGAGTATTGAGGATTGAGGATTGATTACTGAGGATTGAGGTTTGAGGATTGAGGATTGAGGATTGGGGATTGTGTATTGAAGATTGAGGATTAAGGATTGAGGATTGGGGATTGAGGATCTAGGATTGGAGATTGATTATTGAGGATTGAAGATTGAGGATTGAGGATTGAGTATTGAGAATTGAGAATTGAGGATGAGGGCTGAGGGTTGAGGATTGAGGTTTGAGGAACGAGGATTGAGGGTTGAGGATTTAGGACTGATGATTGAGGATTGAGGATTGAGGATTGAGGATTGAGGATTGAGGATTGAGGATTGAGGATTGAGGATTGAGGATTGAGGATTGAGGATTGAAGATTGAGGATTGAGGATTGAGGATTGAGGATTGAAGATTGAGGATTGATGATTGAGGATTGAGTATTGAATATTGAGTATTGAGTATTGAGGATTGAAGATTGAGGATTGAGGATTGAGTGTTGACGATTGAGGACGAGGACTGACTGTTGAGAATTGAAGTTTGAGGGTTGAGGATTGAGGATTGAGGACTGAGGAATGACGATTGAGTATTAAAGATTGAGGATTGATTACTGAGGATTGAGGATTGAGGATTGAGGATTGAGGATTGAGGATTGAGGATTGAGGATTGAAGGTTCAGTATTGAGGATTGAAGATTGAGAATTGAGGATTGAGGATTGAACATTGAGGTCTGAGCGCTCAGGGTTGAGTGATGAGAATTGATGTTTGTGGATAGAGATTTGAAGATTGCAGATTGATTATTGAGTACTGAAAACTGTGAATTGAGGATATTCTATTGGGGATTGAGGATTGACAACTGATTGTTGAGGACTGAGGGCTGAATATTGAGGATGCAGTATTGAGGATTCAGAATTGAGGTTTGAGGACTGAGGATTGAGGATTGGAGAATGAGGATTGAGGATTGAGGATTGAGGATTGAAGATTGAGGATTAAGGATTGAAGATTGGGGATTGAGGATAGACGCTTGGAGATTGATTATTGAGGATTGAAGATTGAGGATTGAGGATTGAGGATTGAGAATTGAGAATTGAGGATGAGGACTGAGGGTTGAGGATTTAGGTTTGAGGAACGAGGATTGAGGATTGAGGATTGAGGACTGAGGAATGACGATTGAGTATTGAAGATTGAGGATTGATTACTGAGGATTGAGGATTGAGGATTGAGGATTGAAGTTTGAGTATTGAGGATTGAAGATTGACGATTGAGGATTGAGGATTGAGGATTGAGGATTGAGGATTGAGGACTGAGGATTGAAGATTGACGATTGAGGATTGAGGATTGAGGATTGAGGATTAAGGATTGAGGATTGAGGATTGAGTATTGAGAATTGAGGATTGAGGATTGAAGATTGAGTACTGAGGATTGAAGATTAAGATTGAGGATTGAGGATTGAGGATTGAGGATTGAGGATTGAGGATTTAGAATTGAGGATTGAGGATTGAGGATTGAAGATTGAGGATTGGGTATTGAGGATTGAAGAATGAGGATTGAGGACTGAGGATTGAGGATTGAGGATTGAGGATTGAAGACTGAGTATTGAGGATTGAAGATTCAGGATTGAGGAGTGAGTATTGAAGATTGAGGATGTGGGACTGAGGATTGAATATTGAGGATTGAGGATTGAGGATTGAGGATTGAGGATTGAGTATTGAGGATTGAAGATTGAGGATTGGGTATTGAGGATTGAAGAATGAGGATTGAGGATTGAGGATTGAGGACTGAGGATTGAGGATTGAGGATTGAGGATTGAGGATTGAAGATTGAGGATTGAGGATTGAGGATTGAGTATTGAATATTGAGTATTGAGGATTGAAGATTGAGGATTGAGGATTGAGTGTTGACGATTGAGGACGAGGACTGACGGTTGAGGATTGAGGTTTGAGGGTTGACGATTGAGGATTGAGGACTGAGGACTGAGGATTGAGGATTGAGCATTGAGGATTGAAGATTGAGGACTGGGGATTGAGGTTTGAAGATTGAGGATTAAGGATTGAAGATTGGGGATTGAGGATCTAGGATTGGAGATTGACTATTGAGGATTGAATATTGAGGATTGAGGATTGAGGATTGAGAATTGAGAATTGAGGATGAGGACTGAGGGTTGAGGATTTAGGTTTGAGGAACGAGGGTTGAGGATTGAGGATTGAGGATTGAAGATTGAGTATTAAGGATTGAAGACTGACGATTGAGGGTTGAGGATAGAGGATTGAGGATTGAGAATTGAAGATTGAGTATTGAGGATTGAAAATTGAGGATTGAGGATTGAGGATTGAGGATTGAGGATTGAAGAATGAGGATTGAGGATTGCGAATTCAGGATTGAGGATTGAGGAATGAAGATTGAGGATTGGGTATTGAGGATTGAAGAATGAGGATTGAGGATTGAGGATTGAGGATTGAGGATTGAAGATTGAGGATTGAGGATTGAGGATTGAGGATTGAGTATTGAGAATTGAGAATTCAGGATGAGGGCTGAGGGTTGAGGATTGAGGTTTGAGGAACGAGGATTGAGGGTTGAGGATTGAGGACTGAGGACTGACGATTGAGTATTGAGGATTGAGGATTGATTACTGAGGATTGAGGTTTGAGGATTGAGGATTGAGGATTGGGGATTGTGTATTGAAGATTGAGGATTAAGGATTGAGGATTGGGGATTGAGGATCTAGGATTGGAGATTGATTATTGAGGATTGAAGATTGAGGATTGAGGATTGAGTATTGAGAATTGAGAATTGAGGATGAGGGCTGAGGGTTGAGGATTGAGGTTTGAGGAACGAGGATTGAGGGTTGAGGATTTAGGACTGATGATTGAGGATTGAGGATTGAGGATTGAGGATTGAGGATTGAGGATTGAGGATTGAGGATTGAGGATTGAGGATTGAGGATTGAGGATCGAAGATTGAGGATTGATGATTGAGGATTGAGTATTGAATATTGAGTATTGAGTATTGAGGATTGAAGATTGAGGATTGAGGATTGAGTGTTGACGATTGAGGACGAGGACTGACGGTTGAGAATTGAAGTTTGAGGGTTGAGGATTGAGGATT
Source organism: Calliopsis andreniformis (assembly GCF_051401765.1). Classification (NCBI taxonomy): domain Eukaryota; kingdom Metazoa; phylum Arthropoda; class Insecta; order Hymenoptera; family Andrenidae; genus Calliopsis; species Calliopsis andreniformis. The sequence continues at coordinate 4,427,401 of NW_027480459.1, read as the reverse complement.
GAGGACTGAGAATTGAGGATTGAGGATTGAGCGTTGAGGATTGAAGATTGAGGACTGGGGATTGAGGATTGAAGATTGAGGATTAAGGATTTAAGATTGGGGATTGAGGATCTACGATTGGAGATTGATTATTGAGGATTGAAGATTGAGGATTGAGGATTGAGGATTGAGAATTGAGAATTGAGGATGAGGACTGAGGGTTGAGGATTGAGGTTTGAGGAACGAGGATTGAGGATTGAGGATTGAGGACTGAGGGATCACGATTGAGTATTGAAGATTGAGGATTGATTACTGAGGATTGAGGATTGAGGATTGAGGATTGAGGATTGAGGATTGAAGGTTCTGTATTGAGGATTGAAGATTGAGAATTGAGGATTGAGGATTGAACATTGAGGTCTGAGCGCTCAGGGTTGAGTGATGAGAATTGATGTTTGTGGATAGAGATTTGAAGATTGCAGATTGATTATTGAGTATAGAAAACTGTGAATTGAGGATATTCTATTGGGGATTGAGGATTGACAACTGATTGTTGAGGACTGAGGGCTGAAGATTGAGGATGCAGTATTGAGGATTCAGAATTGAGGTTTGAGGACTGAGGATTGAGGATTGGAGAATGAGGATTGAGGATTGAGGATTGAGGATTGAAGATTGCAGATTGAGTACTGAGGATTGAAGATTGCGGATTGAAGATTGAGGATTGAGGATTGAGTGTTGAAGATTGAGTATTGAGGATTGAAGACTGACGATTGAGGGTTGAGGATTGAGGATTGAGGATTGAGGATTGAAGATTGAGTATTGAGGATTGAAAATTGAGGATTGAGGATTGAGGATTGAGGATTGAGGATTGAGGAATGAGGTTTGAGGATTGAGGATTGAGGATTGAAGATTGCAGATTGAGTATTGAGGATTGAAGATTGAGGATTGATGATTGAGGATTGAGGATCGAGGATTGAAGATTGAGTATTGAGGATTGAAGACTGTCGATTGAGGATTGAGGATGGAGGATTGAATATTGAGTATTGAGGATTGAAGATTGAGGATTGAAAATTGAGGATTGAGGATTGAGCATTGAGGATTGAGGATTGAGGATTGAGGATTGAGGATTGACGATTGAAGATTGAGTATTGAGGAATGAAGATTGAGGATTGAGAATTCAGGATTGAGGACTGAGGATTGAGGATGAGGGCTGAGGGTTCAGGATTGAGGTTTGAGGACTGGGGACTGAGGATTGAGGATTGAGAATTGAGGATTGAGGATTGAGGATTGAATATTGAGGATTGGGTATTGAGGATTGCAGAATGAGGATTGAAGGTTGAGGATTGAGGACTGAGGATTGAAGATTGAGGATTGAGGATTGAGGATTGAGTATTGAATATTGAGTATTGAGGATTGAAGATTGAGGATTGAGGATTGAGTGTTGACGATTGAGGACGAGGACTGACGGTTGAGGATTGAGGTTTGAGGGTTGACGATTGAGGATTGAGGACTGAGGATTGAGGATTGAGGATTGAGCATTGAGGATTGAAGATTGAGGACTGGGGATTGAGGTTTGAAGATTGAGGATTAAGGATTGAAGATTGGGGATTGAGGATCTAGGATTGGAGATTGACTATTGAGGATTGAATATTGAGGATTGAGGATTGAGGATTGAGAATTGAGAATTGAGGATGAGGACTGAGGGTTGAGGATTTAGGTTTGAGGAACGAGTGTTGAGGATTGAGGATTGAGGATTGAAGATTGAGTATTAAGGATTGAAGACTGACGATTGAGGGTTGAGGATAGAGGATTGAGGATTGAGAATTGAAGATTGAGTATTGAGGATTGAAAATTGAGGATTGAGGATTGAGGATTGAGGATTGAGGATTGAAGAATGAGGATTGAGGATTGAGGATTGAGGATTGAAGATTGCAGATTGAGTATTGAGGATTGAAGATTGAGGATTGAGGATTGAGGATTGAGGATTGGGGATTGAAGATTGAGTATTGAGGATTGAAGACTGACGATTGAGGATTGAGGATGGAGGATTGAATATTGAGTATTGAGGATTGAAGATTGGGGATTGAAAATTGAGGATTGAGGATTGAGGATTGAGGATTGAGGATTGAGGATTGAGGATTGAGGATTGAGGATTGAGGATTGAAGATTGAGTATTGAGAATTGAAGATTGAGGATTGAGGATTGAGGATTGAGGATTGAGGATTGAGGATTGTGGATAGAGGATGAGGGCTGAGGGTTGAGGATTGAGGTTTGAGGATTGGGGACTGAGGATTGAGGATTGCGAATTCAGGATTGAGGATTGAGGAATGAAGATTGAGGATTGGGTATTGAGGATTGAAGAATGAGGATTGAGGATTAAGGATTGAGGATTGAGGATTGAGGATTGAAGATTGAGGATTGAGGATTGAGTATTGAGAATTGAGAATTGAGGATGAGGGCTGAGGGTTGAGGATTGAGGTTTGAGGAACGAGGATTGAGGGTTGAGGATTTAGGACTGATGATTGAGGATTGAGGATTGAGGATTGAGGATTGAGGATTGAGGATTGAGGATTGAGGATTGAGGATTGAGGATTGAGGATTGAGGATTGAAGATTGAGGATTGAGGATTGAGGATTGAGGATTGAAGATTGAGGATTGATGATTGAGGATTGAGTATTGAATATTGAGTATTGAGTATTGAGGATTGAAGATTGAGGATTGAGGATTGAGTGTTGACGATTGAGGACGAGGACTGACTGTTGAGAATTGAAGTTTGAGGGTTGAGGATTGAGGATTGAGGACTGAGGAATGACGATTGAGTATTAAAGATTGAGGATTGATTACTGAGGATTGAGGATTGAGGATTGAGGATTGAGGATTGAGGATTGAGGATTGAGGATTGAAGGTTCAGTATTGAGGATTGAAGATTGAGAATTGAGGATTGAGGATTGAACATTGAGGTCTGAGCGCTCAGGGTTGAGTGATGAGAATTGATGTTTGTGGATAGAGATTTGAAGATTGCAGATTGATTATTGAGTACTGAAAACTGTGAATTGAGGATATTCTATTGGGGATTGAGGATTGACAACTGATTGTTGAGGACTGAGGGCTGAATATTGAGGATGCAGTATTGAGGATTCAGAATTGAGGTTTGAGGACTGAGGATTGAGGATTGGAGAATGAGGATTGAGGATTGAGGATTGAGGATTGAAGATTGAGGATTAAGGATTGAAGATTGGGGATTGAGGATAGACGCTTGGAGATTGATTATTGAGGATTGAAGATTGAGGATTGAGGATTGAGGATTGAGAATTGAGAATTGAGGATGAGGACTGAGGGTTGAGGATTTAGGTTTGAGGAACGAGGATTGAGGATTGAGGATTGAGGACTGAGGAATGACGATTGAGTATTGAAGATTGAGGATTGATTACTGAGGATTGAGGATTGAGGATTGAGGATTGAAGTTTGAGTATTGAGGATTGAAGATTGACGATTGAGGATTGAGGATTGAGGATTGAGGATTGAGGATTGAGGACTGAGGATTGAAGATTGACGATTGAGGATTGAGGATTGAGGATTGAGGATTAAGGATTGAGGATTGAGGATTGAGTATTGAGAATTGAGGATTGAGGATTGAAGATTGAGTACTGAGGATTGAAGATTAAGATTGAGGATTGAGGATTGAGGATTGAGGATTGAGGATTGAGGATTTAGAATTGAGGATTGAGGATTGAGGATTGAAGATTGAGGATTGGGTATTGAGGATTGAAGAATGAGGATTGAGGACTGAGGATTGAGGATTGAGGATTGAGGATTGAAGACTGAGTATTGAGGATTGAAGATTCAGGATTGAGGAGTGAGTATTGAAGATTGAGGATGTGGGACTGAGGATTGAATATTGAGGATTGAGGATTGAGGATTGAGGATTGAGGATTGAGTATTGAGGATTGAAGATTGAGGATTGGGTATTGAGGATTGAAGAATGAGGATTGAGGATTGAGGATTGAGGACTGAGGATTGAGGATTGAGGATTGAGGATTGAGGATTGAAGATTGAGGATTGAGGATTGAGGATTGAGTATTGAATATTGAGTATTGAGGATTGAAGATTGAGGATTGAGGATTGAGTGTTGACGATTGAGGACGAGGACTGACGGTTGAGGATTGAGGTTTGAGGGTTGACGATTGAGGATTGAGGACTGAGGATTGAGGATTGAGGATTGAGCATTGAGGATTGAAGATTGAGGACTGGGGATTGAGGTTTGAAGATTGAGGATTAAGGATTGAAGATTGGGGATTGAGGATCTAGGATTGGAGATTGACTATTGAGGATTGAATATTGAGGATTGAGGATTGAGGATTGAGAATTGAGAATTGAGGATGAGGACTGAGGGTTGAGGATTTAGGTTTGAGGAACGAGGGTTGAGGATTGAGGATTGAGGATTGAAGATTGAGTATTAAGGATTGAAGACTGACGATTGAGGGTTGAGGATAGAGGATTGAGGATTGAGAATTGAAGATTGAGTATTGAGGATTGAAAATTGAGGATTGAGGATTGAGGATTGAGGATTGAGGATTGAAGAATGAGGATTGAGGATTGCGAATTCAGGATTGAGGATTGAGGAATGAAGATTGAGGATTGGGTATTGAGGATTGAAGAATGAGGATTGAGGATTGAGGATTGAGGATTGAGGATTGAAGATTGAGGATTGAGGATTGAGGATTGAGGATTGAGTATTGAGAATTGAGAATTCAGGATGAGGGCTGAGGGTTGAGGATTGAGGTTTGAGGAACGAGGATTGAGGGTTGAGGATTGAGGACTGAGGACTGACGATTGAGTATTGAGGATTGAGGATTGATTACTGAGGATTGAGGTTTGAGGATTGAGGATTGAGGATTGGGGATTGTGTATTGAAGATTGAGGATTAAGGATTGAGGATTGGGGATTGAGGATCTAGGATTGGAGATTGATTATTGAGGATTGAAGATTGAGGATTGAGGATTGAGTATTGAGAATTGAGAATTGAGGATGAGGGCTGAGGGTTGAGGATTGAGGTTTGAGGAACGAGGATTGAGGGTTGAGGATTTAGGACTGATGATTGAGGATTGAGGATTGAGGATTGAGGATTGAGGATTGAGGATTGAGGATTGAGGATTGAGGATTGAGGATTGAGGATTGAGGATTGAAGATTGAGGATTGATGATTGAGGATTGAGTATTGAATATTGAGTATTGAGTATTGAGGATTGAAGATTGAGGATTGAGGATTGAGTGTTGACGATTGAGGACGAGGACTGACGGTTGAGAATTGAAGTTTGAGGGTTGAGGATTGAGGATTGAGGACTGAGAATTGAGGATTGAGGATTGAGCGTTGAGGATTGAAGATTGAGGACTGGGGATTGAGGATTGAAGATTGAGGATTAAGGATTTAAGATTGGGGATTGAGGATCTACGATTGGAGATTGATTATTGAGGATTGAAGATTGAGGATTGAGGATTGAGGATTGAGAATTGAGAATTGAGGATGAGGACTGAGGGTTGAGGATTGAGGTTTGAGGAACGAGGATTGAGGATTGAGGATTGAGGACTGAGGGAACACGATTGAGTATTGAAGATTGAGGATTGATTACTGAGGATTGAGGATTGAGGATTGAGGATTGAGGATTGAGGATTGAAGGTTCTGTATTGAGGATTGAAGATTGAGAATTGAGGATTGAGGATTGAACATTGAGGTCTGAGCGCTCAGGGTTGAGTGATGAGAATTGATGTTTGTGGATAGAGATTTGAAGATTGCAGATTGATTATTGAGTATAGAAAACTGTGAATTGAGGATATTCTATTGGGGATTGAGGATTGACAACTGATTGTTGAGGACTGAGGGCTGAAGATTGAGGATGCAGTATTGAGGATTCAGAATTGAGGTTTGAGGACTGAGGATTGAGGATTGGAGAATGAGGATTGAGGATTGAGGATTGAGGATTGAAGATTGCAGATTGAGTACTGAGGATTGAAGATTGCGGATTGAAGATTGAGGATTGAGGATTGAGTGTTGAAGATTGAGTATTGAGGATTGAAGACTGACGATTGAGGGTTGAGGATTGAGGATTGAGGATTGAGGATTGAAGATTGAGTATTGAGGATTGAAAATTGAGGATTGAGGATTGAGGATTGAGGATTGAGGATTGAGGAATGAGGTTTGAGGATTGAGGATTGAGGATTGAAGATTGCAGATTGAGTATTGAGGATTGAAGATTGAGGATTGATGATTGAGGATTGAGGATCGAGGATTGAAGATTGAGTATTGAGGATTGAAGACTGTCGATTGAGGATTGAGGATGGAGGATTGAATATTGAGTATTGAGGATTGAAGATTGAGGATTGAAAATTGAGGATTGAGGATTGAGCATTGAGGATTGAGGATTGAGGATTGAGGATTGAGGATTGACGATTGAAGATTGAGTATTGAGGAATGAAGATTGAGGATTGAGAATTCAGGATTGAGGACTGAGGATTGAGGATGAGGGCTGAGGGTTCAGGATTGAGGTTTGAGGACTGGGGACTGAGGATTGAGGATTGAGAATTGAGGATTGAGGATTGAGGATTGAAGATTGAGGATTGGGTATTGAGGATTGCAGAATGAGGATTGAAGGTTGAGAATTGAGGATTGAGTGTTGACGATTGAGGACGAGTACTGACGGTTGAGGGTTGAGGTTTGAGGGTTGAGGATTGAGGATTGAGGACTGAGGATTGAGGATTGAGGATTGAGCATTGAGGATTGAAGATTGAGGATTGAGTATTGAGAATTGATGATTGAGGATTGAGGAATGAAGATTGTGGGTGGGTATTGAGGATTGAAGAATGAGGATTGAGGATTGAGGATTGAGGATTGACGATTGAGGATTGAGGATTGAGGATTGAGGACTGAATATTGAGTATTGAGGATTGAAGATTGTGATTGAGGATTGAGGGTTGAGGATTGAGGACGAGGACAGACGGTTGAGGATTGAGGTTTGAGGATTGAGGATTGAGGATTGATGACTGAGGATCGAAGATTGAGGATTGAGCATTGAGGATTGAAGATTGAAGATTGAGTATTGAGGAATGAAGATTGAGGATTGAGAATTGAGGATTGAGGATTGAGGATTGAGGATGAGGGCTGAGGGTTGAGGATTGAGGTTTGCGGACTGGGGACTGAGGATTGAGGATTTAGAATTGAGGATTGAGGATTGAGGATTGAAGATTGAGGATTGGGTATTGAGGGTTGAAGAATGAGGATTGAAGATTGAGGATTGAGGATTGAGTGTTGACGATTGAGGACGAGTACTGACGGTTGAGGGTTGAGGTTTGAGGGTTGAGGATTGAGGATTGAGGACTGAGGATTGAGGATTGAGGATTGAGCATTGAGGATTGAAGATTGAGGATTGTGGATTGAGAATTGATGATTGAGGATTGAGGAATGAAGATTGTGGACTGGGTATTGAGGATTGAAGAATGAGGATTGAGGATTGAGGATTGAGGATTGAAGATTGAGGATTGAGGATTGAGGATTGAGGACTGAATATTGAGTATTGAGGATTGAAGATTGTGGATTGAGGATTGAGGGTTGAGGATTGAGGACGAGGACTGACGGTTGAGGATTGAGGTTTGAGGATTGAGGATTGAGGGTTGAGGACTGAGGATTGAAGATTGAGGATTGAGCATTGAGGATTGGAGATTGAGGTCTGAGGATTGAAGATTGATGTTTGAGCATTGAGGATTGGAGATTGAGGACTGGGGATTGAGGATTGAAGATTGAGGATTAAGGATTGGGGATTGGGGATTGAGGATCTAGGATTGGAGATTGATTATTGAGGATTGAAGATTGAGGATTGAGGATTGAGTATTGAGAATTGAGAATTGATGATGAGGGCTGAGGGTTGAGGATTGCGGTTTGAGGAACGAGGATTGAGGGTTAAGGATTGAGGACTGATGATTGAGGATTGAGGATTGATTACTGAGGATTGAGGATTGAGGATTGAAGATTCAGTATTGAGGATTGAAGATTGAGGATTGAAGTTTGAGGATTGAGGATTGAGAATTGATGATTGAGGATTGAGGAATGAAGATTGACGATTGAGGATTGAGGATTGAGGACTGAATATTGAGTATTGAGGATTGAAGATTGTGGATTGAGGATTGTGGGTTGAGGATTGAGGACGAGGACAGACGGTTGACGATTGAGGTCTGAGGATTGAGGATTGAGGATTGAGGTCTGAGGATTGAAGATTGATGTTTGAGCATTGAGGATTGGAGATTGAGGACTGGGGATTGAGGATTGAAGATTGAGGATTAAGGATTGGGGATTGGGGATTGAGGATCTAGGATTGGAGATTGATTATTGAGGATTGAAGATTGAGGATTGAGGATTGAGTATTGAGAATTGAGAATTGATGATGAGGGCTGAGGGTTGAGGATTGAGGTTTGAGGAACGAGGATTGAGGGTTGAGGATTGAGGATTGAGTATTGAGAATTGAGGATTGAGGATGAGGGCTGAGGGTTGAGGATTGAGGTTTGAGGAACGAGGATTGAGTGTTGAGGACTGAGGACTGAGGAGTGACGATTGAGTACGGAGGATTGAGGATTGATTACTGAGGATTGAGGATTGAGGATTGAGGATTGAGTATTGGGGATTGAGTATTGAAGATTGAGGATTAAGGATTGATGATTGGGGATTGAGGATCTATGATTGGAGATTGATTATTGAGGATTGAAGATTGAGGATTGAGGATTGAGTATTGAGAATTGAGAATTGAGGATGACGGCTGAGGGTTGAGGATTGTGGTTTGAGGAACGAGGATTGAGGGTTGAGGATTGAGGACTCAGGATTGAGGATTGAGGATTGATTACTGAGGATTGAGGATTGAGGATAGAGGATTGACGATTGGGGATTGAGTATTGAAGATTCAGTATTGAGGATTGAAGATTGAGAATTGAAGATTGAGGATTGAGGATTGAGGATTGAAGATTGAGTGTTGAGGATTGAAGATTGAGGATTGAGGACTGAGTATTGAGGATTGAGTATTGAGGATTGAAGACTGAGTACTGAGGATGGAAGAATAAGATTGAGGATTTAGGATTGAGGATTGAGGATTGAGGATTCAGTATTTAGAACTGAGGATTGAGGATTGAGGATAGAGGATTGACGATTGGGGATTGAGTATTGAAGATTCAGTATTGAGGATTGAAGATTGAGAATTGAAGATTGAGGATTGAACATTGAGGACTGAGCGTTCAGGGTTGAGTGATGAGAATTGAAGTTTGTGGATAGAGATTTGAAGATTGCAGATTGAGAATTGAGTATTGAAAACTGTGAATTGAGGATATCCTATTGCGGATTGAGGATTGACAACTGATTGTTGAGGACTGAGGGCTGAAGATCGAGGATGCAGGATTGAGGATTCAGAACTGAGGTTTGAGGTTTGAGGATTGAGGTTTGAGGACTGAGGACTGAGGATTGAGGGTTGAGAATTGAGGATTGAGGATTGAGGATTGAAGATTGAGGATTGGGTATTGAGGATTGAAGAATGAGGATTGAGGATTGAAGAATGAGGATTGAGTATTGAGTATTGAGTATTGAGGATTGAAGATTGAGTACTGAGGATTGAAGATTAAGATTGAGGATTGAGGATTGAGGATTGAGGATTGAGGATTCAGGATTTAGAATTGAGGATTGAGGATTGAGGATTGAAGATTGAGGATTGGGTATTGAGGATTGGAGAATGAGGATTGAGGATTTTGGATTGAGGATTGAGGATTGAGTATTGAAGACCGAGTATTGAGGATTGAAGATTCAGGATTGAGGAGTGAGTATTGAAGATTGAGGATGTGGGACTGAGGATTGAGGATTGAGGATTGAAGACTGAGTATTGAGGATTGAAGACTGACGATTGAGGGTTGAGGATTGAGGATTGAGGATTGGGGATTGAGTATTGAAGATTCAGTATTGAGGATTGAAGATTGAGAATTGAAGATTGAGGATTGAAAATTGAGGATTGAGGATTGAGGATTGAGGATTGAGGATTGAGGATTGAGGATTGAGGATTGAAGATTGAGTATTGAGGATTGAAGATTGAGGATTGAGGATTGAGGATTGAGGATTGAGGATTGAGGATGAGGGCTGAGGGTTGAGGATTGAGGTTTGAGGATTGGGGACTGAGGATTGAGGATTGAGGATTGAGGATTGAGGATTGGGGATTGAGGATCTAGGATTGGAGACTGATTATTGAGGATTGAAGATTGAGCATTGAGGATTGAGGATGAGGGCTGAGGGTTGAGGACTGAGGTTTGAGGATTGGGGACTGAGGATTGAGGATTGAGGATTGAGGATTGAGGATTGGGGATTGAGTATTGAAGATTGAGGATTAAGGATTGAGGATTGGGGATTGAGGATCTAGGATTGGAGATTGATTATTGAGGATTGAAGATTGAGGATTGAGGATTGAGTATTGAGAATTGAGAATTGAGGATGAGGGCTGAGGGTTGAGGATTGAGGTTTGAGGAACGAGGATTGAGGGTTGAGGATTGAGGACTGATGATTGAGGATTGAGGATTGATTACTGAGGATTGAGGATTGAGGATTGAAGATTCAGTATTGAGGATTGAAGATTGAGAATTGAAGATTGAGGATTGAAAATTGAGGATTGAGGATTGAGGATTGAGGATTGAGGATTGAGGATTGAGGATTGAGGATTGAGGATTGAGGATTGAAGATTGAGTATTGAGGATTGAAGATTGAGGATTGAGGATTGAGGATTAAGGATTGAGGATTGAGGATTGAGGATGAGGGCTGAGGGTTGAGGATTGAGGTTTGAGGATTGGGGTCTGAGGATTGAGGATTGAGAATTGAGGATTGAGGATTGAGGATTGAAGATTGAGGATTGGGTATTGAGGATTGAAGAATGAGGATTGAAGACTGAGGATTGAGGATTGAGTGTTGACGATTGAGGTCGAGTACTGACGGTTGAGGGTTGAGGTTTGAGGGTGAGGATTGAGGATTGAGGACTGGGGATTGAGGATTGAGGATTGAGCACTGAGGATTGAAGATTGAGGACTGAGGATTGAGAATTGATGATTGAGGAATGAAGATTGAGGATTGAGCATTGAGGATTGGAGATTGAGGACTGGGGATTGAGGATTGAAGATTGAGGATTAAGGATTGAGGATTGGGGATTGAGGATCTAGGATTGGAGATTGATTATTGAGGATTGAAGATTTAGGATTGAGGATTGAGTATTGAGAATTGAGAATTGAGAATGAGGGCTGAGGGTTGAGGATTGAGGTTTGAGGAACGAGGATTGAGGGTTGAGGATTGAGGACTGAGGACTGACGATTGAGTATTGAGGATTGAGGATTGATTACTGAGGATTGAGGATTGAGGATTGAGGATTGAGGATTGAGGATTGGGGATTGAGTATTGAAGATTCAGTATTGAGGATTGAAGATTGAGAATTGAAGATTGAGGATTGAACATTGCGGACTGATCGTTCAGGGTTGCGTGGTGAGAATTGATGTTTGTGGCTAGAGATTTGAAGATTGCAGATTGAGTATTGAGTATTGAAAACTGTGAATTGATGATATTCTATTGCGGATTGAGGATTGACAACTGATTGTTGAGGACTGAGGGCTGAAGATTGAGGATGCAGGATTGAGGTTTCAGAATTGAGGTTTGAGGACTGAGGATTGAGGTTTGAAGATTGAGTATTGAGTATTGAAGATTGAGGATGGAGGATTGAGGTTTGAGGAACGAGGATTGAGGATTGAGGATTGAGGATTGAAGATTGAGTATTGAGGATTGAAGACTGACGATTGAGGGTTGAGGATTGAGGATTGAGGATTGAGGATTGAAGATTGAGTATTGAGGATTGAAAATTGGGGATTGAGGATTGAGGATTGAGGATTGAGGATTGAAGAATGAGGATTGAGGGTTGAGGATTGAGGATTGAAGATTGCAGATTGAGTATTGAGGATTGAAGATTGAGGATTGAGGATTGAGGATTGAGGATTGAGGATCGAGGATTGAAGATTGAGCATTGAGGATTGAAGACTGACGATTGATGATTGAGGATGGAGGATTGAATATTGAGTATTGAGTATTGAAGATTGAGGATTGAAAATTGAGGATTGAGGATTGAGGATTGAGGATTGAGGATTGACGATTGAGGATTGAGGATTGGAGATTGAAGATTGAGTATTGAGGAATGAAGATTGAGGATTGAGGATTGAGGATTGAGGATTGAGGATTGAGGATGAGGGCTGAGGGTTGAGGATTGAGGTTTGAGGACTGGGGACTGAGGATTGAGGATTGAGGATTGAGGATTGAGGATTGAGGATTGAAGATTGAGGATTGGTTCTTGAGGATTGAAGAATGAGGATTGAAGATTGAGGATTGAGGATTGAGTGTTGACGATTGAGGACGAGTACTGACGGTTGAGGGTTGAGGTTTGAGGGTTGAGGATTGAGGATTGAGGATTGAGGACTGAGGATTGAGGATGGAGGATTGAGCATTGAGGATTGAAGTTTGAGGATTGAGGATTGAGAGTTGATGATTGAGGATTGAGGACTGAAGATTGAGGATTGAGGATTGAGGATTGAGTACTGAATATTGAGTATTGAGGATTGAAGATTGTGGATTGAGGATTGAGGGTTGAGGATTGAGGACGAGGACAGACGGTTGACGATTGAGGTCTGAGGATTGAGGATTGAGGATTGAGGTCTGAGGATTGAAGATTGATGTTTGAGCATTGAGGATTGGAGATTGAGGACTGGGGATTGTGGATTGAAGATTGAGGATTAAGGATTGGGGATTGGGGATTGAGGATCTAGGATTGGAGATTGATTATTGAGGATTGAAGATTGAGGATTGAGGATTGAGTATTGAGAATTGAGAATTGATGATGAGGGCTGAGGGTTGAGGATTGAGGTTTGAGGAACGAGGATTGAGGGTTGAGGATTGAGGATTGAGTATTGAGAACTGAGGATTGAGGATGTGGGCTGAGGGTTGAGGATTGAGGTTTGAGGAACGAGGATTGAGTGTTGAGGACTGAGAACTGAGGAGTGACGATTGAGTATGGAGGATTGAGGATTGATTACTGAGGATTGAGGATTGAGGATTGAGGATTGAGTGTTGGGGATTGAGTATTGAAGATTGAGGATTAAGGATTGAGGATTGGGGATTGAGGATCTATGATTGGAGATTGATTATTGAGGATTGAAGATTGAGGATTGAGGATTGAGTATTGAGAATTGAGAATTGAGGATGAGGGCTGAGGGTTGAGGATTGTGGTTTGAGGAACGAGGATTGAGGGTTGAGGATTGAGGACTCAGGATTGAGGATTGAGGATTGATTACTGAGGATTGAGGATTGAGGATAGAGGATTGACGATTGGGGATTGAGTATTGAAGATTCAGTATTGAGGATTGAAGATTGAGGATTGAGGATTGAAGATTGAGGATCGAGGATTGAACATTGAGCATTGAGGATTGAAGACTGACGATTGATGATTGAGGATGGAGGATTGAATATTGAGTATTGAGTATTGAAGATTGAGGATTGAAAATTGAGGATTGAGGATTGAGGATTGAGGATTGAGGATTGACGATTGAGGATTGAGGATTGGAGATTGAAGATTGAGTATTGAGGAATGAAGATTGAGGATTGAGGATTGAGGATTGAGGATTGATGATTGAGGATGAGGGCTGAGGGTTGAGGATTGAGGTTTGAGGACTGGGGACTGAGGATTGAGGATTGAGGATTGAGGATTGAGGATTGAGGATTGAAGATTGAGGATTGGTTCTTGAGGATTGAAGAATGAGGATTGATAGATTGAGGATTGAGGATTGAGTGTTGACGATTGAGGACGAGTACTGACGGTTGAGGGTTGAGGTTTGAGGGTTGAGGATTGAGGATTGAGGACTGACGATTGAGGATGGAGGATTGAGCATTGAGGATTGAAGTTTGAGGATTGAGGATTGAGAATTGATGATTGAGGATTGAGCGTTCAGGGTTGAGTGATGAGAATTGAAGTTTGTGGATAGAGATTTGAAGATTGCAGATTGAGTATTGAGTATTGAAAACTGTGAATTGAGGATATTCTATTGCGGATTGAGGATTGACAACTGATTGTTGAGGACTGAGGGCTGAAGATCGAGGATGCAGGATTGAGGATTCAGAATTGAGGTTTGAGGTTTGAGGATTGAGGTTTGAGTACTGAGGACTGAGGATTGAGGGTTGAGAATTGATGATTGAGGATTGAGGTTTGAAGATTGAGGATTGGGTATTGAGGATTGAAGAATGAGGATTGAGGATTGAGGGTTGAGGATTGAGGACGAGGACACACGGTTGACGATTGAGGTCTGAGGATTCAGAATTGAGGTTTGAGGTTTGAGGATTGAGGTTTGAGGACTGTGGACTGAGGATTGAGGGTTGAGAATTGATGATTGAGGATTGAGGTTTGAAGATTGAGGATTGGGTATTGAGGATTGAAGAATGAGGATTGAGGATTGAGGGTTGAGGATTGAGGACGAGGACAGACGGTTGACGATTGAGGTCTGAGGATTGAGGATTGAGGATTGAGGTCTGAGGATTGAAGATTGATGTTTGAGCATTGTGGATTGGAGATTGAGGACTGGGGATTGAGGATTGAAGATTGAGGATTAAGGATTGGGGATTGGGGATTGAGGATCTAGGATTGGAGATTGATTATTGAGGATTGAAGATTGAGGATTGAGGATTGAGTATTGAGAATTGAGAATTGATGATGAGGGCTGAGGGTTGAGGATTGAGGTTTGAGGAACGAGGACTGAGGGTTGAGGATTGAGGATTGAGTATTGAGAATTGAGGATTGAGGATGAGGGCTGAGGGTTGAGGATTGAGGACTGAGGATTGAGGATTGAAGATTGAGTATTGAGGATTGAAAATTGAAGATTGAGGATTGAGGATTGAGGATTGAGGATTGAAGAATGAGGATTGAGGGTTGAGGATTGAGGATTGAAGATTGCAGATTGAGTATTGAGGATTGAAGATTGAGGATTGAGGATTGAAGATTGAGGATCGAGGATTGAAGATTGAGCATTGAGGATTGAAGACTGACGATTGATGATTGAGGATGGAGGATTGAATATTGAGTATTGAGTATTGAAGATTGAGGATTGAAAATTGAGGATTGAGGATTGAGGATTGAGGATTGAGGATTGAGGATGAGGGCTGAGGGTTGAGGATTGAGGTTTGAGGACTGGGGACTGAGGATTGAGGATTGAGGATTGAGGATTGAGGATTGAGGATTCAGGATTTAGAACTGAGGATTGAGGATTGAGGATTGAAGATTGAGGATTGGGTATTGAGGATTGGAGAATGAGGATTGAGGATTTTGGATTGAGGATTGAGGATTGAGTATTGAAGACCGAGTATTGAGGATTGAAGATTCAGGATTGAGGAGTGAGTATTGAAGATTGAGGATGTGGGACTGAGGATTGAGGATTGAGGATTGAAGATTGAGGATTGAAGATTGAGGATTGAGGATTGAGGATTGAGGATGAGGGCTGAGGGTTGAGGATTGAGGTTTGAGGATTGGGGACTGAGGATTGAGGATTGAGGATTGAGGATTGAGGATTGGGGATTGAGTATTGAAGATTGAGGATTAAGGATTGAGGATTGAGGATTGAGGATTGAGGATTGAGGATTGAAGATTGAGTATTGAGGATTGAAGATTGAGGATTGAGGATTGAGGATTAAGGATTGAGTATTGAGGATGAGGGCTGAGGGTTGAGGATTGAGGTTTGAGGATTGGGGTCTGAGGATTGAGGATTGAGAATTGAGGATTGAGGATTGAGGATTGAAGATTGAGGATTGGGTATTGGGGATTGAAGAATGAGGGTTGAAGACTGAGGATTGAGGATTGAGTGTTGACGATTGAGGACGAGTACTGACGGTTGAGGGTTGAGGTTTGAGGGTGAGGATTGGGGATTGAGGACTGAGGATTGAGGATTGAGGATTGAGCACTGAGGATTGAAGATTGAGGACTGAGGATTGAGAATTGATGATTGAGGATTGACGATTGAGGATTGAGCATTGAGGATTGGAGATTGAGGACTGGGGATTGAGGATTGAAGATTGAGGATTAAGGATTGAGGATTGGGGATTGAGGATCTAGGATTGGAGATTGATTATTGAGGATTGAAGATTTAGGATTGAGGATTGAGTATTGAGAATTGAGAATTGAGAATGAGGGCTGAGGGTTGAGGATTGAGGTTTGAGGAACGAGGATTGAGGGTTGAGGATTGAGGACTGAGGACTGACGATTGAGTATTGAGGATTGAGGATTGATTACTGAGGATTGAGGATTGAGGATTGAGGATTGAGGATTGAGGATTGGGGATTGAGTATTGAAGATTCAGTATTGAGGATTGAAGATTGAGAATTGAAGATTGAGGATTGAACATTGCGGACTGATCGTTCAGGCTTGCGTGATGAGAATTGATGTTTGTGGATAGAGATTTGAAGATTGCAGATTGAGTATTGAGTATTGAAAACTGTGAATTGATGATATTCTATTGCGGATTGAGGATTGACAACTGATTGTTGAGGACTGAGGGCTGAAGATTGAGGATGCAGGATTGAGGTTTCAGAATTGAGGTTTGAGGACTGAGGATTGAGGTTTGAAGATTGAGTATTGAGTATTGACGATTGAGGATTGAGGATTGAGGTTTGAGGAACGAGGATTGAGGATTGAGGATTGAGGATTGAAGATTGAGTATTGAGGATTGAAGACTGACGATTGAGGGTTGAGGATTGAGGATTGAGGATTGAGGATTGAAGATTGAGTATTGAGGATTGAAAATTGGGGATTGAGGATTGAGGATTGAGGATTGAGGATTGAAGAATGAGGATTGAGGGTTGAGGATTGAGGATTGAAGATTGCAGATTGAGTATTGAGGATTGAAGATTGAGGATTGGAGATTGAAGATTGAGTATTGAGGAATGAAGATTGAGGATTGAGGATTGAGGATTGAGGATTGAGGATTGAGGATGAGGGCTGAGGGTTGAGGATTGAGGTTTGAGGACTGGGGACTGAGGATTGAGGATTGAGGATTGAGGATTGAGGATTGAGGATTGAAGATTGAGGATTGGTTCTTGAGGATTGAAGAATGAGGATTGAAGATTGAGGATTGAGGATTGAGTGTTGACGATTGAGGACGAGTACTGACGGTTGAGGGTTGAGGTTTGAGGGTTGAGGATTGAGGATTGAGGACTGAGGATTGAGGATGGAGGATTGAGCATTGAGGATTGAAGTTTGAGGATTGAGGATTGAGAGTTGATGATTGAGGATTGAGGACTGAAGATTGAGGATTGAGGATTGAGGATTGAGGACTGAATATTGAGTATTGAGGATTGAAGATTGTGGATTGAGGATTGAGGGTTGAGGATTGAGGACGAGGACAGACGGTTGACGATTGAGGTGTGAGGATTGAGGATTGAGGATTGAGGTCTGAGGATTGAAGATTGATGTTTGAGCATTGAGGATTGGAGATTGAGGACTGGGGATTGAGGATTGAAGATTGAGGATTAAGGATTGGGGATTGGGGATTGAAGATCTAGGATTGGAGATTGATTATTGAGGATTGAAGATTGAGGATTGAGGATTGAGTATTGAGAATTGAGAATTGATGATGAGGGCTGAGGGTTGAGGATTGAGGTTTGAGGAACGAGGATTGAGGGTTGAGGATTGAGGATTGAGTATTGAGAACTGAGGATTGAGGATGTGGGCTGAGGGTTGAGGATTGAGGTTTGAGGAACGAGGATTGAGTGTTGAGGACTGAGGACTGAGGAGTGACGATTGAGTATGGAGGATTGAGGATTGATTACTGAGGATTGAGGATTGAGGATTGAGGATTGAGTATTGGGGATTGAGTATTGAAGATTGAGGATTAAGGATTGAGGATTGGGGATTGAGGATCTATGATTGGAGATTGATTATTGAGGATTGAAGATTGAGGATTGAGGATTGAGTATTGAGAATTGAGAATTGAGGATGAGGGCTGAGGGTTGAGGATTGTGGTTTGAGGAACGAGGATTGAGGGTTGATGATTGAGGACTCAGGATTGAGGATTGAGGATTGATTACTGAGGATTGAGGATTGAGGATAGAGGATTGACGATTGGGGATTGAGTATTGAAGATTCAGTATTGAGGATTGAAGATTGAGAATTGAAGATTGAGGATTGAAGATTGAGGATTGAGCATTGAGGATTGGAGATTGAGGACTGGGGATTGAGGATTGAAGATTGAGGATTAAGGATTGAGGATTGGGGATTGAGGATCTAGGATTGGAGATTGATTATTGAGGATTGAAGATTTAGGATTGAGGATTGAGTATTGAGAATTGAGAATTGAGAATGAGGGCTGAGGGTTGAGGATTGAGGTTTGAGGAACGAGGATTGAGGGTTGAGGATTGAGGACTGAGGACTGACGATTGAGTATTGAGGATGGAGGATTGATTACTGAGGATTGAGGATTGAGGATTGAGGATTGAGGATTGAGGATTGGGGATTGAGTATTGAAGATTCAGTATTGAGGATTGAAGATTGAGAGTTGAAGATTGAGGATTGAACATTGCGGACTGATCGTTCAGGGTTGCGTGATGAGAATTGATGTTTGTGGATAGAGATTTGAAGATTGCAGATTGAGTATTGAGTATTGAAAACTGTGAATTGATGATATTCTATTGCGGATTGAGGATTGACAACTGATTGTTGAGGACTGAGGGCTGAAGATTGAGGATGCAGGATTGAGGTTTCAGAATTGAGGTTTGAGGACTGAGGATTGAGGTTTGAAGATTGAGTATTGAGTATTGAAGATTGAGGATTGAGGATTGAGGTTTGAGGAACGAGGATTGAGGATTGAGGATTGAGGATTGAAGATTGAGTATTGAGGATTGAAGACTGACGATTGAGGGTTGAGGATTGAGGATTGAGGATTGAGGATTGAAGATTGAGTATTGAGGATTGAAAATTGGGGATTGAGGATTGAGGATTGAGGATTGAGGATTGAAGAATGAGGATTGAGGGTTGAGGATTGAGGATTGAAGATTGCAGATTGAGTATTGAGCATTGAAGATTGAGGATTGAGGATTGAGGATTGAGGATCGAGGATTGAAGATTGAGCATTGAGGATTGAAGACTGACGATTGATGATTGAGCATGGAGGATTGAATATTGAGTATTGAGTATTGAAGATTGAGGATTGAAAATTGAGGATTGAGGATTGAGGATTGAGGATTGAGGATTGACGATTGAGGATTGAGGATTGGAGATTGAAGATTGAGTATTGAGGAATGAAGATTGAGGATTGAGGATTGAGGATTGAGGATTGAGGATTGAGGATGAGGGCTGAGGGTTGAGGATTGAGGTTTGAGGATTGGGGACTGAGGATTGAGGATTGAGGATTGAGGGTTGAGGATTGGGGATTGAGTATTGAAGATTGAGGATTAAGGATTGAGGATTGGGGATTGAGGATCTAGGATTGGAGATTGATTATTGAGGATTGAAGATTGAGCATTGAGGATTGAGGATGAGGGCTGAGGGTTGAGGATTGAGGTTTGAGGATTGGGGACTGAGGATTGAGGATTGAGGATTGAGGATAGAGGATTGGGGATTGAGTATTGAAGATTGAGGATTAAGGATTGAGGATTGGGGATTGAGGATCTAGGATTGGAGATTGATTATTGAGGATTGAAGATTGAGGATTGAGGATTGAGTATTGAGAATTGAGAATTGAGGATGAAGGCTGAGGGTTGAGGATTGAGGTTTGAGGAACGAGGATTGAGGGTTGAGGATTGAGGACTGATGAATGAGGATTGAGGATTGATTACTGAGGATTGAGGATTGAGGATTGAAGATTCAGTATTGAGGATTGAAGATTGAGAATTGAAGATTGAGGATTGAAAATTGAGGATTGAGGATTGAGGATTGAGGATTGAGGATTGAGGATTGAGGATTGAGGATTGAGGATTGAGGATTGAAGATTGAGTATTGAGGATTGAAGATTGAGGATTGAGGATTGAGGATTAAGGATTGAGGATTGAGGATGAGGGCTGAGGGTTGAGGATTGAGGTTTGAGGATTGGGGTCTGAGGAGTGAGGATTGAGAATTGAGGATTGAGGATTGAGGATTGAAGATTGAGGATTGGGTATTGAGGATTGAAGAATGAGGATTGAAGACTGAGGATTGAGGATTGAGTGTTGACGATTGAGGACGAGTACTGACGGTTGAGGGTTGAGGTTTGAGGGTGAGGATTGAGGATTGAGGACTGGGGATTGAGGATTGAGGATTGAGCACTGAGGATTGAAGATTGAGGATTGAGGATTGAGAATTGATGATTGAGGATTGAAGATTGAGGATTGAGCATTGAGGATTGGAGACTGAGGACTGGGGATTGAGGATTGAAGATTGAGGATTAAGGATTGAGGATTGGGGATTGAGGATCTAGGATTGGAGATTGATTATTGAGGATTGAAGATTGAGGATTGAGGATTGAGTATTGAGAATTGAGAATTGAGAATGAGGGCTGAGGGTTGAGGATTGAGGTTTGAGGAACGAGGATTGAGGGTTGAGGATTGAGGACTGAGGACTGACGATTGAGTATTGAGGATTGAGGATTGATTACTGAGGATTGAGGATTGAGGCTTGAGGATTGAGGATTGAGGATTGGGGATTGAGTATTGAAGATTCAGTATTGAGGATTGAAGATTGAGAATTGAAGATTGAGGATTGAACATTGCGGACTGATCGTTCAGGGTTGCGTGATGAGAATTGATGTTTGTGGATAGAGATTTGAAGATTGCAGATTGAGTATTGAGTATTGAAAACTGTGAATTGATGATATTCTATTGCGGATTGAGGATTGACAACTGATTGTTGAGGACTGAGGGCTGAAGATTGAGGATGCAGGATTGAGGTTTCAGAATTGAGGTTTGAGGACTGAGGATTGAGGTTTGAAGATTGAGTATTGAGTATTGAAGATTGAGGATTGAGGATTGAGGTTTGAGGAACGAGGATTGAGGATTGAGGATTGAGGATTGAAGATTGAGTATTGAGGATTGAAGACTGACGATTGAGGGTTGAGGATTGAGGATTGAAGATTGAGTATTGAGGATTGAAGACTGACGATTGAGGGTTGAGGATTGAGGATTGAGGATTGAGGATTGAAGACTGACGATTGATGATTGAGGATGGAGGATTGAATATTGAGTATTGAGTATTGAAGGTTGAGGATTGAAAATTGAGGATTGAGGATTGAGGATTGAGGATTGAGGATTGACGATTGAGGATTGAGGATTGGAGATTGAAGATTGAGTATTGAGGAATGAAGATTGAGGATTGAGGATTGAGGATTGAGGATTGAGGATTGAGGATGAGGGCTGAGGGTTGAGGATTGATGTTTGAGGACTGGGGACTGAGGATTGAGGATTGAGGATTGAGGATTGAGGATTGAGGATTGAAGATTGAGGATTGGTTCTTGAGGATTGAAGAATGAGGATTGAAGATTGAGGATTGAGGATTGAGTGTTGACGATTGAGGACGAGTACTGACGGTTGAGGGTTGAGGTTTGAGGGTTGAGGATTGAGGATTGAGGACTGAGGATTGAGGATGGAGGATTGAGCATTGAGGATTGAAGTTTGAGGATTGAGGATTGAGAATTGATGATTGAGGATTGAGGAATGAAGATTGAGGATTGAGGATTGAGGATTGAGGACTGAATATTGAGTATTGAGGATTGAAGATTGTGGTTTGAGGGTTGAGGGTTGAGGATTGAGGACGAGGACAGACGGTTGACGATTGAGGACTGAGGATTGAGGATTGAGGATTGAGGTCTGAGGATTGAAGATTGAGGTTTGAGCATTGAGGATTGGAGATTGAGGACTGGGGATTGAGGATTGAAGATTGAGGATTAAGGATTGGGGATTGGGGATTGAGGATCTAGGATTGGAGATTGATTATTGAGGATTGAAGATTGAGGATTGAGTATTGAAGATTGAGGATTGAAAATTGAGGATTGAGGATTGAGGATTGAGGATTGAGGATTGACGATTGAGGATTGAGGATTGGAGATTGAAGATTGAGTATTGAGGAATGAAGATTGAGGATTGAGGATTGAGGATTGAGGATTGAGGATTGAGGATGAGGGCTGAGGGTTGAGGATTGAGGTTTGAGGACTGGGGACTGAGGATTGAGGATTGAGGATTGAGGATTGAGGATTGAGGATTGAAGATTGAGGAATGGTTCTTGAGGATTGAAGAATGAGGATTGAAGATTGAGGATTGAGGATTGAGTGTTGACGATTGAGGACGAGTACTGACGGTTGAGGGTTGAGGTTTGAGGGTTGAGGATTGAGGATTGAGGACTGAGGATTGAGGATGGAGGATTGAGCATTGAGGATTGAAGTTTGAGGATTGAGGATTGAGAGTTGATGATTGAGGATTGAGGACTGAAGATTGAGGATTGAGGATTGAGGATTGAGGACTGAATATTGAGTATTGAGGATTGAAGATTGTGGATTGAGGATTGAAGGTTGAGGATTGAGGACGAGGACAGACGGTTGACGATTGAGGTGTGAGGATTGAGGATTGAGGATTGAGGTCTGAGGATTGAAGATTGATGTTTGAGCATTGAGGATTGGAGATTGAGGACTGGGGATTGAGGATTGAAGATTGAGGATTAAGGATTGGGGATTGGGTATTGAGGATCTAGGATTGGAGATTGATTATTGAGGATTGAAGATTGAGGATTGAGGATTGAGTATTGAGAATTGAGAATTGATGATGAGGGCTGAGGGTTGAGGATTGAGGTTTGAGGAACGAGGATTGAGGGTTGAGGATTGAGGATTGAGTATTGAGAACTGAGGATTGAGGATGTGGGCTGAGGGTTGAGGATTGAGGTTTGAGGAACGAGGATTGAGTGTTGAGGACTGAGGACTGAGGAGTGACGATTGAGTATGGAGGATTGAGGATTGATTACTGAGGATTGAGGATTGAGGATTGAGGACTGAGTATTGGGGATTGAGTATTGAAGATTGAGGATTAAGGATTGAGGATTGGGGATTGAGGATCTATGATTGGAGATTGATTATTGAGGATTGAAGATTGAGGATTGAGGATTGAGTATTGAGAATTGAGAATTGAGGATGAGGGCTGAGGGTTGAGGATTGTGGTTTGAGGAACGAGGATTGTGGGTTGAGGATTGAGGACTCAGGATTGAGGATTGAGGATTGATTACTGAGGATTGAGGATTGAGGATAGAGGATTGACGATTGGGGATTGAGTATTGAAGATTCAGTATTGAGGATTGAAGATTGAGAATTGAAGATTGAGGATTGAACATTGAGGACTGAGCGTTCAGGGTTGAGTGATGAGAATTGAAGTTTGTGGATAGAGATTTGAAGATTGCAGATTGAGTATTGAGTATTGAAAACTGTGAATTGAGGATATTCTATTGCGGATTGCGGATTGACAACTGATTGTTGAGGACTGAGGGCTGAAGATCGAGGATGCAGGATTGAGGATTCAGAATTGAGGTTTGAGGTTTGAGGATTGAGGTTTGAGGACTGAGGATTGAGGATTGAAGATTGAGGATTGGGTATTGAGGATTGAAGAATGAGGATTGAGGATTGAAGAATGAGGATTGAGTATTGAGTATTGAGTATTGAGGATTGAAGATTGAGTACTGAGGATTGAAGATTAAGATTGAGGATTGAGGATTGAGGATTGAGGATTGAGGATTCAGGATTTAGAATTGAGGATTGAGGATTGAGGATTGAAGATTGAGGATTGGGTATTGAGGATTGGAGAATGAGGATTGAGGATTTTGGATTGAGGATTGAGGATTGAGTATTGAAGACCGAGTATTGAGGATTGAAGATTCAGGATTGAGGAGTGAGTATTGAAGATTGAGGATGTGGGACTGAGGATTGAGGATTGAGGATTGAAGATTGAGTATTGAGGATTGAAGACTGACGATTGAGGGTTGAGGATTGAGGATTGAGGATTGGGGATTGAGTATTGAAGATTCAGTATTGAGGATTGAAGATTGAGAATTGAAGATTGAGGATTGAAAATTGAGGATTGAGGATTGAGGATTGAGGATTGAGGATTGAGGATTGAGGATTGAGGATTGAAGATTGAGTATTGAGGATTGAAGATTGAGGATTGAGGATTGAGGATTGAGGATTGAGGATTGAGGATGAGGGCTGAGGGTTGAGGATTGAGGTTTGAGGATTGGGGACTGAGGATTGAGGATTGAGGATTGAGGGTTGAGGATTGGGGATTGAGTATTGAAGATTGAGGATTAAGGATTGAGGATTGGGGATTGAGGATCTAGGATTGGAGATTGATTATTGAGGATTGAAGATTGAGCATTGAGGATTGAGGATGAGGGCTGAGGGTTGAGGATTGAGGTTTGAGGATTGGGGACTGAGGATTGAGGATTGAGGATTGAGGATAGAGGATTGGGGATTGAGTATTGAAGATTGAGGATTAAGGATTGAGGATTGGGGATTGAGGATCTAGGATTGGAGATTGATTATTGAGGATTGAAGATTGAGGATTGAGGATTGAGTATTGAGAATTGAGAATTGAGGATGAAGGCTGAGGGTTGAGGATTGAGGTTTGAGGAACGAGGATTGAGGGTTGAGGATTGAGGACTGATGATTGAGGATTGAGGATTGATTACTGAGGATTGAGGATTGAGGATTGAAGATTCAGTATTGAGGATTGAAGATTGAGAATTGAAGATTGAGGATTGAAAATTGAGGATTGAGGATTGAGGATTGAGGATTGAGGATTGAGGATTGAGGATTGAGGATTGAGGATTGAGGATTGAAGATTGAGTATTGAGGATTGAAGATTGAGGATTGAGGATTGAGGATTAAGGATTGAGGATTGAGGATGAGGGCTGAGGGTTGAGGATTGAGGTTTGAGGATTGGGGTCTGAGGAGTGAGGATTGAGAATTGAGGATTGAGGATTGAGGATTGAAGATTGAGGATTGGGTATTGAGGATTGAAGAATGAGGATTGAAGACTGAGGATTGAGGATTGAGTGTTGACGATTGAGGACGAGTACTGACGGTTGAGGGTTGAGGTTTGAGGGTGAGGATTGAGGATTGAGGACTGGGGATTGAGGATTGAGGATTGAGCACTGAGGATTGAAGATTGAGGATTGAGGATTGAGAATTGATGATTGAGGATTGAAGATTGAGGATTGAGCATTGAGGATTGGAGACTGAGGACTGGGGATTGAGGATTGAAGATTGAGGATTAAGGATTGAGGATTGGGGATTGAGGATCTAGGATTGGAGATTGATTATTGAGGATTGAAGATTGAGGATTGAGGATTGAGTATTGAGAATTGAGAATTGAGAATGAGGGCTGAGGGTTGAGGATTGAGGTTTGAGGAACGAGGATTGAGGGTTGAGGATTGAGGACTGAGGACTGACGATTGAGTATTGAGGATTGAGGATTGATTACTGAGGATTGAGGATTGAGGCTTGAGGATTGAGGATTGAGGATTGGGGATTGAGTATTGAAGATTCAGTATTGAGGATTGAAGATTGAGAATTGAAGATTGAGGATTGAACATTGCGGACTGATCGTTCAGGGTTGCGTGATGAGAATTGATGTTTGTGGATAGAGATTTGAAGATTGCAGATTGAGTATTGAGTATTGAAAACTGTGAATTGATGATATTCTATTGCGGATTGAGGATTGACAACTGATTGTTGAGGACTGAGGGCTGAAGATTGAGGATGCAGGATTGAGGTTTCAGAATTGAGGTTTGAGGACTGAGGATTGAGGTTTGAAGATTGAGTATTGAGTATTGAAGATTGAGGATTGAGGATTGAGGTTTGAGGAACGAGGATTGAGGATTGAGGATTGAGGATTGAAGATTGAGTATTGAGGATTGAAGACTGACGATTGAGGGTTGAGGATTGAGGATTGAAGATTGAGTATTGAGGATTGAAGACTGACGATTGAGGGTTGAGGATTGAGGATTGAGGATTGAGGATTGAAGACTGACGATTGATGATTGAGGATGGAGGATTGAATATTGAGTATTGAGTATTGAAGGTTGAGGATTGAAAATTGAGGATTGAGGATTGAGGATTGAGGATTGAGGATTGACGATTGAGGATTGAGGATTGGAGATTGAAGATTGAGTATTGAGGAATGAAGATTGAGGATTGAGGATTGAGGATTGAGGATTGAGGATTGAGGATGAGGGCTGAGGGTTGAGGATTGATGTTTGAGGACTGGGGACTGAGGATTGAGGATTGAGGATTGAGGATTGAGGATTGAGGATTGAAGATTGAGGATTGGTTCTTGAGGATTGAAGAATGAGGATTGAAGATTGAGGATTGAGGATTGAGTGTTGACGATTGAGGACGAGTACTGACGGTTGAGGGTTGAGGTTTGAGGGTGAGGATTGAGGCTTGAGGACTGAGGATTGAGGATTGAGGATTGAGCACTGAGGATTGAAGATTGAGGATTGAGGATTGAGAATTGATGATTGAGGATTGAAGATTGAGGATTGAGCATTGAGGATTGGAGATTGAGGACTGGGGATTGAGGATTGAAGATTGAGGATTAAGGATTGAGGATTGGGGATTGAGGATCTAGGATTGGAGATTGATTATTGAGGATTGAAGATTGAGGATTGAGGATTGAGTATTGAGAATTGAGAATTGAGAACGAGGGCTGAGGGTTGAGGATTGAGGTTTGAGGAACGAGGATTGAGGGTTGAGGATTGAGGACTGAGGACTGACGATTGAGTATTGAGGATTGAGGATTGATTACTGAGGATTCAGGATTTAGGATTGAGGATTGAGGATTGAGGATTGAGGATTGGGGATTGAGTATTGAAGATTCAGTATTGAGGATTGAAGATTGATTATTGAAGATTGAGGATTGAACATTGCGGACTGATCGTTCAGGGTTGCGTGATGAGAATTGATGTTCGTGGATAGAGATTTGAAGATTGCAGATTGAGTATTGAGTATTGAAAACTGTGAATTGATGATATTCTATTGCGGATTGAGGATTGACAACTGATTGTTGAGGACTGAGGGCTGAAGATTGAGGATGCAGGATTGAGGTTTCAGAATTGAGGCTTGAGGACTGAGGATTGAGGTTGAAGATTGAGTATTGAGTATTGAAGATTGAGGATTGAGGATTGAGGTTTGAGGAACGAGGATTGAGGATTGAGGATTGAGGATTGAAGATTGAGTATTGAGGATTGAAGACTGACGATTGAGGGTTGAGGATTGAGGATTGAGGATTGAGGATTGAAGATTGAGTATTGAGGATTGAAAATTGAGGATTGAGGATTGAGGATTGAGGATTGAGGATTGAAGAATGAGGATTGAGGGTTGAGGATTGAGGATTGAAGATTGCAGATTGAGTATTGAGGATTGAAGATTGAGGATTGAGGATTGAAGATTGAGGATCGATGATTGAAGATTGAGCATTGAGGATTGAAGACTGACGATTGATGATTGAGGATGGAGGATTGAATATTGAGTATTGAGTATTGAAGATTGAGGATTGAAAATTGAGGATTGAGGATTGAGGATTGAGGATTGACGATTGAGGATTGAGGATTGGAGATTGAAGATTGAGTATTGAGGAATGAAGATTGAGGATTGAGGATTGAGGATTGAGGATTGAGGATTGAGGATTGAGGATGAGGGCTGAGGGTTGAGGATTGAGGTTTGAGGACTGGGGACTGAGGATTGAGGATTGTGGATTGAGGATTGAGGATTGAGGATTGAAGATTGAGGATTGGTTCTTGAGGATTGAAGAATGAGGATTGAAGATTGAGGATTGAGGATTGAGTGTTGACGATTGAGGACGAGTACTGACGGTTGAGGGTTGAGGTTTGAGGGTTGAGGATTGAGGATTGAGGACTGAGGATTGAGGATGGAGGATTGAGCATTGAGGATTGAAGTTTGAGGATTGAGGATTGAGAATTGATGATTGAGTATTGAGCGTTCAGGGTTGAGTGATGAGAATTGAAGTTTGTGGATAGAGATTTGAAGATTGCAGATTGAGTATTGAGTACTGAAAACTGTGAATTGAGGATATTCTATTGCGGATTGAGGATTGACAACTGATTGTTGAGGACTGAGGGCTGAAGATCGAGGATGCAGGATTGAGGATTCAGAATTGAGGTTTGAGGTTTGAGGATTGAGGTTTGAGTACTGAGGACTGAGGATTGAGGGTTGAGAATTGAGGATTGAGGATTGAGGTTTGAAGATTGAGGATTGGGTATTGAGGATTGAAGAATGAGGATTGAGGATTGAGGGTTGAGGATTGAGGACGAGGACAGACGGTTGACGATTGAGGTCTGAGGATTGAGGATTGAGGATTGAGGTCTGAGGATTGAAGATTGATGTTTGAGCATTGAGGATTGGAGATTGAGGACTGGGGATTGAGGATTGAAGATTGAGGATTAAGGATTGGTGATTGGGGATTGAGGATCTAGGATTGGAGATTGATTATTGAGGATTGAAGATTGAGCATTGAGGATTGAGTATTGAGAATTGAGAATTGATGATGAGGGCTGAGGGTTGAGGATTGAGGTTTGAGGAACGAGGATTGAGGGTTGAGGATTGAGGATTGAGTATTGAGAATTGAGGATTGAGGATGAGGGCTGAGGGTTGAGGATTGAGGACTGAGGATTGAGGATTGAAGATTGAGTATTGAGGATTGAAAATTGAAGATTGAGGATTGAGGATTGAGGATTGAGGATTGAAGAATGAGGATTGAGGGTTGAGGATTGAGGATTGAAGATTGCAGATTGAGTATTGAGGATTGAAGATTGAGGATTGAGGATTGAAGATTGAGGATCGAGGATTGAAGATTGAGCATTGAGGATTGAAGACTGACGATTGATGATTGAGGATGGAGGATTGAATATTGAGTATTGAGTATTGAAGATAGAGGATTGAAAATTGAGGATTGAGGATTAAGGATTGAGGATTGATGATTGAGGATGAGGGCTGAGGGTTGAGGATTGGGGTTTGAGGACTGGGGACTGAGGATTGAGGATTGAGGATTGAGGATTGAGGATTGAGGATTGAAGATTGAGGATTGGTTCTTGAGGATTGAAGAATGAGGATTGAAGATTGAGGATTGAGGATTGAGTGTTGACGATTGAGGACGAGTACTGACGGTTGAGGGTTGAGGTTTGAGGGTTCAGGATTGAGGATTGAGGACTGAGGATTGAGGATGGAGGATTGAGCATTGAGGATTGAAGTTTGAGGATTGAGGATTGAGAATTGATGATTGAGGATTGAGGAATGAAGATTGAGGATTGAGAATTGAGGATTGAGGACTGAATATTGAGTATTGAGGATTGAAGATTGTGGATTGAGGATTGAGGGTTGAGGATTGAGGACGAGGACAGACGGTTGACGATTGAGGTCTGAAGATTGAGGATTGAGGATTGAGGTCTGAGGATTGAGGATTGATGTTTGAGCATTGAGGATTGGAGATTGAGGACTGGGGATTGAGGATTGAAGATTGAGGATTAAGGATTGGGGATTGCGGATTGAGGATCTAGGATTGGAGATTGATTATTGAGGATTGAAGATTGAGGATTGAGGATTGAGTATTGAGAATTGAGAATTGATGATGAGGGCTGAGGGTTGAGGATTGAGGTTTGAGGAACGAGGATTGAGGGTTGAGGATTGAGGATTGAGTATTGAGAATTGAGGATTGAGGATGAGGGCTGAGGGTTGAGGATTGAGGTTTGAGGAACGAGGATTGAGTGTTGAGGACTGAGGACTGAGGAGTGACGATTGAGTATGGAGGATGGAGGATTGATTACTGAGGATTGAGGATTGAGGATTGAGGATTGAGGATTGGGGATTGAGTATTGAAGATTGAGGATTAAGGATTGAGTATTGGGGATTGAGGATCTATGATTGGAGATTGATTATTGAGGATTGAAGATTGAGGATTGAGGATTGAGTATTGAGGATTGAGAATTGAGGATGAGGGCTGAGGGTTGAGGATTGTGGTTTGAGGAACGAGGATTGAGGGTTGAGGATTGAGGACTCAGGATTGAGGATTGAGGATTGATTACTGAGGATTGAGGATTGAGGATAGAGGATTGACGATTGGGGATTGAGTATTGAAGATTCAGTATTGAGGATTGAAGATTGAGAATTGAAGATTGAGGATTGAACATTGAGGACTGAGCGTTCAGGGTTGAGTGATGAGAATTGAAGTTTGTGGATAGAGATTTGAAGATTGCAGATTGAGTATTGAGTATTGAAAACTGTGAATTGAGGATATTCTATTGCGGATTGAGGATTGACAACTGATTGTTGAGGACTGAGGGCTGAAGATCGAGGATGCAGGATTGAGGATTCAGAATTGAGGTTTGAGGTTTGAGGATTGAGGTTTGAGGACTGAGGACTGAGGATTGAGGGTTGAGAATTGAGGATTGAGGATTGAGGTTTCAAGATTGAGGATTGGGTATTGAGGATTGAAGAATGAGGATTGAGGATTGAAGAATGAGGATTGAGTATTGAGTATTGAGGATTGAGGATTGAAGATTGAGTATTGAGGATTGAAGATTGAGGAATGAAGATTGAGGATTGAGGATTGAGGATTGAGGACTGAATATTGAGTATTGAGGATTGAAGATTGTGGATTGAGTATTGAGGGTTGAGGATTGAGGACGAGGACAGACGGTTGACGATTGAGGTCTGAGGATTGAGGATTGAGGATTGAGGTCTGAGGATTGAAGATTGATGTTTGAGCATTGAGGATTGGAGATTGAGGACTGGGGATTGAGGATTGAAGATTGAGGATTAAGGATTGGGGATTGGGTATTGAGGATCTAGGATTGGAGATTGATTATTGCGGATTGAAGATTGAGGATTGAGGATTGAGTATTGAGAATTGAGAATTGATGATGAGGGCTGAGGGTTGAGGATTGAGGTTTGAGGAACGAGGATTGAGGGTTGAGGATTGAGGATTGAGTATTGAGAATTGAGGATTGAGGATGAGGGCTGAGGGTTGAGGATTGAGGTTTGAGGAACGAGGATTGAGTGTTGAGGACTGAGGACTGAGGAGTGACGATTGAGTATGGAGGATTGAGGATTGATTACTGAGGATTGAGGATTGAGGATTGAGGATTGAGGATTGGGGATTGAGTATTGAAGATTGAGGATTAAGGATTGAGTATTGGGGATTGAGGATCTATGATTGGAGATTGATTATTGAGGATTGAAGATTGAGGATTGAGGATTGAGTATTGAGAATTGAGAATTGAGGATGAGGGCTGAGGGTTGAGGATTGTGGTTTGAGGAACGAGGATTGTGTGTTGAGGATTCAGGACTCAGGATTGAGGATTGAGGATTGATTACTGAGGATTGAGGATTGAGGATAGAGGATTGACGATTGGGGATTGAGTATTGAAGATTCAGTATTGAGGATTGAAGATTGAGAATTGAAGATTGAGGATTGAACATTGAGGACTGAGCGTTCAGGGTTGAGTGATGAGAATTGAAGTCTGTGGATAGAGATTTGAAGATTGCAGATTGAGTATTGAGTATTGAAAACTGTGAATTGAGGATATTCTATTGCGGATTGAGGATTGACAACTGATTGTTGAGGACTGAGGGCTGAAGATCGAGGATGCAGGATTGAGGATTCAGAATTGAGGTTTGAGGTTTGAGGATTGAGGTTTGAGGACTGAGGACTGAGGATTGAGGGTTGAGAATTGAGGATTGAGGATTGAGGTTTGAAGATTGAGGATTGGGTATTGAGGATTGAAGAATGAGGATTGAGGATTGAAGAATGAGGATTGAGTATTGAGTATTGAGGATTGAGGATTGAAGATTGAGTATTGAGGATTGAAGATTGACGATTGAGGATTGAGGATTGAGGATTGAGGATTGAGGATTGAGGATTGAAGATTGACGATTGAGGATTGAGGATTGAGGATTGAGGATTGAGGATTGAGGATTGAAGATTGAGAATTGGTTCTTGAGGATTGAAGAATGAGGATTGAAGATTGAGGATTGAGGATTGAGTGTTGACGATTGAGGACGAGTACTGACGGTTGAGGGTTGAGGTTTGAGGGTTGAGGATTGGGGATTGTGGACTGAGGATTGAGGATGGAGGATTGAGCATTGAGGATTGAAGTTTGAGGATTGAGGATTGAGAATTGATGATTGAGGATTGAGGATTGAGGATTGAGGATTGAGGATTGAGGATTGAGGATTGAAGATTGAGGATTGGTTCTTGAGGATTGAAGAATGAGGATTGAAGATTGAGGATTGAGGATTGAGTGTTGACGATTGAGGACGAGTACTGACGTTTGGGGGTTGAGGTTTGAGGGTTGAGGATTGAGGATTGAGGACTGAGGATTGAGGATGGAGGATTGAGCATTGCGGATTGAAGTTTGAGGATTGAGGATTGAGAATTGATGATTGAGGATTGAGGAATGAAGATTGAGGATTGAGGATTGAGGATTGAGGACTGAATATTGAGTATTGAGGATTGAAGATTGTGGATTGAGGACTGAGGGTTGAGGATTGAGGACGAGGACAGACGGTTGACGATTGAGGTCTGAGGATTGAGGATTGAGGATTGAGGTCTGAGGATTGAAGATTGATGTTTGAGCATTGAGGATTGGAGATTGAGGACTGGGGATTGAGGATTGAAGATTGAGGATTAAGGATTGGGGATTGGGGATTGAGGATCTAGGATTGGAGATTGATTATTGAGGATTGAAGATTGAGGATTGAGGATTGAGTATTGAGAATTGAGAATTGATGATGAGGGCTGAGGGTTGAGGATTGAGGTTTGAGGAACGAGGATTGAGGGTTGAGGATTGAGGATTGAGTATTGAGAATTGAGGATTGAGGATGAGGGCTGAGGGTTGAGGATTGAGGTTTGAGGAACGAGGATTGAGTGTTGAGGACTGAGGACTGAGGAGTGACGATTGAGTATGGAGGATTGAGGATTGATTACTGAGGATTGAGGATTAAGGATTGAGGATTGGGGATTGAGGATCTATGATTGGAGATTGATTATTGAGGATTGAAGATTGAGGATTGAGGATTGAGTATTGAGAATTGAGAATTGAGGATGAGGGCTGAGGGTTGAGGATTGTGGTTTGAGGAACGAGGATTGAGGGTTGAGGATTGAGGACTCAGGATTGAGGATTGAGGATTGATTACTGAGGATTGAGGATTGAGGATAGAGGATTGACGATTGGGGATTGAGTATTGAAGAGTCAGTATTGAGGATTGAAGATTGAGAATTGAAGATTGAGGATTGAACATTGAGGACTGAGCGTTCAGGGTTGAGTGATGAGAATTGAAGTTTGTGGATAGAGATTTGAAGATTGCAGATTGAGTATTGAGTATTGAAAACTGTGAATTGAGGATATTCTATTGCGGATTGAGGATTGACAACTGATTGTTGAGGACTGAGGGCTGAAGATCGAGGATGCAGGATTGAGGATTCAGAATTGAGGTTTGAGGTTTGAGGATTGAGGTTTGAGGACTGAGGACTGAGGATTGAGGGTTGAGAATTGAGGATTGAGGATTGAGGTTTGAAGATTGAGGATTGGGTATTGAGGATTGAAGAATGAGGATTGAGGATTGAGAATTGAGGATTGAGGATTGAGGATTGAGGATTGAAGATTGAGGATTGACGATTGAGGATTGAGTATTGAATATTGAGTATTGAGGATTGAAGATTGAGGATTGAGGATTGAGTGTTGACGATTCAGGACGAGGACTGACGGTTGAGGATTGAGGTTTGATGGTTGAGTATTGAGGATTGAGGACTGAGGATTGAGGATTGAGGATTGAGCATTGAGGATTGAAGATTGAGGACTGGGGATTGAGGATTGAAGATTGAGGATTAAGGATTGAGGATTGGGGATTGAGGATCTAGGATTGGAGATTGATTATTGAGGATTGAAGATTGAGGATTGAGGATTGAGTATTGAGAATTGAGAATTGAGAACGAGGGCTGAGGGTTGAGGATTGAGGTTTGAGGAACGAGGATTGAGGGTTGAGGATTGAGGACTGAGGACTGACGATTGAGTATTGAGGATTGAGGATTGATTACTGAGGATTCAGGATTTAGGATTGAGGATTGAGGATTGAGGATTGAGGATTGGGGATTGAGTATTGAAGATTCAGTATTGAGGATTGAAGATTGATTATTGAAGATTGAGGATTGAACATTGCGGACTGATCGTTCAGGGTTGCGTGATGAGAATTGATGTTCGTGGATAGAGATTTGAAGATTGCAGATTGAGTATTGAGTATTGAAAACTGTGAATTGATGATATTCTATTGCGGATTGAGGATTGACAACTGATTGTTGAGGACTGAGGGCTGAAGATTGAGGATGCAGGATTGAGGTTTCAGAATTGAGGCTTGAGGACTGAGGATTGAGGTTGAAGATTGAGTATTGAGTATTGAAGATTGAGGATTGAGGATTGAGGTTTGAGGAACGAGGATTGAGGATTGAGGATTGAGGATTGAGGATTGAAGATTGAGTATTGAGGATTGAAGACTGACGATTGAGGGTTGAGGATTGAGGATTGAGGATTGAGGATTGAAGATTGAGTATTGAGGATTGAAAATTGAGGATTGAGGATTGAGGATTGAGGATTGAGGATTGAAGAATGAGGATTGAGGGTTGAGGATTGAGGATTGAAGATTGCAGATTGAGTATTGAGGATTGAAGATTGAGGATTGAGGATTGAAGATTGAGGATCGATGATTGAAGATTGAGCATTGAGGATTGAAGACTGACGATTGATGATTGAGGATGGAGGATTGAATATTGAGTATTGAGTATTGAAGATTGAGGATTGAAAATTGAGGATTGAGGATTGAGGATTGAGGATTGACGATTGAGGATTGAGGATTGGAGATTGAAGATTGAGTATTGAGGAATGAAGATTGAGGATTGAGGATTGAGGATTGAGGATTGAGGATTGAGGATTGAGGATGAGGGCTGAGGGTTGAGGATTGAGGTTTGAGGACTGGGGACTGAGGATTGAGGATTGTGGATTGAGGATTGAGGATTGAGGATTGAAGATTGAGGATTGGTTCTTGAGGATTGAAGAATGAGGATTGAAGATTGAGGATTGAGGATTGAGTGTTGACGATTGAGGACGAGTACTGACGGTTGAGGGTTGAGGTTTGAGGGTTGAGGATTGAGGATTGAGGACTGAGGATTGAGGATGGAGGATTGAGCATTGAGGATTGAAGTTTGAGGATTGAGGATTGAGAATTGATGATTGAGTATTGAGCGTTCAGGGTTGAGTGATGAGAATTGAAGTTTGTGGATAGAGATTTGAAGATTGCAGATTGAGTATTGAGTACTGAAAACTGTGAATTGAGGATATTCTATTGCGGATTGAGGATTGACAACTGATTGTTGAGGACTGAGGGCTGAAGATCGAGGATGCAGGATTGAGGATTCAGAATTGAGGTTTGAGGTTTGAGGATTGAGGTTTGAGTACTGAGGACTGAGGATTGAGGGTTGAGAATTGAGGATTGAGGATTGAGGTTTGAAGATTGAGGATTGGGTATTGAGGATTGAAGAATGAGGATTGAGGATTGAGGGTTGAGGATTGAGGACGAGGACAGACGGTTGACGATTGAGGTCTGAGGATTGAGGATTGAGGATTGAGGTCTGAGGATTGAAGATTGATGTTTGAGCATTGAGGATTGGAGATTGAGGACTGGGGATTGAGGATTGAAGATTGAGGATTAAGGATTGGTGATTGGGGATTGAGGATCTAGGATTGGAGATTGATTATTGAGGATTGAAGATTGAGCATTGAGGATTGAGTATTGAGAATTGAGAATTGATGATGAGGGCTGAGGGTTGAGGATTGAGGTTTGAGGAACGAGGATTGAGGGTTGAGGATTGAGGATTGAGTATTGAGAATTGAGGATTGAGGATGAGGGCTGAGGGTTGAGGATTGAGGACTGAGGATTGAGGATTGAAGATTGAGTATTGAGGATTGAAAATTGAAGATTGAGGATTGAGGATTGAGGATTGAGGATTGAAGAATGAGGATTGAGGGTTGAGGATTGAGGATTGAAGATTGCAGATTGAGTATTGAGGATTGAAGATTGAGGATTGAGGATTGAAGATTGAGGATCGAGGATTGAAGATTGAGCATTGAGGATTGAAGACTGACGATTGATGATTGAGGATGGAGGATTGAATATTGAGTATTGAGTATTGAAGATAGAGGATTGAAAATTGAGGATTGAGGATTAAGGATTGAGGATTGATGATTGAGGATGAGGGCTGAGGGTTGAGGATTGGGGTTTGAGGACTGGGGACTGAGGATTGAGGATTGAGGATTGAGGATTGAGGATTGAGGATTGAAGATTGAGGATTGGTTCTTGAGGATTGAAGAATGAGGATTGAAGATTGAGGATTGAGTATTGAGAATTGAGAATTGAGGATGAGGGCTGAGGGTTGAGGATTGTGGTTTGAGGAACGAGGATTGTGTGTTGAGGATTCAGGACTCAGGATTGAGGATTGAGGATTGATTACTGAGGATTGAGGATTGAGGATAGAGGATTGACGATTGGGGATTGAGTATTGAAGATTCAGTATTGAGGATTGAAGATTGAGAATTGAAGATTGAGGATTGAACATTGAGGACTGAGCGTTCAGGGTTGAGTGATGAGAACTGAAGTCTGTGGATAGAGATTTGAAGATTGCAGATTGAGTATTGAGTATTGAAAACTGTGAATTGAGGATATTCTATTGCGGATTGAGGATTGACAACTGATTGTTGAGGACTGAGGGCTGAAGATCGAGGATGCAGGATTGAGGATTCAGAATTGAGGTTTGAGGTTTGAGGATTGAGGTTTGAGGACTGAGGACTGAGGATTGAGGGTTGAGAATTGAGGATTGAGGATTGAGGTTTGAAGATTGAGGATTGGGTATTGAGGATTGAAGAATGAGGATTGAGGATTGAAGAATGAGGATTGAGTATTGAGTATTGAGGATTGAGGATTGAAGATTGAGTATTGAGGATTGAAGATTGACGATTGAGGATTGAGGATTGAGGATTGAGGATTGAGGATTGAGGATTGAAGATTGACGATTGAGGATTGAGGATTGAGGATTGAGGATTGAGGATTGAGGATTGAAGATTGAGAATTGGTTCTTGAGGATTGAAGAATGAGGATTGAAGATTGAGGATTGAGGATTGAGTGTTGACGATTGAGGACGAGTACTGACGGTTGAGGGTTGAGGTTTGAGGGTTGAGGATTGGGGATTGTGGACTGAGGATTGAGGATGGAGGATTGAGCATTGAGGATTGAAGTTTGAGGATTGAGGATTGAGAATTGATGATTGAGGATTGAGGATTGAGGATTGAGGATTGAGGATTGAGGATTGAGGATTGAAGATTGAGGATTGGTTCTTGAGGATTGAAGAATGAGGATTGAAGATTGAGGATTGAGGATTGAGTGTTGACGATTGAGGACGAGTACTGACGTTTGGGGGTTGAGGTTTGAGGGTTGAGGATTGAGGATTGAGGACTGAGGATTGAGGATGGAGGATTGAGCATTGCGGATTGAAGTTTGAGGATTGAGGATTGAGAATTGATGATTGAGGATTGAGGAATGAAGATTGAGGATTGAGGATTGAGGATTGAGGACTGAATATTGAGTATTGAGGATTGAAGATTGTGGATTGAGGACTGAGGGTTGAGGATTGAGGACGAGGACAGACGGTTGACGATTGAGGTCTGAGGATTGAGGATTGAGGATTGAGGTCTGAGGATTGAAGATTGATGTTTGAGCATTGAGGATTGGAGATTGAGGACTGGGGATTGAGGATTGAAGATTGAGGATTAAGGATTGGGGATTGGGGATTGAGGATCTAGGATTGGAGATTGATTATTGAGGATTGAAGATTGAGGATTGAGGATTGAGTATTGAGAATTGAGAATTGATGATGAGGGCTGAGGGTTGAGGATTGAGGTTTGAGGAACGAGGATTGAGGGTTGAGGATTGAGGATTGAGTATTGAGAATTGAGGATTGAGGATGAGGGCTGAGGGTTGAGGATTGAGGTTTGAGGAACGAGGATTGAGTGTTGAGGACTGAGGACTGAGGAGTGACGATTGAGTATGGAGGATTGAGGATTGATTACTGAGGATTGAGGATTAA
Organism: Calliopsis andreniformis; assembly: GCF_051401765.1. NCBI lineage: Eukaryota > Metazoa > Arthropoda > Insecta > Hymenoptera > Andrenidae > Calliopsis > Calliopsis andreniformis. Next base: position 4,389,151 of record NW_027480459.1, on the reverse strand, counting down.
GGATTGAGGATTGGGGATTGAGGATCTATGATTGGAGATTGATTATTGAGGATTGAAGATTGAGGATTGAGGATTGAGTATTGAGAATTGAGAATTGAGGATGAGGGCTGAGGGTTGAGGATTGTGGTTTGAGGAACGAGGATTGAGGGTTGAGGATTGAGGACTCAGGATTGAGGATTGAGGATTGATTACTGAGGATTGAGGATTGAGGATAGAGGATTGACGATTGGGGATTGAGTATTGAAGAGTCAGTATTGAGGATTGAAGATTGAGAATTGAAGATTGAGGATTGAACATTGAGGACTGAGCGTTCAGGGTTGAGTGATGAGAATTGAAGTTTGTGGATAGAGATTTGAAGATTGCAGATTGAGTATTGAGTATTGAAAACTGTGAATTGAGGATATTCTATTGCGGATTGAGGATTGACAACTGATTGTTGAGGACTGAGGGCTGAAGATCGAGGATGCAGGATTGAGGATTCAGAATTGAGGTTTGAGGTTTGAGGATTGAGGTTTGAGGACTGAGGACTGAGGATTGAGGGTTGAGAATTGAGGATTGAGGATTGAGGTTTGAAGATTGAGGATTGGGTATTGAGGATTGAAGAATGAGGATTGAGGATTGAGAATTGAGGATTGAGGATTGAGGATTGAGGATTGAAGATTGAGGATTGACGATTGAGGATTGAGTATTGAATATTGAGTATTGAGGATTGAAGATTGAGGATTGAGGATTGAGTGTTGACGATTCAGGACGAGGACTGACGGTTGAGGATTGAGGTTTGATGGTTGAGTATTGAGGATTGAGGACTGAGGATTGAGGATTGAGGATTGAGCATTGAGGATTGAAGATTGAGGACTGGGGATTGAGGATTGAAGATTGAGGATTAAGGATTGAAGATTGGGGATTGAGGATCTAGGATTGGGGATTGATTATTGAGGATTGAATGTTGAGGATTGCGGATTGAGGATTGAGAATTGAGAATTGAGGATGAGGACTGAGGGTTGAGGACTGAGGTTTGAGGAACGAGGATTGAGGATTGAGGATTGAGGATTGAAGATTGAGTATTGAGGATTGAAGACTGACGATTGAGGGCTGAGGATAGAGGATTGAGGATTGAGGATTGAAGATTGAGTATTGAGGATTGAAAACTGAGGATTGAGGATTGAGGATTGAGGATTGAAGATTGAAGAATGAGGACTGAGGGTTGAGGATTGAGGATTGAAGATTACAGATTGAGTATTGAGGATTGAAGATTGAGGATTGAGGATTGAGGATTGAGGATTGAGGACTGAAGATTGAGAATTGAGGATTGAAGACTGACGATTGAGGATTGAGGATGGAGGATTGAATATTGAGTATTGAGGATTGAAGATTGAGGATAGAAAATTGAGGATTGAGGATTGAGGATTGAGGATTTAGGATTGAGGATTGAGGATTGAGTTTTGAGGACTGGGGACTGAGGATTGAGGATTGAGAATTGAGGACTTAGGATTGAGGATTGAAGATTGAGGATTGGGTATTGAGGATTGAAGAATGAGGATTGAAGGTTGAGGACTGAGGATTGAGTGTTGACGATTGAGGACGAGTACTGACGGTTGAGGGTTGAGGTTTGAGGGTTGAGGATTGAGGATTGAGGACTGAGGATTGAGGATTGAGGATTGAGCATTGAGGATTGAGGATTGAGGATTGAGGATTGAAGATTGACGATTGAGGATTGAGGATTGAGGATTGAGGATTGAGGATTGAGGATTGAGGATTGAGGATTGAAGTTGAGTATTGAGGATTGAAGATTGAGGATTGAGGATTGAGTATTGAGGATTGAGGATTGAGGATTGAAGATTGAGTACTGAGGATTGAAGATTCAGATTGAGGATTGAGGATTGAGGATTGAGGATTGAGGATTGAGGATTTAGAATTGAGGATTGAGGATTGAGGATTGAAGACTGAGGATTGGGTATTGAGGATTGAAGAATGAGGATTGAGGATTGAGAATTGAGGACTGAGAATTGAGGGTTGAAGACTGAGTATTGAGGATTGAAGATTCAGGATTGAGGAGTGAGTATTGAAGATTGAGGATGTGGGACTGAGGATTGAATATTGAGGATTGAGGATTGAGGATTGAGGATTGAGGATTGAGTATTGAGGATTGAAGATTGAGGATTGGGTATTGAGGATTGAAGAATGAGGATTGAGGATTGAGGATTGAGGGTTGGGTATTGAGGATTGAAGAATGAGGATTGAGGATTGAGGATTGAGGATTGAGGATTGAGGATTGAGGATTGAGGATTGAAGATTGAGGACTGGGGATTGAGGATTGAAGATTGAGGATTAAGGATTGAAGATTGGGGATTGAGGATCTAGGATTGGAGATTGATTATTGAGGATTGAATGTTGAGGATTGCGGATTGAGGATTGAGAATTGAGAATTGAGTATGAGGACTGAGGGTTGAGGACTGAGGTTTGAGGAACGAGGATTGAGGATTGAGGATTGAGGATTGAAGATTGAGTATTGAGGATTGTAGACTGACGATTGAGGGTTGAGGATAGAGGATTGAGGATTGAGGATTGAAGATTGAGTATTGAGGATTGAAAACTGAGGATTGAGGATTGAGGATTGAGGATTGAGGATTGAAGAATGAGGATTGAGGATTGAGGATTGAGGATTGAAGATTGCAGATTGAGTATTGAGGGTTGAAGATTGAGGATTGAGAATTGAGGATTGAGGATTGAGGATTGAAGATTGAGTATTGAGGATTGAAGACTGACGATTGAGGATTGAGGATGGAGGATTGAATATTGAGTATTGAGGATTGAAGATTGAGGATTGAAAATTGAGGATTGAGGATTGAGGATTGAGGATTGAGGATTGAGGATTGAAGATTGAGGATTGAAAATTGAGGATTGAGGATTGAGGATTGAGGATTGAGGATTGAGGATTGAGGATTGAGGTTTGAGGACTGGGGACTGAGGATTGAAGATTGAGAATTGAGGACTTAGGATTGAGGATTGAAGATTGAGGATTGGGTATTGAGGATTGAAGAATGAGGATTGAAGGTTGAGGATTGAGGATTGAGTGTTGACGATTGAGGACGAGTACTGACGGTTGAGGGTTGAGGGTTGAGGGTTGAGTAATGAGGATTGAGGACTGAGGATTGAGGATTGAGGATTGAGCATTGAGGATTGAAGATTGAGGATTGAGGATTGAGAATTGATGATTGAGGATTGAGGACTGAAGATTGTGGATTGGGAATTGAGGATTGAAGAATGAGGATTGAGGATTGAGGATTGAGGATTGAAGATTGAGGATTGAGGATTGAAGATTGAGGATTGAGGATTGATGATTGAGGATTGAGTATTGAATATTGAGTATTGAGTATTGAGGATTGAAGATTGAGGATTGAGGATTGAGTGTTGACGATTGAGGACGAGGACTGACGGTTGAGGATAGAAGTTTGAGGGTCGAGGATTGAGGATTGAGGACTGAGGATTGAGGATTGAGGATTGAGCATTGAGGATTGATGATTGAGGACTGGGGATTGAGGATTGAAGATTGAGGATTAAGGATAGAAGATTGGGGATTGAGGATCTACGATTGGAGATTGATTATTGAGGATTGAAGATTGAGGATTGAGGATTGAGGATTGAGAATTGAGAATTGAGGATGAGGACTGAGGGTTGAGGATTGAGGTTTGAGGAACGAGGATTGAGGATTGAAGATTGAGGACTGAGGAATGACGATTGAGTATTGAAGATTGAGGATTGATTACTGAGGATTGAGGATTGAGGATTGAGGATTGAGTATTGAGGATTGAAGATTGAGGATTGGGTATTGAGGATTGAAGAATGAGGATTGAGGATTGAGGATTGAGGATTGGGTATTGAGGATTGAAGAATGAGGATTGAGGATTGAGGATTGAGGATTGAGGATTGAGGATTGAGGATTGAGGATTGAGGACTGAGGATTGAGGATTGAGGATTGAGCATTGAGGATTGAAGATTGAGGACTGGGGATTGAGGATTGAAGATTGAGGATTAAGGATTGAAGATTGGGGATTGAGGATCTAGGATTGGAGATTGATTATTGAGGATTGAATGTTGAGGATTGCGGATTGAGGATTGAGAATTGAGAATTGAGTATGAGGACTGAGGGTTGAGGACTGAGGTTTGAGGAACGAGGATTGAGGATTGAGGATTGAGGATTGAAGATTGAGTATTGAGGATTGAAGACTGACGATTGAGGGTTGAGGATAGAGGATTGAGGATTGAGGATTGAAGATTGAGTATTGAGGATTGAAAACTGAGGATTGAGGATTGAGGATTGAGGATTGAGGATTGAAGAATGAGGATTGAGGATTGAGGATTGAGGATTGAAGATTGCAGATTGAGTATTGAGGGTTGAAGATTCAGGATTGAGGATTGAGGATTGAGGATTGAGGATTGAAGATTGAGTATTGAGGATTGAAGACTGACGATTGAGGATTGAGGATGGAGGATTGAATATTGAGTATTGAGGATTGAAGGTTGAGGATTGAAAATTGAGGATTGAGGATTGAGGATTGAGGATTGAGGATTGAGGATTGAGGATTGAGGTTTGAGGACTGGGGACTGAGGATTGAGGATTGAGAATTGAGGACTTAGGATTGAGGATTGAAGATTGAGGATTGGGTATTGAGGATTGAAGAATGAGGATTGAAGGTTGAGGATTGAGGATTGAGTGTTGACGATTGAGGACGAGTACTGACGGTTGAGGGTTGAGGGTTGAGGGTTGAGTATTCAGGATTGAGGACTGAGGATTGAGGATTGAGGATTGAGCATTGAGGATTGAAGATTGAGGATTGAGGATTGAGAATTGATGATTGAGGATTGAGGAATGAAGATTGTGGATTGGGTATTGAGGATTGAAGAATGAGGATTGAGGATTGAGGATTGAGGATTGAAGATTGAGGATTGAGGATTGAAGATTGAGGATTGATGATTGAGGATTGAGTATTGAATATTGAGTATTGAGTATTGAGGATTGAAGATTGAGGATTGAGGATTGAGTGTTGACGATTGAGGACGAGGACTGACGGTTGAGGATTGAAGTTTGAGGGTCGAGGATTGAGGATTGAGGACTGAGGATTGAGGATTGAGGATTGAGCATTGAGGATTGATGATTGAGGACTGGGGATTGAGGATTGAAGATTGAGGATTAAGGACTGAAGATTGGGGATTGAGGATCTACGATTGGAGATTGATTATTGAGGATTGAAGATTGAGGATTGAGGATTGAGGATTGAGGATTGAGGATTGAAGATTGCAGATTGAGTATTGAGGATTGAAGATTGAGGATTGAGGATTTAGGATTGAGGATTGAGGATTGAGGTTTGAGGACTGGGGACTGAGGATTGAGGATTGAGAATTGAGGACTTAGGATTGAGGATTGAAGATTGAGGATTGGGTATTGAGGATTGAAGAATGAGGATTGAAGGTTGAGGACTGAGGATTGAGTGTTGACGATTGAGGACGAGTACTGACGGTTGAGGGTTGAGGTTTGAGGGTTGAGGATTGAGGATTGAGGACTGAGGATTGAGGATTGAGGATTGAGCATTGAGGATTGAGGATTGAGGATTGAGGATTGAAGATTGACGATTGAGGATTGAGGATTGAGGATTGAGGATTGAGGATTGAGGATTGAGGATTGAGGATTGAAGTTGAGTATTGAGGATTGAAGATTGAGGATTGAGGATTGAGTATTGAGGATTGAGGATTGAGGATTGAAGATTGAGTACTGAGGATTGAAGATTAAGATTGAGGATTGAGGATTGAGGATTGAGGATTGAGGATTGAGGATTTAGAATTGAGGATTGAGGATTGAGGATTGAAGACTGAGGATTGGGTATTGAGGATTGAAGAATGAGGATTGAGGATTGAGAATTGAGGATTGAGGATTGAGGGTTGAAGACTGAGTATTGAGGATTGAAGATTCAGGATTGAGGAGTGAGTATTGAAGATTGAGGATGTGGGACTGAGGATTGAATATTGAGGATTGAGGATTGAGGATTGAGGACTGAGGATTGAGTATTGAGGATTGAAGATTGAGGATTGGGTATTGAGGATTGAAGAATGAGGATTGAGGATTGAGGATTGAGGATTGGGTATTGAGGATTGAAGAATGAGGATTGAGGATTGAGGATTGAGGATTGAGGATTGAGGATTGAGGATTGAGGATTGAGGACTGAGGATTGAGGATTGAGGATTGAGCATTGAGGATTGAAGATTGAGGACTGGGGATTGAGGATTGAAGATTGAGAATTAAGGATTGAAGATTGGGGATTGAGGATCTAGGATTGGAGATTGATTATTGAGGATTGAATGTTGAGGATTGCGGATTGAGGATTGAGAATTGAGAATTGAGTATGAGGACTGAGGGTTGAGGACTGAGGTTTGAGGAACGAGGATTGAGGATTGAGGATTGAGGATTGAAGATTGAGTATTGAGGATTGAAGACTGACGATTGAGGGTTGAGGATAGAGGATTGAGGATTGAGGATTGAAGATTGAGTATTGAGGATTGAAAACTGAGGATTGAGGATTGAGGATTGAGGATTGAGGATTGAAGAATGAGGATTGAGGATTGAGGATTGAGGATTGAAGATTGCAGATTGAGTATTGAGGGTTGAAGATTGAGGATTGAGGATTGAGGATTGAGGATTGAGGATTGAAGATTGAGTATTGAGGATTGAAGAGTGACGATTGAGGATTGAGGATGGAGGATTGAATATTGAGTATTGAGGATTGAAGATTGAGGATTGAAAATTGAGGATTGAGGATTGAGGATTGAGGATTGAGGATTCAGGATTGAGGATTGAGGTTTGAGGACTGGGGACTGAGGATTGAGGATTGAGAATTGAGGACTTAGGATTGAGGATTGAAGATTGAGGATTGGGTATTGAGGATTGAAGAATGAGGATTGAAGGTTGAGGATTGAGGATTGAGTGTTGACGATTGAGGACGAGTACTGACGGTTGAGGGTTGAGGGTTGAGGGTTGAGTATTGAGGATTGAGGACTGAGGATTGAGGATTGAGGATTGAGCATTGAGGATTGAAGATTGAGGATTGAGGATTGAGAATTGATGATTGAGGATTGAGGAATGAAGATTGTGGATTGGGTATTGAGGATTGAAGAATGAGGATTGAGGATTGAGGATTGAGGATTGAAGATTGAGGATTGAGGATTGAAGATTGAGGATTGATGATTGAGGATTGAGTATTGAATATTGAGTATTGAGTATTGAGGATTGAAGATTGAGGATTGAGGATTGAGTGTTGACGATTGAGGACGAGGACTGACGGTTGAGGATTGAAGTTTGAGGGTCGAGGATTGAGGATTGAGGACTGAGGATTGAGGACTGAGGATTGAGCATTGAGGATTGATGATTGAGGACTGGGGATTGAGGATTGAAGATTGAGGATTAAGGATTGATGATTGGGGATTGAGGATCTACGATTGGAGATTGATTATTGAGGATTGAAGATTGAGGATTGAGGATTGAGGATTGAGAATTGAGAATTGAGGATGAGGTCTGAGGGTTGAGGATTGAGGTTTGAGGAACGAGGATTGAGGATTGAGGATTGAGGACTGAGGAATGACGATTGAGTATTGAAGATTGAGGATTGATTACTGAGGATTGAGGATTGAGGATTGAGGATTGAGGATTGAGGATTGAAGGTTCAGTATTGAGAATTGAAGATTGAGAATTGAGGATTGAGGATTGAACATTGAGGTCTGAGCGCTCAGGGTTGAGTGATGAGAATTGATGTTTGTGGATAGATATTTGAAGATTGCAGATTGATTATTGAGTATTGAAAACTGTGAATTGAGGATATTCTATTGGGGATTGAGGATTGACAACTGATTGTTGAGGACTGAGGGCTGAAGATTGAGGATGCAGGATTGAGGATTCAGAATTGAGGTTTGAGGACTGAGGATTGAGGATTGGAGAATGAGGATTGAGGATTGAGTATTGAGGATTGAAGATTGCAGATTGAGTATTGAGGATTGAAGATTGCGGATTGAGGATTGAGGATTGAGGATTGAGGATTGATGATTGCAGATTGAGTATTGAGGATTGAAGATTGAGGATTGAGGATTGAGGATTGAGGATCGAGGATTGAAGATTGAGCATTGAGGATTGAAGACTGACGATTGAGGATTGAGGATGGAGGATTGAATATTGAGTATTGAGGATTGAAGATTGAGGATTGAAAATTGAGGATTGAGGATTGAGGATTGAGGATTGAGGATTGAGGATTGAGGATTGAGGATTGAAGATTGAAGATTGAGTATTGAGGAATGAAGATTGAGGATTGGGTATTGAGGATTGAAGAATGAGGATTGAGGATTGAAGAATGAGGATTGAGTATTGAGTATTGAGGATTGAGGATTGAAGATTGACGATTGAGGATTGAGGATTGAGGACTGAGGATTGAGGATTGAGGATTGAGGATTGAAGATTGAGTATTGAGGATTGAAGATTGAGGATTGAGGATTGAGTATTGAGGATTGAGGATTGAGGATTGAAGATTGAGTACTGAGGATTGAAGATTAAGATTGAGGATTGAGGATTGAGGATTGAGGATTGAGGATTGAGGATTTAGAATTGAGGATTGAGGATTGAGGATTGAAGATTGAGGATTGGGTATTGAGGATTGGAGAATGAGGATTGAGGATTGAGGATAGAGGATTGAGGATTGAGGATTGAGGATTGAAGACCGAGTATTGAGGATTGAAGATTCAGGATTGAGGAGTGAGTATTGAAGATTGAGGATGTGGGACTGAGGATTGAGGATTGAGGATTGAAGATTGAGTATTGAGGATTGAAGACTGACGATTGAGGTTTGAGGATCGAGGATTGAGGATTGAGGATTGAAGATTGAGTATTGTGGATTGAAAATTGAGGATTGAGGATTGAGGATTGAGGATTGAGGATTGAAGAATGAGGATTGAGGATTGAGGATTGAGGATCGAAGATTGCAGATTGAGTATTGGGGATTGAAGATTGAGGATTGAGGATTGAGTATTGAGGATTGAGGATTGAAGATTGCGTATTGAGGATTGAAGACTGACGATTGAGCATTGAGGATGGAGGATCGAATATTGTGTATTGAGGATTGAAGATTGAGGATTGAAAATTGAGGATTGAGGAATGAGGATTGAGGATTGAGGATTGAGGTTTGCAGAACGAGTATTGAGGATTGAGGATTGAGGATTGAAGATTGAGTACTGAGGATTGAAGATTAAGATTGAGGATTGAGGATTGAGGATTGAGGATTGAGGATTGAGGATTTAGAATTGAGGATTGAGGATTGAGGATTGAAGATTGAGGATTGGGTATTGAGGATTGGAGAATGAGGATTGAGGATTGAGGATAGAGGATTGAGGATTGAGGATTGAGGATTGAAGACCGAGTATTGAGGATTGAAGATTCAGGATTGAGGAGTGAGTATTGAAGATTGAGGATGTGGGACTGAGGATTGAGGATTGAGGATTGAAGATTGAGTATTGAGGATTGAAGACTGACGATTGAGGTTTGAGGATCGAGGATTGAGGATTGAGGATTGAAGATTGAGTATTGTGGATTGAAAATTGAGGATTGAGGATTGAGGATTGAGGATTGAGGATTGAAGAATGAGGATTGAGGATTGAGGATTGAGGATCGAAGATTGCAGATTGAGTATTGGGGATTGAAGATTGAGGATTGAGGATTGAGTATTGAGGATTGAGGATTGAAGATTGCGTATTGAGGATTGAAGACTGACGATTGAGCATTGAGGATGGAGGATCGAATATTGTGTATTGAGGATTGAAGATTGAGGATTGAAAATTGAGGATTGAGGAATGAGGATTGAGGATTGAGGATTGAGGTTTGCAGAACGAGGATTGAGGATTGAGGATAGAGGACTGAGGAATGACGATTGAGTATTGAAGATTGAGGATTGATTACTGAGGATTGAGGATTGAGGATTGAGGATTGAGGATTGAGGATTGAAGGTTCAGTATTGAGGATTGAAGATTGAGAATTGAGGATTGAGGATTGAACATTGAGGTCTGAGCGCTCTGGGTTAAGTGATGAGAATTGATGTTTGTGGATAGATATTTGAAGATTGCAGATTGATTATTGGGTATTGAAAACTGTGAATTGAGGATATTCTATTCGGGATTGAGGATTGACAACTGATTGTTGAGTACTGAGGGCTGAAGATTGAGGATGCAGGATTGAGGATTCAGAATTGAGGTTTGAGGACTGAGGATTGAGGATTGGAGAATGAGGATTGAGGATTGAGGATTGAGGATTGAAGATTGCAGATTGAGTATTGAGGATTGAAGATTGCGGATTGAGGATTGAGGATTGAGGATTGAGGATTGAAGATTGCAGATTGAGTATTGAGGATTGAAGATTGAGGATTGAGGATTGAGGATTGAGGATCGAGGATTGAAGATTGAGCATTGAGGATTGAAGACTGAGGATTGAAAATTGAGGATTGAGGGTTGATTACTGAGGATTGAGGATTGAGGATTGAGGATTGAGGATTGGGGATTGAGTATTGAAGATTGAGGATTAAGGATTGAGGATTGGGGATTGAGGATCTAGGATTGGAGATTGATTATTGAGGATTGAAGATTGAGGATTGAGGATTGAGTATTGAGAATTGAGAATTGAGGATGAGGGCTGAGGGTTGAGGATTGTGGCTTGAGGAACGAGGATTGAGGGTTGAGGATTCAGGACTCAGGATTGAGGATTGAGGATTGATTACTGAGGATTGAGGATTGAGGATTGAAGATTGACGATTGGGGATTGAGTATTGAAGATTCAGTATTGAGGATTGAAGATTGAGAATTGAAGATTGAGGATTGAACATTGAGGACTGAGCGTTCAGGGTTGAGTGATGAGAATTGAAGTTTGTGGATAGAGATTTGAAGATTGCAGATTGAGTATTGAGTATTGAAAACTGTGAATTGAGGATATTCTATTGCGGATTGAGGATTGACAACTGATTGTTGAGGACTGAGGGCTGAAGATCGAGGATGCAGGATTGAGGATTCAGAACTGAGGTTTGAGGTTTGAGGATTGAGGTTTGAGGACTGAGGACTGAGGATTGAGGGTTTAGAATTGAGGATTGAGGATTGAGGTTTGAAGATTGAGGATTGGGTATTGAGGATTGAAGAATGAGGATTGAGGATTGAAGAATGAGGATTGAGTATTGAGTATTGAGGATTGAGGATTGAAGATTGAGTATTGAGGATTGAAGATTGACGATTGAGGATTGAGGATTGAGGATTGAGGATTGAGGATTGAGGATTGAGGATTGAGGATTGAAGATTGACGATTGAGGATTGAGGATTGAGGATTGTGGATTGAGGATTGAGGATTGAGGATTGAGGATTGAAGGTTGAGTATTGAGGATTGAAGATTGAGGATTGAGGATTGAGTATTGAGGATTGAGGATTGAGGATTGAAGATTGAGTACCGAGGATTGAAGATTAAGATTGAGGACTGAGGATTGAGGATTGAGGATTGAGGGTTGAGGATTTAGAATTGAGGATTGAGGATTGAGGATTGAAGATTGAGGATTGGGTATTGAGGATTGAAGTATGAGGATTGAGGATTGAGAATTGAGGATTGAGGATTGAGGATTGAGTATTGAAGACTGAGTATTGAGGATTGAAGATTCAGGATTGAGGAGTGAGTATTGAAGATTGAGGATGTGGGACTGAGGATTGAATATTGAGGATTGAGGATTGAGGATTGAGGATTGAGGATTGAGTATTGAGGATTGAAGATTGAGGATTGGGTATTGAGGATTGAAGAATGAGGATTGAGGATTGAGGATTGAGGATTGGGTATTGAGGATTGAAGAATGAGGATTGAGGATTGAGGATTGAGGATTGAGGATTGAGGATTGAGGATAGAGGATTGAGGATTGAAGATTGAGGATTGACGATTGAGGATTGAGTATTGAATATTGAGTATTGAGGATTGAAGATTGAGGATTGAGGATTGAGTGTTGACGATTGAGGACGAGCACTGACGGTTGAGGATTGAGGTTTGATGGTTGAGGATTGAGGATTGAGGACTGAGGATTGAGGATTGAGGATTGAGCATTGAGGATTGAAGATTGAGGACTGGGGCTTGAGGATTGAAGATTGAGGATTAAGGATTGAAGATTGGGGATTGAGGATCTAGGATTGGGGATTGATTATTGAGGATTGAATGTTGAGGATTGCGGATTGAGGATTGAGAATTGAGAATTGAGGATGAGGACTCAGGGTTGAGGACTGAGGTTTGAGGAACGAGGATTGAGGATTGAGGATTGAGGATTGAAGATTGAGTATTGAGGATTGAAGACTGACGATTGAGGGTTGAGGATAGAGGATTGAGGATTGAGGATTGAAGATTGAGTATTGAGGATTGAAAACTGAGGTTTGAGGATTGAGGATTGAGGATTGAGGATTGAAGAATGAGGATTGAGGGTTGAGGATTGAGGATTGAAGATTGCAGATTGAGTATTGAGGATTGAAGATTGAGGATTGAGGATTGAGGATTTAGGATTGAGGATTGAAGATTGAGAATTGAGGATTGAAGACTGACGATTGAGGATTGAGGATGGAGGATTGAATATTGAGTATTGAGGATTGAAGATTCAGGATAGAAAATTGAGGATTGAGGATTGAGGATTGAGGAATGAGGATTGAGGATTGAGGATTGAGGTTTGAGGACTGGGGACTGAGGATTGAGGATTGAGAATTGAGGACTTAGGATTGAGGATTGAGGATTGAGGATTGAAGATTGACGATTGAGGATTGAGGATTGAGGATTGAGGATTGAGGATTGAGGATTGAGGATTGAGGATTGAGGATTGAAGGTTGAGTATTGAGGATTGAAGATTGAGGATTGAGGATTGAGTATTGATGATTGAGGATTGAGTATTGAATATTGAGTATTGAGTATTGAGGATTGAAGATTGAGGATTGAGGATTGAGTGTTGACGATTGAGGACGAGGACTGACGGTTGAGGATTGAAGTTTGAGGGTCGAGGATTGAGGATTGAGGACTGAGGATTGAGGATTGAGGATTGAGCATTGAGGATTGATGATTGAGGACTGGGGATTGAGGATTGAACATTGAGGATTAAGGATTGAAGATTGGGGATTGAGGATCTACGATTGGAGATTGATTATTGAGGATTGAAGATTGAGGATTGAGGATTGAGGATTGAGAATTGAGAATTGAGGATGAGGACTGAGGGTTGAGGATTGAGGTTTGAGGAACGAGGATTGAGGATTGAGGATTGAGGACAGAGGAATGACGATTGAGTATTGAAGATTGAGGATTGATTACTGAGGATTGAGGATTGAGGATTGAGGATTGAAGGTTCAGTATTGAGAATTGAAGATTGAGAAATGAGGATTGAGGATTGGCCATTGAGGTCTGAGCGCTCAGGGTTGAGTGATGAGAATTGATGTTTGTGGATAGATATTTGAAGATTGCAGATTGATTATTGAGTATTGAAAACTGTGAATTGAGGATATTCTATTGGGGATTGAGGATTGACAACTGATTGTTGAGGACTGAGGGCTGAAGATTGAGGATGCAGGATTGAGGATTCAGAATTGAGGTTTGAGGACTGAGGATTGAGGATTGGAGAATGAGGATTGAGGATTGAGGATTGAAGATTGCAGATTGAGTATTGAGGATTGAAGATTGCGGATTGAGGATTGAGGATTGAGGATTGAGGATTGAAGATTGCAGATTGAGTATTGAGGATTGAAGATTGAGGATTGAGGATTGAGGATTGAGGATCGAGGATTGAAGATTGAGTATTGAGGATTGAAGACTGACGATTGAGGATTGAGGATGGAGGATTGAATATTGAGTATTGAGGATTGAAGATAGAGGATTGAAAATTGAGGATTGAGGATTGAGGATTGAGGATTGAGGATTGAGGATTGAGGATTGAGAATTGAAGATTGAAGATTGAGTATTGAGAAATGAAGATTGAGGAATGACAATTGAGGATTGAGGATTCAGGGTTGAGGATGAGGGCTGAGGGTTGAGGATGAGGGCTGAGGGTTGAGGATTGAGGTTTGAGGACTGGGGACTGAGGATTGAGGATTGAGAATTGAGGATTGAGGATTGAGGATTGAAGATTGAGTGTTGACGATTGAGGACGGGTACTGACGGTTGAGGGTTGAGGTTTGAGGGTTGAGGATTGAGGATTGAGGACTGAGGATTGAGGATTGAGGATTGAGCATTGAGGATTGAAGTTTGAGGATTGAGGATTGAGAATTGATGATTGAGGATTGAGGAATGAAGATTGTGGATTGGGCATTGAGGATTGAAGAATGAGGATTGAGGATTGAGGATTGAGGATTGAAGATTGAGGATTGAGGATTGAGGACGAGGACTGACGGTTGAGGATTGAGGTTTGAGGATTGAGGATTGAGGACTGAGGACTGAGGATTGAAGATTGAGGATTGAGCATTGAGGATTGGAGATTGAGGACTGGGGATTGAGGATTGAAGATTGAGGATTAAGGATTGAGGATTGGAGATTGAGGATCTAGGATTGGAGATTGATTATTGAGGATTGAAGATTGAGGATTGAGGATTGAGTATTGAGTATTGAGAATTGAGGATGAGGGCTGAGGGTTGAGGATTGAGGTTTGAGGAACGAGGATTGAGGGTTGAGGATTGAGGACTGAGGATTGAGGATTGAGGATTGAGGATGAGGGCTGAGGGTTGAGGATTGAGGTTTGAGGACTGAGGACTGAGGATTGAGGATCGAGAATTGAGGATTGAGGATTGAGGATTGAAGATTGAGGATTGGGTATTGAGGATTGAAGAATGAGGATTGAAGACTGAGGATTGAGGATTGAGTGTTGACGATTGAGGACGAGTACTGACGGTTGAGGGTTGAGGTTTGAGGGTTGAGGATTGAGGATTGAGGACTGAGGATTGAGGATTGAGGATTGAGGATTGAGCACTGAGGATTGAAGATTGAGGATTGAGAATTGAGAATTGATGATTGAGGATTGATGAATGAAGATTGAGGATTGGGTATTGAGGATTGAAGAATGAGGATTGAGGATTGAGGATTGAGGATTGAGGATTGAGGATTGAAGATTGAGGATTGAGGATTGAGGATTGAGGATTGAGTATTGAGAATTGAGGATTGAGGATGAGGGCTGAGGGTTGAGGATTGAGGTTTGAGGAACGAGGATTGAGTGTTGAGGATTGAGGACTGAGGATTGACGACTGAGTATGGAGGATTGAGGATTGATTACTGAGGATTGAGGGTTGAGGATTGAGGATTGAGGATTGGGGATTGAGTATTGAAGATTGAGGATTAAGGATTGAGGATTGGGGATTGAGGATCTAGGATTGGAGATTGATTATTGAGGATTGAAGATTGAGGATTGAGGATTGAGTACTGAGAATTGCGAATTGAGGATGAGGGCTGAGGGTTGAGGATTGTGGTTCGAGGAACGAGGATTGAGGGTTGAGGATTGAGGACTCAGGATTGAGGATTGAGGATTGATTACTGAGTATTGAGGATTGAGGATTGAGAATTGAGGATTGGGAATTGAGTATTGAAGATTCAGTATTGAGGATTGAAGATTGAGAATTGAAGATTGAGGATTGAACATTGTGGACTGAGCGTTCAGGGTTGAGTGATGAGAATTGAAGTTTGTGGATAGAGATTTGAAGATTGCAGATTCAGTATTGAGTATTGAAAGCAGTGAATTGAGGATATTCTATTGCGGATTGAGGATTGACAACTGATTGTTGAGGACTGAGGGCTGAAGATCGAGGATGCAGGATTGAGGATTCAGAATTGAGGTTTGAGGTTTGAGGATTGAGGTTTGAGGACTGAGGACTGAGGATTGAGGGTTGAGAATTGAGGATTGAGGATTGAGGTTTGAAGATTGAGGATTGGGTATTGAGGATTGAAGAATGAGGATTGAGGATTGAAGATTGAGGATTGAGGATTGAGTGTTGACGATTGAGGACGAGGACTGACGGTTGAGGATTGAAGTTTGAGGGCTGAGGGCACAGGATTGAGCACTGAGGATTGAGGATTGAGGATTGAGCATTGAGGATTGATGATTGAGGACTGGGGATTGAGGATTGAAGATTGAGGATTAAGGATTGAAGATTGGGGATTGAGGATCTACGATTGGAGATTGATTATTGAGGATTGAAGATTGAGGATTGAGGATTGAGGATTGAGAATTGAGAATTGAGGATGAGGACTGAGGGTTGAGGATTGAGGTTTGAGGAACGAGGATTGAGGATTGAGGATAGAGGACTGAGGAATGACGATTGAGTATTGAAGATTGAGGATTGATTACTGAGGATTGAGGATTGAGGATTGAGGATTGAGGATTTAGAATTGAGGATTGAGGATTGAGTATTGAAGATTGAGGATTGGGTATTGAGGATTGAAGAATGAGGATTGAGGATTGAGAATTGAGGATTGAGGATTGAGGATTGAAGACTGAGTATTGAGGATTGAAGATTCAGGATTGAGGAGTGAGTATTGAAGATTGAGGATGTGGGACTGAGGATTGAATATTGAGGATTGAGGATTGAGGATTGAGGATTGAGGATTGAGTATTGAGGATTGAAGATTGTGGATTGGGTATTGAGGATTGAAGAATGAGGATTGAGGATTGAGGATTGAGGATTGAGGGTTGAGGATTGAGGATTGAGGATTGAGGATTGAAGATTGAGGATTGACGATTGAGGATTGAGTATTGACTATTGAGTATTGAGGATTGAAGATTGAGGATTGAGGATTGAGTGTTGACGATTGAGGACGAGGACTGACGGTTGAGGATTGAGGTTTGATGGTTGAGGATTGAGGATTGAGGACTGAGGATTGAGGATTGAGGATTGAGCATTGAGGATTGAAGATTGAGGACTGGGGATTGAGGATTGAAGATTGAGGATTAAGGATTGAAGATTGGGGATTGAGGATCTAGGATTGGGGATTGATTATTGAGGATTGAATGTTGAGGATTGCGGATTGAGGATTGAGAATTGAGAATTGAGGATGAGGACTGAGGGTTGAGGACTGAGGTTTGAGGAACGAGGGTTGAGGATTGAGGATTGAGGATTGAAGATTGAGTATTGAGGATTGAAGACTGACGATTGAGGGTTGAGGTTTGAGGGTTGAGGATTGCGGATTGAGGACTGAGGATTGAGGATTGAGGATTGAGCATTGAGGATTGAAGATTGAGGATTGAGGGTTGAGAATTGATGATTGAGGATTGAGGAATGAAGATTGTGGATTGGGTATTGAGGATTGAAGAATGAGGATTGAGGATTGAGGATTGAGGATTGAAGATTGAGGATTGAGGATTGAAGATTGAGGATTGATGGTTGTGGATTGAGTATTGAATATTGAGTATTGAGTATTGAGGATTGAAGATTGAGGATTGAGGATTGAGTGTTGACGATTGAGGACGAGGACTGACGGTTGAGGATTGAAGTTTGAGGGTCGAGGTTGACGATTGAGGACTGAGGATTGAGGATTGAGGATTGAGCATTGAGGATTGATGATTGAGGACTGGGGATTGAGGATTGAAGATTGAGGATTAAGGATTGAAGATTGGGGATTGAGGATCTACGATTGGAGATTGATTATTGAGGATTGAAGATTGAGGATTGAGGATTGAGGATTGAGAATTGAGAATTGAGGATGAGGATTGAGGGTTGAGGATTGAGGTTTGAGGAACGAGGTTTGAGGATTGAGGATTGAGGACTGAGGAATGACGATTGAGTATTGAAGATTGAGGATTGATTACTGAGGATTGAGGATTGAGGATTGAGGATTGAGGATTGAGGATTGAAGGTTCAGTATTGAGAATTGAAGATTGAGAATTGAGGATTGAGGATCGAACATTGAGGTCTGAGCGCTCAGGGTTGAGTGATGAGAATAGATGTTTGTGGATAGATATTTGAAGATTGCAGATTGATTATTGAGTATTGAAAACTGTGAATTGAGGATATTCTATTGGGGATTGAGGATTGACAACTGATTGTTGAGGACTGAGGGCTGAAGATTGAGGATGCAGGATTGAGGATTCAGAATTGAGGTTTGAGGACTGAGGATTGAGGATTGGAGAATGAGGATTGAGGATTGAGTGTTGACGATTGAGGACGAGTACTGACGGTTGAGGGTTGAGGTTTGAGGGTTGAGGATTGAGGATTGAGGTCTGAGGATTGAGGATTGAGGATTGAACATTGAGGATTGAAGTTTGAGGATTGAGGATTGAGAATTGATGATTGAGGATTGAGGAATGAAGATTGTGGATAGGGCATTGAGGATTGAAGAATGAGGATGGAGGATTGAGGATTGAGGATTGAAGATTGAGGATTGAGGATTGAGGACGAGGACTGACGGTTGAGGATTGAGGTTTGAGGATTAAGGATTGAGGATTGAGGACTGAGGATTGAAGATTGAGGATTGAGCATTGAGGATTGGAGATTGAGGACTGGGGATTGAGGATTGAAGATTGAGGATTAAGGATTGAGGATTGGGGATTGAGGATCTAGGATTGGAGATTGATTATTGAGGATTGAAGATTGAACATTGAGGATTGAGTATTGAGTATTGAGAATTGAGGATGAGCGCTGAGGGTTGAGGATTGAGGTTTGAGGAACGAGGATTGAGGGTTGAGGATTGAGGACTGAGGATTGAGGATTGAGGATTGAGGATGAGGGCTGAGGGTTGAGGATTGAGGTTTGAGGACTGGGGACTGAGGATTGAGGATCGAGAATTGAGGATTGAGGATTGAGGATTGAGGATTGAAGATTGAGGATTGGGTATTGAGGATTGAAGAATGAGGATTGAAGACTGAGGATTGAGGATTGAGTGTTGACGATTGAGGACGAGTACTG
The DNA here is from genome assembly GCF_051401765.1 of Calliopsis andreniformis. Lineage (NCBI taxonomy): Eukaryota > Metazoa > Arthropoda > Insecta > Hymenoptera > Andrenidae > Calliopsis > Calliopsis andreniformis. The sequence continues at coordinate 4,370,203 of NW_027480459.1, read as the reverse complement.
ACGGTTGAGGGTTGAGGTTTGAGGGTTGAGGATTGAGGATTGAGGACTGAGGATTGAGAATTGATGATTGAGGATTGAGGAATGAAGATTGAGGATTGGGTATTGACGATTGAAGAATGAGGATTGAGGATTGAGGATTGTGGATTGAGGATTGAAGATTGAGGATTGAGGATTGAGGATTGAGGATTGAGTATTGAGAATTGAGGATTGAGGATGAGGGCTGAGGGTTGAGGATTGAGGTTTGAGGAACGAGGATTGAGTGTTGAGGATTGAGGACTGAGGAGTGACGACTGAGTAAGGAGGATTGAGGATTGATTACTGAGGATTGAGGATTGAGGATTGAGGATTGAGGATTGGGGATTGAGTACTGAAGATTGAGGATTAAGGATTGAGGATTGGGGATTGAGGATCTAGGATTGGAGATTGATTATTGAGGATTGAAGATTGAGGATTGAGGATTGAGTATTGAGAATTGAGAATTGAGAATGAGGGCTGAGGGTTGAGGATTGTGGTTCGAGGAACGAGGATTGAGGGTTGAGGATTGAGGACTCAGGATTGAGGATTGAGGATTGATTACTGAGGATTGAGGATTGAGGATTGAGGATTGAGGATTGAGGATTGGGGATTGAGTATTGAAGATTCAGTATTGAGGATTGAAGATTGAGAATTGAAGATTGAGGGTTGAACATTGAGAACTGAGCGTTCAGGGTTGAGTGATGAGAATTGAAGTTTGTGGATAGAGATTTGAAGATTGCAGATTGAGTATTGAGTATTGAAAACTGTGAATTGAGGATATTCTATTGCGGATTGAGGATTGACAACTGATTGTTGAGGACTGAGGGCTGAAGATCGAGGATGCAGTATTGAGGATTCAGAATTGAGGTTTGAGGTTTGAGGATTGAGGTTTGAGGACTGAGGACTGAGGATTGAGGGTTGAGAATTGAGGATTGAGGATTGAGGGTTGAAGATTGAGGATTGGGTATTGAGGATTGAAGATTGAGTATTGAGGATTGAAGACTGACGATTGAGGATTGAGGATGGAGGATTGAATATTGAGTATTGAGGATTGAGGATTGAGGATTGAGCATTGAGGATTGAAGATTGAGGATTGAGGATTGAGAATTTATGATTGAGGATTGAGGAATGAAGATTGTGGATTGGGTATTGAGGATTGAAGAATGAGGATTGAGGATTGAGGATTGAGGATTGAAGATTGAGGATTGAGGATTGAAGATTGAGGATTGATGATTGAGGATTGAGTATTGAATATTGAGTATTGAGTATTGAGGATTGAAGATTGAGGATTGAGGATTGAGTGTTGACGATTGAGGACGAGGACTGACGGTTGAGGATTGAAGGTTGAGGGTCGAGGATTGAGGATTGAGGATTGAGGATTGAGGATTGAAGATTGAGAATTGAGGATTGGGGATTGAGGATTGAAGATTGAGGATTGGGTATTGAGGATTGAAGAATGAGGATTGAAGACTGAGGATTGAGGATTGAGTGTTGACGATTGAGGACGAGTACTGACGGTTGAGGGTTGAGGTTTGAGTGTTGAGGATTGATTACTGAGGATTGAGGATTGAGGATTGAGGATTGAGGATTGAGGATTGAGGATTGAGGATTGAGGATTGAGGATTGAGGATTGAGGATTGAGGATTGAAGATTGAGTATTGATGATTGAGGATTGAGTATTGAATATTGTGTATTGAGTATTGAGGATCGAAGATTGAGGATTGAGGATTGAGTGTTGACGATTGAGGACGAGGACTGACGGTTGAGGATTGAAGTTTGAGGGTTGAGGATTGAGGATTGAGGACTGAGGATTGAGGATTGAGGATTGAGCATTGAGGATTGAAGATTGAGGACTGGGGATTGAGGATTGAAGATTGAGGATTAAGGATTGAAGATTGGGGATTGAGGATCTACGAATGGAGATTGATTATTGAGGATTGAAGATTGAGGATTGAGGATTGAGGATTGAGAATTGAGAATTGAGGATGAGGACTGAGGGTTGAGGATTGAGGTTTGAGGAACGAGGATTGAGGATTGAAGATTGAGGACTGAGGAATGACGATTGAGTATTGAAGATTGAGGATTGATTACTGAGGATTGAGGATTGAGGATTGAGGATTGAGGATTGAGGATTGGAGGTTCAGTATTGAGGATTGAAGATTGAGAATTGAGGATTGAGGATTGAACATTGAGGTCTGAGCGCTCAGGGTTGAGTGATGAGAATTGATGTTTGTGGATAGAGATTTGAAGATTGCAGATTGATTATTGAGTATTGAAAACTGTGAATTGAGGATATTCTATTGGGGATTGAGGATTGACAACTGATTGTTGAGGACTGAGGGCTGAAGATTGAGGATGCAGGATAGAGGATTCAGAATTGAGGTTTGAGGACTGAGGATTGAGGATTGGAGAATGAGGATTGAGGATTGAGGATTGAGGATTGAAGATTGCAGATTGAGTATTGAGGATTGAAGATTGCGGATTGAGGATTGAGGATTGAGGATTGAGGATCGAGGATTGATGATTGAGCATTGAGGATTGAAGACTGACGATTGAGGATTGAGGATGGAGGATTGAATATTGAGTATTGAGGATTGAAGATTGAGGATTGAAAATTGAGGATTGAGGATTGAGGATTGAGGATTGAGGATTGAGGATTGAGGATTGAGGATTGAGGATTGAGGATTGAAGATTGAAGATTGAGTATTGAGGAATGAAGATTGAGGATTGAGAATTGAGGATTGAGGATTCAGGGTTGAGGATTGAGGATTGAGGATTGAGGATGAGGGCTGAGGGTTGAGGATTGAGGTTTGAGGACTGGGGACTGAGGATTGAGGATTGAGAATTGAGGATTGAGGATTGAGGATTTAAGATTGAGGATTGGGTATTGAGGATTGAAGAATGAGGATTGAAGATTGAGGATTGAGGATTGAGTGTTGACGATTGAGGACGAGTACTGACGGTTGAGGGTTGAGGTTTGAGGGTTGAGGATTGAGGATTGAGGACTGAGGATTGAGGATTGAGGATTGAGCATTGAGGATTGAAGTTTGAGGATTGAGGATTGAGAATTGATGATTGAGGGTTGAAGATTGAGTATTGAGTATTGAAGATTGCGGATTGAGGAATGAGGATTGAGGATTGAGGATTGAAGATTGCGTACTGAGGATTGAAGATTAAGATTGAGGATTGAGGATTGAGGATTGAGGATTGAGGATTGAGGATTGAGGATTGAGGGTTGCGTATTGAGGATAGAACATTGAGGATTGAGGATTGAGTATTGAGGATTGAGGATTGAGGATTGAAGATTGAATATTGATGATTGAAGATTGAGGATCGAGGATTGAGTGTTGTGGATTGAGGACGAGGACTGAGGGTAGAGTATTGATGTTTAAGGTCTGAGGATTGAGGATTGAGGATTGAGAATTGAGGATTGAGTATTGAGGATTGAAGATTGAGGATTGGGTGTTGAGGATTGAAGAATGAGGATTGAGGATTGAGGATTGAGTATTGAGGATTGAAGATTGAGTATTGAGGATTGAAGATTGAGGATTGAGGATTGAGGATTGAGGATTGAAGATTGAGGATTGGGTATTGAGTATTGAAGAATGTGGATTGAGGATTGAGGATTGAGGATTGAGTATTGAAGATTGAGTATTCAGGATTGAAGATTGACGATTGAGGATTGAGGATTGAGGATTGAGGATTGAGGATTGATGATTGAGGATTGAAGTTTGAGTATTGAGAATTGAGGATTGAGGATGGAGGATTGAAGATTGAGGATTGGGTATTGAGGATTGAAGAATGAGGATTGAGGATTGAGGATTGCGGATTGAGGATTGAGGATTGAAGACTGAGTATTGAGGATTGAAGATTGAGGATTGAGGAGTGAGTATTGAAGATTGAGGATTTGGGACTGAGGATTGAAGATTGAGGGTTGAGGATTGAGGATTGAGGATTGAGGATTGAGGATTGAGGATTGAAGATTGAGGATTGGGTATTGAGGATTGAAGAATGAGGATTGAGGATTGAGGATTGAGGATTGAAGATTGAGGATTGAGGATTGAGGATTGAGGTTTGATGATTGAAGATTGAGGATTGAGGATTGAGGATTGAGGATTGAGGATTGAAGATTGAGGATTGTGTATTGAGGATTGAAGAATGAGGATTGAGTATTGAGTATTGAGGATTGAGTATTGACGATTGAGTATTGAGTATTGAGGATTGAATATTGACGATTGAGGATTGAGGATTGAGGATTGAGAATTGAGGATTGAGGATTGAGGATTGTGTATTGAGGATTGAAGAATGAGGATTGAGGATTGAGGATTGAGGATTGAGGATTGAGGATTGAAGACTGAGTATTGAGGATTGAAGATTGAGGATTGGGTATTGAGGATTGAAGAATGAGGATTGAGGATTGAGGATTGCGTACTGAGGATTGAAGATTAAGATTGAGGATTGAGGATTGAGGATTGAGGATTGAGGATTGAGGATTGAAGATTGAGGATTGCGTATTGAGGATAGAACATTGAGGATTGAGGATTGGGGTATTGAGGATTGAGGATTGAGGACTGAAGATTGAATATTAATGATTGAAGATTGAGGATCGAGGATTGAGTGTTGTGGATTGAGGACGAGGACTGAGGGTAGAGTATTGATGTTTAAGGTCTGAGGATTGAGGATTGAGGATTGAGAATTGAGGATTGAGGATTGAGGATTGAAGATTGAGGATTGGGTGTTGAGGATTGAAGAATGAGGATTGAGGATTGAGGATTGAGTATTGAGGATTGAAGATTGAGTATTGAGGATTGAAGATTCAGGATTGAGGATTGCGGATTGAGGATTGAGGATTGTGGATTGCGGATAGAAGATTGAGGATTGGGTATTGCGGATTGAACATTGAGGATTGAGGGTTGAGGATTGAGTGTTGAGGATTAGAAGACTGAAATTGAATATTGATGATTGAAGATTGAGGATTGAGGATTGATGGTTGTGGATTGAGGACGAGGACTGAGGGTTGGCTATTGCTGTTTGAGGTCTGAGGATTGAGGATTGAAGATTGCAGATTGAGTATTGAGGATTGAAGATTGCGGATTGAGGATTGAGGATTGAGGATTGAGGATTGAAGATTGCAGATTGAGTATTGAGGATTGAAGATTGAGGATTGAGGATTGAGGATTGAGGATCGAGGATTGAAGATTGAGCATTGAGGATTGAAGACTGAGGATTGAAAATTGAGGATTGAGGGTTGATTACTGAGGATTGAGGATTGAGGATTGAGGATTGAGGATTGGGGATTGAGTATTGAAGATTGAGGATTAAGGATTGAGGATTGGGGATTGAGGATCTAGGATTGGAGATTGATTATTGAGGATTGAAGATTGAGGATTGAGGATTGAGTATTGAGAATTGAGAATTGAGGATGAGGGCTGAGGGTTGAGGATTGTGGCTTGAGGAACGAGGATTGAGGGTTGAGGATTCAGGACTCAGGATTGAGGATTGAGGATTGATTACTGAGGATTGAGGATTGAGGATTGAAGATTGACGATTGGGGATTGAGTATTGAAGATTCAGTATTGAGGATTGAAGATTGAGAATTGAAGATTGAGGATTGAACATTGAGGACTGAGCGTTCAGGGTTGAGTGATGAGAATTGAAGTTTGTGGATAGAGATTTGAAGATTGCAGATTGAGTATTGAGTATTGAAAACTGTGAATTGAGGATATTCTATTGCGGATTGAGGATTGACAACTGATTGTTGAGGACTGAGGGCTGAAGATCGAGGATGCAGGATTGAGGATTCAGAACTGAGGTTTGAGGTTTGAGGATTGAGGTTTGAGGACTGAGGACTGAGGATTGAGGGTTTAGAATTGAGGATTGAGGATTGAGGTTTGAAGATTGAGGATTGGGTATTGAGGATTGAAGAATGAGGATTGAGGATTGAAGAATGAGGATTGAGTATTGAGTATTGAGGATTGAGGATTGAAGATTGAGTATTGAGGATTGAAGATTGACGATTGAGGATTGAGGATTGAGGATTGAGGATTGAGGATTGAGGATTGAGGATTGAGGATTGAAGATTGACGATTGAGGATTGAGGATTGAGGATTGTGGATTGAGGATTGAGGATTGAGGATTGAGGATTGAAGGTTGAGTATTGAGGATTGAAGATTGAGGATTGAGGATTGAGTATTGAGGATTGAGGATTGAGGATTGAAGATTGAGTACTGAGGATTGAAGATTAAGATTGAGGATTGAGGATTGAGGATTGAGGATTGAGGGTTGAGGATTTAGAATTGAGGATTGAGGATTGAGGATTGAAGATTGAGGATTGGGTATTGAGGATTGAAGTATGAGGATTGAGGATTGAGAATTGAGGATTGAGGATTGAGGATTGAGTATTGAAGACTGAGTATTGAGGATTGAAGATTCAGGATTGAGGAGTGAGTATTGAAGATTGAGGATGTGGGACTGAGGATTGAATATTGAGGATTGAGGATTGAGGATTGAGGATTGAGGATTGAGTATTGAGGATTGAAGATTGAGGATTGGGTATTGAGGATTGAAGAATGAGGATTGAGGATTGAGGATTGAGGATTGGGTATTGAGGATTGAAGAATGAGGATTGAGGATTGAGGATTGAGGATTGAGGATTGAGGATTGAGGATAGAGGATTGAGGATTGAAGATTGAGGATTGACGATTGAGGATTGAGTATTGAATATTGAGTATTGAGGATTGAAGATTGAGGATTGAGGATTGAGTGTTGACGATTGAGGAAGAGCACTGACGGTTGAGGATTGAGGTTTGATGGTTGAGGATTGAGGATTGAGGACTGAGGATTGAGGATTGAGGATTGAGCATTGAGGATTGAAGATTGAGGACTGGGGCTTGAGGATTGAAGATTGAGGATTAAGGATTGAAGATTGGGGATTGAGGATCTAGGATTGGGGATTGATTATTGAGGATTGAATGTTGAGGATTGCGGATTGAGGATTGAGAATTGAGAATTGAGGATGAGGACTCAGGGTTGAGGACTGAGGTTTGAGGAACGAGGATTGAGGATTGAGGATTGAGGATTGAAGATTGAGTATTGAGGATTGAAGACTGACGATTGAGGGTTGAGGATAGAGGATTGAGGATTGAGGATTGAAGATTGAGTATTGAGGATTGAAAACTGAGGTTTGAGGATTGAGGATTGAGGATTGAGGATTGAAGAATGAGGATTGAGGGTTGAGGATTGAGGATTGAAGATTGCAGATTGAGTATTGAGGATTGAAGATTGAGGATTGAGGATTGAGGATTTAGGATTGAGGATTGAAGATTGAGAATTGAGGATTGAAGACTGACGATTGAGGATTGAGGATGGAGGATTGAATATTGAGTATTGAGGATTGAAGATTCAGGATAGAAAATTGAGGATTGAGGATTGAGGATTGAGGAATGAGGATTGAGGATTGAGGATTGAGGTTTGAGGACTGGGGACTGAGGATTGAGGATTGAGAATTGAGGACTTAGGATTGAGGATTGAGGATTGAGGATTGAAGATTGACGATTGAGGATTGAGGATTGAGGATTGAGGATTGAGGATTGAGGATTGAGGATTGAGGATTGAGGATTGAAGGTTGAGTATTGAGGATTGAAGATTGAGGATTGAGGATTGAGTATTGATGATTGAGGATTGAGTATTGAATATTGAGTATTGAGTATTGAGGATTGAAGATTGAGGATTGAGGATTGAGTGTTGACGATTGAGGACGAGGACTGACGGTTGAGGATTGAAGTTTGAGGGTCGAGGATTGAGGATTGAGGACTGAGGATTGAGGATTGAGGATTGAGCATTGAGGATTGATGATTGAGGACTGGGGATTGAGGATTGAACATTGAGGATTAAGGATTGAATATTGGGGATTGAGGATCTACGATTGGAGATTGATTATTGAGGATTGAAGATTGAGGATTGAGGATTGAGGATTGAGAATTGAGAATTGAGGATGAGGACTGAGGGTTGAGGATTGAGGTTTGAGGAACGAGGATTGAGGATTGAGGATTGAGGACAGAGGAATGACGATTGAGTATTGAAGATTGAGGATTGATTACTGAGGATTGAGGATTGAGGATTGAGGATTGAAGGTTCAGTATTGAGAATTGAAGATTGAGAAATGAGGATTGAGGATTGGCCATTGAGGTCTGAGCGCTCAGGGTTGAGTGATGAGAATTGATGTTTGTGGATATATATTTGAAGATTGCAGATTGATTATTGAGTATTGAAAACTGTGAATTGAGGATATTCTATTGGGGATTGAGGATTGACAACTGATTGTTGAGGACTGAGGGCTGAAGATTGAGGATGCAGGATTGAGGATTCAGAATTGAGGTTTGAGGACTGAGGATTGAGGATTGGAGAATGAGGATTGAGGATTGAGGATTGAAGATTGCAGATTGAGTATTGAGGATTGAAGATTGCGGATTGAGGATTGAGGATTGAGGATTGAGGATTGAAGATTGCAGATTGAGTATTGAGGATTGAAGATTGAGGATTGAGGATTGAGGATTGAGGATCGAGGATTGAAGATTGAGTATTGAGGATTGAAGACTGACGATTGAGGATTGAGGATGGAGGATTGAATATTGAGTATTGAGGATTGAAGATAGAGGATTGAAAATTGAGGATTGAGGATTGAGGATTGAGGATTGAGGATTGAGGATTGAGGATTGAGAATTGAAGATTGAAGATTGAGTATTGAGAAATGAAGATTGAGGAATGACAATTGAGGATTGAGGATTCAGGGTTGAGGATGAGGGCTGAGGGTTGAGGATGAGGGCTGAGGGTTGAGGATTGAGGTTTGAGGACTGGGGACTGAGGATTGAGGATTGAGAATTGAGGATTGAGGATTGAGGATTGAAGATTGAGTGTTGACGATTGAGGACGGGTACTGACGGTTGAGGGTTGAGGTTTGAGGGTTGAGGATTGAGGATTGAGGACTGAGGATTGAGGATTGAGGATTGAGCATTGAGGATTGAAGTTTGAGGATTGAGGATTGAGAATTGATGATTGAGGATTGAGGAATGAAGATTGTGGATTGGGCATTGAGGATTGAAGAATGAGGATTGAGGATTGAGGATTGAGGATTGAAGATTGAGGATTGAGGATTGAGGACGAGGACTGACGGTTGAGGATTGAGGTTTGAGGATTGAGGATTGAGGACTGAGGACTGAGGATTGAAGATTGAGGATTGAGCATTGAGGATTGGAGATTGAGGACTGGGGATTGAGGATTGAAGATTGAGGATTAAGGATTGAGGATTGGAGATTGAGGATCTAGGATTGGAGATTGATTATTGAGGATTGAAGATTGAGGATTGAGGATTGAGTATTGAGTATTGAGAATTGAGGATGAGGGCTGAGGGTTGAGGATTGAGGTTTGAGGAACGAGGATTGAGGGTTGAGGATTGAGGACTGAGGATTGAGGATTGAGGATTGAGGATGAGGGCTGAGGGTTGAGGATTGAGGTTTGAGGACTGAGGACTGAGGATTGAGGATCGAGAATTGAGGATTGAGGATTGAGGATTGAAGATTGAGGATTGGGTATTGAGGATTGAAGAATGAGGATTGAAGACTGAGGATTGAGGATTGAGTGTTGACGATTGAGGACGAGTACTGACGGTTGAGGGTTGAGGTTTGAGGGTTGAGGATTGAGGATTGAGGACTGAGGATTGAGGATTGAGGATTGAGGATTGAGCACTGAGGATTGAAGATTGAGGATTGAGAATTGAGAATTGATGATTGAGGATTGATGAATGAAGATTGAGGATTGGGTATTGAGGATTGAAGAATGAGGATTGAGGATTGAGGATTGAGGATTGAGGATTGAAGATTGAGGATTGAGGATTGAGGATTGAGGATTGAGTATTGAGAATTGAGGATTGAGGATGAGGGCTGAGGGTTGAGGATTGAGGTTTGAGGAACGAGGATTGAGTGTTGAGGATTGAGGACTGAGGATTGACGACTGAGTATGGAGGATTGAGGATTGATTACTGAGGATTGAGGGTTGAGGATTGAGGATTGAGGATTGGGGATTGAGTATTGAAGATTGAGGATTAAGGATTGAGGATTGGGGATTGAGGATCTAGGATTGGAGATTGATTATTGAGGATTGAAGATTGAGGATTGAGGATTGAGTACTGAGAATTGCGAATTGAGGATGAGGGCTGAGGGTTGAGGATTGTGGTTCGAGGAACGAGGATTGAGGGTTGAGGATTGAGGACTCAGGATTGAGGATTGAGGATTGATTACTGAGTATTGGGGATTGAGGATTGAGAATTGAGGATTGGGAATTGAGTATTGAAGATTCAGTATTGAGGATTGAAGATTGAGAATTGAAGATTGAGGATTGAACATTGTGGACTGAGCGTTCAGGGTTGAGTGATGAGAATTGAAGTTTGTGGATAGAGATTTGAAGATTGCAGATTGAGTATTGAGTATTGAAAGCAGTGAATTGAGGATATTCTATTGCGGATTGAGGATTGACAACTGATTGTTGAGGACTGAGGGCTGAAGATCGAGGATGCAGGATTGAGGATTCAGAATTGAGGTTTGAGGTTTGAGGATTGAGGTTTGAGGACTGAGGACTGAGGATTGAGGGTTGAGAATTGAGGATTGAGGATTGAGGTTTGAAGATTGAGGATTGGGTATTGAGGATTGAAGAATGAGGATTGAGGATTGAAGATTGAGGATTGAGGATTGAGTGTTGACGATTGAGGACGAGGACTGACGGTTGAGGATTGAAGTTTGAGGGCTGAGGGCACAGGATTGAGCACTGAGGATTGAGGATTGAGGATTGAGCATTGAGGATTGATGATTGAGGACTGGGGATTGAGGATTGAAGATTGAGGATTAAGGATTGAAGATTGGGGATTGAGGATCTACGATTGGAGATTGATTATTGAGGATTGAAGATTGAGGATTGAGGATTGAGGATTGAGAATTGAGAATTGAGGATGAGGACTGAGGGTTGAGGATTGAGGTTTGAGGAACGAGGATTGAGGATTGAGGATAGAGGACTGAGGAATGACGATTGAGTATTGAAGATTGAGGATTGATTACTGAGGATTGAGGATTGAGGATTGAGGATTGAGGATTTAGAATTGAGGATTGAGGATTGAGTATTGAAGATTGAGGATTGGGTATTGAGGATTGAAGAATGAGGATTGAGGATTGAGAATTGAGGATTGAGGATTGAGGATTGAAGACTGAGTATTGAGGATTGAAGATTCAGGATTGAGGAGTGAGTATTGAAGATTGAGGATGTGGGACTGAGGATTGAATATTGAGGATTGAGGATTGAGGATTGAGGATTGAGGATTGAGTATTGAGGATTGAAGATTGTGGATTGGGTATTGAGGATTGAAGAATGAGGATTGAGGATTGAGGATTGAGGATTGGGTATTGAGGATTGAAGAATGAGGATTGAGGATTGAGGATTGAGGATTGAGGGTTGAGGATTGAGGATTGAGGATTGAGGATTGAAGATTGAGGATTGACGATTGAGGATTGAGTATTGACTATTGAGTATTGAGGATTGAAGATTGAGGATTGAGGATTGAGTGTTGACGATTGAGGACGAGGACTGACGGTTGAGGATTGAGGTTTGATGGTTGAGGATTGAGGATTGAGGACTGAGGATTGAGGATTGAGGATTGAGCATTGAGGATTGAAGATTGAGGACTGGGGATTGAGGATTGAAGATTGAGGATTAAGGATTGAAGATTGGGGATTGAGGATCTAGGATTGGGGATTGATTATTGAGGATTGAATGTTGAGGATTGCGGATTGAGGATTGAGAATTGAGAATTGAGGATGAGGACTGAGGGTTGAGGACTGAGGTTTGAGGAACGAGGATTGAGGATTGAGGATTGAGGATTGAAGATTGAGTATTGAGGATTGAAGACTGACGATTGAGGGTTGAGGTTTGAGGGTTGAGGATTGCGGATTGAGGACTGAGGATTGAGGATTGAGGATTGAGCATTGAGGATTGAAGATTGAGGATTGAGGGTTGAGAATTGATGATTGAGGATTGAGGAATGAAGATTGTGGATTGGGTATTGAGGATTGAAGAATGAGGATTGAGGATTGAGGATTGAGGATTGAAGATTGAGGATTGAGGATTGAAGATTGAGGATTGATGGTTGTGGATTGAGTATTGAATATTGAGTATTGAGTATTGAGGATTGAAGATTGAGGATTGAGGATTGAGTGTTGACGATTGAGGACGAGGACTGACGGTTGAGGATTGAAGTTTGAGGGTCGAGGTTGACGATTGAGGACTGAGGATTGAGGATTGAGGATTGAGCATTGAGGATTGATGATTGAGGACTGGGGATTGAGGATTGAAGATTGAGGATTAAGGATTGAAGATTGGGGATTGAGGATCTACGATTGGAGATTGATTATTGAGGATTGAAGATTGAGGATTGAGGATTGAGGATTGAGAATTGAGAATTGAGGATGAGGATTGAGGGTTGAGGATTGAGGTTTGAGGAACGAGGTTTGAGGATTGAGGATTGAGGACTGAGGAATGACGATTGAGTATTGAAGATTGAGGATTGATTACTGAGGATTGAGGATTGAGGATTGAGGATTGAGGATTGAGGATTGAAGGTTCAGTATTGAGAATTGAAGATTGAGAATTGAGGATTGAGGATCGAACATTGAGGTCTGAGCGCTCAGGGTTGAGTGACGAGAATAGATGTTTGTGGATAGATATTTGAAGATTGCAGATTGATTATTGAGTATTGAAAACTGTGAATTGAGGATATTCTATTGGGGATTGAGGATTGACAACTGATTGTTGAGGACTGAGGGCTGAAGATTGAGGATGCAGGATTGAGGATTCAGAATTGAGGTTTGAGGACTGAGGATTGAGGATTGGAGAATGAGGATTGAGGATTGAGTGTTGACGATTGAGGACGAGTACTGACGGTTGAGGGTTGAGGTTTGAGGGTTGAGGATTGAGGATTGAGGTCTGAGGATTGAGGATTGAGGATTGAACATTGAGGATTGAAGTTTGAGGATTGAGGATTGAGAATTGATGATTGAGGATTGAGGAATGAAGATTGTGGATAGGGCATTGAGGATTGAAGAATGAGGATGGAGGATTGAGGATTGAGGATTGAAGATTGAGGATTGAGGATTGAGGACGAGGACTGACGGTTGAGGATTGAGGTTTGAGGATTAAGGATTGAGGATTGAGGACTGAGGATTGAAGATTGAGGATTGAGCATTGAGGATTGGAGATTGAGGACTGGGGATTGAGGATTGAAGATTGAGGATTAAGGATTGAGGATTGGGGATTGAGGATCTAGGATTGGAGATTGATTATTGAGGATTGAAGATTGAACATTGAGGATTGAGTATTGAGTATTGAGAATTGAGGATGAGCGCTGAGGGTTGAGGATTGAGGTTTGAGGAACGAGGATTGAGGGTTGAGGATTGAGGACTGAGGATTGAGGATTGAGGATTGAGGATGAGGGCTGAGGGTTGAGGATTGAGGTTTGAGGACTGGGGACTGAGGATTGAGGATCGAGAATTGAGGATTGAGGATTGAGGATTGAGGATTGAAGATTGAGGATTGGGTATTGAGGATTGAAGAATGAGGATTGAAGACTGAGGATTGAGGATTGAGTGTTGACGATTGAGGACGAGTACTGACGGTTGAGGGTTGAGGTTTGAGGGTTGAGGATTGAGGATTGAGGACTGAGGATTGAGAATTGATGATTGAGGATTGAGGAATGAAGATTGAGGATTGGGTATTGACGATTGAAGAATGAGGATTGAGGATTGAGGATTGTGGATTGAGGATTGAAGATTGAGGATTGAGGATTGAGGATTGAGGATTGAGTATTGAGAATTGAGGATTGAGGATGAGGGCTGAGGGTTGAGGATTGAGGTTTGAGGAACGAGGATTGAGTGTTGAGGATTGAGGACTGAGGAGTGACGACTGAGTAAGGAGGATTGAGGATTGATTACTGAGGATTGAGGATTGAGGATTGAGGATTGAGGATTGGGGATTGAGTACTGAAGATTGAGGATTAAGGATTGAGGATTGGGGATTGAGGATCTAGGATTGGAGATTGATTATTGAGGATTGAAGATTGAGGATTGAGGATTGAGTATTGAGAATTGAGAATTGAGAATGAGGGCTGAGGGTTGAGGATTGTGGTTCGAGGAACGAGGATTGAGGGTTGAGGATTGAGGACTCAGGATTGAGGATTGAGGATTGATTACTGAGGATTGAGGATTGAGGATTGAGGATTGAGGATTGAGGATTGGGGATTGAGTATTGAAGATTCAGTATTGAGGATTGAAGATTGAGAATTGAAGATTGAGGGTTGAACATTGAGAACTGAGCGTTCAGGGTTGAGTGATGAGAATTGAAGTTTGTGGATAGAGATTTGAAGATTGCAGATTGAGTATTGAGTATTGAAAACTGTGAATTGAGGATATTCTATTGCGGATTGAGGATTGACAACTGATTGTTGAGGACTGAGGGCTGAAGATCGAGGATGCAGTATTGAGGATTCAGAATTGAGGTTTGAGGTTTGAGGATTGAGGTTTGAGGACTGAGGACTGAGGATTGAGGGTTGAGAATTGAGGATTGAGGATTGAGGGTTGAAGATTGAGGATTGGGTATTGAGGATTGAAGATTGAGTATTGAGGATTGAAGACTGACGATTGAGGATTGAGGATGGAGGATTGAATATTGAGTATTGAGGATTGAGGATTGAGGATTGAGCATTGAGGATTGAAGATTGAGGATTGAGGATTGAGAATTTATGATTGAGGATTGAGGAATGAAGATTGTGGATTGGGTATTGAGGATTGAAGAATGAGGATTGAGGATTGAGGATTGAGGATTGAAGATTGAGGATTGAGGATTGAAGATTGAGGATTGATGATTGAGGATTGAGTATTGAATATTGAGTATTGAGTATTGAGGATTGAAGATTGAGGATTGAGGATTGAGTGTTGACGATTGAGGACGAGGACTGACGGTTGAGGATTGAAGGTTGAGGGTCGAGGATTGAGGATTGAGGATTGAGGATTGAGGATTGAAGATTGAGAATTGAGGATTGGGGATTGAGGATTGAAGATTGAGGATTGGGTATTGAGGATTGAAGAATGAGGATTGAAGACTGAGGATTGAGGATTGAGTGTTGACGATTGAGGACGAGTACTGACGGTTGAGGGTTGAGGTTTGAGTGTTGAGGATTGATTACTGAGGATTGAGGATTGAGGATTGAGGATTGAGGATTGAGGATTGAGGATTGAGGATTGAGGATTGAGGATTGAGGATTGAGGATTGAGGATTGAAGATTGAGTATTGATGATTGAGGATTGAGTATTGAATATTGAGTATTGAGTATTGAGGATCGAAGATTGAGGATTGAGGATTGAGTGTTGACGATTGAGGACGAGGACTGACGGTTGAGGATTGAAGTTTGAGGGTTGAGGATTGAGGATTGAGGACTGAGGATTGAGGATTGAGGATTGAGCATTGAGGATTGAAGATTGAGGACTGGGGATTGAGGATTGAAGATTGAGGATTAAGGATTGAAGATTGGGGATTGAGGATCTACGAATGGAGATTGATTATTGAGGATTGAAGATTGAGGATTGAGGATTGAGGATTGAGAATTGAGAATTGAGGATGAGGACTGAGGGTTGAGGATTGAGGTTTGAGGAACGAGGATTGAGGATTGAAGATTGAGGACTGAGGAATGACGATTGAGTATTGAAGATTGAGGATTGATTACTGAGGATTGAGGATTGAGGATTGAGGATTGAGGATTGAGGATTGGAGGTTCAGTATTGAGGATTGAAGATTGAGAATTGAGGATTGAGGATTGAACATTGAGGTCTGAGCGCTCAGGGTTGAGTGATGAGAATTGATGTTTGTGGATAGAGATTTGAAGATTGCAGATTGATTATTGAGTATTGAAAACTGTGAATTGAGGATATTCTATTGGGGATTGAGGATTGACAACTGATTGTTGAGGACTGAGGGCTGAAGATTGAGGATGCAGGATAGAGGATTCAGAATTGAGGTTTGAGGACTGAGGATTGAGGATTGGAGAATGAGGATTGAGGATTGAGGATTGAGGATTGAAGATTGCAGATTGAGTATTGAGGATTGAAGATTGCGGATTGAGGATTGAGGATTGAGGATTGAGGATCGAGGATTGATGATTGAGCATTGAGGATTGAAGACTGACGATTGAGGATTGAGGATGGAGGATTGAATATTGAGTATTGAGGATTGAAGATTGAGGATTGAAAATTGAGGATTGAGGATTGAGGATTGAGGATTGAGGATTGAGGATTGAGGATTGAGGATTGAGGATTGAGGATTGAAGATTGAAGATTGAGTATTGAGGAATGAAGATTGAGGATTGAGAATTGAGGATTGAGGATTCAGGGTTGAGGATTGAGGATTGAGGATTGAGGATGAGGGCTGAGGGTTGAGGATTGAGGTTTGAGGACTGGGGACTGAGGATTGAGGATTGAGAATTGAGGATTGAGGATTGAGGATTTAAGATTGAGGATTGGGTATTGAGGATTGAAGAATGAGGATTGAAGATTGAGGATTGAGGATTGAGTGTTGACGATTGAGGACGAGTACTGACGGTTGAGGGTTGAGGTTTGAGGGTTGAGGATTGAGGATTGAGGACTGAGGATTGAGGATTGAGGATTGAGCATTGAGGATTGAAGTTTGAGGATTGAGGATTGAGAATTGATGATTGAGGGTTGAAGATTGAGTATTGAGTATTGAAGATTGCGGATTGAGGAATGAGGATTGAGGATTGAGGATTGAAGATTGCGTACTGAGGATTGAAGATTAAGATTGAGGATTGAGGATTGAGGATTGAGGATTGAGGATTGAGGATTGAGGATTGAGGGTTGCGTATTGAGGATAGAACATTGAGGATTGAGGATTGAGTATTGAGGATTGAGGATTGAGGATTGAAGATTGAATATTGATGATTGAAGATTGAGGATCGAGGATTGAGTGTTGTGGATTGAGGACGAGGACTGAGGGTAGAGTATTGATGTTTAAGGTCTGAGGATTGAGGATTGAGGATTGAGAATTGAGGATTGAGTATTGAGGATTGAAGATTGAGGATTGGGTGTTGAGGATTGAAGAATGAGGATTGAGGATTGAGGATTGAGTATTGAGGATTGAAGATTGAGTATTGAGGATTGAAGATTGAGGATTGAGGATTGAGGATTGAGGATTGAAGATTGAGGATTGGGTATTGAGTATTGAAGAATGTGGATTGAGGATTGAGGATTGAGGATTGAGTATTGAAGATTGAGTATTCAGGATTGAAGATTGACGATTGAGGATTGAGGATTGAGGATTGAGGATTGAGGATTGATGATTGAGGATTGAAGTTTGAGTATTGAGAATTGAGGATTGAGGATGGAGGATTGAAGATTGAGGATTGGGTATTGAGGATTGAAGAATGAGGATTGAGGATTGAGGATTGCGGATTGAGGATTGAGGATTGAAGACTGAGTATTGAGGATTGAAGATTGAGGATTGAGGAGTGAGTATTGAAGATTGAGGATTTGGGACTGAGGATTGAAGATTGAGGATTGAGGATTGAGGATTGAGGATTGAGGATTGAGGATTGAGGATTGAAGATTGAGGATTGGGTATTGAGGATTGAAGAATGAGGATTGAGGATTGAGGATTGAGGATTGAAGATTGAGGATTGAGGATTGAGGATTGAGGTTTGATGATTGAAGATTGAGGATTGAGGATTGAGGATTGAGGATTGAGGATTGAAGATTGAGGATTGTGTATTGAGGATTGAAGAATGAGGATTGAGTATTGAGTATTGAGGATTGAGTATTGACGATTGAGTATTGAGTATTGAGGATTGAATATTGACGATTGAGGATTGAGGATTGAGGATTGAGAATTGAGGATTGAGGATTGAGGATTGTGTATTGAGGATTGAAGAATGAGGATTGAGGATTGAGGATTGAGGATTGAGGATTGAGGATTGAAGACTGAGTATTGAGGATTGAAGATTGAGGATTGGGTATTGAGGATTGAAGAATGAGGATTGAGGATTGAGGATTGCGTACTGAGGATTGAAGATTAAGATTGAGGATTGAGGATTGAGGATTGAGGATTGAGGATTGAGGATTGAAGATTGAGGATTGCGTATTGAGGATAGAACATTGAGGATTGAGGATTGGGGTATTGAGGATTGAGGATTGAGGACTGAAGATTGAATATTAATGATTGAAGATTGAGGATCGAGGATTGAGTGTTGTGGATTGAGGACGAGGACTGAGGGTAGAGTATTGATGTTTAAGGTCTGAGGATTGAGGATTGAGGATTGAGAATTGAGGATTGAGGATTGAGGATTGAAGATTGAGGATTGGGTGTTGAGGATTGAAGAATGAGGATTGAGGATTGAGGATTGAGTATTGAGGATTGAAGATTGAGTATTGAGGATTGAAGATTCAGGATTGAGGATTGCGGATTGAGGATTGAGGATTGTGGATTGCGGATAGAAGATTGAGGATTGGGTATTGCGGATTGAACATTGAGGATTGAGGGTTGAGGATTGAGTGTTGAGGATTAGAAGACTGAAATTGAATATTGATGATTGAAGATTGAGGATTGAGGATTGATGGTTGTGGATTGAGGACGAGGACTGAGGGTTGGCTATTGCTGTTTGAGGTCTGAGGATTGAGGATTGAGAATTGAGGATTGAGGATTGAGGATTGAGGATTGAGGATTGAGGATTGAGGATTGAGAATTGAGGATTGAGGATTGAGGATTGGAGATTGAGAATTGGGTATTGAGGATTGAAGAATGAGGATTGAGGATTGAGGATTGCAGATTCAGGATTGAGGATTGAAGACTAAGTATTGAGGATTGAAGATTGAGGATTGAGGAGTGAGTATTGAAGATTGAGGATTTGGGACTGAGGATTGAAGATTGAGGATTGAGGATTGAGGATTGAGGATTGAGGATTGAGGATTGAGGATTGAAGATTGAGGATTGGGTATTGAGGATTGAAGAATGAGTATTGAGGATTGAGAATTGAGGATTGAGTATTGAAGATTGAGTATTCAGGATTGAAGATTGACGATTGAGGATTGAGGATTGAGGATTGAGGATTGAGGATCGATGATTGAGGATTGAGGATTGAGGATTGAAGATTGAGTATTGAGTATTGAAGATTGCGGATTGAGGAATGAGGATTGAGGATTGAGGATTGAAGATTGCGTACTGAGGATTGAAGATTAAGATTGAGGATTGAGGATTGAGGATTGAGGATTGAGGATTGAGGATTGAGGATTGAGGGTTGCGTATTGAGGATAGAACATTGAGGATTGAGGATTGAGTATTGAGGATTGAGGATTGAGGATTGAAGATGGAGGATTGGGTATTGAGGATTGAAGAATGAGGATTGAGTATTGAAGATTGAGTATTCAGGATTGAAGATTGACGATTGAGGAGTGAGTATTGAAGATTGAGTATTTGGGACATAGGATTGAAGATTGAGGATTGAGGATTGAGGATTGTGGATTGAGGATTGAGGATTGAGGATTGAAGATTGAGGATTGGGTATTGAGGATTGAAGAATGAGGATTGAGGATTGAGGATTGAGGATTGAGTATTGAAGATTGAGTATTCAGGATTGAAGATTGACGATTGAGGATTGAGGATTGAGGATTGAGGAATGAGGATTGAAGATTGAGGATTGAAGTTTGAGTATTGAGGATTGAATGTTGAGGATTGAGGATTGAGGATTGAGGTTTGAGGATTGAAGATTGACGATTGAGGATTGAGGATTGTGGATTGAGGATTGAAGATTGAGGATTGGGTATTGAGGATTGAAGAATGAGGATTGAGTATTGAGTATTGAGGATTGGGTATTGACGATTAAGTATTGAGGATTGAAGATTGACGATTGAGGATTGAGGATTGAGGATTGAGGATTGAGGATTGAGGATTGAGGATTGAGGATTGAAGATTGAGTATTGAGTATTGAAGATTGAGGATTGAGGAATGAGGATTGGGGGTTGAGCATTGAAGATTGCGTACTGAGGATTGAAGATTAAGATTGAGGATTGAGGATTGAGGATTGAGGATTGAGGATTGAGGATTGAGGATTGAGGGTTGCGTATTGAGGATAGAACATTGAGGATTGAGGATTGAGTATTGAGGATTGAGGATTGAGGATTGAAGATTGAATATTGATGATTGAAGATTGAGGATCGAGGATTGAGTGTTGTGGATTGAGGACGAGGACTGAGGGTAGAGTATTGATGTTTAAGGTCTGAGGAATGAGGATTGAGGATTGAGAATTGAGGATTGAGGATTGAGGATTGAAGATTGAGGATTGGGTGTTGAGGATTGAAGATTGAGGATTAAGGATTGAGGATTGGGGATTGAGGATCTAGGATTGGAGATTGATTATTGAGGATTGAAGATTGAGGATTGAGGATTGAGTATTGAGAATTGAGAATTGAGGGTGAGGGCTGAGGGTTGAGGACTGAGGTTTGAGGATTGAGGATTGAGGATTGAGGATTGAGGATTGAGGATTGAGGATTGAGGTTTGAGGACTGGGGACTGAGGATTGAGGATTGAGAATTGAGGACTTAGGATTGAGGATTGAAGATTGAGGATTGGGTATTGAGGATTGAAGAATGAGGATTGAAGGTTGAGGATTGAGGATTGAGTGTTGACGATTGAGGACGAGTACTGACGGTTGAGGGTTGAGGTTTGAGGGTTGAGGATTGAGGATTGAGGACTGAGGATTGAGGATTGAGGATTGAGCATTGAGGATTGAAGATTGAGGATTGAGGATTGAGAATTGATGATTGAGGATTGAGGAATGAAGATTGTGGATTGGGTATTGAGGATTGAAGAATGAGGATTGAGGATTGAGGATTGAGGATTGAAGATTGAGGATTGAGGATTGAAGATTGAGGATTGATGATTGAGGATTGAGTATTGAATATTGAGTATTGAGTATTGAGGATTGAAGACTGAGGATTGAGGATTGAGTGTTGACGATTGAGGACGAGGACTGACGGTTGAGGATTGAAGGTTGAGGGTCGAGGATTGAGGATTGAGGATTGAGGATTGAGGATTGAAGATTGAGAATTAAGGATTGGGGATTGAGGATTGAAGATTGAGGATTGGGTATTGAGGATTGAAGAATGAGGATTGAAGACTGAGGATTGAGGATTGAGTGTTGACGATTGAGGACGAGTACTGACGGTTGAGGGTTGAGGTTTGAGTGTTGAGGATTGATTACTGAGGATTGAGGATTGAGGATTGAGGATTGAGGATTGAGGATTGAGGATTGAGGATTGAGGATTGAGGATTGAGGATTGAGGATTGAGGATTGAAGATTGAGTATTGATGATTGAGGATTGAGTATTGAATATTGAGTATTGAGTATTGAGGATTGAAGATTGAGGATTGAGGATTGAGTGTTGACGATTGAGGACGAGGACTGACGGTTGAGGATTGAAGTTTGAGGGTTGAGGATTGAGGATTGAGGACTGAGGATTGAGGATTGAGGATTGAGCATTGAGGATTGAAGATTGAGGACTGGGGATTGAGGATTGAAGATTGAGGATTAAGGATTGAAGATTGGGGATTGAGGATCTACGATTGGAGATTGATTATTGAGGATTGAAGATTGAGGATTGAGGATTGAGGATTGAGAATTGAGAATTGAGGATGAGGACTGAGGGTTGAGGATTGAGGTTTGAGGAACGAGGATTGAGGATTGAAGATTGAGGACTGAGGAATGACGATTGAGTATTGAAGATTGAGGATTGATTACTGAGGATTGAGGATTGAGGATTGAGGATTGAGGATTGAGGATTGGAGGTTCAGTATTGAGGATTGAAGATTGAGAATTGAGGATTGAGGATTGAACATTGAGGTCTGAGCGCTCAGGGTTGAGTGATGAGGATTGATGTTTGTGGATAGAGATTTGAAGATTGCAGATTGATTATTGAGTATTGAAAACTGTGAATTGAGGATATTCTATTGGGGATTGAGGATTGACAACTGATTGTTGAGGACTGAGGGCTGAAGATTGAGGATGCAGGATAGAGGATTCAGAATTGAGGTTTGAGGACTGAGGATTGAGGATTGGAGAATGAGGATTGAGGATTGAGGATTGAGGTTTGAAGATTGCAGATTGAGTATTGAGGATTGAAGATTGCGGATTGAGGATTGAGGATTGAGGATTGAGGATCGAGGATTGATGATTGAGCATTGAGGATTGAAGACTGACGATTGAGGATTGAGGATGGAGGATTGAATATTGAGTATTGAGGATTGAAGATTGAGGATTGAAAATTGAGGATTGAGGATTGAGGATTGAGGATTGAGGATTGAGGATTGAGGATTGAGGATTGAAGATTGAAGATTGAGTATTGAGGAATGAAGATTGAGGATTGAGAATTGAGGATTGAGGATTCAGGGTTGAGGATTGATGATTGAGGATTGAGGATGAGGGCTGAGGGTTGAGGATTGAGGTTTGAGGACTGGGGACTGAGGATTGAGGATTGAGAATTGAGGATTGAGGATTGAGGATTGAAGATTGAGGATTGGGTATTGAGGATTGAAGAATGAGGATTGAAGATTGAGGATTGAGGATTGAGTGTTGACGATTGAGGACGAGTACTGACGGTTGAGGGTTGAGGTTTGAGGGTTGAGGATTGAGGATTGAGGATGAGGGCTGAGGGTTGAGGATTGAGGTTTGAGGACTGGGGACTGAGGATTGAGGATTGAGAATTGAGGATTGAGGATTGAGGATTGAAGATTGAGGATTGGGTATTGAGGATTGAAGAATGAGGATTGAAGATTGAGGATTGAGGATTGAGTGTTGACGATTGAGGACGAGTACTGACGGTTGAGGGTTGAGGTTTGAGGGTTGAGGATTGAGGATTGAGGACTGAGGATTGAGGATTGAGGATTGAGCATTGAGGATTGAAGTTTGAGGATTGAGGATTGAGAATTGATGATTGAGGGTTGAAGATTGAGTATTGAGTATTGAAGATTGCGGATTGAGGAATGAGGATTGAGGATTGAGGATTGAAGATTGCGTACTGAGGATTGAAGATTAAGATTGAGGATTGAGGATTGAGGATTGAGGATTGAGGATTGAGGATTGAGGATTGAGGGTTGCGTATTGAGGATAGAACATTGAGGATTGAGGATTGAGTATTGAGGATTGAGGATTGAGGATTGAAGATTGAATATTGATGATTGAAGATTGAGGATCGAGGATTGAGTGTTGTGGATTGAGGACGAGGACTGAGGGTAGAGTATTGATGTTTAAGGTCTGAGGATTGAGGATTGAGGATTGAGAATTGAGGATTGAGTATTGAGGATTGAAGATTGAGGATTGGGTGTTGAGGATTGAAGAATGAGGATTGAGGATTGAGGATTGAGTATTGAGGATTGAAGATTGAGTATTGAGGATTGAAGATTGAGGATTGAGGATTGAGGATTGAGGATTGAAGATTGAGGATTGGGTATTGAGTATTGAAGAATGTGGATTGAGGATTGAGGATTGAGGATTGAGTATTGAAGATTGAGTATTCAGGATTGAAGATTGACGATTGAGGATTGAGGATTGAGGATTGAGGATTGAGGATTGATGATTGAGGATTGAAGTTTGAGTATTGAGAATTGAGGATTGAGGATGGAGGATTGAAGATTGAGGATTGGGTATTGAGGATTGAAGAATGAGGATTGATGATTGAGGATTGCGGATTGAGGATTGAGGATTGAGGATTGAAGACTGAGTATTGAGGATTGAAGATTGAGGATTGAGGAGTGAGTATTGAAGATTGAGGATTTGGGACTGAGGATTGAAGATTGAGGATTGAGGATTGAGGATTGAGGATTGAGGATTGAGGATTGAGGATTGAAGATTGAGGATTGGGTATTGAGGATTGAGTGTTGACGATTGAGGACGAGGACTGACGGTTGAGGATTGAAGTTTGAGGGTTGAGGATTGAGGATTGAGGACTGAGGATTGAGGATTGAGGATTGAGCATTGAGGATTGAAGATTGAGGACTGGGGATTGAGGATTGAAGATTGAGGATTAAGGATTGAAGATTGGGGATTGAGGATCTACGATTGGAGATTGATTATTGAGGATTGAAGATTGAGGATTGAGGATTGAGGATTGAGAATTGAGAATTGAGGATGAGGACTGAGGGTTGAGGATTGAGGTTTGAGGAACGAGGATTGAGGATTGAAGATTGAGGACTGAGGAATGACGATTGAGTATTGAAGATTGAGGATTGATTACTGAGGATTGAGGATTGAGGATTGAGGATTGAGGATTGAGGATTGGAGGTTCAGTATTGAGGATTGAAGATTGAGAATTGAGGATTGAGGATTGAACATTGAGGTCTGAGCGCTCAGGGTTGAGTGATGAGGATTGATGTTTGTGGATAGAGATTTGAAGATTGCAGATTGATTATTGAGTATTGAAAACTGTGAATTGAGGATATTCTATTGGGGATTGAGGATCGACAACTGATTGTTGAGGACTGAGGGCTGAAGATTGAGGATGCAGGATAGAGGATTCAGAATTGAGGTTTGAGGACTGAGGATTGAGGATTGGAGAATGAGGATTGAGGATTGAGGATTGAGGTTTGAAGATTGCAGATTGAGTATTGAGGATTGAAGATTGCGGATTGAGGATTGAGGATTGAGGATTGAGGATCGAGGATTGATGATTGAGCATTGAGGATTGAAGACTGACGATTGAGGATTGAGGATGGAGGATTGAATATTGAGTATTGAGGATTGAAGATTGAGGATTGAAAATTGAGGATTGAGGATTGAGGATTGAGGATTGAGGATTGAGGATTGAGGATTGAGGATTGAAGATTGAAGATTGAGTATTGAGGAATGAAGATTGAGGATTGAGAATTGAGGATTGAGGATTCAGGGTTGAGGATTGATGATTGAGGATTGAGGATGAGGGCTGAGGGTTGAGGATTGAGGTTTGAGGACTGGGGACTGAGGATTGAGGATTGAGAATTGAGGATTGAGGATTGAGGATTGAAGATTGAGGATTGGGTATTGAGGATTGAAGAATGAGGATTGAAGATTGAGGATTGAGGATTGAGTGTTGACGATTGAGGACGAGTACTGACGGTTGAGGGTTGAGGTTTGAGGGTTGAGGATTGAGGATTGAGGACTGAGGATTGAGGATTGAGGATTGAGCATTGAGGATTGAAGTTTGAGGATTGAGGATTGAGAATTGATGATTGAGGGTTGAAGATTGAGTATTGAGTATTGAAGATTGCGGATTGAGGAATGAGGATTGAGGATTGAGGATTGAAGATTGCGTACTGAGGATTGAAGATTAAGATTGAGGATTGAGGATTGAGGATTGAGGATTGAGGATTGAGGATTGAGGATTGAGGGTTGCGTATTGAGGATAGAACATTGAGGATTGAGGATTGAGTATTGAGGATTGAGGATTGAGGATTGAAGATTGAATATTGATGATTGAAGATTGAGGATCGAGGATTGAGTGTTGTGGATTGAGGACGAGGACTGAGGGTAGAGTATTGATGTTTAAGGTCTGAGGATTGAGGATTGAGGATTGAGAATTGAGGATTGAGTATTGAGGATTGAAGATTGAGGATTGGGTGTTGAGGATTGAAGAATGAGGATTGAGGATTGAGGATTGAGTATTGAGGATTGAAGATTGAGTATTGAGGATTGAAGATTGAGGATTGAGGATTGAGGATTGAGGATTGAAGATTGAGGATTGGGTATTGAGTATTGAAGAATGTGGATTGAGGATTGAGGATTGAGGATTGAGTATTGAAGATTGAGTATTCAGGATTGAAGATTGACGATTGAGGATTGAGGATTGAGGATTGAGGATTGAGGATTGATGATTGAGGATTGAAGTTTGAGTATTGAGAATTGAGGATTGAGGATGGAGGATTGAAGATTGAGGATTGGGTATTGAGGATTGAAGAATGAGGATTGATGATTGAGGATTGCGGATTGAGGATTGAGGATTGAGGATTGAAGACTGAGTATTGAGGATTGAAGATTGAGGATTGAGGAGTGAGTATTGAAGATTGAGGATTTGGGACTGAGGATTGAAGATTGAGGATTGAGGATTGAGGATTGAGGATTGAGGATTGAGGATTGAGGATTGAAGATTGAGGATTGGGTATTGAGGATTGAAGAATGAGGATTGAGGATTGAGGATTGAGGATTGAAGATTGAGGATTGAGGATTGAGGATTGAGGTTTGATGATTGAAGATTGAGGATTGAGGATTGAGGATTGAGGATTGAGGATTGAAGATTGAGGATTGTGTATTGAGGATTGAAGAATGAGGATTGAGTATTGAGTATTGAGGATTGAGTATTGACGATTGAGTATTGAGTATTGAGGATTGAATATTGACGATTGAGGATTGAGGATTGAGGATTGAGAATTGAGGATTGAGGATTGAGGATTGTGTATTGAGGATTGAAGAATGAGGATTGAGGATTGAGGATTGAGGATTGAGGATTGAGGATTGAAGACTGAGTATTGAGGATTGAAGATTGAGGATTGGGTATTGAGGATTGAAGAATGAGGATTGAGGATTGAGGATTGCGTACTGAGGATTGAAGATTAAGATTGAGGATTGAGTATTGAGGATTGAGGATTGAGGATTGAGGATTGAAGATTGAGGATTGCGTATTGAGGATAGAACATCGAGTATTGAGGATTGAGTATTGAGGATTGAGGATTGAGGACTGAAGATTGAATATTAATGATTGAAGATTGAGGATCGAGGATTGAGTGTTGTGGATTGAGGACGAGGACTGAGGGTAGAGTATTGATGTTTAAGGTCTGAGGATTGAGGATTGAGGATTGAGAATTGAGGATTGAGGATTGAGGATTGAAGATTGAGGATTGGGTGTTGAGGATTGAAGAATGAGGATTGAGGATTGAGGATTGAGTATTGAGGATTGAAGATTGAGTATTGAGGATAGAACATTGAGTATTGAGGATTGAGTATTGAGGATTGAGGATTGAGGACTGAAGATTGAATATTAATGATTGAAGATTGAGGATCGAGGATTGAGTGTTGTGGATTGAGGACGAGGACTGAGGGTAGAGTATTGATGTTTAAGGTCTGAGGATTGAGGATTGAGGATTGAGAATTGAGGATTGAGGATTGAGGATTGAAGATTGAGGATTGGGTGTTGAGGATTGAAGAATGAGGATTGAGGATTGAGGATTGAGTATTGAGGATTGAAGATTGAGGATTGAGGATTGAAGATTGAGGATTGGGTGTTGAGTATTGAGGATTGAAGATTGAGTATTGAGGATTGAAGATTCAGGATTGAGGATTGAGGATTGAGGATTGAGGATTGAGGATTGAGGATTGAAGATTGAGGATTGGGTATTGAGGATTGAAGAATGAGTATTGAGGATTGAGAATTGAGGATTGAGTATTGAAGATTGAGTATTCAGGATTGAAGATTGACGATTGAGGATTGAGGATTGGGGATTGAGGATTGAGGATCGATGATTGAGGATTGAGGATTGAGGATTGAAGATTGAGTATTGAGTATTGAAGATTGCGGATTGAGGAATGAGGATTGAGGATTGAGGATTGAAGATTGCGTACTGAGGATTGAAGATTAAGATTGAGGATTGAGGATTGAGGATTGAGGATTGAGGATTGAGGATTGAGGATTGAGGGTTGCGTATTGAGGATAGAACATTGAGGATTGAGGATTGAGTATTGAGGATCGAGGATTGAGGATTGAAGATGGAGGATTGGGTATTGAGGATTGAAGAATGAGGATTGAGTATTGAAGATTGAGTATTCAGGATTGAAGATTGACGATTGAGGAGTGAGTATTGAAGATTGAGTATTTGGGACATAGGATTGAAGATTGAGGATTGAGGATTGAGGATTGTGGATTGAGGATTGAGGATTGAGGATTGAAGATTGAGGATTGGGTATTGAGGATTGAAGAATGAGGATTGAGGATTGAGGATTGAGGATTGAGTATTGAAGATTGAGTATTCAGGATTGAAGATTGACGATTGAGGATTGAGGATTGAGGATTGAGGAATGAGGATTGAAGATTGAGGATTGAAGTTTGAGTATTGAGGATTGAATGTTGAGGATTGAGGATTGAGGATTGAGGATTGAGGATTGTGGATTGAGGATTGAAGATTGAGGATTGGGTATTGAGGATTGAAGAATGAGGATTGAGTATTGAGTATTGAGGATTGGGTATTGACGATTAAGTATTGAGGATTGAAGATTGACGATTGAGGATTGAGGATTGAGGATTGAGGATTGAGGATTGAGGATTGAGGATTGAGGATTGAAGATTGAGTATTGAGTATTGAAGATTGAGGATTGAGGAATGAGGATTGGGGGTTGAGCATTGAAGATTGCGTACTGAGGATTGAAGATTAAGATTGAGGATTGAGGATTGAGGATTGAGGATTGAGGATTGAGGATTGAGGATTGAGGGTTGCGTATTGAGGATAGAACATTGAGGATTGAGGATTGAGTATTGAGGATTGAGGATTGAGGATTGAAGATTGAATATTGATGATTGAAGATTGAGGATCGAGGATTGAGTGTTGTGGATTGAGGACGAGGACTGAGGGTAGAGTATTGATGTTTAAGGTCTGAGGAATGAGGATTGAGGATTGAGAATTGAGGATTGAGGATTGAGGATTGAAGATTGAGGATTGGGTGTTGAGGATTGAAGATTGAGGATTAAGGATTGAGGATTGGGGATTGAGGATCTAGGATTGGAGATTGATTATTGAGGATTGAAGATTGAGGATTGAGGATTGAGTATTGAGAATTGAGAATTGAGGATGAGGGCTGAGGGTTGAGGACTGAGGTTTGAGGAACGAGGATTGAGGATGGAGAATTGAGGATTGAAGATTGAGTATTGAGGATTGAAGGCTGACGATTGAGGGTTGAGGATAGAGGATTGAGGATTGAGGATTGAAGATTGAGTATTGAGGATTGAAAACTGAGGATTGAGGATTGAGGATTGAGGATTGAGGATTGAAGAATGAGGATTGAGGATTGAGGATTGAGGATTGAAGATTGCAGATTGAGTATTGAGGATTGAAGATTGAGGATTGAGGATTGAGGATTGAGGATTGAGGATTGAAGATTGAGTATTGAGGATTGAAGACTGACGATTGAGGATTGAGGATGGAGGATTGAATATTGAGTATTGAGGATTGAAGATTGAGGATTGAAAATTGAGGATTGAGGATTGAGGATTGAGGATTGAGGATTGCGGATTGAGGATTGAGGTTTGAGGACTGGGGACTGAGGATTGAGGATTGAGAATTGAGGACTTAGGATTGAGGATTGAAGATTGAGGATTGGGTATTGAGGATTGAAGAATGAGGATTGAAGGTTGAGGATTGAGGATTGAGTGTTGACGATTGAGGACGAGTACTGACGGTTGAGGGTTGAGGTTTGAGGGTTGAGGATTGAGGATTGAGGACTGAGGATTGAGGATTGAGGATTGAGCATTGAGGATTGAAGATTGAGGATTGAGGATTGAGAATTGATGATTGAGGATTGAGGAATGAAGATTGTGGATTGGGTATTGAGGATTGAAGACTGAGGATTGAGGATTGAGGATTGAGGATTGAAGATTGAGGATTGAGGATTGAAGATTGAGGATTGATGATTGAGGATTGAGTATTGAATATTGAGTATTGAGTATTGAGGATTGAAGATTGAGGATTGAGGATTGAGTGTTGACGATTGAGGACGAGGACTGACGGTTGAGGATTGAAGTTTGAGGGTCGAGGATTGAGGATTGAGGATTGAGGATTGAGGATTGAAGATTGAGAATTGAGGATTGAGGATTGAGGATTGAAGATTGAGGATTGGGTATTGAGGATTGAGGAATAAGGATTGAAGACTGAGGATTGAGGATTGAGTGTTGACGATTAAGGACGAGTACTGACGGTTGAGGGTTGAGGTTTGAGTGTTGAGGATTGATTACTGAGGATTGAGGATTGAGGATTGAGGATTGAGGATTGAGGATTGAGGATTGAGGATTGAGGATTGAGGATTGAGGATTGAGGATTGAGGATTGAGGATTGAAGATTGAGTATTGATGATTGAGGATTGAGTATTGAATATTGAGTATTGAGTATTGAGGATTGAAGATTGAGGATTGAGGATTGAGTGTTGACGATTGAGGACGAGGACTGACGGTTGAGGATTGAAGTTTGAGGGTTGAGGATTGAGGATTGAGGACTGAGGATTGAGGATTGAGGATTGAGCATTGAGGATTGAAGATTGAGGACTGGGGATTGAGGATTGAAGATTGAGGATTAAGGATTGAAGATTGGGGATTGAGGATCTGTGATTGGAGATTGATTATTGAGGATTGAAGATTGAGGATTGAGGATTGAGGATTGAGGATTGAGAATTGAGAATTGAGGATGAGGACTGAGGGTTGAGGATTGAGGTTTGAGGAACGAGGATTGAGGATTGAAGATTGAGGACTGAGGAATGACGATTGAGTATTGAAGATTGAGGATTGATTACTGAGGATTGAGGATTGAGGATTGAGGATTGAGGATTGAGGATTGGAGGTTCAGTATTGAGGATTGAAGATTGAGAATTGAGGATTGAGGATTGAACATTGAGGTCTGAGCGCTCAGGGTTGAGTGATGAGAATTGATGTTTGTGGATAGAGATTTGAAGATTGCAGATTGATTATTGAGTATTGAAAACTGTGAATTGAGGATATTCTATTGGGGATTGAGGATTGACAACTGATTGTTGAGGACTGAGGGCTGAAGATTGAGGATGCAGGATAGAGGATTCAGAATTGAGGTTTGAGGACTGAGGATTGAGGATTGGAGAATGAGGATTGAGGATTGAGGATTGAGGATTGATGATTGCAGATTGAGTATTGAGGATTGAAGATTGCGGATTGAGGATTGAGGATTGAGGATTGAGGGTTGAAGATTGAGTATTGAGGATTGAAGACTGACGATTGAGGGTTGAGGATTGAGGATTGAGGATTGAGGATTGAAGATTGAGTATTGAGGATTGAAGATTGAGGATTGAGGAGTGAGTATTGAAGATTGAGGATTTGGGACTGAGGATTGAAGATTGAGGATTGAGGATTGAGGATTGAGGATTGAGGATTGAGGATTGAGGATTGAAGATTGAGGATTGGGTATTGAGGATTGAAGAATGAGGATTGAGGATTGAGGATTGAGGATTGAAGATTGAGGATTGAGGATTGAGGATTGAGGTTTGATGATTGAAGATTGAGGATTGAGGATTGAGGATTGAGGATTGAGGATTGAAGATTGAGGATTGTGTATTGAGGATTGAAGAATGAGGATTGAGTATTGAGTATTGAGGATTGAGTATTGACGATTGAGTATTGAGTATTGAGGATTGAATATTGACGATTGAGGATTGAGGATTGAGGATTGAGAATTGAGGATTGAGGATTGAGGATTGTGTATTGAGGATTGAAGAATGAGGATTGAGGATTGAGGATTGAGGATTGAGGATTGAGGATTGAAGACTGAGTATTGAGGATTGAAGATTGAGGATTGGGTATTGAGGATTGAAGAATGAGGATTGAGGATTGAGGATTGCGTACTGAGGATTGAAGATTAAGATTGAGGATTGAGGATTGAGGATTGAGGATTGAGGATTGAGGATTGAAGATTGAGGATTGCGTATTGAGGATAGAACATTGAGTATTGAGGATTGAGTATTGAGGATTGAGGATTGAGGACTGAAGATTGAATATTAATGATTGAAGATTGAGGATCGAGGATTGAGTGTTGTGGATTGAGGACGAGGACTGAGGGTAGAGTATTGATGTTTAAGGTCTGAGGATTGAGGATTGAGGATTGAGAATTGAGGATTGAGGATTGAGGATTGAAGATTGAGGATTGGGTGTTGAGGATTGAAGAATGAGGATTGAGGATTGAGGATTGAGTATTGAGGATTGAAGATTGAGTATTGAGGATTGAAGATTCAGGATTGAGGATTGAGGATTGAGGATTGAGGATTGAGGATTGCGGATAGAAGATTGAGGATTGGGTATTGCGGATTGAACATTGAGGATTGAGGGTTGAGGATTGAGTGTTGAGGATTAGAGGACTGAAATTGAATATTGATGATTGAAGATTGAGGATTGAGGATTGATGGTTGTGGATTGAGGACGAGGACTGAGGGTTGGCTATTGCTGTTTGAGGTCTGAGGATTGAGGATTGAGGATTGAGAATTGAGGATTGAGGATTGAGGATTGAGGATTGAGGATTGAGGATTGAGGATTGAGAATTGAGGATTAAGGATTGAGGATTGAAGATTGAGAATTGGGTATTGAGGATTGAAGTATGAGGATTGAGGA
The DNA here is from genome assembly GCF_051401765.1 of Calliopsis andreniformis. Taxonomy (NCBI): domain Eukaryota; kingdom Metazoa; phylum Arthropoda; class Insecta; order Hymenoptera; family Andrenidae; genus Calliopsis; species Calliopsis andreniformis. Next base: position 4,337,687 of record NW_027480459.1, on the reverse strand, counting down.
TTGAGGATTGCAGATTCAGGATTGAGGATTGAAGACTAAGTATTGAGGATTGAAGATTGAGGATTGAGGAGTGAGTATTGAAGATTGAGGATTTGGGACTGAGGATTGAAGATTGAGGATTGAGGATTGAGGATTGAGGATTGAGGATTGAGGATTGAGGATTGAAGATTGAGGATTGGGTATTGAGGATTGAAGAATGAGTATTGAGGATTGAGAATTGAGGATTGAGTATTGAAGATTGAGTATTCAGGATTGAAGATTGACGATTGAGGATTGAGGATTGAGGATTGAGGATTGAGGATCGATGATTGAGGATTGAGGATTGAGGATTGAAGATTGAGTATTGAGTATTGAAGATTGCGGATTGAGGAATGAGGATTGAGGATTGAGGATTGAAGATTGCGTACTGAGGATTGAAGATTAAGATTGAGGATTGAGGATTGAGGATTGAGGATTGAGGATTGAGGATTGAGGATTGAGGGTTGCGTATTGAGGATAGAACATTGAGGATTGAGGATTGAGTATTGAGGATTGAGGATTGAGGATTGAAGATGGAGGATTGGGTATTGAGGATTGAAGAATGAGGATTGAGTATTGAAGATTGAGTATTCAGGATTGAAGATTGACGATTGAGGAGTGAGTATTGAAGATTGAGTATTTGGGACATAGGATTGAAGATTGAGGATTGAGGATTGAGGATTGTGGATTGAGGATTGAGGATTGAGGATTGAAGATTGAGGATTGGGTATTGAGGATTGAAGAATGAGGATTGAGGATTGAGGATTGAGGATTGAGTATTGAAGATTGAGTATTCAGGATTGAAGATTGACGATTGAGGATTGAGGATTGAGGATTGAGGAATGAGGATTGAAGATTGAGGATTGAAGTTTGAGTATTGAGGATTGAATGTTGAGGATTGAGGATTGAGGATTGAGGTTTGAGGATTGAAGATTGAGGATTGAGGATTGAGGATTGTGGATTGAGGATTGAAGATTGAGGATTGGGTATTGAGGATTGAAGAATGAGGATTGAGTATTGAGTATTGAGGATTGGGTATTGACGATTAAGTATTGAGGATTGAAGATTGACGATTGAGGATTGAGGATTGAGGATTGAGGATTGAGGATTGAGGATTGAGGATTGAGGATTGAAGATTGAGTATTGAGTATTGAAGATTGAGGATTGAGGAATGAGGATTGGGGGTTGAGCATTGAAGATTGCGTACTGAGGATTGAAGATTAAGATTGAGGATTGAGGATTGAGGATTGAGGATTGAGGATTGAGGATTGAGGATTGAGGGTTGCGTATTGAGGATAGAACATTGAGGATTGAGGATTGAGTATTGAGGATTGAGGATTGAGGATTGAAGATTGAATATTGATGATTGAAGATTGAGGATCGAGGATTGAGTGTTGTGGATTGAGGACGAGGACTGAGGGTAGAGTATTGATGTTTAAGGGCTGAGGAATGAGGATTGAGGATTGAGAATTGAGGATTGAGGATTGAGGATTGAAGATTGAGGATTGGGTGTTGAGGATTGAAGATTGAGGATTAAGGATTGAGGATTGGGGATTGAGGATCTAGGATTGGAGATTGATTATTGAGGATTGAAGATTGAGGATTGAGGATTGAGTATTGAGAATTGAGAATTGAGGATGAGGGCTGAGGGTTGAGGACTGAGGTTTGAGGAACGAGGATTGAGGATGGAGAATTGAGGATTGAAGATTGAGTATTGAGGATTGAAGGCTGACGATTGAGGGTTGAGGATAGAGGATTGAGGATTGAGGATTGAAGATTGAGTATTGAGGATTGAAAACTGAGGATTGAGGATTGAGGATTGAGGATTGAGGATTGAAGAATGAGGATTGAGGATTGAGGATTGAGGATTGAAGATTGCAGATTGAGTATTGAGGATTGAAGATTGAGGATTGAGGATTGAGGATTGAGGATTGAGGATTGAAGATTGAGTATTGAGGATTGAAGACTGACGATTGAGGATTGAGGATGGAGGATTGAATATTGAGTATTGAGGATTGAAGATTGAGGATTGAAAATTGAGGATTGAGGATTGAGGATTGAGGATTGAGGATTGAGGATTGAGGATTGAGGTTTGAGGACTGGGGACTGAGGATTGAGGATTGAGAATTGAGGACTTAGGATTGAGGATTGAAGATTGAGGATTGGGTATTGAGGATTGAAGAATGAGGATTGAAGGTTGAGGATTGAGGATTGAGTGTTGACGATTGAGGACGAGTACTGACGGTTGAGGGTTGAGGTTTGAGGGTTGAGGATTGAGGATTGAGGACTGAGGATTGAGGATTGAGGATTGAGCATTGAGGATTGAAGATTGAGGATTGAGGATTGAGAATTGATGATTGAGGATTGAGGAATGAAGATTGTGGATTGGGTATTGAGGATTGAAGAATGAGGATTGAGGATTGAGGATTGAGGATTGAAGATTGAGGATTGAGGATTGAAGATTGAGGATTGATGATTGAGGATTGAGTATTGAATATTGAGTATTGAGTATTGAGGATTGAAGATTGAGGATTGAGGATTGAGTGTTGACGATTGAGGACGAGGACTGACGGTTGAGGATTGAAGTTTGAGGGTCGAGGATTGAGGATTGAGGATTGAGGATTGAGGATTGAAGATTGAGAATTGAGGATTGAGGATTGAGGATTGAAGATTGAGGATTGGGTATTGAGGATTGAGGAATAAGGATTGAAGACTGAGGATTGAGGATTGAGTGTTGACGATTAAGGACGAGTACTGACGGTTGAGGGTTGAGGTTTGAGTGTTGAGGATTGATTACTGAGGATTGAGGATTGAGGATTGAGGATTGAGGATTGAGGATTGAGGATTGAGGATTGAGGATTGAGGATTGAAGATTGAGTATTGATGATTGAGGATTGAGTATTGAATATTGAGTATTGAGTATTGAGGATTGAAGATTGAGGATTGAGGATTGAGTGTTGACGATTGAGGACGAGGACTGACGGTTGAGGATTGAAGTTTGAGGGTTGAGGATTGAGGATTGAGGACTGAGGATTGAGGATTGAGGATTGAGCATTGAGGATTGAAGATTGAGGACTGGGGATTGAGGATTGAAGATTGAGGATTAAGGATTGAAGATTGGGGATTGAGGATCTGTGATTGGAGATTGATTATTGAGGATTGAAGATTGAGGATTGAGGATTGAGGATTGAGGATTGAGAATTGAGAATTGAGGATGAGGACTGAGGGTTGAGGATTGAGGTTTGAGGAACGAGGATTGAGGATTGAAGATTGAGGACTGAGGAATGACGATTGAGTATTGAAGATTGAGGATTGATTACTGAGGATTGAGGATTGAGGATTGAGGATTGAGGATTGAGGATTGGAGGTTCAGTATTGAGGATTGAAGATTGAGAATTGAGGATTGAGGATTGAACATTGAGGTCTGAGCGCTCAGGGTTGAGTGATGAGAATTGATGTTTGTGGATAGAGATTTGAAGATTGCAGATTGATTATTGAGTATTGAAAACTGTGAATTGAGGATATTCTATTGGGGATTGAGGATTGACAACTGATTGTTGAGGACTGAGGGCTGAAGATTGAGGATGCAGGATAGAGGATTCAGAATTGAGGTTTGAGGACTGAGGATTGAGGATTGGAGAATGAGGATTGAGGATTGAGGATTGAGGATTGATGATTGCAGATTGAGTATTGAGGATTGAAGATTGCGGATTGAGGATTGAGGATTGAGGATTGAGGGTTGAAGATTGAGTATTGAGGATTGAAGACTGACGATTGAGGGTTGAGGATTGAGGATTGAGGATTGAGGATTGAAGATTGAGTATTGAGGATTGAAAATTGAGGATTGAGAATTGAGGATTGAGGATTGAGGATCGAGGATTGAAGATTGAGTATTGAGGATTGAAGACTGACGATTGAGGAATGAAGATTGAGGATTGAGGATTGAGGATTGAGGATTGAGGATTGAGGATGAGGGCTGAGGGTTGAGGATTGAGGTTTGAGGACTGGGGACTGAGGATTGAGGATTGAGAATTGAGGATTGAGGATTGAGGATTGAAGATTGAGGATTGGGTATTGAGGATTGAAGAATGAGGATTGAAGATTGAGGATTGAGGATTGAGTGTTGACGATTGAGGACGAGTACTGACGGTTGAGGGTTGAGGTTTGAGGGTTGAGGATTGAGGATTGAGGACTGAGGGTTGAGGATTGGGGATTGAGCATTGAGGATTGAAGATTGAGGATTGAGGATTGAGAATTGATGATTGAGGATTGAGGAATGAAGATTGTGGATTGGGTATTGAGGATTGTAGAATGAGGATTGAGGATTGAGGATTGAGGATTGAAGATTGAGGATTGAGGATTGAGGATTGAGGACTGAATATTGAGTATTGAGGATTGAAGATTGTGGATTGAGGATTGAGGGTTGAGGATTGAGGACGAGGACTGGCGGTTGAGGATTGAGGTTTGATGATTGAGGATTGAGGATTGAGGACTGAGGATTGAAGATTGAGGATTGAGCATTGAGGATTGGAGATTGAGGACTGGGGATTGAGGATTGGGGATTGAGGATTGAGGATTGAAGATTGAGTATTGAGGATTGAAAATTGAGGATTGAGAATTGAGGATTGAGGATTGAGGATCGAGGATTGAAGATTGAGTATTGAGGATTGAAGACTGACGATTGAGGAATGAAGATTGAGGATTGAGGATTGAGGATTGAGGATTGAGGATTGAGGATGAGGGCTGAGGGTTGAGGATTGAGGTTTGAGGACTGGGGACTGAGGATTGAGGATTGAGAATTGAGGATTGAGGATTGAGGATTGAAGATTGAGGATTGGGTATTGAGGATTGAAGAATGAGGATTGAAGATTGAGGATTGAGGATTGAGTGTTGACGATTGAGGACGAGTACTGACGGTTGAGGGTTGAGGTTTGAGGGTTGAGGATTGAGGATTGAGGACTGAGGGTTGAGGATTGGGGATTGAGCATTGAGGATTGAAGATTGAGGATTGAGGATTGAGAATTGATGATTGAGGATTGAGGAATGAAGATTGTGGATTGGGTATTGAGGATTGAAGAATGAGGATTGAGGATTGAGGATTGAGGAATGAAGATTGAGGATTGAGGATTGAGGATTGAGGACTGAATATTGAGTATTGAGGATTGAAGATTGTGGATTGAGGATTGAGGGTTGAGGATTGAGGACGAGGACTGGCGGTTGAGGATTGAGGTTTGATGATTGAGGATTGATGATTGAGGACTGAGGATTGAAGATTGAGGATTGAGCATTGAGGATTGGAGATTGAGGACTGGGGATTGAGGATTGAAGATTGAGGATTAAGGATTGAGGATTGGGGATTGAGGATCTAGGATTGGAGATTGATTATTGAGGATTGAAGATTGAGGATTGAGGATTGAGTATTGAGAATTGAGAATTGAGGATGAGGGCTGAGGGTTGAGGACTGAGGTTTGAGGAACGAGGATTGAGGATTGACGATTGAGGATTGAAGATTGAGTATTGAGGATTGAAGACTGACGATTGAGGGTTGAGGATAGAGGATTGAGGATTGAGGATTGAAGATTGAGTATTGAGGATTGAAAACTGAGGATTGAGGATTGAGGATTGAGGATTGAGGATTGAAGAATGAGGATTGAGGATTGAGGATTGAGGATTGAAGATTGCAGATTGAGTATTGAGGATTGAAGATTGAGGATTGAGGATTGAGGATTGAGGATTGAGGATTGAAGATTGAGTATTGAGGATTGAAGACTGACGATTGAGGATTGAGGATGGAGGATTGAATATTGAGTATTGAGGATTGAAGATTGAGGATTGAAAATTGAGGATTGAGGATTGAGGATTGAGGATTGAGGATTGAGGATTGAGGATTAAGGTTTGAGGACTGGGGACTGAGGATTGAGGATTGAGAATTGAGGACTTAGGATTGAGGATTGAAGATTGAGGATTGGGTATTGAGGATTGAAGAATGAGGATTGAAGGTTGAGGATTGAGGATTGAGTGTTGACGATTGAGGACGAGTACTGACGGTTGAGGGTTGAGGCTTGAGGGTTGAGGATTGAGGATTGAGGACTGAGGATTGAGGATTGAGGATTGAGCATTGAGGATTGAAGATGGAGGATTGAGGATTGAGAATTGATGATTGAGGATTGAGGAATGAAGATTGTGGATTGAGGATTGAGGATGAGGGCTGAGGGTTGAGGATTGAGGTTTGAGGAACGAGGATTGAGGGTTGAGGATTGAGGACTGAGGACTGACGATTGAGTATTGAGGATTGAGGATTGATTGCTGAGTATTGAGGATTGAGGATTGAGGATTGAGTGTTGAGTATTGGGGATTGAGTATTGAAGATTCAGTATTGAGGATTGAAGATTGAGAATTGAAGATTGAGGATTGAACATTGAGGACTGAGCGTTCAGGGTTGAGTGATGAGAATTGATGTTTGTGGATAGAGATTTGAAGATTGCAGATTGAGTATTGAGTATTGAAAACTGTGAATTGAGGATATTCTATTGCGGATTGAGGATTGACAACTGATTGTTGAGGACTGAGGGCTGAAGATTGAGGATGCAGGATTGAGGATTCAGAATTGAGGTTTGAGGACTGAGGATTGAGGTTTGAAGATTGAGTATTGATTATTGAAGATTGAGGATTGAGGATTGAGGATTGAGGTTTGACGAACGAGGATTGAGGATTGAGGATTGAGGATTGAAGATTGAGTATTGAGGATTGAAGACTGACGATTGAGGGCTGAGGATTGAGGATTGAGGATTGAGGATTGAAGATTGAGTATTGAGGATTGAAAATTGAGTATTGAGGATAGAGGATTGAGGATTGAGGATTGAAGAATGAGGATTGAGTGTTGAGGATTGAGGATTGAAGATTGCAGGTTGAGTATTGAGGATTGAAGGTTGAGGATTGAGGATTGAGGATTGAGGATTGAGGATTGAAGATTGAGTATTGAGGATTGAAGACTGACGATTGAGGGTTGAGGATTGAGGATTGAGGATTGAGGATTGAAGATTGAGTATTGAGGATTGAAAATTGAGGATTGAGGATTGAGGGTTGAGGATTGAGGATTGAAGAATGAGGATTGAGGATTGAGGATTGAGGATTGAAGATTGCAGATTGAGTATTGAGGATTGAAGATTGAGGATTGAGGATTGAGGATTGAGGATCGAGGATTGAAGATTGGGTATTGAGGATTGAAGACTGACGATTGAGGACTGAGGATGGAGGATTGAATATTGAGTATCGAGGATTGAAGATTGAGGATTGAAAATTGAGGATTGAGGATTGCGGATTGAGGATTGAGGATTGAGGATTGAGGATTGAGGATTGAAGATTGAAGATTGAGTATTGAGGAATGAAGATTGAGGATTGAGAATTGAGGATTGAGGATTGAGGATTGAGGATGAGGGCTGAGGGTTGAGGATTGAGGTTTGAGGACTGGGGACTGAGGATTGAGGATTGAGAATTGAGGATTGAGGATTGAGGATTGAAGATTGAGGATTGGGTATTGAGGATTGAAGAATGAGGATTGAGGATTGAGGATTGAGGATTGAGGATTGAGGATTGAGGATTGAGGATTGAGGATTGAAGAATAAGGATTGAGGATTGAGGATTGGGTATTGAGGATTGAAGAATGAGGATTGAGGATTGAGGATTGAAGATTGAGGATTGACGATTGAGGATTGAGTATTGAATATTGAGTACTGAGGATTGAGGATTGACGATTGAGGATTGAAGATTGAGTACTGAGGATTGAAGATTAAGATTGAGGATTGAGGATTGAGGATTGAGGATTGAGTATTGAGGATTTAGACTTGAGGATTGAGGATTGAGGATTGAAGATTGAGGATTGGGTGTTGAGGATTGAAGAATGAGGATTGAGGATTGAGGATTGAGGATTGAGGATTGAGGATTGAGGATTGAAGAATGAGGATTGAGGATTCAGGATTGAGGATTGAGGATTGAAGATTGCAGATTGAGTATTGAGGATTGAAGGTTGAGGATTGAGGATTGAGGATTGGGGATTGAAGATTGAAGATTGAGTATTGAGGATTGAAGACTGACGATTGAGGATTGAGGATGGAGGATTGAATATTGAGTATTGAGGATTGAATATTGAGGATTGAAAATTGAGGTTTGAGGATTGAAGATTGAGGATGGAGGATTGAATATTGAGTATTGTGGATTGATGATTGAGGATTGAGGATTGAGGATTGAGGACTGAATATTGAGTATTGAGGATTGAAGATTGTGGATTGAGGATTGAGGGTTGAGGATTGAGGACGAGGACTGACGGTTGAGGACTGAGGTTTGAGGATTGAGGATTGAGGATTGAGGACTGAGGATTGAAGATTGAGGATTGAGCATTGAGGATTGGAGATTGAGGACTGGGGATTGAGGATTGAAGATTGAGGATTAAGGATTGAGGATTGGGGATTGAGGATCTAGGATTGGAGATTGATTATTGAGGATTGAAGATTGAGTATTGAGGATTGAAAATTGAGGATTGAGGATTGAGGGTTGTGGATTGAGGATTGAAGAATGTGGATTGAGGATTGAGGATTGAGGATTGAAGATTGCAGATTGAGTATTGAGGATTGAAGATTGAGGATTGAGGATTGAGGATTGAGGATCGAGGATTGAAGATTGAGTATTGAGGATTGAAGGCTGACGATTGAGGATTGAGGATGGAGGATTGAATATTGAGTATTGAGGACTGAAGATTGAGGATTGAAAATTGAGGATTGAGGATTGAGGATTGAGGATTGAGGATTGAGGATTGAGGATTGAGGATTGAAGATTGAAGATTGAGTATTGAGGAATGAAGATTGAGGATTGAGAATTGAGGATTGAGGATTGAGGATTGAGGATGAGGGCTGAGGGTTGAGGATTGAGGTTTGAGGACTGGGGACTGAGGATTGAGGATTGAGAATTGAGGATTGAGGTTGAGGATTGAAGATTGAGGATTGGGTATTGAGGATTGAAGAATGAGGATTGAAGATTGAGGATTGAGGATTGAGTGTTGACGATTGAGGACGAGTACTGACGGTTGAGGGTTGAGGTTTGAGGGTTGAGGATTGAGGATTGAGGACTGAGGATTGAGGATTGAGGATTGAGCATTGAGGATTGAAGATTGAGGATTGAGGATTGAGAATTGATGATTGAGGATTGAGGATTGAAGATTGTGGATTGGGTATTGAGGATTGAAGAATGAGGATTGAGGATTGAGGATTGAGGATTGAAGATTGAGGATTGAGGATTGAGGATTGAGGACTGAATATTGAGTATTGAGGATTGAAGATTGTGGATTGAGGATTGAGTGTTGAGGATTGAGGACGAGGACTGGCGGTTGAGGATTGAGGTTTGAGGATTGAGGATTGAGGATTGAGGACTGAGGATTGAAGATTGAGGATTGAGCATTGAGGATTGGAGATTGAGGACTGGGGATTGAGGATTGAAGATTGAGGATTAAGGATTGAGGATTGGGGATTGAGGATCTAGGATTGGAGATTGATTATTGAGGATTGAAGATTGAGGATTGAGGATTGAGTATTGAGAATTGAGAATTGAGGATGAGGGCTGAGGGTTGAGGATTGAGGTTTGAGGAACGAGGATTGAGGGTTGAGGATTGAGGACTGAGGACTGACGATTGAGTATTGAGGATTGAGGATTGATTACTGAGTATTGAGGATTGAGGATTGAGGATTGAGGATTGAGGATTGGGGATTGAGTATTGAAGATTCAGTATTGAGGATTGAAGATTGAGAATTGAAGATTGATGATTGAACATTGAGGACTGAGCGTTCAGGGTTGAGTGATGAGAATTGATGTTTGTGGATAGAGATTTGAAGATTGCAGATTGAGTATTGAGTATTGAAAACTGTGAATTGAGGATATTCTATTGCGGATTGAGGATTGACAACTGATTGTTGAGGACTGAGGGCTGAAGATTGAGGATGCAGGATTGAGGATTCAGAATTGAGGTTTGAGGCCTGAGGATTGAGGTTTGAAGATTGAGTATTGAGTATTGAAGATTGAGGATTGAGGATTGAGGATTGAGGTTTGACGAACGAGGATTGAGGATTGAGGATTGAGGATTGAAGATTGAGTATTGAGGATTGAAGACTGACGATTGAGGGCTGAGGATTGAGGATTGAGGGTTGAGGATTGAAGATTGAGTATTGAGGATTGAAAATTGAGGATTGAGGATTGAGGATTGAGGATTGAGGATTGAAGAATGAGGATTGAGTGTTGAGGATTGAGGATTGAACATTGCAGGTTGAGTATTGAGGATTGAAGATTGAGGATTGAGGATTGAGGATTGAGGATTGAGGATTGAAGATTGAGTATTGAGGATTGAAGACTGACGATTGAGGATTGAGGATGGAGGATTGAATATTGAGTATTGTGGATTGAAGACTGGGGATTGAAAATTGAGGATTGAGGATTGAGGATTGAGGATTGAGGATTGAGGATTGAGGATTGAGGATTGAAGATTGAGGATTGAGGATTGAATATTGAGTAATGTGGATTGAAGATTGAGGATTGAAAATTGAGGATTGAGGATTGAGAATTGAGGATTGAGGACTGAGGATTGAGGATGAGGGCTGATGGTTGAGGATTGAGGTTTGAGGACTGGGGACTGAGGATTGAGGATTGATAATTGAGGATTCAGGATTGAGGATTGAAGATTGAGTACTGAGGATTGAAGATTAAGATTGAGGATTGAGGATTGAGGATTGAGGATTGAGGATTGAGGATTTAGAATTGAGGATTGAGGATTGAGGATTGAAGATTGAGGATTGTGTATTGAGGATTGAAGAATGAGGATTGAGGATTGAGAATTGAGGATTGAGGATTGAGGATTGAAGACTGAGTATTGAGGATTGAAGATCCAGGATTGAGGAGTGAGTATTGAAGATCGAGGATGTGGGACTGAGGATTGAATACTGAGGATTGAGGATTGAGGATTGAGGATTGAGGATTGAGTATTGAGGATTGAAGATTGAGGACTGAGGATTGAAGATTAAGATTGAGGATTGAGGATTGAGGATTGAGGATTGAGTATTGAGGATTTAGATTTGAGGATTGAGGATTGAGGATTGAAGATTGAGGATTGGGTGTTGAGGATTGAGGATTGAGGATTGAAGACTGAGTATTGAGGATTGAAGATTCAGGATTGAGGAGTGAGTATTGAAGATTGAGGATGTGGGACTGAGGATTGAATATTGAGGATTGAGGATTGAGGATTGAGGATTGAGGATTGAGTATTGAGGATTGAAGATTGAGGATTGGGTATTGAGGATTGAAGAATGAGGATTGAGGATTGAGGATTGGGTATTGAGGATTGAAGAATGAGGATTGAGGATTGAGGATTGAGGATTGAGGATTGAGGATTGAGGATTGAGGATTGAGGATTGAAGATTGAGGATTGAAGACTGACGATTGAGGGTTGAGGATAGAGGATTGAGGATTGAGGATTGAGGATTGAAGATTGAGTATTGAGGATTGAAAATTGAGGATTGAGGATTGAGGATTGAGGACTGAGGATTGAAGAATGAGGATTGAGGATTGAGGATTGAGGATTGAAGATTGCAGATTGAGTATTGAGGATTGAAGGTTGAGGATTGAGGATTGAGGATTGAGGATTGAGGATTGAAGATTGAGTACTGAGGATTGAAGTCTGACGATTGAGGATTGAGGATGGAGGATTGAATATTGAGTATTGAGGATTGAATATTGAGGATTGAAAATTGAGGATTGAGGATTGAGGATTGAGGATTGAGGATTGAGGATTGAGGATTGAGGATTGAATGTTGAGTATTGAGGATTGAAGATTGAGGATTGAGGATTGAGGATTGAGGATTGAGGATTGATGATGAGGGCTGAGGGTTGAGGATTGAGGTTTGAGGATTGGGGACTGAGGATTGAGGATTGAGAATTGAGGATTGAGGATTGAGGATTGAAGATTGAGGATTGGGTATTGAGGATTGAAGAATGAGGATTGAAGACTGAGGATTGAGGATTGAGTGTTGACGATTGAGGACGAGTACTGACGGTTGAGGGTTGAGGTTTGAGGGTTGAGGATTGAGGATTGAGGACTGAGGATTGAGGATTGAGGATTGAGCACTGAGGATTGAAGATTGAGGATTGAGGATTGAGAATTGATGATTGAGGATTGAGGAATGAAGATTGAGGATTGGGTATTGAGGATTGAAGAATGAGGATTGAGGATTGAGGATTGAGGATTGAGGATTGAAGATTGAGGATTGAGGATTGAGGATTGAGGATTGAGTATTGAGAATTGAGAATTGAGGATGAGGGCTGAAGGTTTAGGATTGAGGTTTGAGGAACGAGGATTGTGGGTTGAGGATTGAGGATTGAGGACTGAGGACTGAGGATTGAGTATTGATGATTGAGGATTGATTACTGAGGATTGGGGATTGAGGATCTAGGATTGGAGATTGATTATTGAGGATTGAAGATTGAGGATTGAAGATTGAGTATTGAGAATTGAGAATTGAGGATGAGGGCTGAGGGCTGAGGATTGAGGTTTGAGGAACGAGGATTGAGGGTTGAGGATTGAGGACTGATGATTGAGGATTGAGGATTGATTACTGAGGATTGAGGATTGAGGATTGAGGATTGAGGATTGATTACTGAGGATTGAGGATTGAGGATTGAGGATTGAAGATTTGGGATTGAGGATTGAAGATTCAGTATTGAGGATTGAAGATTGAGAATTGAAGATTGAGGATTGAACATTGAGGACTGTGCGTTCAGGGTTGAGTGATGAGAATTGACGTTTGTGGATAGATATTTGAAGATTGCGGATTGAGTATTGAGTATTGAAAACTGTGAATTGAGGATATTCTATTGCGGATTGAGGATTGACAACTGATTGTTGAGGACTGAGGGCTGAAGATTGAGGATGCAGGATTGAGGATTCAGAGATTGAGGTTTGAGGACTGAGGATTGAGGTTTGAAGATTGAGTATTGAGTATTGAAGATTGAGGATTGAGGATTGAGGATTGAGGTTTGAGGAACGAGGATTGAGGATTGAGGATTGAGGATTGAAGATTGAGTATTGAGGATTGAAGACTGACGATTGAGGGCTGAGGGTTGAGGATTGAGGATTGAGGATTGAAGATTGAGTATTGAGGATTGAAAATTGAGGATTGAGGATTGAGGATTGAGGATTGAGGATTGAAGAATGAGGATTGAGTGTTGAGGATTGAGGATTGAAGATTGCAGGTTGAGTATTGAGGATTGAAGATTGAGGATTGAGGATTGCGGATTGAGGATTGAGGATTGAAGATTGAGTATTGAGGATTGAAGACTGACGATTGAGGATTGAGGATGAAGCATTGAATATTGAGTATTGTGGATTGAAGATTGAGGATTGAAAATTGAGGATTGAGAATTGAGGATTGAGGATTGAGGATTGAGGATTGAGGATTGAGGATTGAAGATTGAGGATGGAGGATTGAATATTGAGTATTGTGGATTGAAGACTGAGGATCGAAAATTGAGGATTGAGGATTGAGAATTGAGGATTGAGGATTGAGGATTGAGGATGAGGGCTGAGGGTTGAGGATTGAGGTTTGAGGACTGGGGACTGAGGATTGAGGATTGAGAATTGAGGAGTGAGGATTGAGGATTGAAGATTGGGGATTGGGTATTGAGGATTGAAGAATGAGGATTGAAGATTGAGGGTTGAGGATTGAGTGTTGACGATTGAGGACGAGTACTGACGGTTGAGGGTTGAGGTTTGAGGGTTGAGGATTGAGGATTGAGGAATGAGGATTGAGGATGGAGGATTGAGCATTGAGGATTGAAGTTTCAGGATTGAGGATTGAGAATTGATGATTGAGGATTGAGGAATGAAGATTGTGGATTGGGTATTGAGGATTGAAGAATGAGGATTGAGGATTGAGGATTGAGGATTGATGATTGAGGATTGAGGATTGAGGATTGAGGACTGAATATTGAGTATTGAGGATTGAAGATTGTGGATTGAGGATTGAGGGTTGAGGATTGAGGACGAGGACTGACGGTTGAGGACTGAGGTTTGAGGATTGAGGATTGAGGTTTGAGGACTGAGGATTGAAGATTGAGGATTGAGCATTGAGGATTGGAGATTGAGGACTGGGGATTGAGGATTGAAGATTGAGGATTAAGGATTGAGGATTGGGGATTGAGGATCTAGGATTGGATATTGATTATTGAGGATTGAAGATTGAGGATTGATGATTGAGTATTGAGAATTGAGAATCGAGGATGAGGGCTGAGGGTTGAGGATTGAGGTTTGAGGAACGAGGATTGAGGGTTGAGGATTGAGGATTGATTACTGAGGATTGAGGATTGAGGATTGAGGATTGAGGATTGGGGATTGAGTATTGAAGATTGAGGATTAAGGATTGAGGATTGGGGATTGAGGATCTAGGATTGGAGATTGATTATTGAGGATTGAAGATTGAGGATTGAGGATTGAGTATTGAGAATTGAGAATTGAGGATGAGGGCTGAGGGTTGAGGATTGTGGTTTGAGGAACGAGGATTGAGGGTTGAGGATTGAGGACTCAGGATTGAGGATTGAGTATTGATTACTCAGGATTGAGGATTGAGGATTGAGGATTTACGATCAGGGATTGAGTATAGAAGATTCAGTATTGAGGATTGAAGATTGAGAATTGAAGATTGAGGATTGAACATTGAGGACTGAGCGTTCAGGGTTGAGTGATGAGAATTGAAGTTTGTGGATAGAGATTTGAAGATTGCAGATTGAGCATTGAGTATTGAAAACTGTGAATTGATGATATTCTATTGCGGATTGAGGATTGACAACTGATTGTTGGGGACTGAGGTCTGAAGATCGAGGATGCAGGATTGAGGATTCAGAATTGATGTTTGAGGTTTGAGGTTTGAGGTTTGAGGGCTGAGGACTGAGGATTGAGGGTTGAGAATTGAGGATTGAGGATTGAGGTTTGAAGATTGAGGATAGGGTATTGAGGATTGAAGAATGAGGATTGAGGATTGAAGAATGAGGATTGAGTATTGAGTATTGAGGATTGAGGATTGAAGATTGAGTATTGAGGATTGAAGATTGACGATTGAGGATTGAGGATTGAGGATTGAGGATTGAGGATTGAGGATTGAGGATTGAAGATTGACGATTGAGGATTGAGGATTGAGGATTGAGGACTGAGGATTGAGGATTGAGGATTGAGGATTGAAGGTTGAGTATTGAGGATTGAAGATTGAGGATTGAGGATTGAGTATTGAGGATTGAGGATTCAGAATTGAGGATTGAGGATTGAGGATTGAAGACTGAGTATTGAGGATTGAAGATTCAGGATTGAGGAGTGAGTATTGAAGATTGAAGATGTGGGACTGAGGATTGAAAATTGATGATTGAGGATTGAGAATTGAGGATTGAGAATTGAGGATTGAGGATGAGGGCTGAGGGTTGAGGATTGAGGTTTGAGGACTGGGGACTGAGGATTGAGGATTGAGAATTGAGGATTGAGGATTGAGGATTGAAGATTGAGGACTGGGTATTGAGGATTGAAGAATGAGGATTGAAGATTGAGGATTGAGGATTGAGTGTTGACGATTGAGGACGATTACTGACGGTTGAGGGTTGAGGTTTGAGGGTTGAGGATTGAGGATTGAGGACTGAGGATTGAGGATGGAGTATTGAGCATTGAGGATTGAAGTTTCAGGATTGAGGATTGAGAATTGATGATTGAGGATTGAGGAATGAAGATTGTGGATTGGGTATTGAGGATTGAAGAATGAGGATTGAGGATTGAGGATTGAGGATTGAAGATTGAGGATTGAGGATTGAGGATTGAGGACTGAATATTGAGTATTGAGGATTGAAGATTGTGGATTGAGGATTGAGGGTTGAGGATTGAGGACGAGGACTGACAGTTGAGGATTGAGGTTTGAGGATTGAGGATTGAGGATTGAAGATTGAGGATTGAGCATTGAGGATTGGAGATTGAGGACTGGGGATTGAGGATTGAAGATTGAGGATTGAGGATTGAGGATTGAAGAATGAGGATTGAGGATTGAGGATTGAGGATTGAAGATTGCAGATTGAGTATTGAGGATTGAAGATTGAGGATTGAGGATTGAGGATTGAGGATTGAGGATTGAAGATTGAGTATTGAGGATTGAAGACTGACGATTGAGGATTGAGGATGGAGGATTGAATATTGAGTATTGAGGATTGAAGATTGAGGATTGAAAATTGAGGATTGAGGATTGAGGATTGAGGATTGAGGATTGAGGATTGAGGATTGAGGTTTGAGGACTGGGGACTGAGGATTGAGGATTGAGAATTGAGGACTTAGGATTGAGGATTGAAGATTGAGGATTGGGTATTGAGGATTGAAGAATGAGGATTGAAGGTTGAGGATTGAGGATTGAGTGTTGACGATTGAGGACGAGTACTGACGGTTGAGGGTTGAGGTTTGAGGGTTGAGGATTGAGGATTGAGGACTGAGGATTGAGGATTGAGGATTGAGCATTGAGGATTGAAGATTGAGGATTGAGGATTGAGAATTGATGATTGAGGATTGAGGAATGAAGATTGTGGATTGGGTATTGAGGATTGAAGAATGAGGATTGAGGATTGAGGATTGAGGATTGAAGATTGAGGATTGAGGATTGAAGATTGAGGATTGATGATTGAGGATTGAGTATTGAATATTGAGTATTGAGTATTGAGGATTGAAGATTGAGGATTGAGGATTGAGTGTTGACGATTGAGGACGAGGACTGACGGTTGAGGATTGAAGTTTGAGGGTCGAGGATTGAGGATTGAGGATTGAGGATTGAGGATTGAAGATTGAGAATTGAGGATTGAGGATTGAGGATTGAAGATTGAGGATTGGGTATTGAGGATTGAGGAATAAGGATTGAAGACTGAGGATTGAGGATTGAGTGTTGACGATTAAGGACGAGTACTGACGGTTGAGGGTTGAGGTTTGAGTGTTGAGGATTGATTACTGAGGATTGAGGATTGAGGATTGAGGATTGAGGATTGAGGATTGAGGATTGAGGATTGAGGATTGAGGATTGAGGATTGAGGATTGAGGATTGAAGATTGAGTATTGATGATTGAGGATTGAGTATTGAATATTGAGTATTGAGTATTGAGGATTGAAGATTGAGGATTGAGGATTGAGTGTTGACGATTGAGGACGAGGACTGACGGTTGAGGATTGAAGTTTGAGGGTTGAGGATTGAGGATTGAGGACTGAGGATTGAGGATTGAGGATTGAGCATTGAGGATTGAAGATTGAGGACTGGGGATTGAGGATTGAAGATTGAGGATTAAGGATTGAAGATTGGGGATTGAGGATCTGTGATTGGAGATTGATTATTGAGGATTGAAGATTGAGGATTGAGGATTGAGGATTGAGGATTGAGAATTGAGAATTGAGGATGAGGACTGAGGGTTGAGGATTGAGGTTTGAGGAACGAGGATTGAGGATTGAAGATTGAGGACTGAGGAATGACGATTGAGTATTGAAGATTGAGGATTGATTACTGAGGATTGAGGATTGAGGATTGAGGATTGAGGATTGAGGATTGGAGGTTCAGTATTGAGGATTGAAGATTGAGAATTGAGGATTGAGGATTGAACATTGAGGTCTGAGCGCTCAGGGTTGAGTGATGAGAATTGATGTTTGTGGATAGAGATTTGAAGATTGCAGATTGATTATTGAGTATTGAAAACTGTGAATTGAGGATATTCTATTGGGGATTGAGGATTGACAACTGATTGTTGAGGACTGAGGGCTGAAGATTGAGGATGCAGGATAGAGGATTCAGAATTGAGGTTTGAGGACTGAGGATTGAGGATTGGAGAATGAGGATTGAGGATTGAGGATTGAGGATTGATGATTGCAGATTGAGTATTGAGGATTGAAGATTGCGGATTGAGGATTGAGGATTGAGGATTGAGGGTTGAAGATTGAGTATTGAGGATTGAAGACTGACGATTGAGGGTTGAGGATTGAGGATTGAGGATTGAGGATTGAAGATTGAGTATTGAGGATTGAAAATTGAGGATTGAGAATTGAGGATTGAGGATTGAGGATCGAGGATTGAAGATTGAGTATTGAGGATTGAAGACTGACGATTGAGGAATGAAGATTGAGGATTGAGGATTGAGGATTGAGGATTGAGGATTGAGGATGAGGGCTGAGGGTTGAGGATTGAGGTTTGAGGACTGGGGACTGAGGATTGAGGATTGAGAATTGAGGATTGAGGATTGAGGATTGAAGATTGAGGATTGGGTATTGAGGATTGAAGAATGAGGATTGAAGATTGAGGATTGAGGATTGAGTGTTGACGATTGAGGACGAGTACTGACGGTTGAGGGTTGAGGTTTGAGGGTTGAGGATTGAGGATTGAGGACTGAGGGTTGAGGATTGGGGATTGAGCATTGAGGATTGAAGATTGAGGATTGAGGATTGAGAATTGATGATTGAGGATTGAGGAATGAAGATTGTGGATTGGGTATTGAGGATTGTAGAATGAGGATTGAGGATTGAGGATTGAGGATTGAAGATTGAGGATTGAGGATTGAGGATTGAGGACTGAATATTGAGTATTGAGGATTGAAGATTGTGGATTGAGGATTGAGGGTTGAGGATTGAGGACGAGGACTGGCGGTTGAGGATTGAGGTTTGATGATTGAGGATTGAGGATTGAGGACTGAGGATTGAAGATTGAGGATTGAGCATTGAGGATTGGAGATTGAGGACTGGGGATTGAGGATTGAGGATTGAGGATTGAGGATTGAAGATTGAGTATTGAGGATTGAAAATTGAGGATTGAGAATTGAGGATTGAGGATTGAGGATCGAGGATTGAAGATTGAGTATTGAGGATTGAAGACTGACGATTGAGGAATGAAGATTGAGGATTGAGGATTGAGGATTGAGGATTGAGGATTGAGGATGAGGGCTGAGGGTTGAGGATTGAGGTTTGAGGACTGGGGACTGAGGATTGAGGATTGAGAATTGAGGATTGAGGATTGAGGATTGAAGATTGAGGATTGGGTATTGAGGATTGAAGAATGAGGATTGAAGATTGAGGATTGAGGATTGAGTGTTGACGATTGAGGACGAGTACTGACGGTTGAGGGTTGAGGTTTGAGGGTTGAGGATTGAGGATTGAGGACTGAGGGTTGAGGATTGGGGATTGAGCATTGAGGATTGAAGATTGAGGATTGAGGATTGAGAATTGATGATTGAGGATTGAGGAATGAAGATTGTGGATTGGGTATTGAGGATTGAAGAATGAGGATTGAGGATTGAGGATTGAGGAATGAAGATTGAGGATTGAGGATTGAGGATTGAGGACTGAATATTGAGTATTGAGGATTGAAGATTGTGGATTGAGGATTGAGGGTTGAGGATTGAGGACGAGGACTGGCGGTTGAGGATTGAGGTTTGATGATTGAGGATTGATGATTGAGGACTGAGGATTGAAGATTGAGGATTGAGCATTGAGGATTGGAGATTGAGGACTGGGGATTGAGGATTGAAGATTGAGGATTAAGGATTGAGGATTGGGGATTGAGGATCTAGGATTGGAGATTGATTATTGAGGATTGAAGATTGAGGATTGAGGATTGAGTATTGAGAATTGAGAATTGAGGATGAGGGCTGAGGGTTGAGGACTGAGGTTTGAGGAACGAGGATTGAGGATTGACGATTGAGGATTGAAGATTGAGTATTGAGGATTGAAGACTGACGATTGAGGGTTGAGGATAGAGGATTGAGGATTGAGGATTGAAGATTGAGTATTGAGGATTGAAAACTGAGGATTGAGGATTGAGGATTGAGGATTGAGGATTGAAGAATGAGGATTGAGGATTGAGGATTGAGGATTGAAGATTGCAGATTGAGTATTGAGGATTGAAGATTGAGGATTGAGGATTGAGGATTGAGGATTGAGGATTGAAGATTGAGTATTGAGGATTGAAGACTGACGATTGAGGATTGAGGATGGAGGATTGAATATTGAGTATTGAGGATTGAAGATTGAGGATTGAAAATTGAGGATTGAGGATTGAGGATTGAGGATTGAGGATTGAGGATTGAGGATTAAGGTTTGAGGACTGGGGACTGAGGATTGAGGATTGAGAATTGAGGACTTAGGATTGAGGATTGAAGATTGAGGATTGGGTATTGAGGATTGAAGAATGAGGATTGAAGGTTGAGGATTGAGGATTGAGTGTTGACGATTGAGGACGAGTACTGACGGTTGAGGGTTGAGGCTTGAGGGTTGAGGATTGAGGATTGAGGACTGAGGATTGAGGATTGAGGATTGAGCATTGAGGATTGAAGATGGAGGATTGAGGATTGAGAATTGATGATTGAGGATTGAGGAATGAAGATTGTGGATTGAGGATTGAGGATGAGGGCTGAGGGTTGAGGATTGAGGTTTGAGGAACGAGGATTGAGGGTTGAGGATTGAGGACTGAGGACTGACGATTGAGTATTGAGGATTGAGGATTGATTGCTGAGTATTGAGGATTGAGGATTGAGGATTGAGTGTTGAGTATTGGGGATTGAGTATTGAAGATTCAGTATTGAGGATTGAAGATTGAGAATTGAAGATTGAGGATTGAACATTGAGGACTGAGCGTTCAGGGTTGAGTGATGAGAATTGATGTTTGTGGATAGAGATTTGAAGATTGCAGATTGAGTATTGAGTATTGAAAACTGTGAATTGAGGATATTCTATTGCGGATTGAGGATTGACAACTGATTGTTGAGGACTGAGGGCTGAAGATTGAGGATGCAGGATTGAGGATTCAGAATTGAGGTTTGAGGACTGAGGATTGAGGTTTGAAGATTGAGTATTGATTATTGAAGATTGAGGATTGAGGATTGAGGATTGAGGTTTGACGAACGAGGATTGAGGATTGAGGATTGAGGATTGAAGATTGAGTATTGAGGATTGAAGACTGACGATTGAGGGCTGAGGATTGAGGATTGAGGATTGAGGATTGAAGATTGAGTATTGAGGATTGAAAATTGAGTATTGAGGATAGAGGATTGAGGATTGAGGATTGAAGAATGAGGATTGAGTGTTGAGGATTGAGGATTGAAGATTGCAGGTTGAGTATTGAGGATTGAAGGTTGAGGATTGAGGATTGAGGATTGAGGATTGAGGATTGAAGATTGAGTATTGAGGATTGAAGACTGACGATTGAGGGTTGAGGATTGAGGATTGAGGATTGAGGATTGAAGATTGAGTATTGAGGATTGAAAATTGAGGATTGAGGATTGAGGGTTGAGGATTGAGGATTGAAGAATGAGGATTGAGGATTGAGGATTGAGGATTGAAGATTGCAGATTGAGTATTGAGGATTGAAGATTGAGGATTGAGGATTGAGGATTGAGGATCGAGGATTGAAGATTGGGTATTGAGGATTGAAGACTGACGATTGAGGACTGAGGATGGAGGATTGAATATTGAGTATCGAGGATTGAAGATTGAGGATTGAAAATTGAGGATTGAGGATTGCGGATTGAGGATTGAGGATTGAGGATTGAGGATTGAGGATTGAAGATTGAAGATTGAGTATTGAGGAATGAAGATTGAGGATTGAGAATTGAGGATTGAGGATTGAGGATTGAGGATGAGGGCTGAGGGTTGAGGATTGAGGTTTGAGGACTGGGGACTGAGGATTGAGGATTGAGAATTGAGGATTGAGGATTGAGGATTGAAGATTGAGGATTGGGTATTGAGGATTGAAGAATGAGGATTGAGGATTGAGGATTGAGGATTGAGGATTGAGGATTGAGGATTGAGGATTGAGGATTGAAGAATAAGGATTGAGGATTGAGGATTGGGTATTGAGGATTGAAGAATGAGGATTGAGGATTGAGGATTGAAGATTGAGGATTGACGATTGAGGATTGAGTATTGAATATTGAGTACTGAGGATTGAGGATTGACGATTGAGGATTGAAGATTGAGTACTGAGGATTGAAGATTAAGATTGAGGATTGAGGATTGAGGATTGAGGATTGAGTATTGAGGATTTAGACTTGAGGATTGAGGATTGAGGATTGAAGATTGAGGATTGGGTGTTGAGGATTGAAGAATGAGGATTGAGGATTGAGGATTGAGGATTGAGGATTGAGGATTGAGGATTGAAGAATGAGGATTGAGGATTCAGGATTGAGGATTGAGGATTGAAGATTGCAGATTGAGTATTGAGGATTGAAGGTTGAGGATTGAGGATTGAGGATTGGGGATTGAAGATTGAAGATTGAGTATTGAGGATTGAAGACTGACGATTGAGGATTGAGGATGGAGGATTGAATATTGAGTATTGAGGATTGAATATTGAGGATTGAAAATTGAGGTTTGAGGATTGAAGATTGAGGATGGAGGATTGAATATTGAGTATTGTGGATTGATGATTGAGGATTGAGGATTGAGGATTGAGGACTGAATATTGAGTATTGAGGATTGAAGATTGTGGATTGAGGATTGAGGGTTGAGGATTGAGGACGAGGACTGACGGTTGAGGACTGAGGTTTGAGGATTGAGGATTGAGGATTGAGGACTGAGGATTGAAGATTGAGGATTGAGCATTGAGGATTGGAGATTGAGGACTGGGGATTGAGGATTGAAGATTGAGGATTAAGGATTGAGGATTGGGGATTGAGGATCTAGGATTGGAGATTGATTATTGAGGATTGAAGATTGAGTATTGAGGATTGAAAATTGAGGATTGAGGATTGAGGGTTGTGGATTGAGGATTGAAGAATGTGGATTGAGGATTGAGGATTGAGGATTGAAGATTGCAGATTGAGTATTGAGGATTGAAGATTGAGGATTGAGGATTGAGGATTGAGGATCGAGGATTGAAGATTGAGTATTGAGGATTGAAGGCTGACGATTGAGGATTGAGGATGGAGGATTGAATATTGAGTATTGAGGACTGAAGATTGAGGATTGAAAATTGAGGATTGAGGATTGAGGATTGAGGATGGAGGATTGAATATTGAGTATTGAGGACTGAAGATTGAGGATTGAAAATTGAGGATTGAGGATTGAAGATTGTGGATTGGGTATTGAGGATTGAAGAATGAGGATTGAGGATTGAGGATTGAGGATTGAAGATTGAGGATTGAGGATTGAGGATTGAGGACTGAATATTGAGTATTGAGGATTGAAGATTGTGGATTGAGGATTGAGTGTTGAGGATTGAGGACGAGGACTGGCGGTTGAGGATTGAGGTTTGAGGATTGAGGATTGAGGATTGAGGACTGAGGATTGAAGATTGAGGATTGAGCATTGAGGATTGGAGATTGAGGACTGGGGATTGAGGATTGAAGATTGAGGATTAAGGATTGAGGATTGGGGATTGAGGATCTAGGATTGGAGATTGATTATTGAGGATTGAAGATTGAGGATTGAGGATTGAGTATTGAGAATTGAGAATTGAGGATGAGGGCTGAGGGTTGAGGATTGAGGTTTGAGGAACGAGGATTGAGGGTTGAGGATTGAGGACTGAGGACTGACGATTGAGTATTGAGGATTGAGGATTGATTACTGAGTATTGAGGATTGAGGATTGAGGATTGAGGATTGAGGATTGGGGATTGAGTATTGAAGATTCAGTATTGAGGATTGAAGATTGAGAATTGAAGATTGATGATTGAACATTGAGGACTGAGCGTTCAGGGTTGAGTGATGAGAATTGATGTTTGTGGATAGAGATTTGAAGATTGCAGATTGAGTATTGAGTATTGAAAACTGTGAATTGAGGATATTCTATTGCGGATTGAGGATTGACAACTGATTGTTGAGGACTGAGGGCTGAAGATTGAGGATGCAGGATTGAGGATTCAGAATTGAGGTTTGAGGCCTGAGGATTGAGGTTTGAAGATTGAGTATTGAGTATTGAAGATTGAGGATTGAGGATTGAGGATTGAGGTTTGACGAACGAGGATTGAGGATTGAGGATTGAGGATTGAAGATTGAGTATTGAGGATTGAAGACTGACGATTGAGGGCTGAGGATTGAGGATTGAGGGTTGAGGATTGAAGATTGAGTATTGAGGATTGAAAATTGAGGATTGAGGATTGAGGATTGAGGATTGAGGATTGAAGAATGAGGATTGAGTGTTGAGGATTGAGGATTGAACATTGCAGGTTGAGTATTGAGGATTGAAGATTGAGGATTGAGGATTGAGGATTGAGGATTGAGGATTGAAGATTGAGTATTGAGGATTGAAGACTGACGATTGAGGATTGAGGATGGAGGATTGAATATTGAGTATTGTGGATTGAAGACTGGGGATTGAAAATTGAGGATTGAGGATTGAGGATTGAGGATTGAGGATTGAGGATTGAGGATTGAGGATTGAAGATTGAGGATTGAGGATTGAATATTGAGTAATGTGGATTGAAGATTGAGGATTGAAAATTGAGGATTGAGGATTGAGAATTGAGGATTGAGGACTGAGGATTGAGGATGAGGGCTGATGGTTGAGGATTGAGGTTTGAGGACTGGGGACTGAGGATTGAGGATTGATAATTGAGGATTCAGGATTGAGGATTGAAGATTGAGTACTGAGGATTGAAGATTAAGATTGAGGATTGAGGATTGAGGATTGAGGATTGAGGATTGAGGATTTAGAATTGAGGATTGAGGATTGAGGATTGAAGATTGAGGATTGTGTATTGAGGATTGAAGAATGAGGATTGAGGATTGAGAATTGAGGATTGAGGATTGAGGATTGAAGACTGAGTATTGAGGATTGAAGATCCAGGATTGAGGAGTGAGTATTGAAGATCGAGGATGTGGGACTGAGGATTGAATACTGAGGATTGAGGATTGAGGATTGAGGATTGAGGATTGAGTATTGAGGATTGAAGATTGAGGACTGAGGATTGAAGATTAAGATTGAGGATTGAGGATTGAGGATTGAGGATTGAGTATTGAGGATTTAGATTTGAGGATTGAGGATTGAGGATTGAAGATTGAGGATTGGGTGTTGAGGATTGAGGATTGAGGATTGAAGACTGAGTATTGAGGATTGAAGATTCAGGATTGAGGAGTGAGTATTGAAGATTGAGGATGTGGGACTGAGGATTGAATATTGAGGATTGAGGATTGAGGATTGAGGATTGAGGATTGAGTATTGAGGATTGAAGATTGAGGATTGGGTATTGAGGATTGAAGAATGAGGATTGAGGATTGAGGATTGGGTATTGAGGATTGAAGAATGAGGATTGAGGATTGAGGATTGAGGATTGAGGATTGAGGATTGAGGATTGAGGATTGAGGATTGAAGATTGAGGATTGAAGACTGACGATTGAGGGTTGAGGATAGAGGATTGAGGATTGAGGATTGAGGATTGAAGATTGAGTATTGAGGATTGAAAATTGAGGATTGAGGATTGAGGATTGAGGATTGAGGATTGAAGAATGAGGATTGAGGATTGAGGATTGAGGATTGAAGATTGCAGATTGAGTATTGAGGATTGAAGGTTGAGGATTGAGGATTGAGGATTGAGGATTGAGGATTGAAGATTGAGTACTGAGGATTGAAGTCTGACGATTGAGGATTGAGGATGGAGGATTGAATATTGAGTATTGAGGATTGAATATTGAGGATTGAAAATTGAGGATTGAGGATTGAGGATTGAGGATTGAGGATTGAGGATTGAGGATTGAGGATTGAATGTTGAGTATTGAGGATTGAAGATTGAGGATTGAGGATTGAGGATTGAGGATTGAGGATTGATGATGAGGGCTGAGGGTTGAGGATTGAGGTTTGAGGATTGGGGACTGAGGATTGAGGATTGAGAATTGAGGATTGAGGATTGAGGATTGAAGATTGAGGATTGGGTATTGAGGATTGAAGAATGAGGATTGAAGACTGAGGATTGAGGATTGAGTGTTGACGATTGAGGACGAGTACTGACGGTTGAGGGTTGAGGTTTGAGGGTTGAGGATTGAGGATTGAGGACTGAGGATTGAGGATTGAGGATTGAGCACTGAGGATTGAAGATTGAGGATTGAGGATTGAGAATTGATGATTGAGGATTGAGGAATGAAGATTGAGGATTGGGTATTGAGGATTGAAGAATGAGGATTGAGGATTGAGGATTGAGGATTGAGGATTGAAGATTGAGGATTGAGGATTGAGGATTGAGGATTGAGTATTGAGAATTGAGAATTGAGGATGAGGGCTGAGGGTTTAGGATTGAGGTTTGAGGAACGAGGATTGTGGGTTGAGGATTGAGGATTGAGGACTGAGGACTGAGGATTGAGTATTGATGATTGAGGATTGATTACTGAGGATTGGGGATTGAGGATCTAGGATTGGAGATTGATTATTGAGGATTGAAGATTGAGGATTGAAGATTGAGTATTGAGAATTGAGAATTGAGGATGAGGGCTGAGGGCTGAGGATTGAGGTTTGAGGAACGAGGATTGAGGGTTGAGGATTGAGGACTGATGATTGAGGATTGAGGATTGATTACTGAGGATTGAGGATTGAGGATTGAGGATTGAGGATTGATTACTGAGGATTGAGGATTGAGGATTGAGGATTGAAGATTTGGGATTGAGGATTGAAGATTCAGTATTGAGGATTGAAGATTGAGAATTGAAGATTGAGGATTGAACATTGAGGACTGTGCGTTCAGGGTTGAGTGATGAGAATTGACGTTTGTGGATAGATATTTGAAGATTGCGGATTGAGTATTGAGTATTGAAAACTGTGAATTGAGGATATTCTATTGCGGATTGAGGATTGACAACTGATTGTTGAGGACTGAGGGCTGAAGATTGAGGATGCAGGATTGAGGATTCAGAGATTGAGGTTTGAGGACTGAGGATTGAGGTTTGAAGATTGAGTATTGAGTATTGAAGATTGAGGATTGAGGATTGAGGATTGAGGTTTGAGGAACGAGGATTGAGGATTGAGGATTGAGGATTGAAGATTGAGTATTGAGGATTGAAGACTGACGATTGAGGGCTGAGGGTTGAGGATTGAGGATTGAGGATTGAAGATTGAGTATTGAGGATTGAAAATTGAGGATTGAGGATTGAGGATTGAGGATTGAGGATTGAAGAATGAGGATTGAGTGTTGAGGATTGAGGATTGAAGATTGCAGGTTGAGTATTGAGGATTGAAGATTGAGGATTGAGGATTGCGGATTGAGGATTGAGGATTGAAGATTGAGTATTGAGGATTGAAGACTGACGATTGAGGATTGAGGATGAAGCATTGAATATTGAGTATTGTGGATTGAAGATTGAGGATTGAAAATTGAGGATTGAGAATTGAGGATTGAGGATTGAGGATTGAGGATTGAGGATTGAGGATTGAAGATTGAGGATGGAGGATTGAATATTGAGTATTGTGGATTGAAGACTGAGGATCGAAAATTGAGGATTGAGGATTGAGAATTGAGGATTGAGGATTGAGGATTGAGGATGAGGGCTGAGGGTTGAGGATTGAGGTTTGAGGACTGGGGACTGAGGATTGAGGATTGAGAATTGAGGAGTGAGGATTGAGGATTGAAGATTGGGGATTGGGTATTGAGGATTGAAGAATGAGGATTGAAGATTGAGGGTTGAGGATTGAGTGTTGACGATTGAGGACGAGTACTGACGGTTGAGGGTTGAGGTTTGAGGGTTGAGGATTGAGGATTGAGGAATGAGGATTGAGGATGGAGGATTGAGCATTGAGGATTGAAGTTTCAGGATTGAGGATTGAGAATTGATGATTGAGGATTGAGGAATGAAGATTGTGGATTGGGTATTGAGGATTGAAGAATGAGGATTGAGGATTGAGGATTGAGGATTGATGATTGAGGATTGAGGATTGAGGATTGAGGACTGAATATTGAGTATTGAGGATTGAAGATTGTGGATTGAGGATTGAGGGTTGAGGATTGAGGACGAGGACTGACGGTTGAGGACTGAGGTTTGAGGATTGAGGATTGAGGTTTGAGGACTGAGGATTGAAGATTGAGGATTGAGCATTGAGGATTGGAGATTGAGGACTGGGGATTGAGGATTGAAGATTGAGGATTAAGGATTGAGGATTGGGGATTGAGGATCTAGGATTGGATATTGGTTATTGAGGATTGAAGATTGAGGATTGATGATTGAGTATTGAGAATTGAGAATCGAGGATGAGGGCTGAGGGTTGAGGATTGAGGTTTGAGGAACGAGGATTGAGGGTTGAGGATTGAGGATTGATTACTGAGGATTGAGGATTGAGGATTGAGGATTGAGGATTGGGGATTGAGTATTGAAGATTGAGGATTAAGGATTGAGGATTGGGGATTGAGGATCTAGGATTGGAGATTGATTATTGAGGATTGAAGATTGAGGATTGAGGATTGAGTATTGAGAATTGAGAATTGAGGATGAGGGCTGAGGGTTGAGGATTGTGGTTTGAGGAACGAGGATTGAGGGTTGAGGATTGAGGACTCAGGATTGAGGATTGAGTATTGATTACTCAGGATTGAGGATTGAGGATTGAGGATTTACGATCAGGGATTGAGTATAGAAGATTCAGTATTGAGGATTGAAGATTGAGAATTGAAGATTGAGGATTGAACATTGAGGACTGAGCGTTCAGGGTTGAGTGATGAGAATTGAAGTTTGTGGATAGAGATTTGAAGATTGCAGATTGAGCATTGAGTATTGAAAACTGTGAATTGATGATATTCTATTGCGGATTGAGGATTGACAACTGATTGTTGGGGACTGAGGTCTGAAGATCGAGGATGCAGGATTGAGGATTCAGAATTGAGGTTTGAGGTTTGAGGTTTGAGGTTTGAGGGCTGAGGACTGAGGATTGAGGGTTGAGAATTGAGGATTGAGGATTGAGGTTTGAAGATTGAGGATAGGGTATTGAGGATTGAAGAATGAGGATTGAGGATTGAAGAATGAGGATTGAGTATTGAGTATTGAGGATTGAGGATTGAAGATTGAGTATTGAGGATTGAAGATTGACGATTGAGGATTGAGGATTGAGGATTGAGGATTGAGGATTGAGGATTGAGGATTGAAGATTGACGATTGAGGATTGAGGATTGAGGATTGAGGACTGAGGATTGAGGATTGAGGATTGAGGATTGAAGGTTGAGTATTGAGGATTGAAGATTGAGGATTGAGGATTGAGTATTGAGGATTGAGGATTCAGAATTGAGGATTGAGGATTGAGGATTGAAGACTGAGTATTGAGGATTGAAGATTCAGGATTGAGGAGTGAGTATTGAAGATTGAAGATGTGGGACTGAGGATTGAAAATTGATGATTGAGGATTGAGAATTGAGGATTGAGAATTGAGGATTGAGGATGAGGGCTGAGGGTTGAGGATTGAGGTTTGAGGACTGGGGACTGAGGATTGAGGATTGAGAATTGAGGATTGAGGATTGAGGATTGAAGATTGAGGACTGGGTATTGAGGATTGAAGAATGAGGATTGAAGATTGAGGATTGAGGATTGAGTGTTGACGATTGAGGACGATTACTGACGGTTGAGGGTTGAGGTTTGAGGGTTGAGGATTGAGGATTGAGGACTGAGGATTGAGGATGGAGTATTGAGCATTGAGGATTGAAGTTTCAGGATTGAGGATTGAGAATTGATGATTGAGGATTGAGGAATGAAGATTGTGGATTGGGTATTGAGGATTGAAGAATGAGGATTGAGGATTGAGGATTGAGGATTGAAGATTGAGGATTGAGGATTGAGGATTGAGGACTGAATATTGAGTATTGAGGATTGAAGATTGTGGATTGAGGATTGAGGGTTGAGGATTGAGGACGAGGACTGACAGTTGAGGATTGAGGTTTGAGGATTGAGGATTGAGGATTGAAGATTGAGGATTGAGCATTGAGGATTGGAGATTGAGGACTGGGGATTGAGGATTGAAGATTGAGGATTAAGGATTGAGGATTGGGGATTGAGGATCTAGGATTGGAGATTGATTATTGAGGAGTGAAGATAGAGGATTGATGATTGAGTATTGAGAATTGAGAACCGAGGATGAGGGCTGAGGGTTGAGGATTGAGGTTTGAGGAACGAGGATTGAGGGTTGAGGATTGAGGATTGAGTATTGAGAATTGAGGATTGAGGATGAGGGCTGAGGGTTGAGGATTGAGGTTTGAGGAACGTGGATTGAGTGTTGAGGATTGAGGGCTGAGGAGAGACGATTGAGTATAGAGGATTGAGGATTGATTACTGAGGATTGAGGATTGAGGATTGAGGATTGAAGATTGAGGATTGAGGATTGAGTGTTGACGATTGAGGACGAGTACTGACGGTTGAGGGTTGAGGTTTGGGGGTTGAGGATTGAGGATTGAGGACTGAGGATTGAGGATGGAGGATTGAGCATTGAGGATTGAAGTTTCAGGATTGAGGATTGAGAATTGATGATTGAGGATTGAGGAATGAAGATTGTGGATTGGGTATTGAGGATTGAAGAATGAGGATTGAGGATTGAGGATTGAGGATTGAAGATTGAGGATTGAGGATTGAGGATTGAGGACTGAATATTGAGTATTGAGGATTGAAGATTGTGGATTGAGGATTCAGGGTTGAGGATTGAGGACGAGGACTGACAGTTGAGGATTGAGGTTTGAGGATTGAGGATTGAGGATTGAGGACTGAGGATTGAAGATTGAGGACTGAGCATTGAGGATTGGAGATTGAGGACTCGGGATTGAGGATTGAAGATTGAGGATTAAGGATTGAGGATTGGGGATTGAGGATCTAGGATTGGAGATTGATTATTGAGGATTGAATATTGAGGATTGATGATTGAGTATTGAGAATTGAGAATCGAGGATGAGGGCTGAGGGTTGAGGATTGAGGTTTGAGGAACGAGGATTGAGGGTTGAGGATTGAGGATTGAGTATTGAGAATTGAGGATTGAGGATGAGGGCTGAGGGTTGAGGATAGAGGTTTGAGGAACGTGGATTGAGTGTTGAGGATTGAGGACTGAGGAGAGACGATTGAGTATGGAGGATTGAGGATTGATTACTGAGGATTGAGGATTGAGGATTGAGGATTGAGGATTGGGGATTGAGTATTGAAGATTGAGGATTAAGGATTGAGGATTGGGGATTGAGGATCTAGGATTGGAGATTGATTATTGAGGATTGAAGATTGAGGATTGAGGATTGAGTGTTGAGAATTGAGAATTGAGGATGAGGGCTGAGGGTTGAGGATTGTGGTTTGAGAAACGAGGATTGAGGGTTGAGCATTGAGGACTCAGGATTGAGGATTGAGGATTGATTACTCAGGATTGAGGATCGAGGATTGAGGATTTACGATTGGGGATTGAGTATTGAAGATTCAGTATTGAGGATTGAAGATTGAGAATTGAAGATTGAGGATTGAACATTGAGGACTGAGCGTTCAGGGTTGAGTGATGAGAATTGAAGTTTGTGGATAGAGATTTGAAGATTGCAGATTGAGTATTGAGTATTGAAAACTGTGAATTGAGGATATTCTATTGCGGATTGAGGATTGACAACTGATTGTTGAGGACTGAGGGCTGAAGATCGAGGATGCAGGATTGAGGATTCAGAATTGAGGTTTGAGGTTTGAGGATTGAGGTTTGAGGACTGAGGACTGAGGATTGAGGGTTGAGAATTGAGGATTGAGGATTGAGGTTTGAAGATTGAGGATTGGGTATTGAGGATTGAAGAATGAGGATTGAGGATTGAAGAATGAGGATTGAGTATTGAGTATTGAGGATTGAGGATTGAAGATTGAGTATTGAGGATTAAAGATTGACGATTGAGGATTGAGGATTGAGGATTGAGAATTAAGGACTGAGGATTGAGGATTGAAGATTGAGGATTGGGTATTGAGGATTGAAGAATGAGGATTGAAGGTTGAGGATTGAGGACTGAGTGTTGACGATTGAGGACGAGTACTGACGGTTGAGGGTTGAGGTTTGAGGGTTGAGGATTGAGGATTGAGGACTGAGGATCGAGGATTGATGATTGAGGATTGAGTATTGAATATTGACTATTGAGTATTGAGGATTGAAGATTGAGGATTGAGGATTGAGTGTTGACGATTGAGGACGAGGATTGACGGTTGAGGATTGAAGTTTGAGGGTTGAGGATTGAGGATTGAGGACTGAGGATTGAGGATTGAGGATTGAGCATTGAGGACTGATGATTGAGGACTGGGGATTGAGGATTGAAGATTGGGGATTCAGGATCTACGATTGGAGATTGATTATTGAGGATTGCAGATTGAGGATTGAGGATTGAGGATTGAGAATTGAGAATTGAGGATGCGGACTGAGGGTTGAGGATCGAGGTTTGAGGAACGAGGATTGAGGATAGAGTATTGAGGACTGAGGAATGACGATTGAGTATTGAAGATTGAGGATTGATTACTGAGGATTGAGGATTGAGGATTGAGGATTGAGGATTGAGGATTGAAGGTTCAGTATTGAGGATTGAAGATTGAGAATTGAGGATTGAGGATTGAACATTGAGGTCTGAGCGCTCAGGGTTGAGTGATGAGAATTGATGTTTGTGGATAGATATTTCAAGATTGCAGATTGATTATTGAGTATTGAAAACTGTGAATTGAGGATATTCTATTGGGGATTGAGGATTGACAACTGATTGTTGAGGACTGAGGGCTGAAGATTGAGGATGCAGGATTGAGGATTCAGAACTGAGGTTTGAGGACTGAGGATTGAGGATTGGAGAATGAGGATTGAGGATTGAGGATTGAGGATTGAAGATTGCAGATTGAGTATTGAGAATCGAAGATTGCGGATTGAGGATTGAGGATTGAGGATTGAGGATTGAAGATTGCAGATTGAGTATTGAGGATTGAAGATTGAGGATTGAGGATTGAGGATTGAGGATCGAGGATTGAAGAATGAGCATTGAGGATTGAAGACTGACGATTGAGGGTTGAGGATGGAGGATTGAATATTGAGTATTGAGGATTGAAGATTGAGGATTGAAAATTGAGGATTGAAAATTGAGGATTGAGGATTGAGGAATGAGGATTGAGGATTGAGGATTGAGGATTGAAGATTGAAGATTGAGTATTGAGGAATGAAGATTGAGGATTGAGAATTGAGGATTGAGGATTGAGGATGAGGGCTGAGGGTTGAGGATTGAGGTTTGAGGACTGGGGACTGAGGATTGAGGATTGAGAATTGAGGATTGAGGATTGAGGATTGAAGATTGAGGATTGGGTATTGAGGATTGAAGAATGAGGAATGAAGATTGAGTATTGAGGATTGAGTGTTGAAGATTGAGGACGAGTACTGACGGTTGAGGGTTGAGGTTTGAGGGTTGAGGAATGAGGATTGAGGATTGAGGATTGAAGATTGCAGGTTGAGTATTGAGGATTGAAGATTGAGGATTGAGGATTGAGGATTGAGGATTGAGGATTGAAGATTGAGTATTGAGGATTGAAGGCTGACGATTGAGGATTGAGGATGGAGGATTGAATATTGAGTATTGTGGATTGAAGATTGAGGATTGAAAATTGAGGATTGAGGATTGAGGATTGAGGATTGATGATAGAGGATTGAGGATTGAGGATTGAAGATTGAGTATTGAGGATTGAAGATTGAGGATTGAGGATTGAGGATTGAGGATTGAGGATGAGGGCTGAGGGTTGAGGATTGAGGTTTGAGGACTGGGGACTGATGATTGAGGATTGAGAATTGAGGATTGTGGATTGAGGATTGAAGATTGAGGATTGGGTATTGAGGATTGAAGAATGAGGATTGAAGACTCAGGATTGAGGATTGAGTGTTGACGATTGAGGACGAGTATTGACGGTTGAGGGTTGAGGTTTGAGGGTTGAGGATTGAGGATTGAGGACTGAGGATTGAGGATTGAGCATTGAGCAGTGAGGATTGAAGATTGAGGATTGAGGATTGAGAATTTATGATTGAGGATTGAGGAATGAAGATTGAGGATTGGGTATTGAGGATTGAAGAATGAGGATTGAGGATTGAGGATTGAGGATTGAGTACTGAGAATTGAGGATTGATGATTGAGGACTGAATATTGAGTATTGAGGATTGAAGATTGTGGATTGAGGATTGTGGGTTGAGGATTGAGGACGAGGACTGGCGGTTGAGGATTGAGGTTTGAGGATTGAGGATTGAGGATTAAGGACTGAGGATTGAAGATTGAGGATTGAGCATTGAGGATTGGAGATTGAGGACTGGGGATTGAGGATTGAAGATTGAGGATTAAGGATTGAGGATTGGGGATTGAGGATCTAGGATTGGAGATTGATTATTGAGGATTGAAGATTGAGGATTGAGGATTGAGTATTGAGAATTGAGAATTGAGGATGAGGGCTGAGGGTTGAGGATTGAGGTTTGAGGAACGAGGATTGAGGGTTGAGGATTGAGGACTGAGGACTGACGATTGAGTATTGAGGATTGAGGATTGATTACTGAGTATTGAGGATTGAGGATTGAGGATTGAGGATTGAGGATTGGGGATTGAGTATTGAAGATTCAGTATTGAGGATTGAAGATTGAGAATTGAAGATTGATGATTGAACATTGAGGACTGAGCGTTCAGGGTTGAGTGATGAGAATTGATGTTTGTGGATAGAGATTTGAAGATTGCAGATTGAGTATTGAGTATTGAAAACTGTGAATTGAGGATATTCTATTGCGGATTGAGGATTGACAACTGGTTGTTGAGGACTGAGGGCTGAAGATTGAGGATGCGGGATTGAGGATTCAGAATTGAGGTTTGAGGACTGAGGATTGAGGTTTGAAGATTGAGTATTGAGTATTGAAGATTGAGGATTGAGGATTGAGGATTGAGGTTTGACGAACGAGGATTGAGGATTGAGGATTGAGGATTGAAGATTGAGTATTGAGGATTGAAGACTGACGATTGAGGGCTGAGGACTGAGGATTGAGGATTGAGGATTGAAGATTGAGTATTGAGGATTGAAAATTGAGGATTGAGGATTGAGGATTCAGGATTGAGGATTGAAGAATGAGGATTGAGTGTTGAGGATTGAGGATTGAAGATTGCAGGTTGAGTATTGAGGATTGAAGATTGAGGATTGAGGATTGAGGATTGAGGATTGAGGATTGAAGATTGAGTATTGAGGATTGAAGACTGACGATTGAGGATTGAGGATGGAGGATTGAATATTGAGTATTGTGGATTGAAGACTGAGGATTGAAAATTGGGGATTGAGGATTGAGGATTGAGGATTGAGGATTGAGGATTGAGGATTGATGATTGAAGATTGAGGATGGAGGATTGAATATTGAGTAATGTGGATTGAAGATTAAGATTGAGGATTGAGGATTGAGGATTGAGGATTGAGGATTGAGGATTTAGAATTGAGGATTGAGGACTGAGGATTGAAGATTGAGGATTGGGTATTGAGGATTGAAGAATGAGGATTGAGGATTGAGAATTGAGGATTGAGGGTTGAGGATTGAAGACTGAGTATTGAGGATTGAAGATTCAGGATTGAGGAGTGAGTATTGAAGATTGAGGATGTGGGACTGAGGATTGAATATTGAGGATTGAGGATTGAGGATTGAGGATTGAGGATTGAGGATTGAGTATTGAGGATTGAAGATTGAGGACTGGGTATTGAGGATTGAAGAATGAGGATTGAGGATTGAGGATTGGGTATTGAGGTTTGAAGAATGAGGATTGAGGATTGAGGGTTGAGGATTGAGGATTGAGGATTGAGGATTGAGGATTGAGGATTGAAGATTGAGGATTGACGATTGAGGATTGAGTATTGAATATTGAGTATTGAGGATTGAGGATTGAGGATTGAGGATTGAAGATTGAGTACTGAGGATTGAAGATTAAGATTGAGGATTGAGGATTGAGGATTGAGGATTGAGTATTGAGGATTGAGGATTGAGGATTGAGGATTGAGTATTGAGGATTTAGACTTGAGGATTGAGGATTGAGGATTGAAGATTGAGGATTGGGTGTTGAGGATTGAAGAATGAGGATTGAGGATTGAGGATTGAGGATTGAGCATTGAGGATTGAAGACTGAGTATTGAGGATTGAAGATTCAGGATTGAGGAGTGAGTATTGAAGATTGAGGATATGGGACTGAGGATTGAATATTGAGGATTGAGGATTGAGGATTGAGGATTGAGGATTGAGTATTGAGGATTGAAGATTGAGGATTGGGTATTGAGGATTGAAGAATGAGGATTGAGGATTGACGATTGGGTATTGAGGATTGAAGAATGAGGATTGAGGATTGAGGATTGAGGATTGAGGATTGAGGATTGAGGATTGAGGATTGAGGATTGAAGATTGAGGATTGAAGACTGACGATTGAGGGTTGAGGATAGAGGATTGAGGATTGAGGGTTGAGTATTGAAGATTGAGTATTGAGGATTGAATATTGAGGATTGAGAATTGAGGATTGAGGATTGAGGACTGAAGAATGAGGATTGAGGATTGAGGATTGAGGATTGAAGATTGCAGATTGAGTATTGAGGATTGAAGGTTGAGGATTGAGGATTGAGGATTGAGGATTGAGGATTGAAGATTGAGTATTGAGGATTGAAGACTGACGATTGAGGATTGAGGATGGAGGATTGAATATTGAGTATTGAGGATTGAATATTGAGGATTGAAAATTGAGGATTGAGGATTGAGGATTGAGGATTGAGGATTGAGGATTGAGGATTGAGGATTGAAGATTGAGTATTGAGGATTGAAGATTGAGGATTGAAGATTGAGAATTGAAGATTGAGGATTTAACATTGAGGACTGAGCGTTCAGGGTTGAGTGACGAGAATTGATGTTTGTGGATAGAGATTTGAAGATTGCAGATTGAGTATTGAGTATTGAAAACTGTGAATTGAGGATATTCTATTGAGGATTGAGGATTGAGGTTTGACGAACGAGGATTGAGGATTGAGGATTGAGGATTGAAAACTGAGTATTGAGGATTGAAAATTGAGGATTGAGGATAGAGGATTGAGGATTGAGGATTGAAGAATGAGGATTGAGTGTTGAGGATTGAGGATTGAAGATTGCAGGTTGAGTATTGAGGATTGAAGATTGAGGATTGAGGATTGAGGATTGAGGATTGAGGATTGAAGATTGAGTATTGAGG
Source organism: Calliopsis andreniformis (assembly GCF_051401765.1). Classification (NCBI taxonomy): domain Eukaryota; kingdom Metazoa; phylum Arthropoda; class Insecta; order Hymenoptera; family Andrenidae; genus Calliopsis; species Calliopsis andreniformis. The sequence continues at coordinate 4,300,476 of NW_027480459.1, read as the reverse complement.
ATTGAAGACTGACGATTGAGGGTTGAGGATTGAGGATTGAGGATTGAGGATTGAAGATTGAGTATTGAGGATTGAATATTGAGTATTGTGGATTGAAGACTGAGGATCGAAAATTGAGGATTGAGGATTGAGAATTGAGGATTGAGGATTGAGGATTGAGGATGAGGGCTGAGGGTTGAGGATTGAGGTTTGAGGACTGGGGACTGAGGATTGAGGATTGAGAATTGAGGAGTGAGGATTGAGGATTGAAGATTGGGGATTGGGTATTGAGGATTGAAGAATGAGGATTGAAGATTGAGGATTGAGGATTGAGTGTTGACGATTGAGGACGAGTACTGACGGTTGAGGGTTGAGGTTTGAGGGTTGAGGATTGAGGATTGAGGAATGAGGATTGAGGATGGAGGATTGAGCATTGAGGATTGAAGTTTCAGGATTGAGGATTGAGAATTGATGATTGAGGATTGAGGAATGAAGATTGTGGATTGGGTATTGAGGATTGAAGAATGAGGATTGAGGATTGAGGATTGAGGATTGATGATTGAGGATTGAGGATTGAGGATTGAGGACTGAATATTGAGTATTGAGGATTGAAGATTGTAGATTGAGGATTGAGGGTTGAGGATTGAGGACGAGGACTGACGGTTGAGGACTGAGGTTTGACGATTGAGGATTGAGGTTTGAGGACTGAGGATTGAAGATTGAGGATTGAGCATTGATGATTGGAGATTGAGGACTGGGGATTGAGGATTGAAGATTGAGGATTAAGGATTGAGGATTGGGGATTGAGGATCTAGGATTGGATATTGATTATTGAGGATTGAAGATTGAGGAATGATGATTGAGTATTGAGAATTGAGAATCGAGGATGAGGGCTGAGGGTTGAGGATTGAGGTTTGAGGAACGAGGATTGAGGGTTGAGGATTGAGGACGAGGACTGACGGTTGAGGACTGAGGTTTGACGATTGAGGATTGAGGTTTGAGGACTGAGGATTGAAGATTGAGGATTGAGCATTGATGATTGGAGATTGAGGACTGGGGATTGAGGATTGAAGATTGAGGATTAAGGATTGAGGATTGGGGATTGAGGATCTAGGATTGGATATTGATTATTGAGGATTGAAGATTGAGGAATGATGATTGAGTATTGAGAATTGAGAATCGAGGATGAGGGCTGAGGGTTGAGGATTGAGGTTTGAGGAACGAGGATTGAGGGTTGAGGATTGAGGATTGATTACTGAGGATTGAGGATTGAGGATTGAGGATTGAGGATTGGGGATTGAGTATTGAAGATTGAGGATTAAGGATTGAGGATTGGGGATTGAGGATCTAGGATTGGAGATTGATTATTGAGGATTGAAGATTGAGGATTGAGGATTGAGTATTGAGAATTGAGAATTGAGGATGAGGGCTGAGGGTTGAGGATTGTGGTTTGAGGAACGAGGATTGAGGGTTGAGGATTGAGGACTCAGGATTGAGGATTGAGTATTGATTACTCAGGATTGAGGATTGAGGATTGAGGATTTACGATCAGGGATTGAGTATTGAAGATTCAGTATTGAGGATTGAAGATTGAGAATTGAAGATTGAGGATTGAACATTGAGGACTGAGCGTTCAGGGTTGAGTGATGAGAATTGAAGTCTGTGGATAGAGATTTGAAGATTGCAGATTGAGCATTGAGTATTGAAAACTGTGAATTGATGATATTCTATTGCGGATTGAGGATTGACAACTGATTGTTGGGGACTGAGGTCTGAAGATCGAGGATGCAGGATTGAGGATTCAGAATTGAGGTTTGAGGTTTGAGGTTTGAGGTTTGAGGACTGAGGACTGAGGATTGAGGGTTGAGAATTGAGGATTGAGGATTGAGGTTTGAAGATTGAGGATTGGGTATTGAGGATTGAAGAATGAGGATTGAGGATTGAAGAATGAGGATTGAGTATTGAGTATTGAGGATTGAGGATTGAAGATTGAGTATTGAGGATTGAAGATTGACGATTGAGGATTGAGGATTGAGGATTGAGGATTGAGGATTGAGGATTGAGGATTGAATATTGACGATTGAGGATTGAGGATTGAGGATTGAGGATTGAGGATTGAGGATTGAGGATTGAGGATTGAGGATTGAAGGTTGAGTATTGAGGATTGAAGATTGAGGATTGAGGATTGAGTATTGAGGATTGAGGATTGAGAATTGAGGATTGAGGATTGAGGATTGAAGACTGAGTATTGAGGATTGAAGATTCAGGATTGAGGAGTGAGTATTGAAGATTGAGGATGTGGGACTGAGGATTGAAAATTGATGATTGAGGATTGAGAATTGAGGATTGAGAATTGAGGATTGAGGATGAGGGCTGAGGGTTGAGGATTGAGATTTGAGGACTGGGGACTGAGGATTGAGGATTGAGAATTGAGGATTGAGGATTGAGGATTGAAGATTGAGGACTGGGTATTGAGGATTGAAGAATGAGGATTGAAGATTGAGGATTGAGGATTGAGTGTTGACGATTGAGGACGAGTACTGACGGTTGAGGGTTGAGGTTTGAGGGTTGAGGATTGAGGATTGAGGACTGAGGATTGAGGATGGAGTATTGAGCATTGAGGATTGAAGTTTCAGGATTGAGGATTGAGAATTGATGATTGAGGATTGAGGAATGAAGATTGTGGATTGGGTATTGAGGATTGAAGAATGAGGATTGAGGATTGAGGATTGAGGATTGAAGATTGAGGATTGAGGATTGAGGATTGAGGACTGAATATTGAGTATTGAGGATTGAAGATTGTGGATTGAGGATTGAGGGTTGAGGATTGAGGACGAGGACTGACAGTTGAGGATTGAGGTTTGAGGATTGAGGATTGAGGATTGAAGATTGAGGATTGAGCATTGAGGATTGGAGATTGAGGACTGGGGATTGAGGATTGAAGATTGAGGATTAAGGATTGAGGATTGGGGATTGAGGATCTAGGATTGGAGATTGATTATTGAGGATTGAAGATAGAGGATTGATGATTGAGTATTGAGAATTGAGAACCGAGGATGAGGGCTGAGGGTTGAGGATTGAGGTTTGAGGAACGAGGATTGAGGGTTGAGGATTGAGGATTGAGTATTGAGAATTGAGGATTGAGGATGAGGGCTGAGGGTTGAGGATTGAGGTTTGAGGAACGTGGATTGAGTGTTGAGGATTGAGGGCTGAGGAGAGACGATTGAGTATAGAGGATTGAGGATTGATTACTGAGGATTGAGGATTGAGGATTGAGGATTGAAGATTGAGGATTGAGGATTGAGTGTTGACGATTGAGGACGAGTACTGACGGTTGAGGGTTGAGGTTTGAGGGTTGAGGATTGAGGATTGAGGACTGAGGATTGAGGATGGAGGATTGAGCATTGAGGATTGAAGTTTCAGGATTGAGGATTGAGAATTGATGATTGAGGATTGAGGAATGAAGATTGTGGATTGGGTATTGAGGATTGAAGAATGAGGATTGAGGATTGAGGATTGAGGATTGAAGATTGAGGATTGAGGATTGAGGATTGAGGACTGAATATTGAGTATTGAGGATTGAAGATTGTGGATTGAGGATTCAGGGTTGAGGATTGAGGACGAGGACTGACAGTTGAGGATTGAGGTTTGAGGATTGAGGATTGAGGATTGAGGACTGAGGATTGAAGATTGAGGATTGAGCATTGAGGATTGGAGATTGAGGATTCGGGATTGAGGATTGAAGATTGAGGATTAAGGATTGAGGATTGGGGATTGAGGATCTATGATTGGAGATTGATTATTGAGGATTGAATATTGAGGATTGATGATTGAGTATTGAGAATTGAGAATCGAGGATGAGGGCTGAGGGTTGAGGATTGAGGTTTGAGGAACGAGGATTGAGGGTTGAGGATTGAGGATTGAGTATTGAGAATTGAGGATTGAGGATGAGTGCTGAGGGTTGAGGATAGAGGTTTGAGGAACGTGGATTGAGTGTTGAGGATTGAGGACTGAGGAGAGACGATTGAGTATGGAGGATTGAGGATTGAGGATTGAGGATTGAGGATTGAGGATTGGGGATTGAGTATTGAAGATTGAGGATTAAGGATTGAGGATTGGGGATTGAGGATCTAGGATTGGAGATTGATTATTGAGGATTGAAGATTGAGGATTGAGGATTGAGTATTGAGAATTGAGAATTGAGGATGAGGGCTGAGGGTTGAGGATTGTGGTTTGAGAAACGAGGATTGAGGGTTGAGCATTGAGGACTCAGGATTGAGGATTGAGGATTGATTACTCAGGATTGAGGATCGAGGATTGAGGATTTACGATTGGGGATTGAGTATTGAAGATTCAGTATTGAGGATTGAAGATTGAGAATTGAAGATTGAGGATTGAACATTGAGGACTGAGCGTTCAGGGTTGAGTGATGAGAATTGAAGTTTGTGGATAGAGATTTGAAGATTGCAGATTGAGTATTGAGTATTGAAAACTGTGAATTGAGGATATTCTATTGCGGATTGAGGATTGACAACTGATTGTTGAGGACTGAGGGCTGAAGATCGAGGATGCAGGATTGAGGATTCAGAATTGAGGTTTGAGGTTTGAGGATTGAGGTTTGAGGACTGAGGACTGAGGATTGAGGGTTGAGAATTGAGGATTGAGGATTGAGGTTTGAAGATTGAGGATTGGGTATTGAGGATTGAAGAATGAGGATTGAGGATTGAAGAATGAGGATTGAGGATTGTGGATTGAGGATTGAGAATTGAGGACTGAGGATTGAGGATTGAAGATTGAGGATTGGGTATTGAGGATTGAAGAATGAGGATTGAAGGTTGAGGATTGAGGATTGAGTGTTGACGATTGAGGACGAGTACTGACGGTTGAGGGTTGAGGTTTGAGGGTTGAGGATTGAGGATTGAGGACTGAGGATTGAGGATTGAGCATTGAGCAGTGAGGATTGAAGATTGAGGATTGAGCATTGAGGATTGGAGGTTGAGGACTGGGGATTGAGGATTGAAGATTGAGGATTAAGGATTGAGGTTTGGGGATTGAGGATCTAGGATTGGAGATTGATTATTAAGGATTGAAGATTGAGTATTGAGGATTGAGTATTGAGAATTGAGAATTGAGGATGAGGGCTGAGGGTTGAGGATTGAGGTTTGAGGAACGAGGATTGAGGGTTGAGGATTGAGGACTGAGGACTGACGATTGAGTATTGAGGATTGAGGATTGATTACTGAGTATTGAGGATTGAGGATTGAGGATTGAGGATTGAGGATTGGGGATTGAGTATTGAAGATTCAGTATTGAGGATTGAAGATTGAGAATTGAAGATTGATGATTGAACATTGAGGACTGAGCGTTCAGGGTTGAGTGATGAGAATTGATGTTTGTGGATAGAGATTTGAAGATTGCAGATTGAGTATTGAGTATTGAAAACTGTGAATTGAGGATATTCTATTGCGGATTGAGGATTGACAACTGATTGTTGAGGACTGAGGGCTGAAGATTGAGGATGCGGGATTGAGGATTCAGAATTGAGGTTTGAGGACTGAGGATTGAGGTTTGAAGATTGAGTATTGAGTATTGAAGATTGAGGATTGAGGATTGAGGATTGAGGTTTGACGAACGAGGATTGAGGATTGAGGATTGAGGATTGAAGATTGAGTATTGAGGATTGAAGACTGACGATTGAGGGCTGAGGACTGAGGATTGAGGATTGAGGATTGAAGATTGAGTATTGAGGATTGAAAATTGAGGATTGAGGATTGAGGATTGAGGATTGAGGATTGAAGAATGAGGATTGAGTGTTGAGGATTGAGGATTGAAGATTGCAGGTTGAGTATTGAGGATTGAAGATTGAGGATTGAGGATTGAGGATTGAGGATTGAGGATTGAAGATTGAGTATTGAGGATTGAAGACTGACGATTGAGGATTGAGGATGGAGTATTGAATATTGAGTATTGTGGATTGAAGACTGAGGATTGAAAATTGAGGATTGAGGATTGAGGATTGAGGATTGAGGATTGAGGATTGAGGATTGATGATTGAAGATTGAGGATGGAGGATTGAATATTAAGTAATGTGGATTGAAGATTAAGATTGAGGATTGAGGATTGAGGATTGAGGATTGAGGATTGAGGATTTAGAATTGAGGATTGAGGACTGAGGATTGAAGATTGAGGATTGGGTATTGAGGATTGAAGAATGAGGATTGAGGATTGAGAATTGAGGATTGAGGGTTGAGGATTGAAGACTGAGTATTGAGGATTGAAGATTCAGGATTGAGGAGTGAGTATTGAAGATTGAGGATGTGGGACTGAGGATTGAATATTGAGGATTGAGGATTGAGGATTGAGGATTGAGGATTGAGGATTGAGTATTGAGGATTGAAGATTGAGGACTGGGTATTGAGGATTGAAGAATGAGGATTGAGGATTGAGGATTGGGTATTGAGGTTTGAAGAATGAGGATTGAGGATTGAGGGTTGAGGATTGAGGATTGAGGATTGAGGATTGAGGATTGAGGATTGAAGATTGAGGATTGACGATTGAGGATTGAGTATTGAATATTGAGTATTGAGGATTGAGGGTTGAGGATTGAGGATTGAAGATTGAGTACTGAGGATTGAAGATTAAGATTGAGGATTGAGGATTGAGGATTGAGGATTGAGTATTGAGGATTTAGACTTGAGGATTGAGGATTGAGGATTGAAGATTGAGGATTGGGTGTTGAGGATTGAAGAATGAGGATTGAGGATTGAGGATTGATGATTGAGGATTGAGGATTGAAGACTGAGTATTGAGGATTGAAGATTCAGGATTGAGGAGTGAGTATTGAAGATTGAGGATGTGGGACTGAGGATTGAATATTGAGGATTGAGGATTGAGGATTGAGGATTGAGGATTGAGTATTGAGGATTGAAGATTGAGGATTGGGTATTGAGGATTGAAGAATGAGGATTGAGGATTGAGGATTGGGTATTGAGGATTGAAGAATGAGGATTGAGGATTGAGGATTGAGGATTGAGGATTGAGGATTGAGGATTGAGGATTGAGGATTGAAGATTGAGGATTGAAGACTGACGATTGAGGGTTGAGGATTGAGGATTGAGGACTGAGGATTGAGGATGGTGTATTGAGCATTGAGGATTGAAGTTTCAGGATTGAGGATTGAGAATTGATGATTGAGGATTGAGGAATGAAGATTGTGGATTGGGTATTGAGGATTGAAGAATGAGGATTGAGGATTGAGGATTGAGGATCGAAGATTGAGGATTGAGGATTGAGGATTGAGGACTGAATATTGAGTATTGAGGATTGAAGATTGTGGATTGAGGATTGAGGGTTGAGGATTGAGGACGAGGACTGACAGTTGAGGATTGAGGTTTGAGGATTGAGGATTGAGGATTGAAGATTGAGGATTGAGCATTGAGGATTGGAGATTGAGGACTGGGGATTGAGGATTGAAGACTGAGGATTAAGGATTGAGGATTGGGGATTGAGGATCTAGGATTGGAGATTGATTATTGAGGATTGAAGATAGAGGATTGATGATTGAGTATTGAGAATTGAGAACCGAGGATGAGGGCTGAGGGTTGAGGATTGAGGTTTGAGGAACGAGGATTGAGGGTTGAGGATTGAGGATTGAGTATTGAGAATTGAGGATTGAGGATGAGGGCTGAGGGTTGAGGATTGAGGTTTGAGGAACGTGGATTGAGTGTTGAGGATTGAGGGCTGAGGAGAGACGATTGAGTATAGAGGATTGAGGATTGATTACTGAGGATTGAGGATTGAGGATTGAGGATTGAAGATTGAGGATTGAGGATTGAGTGTTGACGATTGAGGACGAGTACTGACGGTTGAGGGTTGAGGTTTGAGGGTTGAGGATTGAGGATTGAGGACTGAGGATTGAGGATGGAGGATTGAGCATTGAGGATTGAAGTTTCAGGATTGAGGATTGAGAATTGATGATTGAGGATTGAGGAATGAAGATTGTGGATTGGGTATTGAGGATTGAAGAATGAGGATTGAGGATTGAGGATTGAGGATTGAAGATTGAGGATTGAGGATTGAGGATTGAGGACTGAATATTGAGTATTGAGGATTGAAGATTGTGGATTGAGGATTCAGGGTTGAGGATTGAGGACGAGGACTGACAGTTGAGGATTGAGGTTTGAGGATTGAGGATTGAGGATTGAGGACTGAGGATTGAAGATTGAGGATTGAGCATTGAGGATTGGAGATTGAGGACTCGGGATTGAGGATTGAAGATTGAGGATTAAGGATTGAGGATTGGGGATTGAGGATCTAGGATTGGAGATTGATTATTGAGGATTGAATATTGAGGATTGATGATTGAGTATTGAGAATTGAGAATCGAGGATGAGGGCTGAGGGTTGAGGATTGAGGTTTGAGGAACGAGGATTGAGGGTTGAGGATTGAGGATTGAGTATTGAGAATTGATTATTGAGGATTGAAGATTGAGGATTGAGGATTGAGTATTGAGAATTGAGAATTGAGGATGAGGGCTGAGGGTTGAGGATTGTGGTTTGAGAAACGAGGATTGAGGGTTGAGCATTGAGGACTCAGGATTGAGGATTGAGGATTGATTACTCAGGATTGAGGATCGAGGATTGAGGATTTACGATTGGGGATTGAGTATTGAAGATTCAGTATTGAGGATTGAAGATTGAGAATTGAAGATTGAGGATTGAACATTGAGGACTGAGCGTTCAGGGTTGAGTGATGAGAATTGAAGTTTGTGGATAGAGATTTGAAGATTGCAGATTGAGTATTGAGTATTGAAAACTGTGAATTGAGGATATTCTATTGCGGATTGAGGATTGACAACTGATTGTTGAGGACTGAGGGCTGAAAATCGAGGATGCAGGATTGAGGATTCAGAATTGAGGTTTGAGGTTTGAGGATTGAGGTTTGAGGACTGAGGACCGAGGATTGAGCGTTGAGAATTGAGGATTGAGGATTGAGGTTTGAAGATTGAGGATTGGGTATTGAGGATTGAAGAATGAGGATTGAGGATTGAAGAATGAGGATTGAGTATTGAGTATTGAGGATTGAGGATTGAAGATTGAGTATTGAGGATTAAAGATTGACGATTGAGGATTGAGGATTGAGGATTGAGAATTGAGGACTGAGGATTGAGGATTGAAGATTGAGGATTGGGTATTGAGGATTGAAGAATGAGGATTGAAGGTTGAGGATTGAGGATTGAGTGTTGACGATTGAGGACGAGTACTGACGGTTGAGGGTTGAGGTTTGAGGGTTGAGGATTGAGGATTGAGGACTGAGGATTGAGGATTGAGCATTGAGCAGTGAGGATTGAAGATTGAGGATTGAGCATTGAGGATTGGAGGTTGAGGACTGGGGATTGAGGATTGAAGATTGAGGATTAAGGATTGAGGTTTGGGGATTGAGGGTCTAGGATTGGAGATTGATTATTGAGGATTGAAGATTGAGGATTGAGGATTGAGTATTGAGAATTGAGAATTGAGGATGAGGGCTGAGGGTTGAGGATTGAGGTTTGAGGAACGAGGATTGAGGGTTGAGGATTGAGGACTGAGGACTGACGATTGAGTATTGAGGATTGAGGATTGATTACTGAGTATTGAGGATTGAGGATTGAGGATTGAGGATTGAGGATTGGGGATTGAGTATTGAAGATTCAGTATTGAGGATTGAAGATTGAGAATTGAAGATTGATGATTGAACATTGAGGACTGAGCGTTCAGGGTTGAGTGATGAGAATTGATGTTTGTGGATAGAGATTTGAAGATTGCAGATTGAGTATTGAGTATTGAAAACTGTGAATTGAGGATATTCTATTGCGGATTGAGGATTGACAACTGATTGTTGAGGACTGAGGGCTGAAGATTGAGGATGCGGGATTGAGGATTCAGAATTGAGGTTTGAGGACTGAGGATTGAGGTTTGAAGATTGAGTATTGAGTATTGAAGATTGAGGATTGAGGATTGAGGATTGAGGTTTGACGAACGAGGATTGAGGATTGTGGATTGAGGATTGAAGATTGAGTATTGAGGATTGAAGACTGACGATTGAGGGCTGAGGACTGAGGATTGAGGATTGAGGATTGAAGATTGAGTATTGAGGATTGAAAATTGAGGATTGAGGATTGAGGATTGAGGATTGAGGATTGAAGAATGAGGATTGAGGATTGAGGATTGAGGATTGAAGATTGAGGATTGAGGATTGAGGATTGAGGACTGAATATTGAGTATTGAGGATTGAAGATTGTGGATTGAGGATTCAGGGTTGAGGATTGAGGACGAGGACTGACAGTTGAGGATTGAGGTTTGAGGATTGAGGATTGAGGATTGAGGACTGAGGATTGAAGATTGAGGATTGAGCATTGAGGATTGGAGATTGAGGACTCGGGATTGAGGATTGAAGATTGAGGATTAAGGATTGAGGATTGGGGATTGAGGATCTAGGATTGGAGATTGATTATTGAGGATTGAATATTGAGGATTGATGATTGAGTATTGAGAATTGAGAATCGAGGATGAGGGCTGAGGGTTGAGGATTGAGGTTTGAGGAACGAGGATTGAGGGTTGAGGATTGAGGATTGAGTATTGAGAATTGATTATTGAGGATTGAAGATTGAGGATTGAGGATTGAGTATTGAGAATTGAGAATTGAGGATGAGGGCTGAGGGTTGAGGATTGTGGTTTGAGAAACGAGGATTGAGGGTTGAGCATTGAGGACTCAGGATTGAGGATTGAGGATTGATTACTCAGGATTGAGGATCGAGGATTGAGGATTTACGATTGGGGATTGAGTATTGAAGATTCAGTATTGAGGATTGAAGATTGAGAATTGAAGATTGAGGATTGAACATTGAGGACTGAGCGTTCAGGGTTGAGTGATGAGAATTGAAGTTTGTGGATAGAGATTTGAAGATTGCAGATTGAGTATTGAGTATTGAAAACTGTGAATTGAGGATATTCTATTGCGGATTGAGGATTGACAACTGATTGTTGAGGACTGAGGGCTGAAAATCGAGGATGCAGGATTGAGGATTCAGAATTGAGGTTTGAGGTTTGAGGATTGAGGTTTGAGGACTGAGGACCGAGGATTGAGCGTTGAGAATTGAGGATTGAGGATTGAGGTTTGAAGATTGAGGATTGGGTATTGAGGATTGAAGAATGAGGATTGAGGATTGAAGAATGAGGATTGAGTATTGAGTATTGAGGATTGAGGATTGAAGATTGAGTATTGAGGATTAAAGATTGACGATTGAGGATTGAGGATTGAGGATTGAGAATTGAGGACTGAGGATTGAGGATTGAAGATTGAGGATTGGGTATTGAGGATTGAAGAATGAGGATTGAAGGTTGAGGATTGAGGATTGAGTGTTGACGATTGAGGACGAGTACTGACGGTTGAGGGTTGAGGTTTGAGGGTTGAGGATTGAGGATTGAGGACTGAGGATTGAGGATTGAGCATTGAGCAGTGAGGATTGAAGATTGAGGATTGAGCATTGAGGATTGGAGGTTGAGGACTGGGGATTGAGGATTGAAGATTGAGGATTAAGGATTGAGGTTTGGGGATTGAGGGTCTAGGATTGGAGATTGATTATTGAGGATTGAAGATTGAGGATTGAGGATTGAGTATTGAGAATTGAGAATTGAGGATGAGGGCTGAGGGTTGAGGATTGAGGTTTGAGGAACGAGGATTGAGGGTTGAGGATTGAGGACTGAGGACTGACGATTGAGTATTGAGGATTGAGGATTGATTACTGAGTATTGAGGATTGAGGATTGAGGATTGAGGATTGAGGATTGGGGATTGAGTATTGAAGATTCAGTATTGAGGATTGAAGATTGAGAATTGAAGATTGATGATTGAACATTGAGGACTGAGCGTTCAGGGTTGAGTGATGAGAATTGATGTTTGTGGATAGAGATTTGAAGATTGCAGATTGAGTATTGAGTATTGAAAACTGTGAATTGAGGATATTCTATTGCGGATTGAGGATTGACAACTGATTGTTGAGGACTGAGGGCTGAAGATTGAGGATGCGGGATTGAGGATTCAGAATTGAGGTTTGAGGACTGAGGATTGAGGTTTGAAGATTGAGTATTGAGTATTGAAGATTGAGGATTGAGGATTGAGGATTGAGGTTTGACGAACGAGGATTGAGGATTGTGGATTGAGGATTGAAGATTGAGTATTGAGGATTGAAGACTGACGATTGAGGGCTGAGGACTGAGGATTGAGGATTGAGGATTGAAGATTGAGTATTGAGGATTGAAAATTGAGGATTGAGGATTGAGGATTGAGGATTGAGGATTGAAGAATGAGGATTGAGTGTTGAGTATTGAGGATTGAAGATTGCAGGTTGAGTATTGAGGATTGAAGATTGAGGATTGAGGATTGAGGATTGAGGATTGAGGATTGAAGATTGAGTATTGAGGATTGAAGACTGACGATTGAGGATTGAGGATGGAGGATTGAATATTGAGTATTGTGGATTGAAGACTGAGGATTGAAAATTGAGGATTGAGGATTGAGGATTGAGGATTGAGGATTGAGGATTGAGGATTGATGATTGAAGATTGAGGATGGAGGATTGAATATTGAGTAATGTGGTTTGAAGATTAAGATTGAGGATTGAGGATTGAGGATTGAGGATTGAGGATTGAGGATTTAGAATTGAGGATTGAGGACTGAGGATTGAAGATTGAGGATTGGGTATTGAGGATTGAAGAATGAGGATTGAGGATTGAGAATTGAGGATTGAGGGTTGAGGATTGAAGACTGAGTATTGAGGATTGAAGATTCAGGATTGAGGAGTGAGTATTGAAGATTGAGGATGTGGGACTGAGGATTGAATATTGAGGATTGAGGATTGAGGATTGAGGATTGAGGATTGAGGATTGAGTATTGAGGATTGAAGATTGAGGACTGGGTATTGAGGATTGAAGAATGAGGATTGAGGATTGAGGATTGGGTATTGAGGTTTGAAGAATGAGGATTGAGGATTGAGGGTTGAGGATTGAGGATTGAGGATTGAGGATTGAGGATTGAGGATTGAAGATTGAGGATTGACGATTGAGGATTGAGTATTGAATATTGAGTATTGAGGATTGAGGATTGAGGATTGAGGATTGAAGATTGAGTACTGAGGATTGAAGATTAAGATTGAGGATTGAGGACTGAGGATTGAGGATTGAGTATTGAGGATTTAGACTTGAGGATTGAGGATTGAGGATTGAAGATTGAGGATTGGGTGTTGAGGATTGAAGAATGAGGATTGAGGATTGAGGATTGATGATTGAGGATTGAGGATTGAGGATTGAAGACTGAGTATTGAGGATTGAAGATTCAGGATTGAGGAGTGAGTATTGAAGATTGAGGATGTGGGACTGAGGATTGAATATTGAGGATTGAGGATTGAGGATTGAGGATTGAGGATTGAGTATTGAGGATTGAAGATTGAGGATTGGGTATTGAGGATTGAAGAATGAGGATTGAGGATTGAGGATTGGGTATTGAGGATTGAAGAATGAGGATTGAGGATTGAGGATTGAGGATTGACGATTGAGGATTGAGGATTGAGGATTGAGGATTGAAGATTGAGGATTGAAGACTGACGATTGAGGGTTGAGGATAGAGGATTGAGGATTGAGGATTGAGGATTGAAGATTGAGTATTGAGGATTGAAAATTGAGGATTGAGGATTGAGGATTGAGGATTGAGGATTGAAGGATGAGGATTGAGGATTGAGGATTGAGGATTGAAGATTGCAGATTGAGTATTGAGGATTGAAGGTTGAGGATTGAGGATTGCGGATTGAGGATTGAGGATTGAGGATTGAGGATTGAGGATTGAGGATTGAGGATTGAGGATTGAGGATTGAGGATTGAAGATTGAGTATTGAGGATTGAAGATTGAGGATTGAAGATTGAGAATTGAAGATTGAGGATTGAACATTGAGGACTGAGCGTTCAGGGTTGAGTGATGAGAATTGATGTTTGTGGATAGAGATTTGAAGATTGCAGATTGATTATTGAGTATTGAAAACTGTGAATTGAGGATATTCTATTGCGGATTGAGGATTGACAACTGATTGTTGAGGACTGAGGGCTGAAGATTGAGGATGCAGGATTGAGGATTCAGAATTGAGGTTTGAGGCCTGAAGATTGAGGTTTGAAGATTGAGTATTGATTATTGAAGATTGAGGATTGAGGATTGAGGATTGAGGTTTGACGAACGAGGATTGAGGATTGAGGATTGAGGATTGAAGATTGAGTATTGAGGATTGAAAATTGAGGATTGAGGATAGAGGATTGAGGATTGAGGATTGAGGAATGAGGATTGAGTGTTGAGGATTGAGGATTGAAGATTGCAGGTTGAGTATTGAGGATTGAAGATTGAGGATTGAGGATTGAGGATTGAGGATTGAGGATTGAAGATTGAGTATTGAGGATTGAAGACTGACGATTGAGGGTTGAGGATTGAGGATTGAGGATTGAGGATTGAAGATTGAGTGTTGAGGATTGAAAATTGAGGATTGAGGATTGAGGGTTGAGGATTGAGGATTGAAGAATGAGGATTGAGGATTGAGGATTGAGGATTGAAGATTGCAGATTGAGTATTGAGGATTGAAGATTGAGGATTGAGGATTGAGGATTGAGGATCGAGGATTGAAGATTGAGTATTGAGGACTGAAGACTGACGATTGAGGATTGAGGATGGAGGATTGAATATTGAGTATTGAGGATTGAAGATTGAGGATTGAAAATTGAGGATTGAGGATTGAGGATTGAGGATTGAGGATTGAGGATTGAGGATTGATGATTGAAGATTGAAGATTGAGTATTGAGGAATGAAGATTGAGGATTGAGAATTGAGGATTGAGGATTGACGATTGAGGATGAGGGCTGAGGGTTGAGGATTGAGGTTTGAGGACTGGGGACTGAGGATTGAGGATTGAGAATTGAAGATTGAGGTTGAGGATTGAAGATTGAGGATTGGGTATTGAGGATTGAAGAATGAGGATTGAAGATTGAGGATTGAGGATTGAGTGTTGACGATTGAGGACGAGTACTGACGGTTGAGGGTTGAGGTTTGAGGGTTGAGGATTGAGGATTGAGGACTGAGGATTCAGGATTGAGGATTGAGCATTGAGGATTGAAGATTGAGGATTGAGAATTGAGAATTGATGATTGAGGATTGAAGAATGAAGATTGTGGATTGGGTATTGAGGATTGAAGAATGAGGATTGAGGATTGAGGATTGAGGATTGAAGATTGAGGATTGAGGATTGAGGATTGAGGACTGAATATTGAGTATTGAGGATTGAAGATTGTGGATTGAGGATTGAGGGTTGAGGATTGAGGACGAGGACTGGCGGTTGAGGATTGAGGTTTGAGGATTGAGGATTGAGGATTGAGGACTGAGGATTGAAGATTGAGGATTGAGCATTGAGGATTGGAGATTGAGGACTGGGGATTGAGGATTGAAGATTGAGGATTGAGGTTTGAGGATTGAGGATTGAGGATTGAGGACTGAGGATTGAAGATTGAGGATTGAGGATTGAGGATTGAGGATTGGGGATTGAGTATTGAAGATTCAGTATTGAGGATTGAAGATTGAGAATTGAAGATTGATGATTGAACATTGAGGACTGAGCGTTCAGGGTTGAGTGATGAGAATTGATGTTTGTGGATAGAGATTTGAAGATTGCAGATTGAGTATTGAGTATTGAAAACTGTGAATTGAGGATATTCTATTGCGGATTGAGGATTGACAACTGATTGTTGAGGACTGAGGGCTGAAGATTGAGGATGCAGGATTGAGGATTCAGAATTGAGGTTTGAGGACTGAGGATTGAGGTTTGAAGATTGAGTATTGAGTATTGAAGATTGAGGATTGAGGATTGAGGATTGAGGTTTGACGAACGAGGATTGAGGATTGAGGATTGAGGATTGAAGATTGAGTATTGAGGATTGAAGACTGACGATTGAGGGCTGAGGATTGAGGATTGAGGATTGAGGATTGAAGATTGAGTATTGAGGATTGAAAACTGAGGATTGAGGATTGAGGATTGAGGATTGAGGATTGAAGAATGAGGATTGAGTGTTGAGGATTGAGGATTGAAGATTGCAGGTTGAGTATTGAGGATTGAAGATTGAGGATTGAGGATTGAGGATTGAGGATTGAGGATTGAAGATTGAGTATTGAGGATTGAAGACTGACGATTGAGGATTGAGGATGAAGCATTGAATATTGAGTATTGTGGATTGAAGATTGAGGATTGAAAATTGAGGATTGAGAATTGAGGATTGAGGATTGAGGATTGAGGATTGAGGATTGAGGATTCAAGATTGAGGATGGAGGATTGAATATTGAGTATTGTGGATTGAAGACTGAGGATTGAAAATTGAGGATTGAGGATTGAGAATTGAGAATTGAGGATTGAGGATTGAGGATGAGGGCTGAGGGTTGAGGATTGAGGTTTGAGGACTGGGGACTGAGGATTGAGGATTGAGAATTGAGGATTGAGGATTGAGGATTGAAGATTGGGGATTGGGTATTGAGGATTGAAGAATGAGGATTGAAGATTGAGGATTGAGGATTGAGTGTTGACGATTGAGGACGAGTACTGACGGTTGAGGGTTGAGGTTTGAGGGTTGAGGATTGAGGATTGAGGACTGAGGATTGAGGATGGAGGATTGAGCATTGAGGATTGAAGTTTCAGGATTGAGGATTGAGAATTGATGATTGAGGATTGAGGAATGAAGATTGTGGATTGGGCATTGAGGATTGAAGAATGAGGATTGAGGATTGAGGATTGAGGACTGATGATTGAGGATTGAGGATTGAGGATTGAGGACTGAATATTGAGTATTGAGGATTGAAGATTGTGGATTGAGGATTGAGGGTTGAGGATTGAGGACGAGGACTGACGGTTGAGGACTGAGGTTTGAGGATTGAGGATTGAGGATTGAGGACTGAGGATTGAAGATTGAGGATTGAGCATTGAGGATTGGAGATTGAGGACTGGGGATTGAGGATTGAAGATTGAGGATTAAGGATTGAGGATTGGGGATTGAGGATCTAGGATTGGAGATTGATTATTGAGGATTGAAGATTGAGTATTGAGGATTGAAAATTGAGGACTGAGGATTGAGCATTGTGGATTGAGGATTGAAGAATGAGGATTGAGGATTGAGGATTGAGGATTGAGGATTGAGGATTGGGGATTGAGTATTGAAGATTCAGTATTGAGGATTGAAGATTGAGAATTGAAGATTGATTATTGAACATTGAGGACTGAGCGTTCATGGTTGAGTGATGAGAATTGATGTTTGTGGATAGAGATTTGAAGATTGCAGATTGAGTATTGAGTATTGAAAACTGTGAATTGAGGATATTCTATTGCGGATTGAGGATTGACAACTGATTGTTGAGGACTGAGGGCTGAAGATTGAGGATGCAGGATTGAGGATTCAGAATTGAGGTTTGAGGACTGAGGATTGAGGTTTGAAGATTGAGTATTGAGTATTGAAGATTGAGGATTGAGGATTGAGGATTGAGGTTTGACGAACGAGGATTGAGGATTGAGGATTGAGGATTGAAGATTGAGTATTGAGGATTGAAGACTGACGATTGAGTGCTGAGGATTGAGGATTGAGGATTGAGGATTGAAGATTGAGTATTGAGGATTGAAAATTGAGGATTGAGGGTTGAGGATTGAGGATTGAGGATTGAAGAATGAGGATTGAGTGTTGAGGATTGAGGATTGAAGATTGCAGGTTGAGTATTGAGGATTGAAGATTGAGGATTGAGGATTGAGGATTGAGGATTGAGGATTGAGGATTGAAGATAGAGTATTGAGGATTGAAGACTGACGATTGAGGATTGAGGATGGAGGATTGAATATTGAGTATTGTGGATTGAAGACTGAGGATTGAAAATTGAGGATTGAGGATTGAGGATTGAGGATTGAGGATTGAGGATTGAGGATTGAGGATTGAAGATTGAGGATGGAGGATTGAATATTGAGTAATGTGGATTGAAGATTGAGGATTGAAAATTGAGGATTGAGGATTGAGAATTGAGGATTGAGGACTGAGGATTGAGGATGAGGGCTGATGGTTGAGGATTGAGGTTTGAGGACTGGGGACTGAGGATTGAGGATTGAGAATTGAGGATTGAGGATTGAGGATTGAAGATTGAGTACTGAGGATTGAAGATTAAGATTGAGGATTGAGGATTGAGGATTGAGGATTGAGGATTGAGGATTTAGAATTGAGGATTGAGGATTGAGGATTGAAGATTGAGGATTGGGTATTGAGGATTGAAGACTGAGGATTGAGGATTGAGAATTGAGGATTGAGGATTGAGGATTGAAGACTGAGAATTGAGGATTGAAGATTCAGGATTGAGGAGTGAGTATTGAAGATTGAGGATGTGGGACTGAGGATTGAATATTGAGGATTGAGGATTGAGGATTGAGGATTGAGGATTGAGTATTGAGGATTGAAGATTGAGGACTGGGTATTGAGGATTGAAGAACGAGGATTGAGGATTGAGGATTGGGTATTGAGGTTTGAAGAATGAGGATTGAGGATTGAGGATTGAGGATTGCGGATTCAGGATTGAGGATTGAGGATTGAGGATTGAAGATTGAGGATTGACGATTGAGGATTGAGTATTGAATATTGAGTATTGAGGATTGAGGATTGAGGATTGAGGATTGAAGATTGAGTACTGAGGATTGAAGATTAAGATTGAGGATTGAGGATTGAGGATTGAGGATTGAGTATTGAAGGATTTAGACTTGAGGATTGAGGATTGAGGATTGAAGATTGAGGATTGGGTGTTGAGGATTGAAGAATGAGGATTGAGGATTGAGGATTGAGGATTGAGGATTGAGGATTGAAGACTGAGTATTGAGGATTGAATATTGAGGATTGAGGATTGAGGATTGAGGATTGAGGATTGAGTATTGAGGATTGAAGATTGAGGATTGGGTATTGAGGATTGAAGAATGAGGATTGAGGATTGAGGATTGGGTATTTAGGATTGAAGAATGAGGATTGAGGATTGAGGATTGAGGATTGAGGATTGAGGATTGAGGATTGAGGATTGAGGATTGAAGATTGAGGATTGAAGACTGACGATTGAGGGTTGAGGATAGAGGATTGAGGATTGAGGATTGAGGATTGAAGATTGAGTATTGAGGATTGAAAATTGAGGATTCAGGATTGAGGATTGGGGATTGAGGATTGAAGAATGAGGATTGAGGATTGAGGATTGAGGATTGAAGATTGCAGATTGAGTATTGAGGATTGAAGGTTGAGGATTGAGGATTGAGGATTGAGGATTGAGGATTGAAGATTGAGTATTGAGGATTGAAGACTGACGATTGAGGATTGAGGATGGAGGATTGAATATTGAGTATTGAGGATTGAATATTGAGGATTGAAAATTGAGGTTTGAGGATTGAGGATTGAGGATTGAGGATTGAGGATTGAGGATTGAAGATTGAGTATTGAGGATTGAAGATTGAGGATTGAGGATTGAAGATTGAGGATTGAGCATTGAGGATTGGAGATTGAGGACTGGGGATTGAGGATTGAAGATTGAGGATTAAGGATTGAGGATTGGGGATTGAGTATCTAGGATTGGAGACTGATTATTGAGGATTGAAGATTGAGGATTGATGATTGAGTATTGAGAATTGAGAATCGAGGATGAGGGCTGAGGGTTGAGGATTGAGGTTTGAGGAACGAGGATTGAGGGTTGAGGATTGAGGATTGAGTATTGAGAATTGAGGATTGAGGATGAGGGCTGAGGGTTGAGGATTGAGGTTTGAGGAACGAGGATTGAGTGTTTAGGATTGAGGACTGAGGAGAGACGATTGAGTATGGAGGATTGAGGATTGATTACTGAGGATTGAGGGTTGAGGATTGAGGATTGAGGATTGGGGATTGAGTATTGAAGATTGAGGATTAAGGATTGAGGATTGGGGATTGAGGATCTAGGATTGTAGATCGATTATTGAGGATTGAAGATTGAGGATTGAGGATTGAGTATTGAGAATTGAGAATTGAGGATGAGGGCTGAGGGTTGAGGATTGTGGTTTGAGGAACGAGGATTGAGGGTTGAGGATTGAGGACTCAGGATTGAGGCCTGAGGATTGATTACTCAGGATTGAGGATTGAGGATTGAGGATTTACGATTAGGGATTGAGTACTGAAGATTCAGTATTGAGGATTGAAGATTGAGAATTGAAGATTGAGGATTGAACATTGAGGACTGAGCGTTCAGGGTTGAGTGATGAGAATTGAAGTTTGTGGATAGAGATTTGAAGATTGCAGATTGAGTATTGAGTATCGAAAACTGTGAATTGAGGATATTCTATTGCGGTTTGAGGATTGACAACTGATTGTTGAGGACTGAGGGCTGAAGATCGAGGATGCAGGATTGAGGATTCAGAATTGAGGTTTGAGGTTTGAGGATTGAGGTTTGAGGACTGAGGACTGAGGATTGAGGGTTGAGAATTGAGGATTGAGGATTGAGGTTTGAAGATTGACGATTGGGTATTGAGGATTGAAGAATGAGGATTGAGTATTGAGTATTGAGGATTGAGGATTGAGTATTGAGAATTGAGAATTGAGGATGAGGGCTGAGGGTTTAGGATTGAGGTTTGAGGAACGAGGATTGTGGGTTGAGGATTGAGGACTGAGGACTGAGGATTGAGTATTGATGATTGAGGATTGATTACTGAGGATTGGGGATTGAGGATCTAGGATTGGAGATTGATTATTGAGGATTGAAGATTGAGGATTGAAGATTGACGATTGAGGATTGAGGATTGAGGATTGAGGATTAAGGATTGACGATTGAGGATTGAGGATTGAGGATTGAAGGTTGAGTATTGAGGATTGAAGATTGAGGATTGAGGATTGAGTATCGAGGATTGAGGATTGAGAATTGAGGATTGAGGATTGAGGATTGAAGATTGAGGATTGAGGATTGAGGATTGAGGATTGAGTATTGAGAATTGAGAATTGAGGATGAGGGCTGAGGGTTTAGGATTGAGGTTTGAGGAACGAGGATTGTGGGTTGAGGATTGAGGACTGACGACTGAGGATTGAGTATTGATGATTGAGGATTGATTACTGAGGATTGGGGATTGAGGATCTAGGATTGGAGATTGATTATTGAGGATTGAAGATTGAGGATTGAGGATTGAGTATTGAGAATTGAGAATTGAGGATGAGGGCTGAGGGCTGAGGATTGAGGTTTGAGGAACGAGGATTGAGGGTTGAGGATTGAGGACTGATGATTGAGGATTGAGGATTGATTACTGAGGATTGAGGATTGAGGATTGAGGATTGAGGATTGATTACTGAGGATTGAGGATTGAGGATTAAGGATTGAAGATTTGGGATTGAGGATTGAAGATTCAGTATTGAGGATTGAAGATTGAGAATTGAAGATTGAGGATTGAACATTGAGGACTGAGCGTTCAGGGTTGAGTGATGAGAATTGATGTTAGTGGATAGAGATTTGAAGATTGCGGATTGAGTATTGAGTATTGAAAACTGTGAATTGAGGATATTCTATTGCGGATTGAGGATTGACAACTGATTGTTGAGGACTGAGGGCTGAAGATTGAGGATGCAGGATTGAAGATTCAGAGATTGAGGTTTGAGGACTGAGGATTGAGGTTTGAAGATTGAGTATTGAGTATTGAAGATTGAGGATTGGGGATTGAGGATTGAGGTTTGAGGAACGAGGATTGAGGATTGAGGATTGAGGATTGAAGATTGAGTATTGAGGATTGAAGACAGACGATTGAGGGCTGAGGGTTGAGGATTGAGGATTGAGGATTGAAGATTGAGTATTGAGGATTGAAAATTGAGGATTGAGGATTGAGGATTGAGGATTGAGGATTGAAGAATGAGGATTGAGTGTTGAGGATTGAGGATTGAAGATTGCAGGTTGAGTATTGAGGATTGAAGATTGAGGATTGAGGATTGAGGATTGAGGATTGAGGATTGAAGATTGAGTATTGAGGATTGAAGACTGACGATTGAGGATTGAGGATGAAGCATTGAATATTGAGTATTGTGGATTGAAGATTGAGGATTGAAAATTGAGGATTGAGAATTGAGGATTGAGGATTGAGGATTGAGGATTGAGGATTGAGGATTGAGGATTCAAGATTGAGGATGGAGGATTGAATAGTGAGTATTGTGGATTGAAGACTGAGGATTGAATATTGAGGATTGAGGATTGAGGATTGAGGATTGAGGATTGAGTATTGAGGATTGAAGATTGAGGACTGGGTATTGAGAATTGAGGATTTAGGATGAGGGCTGAGGGTTGAGGATTGAGGTTTGAGGAACGAGGATTGAGGGTTGAGGATTGAGGACTGAGGACTGACGATTGAGTATTGAGGATTGAGGATTGATTACTGAGGATTGAGGATTGAGGATTGAGGATTGAGGATTGGGGATTGAGTGTTGAAGATTGAGGATTAAGGATTGAGGATTGGGTATCGAGGATCTAGGATTGGAGATTGATTATTGAGGATTGAAGATTGAGGATTGAGGATTGAGTATTGAGAATTGAGAATTGAGGATGAGGGCTGAGGGTTGAGGATTGAGGTTTGAGGAACGAGGATTGAGAGTTGAGGGTTGAGGACTGAGGATAGAGGATTGATTACTGAGGATTGAGGATTGAGGACTGAAGATTGAGGATTGGGGATTGAGTATTGAAGAATCAGTATTGAGGATTGAAGATTGAGAATTGAAGATTGAGGATTGAACATTGAGGACTGAGCGTTCAGGGTTGAGTGATGAGAGTTGAAGATTGTTCATAGAGATTTGAAGATTCCAGATTGAGTATTGAGTATTGAAAACTGTGAATTGAGGATATTCTATTGCGGATTGGGGATTGACAACTGATTGTTGAGGACTGAGGGCTGAAGATCGAGGATGCAGGATTGAAGATTCAGAATTGAGGTTTGAGGATTGAGGATTGAGGATTGAGGATTGAGGATTTAGAATTGAGGATTGAGGATTGAGTATTGAGGATTGAGGATTGAGGATTGAAGACTGAGTGTTGAGGATTGAAGATTCAGGATTGAGGAGTGAGTATTGAAGATTGAGGATGTGGGACTGAGGATTGAATATTGAGGATTGAGGATTGAGGATTGAGGATTGAGGATTGAGTATTGAGGATTGAATATTGAGGATAGGGTATTGAGGATTGAAGAATGAGGATTGAGGATAGAGGATTGAGGATTGAGGATTGAGGATTGAGGATTGAGGATTGAGGATTGAAGATTGAGGATTGAAGATTGAGGATTGAGTATTGAACATTGAGTATTGAGGACTGAAGATTGAGGATTGAGGATTGGGTGTTGACGATTGAGGACGAGGACTGACGGTTGAGGATTGAGGTTTGAGGTTTGAGTATTGACGATTGAGGACTGAGGATTGAGGATTGAGGATTGAGCATGGAGGATTGAAGATTGAGTCCTGGGGATTGAGGATTGAAGATTGAGGATTAAGGATTGAAGGTTGGGGATTGAGGATCTAGGATTGGAGATTGATCATTGAGGATTGAATATTGAGGATTGAGGATTGAGGATTGAGAATTGAGAATTGATGATGAGGACTGAGGGCTGAGGATTGAGGTTTGAGGAACGAGGATTGAGGATTGAGGATTGAGGACTGAGGAATGACGATTGAGTATTGAAGATTGAGGATTGATTACTGAGGATTGAGGATTGAGGATTGGGGATTGAGGATTGAGGATTGAAGGTTCAGTATTGAGGATTGAAGATTGAGAATTGAGGATTGAGGATTGAAGATTGAGTATTGAGGATTGAAGATTGAGAATTGAGGATTGAGGATTGAACATTGAGGTCTGAGCGCTCAGGGTTGAGTGATGAGAATTGATGTTTGTGGATAGAGATTTGAAGATTGCAGATTGAGTATTGAGTATTGAAACCTGTGAATTGAGGATATTCTATTGGGGATTGAGGATTGACAACTGATTGTTGAGGACTGAGGGCTGAAGATTGAGGATGCAGGATTGAGGATTCAGAATTGAGGTTTGAGGACTGAGGATTGATGATTGGATAATGAGGATTGAGGATTGAGGATTGAGGATTGAAGATTGCAGATTGAGTATTGAGGATTGAAGATTGCGGATTGAGGATTGAGGATTGAGGATTGAGGATTGCAGATTGAGTACTGAGGATTGAAGATTGCGGATTGAGGATTGATGATTGAGTATTGAGGATTGAAGATTGAGTATTGAGGATTGAACACTGACGATTGAGGGTTGAGGATTGAGGATTGAGGATTGAGGATTGAAGATTGAGTATTGTGTATTGAAAATTGAGGATTGAGGATTGAGGATTGAGGATTGAGGATTGAAGAATGAGGATTGAGGATTGAAGATTGAGGATTGAGGATTGAGGATTGAGGACTGACGATTGAGTATTGAGGATTGAGGAGTGATTACTGAGGATTGAGGATTTAGAATTGAGGATTGAGGATTGAGGATTGAAGATTGAGGATTGGGTATTGAGGATTGAAGAATGAGGATTGAGGATTGAGGATTGAGAATTGAGGATTGAGGATTGAAGACTGAGTATTGGGGATTGAAGATTCAGGATTGAGGAGTGAGTATTGAAGATTGAGGATGTGGGACTGAGGATTGAATATTGAGGATTGAGGATTGAGGATTGAAGATTGAGGATTGAGTATTGAGGATTGAATATTGAGGATTGGGTATTGAGGATTGAAGAATGAGGATTGAGGATTGAGGATTGAGGATTGAGGATTGAGGATTGAGGATTGAGTATTGAGGATTGAAGATTGAGGATTGAAGATTGAGGATTGAGTATTGAATATTGAGTATTGCGGATTGAAGATTGAGGATTGAGGATTGGGTGTTGACGATTGAGGACGAGGACTGACGGTTGAGGATTGAGGTTTGAGGGTTGAGGATTGAGGATTGAGGACTGAGGATTGAGGATTGAGGATTGTGCATGGAGGATTGAAGATTGAGGACTGGGGATTGAGGATTGAAGATTGAGGATTAAGGATTGAAGGTTGGGGATTGAGGATCTAGGATTGGAGATTGATCATTGAGGATTGAATATTCAGGATTGAGGATTGAGGATTGAGAATTGAGAATTGAGGATGAGGACTGAGGGTTGAAGATTGAGGTTTGAGGAACGAGGATTGAGGATTGAGGGTTGAGGACTGAGGAATGACGATTGAGTATTGAAGATTGAGGATCGATTACTGAGGATTGAGGATTGAGGATTGAGGATTGAAGGTTCAGTATTGAGGATTGAAGATTGAGAATTGAGGATTGAGGATTGAAGATTGAGTATTGAGGATTGAAGATTGAGAATTGAGGATTGAGGGTTGAACATTGAGGTCTGAGCGCTCAGGGTTGAGTGATGAGGATTGATGTTTGTGGATGGAGATTTGAAGATTGCAGATTGAGTATTGAGTATTGAAACCTGTGAATTGAGGATATTCTCTTGGGGATTGAGGATTGACAACTGATTGTTTAGGACTGAGGGCTGAAGATCGAGGATGCAGGATTGAGGATTCAGAATTGAGGTTTGAGGTTTGAGGATTGATGTTTGAGGATTGAGGATTGAGGATTGAGGATTGGGGATTGAAGATTGAGTATTGAGGATTGAAGATTGAGGATTGAGGATTGAGGACTGAGGATTGAGGATTGAGGATGAGGGCTGAGGGTTGAGGATTGAGGTTTGAGAACTGGGGACTGAGGATTGAGGATTGAGAATTGAGGATTGAGGATTGAGGATTGAAGATTGAGGATTGGGTATTGAGGATTGAAGAATGAGGATTGAAGATTGTGGATTGAGGATTGAGTGTTGACGATTGAGGACGAGTACTGACGGTTGAGGGTTGAGGTTTGAGGGTTGAGGATTGAGGATTGAGGACTGAGGATTGAGGATTGAGGATTGAGCATTGAGGATTGAAGATTGAGGATTGAGGATTGAGAATTGATGATTGAGGATTGAGGAATGAAGATTGTGGATTGGGTATTGAGGATTGAAGAATGAGGATTGAGGATTGATGATTGAGGATTGAGGATTGGGTATTGAGGATTGAAGAATGAGGATTGAGGATTGAAGAATGAGGATTGAGTATTGAGTATTGAGGATTGAGGATTGAAGATTGAGTATTGAGGATTGAAGATTGACGATTGAAGATTGAGGATTGAGGATTGAGGATTGAGGATTGAGGATTGAGGATTGAAGATTGAGGATTGAGGAGTGAGTATTGAAGATTGAGGATTTGGGACTGAGGATTGAAGATTGAGGATTGAGGATTGAGGATTGAGGATTGAGGATTGAGGATTGAGGATTGAAGATTGAGGATTGGGTATTGAGGATTGAAGAATGAGGATTGAGGATTGAGGATTGAAGATTGAGGATTGAGGATTGAGGATTGAGGTTTGATGATTGAAGATTGAGGATTGAGGATTGAGGATTGAGGATTGAGGATTGAAGATTGAGGATTGTGTATTGAGGATTGAAGAATGAGGATTGAGTATTGAGTATTGAGGATTGAGTATTGACGATTGAGTATTGAGTATTGAGTATTGAATATTGACGATTGAGGATTGAGGATTGAGGATTGAGAATTGAGGATTGAGGATTGAGGATTGTGTATTGAGGATTGAAGAATGAGGATTGAGGATTGAGGATTGAGGATTGAGGATTGAGGATTGAAGCCTGAGTATTGAGGATTGAAGATTGAGGATTGGGTATTGAGGATTGAAGAATGAGGATTGAGGATTGAGGATTGCGTACTGAGGATTGAAGATTAAGATTGAGGATTGAGGATTGAGGATTGAGGATTGAGGATTGAGGATTGAAGATTGAGGATTGCGTATTGAGGATAGAACATTGAGGATTGAGGATTGAGTATTGAGGATTGAGGATTGAGGATTGAAGATTGAATATTAATGATTGAAGATTGAGGATCGAGGATTGAGTGTTGTGGATTGAGGACGAGGACTGAGGGTAGAGTATTGATGTTTAAGGTCTGAGGATTGAGGATTGAGGATTGAGAATTGAGGATTGAGGATTGAGGATTGAAGATTGAGGATTGGGTGTTGAGGATTGAAGAATGAGGATTGAGGATTGAGGATTGAGAATTGAGGATTGAGGATTGAGGATTGAGGATTGAGGATTGAGGATTGAGGATTGAGAATTGAGGATTGAGGGTTGAGGATTGAAGATTGAGAATTGGGTATTGAGGATTGAAGAATGAGGATTGAGGATTGAGGAATGCAGATTCAGGATTGAGGATTGAAGACTGAGTATTGAGGATTGAAGATTGAGGATTGAGGAGTGAGTATTGAAGATTGAGGATTTGGGACTGAGGATTGAAGATTGAGGATTGAGGATTGAGGATTGAGGATTGAGGATTGAGGATTGAGGATTGAAGATTGAGGATTGGGTATTGAGGATTGAAGAATGAGTATTGAGGATTGAGGATTGAGGATTGAGTATTGAAGATTGAGTATTCAGGATTGAAGATTGACGATTGAGGATTGAGGATTGAGGATTGAGGATTGAGGATCGATGATTGAGGATTGAGGATTGAGGATTGAAGATTGAGTATTGAGTATTGAAGATTGCGGATTGAGGAATGAGGATTGAGGATTGAGGATTGAAGATTGCGTACTGAGGATTGAAGATTAAGATTGAGGATTGAGGATTGAGGATTGAGGATTGAGGATTGAGGATTGAGGATTGAGGGTTGCGTATTGAGGATAGAACATTGAGGATTGAGGATTGAGTATTGAGGATTGAGGATTGAGGATTGAAGATGGAGGATTGGGTATTGAGGATTGAAGAATGAGGATTGAGTATTGAAGATTGAGTATTTAGGATTGAAGATTGACGATTGAGGAGTGAGTATTGAAGATTGAGTATTTGGGACATAGGTTTGAGGATTGAGGATTGAGAATTGAGGATTGAGGATTGAAGATTGAGGATGGAGGATTGAATATTGAGTAATGTGGATTGAAGATTGAGGATTGAAAATTGAGGATTGCGGATTGAGAATTGAGGATTGAGGATTGAGGATTGAGGATGAGGGCTGAGGGTTGAGGATTGAGGTTTGAGGACTGGGGACTGAGGATTGAGGATTGAGAATTGAGGATTGAGGATTGAGGATTGAAGATTGAGTACTGAGGATTGAAGATTAAGATTGAGGATTGAGGATTGAGGATTGAGGATTGAGGATTGAGGATTTAGAATTGAGGATTGAGGATGGAGGATTGAAGATTGAGGATTGGGTATTGAGGATTGAAGAATGAGGATTGAGGATTGAGGATTGGGGATTGAAGATCTAGGATTGGAGATTGATTATTGAGGATTGAAGATTGAGGATTGAGGATTGAGTATTGAGAATTGAGAATTGAGGATGAGGGCTGAGGGTTGAGGATTGAGGTTTGAGGAACGAGGATTGAGGGTTGAGGATTGAGGACTGAGGACTGACGATTGAGTATTGAGGATTGAGGATTGATTACTGAGTATTGAGGATTGAGGATTGAGGATTGAGGATTGAGGATTGGGGATTGAGTATTGAAGATTCAGTATTGAGGATTGAAGATTGAGAATTGAAGATTGAGGATTGAACATTGAGGACTGAGCGTTCAGGGTTGAGTGATGAGAATTGATGTTTGTGGATAGATATTTGAAGATTGCAGATTGAGTATTGAGTATTGAAAACTGTGAATTGAGGATATTCTATTGCGGATTGAGGATTGACAACTGATTGTTGAGGACTGAGGGCTGAAGATTGAGGATGCAGGATTGAGGATTCAGAATTGAGGTTTGAGGACTGAGGATTGAGGTTTGAAGATTGAGTATTGAGTATTGAAGATTGAGGATTGAGGATTGAGGATTGAGGTTTGACGACCGAGGATTGAGGATTGAGGATTGAGGATTGAAGATTGAGTATTGAGGATTGAAGACTGACGATTGAGGGCTGCGGATTGAGGATTGAGGATTGAGGATTGGGTATTGAGGATTGAAGAATGAGGATTGAAGACTGAGGATTGAGGATTGAGTGATGACGATTGAGGACGAGTACTGACGGTTGAGGGTTGAGGTTTGAGTGTTGAGGATTGAGGATTGAGGACTGAGGATTGAGGATTGAGGATTGAGGATTGAGCACTGAGGATTGAAGATTGAGGATTGAGGATTGAGAATTGATGATTGAGGATTGAGGAATGAAGATTGAGGATTGGGTATTGAGGATTGAAGAATGAGGATTGAGGATTGAGGATTGAGGATTGAGGATTGAAGATTGAGGATTGAGGATTGAGGATTGAGGATTGAGTATTGAGAATTGAGAATTGAGGATGAGGGCTGAGGGTTGAGGATTGAGGTTTGAGGAACGAGGATTGTGTGTTGAGGATTGAGGACTGAGGACTGACGATTGAGTATTGATGATTGAGGATTGATTACTGAGGATTGGGGATTGAGGATCTAGGATTGGAGATTGATTATTGAGGATTGAAGATTGAGGATTGAGGATTGAGTATTGAGAATTGAGAATTGAGGATGAGGGCTGAGGGCTGAGGATTGAGGTTTGAGGAACGAGGATTGATGGTTGAGGATTGAGGACTGATGATTGAGGATTGAGGATTGATTACTGACGATTGAGGACTGAGGGCTGAAGATTGAGGATGCAGGTTAGAGGATTCAGAATTGAGGTTTGAGGACTGAGGATTGAGGATTGAAGATTGAGTATTGAGGATTGAAGACTGACGATTGAGGGCTGAGGATTGAGGATTGAGGATTGAGGATTGAAGATTGAGTATTGAGGATTGAAAATTGAGTATTGAGGATAGAGGATTGAGGATTGAGGATTGAAGAATGAGGATTGAGTGTTGAGGATTGAGGATTGAAGATTGCAGGTTGAGTATTGAGGATTGAAGGTTGAGGATTGAGGATTGAGGATTGAGGATTGAGGATTGAAGATTGAGTATTGAGGATTGAAGACTGACGATTGAGGGTTGAGGATTGAGGATTGAGGATTGAGGATTGAGGATTGAAGATTGAGTATTGAGGATTGAAAATTGAGAATTGAGGATTGAGGGTTGAGGATTGAGGATTGAAGAATGAGGATTGAGGATTGAGGATTGAGGATTGAAGATTGCAGATTGAGTATTGAGGATTGAAGATTGAGGATTGAGGATTGAGGATTGAGGATCGAGGATTGAAGATTGGGTATTGAGGATTGAAGACTGACGATTGAGGATTGAGGATGGAGGATTGAATATTGAGTATCGAGGATTGAAGATTGAGGATTGAAAATTGAGGATTGAGGATTGCGGATTGAGGATTGAGGATTGAGGATTGAGGATTGAGGATTGAAGATTGAAGATTGAGTATTGAGGAATGAAGATTGAGGATTGAGAATTGAGGATTGAGGATTGAGGATTGAGGATGAGGGCTGAGGGTTGAGGATTGAGGTTTGAGGACTGGGGACTGAGGATTGAGGATTGAGAATTGAGGATTGAGGATTGAGGATTGAAGATTGAGGATTGGGTATTGAGGATTGAAGAATGAGGATTGAGGATTGAGGATTGAGGATTGAGGATTGAGGATTGAGGATTGAGGATTGAAAATTGAGGATTGAGGATTGAGGATTGAGGATTGAGGATTGAAGAATGAGGATTGAGGATTGAGGATTGAGGATTGAGGATTGAAGATTGCAGATTGAGTATTGAGGATTGAAGGTTGAGGATTGAGGATTGAGGATTGGGGATTGAAGATTGAAGATTGAGTATTGAGGATTGAAGACTGACGATTGAGGATTGAGGATGGAGGATTGAATATTGAGTATTGAGGATTGAATATTGAGGATTGAAAATTGAGGTTTGAGGATTGAAGATTGAGGATGGAGGATTGAATATTGAGTATTGTGGATTGATGATTGAGGATTGAGGATTGAGGATTGAGGACTGAATATTGAGTATTGAGGATTGAAGATTGTGGATTGAGGATTGAGGGTTGAGGATTGAGGACGAGGACTGACGGTTGAGGACTGAGGTTTGAGGATTGAGGATTGAGGATTGAGGACTGAGGATTGAAGATTGAGGATTCAGCATTGAGGATTGGAGATTGAGGACTGGGGATTGAGGATTGAAGATTGAGGATTAAGGATTGAGGATTGGGGATTGAGGATCTAGGATTGGAGATTGATTATTGAGGATTGAAGATTGAGTATTGAGGATTGAAAATTGAGGATTGAGGATTGAGGGTTGTGGATTGAGGATTGAAGAATGTGGATTGAGGATTGAGGATTGAGGATTGAAGATTGCAGATTGAGTATTGAGGATTGAAGATTGAGGATTGAGGATTGAGGATTGAGGATCGAGGATTGAAGATTGAGTATTGAGGATTGAAGGCTGACGATTGAGGAATGAGGATGGAGGATTGAATATTGAGTATTGAGGATTGAAGATTGAGGATTGAAAATTGAGGATTGAGGATTGAGGATTGAGGATTGAGGATTGAGGATTGAGGATTGAGGATTGAAGATTGAAGATTGAGTATTGAGGAATGAAGATTGAGGATTGAGAATTGAGGATTGAGGATTGAGGATTGAGGATGAGGGCTGAGGGTTGAGGATTGAGGTTTGAGGACTGGGGACTGAGGATTGAGGATTGAGAATTGAGGATTGAGGTTGAGGATTGAAGATTGAGGATTGGGTATTGAGGATTGAAGAATGAGGATTGAAGATTGAGGATTGAGGATTGAGTGTTGACGATTGAGGACGAGTACTGACGGTTGAGGGTTGAGGTTTGAGGGTTGAGGATTGAGGATTGAGGACTGAGGATTGAGGATTGAGGATTGAGCATTGAGGATTGAAGATTGAGGATTGAGGATTGAGAATTGATGATTGAGGATTGAGGAATGAAGATTGTGGATTGGGTATTGAGGATTGAAGAATGAGGATTGAGGATTGAGGATTGAGGATTGAAGATTGAGGATTGAGGATTGAGGATTGAGGACTGAATATTGAGTATTGAGGATTGAAGATTGTGGATTGAGGATTGAGTGTTGAGGATTGAGGACGAGGACTGGCGGTTGAGGATTGAGGTTTGAGGATTGAGGATTGAGGGTTGAGGACTGAGGATTGAAGATTGAGGATTGAGCATTGAGGATTGGAGATTGAGGACTGGGGATTGAGGATTGAAGATTGAGGATTAAGGATTGAGGATTGGGGATTGAGGATCTAGGATTGGAGATTGATTATTGAGGATTGAAGATTGAGGATTGAGGATTGAGTACTGAGAATTGAGAATTGAGGATGAGGGCTGAGGGTTGAGGATTGAGGTTTGAGGAACGAGGATTGAGGGTTGAGGATTGAGGACTGAGGACTGACGATTGAGTATTGAGGATTGAGGATTGATTACTGAGTATTGAGGATTGAGGATTGAGGATTGAGGATTGAGGATTGGGGATTGAGTATTGAAGATTCAGTATTGAGGATTGAAGATTGAGAATTGAAGATTGATGATTGAACATTGAGGACTGAGCGTTCAGGGTTGAGTGATGATAATTGATGTTTGTGGATAGAGATTTGAAGATTGCAGATTGATTATTGAGTATTGAAAACTGTGAATTGAGGATATTCTATTGCGGATTGAGGATTGACAACTGATTGTTGAGGACTGAGGGCTGAAGATTGAGGATGCAGGATTGAGGATTCAGAATTGAGGTTTGAGGCCTGAGGATTGAGGTTTGAAGATTGAGTATTGAGTATTGAAGATTGAGGATTGAGGATTGAGGATTGAGGTTTGACGAACGAGGATTGAGGATTGAGGATTGAGGATTGAAGATTGAGTATTGAGGATTGAAGACTGACGATTGAGGGCTGAGGATTGAGGATTGAGGGTTGAGGATTGAAGATTGAGTATTGAGGATTGAAAATTGAGGATTGAGGATTGAGGATTGGGGATTGAGGATTGAAGAATGAGGATTGAGTGTTGAGGATTGAGGATTGAACATTGCAGGTTGAGTATTGAGGATTGAAGATTGAGGATTGAGGATTGAGGATTGAGGATTGAGGATTGAAGATTGAGTATTGAGGATTGAAGACTGACGATTGAGGATTGAGGATGGAGGATTGAATATTGAGTATTGTGGATTGAAGACTGAGGATTGAAAATTGAGGATTGAGGATTGAGGATTGAGGATTGAGGATTGAGGATTGAGGATTGAGGATTGAAGATTGAGGATGGAGGATTGAATATTGAGTAATGTGGATTGAAGATTGAGGATTGAAAATTGAGGATTGAGGATTGAGAATTGAGGATTGAGGACTGAGGATTGAGGATGAGGGCTGATGGTTGAGGATTGAGGTTTGAGGACTGGGGACTGAGGATTGAGGATTGATAATTGAGGATTCAGGATTGAGGATTGAAGATTGAGTACTAAGGATTGAAGATTAAGATTGAGGATTGAGGATTGAGGATTGAGGATTGAGGATTGAGGATTTAGAATTGAGGATTGAGGATTGAGGATTGAAGATTGAGGATTGGGTATTGAGGATTGAAGAATGAGGATTGAGGATTGAGAATTGAGGATTGAGGATTGAGGATTGAAGACTGAGTATTGAGGATTGAAGATTCAGGATTGAGGAGTGAGTATTGAAGATTGAGGATGTGGGACTGAGGATTGAATATTGAGGATTGAGGATTGAGGATTGAGGATTGAGGATTGAGTATTGAGGATTGAAGATTGAGGACTGGGTATTGAGGATTGAAGAATGAGGATTGAGGATTGAGGATTGGGTATTGAGGTTTGAAGAATGAGGATTGAGGATTGAGGATTGAGGATTGTGGATTGAGGATTGAGGATTGAGGATTGAGGATTGAAGATTGAGGATTGACGATTGAGGATTGAGTATTGAATATTGAGTATTGAGGATTGAGGATTGAGGATTGAGGATTGAAGATTGAGTACTGAGGATTGAAGATTAAGATTGAGGATTGAGGATTGAGGATTTAGATTTGAGGATTGAGGATTGAGGATTGAAGATTGAGGATTGGGTGTTGAGGATTGAAGAATGAGGATTGAGGATTGAGGATTGAGGATTGAGGATTGAGGATTGAAGACTGAGTATTGAGGATTGAAGATTCAGGATTGAGGAGTGAGTATTGAAAATTGAGGATGTGGGACTGAGGATTGAATATTGAGGATTGAGGATTGAGGATTGAGGATTGAGGATTGAGTATTGAGGATTGAAGATTGAGGATTGGGTATTGAGGATTGAAGAATGAGGATTGAGGATTGAGGATTGGGTATTGAGGATTGAAGAATGAGGATTGAGGATTGAGGATTGAGGATTGAGGATTGAGGATTGAGGATTGAGGATTGAGGATTGAAGATTGAGGATTGAAGACTGACGATTGAGGGTTGAGGATAGAGGATTGAGGATTGAGGATTGAGGATTGAAGATTGAGTATTGAGGATTGAAAATTGAGGATTGAGGATTGAGGATTGAGGATTGAGGATTGAAGAATGAGGATTGAGGATTGAGGATTGAGGATTGAAGATTGCAGATTGAGTATTGAGGATTGAAGGATGAGGATTGAGGATTGAGGATTGAGGATTGAGGATTGAAGATTGAGTATTGAGGATTGAAGTCTGACGATTGAGGATTGAGGATGGAGGATTGAATATTGAGTATTGAGGATTGAATATTGAGGATTGAAAATTGAGGATTGAGGATTGAGGATTGAGGATTGAGGATTGAGGATTGAGGATTGAGGATTGAAGATTGAGTATTGAGGATTGAAGATTGAGGATTGAGGATTGAGGATTGGGGATTGAGGATTGATGATGAGGGCTGAGGGTTGAGGATTGAGGTTTGAGGATTGGGGACTGAGGATTGAGGATTGAGAATTGAGGATTGAGGATTGAGGATTGAAGATTGAGGATTGGGTATTGAGGATTGAAGAATGAGGATTGAAGACTGAGGATTGAGGATTGAGTGTTGACGATTGAGGACGAGTACTGACGGTTGAGGGTTGAGGTTTGAGGGTTGAGGATTGAGGATTGAGGACTGAGGATTGAGGATTGAGGATTGAGCACTGAGGATTGAAGATTGAGGATTGAGGATTGAGGATTGAAGATTGAGGATTGAGGATTGAGGATTGAGGATTGAGGATTGAGGATTGAGGATTGAAGATTGAGGATTGGGTATTGAGGATTGAAGAATGAGGATTGAGGATTGAGGATTGAAGATTGAGGATTGAGGATTGAGGATTGAGGTTTGATGATTGAAGATTGAGGATTGAGGATTGAGGATTGAGGATTGAGGATTGAAGATTGAGGATTGTGTATTGAGGATTGAAGAATGAGGATTGAGTATTGAGTATTGAGGATTGAGTATTGACGATTGAGTATTGAGTATTGAGTATTGAATATTGACGATTGAGGATTGAGGATTGAGGATTGAGAATTGAGGATTGAGGATTGAGGATTGTGTATTGAGGATTGAAGAATGAGGATTGAGGATTGAGGATTGAGGATTGAGGATTGAGGATTGAAGCCTGAGTATTGAGGATTGAAGATTGAGGATTGGGTATTGAGGATTGAAGAATGAGGATTGAGGATTGAGGATTGCGTACTGAGGATTGAAGATTAAGATTGAGGATTGAGGATTGAGGATTGAGGATTGAGGATTGAGGATTGAAGATTGAGGATTGCGTATTGAGGATAGAACATTGAGGATTGAGGATTGAGTATTGAGGATTGAGGATTGAGGATTGAAGATTGAATATTAATGATTGAAGATTGAGGATCGAGGATTGAGTGTTGTGGATTGAGGACGAGGACTGAGGGTAGAGTATTGATGTTTAAGGTCTGAGGATTGAGGATTGAGGATTGAGAATTGAGGATTGAGGATTGAGGATTGAAGATTGAGGATTGGGTGTTGAGGATTGAAGAATGAGGATTGAGGATTGAGGATTGAGTATTGAGGATTGAAGATTGAGTATTGAGGTTTGAAGATTGAGGATTGAGGATTGAGGATTGAGGATTGAGGATTGAGGATTGCGGATAGAAGATTGAGGATTGGGTATTGCGGATTGAACATTGAGGATTGAGGGTTGAGGATTGAGTGTTGAGGATTAGAGGACTGAAATTGAATATTGATGATTGAAGATTGAGGATTGAGGATTGATGGTTGTGGATTGAGGACGAGGACTGAGGGTTGGCTATTGCTGTTTGAGGTCTGAGGATTGAGGATTGAGGATTGAGAATTGAGGATTGAGGATTGAGGATTGAGGATTGAGGATTGAGGATTGAGGATTGAGAATTGAGGATTGAGGGTTGAGGATTGAAGATTGAGAATTGGGTATTGAGGATTGAAGAATGAGGATTGAGGATTGAGGATTGCAGATTCAGGATTGAGGATTGAAGACTGAGTATTGAGGATTGAAGATTGAGGATTGAGGAGTGAGTATTGAAGATTGAGGATTTGGGACTGAGGATTGAAGATTGAGGATTGATGATTGAGGATTGAGGATTGAGGATTGAGGATTGAGGATTGAAGATTGAGGATTGGGTATTGAGGATTGAAGAATGAGTATTGAGGATTGAGGATTGAGGATTGAGTATTGAAGATTGAGTATTCAGGATTGAAGATTGACGATTGAGGATTGAGGATTGAGGATTGAGGATTGAGGATCGATGATTGAGGATTGAGGATTGAGGATTGAAGATTGAGTATTGAGTATTGAAGATTGCGGATTGAGGAATGAGGATTGAGGATTGAGGATTGAAGATTGCGTACTGAGGATTGAAGATTAAGATTGAGGATTGAGGATTGAGGATTGAGGATTGAGGATTGAGGATTGAGGATTGAGGGTTGCGTATTGAGGATAGAACATTGAGGATTGAGGATTGAGTATTGAGGATTGAGGATTGAGGATTGAAGATGGAGGATTGGGTATTGAGGATTGAAGAATGAGGATTGAGTATTGAAGATTGAGTATTTAGGATTGAAGATTGACGATTGAGGAGTGAGTATTGAAGATTGAGTATTTGGGACATAGGTTTGAGGATTGAGGATTGAGAATTGAGGATTGAGGATTGAAGATTGAGGATGGAGGATTGAATATTGAGTAATGTGGATTGAAGATTGAGGATTGAAAATTGAGGATTGCGGATTGAGAATTGAGGATTGAGGATTGAGGATTGAGGATGAGGGCTGAGGGTTGAGGATTGAGGTTTGAGGACTGGGGACTGAGGATTGAGGATTGAGAATTGAGGATTGAGGATTGAGGATTGAAGATTGAGTACTGAGGATTGAAGATTAAGATTGAGGATTGAGGATTGAGGATTGAGGATTGAGGATTGAGGATTTAGAATTGAGGATTGAAGAATGAGGATTGAGGATTGAGGATTGGGTATTGAGGATTGAAGAATGAGGATTGAGGATTGAGGATTGAGGATTGAGGATTGAGGATTGAGGATTGAGGATTGAGGATTGAAGAATGAGGATTGAGGATTGAGGATTGAGTATTGAGGATTGAAGATTGAGTATTGAGGTTTGAAGATTGAGGATTGAGGATTGAGGATTGAGGATTGAGGATTGAGGATTGCGGATAGAAGATTGAGGATTGGGTATTGCGGATTGAACATTGAGGATTGAGGGTTGAGGATTGAGTGTTGAGGATTAGAGGACTGAAATTGAATATTGATGATTGAAGATTGAGGATTGAGGATTGATGGTTGTGGATTGAGGACGAGGACTGAGGGTTGGCTATTGCTGTTTGAGGTCTGAGGATTGAGGATTGAGGATTGAGAATTGAGGATTGAGGATTGAGGATTGAGGATTGAGGATTGAGGATTGAGGATTGAGAATTGAGGATTGAGGGTTGAGGATTGAAGATTGAGAATTGGGTATTGAGGATTGAAGAATGAGGATTGAGGATTGAGGATTGCAGATTCAGGATTGAGGATTGAAGACTGAGTATTGAGGATTGAAGATTGAGGATTGAGGAGTGAGTATTGAAGATTGAGGATTTGGGACTGAGGATTGAAGATTGAGGATTGATGATTGAGGATTGAGGATTGAGGATTGAGGATTGAGGATTGAAGATTGAGGATTGGGTATTGAGGATTGAAGAATGAGTATTGAGGATTGAGGATTGAGGATTGAGTATTGAAGATTGAGTATTCAGGATTGAAGATTGACGATTGAGGATTGAGGATTGAGGATTGAGGATTGAGGATCGATGATTGAGGATTGAGGATTGAGGATTGAAGATTGAGTATTGAGTATTGAAGATTGCGGATTGAGGAATGAGGATTGAGGATTGAGGATTGAAGATTGCGTACTGAGGATTGAAGATTAAGATTGAGGATTGAGGATTGAGGATTGAGGATTGAGGATTGAGGATTGAGGATTGAGGGTTGCGTATTGAGGATAGAACATTGAGGATTGAGGATTGAGTATTGAGGATTGAGGATTGAGGATTGAAGATGGAGGATTGGGTATTGAGGATTGAAGAATGAGGATTGAGTATTGAAGATTGAGTATTTAGGATTGAAGATTGACGATTGAGGAGTGAGTATTGAAGATTGAGTATTTGGGACATAGGTTTGAGGATTGAGGATTGAGAATTGAGGATTGAGGATTGAAGATTGAGGATGGAGGATTGAATATTGAGTAATGTGGATTGAAGATTGAGGATTGAAAATTGAGGATTGCGGATTGAGAATTGAGGATTGAGGATTGAGGATTGAGGATGAGGGCTGAGGGTTGAGGATTGAGGTTTGAGGACTGGGGACTGAGGATTGAGGATTGAGAATTGAGGATTGAGGATTGAGGATTGAAGATTGAGTACTGAGGATTGAAGATTAAGATTGAGGATTGAGGATTGAGGATTGAGGATTGAGGATTGAGGATTTAGAATTGAGGATTGAGGATTGAGGATTGAAGATTGAGGATTGGGTATTGAGGATTGAAGAATGAGGATTGAGGATTGAGGATTGGGGATTGAAGATCTAGGATTGGAGATTGATTATTGAGGATTGAAGATTGAGGATTGAGGATTGAGTATTGAGAATTGAAAATTGAGGATGAGGGCTGAGGGTTGAGGATTGAGGTTTGAGGAACGACGATTGAGGGTTGAGGATTGAGGACTGAGGACTGACGATTGAGTATTGAGGATTGAGGATTGATTACTGAGTATTGAGGATTGAGGATTGAGGATTGAGGATTGAGGATTGGGGATTAAGTATTGAATAATTCAGTATTGAGGATTGAAGATTGAGAATTGAAGATTGAGGATTGAACATTGAGGACTGAGCGTTCAGGGTTGAGTGATGAGAATTGATGTTTGTGGATAGATATTTGAAGATTGCAGATTGAGTATTGAGTATTGAAAACTGTGAATTGAGGATATTCTATTGCGGATTGAGGATTGACAACTGATTGTTGAGGACTCAGGGCTGAAGATTGAGGATGCAGGATTGAGGATTCAGAATTGAGGTTTGAGGACTGAGGATTGAGGTTTGAAGATTGAGTATTGAGTATTGAAGATTGAGGATTGAGGATTGAGGATTGAGGTTTGACGAACGAGGATTGAGGATTGAGGATTGAGGATTGAAGATTGAGTATTGAGGATTGAAGACTGACGATTGAGGGCTGCGGATTGAGGATTGAGGATTGAGGATTGGGTATTGAGGATTGAAGAATGAGGATTGAAGACTGAGGATTGAGGATTGAGTGATGACGATTGAGGACGAGTACTGACGGTTGAGGGTTGAGGTTTGAGTGTTGAGGATTGAGGATTGAGGACTGAGGATTGAGGATTGAGGATTGAGGATTGAGCACTGAGGATTGAAGATTGAGGATTGAGGATTGAGTATTGATGATTGAGGATTGATTACTGAGGATTGGGGATTGAGGATCTAGGATTGGAGATTGATTATTGAGGATTGAAGATTGAGGATTGAGGATTGAGTATTGAGAATTGAGAATTGAGGATGAGGGCTGAGGGCTGAGGATTGAGGTTTGAGGAACGAGGATTGATGGTTGAGGATTGAGGACTGATGATTGAGGATTGAGGATTGATTACTGACGATTGAGGACTGAGGGCTGAAGATTGAGGATGCAGGATAGAGGATTCAGAATTGAGGTTTGAGGACTGAGGATTGAGGATTGAAGATTGAGTATTGAGGATTGAAGACTGACGATTGAGGGCTGAGGATTGAGGATTGAGGATTGAGGATTGAAGATTGAGTATTGAAGATTGAAAATTGAGTATTGAGGATAGAGGATTGAGGATTGAGGATTGAAGAATGAGGATTGAGTGTTGAGGATTGAGGATTGAAGATTGCAGGTTGAGTATTGAGGATTGAAGGTTGAGGATTGAGGATTGAGGATTGAGGATTGAGGATTGAAGATAGAGTATTGAGGATTGAAGACTGACGATTGAGGGTTGAGGATTGAGGATTGAGGATTGAGGATTGAAGATTGAGTATTGAGGATTGAAAATTGAGAATTGAGGATTGAGGGTTG
The DNA here is from genome assembly GCF_051401765.1 of Calliopsis andreniformis. Taxonomy (NCBI): domain Eukaryota; kingdom Metazoa; phylum Arthropoda; class Insecta; order Hymenoptera; family Andrenidae; genus Calliopsis; species Calliopsis andreniformis. Next base: position 4,259,852 of record NW_027480459.1, on the reverse strand, counting down.
AGGATTGAGGATTGAAGAATGAGGATTGAGGATTGAGGATTGAGGATTGATGATTGAGGATTGAGGATTGAGGATTGAGGACTGAATATTGAGTATTGAGGATTGAAGATTGTGGATTGAGGATTGAGGGTTGAGGATTGAAGATTGAAGATTGAGTATTGAGGAATGAAGATTGAGGATTGAGAATTGAGGATTGAGGATTGAGGATTGAGGATGAGGGCTGAGGGTTGAGGATTGAGGTTTGAGGACTGGGGACTGAGGATTGAGGATTGAGAATTGAGGATTGAGGATTGAGGATTGAAGATTGAGGATTGGGTATTGAGGATTGAAGAATGAGGATTGAGGATTGAGGATTGAGGATTGAGGATTGAGGATTGAGGATTGTGGATTGAGGATTGAAGAATAAGGATTGAGGATTGAGGATTGGGTATTGAGGATTGAAGAATGAGGATTGAGGATTGAGGATTGAAGATTGAGGATTGACGATTGAGGATTGAGTATTGAATATTGAGTACTGAGGATTGAGGATTGAGGATTGAGGATTGAAGATTGAGTAGAGGATTGAAGATTAAGATTGAGGATTGAGGATTGAGGATTGAGGATTGAGTATTGAGGATTTAGACTTGAGGATTGAGGATTGAGGATTGAAGATTGAGGATTGGGTGTTGAGGATTGAAGAATGAGGATTGAGGATTGAGGATTGAGGATTGAGGATTGAGGATTGAAGACTGAGTATTGAGGATTGAAGATTCAGGATTGAGGAGTGAGTATTGAAGATTGAGGATGTGGGACTGAGGATTGAATACTGAGGATTGAGGATTGAGGATTGAGGATTGAGGATTGAGTATTGAGGATTGAAGTTTGAGGATTGGGTATTGAGGATTGAAGAATGAGGATTGAGGATTGAGGATTGGGTATTGAGGATTGAAGAATGAGGATTGAGGATTGAGGATTGAGGATTGAGGATTGAGGATTGAGGATTGAGGATTGAGGATTGAAGATTGAGGATTGAAGACTGACGATTGAGGGTTGAGGATAGAGGATTGAGGATTGAGGATTGAGGATTGAAGATTGAGTATTGAGGATTGAAAATTGAGGATTGAGGATTGAGGATTGAGGATTGAGGATTGAAGAATGAGGATTGAGGATTGAGGATTGAGGATTGAGGATTGAAGATTGCAGATTGAGTATTGAGGATTGAAGGTTGAGGATTGAGGATTGAGGATTGGGGATTGAAGATTGAAGATTGAGTATTGAGGATTGAAGACTGACGATTGAGGATTGAGGATGGAGGATTGAATATTGAGTATTGAGGATTGAATATTGAGGATTGAAAATTGAGGTTTGAGGATTGAAGATTGAGGATGGAGGATTGAATATTGAGTATTGTGGATTGATGATTGAGGATTGAGGATTGAGGATTGAGGACTGAATATTGAGTATTGAGGATTGAAGATTGTGGATTGAGGATTGAGGGTTGAGGATTGAGGACGAGGACTGACGGTTGAGGACTGAGGTTTGAGGATTGAGGATTGAGGATTGAGGACTGAGGATTGAAGATTGAGGATTGAGCATTGAGGATTGGAGATTGAGGACTGGGGATTGAGGATTGAAGATTGAGGATTAAGGATTGAGGATTGGGGATTGAGGATCTAGGATTGGAGATTGATTATTGAGGATTGAAGATTGAGTATTGAGGATTGAAAATTGAGGATTGAGGATTGAGGGTTGTGGATTGAGGATTGAAGAATGTGGATTGAGGAGTGAGGATTGAGGATTGAAGATTGCAGATTGAGTATTGAGGATTGAAGATTGAGGATTGAGGATTGAGGATTGAGGATCGAGGATTGAAGATTGAGTATTGAGGATTGAAGGCTGACGATTGAGGATTGAGGATGGAGGATTGAATATTGAGTATTGAGGATTGAAGATTGAGGATTGAAAATTGAGGATTGAGGATTGAGGATTGAGGATTGAGGATTGAGGATTGAGGATTGAGGATTGAAGATTGAAGATTGAGTATTGAGGAATGAAGATTGAGGATTGAGAATTGAGGATTGAGGATTGAGGATTGAGGATGAGGGCTGAGGGTTGAGGATTGAGGTTTGAGGACTGGGGACTGAGGATTGAGGATTGAGAATTGAGGATTGAGGTTGAGGATTGAAGATTGAGGATTGGGTATTGAGGATTGAAGAATGAGGATTGAAGATTGAGGATTGAGGATTGAGTGTTGACGATTGAGGACGAGTACTGACGGTTGAGGGTTGAGGTTTGAGGGTTGAGGATTGAGGATTGAGGACTGAGGATTGAGGATTGAGGATTGAGCATTGAGGATTGAAGATTGAGGATTGAGGATTGAGAATTGATGATTGAGGATTGAGGAATGAAGATTGTGGATTGGGTATTGAGGATTGAAGAATGAGGATTGAGGATTGAGGATTGAGGATTGAAGATTGAGGATTGAGGATTGAGGATTGAGGACTGAATATTGAGTATTGAGGATTGAAGATTGTGGATTGAGGATTGAGTGTTGAGGATTGAGGACGAGGACTGGCGGTTGAGATTTGAGGTTTGAGGATTGAGGATTGAGGGTTGAGGACTGAGGATTGAAGATTGAGGATTGAGCATTGAGGATTGGAGATTGAGGACTGGGGATTGAGGATTGAAGATTGAGGATTAAGGATTGAGGATTGGGGATTGAGGATCTAGGATTGGAGATTGATTATTGAGGATTGAAGATTGAGGATTGAGGATTGAGTATTGAGAATTGAGAATTGAGGATGAGGGCTGAGGGTTGAGGATTGAGGTTTGAGGAACGAGGATTGAGGGTTGAGGATTGAGGACTGAGGACTGACGATTGAGTATTGAGGATTGAGGATTGATTACTGAGTATTGAGGATTGAGGATTGAGGATTGAGGATTGAGGATTGGGGATTGAGTATTGAAGATTCAGTATTGAGGATTGAAGATTGAGAATTGAAGATTGATGATTGAACATTGAGGACTGAGCGTTCAGGGTTGAGTGATGAGAATTGATGTTTGTGGATAGAGATTTGAAGATTGCAGATTGAGTATTGAGTATTGAAAACTGTGAATTGAGGATATTCTATTGCGGATTGAGGATTGACAAATGATTGTTGAGGACTGAGGGCTGAAGATTGAGGATGCAGGATTGAGGATTCAGAATTGAGGTTTGAGGCCTGAGGATTGAGGTTTGAAGATTGAGTATTGAGTATTGAAGATTGAGGATTGAGGATTGAGGATTGAGGTTTGACGAACGAGGATTGAGGATTGAGGATTGAGGATTGAAGATTGAGTATTGAGGATTGAAGACTGACGATTGAGGGCTGAGGATTGAGGATTGAGGGATGAGGATTGAAGATTGAGTATTGAGGATTGAAAATTGAGGATTGAGGATTGAGGATTGAGGATTGAGTGTTGACGATTGAGGACGAGTACTGACGGTTGAGGGTTGAGGTTTGAGGGTTGAGGATTGAGGATTGGGGAATGACGATTGAGGATGGAGGATTGAGCATTGAGGATTGAAGTTTCAGGATTGAGGATTGAGAATTGATGATTGAGGATTGAGGAATGAAGATTGTGGATTGGGTATTGAGGATTGAAGAATGAGGATTGAGGATTGAGGATTGAGGATTGATGATTGAGGATTGAGGATTGAGGATTGAGGACTGAATATTGAGTATTGAGGATTGAAGATTGTGGATTGAGGATTGAGGGTTGAGGATTGAGGACGAGGACTGACGGTTGAGGACTGAGGTTTGAGGATTGAGGATTGAGGATTGAGGACTGAGGATTGAAGATTGAGGATTGAGCATTGAGGATTGGAGATTGAGGACTGGGGATTGAGGATTGAAGATTGAGGATTAAGGATTGAGGATTGGGGATTGAGGATCTAGGATTGGATATTGATTATTGAGGATTGAAGATTGAGGATTGATGATTGAGTATTGAGAATTGAGAATCGAGGATGAGGGCTGAGGGTTGAGGATTGAGGTTTGAGGAACGAGGATTGAGGTTGAGGATTGAGGATTGAGTATTGAGAATTGAGGATTGAGGATGAGGGATGAGGGTTGAGGATTGAGGTTTGAGGAACGTGGATTGAGTGTTGAGGATTGAGGGCTGAGCAGAGACGATTGAGTATAGAGGATTGAGGATTGATTACTGAGGATTGAGGATTGAGGATTGAGGATTGAAGATTGAGGATTGAGGATTGAGTGTTGACGATTGAGGACGAGTACTGACGGTTGAGGGTTGAGGTTTGAGGGTTGAGGATTGAGGATTGAGGACTGAGGATTGAGGATGGAGGATTGAGCATTGAGGATTGAAGTTTCAGGATTGAGGATTGAGAATTGATGATTGAGGATTGAGGAATGAAGATTGTGGATTGGGTATTGAGGATTGAAGAATGAGGATTGAGGATTGAGGATTGAGGATTGAAGATTGAGGATTGAGGATTGAGGATTGAGGACTGAATATTGAGTATTGAGAATTGAGAATCGAGGATGAGGGCTGAGGGTTGAGGATTGAGGTTTGAGGAACGAGGATTGAGGGTTGAGGATTGAGGATTGAGTATTGAGAATTGAGGATTGAGGATGAGGGCTGAGGGTTGAGGATAGAGGTTTGAGGAACGTGGATTGAGTGTTGAGGATTGAGGACTGAGGAGAGACGATTGAGTATGGAGGATTGAGGATTGATTACTGAGGATTGAGGATTGAGGATTGAGGATTGAGGATTGGGGATTGAGTATTGAAGATTGAGGATTAAGGATTGAGGATTGGGGATTGAGGATCTAGGATTGGAGATTGATTATTGAGGATTGAAGATTGAGGATTGAGGATTGAGTATTGAGAATTGAGAATTGAGGATGAGGGCTGAGGGTTGAGGATTGTGGTTTGAGAAACGAGGATTGAGGGTTGAGCATTGAGGACTCAGGATTGAGGATTGAGGATTGATTACTCAGGATTGAGGATCGAGGATTGAGGATTTACGATTGGGGATTGAGTATTGAAGATTCAGTATTGAGGATTGAAGATTGAGAATTGGAGATTGAGGATTGACCATTGAGGACTGAGCGTTCAGGGGTTGAGTGATGAGAATTGAAGTTTGTGGATAGAGATTTGAAGATTGCAGATTGAGTATTGAGTATTGAAAACTGTGAATTGAGGATATTCTATTGCGGATTGAGGATTGACAACTGATTGTTGAGGACTGAGGGCTGAAGATCGAGGATGCAGGATTGAGGATTCAGAATTGAGGTTTGAGGTTTGAGGATTGAGGTTTGAGGACTGAAGACTGAGGATTGAGGGTTGAGAATTGAGGATTGAGGATTGAGGTTTGAAGATTGAGGATTGGGTATTGAGGATTGAAGAATGAGGATTGAGGATTGAAGAATGAGGATTGAGTATTGAGTATTGAGGATTGAGGATTGAAGATTGAGTATTGAGGATTAAAGATTGACGATTGAGGATTGAGGATTGAGGATTGAGAATTGAGGACTGAGGATTGAGGATTGAAGATTGAGGATTGGGTATTGAGGATTGAAGAATGAGGATTGAAGGTTGAGGATTGAGGATTGAGTGTTGACGATTGAGGACGAGTACTGTCGGTTGAGGGTTGAGGTTTGAGGGTTGAGGATTGAGGATTGAGGACTGAGGATCGAGGATTGATGATTGAGGATTGAGTATTGAATATTGAGTATTGAGTATTGAGGATTGAAGATTGAGGATTGAGGATTGAGTGTTGACGATTGAGGACGAGGATTGACGGTTGAGGATTGAAGTTTGAGGTTGAGGATTGAGGATTGAGGACTGAGGATTGAGGATTGAGGATTGAGCATTGAGGATTGATGATTGAGGACTGGGGATTGAGGATTGAAGATTGAGGATTAAGGATTGAAGATTGGGGATTCAGGATCTACGATTGGAGATTGATTATTGAGGATTGCAGATTGAGGATTGAGGATTGAGGATTGAGAATTGAGAATTGAGGATGCGGACTGGAGGGTTGAGGATCGAGGTTTGAGGAACGAGGATTGAGGATAGAGGATTGAGGACTGAGGAATGACGATTGAGTATTGAAGATTGAGGATTGATTACTGAGGATTGAGGATTGAGGAGATTGAGGATTGAGGATTGAGGATTGAAGGTTCAGTATTGAGGATTGAAGATTGAGAATTGAGGATTGAGGATTGAACATTGAGGTCTGAGCGCTCAGGGTTGAGTGATGAGAATTGATGTTTGTGGATAGATATTTGAAGATTGCAGATTGATTATTGAGTATTGAAAACTGTGAATTGAGGATATTCTATTGGGGATTGAGGATTGACAACTGATTGTTGAGGACTGAGGGCTGAAGATTGAGGATGCAGGATTGAGGATTCAGAACTGAGGTTTGAGGACTGAGGATTGAGGACTGGAGAATGAGGATTGAGGATTGAGGATTGAGGATTGAAGATTGCAGATTGAGTATTGAGAATTGAAGATTGCGGATTGAGGATTGAGGATTGAGGATTGAGGATTGAAGATTGCAGATTGAGTATTGAGGATTGAAGATTGAGGATTGAGGATTGAGGATTGAGGATCGAGGATTGAAGAATGAGCATTGAGGATTGAAGACTGACGATTGAGGGTTGAGGATGGAGGATTGAATATTGAGTATTGAGGATTGAAGATTGAGGATTGAAAATTGAGGATTGAAAATTGAGGATTGAGGATTGAGGAATGAGGATTGAGGATTGAGGATTGAGGATTGAAGATTGAAGATTGAGTATTGAGGAATGAAGATTGAGGATTGAGAATTGAGGATTGAGGATTGAGGATTGAGGATGAGGGCTGAGGGTTGAGGATTGAGGTTTGAGGACTGGGGACTGAGGATTGAGGATTGAGAATTGAGGATTGAGGATTGAGGATTGAAGATTGAGGATTGGGTATTGAGGATTGAAGAATGAGGAATGAAGATTGAGTATTGAGGATTGATTGTTGACGATTGAGGACGAGTACTGACGGTTGAGGGTTGAGGTTTGAGGGTTGAGGAATGAGGATTGAGGATTGAGGATTGAAGATTGCAGGTTGAGTATTGAGGATTGAAGATTGAGGATTGAGGATTGAGGATTGAGGATTGAGGATTGAAGATTGAGTATTGAGGATTGAAGGCTGACGATTGAGGATTGAGGATGCAGGATTGAATATTGAGTATTGTGGATTGAAGATTGAGGATTGAGGATTGAGTGTTGACGATTGAGGACGAGTACTGACGGTTGAGGGTTGAGGTTTGAGGGTTGAGGATTGAGGATTGAGGACTGAGGATTGAGGATTGAGTATTGAGCATTGAGGATTGAAGATTGAGGATTGAGGATTGAGAATTGATGATTGAGGATTGAGGAATGAAGATTGTGGATTGGGTATTGAGGATTGAAGAATGAGGATTGAGGATTGAGGATTGAGGATTGAAGATTGAGGATTGAGGATTGAGGATTCAGGACTGAATATTGAGTATTGAGGATTGAAGATTGTGGATTGAGGATTGAGTGTTGAGGATTGAGGACGAGGACTGGCGGTTGAGATTTGAGGTTTGAGGATTGAGGATTGAGGGTTGAGGACTGAGGATTGAAGATTGACGATTGAGCATTGAGGATTGGAGATTGAGGACTGGGGATTGAGGATTGAAGATTGAGGATTAAGGAGTTGAGGATTGGGGATTGAGGATCTAGGATTGGAGATTGATTATGAGGATTGAAGATTGAGGATTGAGGATTGAGTATTGAGAATTGAGAATTGAGGATGAGGGCTGAGGGTTGAGGATTGAGGTTTGAGGAACGAGGATTGAGGGTTGAGGATTGAGGACTGAGGACTGACGATTGAGTATTGAGGATTGAGGATTGATTACTGAGTATTGAGGATTGAGGATTGAGGATTGAGGATTGAGGATTGGGGATTGAGTATTGAAGATTCAGTATTGAGGATTGAAGATTGAGAATTGAAGATTGATGATTGAACATTGAGGACTGAGCGTTCAGGGTTGAGTGATGAGAATTGATGTTTGTGGATAGAGATTTGAAGATTGCAGATTGAGTATTGAGTATTGAAAACTGTGAATTGAGGATATTCTATTGCGGATTGAGGATTGACAAATGATTGTTGAGGACTGAGGGCCGAAGATTGAGGATGCAGGATTGAGGATTCAGAATTGAGGTTTGAGGCCTGAGGATTGAGGTTTGAAGATTGAGTATTGAGTATTGAAGATTTGAGGATTGAGGATTGAGGATTGAGGTTTGACGAACGAGGATTGAGGATTGAGGATTGAGGATTGAAGATTGAGTATTGAGGATTGAAGACTGACGATTGAGGGCTGAGGATTGAGGATTGAGGGTTGAGGATTGAAGATTGAGTATTGAGGATTGAAAATTGAGGATTGAGGATTGAGGATTGAGGATTGAGTGTTGACGATTGAGGACGAGTACTGACGGTTGAGGGTTGAGGTTTGAGGGTTGAGGATTGAGGATTGGGGAATGACGATTGAGGATGGAGGATTGAGCATTGAGGATTGAAGTTTCAGGATTGATGATTGAGAATTGATGATTGAGGATTGAGGAATGAAGATTGTGGATTGGGTATTGAGGATTGAAGAATGAGGATTGAGGATTGAGGATTGAGGCTTGATGATTGAGGATTGAGGATTGAGGATTGAGGACTGAATATTGAGTATTGAGGATTGAAGATTGTGGATTGAGGATTGAGGGTTGAGGATTGAGGACGAGGACTGACGGTTGAGGACTGAGGTTTGAGGATTGAGGATTGAGGATTGAGGGACTGAGGATTGAAGATTGAGGATTGAGCATTGAGGATTGGAGATTGAGGACTGGGATGAGGATTGAAGATTGAGGATTAAGGATTGAGGATTGGGGATTGAGGATCTAGGATTGGATATTGATTATTGAGGATTGAAGATTGAGGATTGATGGGTTGAGTATTGAGAATTGAGAATCGAGGATGAGGGCTGAGGGTTGAGGATTGAGGTTTGAGGAACGAGGATTGAGGGTTGAGGATTGAGGATTGAGTATTGAGAATTGAGGATTGAGGATGAGGGATGAGGGTGAGGATTGAGGTTTGAGGAACGTGGATTGAGTGTTGAGGATTGAGGGCTGAGCAGAGACGATTGAGTATAGAGGATTGAGGATTGATTACTGGAGGATTGAGGATTGAGGATTGAGGATTGAAGATTGAGGATTGAGGATTGAGTGTTGACGATTGAGGACGAGTACTGACGGTTGAGGGTTGAGGTTTGAGGGTTGAGGATTGAGGATTGAGGACTGAGGATTGAGGATGGAGGATTGAGCATTGAGGATTGAAGTTTCAGGATTGAGGATTGAGAATTGATGATTGAGGATTGAGGAATGAAGATTGTGGATTGGGTATTGCGGATTGAAGAATGAGGATTGAGGATTGAGGATTGAGGATTGTAGATTGAGGATTAAGGATTGAGGATTGAGGACTGAATATTGAGTATTGAGAATTGAGAATCGAGGATGAGGGCTGAGGGTTGAGGATTGAGGTTTGAGGAACGAGGATTGAGGGTTGAGGATTGAGGATTGAGTATTGAGAATTGAGGATTGAGGATGAGGGCTGAGGGTTGAGGATAGAGGTTTGAGGAACGTGGATTGAGTGTTAAAGGATTGAGGACTGAGGAGAGACGATTGAGTATGGGAGGATTGAGGATTGATTACTGAGGATTGAGGATTGAGGATTGAGGATTGAGGATTGGGGATTGAGTATTGAAGATTGAGGATTAAGGATTGAGGATTGGGGATTGAGGATCTAGGATTGGAGATTGATTATTGAGGATTGAAGATTGAGGATTGAGGATTGAGTATTGAGAATTGAGAATTGAGGATGAGGGCTGAGGGTTGAGGATTGTGGTTTGAGAAACGAGGATTGAGGGTTGAGCATTGAGGACTCAGGATTGAGGATTGAGGATTGATTACTCAGGATTGAGGACCGAGGATTGAGGATTTACGATTGGGGATTGAGTATTGAAGATTCAGTATTGAGGATTGAAGATTGAGAATTGAAGATTGAGGATTGACCATTGAGGACTGAGCGTTCAGGGTTGAGTGATGAGAATTGAAGTTTGTGGATAGAGATTTGAAGATTGCAGATTGAGTATTGAGTATTGAAAACTGTGAATTGAGGATATTCTATTGCGGATTGAGGATTGACAACTGATTGTTGAGGACTGAGGGCTGAAGATCGAGGATGCAGGATTGAGGATTCAGAATTGAGGTTTGAGGTTTGAGGATTGAGGTTTGAGGACTGAAGACTGAGGATTGAGGGTTGAGAATTGAGGATTGAGGATTGAGGTTTGAAGATTGAGGATTGGGTATTGAGGATTGAAGAATGAGGATTGAGGATTGAAGAATGAGGATTGAGTATTGAGTATTGAGGATTGAGGATTGAAGATTGAGTATTGAGGATTAAAGATTGACGATTGAGGATTGAGGATTGAGGATTGAGAATTGAGGACTGAGGATTGAGGATTGAAGATTGAGGATTGGGTATTGAGGATTGAAGAGTGAGGATTGAAGGTTGAGGATTGAGGATTGAGTGTTGACGATTGAGGACGAGTACTGTCGGTTGAGGGTTGAGGTTTGAGGGTTGAGGATTGAGGATTGAGGACTGAGGATCGAGGATTGATGATTGAGGATTGAGTATTGAATATTGAGTATTGAGTATTGAGGATTGAAGATTGAGGATTGAGGATTGAGTGTTGACGATTGAGGACGAGGATTGACGGTTGAGGATTGAAGTTTGAGGGTTGAGGATTGAGGATTGAGGACTGAGGATTGAGGATTGAGGATTGAGCATTGAGGATTGATGATTGAGGACTGGGGATTGAGGATTGAAGATTGAGGATTAAGGATTGAAGATTGGGGATTCAGGATCTACGATTGGAGATTGATTATTGAGGATTGCAGATTGAGGATTGAGGATTGAGGATTGAGAATTGAGAATTGAGGATGCGGACTGAGGGTTGAGGATCGAGGTTTGAGGAACGAGGATTGAGGATAGAGGATTGAGGACTGAGGAATGACGATTGAGTATTGAAGATTGAGGATTGATTACTGAGGATTGAGGATTGAGGATTGAGGATTGAGGATTGAGGATTGAAGGTTCAGTATTGAGGATTGAAGATTGAGAATTGAGGATTGAGGATTGAACATTGAGGTCTGAGCGCTCAGGGTTGAGTGATGAGAATTGATGTTTGTGGATAGATATTTGAAGATTGCAGATTGATTATTGAGTATTGAAAACTGTGAATTGAGGATATTCTATTGGGGATTGAGGATTGACAGCTGATTGTTGAGGACTGAGGGCTGAAGATTGAGGATGCAGGATTGAGGATTCAGAACTGAGGTTTGAGGGCTGAGGATTGAGGACTGGAGAATGAGGATTGAGGATTGAGGATTGAGGATTGAAGATTGCAGATTGAGTATTGAGAATTGAAGATTGCGGATTGAGGATTGAGGATTGAGGATTGAGGATTGAAGATTGCAGATTGAGTATTGAGGATTGAAGATTGAGGATTGAGGATTGAGGATTGATGATCGAGGATTGAAGAATGAGCATTGAGGATTGAAGACTGACGATTGAGGGTTGAGGATGGAGGATTGAATATTGAGTATTGAGGATTGAAGATTGAGGATTGAAAATTGAGGATTGAAAATTGAGGATTGAGGATTGAGGAATGAGGATTGAGGATTGAGGATTGAGGATTGAAGATTGAAGATTGAGTATTGAGGAATGAAGATTGAGGATTGAGAATTGAGGATTGAGGATTGAGGATTGAGGATGAGGGCTGAGGGTTGAGGATTGAGGTTTGAGGACTGGGGACTGAGGATTGAGGATTGAGAATTGAGGATTGAGGATTGAGGATTGAAGATTGAGGATTGGGTATTGAGGATTGAAGAATGAGGAATGAAGATTGAGTATTGAGGATTGATTGTTGACGATTGAGGACGAGTACTGACGGTTGAGGGTTGAGGTTTGAGGGTTGAGGAATGAGGATTGAGGATTGAGGATTGAAGATTGCAGGTTGAGTATTGAGGATTGAAGATTGAGGATTGAGGATTGAGGATTGAGGATTGAGGATTGAAGATTGAGTATTGAGGATTGAAGGCTGACGATTGAGGATTGAGGATGGAGGATTGAATATTGAGTATTGTGGATTGAAGATTGAGGATTGAAAATTGAGGATTGAGGATTGAGGATTGAGGATTGATGATAGAGGATTGAGGATTGAGGATTGAAGATTGAGTATTGAGGATTGAAGATTGAGGATTGAGGATTGAGGATTGAGGATTGAGGATTGAGGATGAGGGCTGAGGGTTGAGGATTGAGGTTTGAGGACTGGGGACTGAGGATTGAGGATTGAGAATTGAGGATTGAGGATTGAGGATTGAAGATTGAGGATTGGGTATTGAGGATTGAAGAATGAGGATTGAAGACTCAGGATTGAGGATTGAGTGTTGACGATTGAGGACGAGTACTGACGGTTGAGGGTTGAGGTTTGAGGGTTGAGGATTGAGGATTGAGGACTGAGGATTGAGGATTGAGCATTGAGCAGTGAGGATTGAAGATTGAGGATTGAGGATTGAGAATTTATGATTGAGGATTGAGGAATGAAGATTGAGGATTGGGTATTGAGGATTGAAGAATGAGGATTGAGGATTGAGGATTGAGGATTGAGTATTGAGAATTGAGGATTGATGATTGAGGACTGAATATTGAGTATTGAGGATTGAAGATTGTGGATTGAGGATTGTGGGTTGAGGATTGAGGACGAGGACTGGCGGTTGAGGATTGAGGTTTGAGGATTGAGGATTGAGGATTGAGGACTGAGGATTGAAGATTGAGGATTGAGCATTGAGGATTGGAGGTTGAGGACTGGGGATTGAGGATTGAAGATTGAGGATTAAGGATTGAGGATTGGGGATTGAGGATCTAGGATTGGAGATTGATTATTGAGGATTGAAGATTGAGGATTGAGGATTGAGTATTGAGAATTGAGAATTGAGGATGAGGGCTGAGGGTTGAGGATTGAGGTTTGAGGAACGAGGATTGAGGGTTGAGGATTGAGGACTGAGGACTGACGATTGAGTATTGAGGATTGAGGATTGATTACTGAGTATTGAGGATTGAGGATTGAGGATTGAGGATTGAGGATTGGGGATTGAGTATTGAAGATTCAGTATTGAGGATTGAAGATTGAGAATTGAAGATTGATGATTGAACATTGAGGACTGAGCGTTCAGGGTTGAGTGATGAGAATTGATGTTTGTGGATAGAGATTTGAAGATTGCAGATTGAGTATTGAGTATTGAAAACTGTGAATTGAGGATATTCTATTGCGGATTGAGGATTGACAACTGATTGTTGAGGACTGAGGGCTGAAGATTGAGGATGCGGGATTGAGGATTCAGAATTGAGGTTTGAGGACTGAGGATTGAGGTTTGAAGATTGAGTATTGAGTATTGAAGATTGAGGATTGAGGATTGAGGATTGAGGTTTGACGAACGAGGATTGAGGATTGAGGATTGAGGATTGAAGATTGAGTATTGAGGATTGAAGACTGACGATTGAGGGCTGAGGACTGAGGATTGAGGATTGAGGATTGAAGATTGAGTATTGAGGATTGAAAATTGAGGATTGAGGATTGAGGATTGAGGATTGAGGATTGAAGAATGAGGATTGAGTGTTGAGGATTGAGGATTGAAGATTGCAGGTTGAGTATTGAGGATTGAAGATTGAGGATTGAGGATTGAGGATTGAGGATTGAGGATTGAAGATTGAGTATTGAGGATTGAAGACTGACGATTGAGGATTGAGGATGGAGGATTGAATATTGAGTATTGTGGATTGAAGACTGAGGATTGAAAATTGAGGATTGATGATTGAGGATTGAGGATTGAGGATTGAGGATTGAGGATTGATGATTGAAGATTGAGGATGGAGGATTGAATATTGAGTAATGTGGATTGAAGATTAAGATTGAGGATTGACGATTGAGATTGAGGATTGAGGATTGATGATTTAGAATTGAGGATTGAGGACTGAGGATTGAAGATTGAGGATTGGGTTTTTGAGGATTGAAGAATGAGGATTGAGGATTGAGAATTGAGGATTGAGGGTTGAGGATTGAAGACTGAGTATTGAGGATTGAAGATTCAGGATTGAGGAGTGAGTATTGAAGATTGAGGATGTGGGACTGAGGATTGAATATTGAGGATTGAGGATTGAGGATTGAGGATTGAGGATTGAGGATTGAGTATTGAGGATTGAAGATTGAGGACTGGGTATTGAGGATTGAAGAATGAGGATTGAGGATTGAGGATTGGGTATTGAGGTTTGAAGAATGAGGATTGAGGATTGAGGGTTGAGGATTGAGGATTGAGGATTGAGGATTGAAGATTGAGGATTGCGTATTGAGGATAGAACATTGAGGATTGAGGATTGAGTATTGAGGATTGAGGATTGAGGATTGAAGATTGAATATTAATGATTGAAGATTGAGGATCGAGGATTGAGTGTTGTGGATTGAGGACGAGGACTGAGGGTAGAGTATTGATGTTTAAGGTATGAGGATTGAGGATTGAAGATTGTGTATTGATTATTGAAGATTGAGGATTGAGGATTGAGGATTGAGGTTTGACGAACGAGGATTGAGGATTGAGGATTGAGGATTGAAGATTGAGTATTGAGGATTGAAGACTGACGATTGAGGGCTGAGGATTGAGGATTGAGGATTGAGGATTGAAGATTGAGTATTGAGGATTGAAAATTGAGTATTGAGGATAGAGGATTGAGGATTGAGGATTGAAGAATGAGGATTGAGTGTTGAGGATTGAGGATTGAAGATTGCAGGTTGAGTATTGAGGATTGAAGGTTGAGGATTGAGGATTGAGGATTGAGGATTGAGGATTGAAGATTGAGTATTGAGGATTGAAGACTGACGATTGAGGGTTGAGGATTGAGGATTGAGGATTGAGGATTGAAGATTGAGTATTGAGGATTGAAAATTGAGATTGAGGATTGAGGGTTGAGGATTGAGGATTGAAGAATGAGGATTGAGGATTGAGGATTGAGGATTGAGGATTGAAGATTGCAGATTGAGTATTGAGGATTGAAGATTGAGGATTGAGGATTGAGGATTGAGGATCGAGGATTGAAGATTGGGTATTGAGGATTGAAGACTGACGATTGAGGATTGAGGATGGAGGATTGAATATTGAGTATCGAGGATTGAAGATTGAGGATTGAAAATTGAGGATTGAGGATTGCGGATTGAGGATTGAGGATTGAGGATTGAGGATTGAGGATTGAAGATTGAGGATTGAGTATTGAGGAATGAAGATTGAGGATTGAGAATTGAGGATTGAGGATTGAGGATTGAGGATGAGGGCTGAGGGTTGAGGATTGAGGTTTGAGGACTGGGGACTGAGGATTGAGGATTGAGAATTGAGGATTGAGGATTGAGGATTGAAGATTGAGGATTGGGTATTGAGGATTGAAGAATGAGGATTGAGGATTGAGGATTGAGGATTGAGGATTGAGGATTGAGGATGAGGATTGAGGATTGAAGAATAAGGATTGAGGATTGAGGATTGGGTATTGAGGATTGAAGAATGAGGATTGAGGATTGAGGATTGAAGATTGAGGATTGACGATTGAGGATTGAGTATTGAATATTGAGTACTGAGGATTGAGGATTGAGGATTGAGGATTGAAGATTGAGTACTGAGGATTGAAGATTAAGATTGAGGATTGAGGATTGAGGATTGAGGATTGAGTATTGAGGATTTAGACTTGAGGATTGAGGATTGAGGATTGAAGATTGAGGATTGGGTGTTGAGGATTGAAGAATGAGGATTGAGGATTGAGGATTGAGGATTGAGGATTGAGGATTGAAGACTGAGTATTGAGGATTGAAGATTCAGGATTGAGGAGTGAGTATTGAAGATTGAGGATGTGGGACTGAGGATTGAATACTGAGGATTGAGGATTGAGGATTGAGGATTGAGGATTGAGTATTGAGGATTGAAGATTGAGGATTGGGTATTGAGGATTGAAGAATGAGGATTGAGGATTGAGGATTGGGTATTGAGGATTGAAGAATGAGGATTGAGGATTGAGGATTGAGGACTGAGGATTGAGGATTGAGGATTGAGGATTGAGGATTGAAGATTGAGGATTGAAGACTGACGATTGAGGGGTTGAGGATAGAGAATTGAGGATTGAGGATTGAGGATTGAAGATTGAGTATTGAGGATTGAAAATTGAGGATTGAGGATTGAGGATTGAGGATTGAGGATTGAAGAATGAGGATTGAAGATTGAGGATTGAGGATTGAGGATTGAAGATTGCAGATTGAGTATTGAGGATTGAAGGTTGAGGATTGAGGATTGAGGATTGGGGATTGAAGATTGAAGATTGAGTATTGAGGATTGAAGACTGACGATTGAGGATTGAGGATGGAGGATTGAATATTGAGTATTGAGGATTGAATATTGAGGATTGAAAATTGAGGTTTGAGGATTGAAGATTGAGGAGGGGATTGAATATTGAGTATTGTGGATTGATGATTGAGGATTGAGGATTGAGGATTGAGGACTGAATATTGAGTATTGAGGATTGAAGATTGTGGATTGAGGATTGAGGGTTGAGGATTGAGGACGAGGACTGACGGTTGAGGACTGAGGTTTGAGGATTGAGGATTGAGGATTGAGGACTGAGGATTGAAGATTGAGGATTGAGCATTGAGGATTGGAGATTGAGGACTGGGGATTGAGGATTGAAGATTGAGGATTAAGGATTGAGGATTGGGGATTGAGGATCTAGGATTGGAGATTGATTATTGAGGATTGAAGATTGAGTATTGAGGATTGAAAATTGAGGATTGAGGATTGAGGGTTGTGGATTGAGGATTGAAGAATGTGGATTGAGGATTGAGGATTGAGGATTGAAGATTGCAGATTGAGTATTGAGGATTGAAGATTGAGGATTGAGGATTGAGGATTGAGGATCGAGGATTGAAGATTGAGTATTGAGGATTGAAGGCTGACGATTGAGGATTGAGGATGGAGGATTGAATATTGAGTATTGAGGATTGAAGATTGAGGATTGAAAATTGAGGATTGAGGATTGAGGATTGAGGATTGAGGATTGAGGATTGAGGATTGAGGATTGAGGATTGAAGATTGAAGATTGAGTATTGAGAATGAAGATTGAGGATTGAGAATTGAGGATTGAGGATTGAGGATTGAGGATGAGGGCTGAGGGTTGAGGATTGAGGTTTGAGGACTGGGGACTGAGGATTGAGGATTGAGAATTGAGGATTGAGGTTGAGGATTGAAGATTGAGGATTGGGTATTGAGGATTGAAGAATGAGGATTGAAGATTGAGGATTGAGGATTGAGTGTTGACGATTGAGGACGAGTACTGACGGTTGAGGGTTGAGGTTTGAGGGTTGAGGATTGAGGATTGAGGACTGAGGATTGAGGATTGAGGATTGAGCATTGAGGATTGAAGATTGAGGATTGAGGATTGAGAATTGATGATTGAGGATTGAGGAATGAAGATTGTGGATTGGGTATTGAGGATTGAAGAATGAGGATTGAGGATTGAGGATTGAGGATTGAAGATTGAGGATTGAGGATTGAGGATTGAGGACTGAATATTGAGTATTGAGGATTGAAGATTGTGGATTGAGGATTGAGTGTTGAGGATTGAGGACGAGGACTGGCGTTTGAGGATTGAGGTTTGAGGATTGAGGATTGAGGGTTGAGGACTGAGGATTGAAGATTGAGGATTGAGCATTGAGGATTGGAGATTGAGGACTGGGGATTGAGGATTGAAGATTGAGGATTAAGGATTGAGGATTGGGGATTGAGGATCTAGGATTGGAGATTGATTATTGAGGATTGAAAATTGAGGATTGAGGATTGAGGATTGAGGATTGAGGATTGAAGAATGAGGATTGAGTGTTGAGGATTGAGGATTGAAGATTGCAGGTTGAGGATTGAGGTTTGAGGACTGGGGACTGAGGATTGAGGATTGAGAATTGAGGATTGAGGATTGAGGATTGAAGATTGAGTACTGAGGATTGAAGATTAAGATTGAGGATTGAGGATTGAGGATTGAGGATTGAGGATTGAGGATTTAGAATTGAGGATTGAGGATTGAGGATTGAAGATTGAGGATTGGGTATTGAGGATTGAAGAATGAGGATTGAGGATTGAGAATTGAGGATTGAGGATTGAGGACTGAAGACTGAGTATTGAGGATTGAAGATTCAGGATTGAGGAGTGAGTATTGAAGATTGAGGATGTGGGACTGAGGATTGAATATTGAGGATTGAGGACTGAGGATTGAGGATTGAGGATTGAGTATTGAGGATTGAAGATTGAGGACTGGGTATTGAGGATTGAAGAATGACGATTGAGGATTGAGGATTGGGTATTGAGGATTGAAGAATGAGGATTGAGGATTGAGGATTGAGGATTGAGGATTGAGGATTGAGGATTGAGGATTGAGGATTGAAGAATGAGGATTGAGGATTGAGGATTGGGTATTGAGGATTGAAGAATGAGGATTGAGGATTGAGGATTGAAGATTGAGGATTGACGATTGAGGATTGAGTATTGAATATTGAGTATTGAGGATTGAGGATTGAGGAATGAAGATTGTGGATTGGGTATTGAGGATTGAAGAATGAGGATTGAGGATTGAGGATTGAGGATTGAAGATTGAGGATTGAGGATTGAGGATTGAGGATTGAGGACTGAATATTGAGTATTGAGGATTGAAGATTGTGGATTGAGGATTGAGGGTTGAGGATTGACGACGAGGACTGGCGGTTGAGGATTGAGGTTTGAGGATTGAGGATTGAGGATTGAGGACTGAGGATTGAAGATTGAGGATTGAGCATTGAGGATTGGAGATTGAGGACTGGGGATTGAGGATTGAAGATTGAGGATTAAGGATTGAGGATTGGGGATTGAGGATCTAGGATTGGAGATTGATTATTGAGGATTGAAGATTGAGGATTGAGGATTGAGTATTGAGAATTGAGAATTGAGGATGAGGGCTGAGGGTTGAGGATTGAGGTTTGAGGAACGAGGATTGAGGGTTGAGGATTGAGGACTGAGGACTGACGATTGAGTATTGAGGATTGAGGATTGATTACTGAGTATTGAGGATTGAGGATTGAGGATTGAGGATTGAGGATTGGGGATTGAGTATTGAAGATTCAGTATTGAGGATTGAAGATTGAGAATTGAAGATTGATGATTGAACATTGAGGACTGAGCGTTCAGGGTTGAGTGATGAGAATTGATGTTTGTGGATAGAGATTTGAAGATTGCAGATTGAGTATTGAGTATTGAAAACTGTGAATTGAGGATATTCTATTGCGGATTGAGGATTGACAACTGATTGTTGAGGACTGAGGGCTGAAGATTGAGGATGCAGGATTGAGGATTCAGAATTGAGGTTTGAGGCCTGAGGATTGAGGTTTGAAGATTGAGTATTGAGTATTGAAGATTGAGGATTGAGGATTGAGGATTGAGGTTTGACGAACGAGGATTGAGGATTGAGGATTGAGGATTGAAGATTGAGTATTGAGGATTGAAGACTGACGATTGAGGGCTGAGGATTGAGGATTGAGGGTTGAGGATTGAAGATTGAGTATTGAGGATTGAAAATTGAGGATTGAGGATTGAGGATTGAGGATTGAGGATTGAAGAATGAGGATTGAGTGTTGAGGATTGAGGATTGAACATTGCAGGTTGAGTATTGAGGATTGAAGATTGAGGATTGAGGATTGAGGATTGAGGATTGAGGATTGAAGATTGAGTATTGAGGATTGAAGACTGACGATTGAGGATTGAGGATGGAGGATTGAATATTGAGTATTGTGGATTGAAGACTGAGGATTGAAAATTGAGGATTGAGGATTGAGGATTGAGGATTGAGGATTGAGGATTGAGGATTGAGGATTGAAGATTGAGGATGGAGGATTGAATATTGAGTAATGTGGATTCAAGATTGAGGATTGAAAATTGAGGATTGAGGATTGAGAATTGAGGATTGAGGACTGAGGATTGAGGATGAGGGCTGATGGTTGAGGATTGAGGTTTGAGGACTGGGGACTGAGGATTGAGGATTGATAATTGAGGATTCAGGATTGAGGATTGAAGATTGAGTACTGAGGATTGAAGATTAAGATTGAGGATTCAGGATTGAGGATTGAGGATTGAGGATTGAGGATTTAGAATTGAGGATTGAGGATTGAGGATTGAAGATTGAGGATTGGGTATTGAGGATTGAAGAATGAGGATTGAGGATTGAGAATTGAGGATTGAGGATTGAGGATTGAAGACTGAGTATTGAGGATTGAAGATTCAGGATTGAGGAGTGAGTATTGAAGATTGAGGATGTGGGACTAAGGATTGAATATTGAGGATTGAGGATTGAGGATTCAGGATTGAGGATTGAGTATTGAGGATTGAAGATTGAGGACTGGGTATTGAGGATTGAAGAATGAGGATTGAGGATTGAATATTGAGTATTGAGGATTGAGGATTGAGGATTGAGGATTGAAGATTGAGTACTGACGATTGAAGATTAAGATTGAGGATTGAGGATTGAGGATTGAGGATTGAGGATTGAGTATTGAGGATTTAGATTTGAGGATTGAGGATTGAGGATTGAAGATTGAGGATTGGGTGTTGAGGATTGAAGAATGAGGATTGAGGATTGAGGATTGAGGATTGAAGACTGAGTATTGAGGATTGAAGATTCAGGATTGAGGAGTGAGTATTGAAGATTGAGGATGTGGGACTGAGGATTGAATATTGAGGATTGAGGATTGAGGATTGAGGATTGAGGATTGAGTATTGAGGATTGAAGATTGAAGATTGGGTATTGAGGATTGAAGAATGAGGATTGAGGATTGAGGATTGGGTATTGAGGATTGAAGAATGAGGATTGAGGAATGAGGATTGAGGATTGAGGATTGAGGATTGAGGATTGAGGATTGAGGACTGAGGATTGAGGTTTGAGGAACGAGGATTGAGGATTGAGGATTCAGGATTGAAGATTGAGTATTGAGGATTGAAGACTGACGATTGAGGGCTGAGGGTTGAGGATTGAGGATTGAGGATTGAAGATTGAGTATTGAGGATTGAAAATTGAGGATTGAGGATTGAGGATTGAGGATTGAGGATTGAAGAATGAGGATTGAGTGCTGAGGATTGAGGATTGAAGATTGCAGGTTGAGTATTGAGGATTGAAGATTGAGGATTGAGGATTGAGGATTGAGGATTGAGGATTGAAGATTG
Source organism: Calliopsis andreniformis (assembly GCF_051401765.1). Taxonomy (NCBI): domain Eukaryota; kingdom Metazoa; phylum Arthropoda; class Insecta; order Hymenoptera; family Andrenidae; genus Calliopsis; species Calliopsis andreniformis. The sequence goes on along the minus strand of NW_027480459.1, from coordinate 4,238,440 downwards.
AGTATTGAGGATTGAAGACTGACGATTGAGGATTGAGGATGAAGCATTGAATATTGAGTATTGTGGATTGAAGATTGAGGATTGAAAATTGAGGATTGAGAATTGAGGATTGAGGATTGAGGATTGAGGATTGAGGATTGAGGATTGAAGATTGAGGATGGAGGATTGAATATTGAGTATTGTGGATTGAAGACTGAGGATCGAAAATTGAGGATTGAGGATTGAGAATTGAGGATTGAGGATTGAGGATTGAGGATGAGGGCTGAGGGTTGAGGATTGAGGTTTGAGGACTGGGGACTGAGGATTGAGGATTGAGAATTGAGGAGTGAGGATTGAGGATTGAAGATTGGGGATTGGGTATTGAGGATTGAAGAATGAGGATTGAGGATTGAGGATTGAGGATTGAGGATTGATGATTGAGGATTGAGGATTGAGGATTGAGGACTGAATATTGAGTATTGAGGATTGAAGATTGTGGATTGAGGATTGTGGGTTGAGGATTGAGGACGAGGACTGGCGGTTGAGGATTGAGGTTTGAGGATTGAGGATTGAGGATTGAGGACTGAGGATTGAAGATTGAGGATTGAGCATTGAGGATTGGAGGTTGAGGACTGGGGATTGAGGATTGAAGATTGAGGATTAAGGATTGAGGATTGGGGATTGAGGATCTAGGATTGGAGATTGATTATTGAGGATTGAAGATTGAGGATTGAGGATTGAGTATTGAGAATTGAGAATTGAGGATGAGGGCTGAGGGTTGAGGATTGAGGTTTGAGGAACGAGGATTGAGTGTTGAGGATTGAGGACTGAGGACTGACGATTGAGTATTGAGGATTGAGGATTGATTACTGAGTATTGAGGATTGAGGATTGAGGATTGAGGATTGAGGATTGGGGATTGAGTATTGAAGATTCAGTATTGAGGATTGAAGATTGAGAATTGAAGATTGATGATTGAACATTGAGGACTGAGCGTTCAGGGTTGAGTGATGAGAATTGATGTTTGTGGATAGAGATTTGAAGATTGCAGATTGAGTATTGAGTATTGAAAACTGTGAATTGAGGATATTCTATTGCGGATTGAGGATTGACAACTGATTGTTGAGGACTGAGGGCTGAAGATTGAGGATGCGGGATTGAGGATTCAGAATTGAGGTTTGAGGACTGAGGATTGAGGTTTGAAGATTGAGTATTGAGTATTGAAGATTGAGGATTGAGGATTGAGGATTGAGGTTTGACGAACGAGGATTCAGGATTGAGGATTGAGGATTGAAGATTGAGTATTGAGGATTGAAGACTGACGATTGAGGGCTGAGGACTGAGGATTGAAGATTGAGGATTGAAGATTGAGTATTGAGGATTGAAAATTGAGGATTGAGGATTGAGGATTGAGGATTGAGGATTGAAGAATGAGGATTGAGTGTTGAGGATTGAGGATTGAAGATTGCAGGTTGAGTATTGAGGATTGAAGATTGAGGATTGAGGATTGAGGATTGAGGATTGAGGATTGAAGATTGAGTATTGAGGATTGAAGACTGACGATTGAGGATTGAGGATGGAGGATTGAATATTGAGTATTGTGGATTGAAGACTGAGGATTGAAAATTGAGGATTGATGATTGAGGATTGAGGATTGAGGATTGAGGATTGAGGATTGATGATTGAAGATTGAGGATGGAGGATTGAATATTGAGTAATGTGGATTGAAGATTAAGATTGAGGATTGACGATTGAGGATTGAGGATTGAGGATTGATGATTTAGAATTGAGGATTGAGGACTGAGGATTGAAGATTGAGGATTGGGTTTTGAGGATTGAAGAATGAGGATTGAGGATTGAGAATTGAGGATTGAGGGTTGAGGATTGAAGACTGAGTATTGAGGATTGAAGATTCAGGATTGAGGAGTGAGTATTGAAGATTGAGGATGTGGGACTGAGGATTGAATATTGAGGATTGAGGATTGAGGATTGAGGATTGAGGATTGAGGATTGAGTATTGAGGATTGAAGATTGAGGACTGGGTATTGAGGATTGAAGAATGAGGATTGAGGATTGAGGATTGGGTATTGAGGTTTGAAGAATGAGGATTGAGGATTGAGGGTTGAGGATTGAGGATTGAGGATTGAGGATTGAAGATTGAGGATTGCGTATTGAGGATAGAACATTGAGGATTGAGGATTGAGTATTGAGGATTGAGGATTGAGGATTGAAGATTGAATATTAATGATTGAAGATTGAGGATCGAGGATTGAGTGTTGTGGATTGAGGACGAGGACTGAGGGTAGAGTATTGATGTTTAAGGTATGAGGATTGAGGATTGAAGATTGAGTATTGATTATTGAAGATTGAGGATTGAGGATTGAGGATTGAGGTTTGACGAACGAGGATTGAGGATTGAGGATTGAGGATTGAAGATTGAGTATTGAGGATTGAAGACTGACGATTGAGGGCTGAGGATTGAGGATTGAGGATTGAGGATTGAAGATTGAGTATTGAGGATTGAAAATTGAGTATTGAGGATAGAGGATTGAGGATTGAGGATTGAAGAATGAGGATTGAGTGTTGAGGATTGAGGATTGAAGATTGCAGGTTGAGTATTGAGGATTGAAGGTTGAGGATTGAGGATTGAGGATTGAGGATTGAGGATTGAAGATTGAGTATTGAGGATTGAAGACTGACGATTGAGGGTTGAGGATTGAGGATTGAGGATTGAGGATTGAAGATTGAGTATTGAGGATTGAAAATTGAGGATTGAGGATTGAGGGTTGAGGATTGAGGATTGAAGAATGAGGATTGAGGATTGAGGATTGAGGATTGAGGATTGAAGATTGCAGATTGAGTATTGAGGATTGAAGATTGAGGATTGAGGATTGAGGATTGAGGATCGAGGATTGAAGATTGGGTATTGAGGATTGAAGACTGACGATTGAGGATTGAGGATGGAGGATTGAATATTGAGTATCGAGGATTGAAGATTGAGGATTGAAAATTGAGGATTGAGGATTGCGGATTGAGGATTGAGGATTGAGGATTGAGGATTGAGGATTGAAGATTGAGGATTGAGTATTGAGGAATGAAGATTGAGGATTGAGAATTGAGGATTGAGGATTGAGGATTGAGGATGAGGGCTGAGGGTTGAGGATTGAGGTTTGAGGACTGGGGACTGAGGATTGAGGATTGAGAATTGAGGATTGAGGATTGAGGATTGAAGATTGAGGATTGGGTATTGAGGATTGAAGAATGAGGATTGAGGATTGAGGATTGAGGATTGAGGATTGAGGATTGAGGATTGAGGATTGAGGATTGAAGAATAAGGATTGAGGATTGAGGATTGGGTATTGAGGATTGAAGAATGAGGATTGAGGATTGAGGATTGAAGATTGAGGATTGACGATTGAGGATTGAGTATTGAATATTGAGTACTGAGGATTGAGGATTGAGGATTGAGGATTGAAGATTGAGTACTGAGGATTGAAGATTAAGATTGAGGATTGAGGATTGAGGATTGAGGATTGAGTATTGAGGATTTAGACTTGAGGATTGAGGACTGAGGATTGAAGATTGAGGATTGGGTGTTGAGGATTGAAGAATGAGGATTGAGGATTGAGGATTGAGGATTGAGGATTGAGGATTGAAGACTGAGTATTGAGGATTGAAGATTCAGGATTGAGGAGTGAGTATTGAAGATTGAGGATGTGGGACTGAGGATTGAATACTGAGGATTGAGGATTGAGGATTGAGGATTGAGGATTGAGTATTGAGGATTGAAGATTGAGGATTGGGTATTGAGGATTGAAGAATGAGGATTGAGGATTGAGGATTGGGTATTGAGGATTGAAGAATGAGGATTGAGGATTGAGGATTGAGGATTGAGGATTGAGGATTGAGGATTGAGGATTGAGGATTGAAGATTGAGGATTGAAGACTGACGATTGAGGGTTGAGGATAGAGGATTGAGGATTGAGGATTGAGGATTGAAGATTGAGTATTGAGGATTGAAAATTGAGGATTGAGGATTGAGAATTGAGGATTGAGGACTGAGGATTGAGGATGAGGGCTGATGGTTGAGGATTGAGGTTTGAGGACTGGGGACTGAGGATTGAGGATTGATAATTGAGGATTCAGGATTGAGGATTGAAGATTGAGTACTGAGGATTGAAGATTAAGATTGAGGATTCAGGATTGAGGATTGAGGATTGAGGATTGAGGATTTAGAATTGAGGATTGAGGATTGAGGATTGAAGATTGAGGATTGGGTATTGAGGATTGAAGAATGAGGATTGAGGATTGAGAATTGAGGATTGAGGATTGAGGATTGAAGACTGAGTATTGAGGATTGAAGATTCAGGATTGAGGAGTGAGTATTGAAGATTGAGGATGTGGGACTAAGGATTGAATATTGAGGATTGAGGATTGAGGATTGAGGATTGAGGATTGAGTATTGAGGATTGAAGATTGAGGACTGGGTATTGAGGATTGAAGAATGAGGATTGAGGATTGAATATTGAGTATTGAGGATTGAGGATTGAGGATTGAGGATTGAAGATTGAGTACTGACGATTGAAGATTAAGATTGAGGATTGAGGATTGAGGATTGAGGATTGAGGATTGAGTATTGAGGATTTAGATTTGAGGATTGAGGATTGAGGATTGAAGATTGAGGATTGGGTGTTGAGGATTGAAGAATGAGGATTGAGGATTGAGGATTGAGGATTGAAGACTGAGTATTGAGGATTGAAGATTCAGGATTGAGGAGTGAGTATTGAAGATTGAGGATGTGGGACTGAGGATTGAATATTGAGGATTGAGGATTGAGGATTGAGGATTGAGGATTGAGTATTGAGGATTGAAGATTGAAGATTGGGTATTGAGGATTGAAGAATGAGGATTGAGGATTGAGGATTGGGTATTGAGGATTGAAGAATGAGGATTGAGGAATGAGGATTGAGGATTGAGGATTGAGGATTGAGGATTGAGGATTGAGGACTGAGGATTGAGGTTTGAGGAACGAGGATTGAGGATTGAGGATTCAGGATTGAAGATTGAGTATTGAGGATTGAAGACTGACGATTGAGGGCTGAGGGTTGAGGATTGAGGATTGAGGATTGAAGATTGAGTATTGAGGATTGAAAATTGAGGATTGAGGATTGAGGATTGAGGATTGAGGATTGAAGAATGAGGATTGAGTGCTGAGGATTGAGGATTGAAGATTGCAGGTTGAGTATTGAGGATTGAAGATTGAGGATTGAGGATTGAGGATTGAGGATTGAGGATTGAAGATTGAGTATTGAGGATTGAAGACTGACGATTGAGGATTGAGGATGAAGCATTGAATATTGAGTATTGTGGATTGAAGATTGAGGATTGAAAATTGAGGATTGAGAATTGAGGATTGAGGATTGAGGATTGAGGATTGAGGATTGAGGATTGAAGATTGAGGATGGAGGATTGAATATTGAGTATTGTGGATTGAAGACTGAGGATCGAAAATTGAGGATTGAGGATTGAGAATTGAGGATTGAGGATTGAGGATTGAGGATGAGGGCTGAGGGTTGAGGATTGAGGTTTGAGGACTGGGGACTGAGGATTGAGGATTGAGAATTGAGGAGTGAGGATTGAGGATTGAAGATTGGGGATTGGGTATTGAGGATTGAAGAATGAGGATTGAGGATTGAGGATTGAGGATTGAGGATTGATGATTGAGGATTGAGGATTGAGGATTGAGGACTGAATATTGAGTATTGAGGATTGAAGATTGTGGATTGAGGATTGTGGGTTGAGGATTGAGGACGAGGACTGGCGGTTGAGGATTGAGGTTTGAGGATTGAGGATTGAGGATTGAGGACTGAGGATTGAAGATTGAGGATTGAGCATTGAGGATTGGAGGTTGAGGACTGGGGATTGAGGATTGAAGATTGAGGATTAAGGATTGAGGATTGGGGATTGAGGATCTAGGATTGGAGATTGATTATTGAGGATTGAAGATTGAGGATTGAGGATTGAGTATTGAGAATTGAGAATTGAGGATGAGGGCTGAGGGTTGAGGATTGAGGTTTGAGGAACGAGGATTGAGGGTTGAGGATTGAGGACTGAGGACTGACGATTGAGTATTGAGGATTGAGGATTGATTACTGAGTATTGAGGATTGAGGATTGAGGATTGAGGATTGAGGATTGGGGATTGAGTATTGAAGATTCAGTATTGAGGATTGAAGATTGAGAATTGAAGATTGATGATTGAACATTGAGGACTGAGCGTTCAGGGTTGAGTGATGAGAATTGATGTTTGTGGATAGAGATTTGAAGATTGCAGATTGAGTATTGAGTATTGAAAACTGTGAATTGAGGATATTCTATTGCGGATTGAGGATTGACAACTGATTGTTGAGGACTGAGGGCTGAAGATTGAGGATGCGGGATTGAGGATTCAGAATTGAGGTTTGAGGACTGAGGATTGAGGTTTGAAGATTGAGTATTGAGTATTGAAGATTGAGGATTGAGGATTGAGGATTGAGGTTTGACGAACGAGGATTGAGGATTGAGGATTGAGGATTGAAGATTGAGTATTGAGGATTGAAGACTGACGATTGAGGGCTGAGGACTGAGGATTGAGGATTGAGGATTGAAGATTGAGTATTGAGGATTGAAAATTGAGGATTGAGGATTGAGGATTGAGGATTGAGGATTGAAGAATGAGGATTGAGTGTTGAGGATTGAGGATTGAAGATTGCAGGTTGAGTATTGAGGATTGAAGATTGAGGATTGAGGATTGAGGATTGAGGATTGAGGATTGAAGATTGAGTATTGAGGATTGAAGACTGACGATTGAGGATTGAGGATGGAGGATTGAATATTGAGTATTGTGGATTGAAGACTGAGGATTGAAAATTGAGGATTGATGATTGAGGATTGAGGATTGAGGATTGAGGATTGAGGATTGATGATTGAAGATTGAGGATGGAGGATTGAATATTGAGTAATGTGGATTGAAGATTAAGATTGAGGATTGACGATTGAGGATTGAGGATTGAGGATTGATGATTTAGAATTGAGGATTGAGGACTGAGGATTGAAGATTGAGGATTGGGTTTTGAGGATTGAAGAATGAGGATTGAGGATTGAGAATTGAGGATTGAGGGTTGAGGATTGAAGACTGAGTACTGAGGATTGAAGATTCAGGATTGAGGAGTGAGTATTGAAGATTGAGGATGTGGGACTGAGGATTGAATATTGAGGATTGAGGATTGAGGATTGAGGATTGAGGATTGAGGATTGAGTGTTGAGGATTGAGGATTGAAGATTGCAGGTTGAGTATTGAGGATTGAAGGTTGAGGATTGAGGATTGAGGATTGAGGATTGAGGATTGAAGATTGAGTATTGAGGATTGAAGACTGACGATTGAGGGTTGAGGATTGAGGATTGAGGATTGAGGATTGAAGATTGAGTATTGAGGATTGAAAATTGAGGATTGAGGATTGAGGGTTGAGGATTGAGGATTGAAGAATGAGGATTGAGGATTGAGGATTGAGGATTGAGGATTGAAGATTGCAGATTGAGTATTGAGGATTGAAGATTGAGGATTGAGGATTGAGGATTGAGGATCGAGGATTGAAGATTGGGTATTGAGGATTGAAGACTGACGATTGAGGATTGAGGATGGAGGATTGAATATTGAGTATCGAGGATTGAAGATTGAGGATTGAAAATTGAGGATTGAGGATTGCGGATTGAGGATTGAGGATTGAGGATTGAGGATTGAGGATTGAAGATTGAGGATTGAGTATTGAGGAATGAAGATTGAGGATTGAGAATTGAGGATTGAGGATTGAGGATTGAGGATGAGGGCTGAGGGTTGAGGATTGAGGTTTGAGGACTGGGGACTGAGGATTGAGGATTGAGAATTGAGGATTGAGGATTGAGGATTGAAGATTGAGGATTGGGTATTGAGGATTGAAGAATGAGGATTGAGGATTGAGGATTGAGGATTGAGGATTGAGGATTGAGGATTGAGGATTGAGGATGAGGGCTGAGGGTTGAGGATTGAGGTTTGAGGACTGGGGACTGAGGATTGAGGATTGAGAATTGAGGAGTGAGGATTGAGGATTGAAGATTGGGGATTGGGTATTGAGGATTGAAGAATGAGGATTGAGGATTGAGGATTGAGGATTGAGGATTGATGATTGAGGATTGAGGATTGAGGATTGAGGACTGAATATTGAGTATTGAGGATTGAAGATTGTGGATTGAGGATTGTGGGTTGAGGATTGAGGACGAGGACTGGCGGTTGAGGATTGAGGTTTGAGGATTGAGGATTGAGGATTGAGGACTGAGGATTGAAGATTGAGGATTGAGCATTGAGGATTGGAGGTTGAGGACTGGGGATTGAGGATTGAAGATTGAGGATTAAGGATTGAGGATTGGGGATTGAGGATCTAGGATTGGAGATTGATTATTGAGGATTGAAGATTGAGGATTGAGGATTGAGTATTGAGAATTGAGAATTGAGGATGAGGGCTGAGGGTTGAGGATTGAGGTTTGAGGAACGAGGATTGAGGGTTGAGGATTGAGGACTGAGGACTGACGATTGAGTATTGAGGATTGAGGATTGATTACTGAGTATTGAGGATTGAGGATTGAGGATTGAGGATTGAGGATTGGGGATTGAGTATTGAAGATTCAGTATTGAGGATTGAAGATTGAGAATTGAAGATTGATGATTGAACATTGAGGACTGAGCGTTCAGGGTTGAGTGATGAGAATTGATGTTTGTGGATAGAGATTTGAAGATTGCAGATTGAGTATTGAGTATTGAAAACTGTGAATTGAGGATATTCTATTGCGGATTGAGGATTGACAACTGATTGTTGAGGACTGAGGGCTGAAGATTGAGGATGCGGGATTGAGGATTCAGAATTGAGGTTTGAGGACTGAGGATTGAGGTTTGAAGATTGAGTATTGAGTATTGAAGATTGAGGATTGAGGATTGAGGATTGAGGTTTGACGAACGAGGATTGAGGATTGAGGATTGAGGATTGAAGATTGAGTATTGAGGATTGAAGACTGACGATTGAGGGCTGAGGACTGAGGATTGAGGATTGAGGATTGAAGATTGAGTATTGAGGATTGAAAATTGAGGATTGAGGATTGAGGATTGAGGATTGAGGATTGAAGAATGAGGATTGAGTGTTGAGGATTGAGGATTGAAGATTGCAGGTTGAGTATTGAGGATTGAAGATTGAGGATTGAGGATTGAGGATTGAGGATTGAGGATTGAAGATTGAGTATTGAGGATTGAAGACTGACGATTGAGGATTGAGGATGGAGGATTGAATATTGAGTATTGTGGATTGAAGACTGAGGATTGAAAATTGAGGATTGATGATTGAGGATTGAGGATTGAGGATTGAGGATTGAGGATTGATGATTGAAGATTGAGGATGGAGGATTGAATATTGAGTAATGTGGATTGAAGATTAAGATTGAGGATTGACGATTGAGGATTGAGGATTGAGGATTGATGATTTAGAATTGAGGATTGAGGACTGAGGATTGAAGATTGAGGATTGGGTTTTGAGGATTGAAGAATGAGGATTGAGGATTGAGAATTGAGGATTGAGGGTTGAGGATTGAAGACTGAGTACTGAGGATTGAAGATTCAGGATTGAGGAGTGAGTATTGAAGATTGAGGATGTGGGACTGAGGATTGAATATTGAGGATTGAGGATTGAGGATTGAGGATTGAGGATTGAGGATTGAGTGTTGAGGATTGAGGATTGAAGATTGCAGGTTGAGTATTGAGGATTGAAGGTTGAGGATTGAGGATTGAGGATTGAGGATTGAGGATTGAAGATTGAGTATTGAGGATTGAAGACTGACGATTGAGGGTTGAGGATTGAGGATTGAGGATTGAGGATTGAAGATTGAGTATTGAGGATTGAAAATTGAGGATTGAGGATTGAGGGTTGAGGATTGAGGATTGAAGAATGAGGATTGAGGATTGAGGATTGAGGATTGAGGATTGAAGATTGCAGATTGAGTATTGAGGATTGAAGATTGAGGATTGAGGATTGAGGATTGAGGATCGAGGATTGAAGATTGGGTATTGAGGATTGAAGACTGACGATTGAGGATTGAGGATGGAGGATTGAATATTGAGTATCGAGGATTGAAGATTGAGGATTGAAAATTGAGGATTGAGGATTGCGGATTGAGGATTGAGGATTGAGGATTGAGGATTGAGGATTGAAGATTGAGGATTGAGTATTGAGGAATGAAGATTGAGGATTGAGAATTGAGGATTGAGGATTGAGGATTGAGGATGAGGGCTGAGGGTTGAGGATTGAGGTTTGAGGACTGGGGACTGAGGATTGAGGATTGAGAATTGAGGATTGAGGATTGAGGATTGAAGATTGAGGATTGGGTATTGAGGATTGAAGAATGAGGATTGAGGATTGAGGATTGAGGATTGAGGATTGAGGATTGAGGATTGAGGATTGAGGATTGAAGAATAAGGATTGAGGATTGAGGATTGGGTATTGAGGATTGAAGAATGAGGATTGAGGATTGAGGATTGAAGATTGAGGATTGACGATTGAGGATTGAGTATTGAATATTGAGTACTGAGGATTGAGGATTGAGGATTGAGGATTGAAGATTGAGTACTGAGGATTGAAGATTAAGATTGAGGATTGAGGATTGAGGATTGAGGATTGAGTATTGAGGATTTAGACTTGAGGATTGAGGATTGAGGATTGAAGATTGAGGATTGGGTGTTGAGGATTGAAGAATGAGGATTGAGGATTGAGGATTGAGGATTGAGGATTGAGGATTGAAGACTGAGTATTGAGGATTGAAGATTCAGGATTGAGGAGTGAGTATTGAAGATTGAGGATGTGGGACTGAGGATTGAATACTGAGGATTGAGGATTGAGGATTGAGGATTGAGGATTGAGTATTGAGGATTGAAGATTGAGGATTGGGTATTGAGGATTGAAGAATGAGGATTGAGGATTGAGGATTGGGTATTGAGGATTGAAGAATGAGGATTGAGGATTGAGGATTGAGGATTGAGGATTGAGGATTGAGGATTGAGGATTGAGGATTGAAGATTGAGGATTGAAGACTGACGATTGAGGGTTGAGGATAGAGGATTGAGGATTGAGGATTGAGGATTGAAGATTGAGTATTGAGGATTGAAAATTGAGGATTGAGGATTGAGGATTGAGGATTGAGGATTGAAGAATGAGGATTGAAGATTGAGGATTGAGGATTGAGGATTGAAGATTGCAGATTGAGTATTGAGGATTGAAGGTTGAGGATTGAGGATTGAGGATTGGGGATTGAAGATTGAAGATTGAGTATTGAGGATTGAAGACTGACGATTGAGGATTGAGGATGGAGGATTGAATATTGAGTATTGAGGATTGAATATTGAGGATTGAAAATTGAGGTTTGAGGATTGAAGATTGAGGATGGAGGATTGAATATTGAGTATTGTGGATTGATGATTGAGGATTGAGGATTGAGGATTGAGGACTGAATATTGAGTATTGAGGATTGAAGATTGTGGATTGAGGATTGAGGGTTGAGGATTGAGGACGAGGACTGACGGTTGAGGACTGAGGTTTGAGGATTGAGGATTGAGGATTGAGGACTGAGGATTGAAGATTGAGGATTGAGCATTGAGGATTGGAGATTGAGGACTGGGGATTGAGGATTGAAGATTGAGGATTAAGGATTGAGGATTGGGGATTGAGGATCTAGGATTGGAGATTGATTATTGAGGATTGAAGATTGATTATTGAGGATTGAAAATTGAGGATTGAGGATTGAGGGTTGTGGATTGAGGATTGAAGAATGTGGATTGAGGATTGAGGATTGAGGATTGAAGATTGCAGATTGAGTATTGAGGATTGAAGATTGAGGATTGAGGATTGAGGATTGAGGATCGAGGATTGAAGATTGAGTATTGAGGATTGAAGGCTGACGATTGAGGATTGAGGATGGAGGATAGAATATTGAGTATTGAGGATTGAAGATTGAGGATTGAAAATTGAGGATTGAGGATTGAGGATTGAGGATTGAGGATTGAGGATTGAGGATTGAGGATTGAAGATTGAAGATTGAGTATTGAGGAATGAAGATTGAGGATTGAGAATTGAGGATTGAGGATTGAGGATTGAGGATGAGGGCTGAGGGTTGAGGATTGAGGTCTGAGGACTGGGGACTGAGGATTGAGGATTGAGAATTGAGGATTGAGGTTGAGGATTGAAGATTGAGGATTGGGTATTGAGGATTGAAGAATGAGGATTGAAGATTGAGGATTGAGGATTGAGTGTTGACGATTGAGGACGAGTACTGACGGTTGAGGGTTGAGGTTTGAGGGTTGAGGATTGAGGATTGAGGACTGAGGGTTGAGGATTGAGGATTGAGCATTGAGGATTGAAGATTGAGGATTGAGGATTGAGAATTGATGATTGAGGATTGAGGAATGAAGATTGTGGATTGGGTATTGAGGATTGAAGAATGAGGATTGAGGATTGAGGATTGAGGATTGAAGATTGAGGATTGAGGATTGAGGATTGAGGACTGAATATTGAGTATTGAGGATTGAAGATTGTGGATTGAGGATTGAGTGTTGAGGATTGAGGACGAGGACTGGCGTTTGAGGATTGAGGTTTGAGGATTGAGGATTGAGGGTTGAGGACTGAGGATTGAAGATTGAGGATTGAGCATTGAGGATTGGAGATTGAGGAATGGGGATTGAGGATTGAAGATTGAGGATTAAGGATTGAGGATTGGGGATTGAGGATCTAGGATTGGAGATAGATTATTGAGGATTGAAAATTGAGGATTGAGGATTGAGGATTGAGGATTGAGGATTGAAGAATGAGGATTGAGTGTTGAGGATTGAGGATTGAAGATTGCAGGTTGAGGATTGAGGTTTGAGGACTGGGGACTGAGGATTGAGGATTGAGAATTGAGGATTGAGGATTGAGGATTGAAGATTGAGTACTGAGGATTGAAGATTAAGATTGAGGATTGAGGATTGAGGATTGAGGATTGAGGATTGAGGATTTAGAATTGAGGATTGAGGATTGAGGATTGAAGATTGAGGATTGGGTATTGAGGATTGAAGAATGAGGATTGAGGATTGAGAATTGAGGATTGAGGATTGAGGACTGAAGACTGAGTATTGAGGATTGAAGATTCAGGATTGAGGAGTGAGTATTGAAGATTGAGGATGTGGGACTGAGGATTGAATATTGAGGATTGAGGACTGAGGATTGAGGATTGAGGATTGAGTATTGAGGATTGAAGATTGAGGACTGGGTATTGAGGATTGAAGAATGAGGATTGAGGATTGAGGATTGGGTATTGAGGATTGAAGAATGAGGATTGAGGATTGAGGATTGAGGATTGAGGATTGAGGATTGAGGATTGAGGATTGAGGATTGAAGAATGAGGATTGAGGATTGAGGATTGGGTATTGAGGATTGAAGAATGAGGATTGAGGATTGAGGATTGAAGATTGAGGATTGACGATTGAGGATTGAGTATTGAATATTGAGTATTGAGGATTGAGGATTGAGGAATGAAGATTGTGGATTGGGTATTGAGGATTGAAGAATGAGGATTGAGGATTGAGGATTGAGGATTGAAGATTGAGGATTGAGGATTGAGGATTGAGGATTGAGGACTGAATATTGAGTATTGAGGATTGAAGATTGTGGATTGAGGATTGAGGGTTGAGGATTGACGACGAGGACTGGCGGTTGAGGATTGAGGTTTGAGGATTGAGGATTGAGGATTGAGGACTGAGGATTGAAGATTGAGGATTGAGCATTGAGGATTGGAGATTGAGGACTGGGGATTGAGGATTGAAGATTGAGGATTAAGGATTGAGGATTGGGGATTGAGGATCTAGGATTGGAGATTGATTATTGAGGATTGAAGATTGAGGATTGAGGATTGAGTATTGAGAATTGAGAATTGAGGATGAGGGCTGAGGGTTGAGGATTGAGGTTTGAGGAACGAGGATTGAGGGTTGAGGATTGAGGACTGAGGACTGACGATTGAGTATTGAGGATTGAGGATTGATTACTGAGTATTGAGGATTGAGGATTGAGGATTGAGGATTGAGGATTGGGGATTGAGTATTGAAGATTCAGTATTGAGGATTGAAGATTGAGAATTGAAGATTGATGATTGAACATTGAGGACTGAGCGTTCAGGGTTGAGTGATGAGAATTGATGTTTGTGGATAGAGATTTGAAGATTGCAGATTGAGTATTGAGTATTGAAAACTGTGAATTGAGGATATTCTATTGCGGATTGAGGATTGACAACTGATTGTTGAGGACTGAGGGCTGAAGATTGAGGATGCAGGATTGAGGATTCAGAATTGAGGTTTGAGGCCTGAGGATTGAGGTTTGAAGATTGAGTATTGAGTATTGAAGATTGAGGATTGAGGATTGAGGATTGAGGTTTGACGAACGAGGATTGAGGATTGAGGATTGAGGATTGAAGATTGAGTATTGAGGATTGAAGACTGACGATTGAGGGCTGAGGATTGAGGATTGAGGGTTGAGGATTGAAGATTGAGTATTGAGGATTGAAAATTGAGGATTGAGGATTGAGGATTGAGGATTGAGGATTGAAGAATGAGGATTGAGTGTTGAGGATTGAGGATTGAACATTGCAGGTTGAGTATTGAGGATTGAAGATTGAGGATTGAGGATTGAGGATTGAGGATTGAGGATTGAAGATTGAGTATTGAGGATTGAAGACTGACGATTGAGGATTGAGGATGGAGGATTGAATATTGAGTATTGTGGATTGAAGACTGAGGATTGAAAATTGAGGATTGAGGATTGAGGATTGAGGATTGAGGATTGAGGATTGAGGATTGAGGATTGAAGATTGAGGATGGAGGATTGAATATTGAGTAATGTGGATTCAAGATTGAGGATTGAAAATTGAGGATTGAGGATTGAGAATTGAGGATTGAGGACTGAGGATTGAGGATGAGGGCTGATGGTTGAGGATTGAGGTTTGAGGACTGGGGACTGAGGATTGAGGATTGATAATTGAGGATTCAGGATTGAGGATTGAAGTTTGAGTACTGAGGATTGAAGATTAAGATTGAGGATTCAGGATTGAGGATTGAGGATTGAGGATTGAGGATTTAGAATTGAGGATTGAGGATTGAGGATTGAAGATTGAGGATTGGGTATTGAGGATTGAAGAATGAGGATTGAGGATTGAGAATTGAGGATTGAGGATTGAGGATTGAAGACTGAGTATTGAGGATTGAAGATTCAGGATTGAGGAGTGAGTATTGAAGATTGAGGATGTGGGACTAAGGATTGAATATTGAGGATTGAGGATTGAGGATTGAGGATTGAGGATTGAGTATTGAGGATTGAAGATTGAGGACTGGGTATTGAGGATTGAAGAATGAGGATTGAGGATTGAATATTGAGTATTGAGGATTGAGGATTGAGGATTGAGGATTGAAGATTGAGTACTGACGATTGAAGATTAAGATTGAGGATTGAGGATTGAGGATTGAGGATTGAGGATTGAGTATTGAGGATTTAGATTTGAGGATTGAGGATTGAGGATTGAAGATTGAGGATTGGGTGTTGAGGATTGAAGAATGAGGATTGAGGATTGAGGATTGAGGATTGAAGACTGAGTATTGAGGATTGAAGATTCAGGATTGAGGAGTGAGTATTGAAGATTGAGGATGTGGGACTGAGGATTGAATATTGAGGATTGAGGATTGAGGATTGAGGATTGAGGATTGAGTATTGAGGATTGAAGATTGAAGATTGGGTATTGAGGATTGAAGAATGAGGATTGAGGATTGAGGATTGGGTATTGAGGATTGAAGAATGAGGATTGAGGAATGAGGATTGAGGATTGAGGATTGAGGATTGAGGATTGAGGATTGAGGACTGAGGATTGAGGTTTGAGGAACGAGGATTGAGGATTGAGGATTCAGGATTGAAGATTGAGTATTGAGGATTGAAGACTGACGATTGAGGGCTGAGGGTTGAGGATTGAGGATTGAGGATTGAAGATTGAGTATTGAGGATTGAAAATTGAGGATTGAGGATTGAGGATTGAGGATTGAGGATTGAAGAATGAGGATTGAGTGCTGAGGATTGAGGATTGAAGATTGCAGGTTGAGTATTGAGGATTGAAGATTGAGGATTGAGGATTGAGGATTGAGGATTGAGGATTGAAGATTGAGTATTGAGGATTGAAGACTGACGATTGAGGATTGAGGATGAAGCATTGAATATTGAGTATTGTGGATTGAAGATTGAGGATTGAAAATTGAGGATTGAGAATTGAGGATTGAGGATTGAGGATTGAGGATTGAGGATTGAGGATTGAAGATTGAGGATGGAGGATTGAATATTGAGTATTGTGGATTGAAGACTGAGGATCGAAAATTGAGGATTGAGGATTGAGAATTGAGGATTGAGGATTGAGGATTGAGGATGAGGGCTGAGGGTTGAGGATTGAGGTTTGAGGACTGGGGACTGAGGATTGAGGATTGAGAATTGAGGAGTGAGGATTGAGGATTGAAGATTGGGGATTGGGTATTGAGGATTGAAGAATGAGGATTGAGGATTGAGGATTGAGGATTGAGGATTGATGATTGAGGATTGAGGATTGAGGATTGAGGACTGAATATTGAGTATTGAGGATTGAAGATTGTGGATTGAGGATTGAGGGTTGAGGATTGAGGACGAGGACTGACGGTTGAGGACTGAGGTTTGAGGATTGAGGATTGAGGATTGAGGACTGAGGATTGAAGATTGAGGATTGAGCATTGAGGATTGGAGATTGAGGACTGGGGATTGAGGATTGAAGATTGAGGATTAAGGATTGAGGATTGGGGATTGAGGATCTAGGATTGGATATTGATTATTGAGGATTGAAGATTGAGGATTGATGATTGAATATTGAGAATTGAGAATCGAGGATGAGGGCTGAGGGTTGAGGATTGAGGTTTGAGGAACGAGGATTGAGGGTTGAGGGTTGAGGATTGAGTATTGAGAATTAAGGATTGAGGATGGGGGCTGAGGGTTGAGGATTGAGGTTTGAGGAACGAGGATTGAGTGTTGAGGATTGAGGACTGAGGAGAGACGACTGAGTATGGAGGATTGAGGATTGATTACTGAGGATTGAGCATTGAGGATTGAGGATTGAGGATTGGGGATTGAGTATTGAAGATTGAGGATTAAGGATTGAGGATTGGGGATTGAGGATCTAGGATTGGAGATTGATTATTGAGGATTGAAGATTGAGGATTGAGGATTGAGTATTGAGAATTGAGAATTGAGGATGAGGGCTGAGGGTTGAGGATTGTGGTTTGAGGAACGAGGATTGAGGGTTGAGGATTGAGGACTCAGGATTGAGGATTGAGGATTGATTACTCAGGATTGAGGATTGAGGATTGAGGATTTACGATCAGGGATTGAGTATTGAAGATTCAGTATTGAGGATTGAAGATTGAGAATTGAAGATTGAGGATTGAACATTGAGGACTGAGCGTTCAGGGTTGAGTGATGAGAATTGAAGTTTGTGGATAGAGATTTGAGGATTGCAGATTGAGTATTGAGTATTGAAAACTGTGAATTGATGATATTCTATTGCGGATTGAGGAGTGACAACTGATTGTTGGGGACTGAGGTCTGAAGATCGAGGATGCAGGATTGAGGATTCAGAATTGAGGTTTGAGGTTTGAGGTTTGAGGTTTGAGGACTGAGGACTGAGGACTGAGGATTGAGGGTTGAGAATTGAGGATTGAGGATTGAGGTTTGAAGATTGAGGATTGGGTATTGAGGATTGAAGAATGAGGATTGAGGATTGAAGAATGAGGATTGAGTATTGAGTATTGAGGATTGAGGATTGAAGATTGAGTATTGAGGATTGAAGATTGACGATTGAGGATTGAGGATTGAGGATTGAGGATTGAGGATTGAGGATTGAGGATTGAAGATTGACGATTGAGGATTGAGGATTGAGGATTGAGGATTGAGGATTGAGGATTGAGGATTGAGGATTGAAGGTTGAGTATTGAGGATTGAAGATTGAGGATTGAGGATTGAGTATTGAGGATTGAGGATTGAGAATTGAGGATTGAGGATTGAGGATTGAAGACTGAGTATTGAGGATTGAAGATTCAGGATTGAGGAGTGAGTATTGAAGATTGAGGATGTGGGACTGAGGATTGAAAATTGATGATTGAGGATTGAGAATTGAGGATTGAGAATTGAGGATTGAGGATGAGGGCTGAGGGTTGAGGATTGAGGTTTGAGGACTGGGGACTGAGGATTGAGGATTGAGAATTGAGGATTGAGGATTGAGGATTGAAGATTGAGGACTGGGTATTGAGGATTGAAGAATGAGGATTGAAGATTGAGGATTGAGGATTGAGTGTTGACGATTGAGGACGAGTACTGACGGTTGAGGGTTGAGGTTTGAGGGTTGAGGATTGAGGATTGAGGACTGAGGATTGAGGATGGAGTATTGAGCATTGAGGATTGAAGTTTCAGGATTGAGGATTGAGAATTGATGATTGAGGATTGAGGAATGAAGATTGTGGATTGGGTATTGAGGATTGAAGAATGAGGATTGAGGATTGAGGATTGAGGATTGAAGATTGAGGATTGAGGATTGAGGATTGAGGACTGAATATTGAGTATTGAGGATTGAAGATTGTGGATTGAGGATTGAGGGTTGAGGATTGAGGACGAGGACTGACAGTTGAGGATTGAGGTTTGAGGATTGAGGATTGAGGATTGAAGATTGAGGATTGAGCATTGAGGATTGGAGATTGAGGACTGGGGATTGAGGATTGAAGATTGAGGATTAAGGATTGAGGATTGGGGATTGAGGATCTAGGATTGGAGATTGATTATTGAGGATTGAAGATTGAGGATTGATGATTGAGTATTGAGAATTGAGAACCGAGGATGAGGGCTGAGGGTTGAGGATTGAGGTTTGAGGAACGAGGATTGAGGGATGAGGATTGAGGATTGAGTATTGAGAATTGAGGATTGAGGATGAGGGCTGAGGGTTGAGGATTGAGGTTTGAGGAACGTGGATTGAGTGTTGAGGATTGAGGGCTGAGGAGAGACGATTGAGTATAGAGGATTGAGGATTGATTACTGAGGATTGAGGATTGAGGATTGAGGATTGAAGATTGAGGATTGAGGATTGAGTGTTGACGATTGAGGACGAGTACTGACGGTTGAGGGTTGAGGTTTGAGGGTTGAGGATTGAGGATTGAGGACTGAGGATTGAGGATTGAGGATTGAGGATTGAGGATTGAGGATTGAGGATTGAGTATTGAAGATTGAGTATTGATCACTGAGGATTGAGTATTGAGGATTGAGGATTGAGGATAGAGGATTGAGGACTGAATATTGAGTATTGAGGATTGAAGATTGTGGATTGAGGATTCAGGGTTGAGGATTGAGGACGAGGACTGACAGTTGAGGATTGAGGTTTGAGGATTGAGGATTGAGGATTGAGGACTGAGGATTGAAGATTGAGGATTGAGCATTGAGGATTGGAGATTGAGGACTCGGGATTGAGGATTGAAGATTGAGGATTAAGGATTGAGGATTGGGGATTGAGGATCTAGGATTGGAGATTGATTATTGAGGATTGAATGTTGAGGATTGATGATTGAGTATTGAGAATTGAGAATCGAGGATGAGGGCTGAGGGTTGAGGATTGAGGTTTGAGGAACGAGGATTGAGGGTTGAGGATTGAGGATTGAGTATTGAGAATTGAGGATTGAGGATGAGGGCTGAGGGTTGAGGATAGAGGTTTGAGGAACGTGGATTGAGTGTTGAGGATTGAGGACTGAGGAGAGACGATTGAGTATGGAGGATTGAGGATTGATTACTGAGGATTGAGGATTGAGGATTGAGGATTGAGGATTGGGGATTGAGTATTGAAGATTCAGTATTGAGGATTGAAGATTGAGAATTGAAGATTGAGGATTGAACATTGAGGACTGAGCGTTCAGGGTTGAGTGATGAGAATTGAAGTTTGTGGATAGAGATTTGAAGATTGCAGATTGAGTATTGAGTATTGAAAACTGTGAATTGAGGATATTCTATTGCGGATTGAGGATTGACAACTGATTGTTGAGGACTGAGGGCTGAAGATCGAGGATGCAGGATTGAGGATTCAGAATTGAGGTTTGAGGTTTGAGGATTGAGGTTTGAGGACTGAGGACTGAGGATTGAGGGTTGAGAATTGAGGATTGAGGATTGAGGTTTGAAGATTGAGGATTGGGTATTGAGGATTGAAGAATGAGGATTGAGGATTGAAGAATGAGGATTGAGTATTGAGTATTGAGGATTGAAGATTGAGGATTGAAAATTGAGGATTGAAAATTGAGGATTGAGGATTGAGGAATGAGGATTGAGGATTGAGGAGTGAGTATTGAAGATTGAGGATGTGGGACTGAGGATTGAATATTGAGGATTGAGGATTGAGGATTGAGGATTGAGGATTGAGTATTGAGGATTGAAGATTGAGGATTGGGTATTGAGGATTGAAGAATGAGGATTGAGGATTGAGGATTGGGTATTGAGGATTGAGGAATGAGGATTGAGGATTGAGGATTGAGGATTGAAGATTGAAGATTGCAGATTGAGTATTGAGGATTGAAGATTGAGGATTGAGGATTGAGGATTGAGGATCGAGGATTGAAGAATGAGCATTGAGGATTGAAGACTGACGATTGAGGGTTGAGGATGGAGGATTGAATATTGAGTATTGAGGATTGAAGATTGAGGATTGAAAATTGAGGATTGAAAATTGAGGATTGAGGATTGAGGAATGAGGATTGAGCATTGAGGATTGAAGACTGACGATTGAGGGTTGAGGATGGAGGATTGAATATTGAGTATTGAGGATTGAAGATTGAGGATTGAAAATTGAGGATTGAAAATTGAGGATTGAGGATTGAGGAATGAGGATTGAGGATTGAGGATTGAGGATTGAAGATTGAAGATTGAGTATTGAGGAATGAAGATTGAGGATTGAGAATTGAGGATTGAGGATTGAGGATTGAGGATGAGGGCTGAGGGTTGAGGAATGAGGTTTGAGGACTGGGGACTGAGGATTGAGGATTGAGAATTGAGGATTGAGGATTGAGGATTGAAGATTGAGGATTGGGTATTGAGGATTGAAGAATGAGGAATGAAGATTGAGTATTGAGGATTGAGTGTTGACGATTGAGGACGAGTACTGACGGTTGAGGGTTGAGGTTTGAGGGTTGAGGAATGAGGATTGAGGATTGAGGATTGAAGATTGCAGGTTGAGTGTTGACGATTGAAGACTGAGTATTGAGGATTGAAGATTCAGGATTGAGGAGTGAGTATTGAAGATTGAGGATGTGGGACTGAGGATTGAATATTGAGGATTGAGGATTGAGGATTGAGGATTGAGGATTGAGTATTGAGGATTGAAGATTGAGGATTGGGTATTGAGGATTGAAGAATGAGGATTGAGGATTGAGGATTGGGTATTGAGGATTGAAGAATGAGGATTGAGGATTGAGGATTGAGGATTGAGGATTGAGGATTGAGGATTGAGGATTGAGGATTGAAGATTGAGGATTGAAGACTGACGATTGAGGGTTGAGGATAGAGGATTGAGGATTGAGGATTGAGGATTGAAGATTGAGTATTGAGGATTGAAAATTGAGGATTGAGAATTGAGGATTGAGGATTGAGGACTGAAGAATGAGGATAGAGGATTGAGGATTGAGGATTGAAGATTGCAGATTGAGTATTGAGGATTGAAGGTTGAGGATTGAGGATTGAGGATTGAGGATTGAGGATTGAAGATTGAGTATTGAGGATTGAAGACTGACGATTGAGGATTGAGGATTGAGGATTGAAGATTGAGTATTGAGGATTGAAGATTGAGGATTGAAGATTGAGAATTGAAGATTGAGGATTGAACATTGAGGACTGAGCGTTCAGGGTTGAGTGACGAGAATTGATGTTTGTGGATAGAGATTTGAAGATTGCAGATTGAGTATCGAGTATTGAAAACTGTGAATTGAGGATATTCTATTGCGGATTGAGGATTGACAACTGATTGTTGAGGACTGAGGGCTCAAGATTGAGGATGCAGGATTGAGGATTCAGAATTGAGGTTTGAGGACTGAGGATTGAGGTTTGAAGATTGAGTATTGATTATTGAAGATTGAGGATTGAGGATTGAGGATTGAGGTTTGACGAACGAGGATTGAGGATTGAGGATTGAGGATTGAAGACTGAGTATTGAGGATTGAAAATTGAGGATTGAGGATAGAGGATTGAGGATTGAGGATTGAAGAATGAGGATTGAGTGTTGAGGATTGAGGATTGAAGATTGCAGGTTGAGTATTGAGGATTGAAGATTGAGGATTGAGGATTGAGGATTGAGGATTGAGGATTGAAGATTGAGTATTGAGGATTGAAGACTGACGATTGAGGGTTGAGGATTGAGGATTGAGGATTGAGGATTGAAGATTGAGTATTGAGGATTGAAAATTGAGGATTGAGAATTGAGGGTTGAGGATTGAGGATTGAAGAATGAGGATTGAGGATTGAGGATTGAGGATTGAAGATTGCAGATTGAGTATTGAGGATTGAAGATTGAGGATTGAGGATTGAGGACTGAGGATTCAGGATTGAGGATTGAGCATTGAGGATTGAAGATTGAGGATTGAGAATTGAGAATTGATGGTTGAGGATTGAGGAATGAAGATTGTGGATTGGGTATTGAGGATTGAAGAATGAGGATTGAGGATTGAGGATTGAGGATTGAAGATTGAGGATTGAGGATTGAGGATTGAGGACTGAATATTGAGTATTGAGGATTGAGGATTGAGGATTGAGGACTGAATATTGAGTATTGAGGATTGAAGATTGTGGATTGAGGATTGAGGGTTCAGGATTGAGGACGAGGACTGGCGGTTGAGGATTGAGGTTTGAGGATTGAGGATTGAGGATTGAGGACTGAGGATTGAAGATTGAGGATTGAGCATTGAGGATTGGAGGCTGAGGACTGGGGATTGAGGATTGAAGATTGAGGATTAAGGATTGAGGATTGGGGATTGAGGATCTAGGATTGGAGATTGATTATTGAGGATTGAAGATTGAGGATTGAGGATTGAGTATTGAGAATTGAGAATTGAGGATGAGGGCTGAGGGTTGAGGATTGAGGTTTGAGGAACGAGGATTGAGGGTTGAGGATTGAGGACTGAGGACTGACGATTGAGTATTGAGGATTGAGGATTGATTACTGAGTATTGAGGATTGAGGATTGAGGATTGAGGATTGAGGATTGGGGATTGAGTATTGAAGATTCAGTATTGAGGATTGAAGATTGAGAATTGAAGATTGATGATTGAACATTGAGGACTGAGCGTTCAGGGTTGAGTGATGAGAATTGATGTTTGTGGATAGAGATTTGAAGATTGCAGATTGAGTATTGAGTATTGAAAACTGTGAATTGAGGATATTCTATTGCGGATTGAGGATTGACAACTGATTGTTGAGGACTGAGGGCTGAAGATTGAGGATGCAGGATTGAGGATTCAGAATTGAGGTTTGAGGACTGAGGATTGAGGTTTGAAGATTGAGTATTGAGTATTGAAGATTGAGGATTGAGGATTGAGGATTGAGGTTTGACGAACGAGGATTGAGGATTGAGGATTGAGGATTGAAGACTGAGTATTGAGGATTGAAAATTGAGGATTGAGGATAGAGGATTGAGGATTGAGGATTGAAGAATGAGGATTGAGTGTTGAGGATTGAGGATTGAAGATTGCAGGTTGAGTATTGAGGATTGAAGATTGAGGATTGAGGATTGAGGATTGAGGATTGAGGATTGAAGATTGAGTATTGAGGATTGAAGACTGACGATTGAGGGTTGAGGATTGAGGATTGAGGATTGAGGATTGAAGATTGAGTATTGAGGATTGAAGGCTGACGATTGAGGATTGAGGATGGAGGATTGAATATTGAGTATTGTGGATTGAAGATTGAGGATTGAAAATTGAGGATTGAGGATTGAGGATTGAGGATTGATGATAGAGGATTGAGGATTGAGGATTGAAGATTGAGTATTGAGGATTGAAGATTGAGGATTGAGGATTGAGGATTGAGGATTGAGGATTGAGGATGAGGGCTGAGGGTTGAGGATTGAGGTTTGAGGACTGGGGACTGAGGATTGAGGATTGAGAATTGAGGATTGAGGATTGAGGATTGAAGATTGAGGATTGGGTATTGAGGATTGAAGAATGAGGATTGAAGACTCAGGATTGAGGATTGAGTGTTGACGATTGAAGACTGAGTATTGAGGATTGAAGATTCAGGATTGAGGAGTGAGTATTGAAGATTGAGGATGTGGGACTGAGGATTGAATATTGAGGATTGAGGATTGAGGATTGAGGATTGAGGATTGAGTATTGAGGATTGAAGATTGAGGATTGGGTATTGAGGATTGAAGAATGAGGATTGAGGATTGAGGATTGGGTATTGAGGATTGAAGAATGAGGATTGAGGATTGAGGATTGAGGATTGAGGATTGAGGATTGAGGATTGAGGATTGAGGATTGAAGATTGAGGATTGAAGACTGACGATTGAGGGTTGAGGATAGAGGATTGAGGATTGAGGATTGAGGATTGAAGATTGAGTATTGAGGATTGAAAATTGAGGATTGAGAATTGAGGATTGAGGATTGAGGACTGAAGAATGAGGATAGAGGATTGAGGATTGAGGATTGAAGATTGCAGATTGAGTATTGAGGATTGAAGGTTGAGGATTGAGGATTGAGGATTGAGGATTGAGGATTGAAGATTGAGTATTGAGGATTGAAGACTGACGATTGAGGATTGAGGATTGAGGATTGAAGATTGAGTATTGAGGATTGAAGATTGAGGATTGAGGATTGAGGATTGAGGATTGAGGATTGAAGATTGAGTATTGAGGATTGAAGACTGACGATTGAGGGTTGAGGATTGAGGATTGAGGATTGAGGATTGAAGATTGAGTATTGAGGATTGAAAATTGAGGATTGAGAATTGAGGGTTGAGGATTGAGGATTGAAGAATGAGGATTGAGGATTGAGGATTGAGGATTGAAGATTGCAGATTGAGTATTGAGGATTGAAGATTGAGGATTGAGGATTGAGGACTGAGGATTCAGGATTGAGGATTGAGCATTGAGGATTGAAGATTGAGGATTGAGAATTGAGAATTGATGGTTGAGGATTGAGGAATGAAGATTGTGGATTGGGTATTGAGGATTGAAGAATGAGGATTGAGGATTGAGGATTGAGGATTGAAGATTGAGGATTGAGGATTGAGGATTGAGGACTGAATATTGAGTATTGAGGATTGAGGATTGAGGATTGAGGACTGAATATTGAGTATTGGGGATTGAAGATTGTGGATTGAGGATTGAGGGTTCAGGATTGAGGACGAGGACTGGCGGTTGAGGATTGAGGTTTGAGGATTGAGGATTGAGGATTGAGGACTGAGGATTGAAGATTGAGGATTGAGCATTGAGGATTGGAGGCTGAGGACTGGGGATTGAGGATTGAAGATTGAGGATTAAGGATTGAGGATTGGGGATTGAGGATCTAGGATTGGAGATTGATTATTGAGGATTGAAGATTGAGGATTGAGGATTGAGTATTGAGAATTGAGAATTGAGGATGAGGGCTGAGGGTTGAGGATTGAGGTTTGAGGAACGAGGATTGAGGGTTGAGGATTGAGGACTGAGGACTGACGATTGAGTATTGAGGATTGAGGATTGATTACTGAGTATTGAGGATTGAGGATTGAGGATTGAGGATTGAGGATTGGGGATTGAGTATTGAAGATTCAGTATTGAGGATTGAAGATTGAGAATTGAAGATTGATGATTGAACATTGAGGACTGAGCGTTCAGGGTTGAGTGATGAGAATTGATGTTTGTGGATAGAGATTTGAAGATTGCAGATTGAGTATTGAGTATTGAAAACTGTGAATTGAGGATATTCTATTGCGGATTGAGGATTGACAACTGATTGTTGAGGACTGAGGGCTGAAGATTGAGGATGCAGGATTGAGGATTCAGAATTGAGGTTTGAGGACTGAGGATTGAGGTTTGAAGATTGAGTATTGAGTATTGAAGATTGAGGATTGAGGATTGAGGATTGAGGTTTGACGAACGAGGATTGAGGATTGAGGATTGAGGATTGAAGACTGAGTATTGAGGATTGAAAATTGAGGATTGAGGATAGAGGATTGAGGATTGAGGATTGAAGAATGAGGATTGAGTGTTGAGGATTGAGGATTGAAGATTGCAGGTTGAGTATTGAGGATTGAAGATTGAGGATTGAGGATTGAGGATTGAGGATTGAGGATTGAAGATTGAGTATTGAGGATTGAAGACTGACGATTGAGGGTTGAGGATTGAGGATTGAGGATTGAGGATTGAAGATTGAGTATTGAGGATTGAAGGCTGACGATTGAGGATTGAGGATGGAGGATTGAATATTGAGTATTGTGGATTGAAGATTGAGGATTGAAAATTGAGGATTGAGGATTGAGGATTGAGGATTGATGATAGAGGATTGAGGATTGAGGATTGAAGATTGAGTATTGAGGATTGAAGATTGAGGATTGAGGATTGAGGATTGAGGATTGAGGATTGAGGATGAGGGCTGAGGGCTGAGGGTTGAGGATTGAGGTTTGAGGACTGGGGACTGAGGATTGAGGATTGAGAATTGAGGATTGAGGATTGAGGATTGAAGATTGAGGATTGGGTATTGAGGATTGAAGAATGAGGATTGAAGACTCAGGATTGAGGATTGAGTGTTGACGATTGAAGACTGAGTATTGAGGATTGAAGATTCAGGATTGAGGAGTGAGTATTGAAGATTGAGGATGTGGGACTGAGGATTGAATATTGAGGATTGAGGATTGAGGATTGAGGATTGAGGATTGAGTATTGAGGATTGAAGATTGAGGATTGGGTATTGAGGATTGAAGAATGAGGATTGAGGATTGAAGATTGGGTATTGAGGATTGAAGAATGAGGATTGAGGATTGAGGATTGAGGATTGAGGATTGAGGATTGAGGATTGAGGATTGAGGATTGAAGATTGAGGATTGAAGACTGACGATTGAGGGTTGAGGATAGAGGATTGAGGATTGAGGATTGAGGATTGAAGATTGAGTATTGAGGATTGAAAATTGAGGATTGAGAATTGAGGATTGAGGATTGAGGACTGAAGAATGAGGATAGAGGATTGAGGATTGAGGATTGAAGATTGCAGATTGAGTATTGAGGATTGAAGGTTGAGGATTGAGGATTGAGGATTGAGGATTGAGGATTGAAGATTGAGTATTGAGGATTGAAGACTGACGATTGAGGATTGAGGATTGAGGATTGAAGATTGAGTATTGAGGATTGAAGATTGAGGATTGAAGATTGAGAATTGAAGATTGAGGATTGAACATTGAGGACTGAGCGTTCAGGGTTGAGTGACGAGAATTGATGTTTGTGGATAGAGATTTGAAGATTGCAGATTGAGTATCGAGTATTGAAAACTGTGAATTGAGGATATTCTATTGCGGATTGAGGATTGACAACTGATTGTTGAGGACTGAGGGCTGAAGATTGAGGATGCAGGATTGAGGATTCAGAATTGAGGTTTGAGGACTGAGGATTGAGGTTTGAAGATTGAGTATTGATTATTGAAGATTGAGGATTGAGGATTGAGGATTGAGGTTTGACGAACGAGGATTGAGGATTGAGGATTGAGGATTGAAGACTGAGTATTGAGGATTGAAAATTGAGGATTGAGGATAGAGGATTGAGGATTGAGGATTGAAGAATGAGGATTGAGTGTTGAGGATTGAGGATTGAAGATTGCAGGTTGAGTATTGAGGATTGAAGATTGAGGATTGAGGATTGAGGATTGAGGATTGAGGATTGAAGATTGAGTATTGAGGATTGAAGACTGACGATTGAGGGTTGAGGATTGAGGATTGAGGATTGAGGATTGAAGATTGAGTATTGAGGATTGAAAATTGAGGATTGAGGATTGAGGAATGAGGATTGAGGATTGAGGATTGAGGATTGAAGATTGAAGATTGAGTATTGAGGAATGAAGATTGAGGATTGAGAATTGAGGATTGAGGATTGAGGATTGAGGATGAGGGCTGAGGGTTGAGGAATGGGGTTTGAGGACTGGGGACTGAGGATTGAGGATTGAGAATTGAGGATTGAGGATTGAGGATTGAAGATTGAGGATTGGGTATTGAGGATTGAAGAATGAGGAATGAAGATTGAGTATTGAGGATTGAGTGTTGACGATTGAGGACGAGTACTGACGGTTGAGGGTTGAGGTTTGAGGGTTGAGGAATGAGGATTGAGGATTGAGGATTGAAGATTGCAGGTTGAGTATTGAGAATTGAAGATTGAGGATTGAGGATTGAGGATTGAGGATTGAGGATTGAAGATTGAGTATTGAGGATTGAAGGCTGACGATTGAGGATTGAGGATGGAGGATTGAATATTGAGTATTGTGGATTGAAGATTGAGGATTGAAAATTGAGGATTGAGGATTGAGGATTGAGGATTGATGATAGAGGATTGAGGATTGAGGATTGAAGATTGAGTATTGAGGATTGAAGATTGAGGATTGAGGATTGAGGATTGAGGATTGAGGATTGAGGACGAGGACTGAGGGTTGAGTATTGATGTTTGAGGTCTGAGGATTGAGGAATGAGGATTGAGAATTGAGGGATGAGGATTGAGGATTGAAGATTGAGGATTGGGTGTTGAGGATTGAAGAATGAGGATTGAGGATTGAGGATTGATGATTGAGGATTGAGGATTGAAGATTGAGTATTGAGGATTGAAGATTGAGGATTGAGGATTGAGGATTGAGGATTGAGGATTAAGGATTGAGGATTGCGGATAGAAGATTGAGGATTGGTTATTGCGGATTGAACACTGGGGATTGAGGATTGAGGATTGAGGATTGAGGATTGAGGATTGAAGATTGAGGATTGGGTATTTTGGATTGAAGAATGAGGGTTGAGGATTGAGGATTAAGGATTGAGTATTGAGGATTGAGTATTCAGGATTGAAGATTGACGATTGAGGTTTGAGGATTGAGGATTGAGGATTGAGGATTGAGGATTGATGATTGAGGATTGAAGATTGAGTATTGAGGATTGAAGATTGAGGATTGAGGATTGAAGATTGAGGATTGGGTATTGAGGATTGAAGAATGAGGATTGAGTATTGAGCATTGAGGATTGAGTATCGACGATTGAGTATTGAGGATTGAAGATTGACGATTGAGGATTGAGGATTGAGGATTGACGATTGATGATTGAGGATTGAGGATTGAGGATTGAGGATTGAAGATTGAGTATTGAGTATTGAAGATTGAGGATTGAGAATTGAGGACTGAGGATTGAGAATTGAGGATTGAGGATTGAGGATTGAAGATTGAGGATTGGGTATTGAGGATTGAAGAATGAGGATTGAGTATTGAGCATTGCGGATTGAGGATTGAGGATTGAAGACTGAGTATTGAGGATTGAAGATTGAGGATTGAGGAGTGAGTATTGAAGATTGAGGATTTGGGACTGAGGATTGAAGATTGAGGATTGAGGATTGAGGATTGAGGATTGAGGATTGAGGATTGAGGATTGAAGATTGAGGATTGGGTATTGAGGATTGAAAAATGAGGATTGAGGATTGAGGATTGTGGATTGAGTATTGAGGATTGAAGATTGACGATTGATGATTGAGGATTGAGGCTTGAGGATTGAGGATTGAGGATTGAGAATTGAAGATTGAGTATTGAGGATTGAAGATTGAGGATTGAGGATTGAGGATTGAGGATTGAGGATTGAAGATTGAGTACTGAGGATTGAAGATTAAGATTGAGGATTGAGGATTGGGGATTGAGGATTGAGGATTGAGGATTGAAGATTGAGTATTGAGGATTGAAGATTGAGGATCGAGGATTGAGGATTGAGGATTGAGGATTGAGGATTGAGGATTGAAGATTGAGGATTGGTTATTGAGGATCGAAGAATGAGGTTTGAGGATTGAGGGTTGAGGATTGAGGATTGAGGATTGAGGATTGAAGACTGAGTATTGAGGATTGAAGGTTGAGGATTGAGGAGTGAGTATTGAAGATTGAGGATTTGGGACTGAGGATTGAAGATTGAGGATTGAGGATTGAGGATTGAGGATTGAGGATTGAGGATTGAGGTTTGAAGATTGAGGATTGGGTATTGAGGATTGAAGAATGAGGATTGAGGATTGAGGATTGAGGATTGAGGATTGAGGATTGAGGATTGAGGATTGAAGATTGAGGATTGGGTATTGAGGATTGAAGAATGAGGATTGAGTATTCAGTATTGAGGATTGAGGATTGAAGATTGAGGATTGAGGAGTGAGTATTGAAGATTGAGGATTTGGGACTGAGGATTGAAGATTGATTATTGAGGATTGAAGATTGAGTATTGAGGATTGAAGATTGAGGATTGAGGATTGAGGATTGAGGATTGAGGATTGCGGATAGAAGATTGAGGATTGGGTATTGCGGATTGAACATTGAGGATTGAGGATTGAGGATTGAGGATTGAGGATTGAGGATTGAGAATTGAGGATTGAGGATTCAGGATTGAAGATTGAGGATTGGGTATTGAGGATTGAATAATGAGGATTGAGGATTGAGGATTGCGGATTGAGGATTGAGGATTGAAGACTGAGTATTGAGGATTGAAGATTGAGGATTGAGGATTGAAGATTGAGGATTGCGTATTGAGGATAGAACATTGAGGATTGAGGATTGAGTATTGAGGATTGAGGATTGAGGATTGAAGATTGAATATCGATGATTGAAGATTGAGCATCGAGGATTGAGTGTTGTGGATTGAGGACGAGGACTGAGGGTAGAGTATTGATGTTTAAGGTCTGAGGATAGAGGATTGAGGATTGAGAATTGAGGATTGAGGATTGAGGATTGAAGATTGAGGATTGGGTATTGAGGATTGAAGAATGAGGATTGAGGATTGAGGATTGAGGATTGAGGATTGAGGATTGAAGACTGAGTATTGAGGATTGAAGATTGAGGATTGAGGAGTGAGTATTGAAGATTGAGGATTTGGTACTGAGGATTGAAGATTGAGGATTGAGGATTGAGGATTGAGGGTTGAGGATTGAGGATTGAGGATTGAAGATTGAATATTGATGATTGAAGATTGAGCATCGAGGATTGAGTGTTGTGGATTGAGGACGAGGACTGAGGGTAGAGTATTGATGTTTAAGGTCTGAGGATAGAGGATTGAGGATTGAGAATTGAGGATTGAGGATTGAGGATTGAAGATTGAGGATTGAGGATTGAGGATTGAGGATTGAGGATTGAGGATTGAAGATTGAGGATTGGGTATTGAGGATTGAAGAATGAGGATTGAGTATTCAGTATTGAGGATTGAAGACTGAGTATTGAGGATTGAAGATTGAGGATTGAGGAGTGAGTATTGAAGATTGAGGATTTGGTACTGAGGATTGAAGATTGAGGATTGCAAATTGAGTATTGAGGATTGAAGATTGAGGACTGAGGATTGAGGATTGAAGATTGACGAATGAGGATTGAGGATTGAGGATTGAGGATTGAGGATTGAAGGTTGAGGATTCCGTATTGAGGATAGAACATTGAGGATTGAGGATTGAGTATTGAGGATTGAGGATTGAGGATCGAGGATTGAGCGTTGTGGATTGAGGACGAGGACTGAGGGTTGAGTATTGATGTTTGAGGTCTGAGGATTGAGGAATGAGGATTGAGAATTGAGGGTTGAGGATTGAGGATTGAAGATTGAGGATTGGGTGTTGAGGATTGAAGAATGAGGATTGAGGATTGAGGATTGAGGATTGAAGATTGAGTATTGAGGATTGAAGATTGAGGATTGAGGATTGAGGATTGAGGATTGAGGATTGAGGATTGAGGATTGCGGATAGAAGGTTGAGGATTGGGTATTGCGGATTGAACATTGAGGATTGAGGATTGAGGATTGAGGATTGAGGATTGAGGATTGAAGATTGAGGATTGGGTATTGAGGATTGAAGAATGAGGATTGAGGATTGAGGATTGCGGATTGAGGATTGAGGATTGAAGACTGAGTATTGAGGATTGAAGATTGAGGATTGAGGAGTGAGTATTGAAGATTGAGGATTTGGGACTGAGGATTGAAGATTGAGGATTGAGGATTGAGGATTGAGGATTGAGGATTGAGGATTGAGGATTGAAGATTGAGTATTCAGGATTGAAGGTTGACGATTGAGGATTGAGGATTGAGGATTGAGGATTGAGGATTGATGATTGAGGATTGAAGTTTGAGTATTGAGGATTGAAGATTGAGGATTGAGGATTGAGGATTGAGGTTTGAGGATTGAAGATTGAGGATTGAGGATTGAGGATTGAGGATTGAGGATTGAAGATTGAGGATTGGGTATTGAGGATTGAAGAATGAGGATTGAGTATTGAGTATTGAGGATTGAGTATTGACGATTGAGTATTGAGGATTGAAGATTGACGATTTAGGATTGAGGATTGAGGATTGAGGATTGAGGATTGAGGATTGAGGATTGAGGATTGAGGATTGAAGATTGAGTATTGAGTATTGATGATTGAGGATTGAGGAATGAGGATTGAGGATTGAGGATTGAAGATTGCGTACTGAGGACTGAAGATTAAGATTGAGGATTGAGGATTGAGGATTGAGGATTGAGGATTGATGATTGAAGATTGAGGATTGCGTATTGAGGATAGAACATTGGGTATTGAGGATTGAGTATTGAGGATTGAGGATTGAGGATTGAAGATTGAATATTGATGATTGAAGATTGAGGATCGAGGATTGAGTGTTGTGGATTGAGGACGAGGACTGAGGGTAGAGTATTGATGTTTAAGGTCTGAGGATTGAGGATTGAGGATTGAGAATTGAGGATTGAGGATTGAGGATTGAAGATTGAGGATTGGGTGTTGAGGATTGAAGAATGAGGATTGAGGATTGTGGATTGAGTATTGAGGATTGAAGATTGAGTATTGAGGATTGAAGATTGAGGATTGAGGATTGAGGATTGAGGATTGAGGATTGAGGATTGCGGATAGAAGATTGAGGATTGGGTGTTGAGGATTGAAGAACGAGGATTGAGGATTGAGGATTGAGGATTGAGGATTGAAGATTGAGTATTGAGGATTGAAGATTGAGGATTGAGGATTGAGGATTGAGGATTGAGGATTGAGGATTAAGGATTGCGGATAGAAGGTTGAGGATTGGGTATTGCGGATTGAACATTGAGGATTGAGGATTGAGGATTGAGGATTGAGGATTGAGGATTGAGAATAGATTATTAAGGATTGAGGATTGAAGGTTGAGGATTGGGTATTGAGGATTGAAGAATGAGGATTGAGGATTGAGGATTGAGGATTGAGGATTGAGGATTGAAGATTGAGGATTGGGTGTTGAGGATTGAAGAATGAGGATTGAGGATTGAGGATTGACGAATGAGGATTGAGGATTGAGGATTGAGGATTGAGGATTGAATGTTGAGGATTGCGTATTGAGGATAGAACATTGAGGATAGAGGATTGAGTATTGAGGATTGAGGATTGAGGATTCAAGATTGAATATTGATGATTGAAGATTGAGGATCGAGGATTGAGCGTTGTGGATTGAGGACGAGGACTGAGGGTTGAGTATTGATGTTTGAGGTCTGAGGATTGAGGCATGAGGATTGAGGAGTGAAGACTGAGGATTCAGGATTGCAGATTGAGTATTGAGGATTGAAGATTGAGGACTGAGGATTGAGGATTGAGGATTGACGAATGAGGATTGAGGATTGAGGATTGAGGATTGAGGATTGAAGGTTGAGGACTCCGTATTGAGGATAGAACATTGAGGATTGAGGATTGAGTATTGAGGATTGAGGATTGAGGATTGAAGATTGAATATTGATGATTGAAGATTGAGGATCGAGGATTGAGCGTTGTGGATTGAGGACGAGGGCTGAGGGTTGAGTATTGATGTTTGAGGTCTGAGGGTTGAGGAATGAGGATTGAGAATTGAGGGTTGAGGATTGAGGATTGAAGATTGAGGATTGGGTGTTGAGGATTGAAGAATGGGGATTGAGGATTGAGGATTGAGGATTGAGGATTGAAGATTGAGTATTGAGGGTTGAAGATTGAGGATTGAGGATTGAGGATTGAGGATTGAGGATTGAGGATTGAGGATTGAGGATTGCGGATAGAAGGTTGAGGATTGGGTATTGCGGATTGAGGATTGAGGATTGAGGATTGAGGATTGAGGATTGAGGATTGAGGATTGAGGATTGAAGATTGAGGATTGGGTATTGAGGATTGAAGAATGAGGATTGAGTATTGAGGATTGCGGATTGAGGATTGAGGATTGAAGACTGAGTATTGAGGATTGAAGATTCAGGATTGAGGAGTGAGTATTGAAGATCGAGGATTTGGGACTGAGGATTGAAGATTGAGGATTGAGGATTGAGGATTGAGGATTGAGGATTGAGGATTGAGGATTGAAGATTGAGGATTGGGTATTGAGGATTGAAGAATGAGTATTGAGGATTGAGGATTGAGGATTGAGTATTGAAGATTGAGTATTCAGGATTGAAGATTGACGATTGAGTATTGATGATTGAGGATTGAGGATTGAGGATTGTTGATTGAGGATTGAAGTTTGAGTATTGAGGATTGAAGATTGAGGATTGAGGATTGAGGATTGAGGTTTGAGGATTGAAGATTGAGGATTGAGGATTGAGGATTGAGGATTGAGGATTGAAGATTGAGGATTGGGTATTGAGGACTGAAGAATGAGGATTGAGTATTGAGTATTGAGGATTGAGTATTGACGATTGAGAATTGAGTATTGAAGATTGACGATTGAGGATTAAGGATTAAGGATTGAAGATTGAGTATTGAGGACTGAAGATTGAGGATTGAGGATTGAGGATTGAGGATTGAGGGTTGAAGATTGAGTACTGAGGATTGAAGATTAAGATTGAGGGTTGAGGATTGAGGATTGAGGATTGAGTATTGAGTATTGAGGATTGAGGATTGAAGATTGAGGATTGCGTATTGAGGATAGAACATTGAGGATTGAGGATAGAGTATTGAGGATTGAGGATTGAGGATTGAAGATTGAATATTGATGATTGAAGGTTGAGGATCGAGGATTGAGGGTTGTGGATTGAGGACGAGGACTGAGGGTTGGGTATTGATGTTTGAGGCGTGAGGATTGAGGATTGAGGATTGAGAATTGAGGATTGAGGATTGAGGATTGAAGATTGAGGATTGGGTGTTGAGGATTGAAGAATGAGGATTGAGGATTGAGGATTGACGAATGAGGATTGAGGATTGAGGATTGAGGATTGAGGATTGAATGTTGAGGATTGCGTATTGAGGATAGAACATTGAGGATAGAGGATTGAGTATTGAGTATTGAGGATTGAGGATTGAAGATTGAATATTGATGATTGCAGATTGAGGATCGAGGATTGAGGGTTGTGGATTGAGGACGAGGACTGAGGGTTGAGTATTGATGTTTGAGGTCTGAGGATTGAGGCATGAGGATTGAGAATTGAGGGATGAGGATTGAGGATTGAAGATTGAGGATTGGGTGTTGAGGATTGAAGAATGAGGATTGAGGATTGAGGATTGAGGATTGAGGATTGAGGATTGAAGATTGAGTATTCAGGATTGAAGATTGAGGATTGAGGATTGACGATTGAGGATTGAGGATTAAGGATTGAGGATTGCGGATAGAAGATTGAGGATTGGGTATTGCGGATTGAACACTGAGGATTGAGGATTGAGGATTGAGGATTGAGGATTGAGGATTGAGAATTGAGGATTGAGGGTTGAGGATTGAAGATTGAGGATTGGGTATTGAGGTTTGAAGGATGAGGATTGAGGATTGAGGATTGAGAATTGAGGATTGAGGATTGAATACTGAGTATTGAGGATTGAAGATTGAGGATTGAGGAGTGAGTATTGAAAATTGAGGATTTGGGACTGAGGATTGAAGATTGAGGATTGAGGATTGAGGATTGAGGATTGAGGATTGAGGATTGAGGATTGAAGATTGAGGATTGGGTATTTTGGATTGAAGAATGAGGATTGAGGATTGAGGATTAAGGATTGAGTATTGAAGATTGAGTATTCAGGATTGAAGATTGACGATTGAGGATTGAGGATTGAGGATTGAGGATTGAGGATTGAGGATTGAGGATTGAGGATCGAGGATTGAGGATTGAAGATTGAGTATTGAGTATTGAAGATTGAGGATTGAGAATTGAGGATTGAGGATTGAGGATTGAAGATTGTGTACTGAGGATTGAAGATTAAGATTGAGGATTGAGGATTGAGGATTGAGGATTGAGGATTGAGGATTGAAGATTGAGGATTGCGTATTGAGGATAGAACATTGAGGATTGAGGATTGAGTATTGAGGATTGAGGATTGAGGATTGAAGATTGAATATTGATGATTGAAGATTGAGGATCGAGGATTGAGAGTTGTGGATTGAGGACGAGGACTGAGGGTAGAGTATTGATGTTTGAGGTCTGAGGATTGAGGATTGAGGATTGAGAATTGAGGATTGAGGATTGAGGATTGAAGATTGAGGATTGGGTATTGAGGATTGAAGAATGAGGATTGAGGATTGAGGACTGAGGATTGAGGATTGAAGTCTGAGTGTTGAGGGTTGAGTGATGAGAATTGATGTTTGTGGATAGAGATTTGAAGATTGCAGATTGAGTATTGAGTATTGAAAACTGTGAATTGATGATATTCTCTTGAGGATTGAGGATTGACAACTGAGTCTTGAGGACTGAGGGCTGAAGGTTGAGGATTCAGGATTGAGGATTCAGGATTGTGGTTTGAGGACCGAGGATTGAGGATTGAGGACTGAGGATTGAAGATTGAGGATTGAGGATTGAGGATCGAGGATTGAGTGTTGTGGATTGAGGACGAGGACTGAGGGTAGAGTATTGATGTTTAAGGTCTGAGGATTGAGGATTGAGGATTGAGAATTGAGGATTGAGGATTGAGGATTGAAGATTGAGGATTGGGTATTGAGGATTGAAGAATGAGGATTGAGGATTGAGGATTGAGGATTGAGGATTGAGGATTGAAGACTGAGTATTGAGGATTGAAGATTGAGGATTGAGGAGTGAGTATTGAAGATTGAGGATTTGGGACCGAGGATTGAAGATTGAGGATTGAGGATTGAGGATTGAGGATTGAGGATTGAGGATTGAGTATTGAAGATTGAGGATTGGGTATTGAGGATTGAAGAATGAGGATTGAGGATTGAGGATTGAGGATTGAGTATTGAAGATTGAGTATTCCGGATTGAAGATTGACGATTGAGGATTGAGGATTGAAGATTGAGGATTCGGTATTGAGGATTGAAGAATGAGGATTGAGGAGTGAGGACTGAGGATTCAGGATTGCAGATTGAGTATTGAGGATTGAAGATTGAGGACTGAGGATTGAGGATTGAGGATTGACGAATGAGGATTGAGGATTGAGGATTGAGGATTGAGGATTGAGGATTGAGGATTAAGGATTGAAGATTGAGTATTGAGGATTGAAGATTGAGGATTGAGGATTGAGGGTTGAGGATTGAGGATTGAAGATTGAGTACTGAGGATTGAAGATTAAGGTTGAGGATTGAGGATTGAGGATTGTGGATTGAGTATTGAGGATTGAGGATTGAAGATTGAATATTGATGATTGAAGGTTGAGGATCCTGGATTGAGGGTTGTGGATTGAGGACGCGGACTGAGGGTTGGGTATTGATGTTTGAGGTGTGAGGATTGAGGATTGAGGATTGAGAATTGAGGATTGAGGATTGAGGATTGAAGATTGACGATTGGGTGTTGAGGATTGAAGAATGAGGATTGAGGATTGAGGATTGACGAATGAGTATTGAGGATTGAGGATTGAGGATTGAGGATTGAGGATTGAAGGTTGATGATTGCGTATTGAGGATAGAACATTGAGGATAGAGGATTGAGTATTGACGATTGAGGATTGAGGATTGAAGATTGAATATTGATGATTGAAGATTGAGGATCGAGGATTGAGCGTTGTGGATTGAGGACGAGGACTGAGGGTTGAGTATTGATGTTTGAGGTCTGAGGATTGAGGAATGAGGATTGGGAATTGAGGGATGAGGATTGAGGATTGAAGATTGAGGATTGGGTGTTGAGGGTTGAAGAATGAGGATTGAGGATTGAGGATTGAGGATTGAGGATTGAGGATTAAGGATTGAGGATTGCGGATAGAAGATTGAGGATTGGTTATTGCGGATTGAACACTGGGGATTGAGGATTGAGGATTGAGGATTGAGGATTGAGGATTGAGAATTGAGGATTGAGGATTGAGGATTGAAGATTGAGGATTGGGTATTGAGGTTTGAAGAATGAGGATTGAGGATTGAGGATTGAGGATTGAGGATTGAGGATTGAATACTGAGTATTGAGGATTGAAGATTGAGGATTGAGGAGTGAGTATTGAAGATTGAGGATTTGGGACTGAGGATTGAAGATTGAGGATTGAGGATTGAGTATTGAGGATTGAGGATTGAGGATTGAGGATTGAAGATTGAGGATTGGGTATTTTGGATTGAAGAATGAGGATTGAGGATTGAGGATTAAGGATTGACTATTGAGGATTGAGTATTCAGGATTGA
The DNA here is from genome assembly GCF_051401765.1 of Calliopsis andreniformis. Classification (NCBI taxonomy): domain Eukaryota; kingdom Metazoa; phylum Arthropoda; class Insecta; order Hymenoptera; family Andrenidae; genus Calliopsis; species Calliopsis andreniformis. Next base: position 4,199,593 of record NW_027480459.1, on the reverse strand, counting down.
GGATTGAGGATTGAGGTTTGAGGATTGAAGATTGAGGATTGAGGATTGAGGATTGAGGGTTGAGGATTGAAGATTGAGGATTGGGTATTGAGGATTGAAGAATGAGGATTGAGTATTGAGCTTTGAGGATTGAGTATCGACGATTGAGTATTGAGGATTGAAGATTGACGATTGAGGATTGAGGATTGAGGATTGACGATTGATGATTGAGGATTGAGGGTTGAGGATTGAGGATTGAAGATTGAGTATTGAGTATTGATGATTGAGGATTGAGAATTGAGGACTGAAGATTGAGAATTGAGGATTGAGGATTGAGGATTGAAGATTGAGGATTGGGTATTGAGGATTGAAGAATGAGGATTGAGTATTGAGTATTGCGGATTGAGGATTGAGGATTGAAGACTGAGTATTGAGGATTGAAGATTGAGGATTGAGGAGTGAGTATTGAAGATTGAGGATTTGGGACTGAGGATTGAAGATTGAGGATTGAGGATTGAGGATTGAGGATTGAGGATTGAGGATTGAGGATTGAAGATTGAGGATTGGGTATTGAGGATTGAAAAATGAGGATTGAGGATTGATGATTGTGGATTGAGTATTGAGGATTGAAGATTGACGATTGAGGATTGAGGATTGAGGATTGAGGATTGAGGATTGAGGATTGAGAACTGAAGATTGAGTATTGAGGATTGAAGATTGAGGATTGAGGATTGAGGATTGAGGATTGAGGATTGAAGATTGAGTACTGAGGATTGAAGATTAAGATTGAGGATTGAGGATTGGGGATTGAGGGTTGAGGATTGAGGATTGAAGATTGAGTATTGAGGATTGAAGATTGAGGATCGAGGATTGAGGATTGAGGATTGAGGATTGAGGATTGAGGATTGAAGATTGAGGATTGGTTATTGAGGATCGAAGAATGAGGATTGAGGATTGAGGGTTGAGCATTGAGGATTGAGGATTGAGGATTGAAGACTGAGTATTGAGGATTGAAGGTTGAGGATTGAGGAGTGAGTATTGAAGATTGAGGATTTGGGACTGAGGATTGAAGATTGAGGATTGAGGATTGAGGATTGAGGATTGAGGATTGGGTATTGAGGATTGAAGAATGAGGATTGAGTATTGAGTATTGAGGATTGAGGATTGAAGATTGAGGATTGAGGAGTGAGTATTGAAGATTGAGGATTTGGGACTGAGGATTGAAGATTGAGGATTGAGGATTGAGGATTGAGGATTCAGGATTGAGGGTTAAGGATTGAAGATTGAGGATTGGGTATTGAGGATTGAAGAATGAGGATTGAAGATTGAGGATTGAGGATTGAGTATTGAAGATTGAGTATTCAGGATTGAAGATTGACGATTGAGGATTGGGGATTGAAGATTGAGGATTCGGTATTGAGGATTGAAGAATGAGGATTGAGGAGTGAGGACTGAGGATTGAGGATTGCAGATTGAGTATTGAGGATTGAAGATTGAGGACTGAGGATTGAGGATTGAGGATTGACGATTGAGGATTGAGGATTGAGGATTGAGGATTGAGGATTGAAGGTTGAGGATTCCGTATTGAGGATAGAACATTGAGGATTGAGGATTGAGGATTGAAGTTTGAATATTGATGATTGAAGATTGAGGATCGAGGATTGAGCGTTGTGGATTGAGGACGAGGACTGAGGGTTGAGTATTGATGTTTGAGGTCTGAGGATTGAGGAATGAGGATTGAGAATTGAGGGTTGAAGGGTGAGGATTGAAGATTGAGGATTGGGTGTTGAGGATTGAAGAATGAGGATTGAGGATTGAGGATTGAGGATTGAGGATTGAAGATTGAGTATTGAGGATTGAAGATTGAGGATTGAGGATTGAGGATTGAGGATTGAGGATTGAGGATTGAGGATTGCGGATAGAAGATTGAGGATTGGGTATTGCGGATTGAACATTGAGGATTGAGGATTGAGGATTGAGGATTGAGGATTGAGGACTGAGAATTGAGGATTGAGGATTCAGGATTGAAGATTGAGGATTGGGTATTGAGGATTGAAGAATGAGGATTGAGGATTGAGGATTGCGGATTGAGGATTGAGGATTGAAGACTGAGTATTGAGGATTGAAGATTGAGGATTGAGGATTGAAGATTGAGGATTGCGTATTGAGGATAGAACATTGAGGATTGAGGATTGAGTATTGAGGATTGAGGATTGAGGATTGAAGATTGAATATTGATGATTGAAGATTGAGCATCGAGGATTGAGTGTTGTGGATTGAGGACGAGGACTGAGGGTAGAGTATTGATGTTTAAGGTCTGAGCATTGAGGATTGAGGATTGAGAATTGAGGATTGAGGATTGAGGATTGAAGATTGAGGATTGGGTATTGAGGATTGAAGAATGAGGATTGAGGATTGAGGATTGAGGATTGAGGATTGAGGATTGAAGACTGAGTATTGAGGATTGAAGATTGAGGATTGAGGAGTGAGTATTGAAGATTGAGGATTTGGTACTGAGGATTGAAGATTGAGGATTGAGGATTGAGGATTGAGGATTGAGGATTGAGGATTGAGGATTGACGATTGAAGATTGAGGATTGGGTATTGAGGATTGAAGAATGAGGATTGAGGATTGAGGATTGAGGTTTGAGTATTGAAGATTGAGTATTCAGGATTGAAGATTGACGATTGAGCATTGAGGATTGAAGATTGAGTATTCGGTAATGAGGATTGAAGAATGAGGATTGAGGAGTGAGGACTGGGGATTCAGGATTGCAAATTGAGTATTGAGGATTGAAGATTGAGGACTGAGGATTGAGGATTGAAGATTGACGAATGAGGATTGAGGATTGAGGACTGAGGATTGAGGATTGAAGGTTGAGGATTCCGTATTGAGGATAGAACATTGAGGATTGAGGATTGAGTATTGAGGATTGAGGATTGAGGATTGAAGATTGAATATTGATGATTGAAGATTGAGAATCGAGGATTGAGCGTTGTGGATTGAGGACGAGGACTGAGGGTTGAGTATTGATGTTTGAGGTCTGAGGATTGAGGAATGAGGATTGAGAATTGAGGGTTGAGGATTGAGGATTGAAGATTGAGGATTGGGTGTTGAGGATTGAAGAATGAGGATTGAGGATTGAGGATTGAGGATTGAAGGTTGAGTATTGAGGATTGAAGATTGAGGATTGAGGATTGAGGATTGAGGATTGAGGATTGAGGATTGAGGATTGCGGATAGAAGGTTGAGGATTGGGTATTGCGGATTGAACATTGAGGATTGAGGAATGAGGATTGAGGATTGAGGATTGAGGATTGAAGATTGAGGATTGGGTATTGAGGATTGAAGAATGAGGATTGAGGATTGAGGATTGCGGATTGAGTATTGAGCATTGAAGACTGAGTATTGAGGATTGAAGATTGAGGATTGAGGAGTGAGTATTGAAGATTGAGGATTTGGGACTGAGGATTGAAGATTGAGGATTGAGGATTGAGGATTGAGGATTGAGGATTGAGGATTGAGGATTGAAGATTGAGTATTCAGGATTGAAGGTTGACGATTGAGGATTGAGGATTGAGGATTGAGGATTGAGGATTGATGATTGAGGATTGAAGTTTGAGTATTGAGGATTGAAGATTGAGGATTGAGGATTGAGGATTGAGGTTTGAGGATTGAAGATTGAGGATTGAGGATTGAGGATTGAGGATTGAGGATTGAAGATTGAGGATTGGGTATTGAGGATTGAAGAATGAGGATTGAGTATTGAGTATTGAGGATTGAGTATTGACGATTGAGTATTGAGGATTGAAGATTGACGATTTAGGATTGAGGATTGAGGATTGAGGATTGAGGATTGAGGATTGAGGATTGAAGATTGAGTATTGAGTATTGATGATTGAGGATTGAGGAATGAGGATTGAGGATTAAGGATTGAAGATTGCGTACTGAGGATTGAAGATTAAGATTGAGGATTGAGGATTGAGGATTGAGGATTGAGGATTGAGGATTGAAGATTGAGGATTGCGTATTGAGGATAGAACATTGGGTATTGAGGATTGAGTATTGAGGATTGAGGATTGAGGATTGATGATTGAATATTGATGATTGAAGATTGAGGATCGAGGATTGAGTGTTGTGGATTGAGGATTGAAGTTTGAGGATTGGGTATTGAGGATTGAAGAATGAGGATTGAGGATTGAGGATTGCGGATTGAGGATTGAGGATGGAAGACTGAGTATTGAGGATTGAAGATTGAGGATTGAGGACTGAGTATTGAAGATTGAGGATTTGGGACTGAGGATTGAAGATTGATTATTGAGGAATGAGGATTGAGGATTGAGGATTGAGGATTGAAGATTGAGGATTGGGTATTGAGGATTGAAGAATGAGGATTGAGGATTGAGGATTGAGGATTGAGTATTGAAGATTGAGTATTCAGGATTGAAGATTGACGATTGAGGATTGAGGATTGAGGATTGAGGTTTGACGATTGATGATTGAGGATTGAAATTTGAGTATTGAGTATTGAAGATTGAGGATTGAGAATTGAGGATTGAGGTTTGAGGATTGAAGATTGAGGATTGAGGGTTGAGGATTGAGGATCGAGGATTGAGTATTGAGGATTGAGGATTGAGGTTTGAAGATTGAGGATTGAGGAGTGAGTATTGAAGATTGAGGACTTGGGACTGAGTATTGAAGATTGAGGATTGAGGATTGAGGATTGAGGATTGAGGATTGAGGATTGAGGATTGAAGATTGAGGATTGGGTATTGAGGATTGAAGAATGAGGATTGAGGATTGAGGATTGAGGATTGAGTATTGAAGATTGAGTATTCAGGATTGAAGGTTGACGATTGAGGATTGAGGGTTGAGGATTGAGGATTGAGGATTGAAGATTGAGGATTGAAGTTTGAGTATTGAGGATTGAAGATTGAGGATTGAGGATTGAGGATTGAGGTTTGAGGATTGAAGATTGAGGATTGAGGATTGAGGATTGAGGATTGAGGATTGAAGATTGAGGATTGGGTATTGAGGATTGAAGAATGAGGATTGAGTATTGAGTATTGAGGATTGAGTATAGACGATTGAGTATTGAGGATTGAAGATTGACGATTGAGGATTGAGGATTGAGGATTGAGGATTGAGGATTGAGGATTGAGGATTGAGGATTGAAGATTGAGTATTGAGTATTGATGATTGAGGATTGAGGAATGAGGATTGAGGATTGAGGATTGAAGATTGCGTACTGAGGATTGAAGATTAAGATTGAGGATTGAGGATTGAGGATTGAGGATTGAGGATTGAGGATTGAAGATTGAGGATTGCGTATTGAGGATAGAACATTGAGGATTGAGGATTGAGTATTGAGGATTGAGGATTGAGGATTGAAGATTGAATATTGATGACTGAAGATTGAGGATCGAGGATTGAGTGTTGTGGATTGAGGACGAGGACTGAGGGTAGAGTATTGATGTTTAAGGTCTGAAGATTGAGGATTGAGGATTGAGAATTGAGGATTGAGGATTGAGGATTGAAGATTGAGGATTGGGTGTTGAGGATTGAAGAATGAGGATTGAGGACTGGGGATTGAGTATTGAGGATTGAAGATTGAGTATTGAGGATTGAAGATTGAGGATTGAGGATTGAGGATTGAGGATTGAGGATTGAGGATTGCGGATAGAAGATTGAGGATTGGGTATTGCGGATTGAACATTGAGGATTGAGGATTGAGTATTGAGGATTGAGGATTGAGGATTGAAGATTGAATATTGATGATTGAAGATTGCGGATCGAGGATTGTGCGTTGTGGATTGAGGACGAGGACTGAGGGTTGAGTATTGATGTTTGAGGTCTGAGGATTGAGGAATGAGGATTGAGTATTGAGCGTTGAGGATTGAGGATTGAAGATTGAGGATTGGGTGTTGAGGATTGAAGAACGAGGATTGAGGATTGAGGATTGAGGATTGAGGATTGAAGATTGAGTATTGAGGATTGAAGATTGAGTATTGAGGATTGAAGATTGAGTATTGAGGATTGAAGATTGAGGATTGAGGATTGAGGATTGAGGATTGAGGATTGAGGATTGCGGATAGAAGATTGAGGATTGGGTATTGCGGATTGAACATTGAGGATTGAGGATTGAGTATTGAGGATTGAGGATTGAGGATTGATGATTGAATATTGATGATTGAAGATTGAGGATCGAGGATTGAGTGTTGTGGATTGAGGATTGAAGTTTGAGGATTGGGTATTGAGGATTGAAGAATGAGGATTGAGGATTGAGGATTGCGGATTGAGGATTGAGGATGGAAGACTGAGTATTGAGGATTGAAGATTGAGGATTGAGGACTGAGTATTGAAGATTGAGGATTTGGGACTGAGGATTGAAGATTGATTATTGAGGAATGAGGATTGAGGATTGAGGATTGAGGATTGAAGATTGAGGATTGGGTATTGAGGATTGAAGAATGAGGATTGAGGATTGAGGATTGAGGATTGAGTATTGAAGATTGAGTATTCAGGATTGAAGATTGACGATTGAGGATTGAGGATTGAGGATTGAGGTTTGACGATTGATGATTGAGGATTGAAATTTGAGTATTGAGTATTGAAGATTGAGGATTGAGAATTGAGGATTGAGGTTTGAGGATTGAAGATTGAGGATTGAGGGTTGAGGATTGAGGATCGAGGATTGAGTATTGAGGATTGAGGATTGAGGATTGAAGATTGAGGATTGAGGAGTGAGTATTGAAGATTGAGGACTTGGGACTGAGTATTGAAGATTGAGGATTGAGGATTGAGGATTGAGGATTGAGGATTGAGGATTGAGGATTGAAGATTGAGGATTGGGTATTGAGGATTGAAGAATGAGGATTGAGGATTGAGGATTGAGGATTGAGTATTGAAGATTGAGTATTCAGGATTGAAGGTTGACGATTGAGGATTGAGGGTTGAGGATTGAGGATTGAGGATTGAAGATTGAGGATTGAAGTTTGAGTATTGAGGATTGAAGATTGAGGATTGAGGATTGAGGATTGAGGTTTGAGGATTGAAGATTGAGGATTGAGGATTGAGGATTGAGGATTGAGGATTGAAGATTGAGGATTGGGTATTGAGGATTGAAGAATGAGGATTGAGTATTGAGTATTGAGGATTGAGTATAGACGATTGAGTATTGAGGATTGAAGATTGACGATTGAGGATTGAGGATTGAGGATTGAGGATTGAGGATTGAGGATTGAGGATTGAGGATTGAAGATTGAGTATTGAGTATTGATGATTGAGGATTGAGGAATGAGGATTGAGGATTGAGGATTGAAGATTGCGTACTGAGGATTGAAGATTAAGATTGAGGATTGAGGATTGAGGATTGAGGATTGAGGATTGAGGATTGAAGATTGAGGATTGCGTATTGAGGATAGAACATTGAGGATTGAGGATTGAGTATTGAGGATTGAGGATTGAGGATTGAAGATTGAATATTGATGACTGAAGATTGAGGATCGAGGATTGAGTGTTGTGGATTGAGGACGAGGACTGAGGGTAGAGTATTGATGTTTAAGGTCTGAAGATTGAGGATTGAGGATTGAGAATTGAGGATTGAGGATTGAGGATTGAAGATTGAGGATTGGGTGTTGAGGATTGAAGAATGAGGATTGAGGACTGGGGATTGAGTATTGAGGATTGAAGATTGAGTATTGAGGATTGAAGATTGAGGATTGAGGATTGAGGATTGAGGATTGAGGATTGAGGATTGAGGATTGCGGATAGAAGATTGAGGATTGGGTATTGCGGATTGAACATTGAGGATTGAGGATTGAGTATTGAGGATTGAGGATTGAGGATTGAAGATTGAATATTGATGATTGAAGATTGAGGATCGAGGATTGTGCGTTGTGGATTGAGGACGAGGACTGAGGGTTGAGTATTGATGTTTGAGGTCTGAGGATTGAGGAATGAGGATTGAGAATTGAGCGTTGAGGATTGAGGATTGAAGATTGAGGATTGGGTGTTGAGGATTGAAGAACGAGGATTGAGGATTGAGGATTGAGGATTGAGGATTGAAGATTGAGTATTGAGGATTGAAGATTGAGGATTGAGGATTGAGGATTGAGGATTGAGGATTGAGGATTGACTATTGCGGATAGAAGGTTGAGGATTGGGTATTGCGGATTGAACATTGAGGATTGAGGATTGAGGATTGAGGATTGAGGATTGAGGATTGAGAATTGAGGATTGAGGATTGAGGATTGAAGGTTGAGGATTGGGTATTGAGGATTGAAGAATGAGGATTGAGGATTGAGGATTGAGGATTGAGGATTGAAGATTGAGGATTGGGTATTGAGGATTGAAGAATGATGATTGAGATTTGAGGATTGAGGATTGAGTATTGAAGATCGAGTATTCAGGATTGAAGATTGACGATTGAGGATTGAGGGTTGAGGATTGAGGATTGAGGATTGATGATTGAGGATTGAAGTTTGAGTATTGAGGATTGAAGATTGAGGATTGAGGATTGAGGATTGAGGTTTGAGGATTGAAGATTGAGGATTGAGGATTGAGGATTGAGTATTGAAGACTGAGGATTGAGGAATGAGGATTGAGGATTGAGGATTGAAGATTGAGGATTGGGTATTGAGGATTGAGCGTTGTGGATTGAGGACGAGGACTGAGGGTTGAGTATTGATGTTTGAGGTCTGAGGATTGAGGAATGAGTATTGAGAATTGAGGGTTGAGGATTGAGGATTGAAGATTGAGGATTGGGTGTTGAGGATTGAAGAATGAGGATTGAGGATTGAGGATTGAGGATTGAGGATTGAAGATTGAGTATTGAGGATTGAAGATTGAGGATTGAGGATTGAGGATTGAGGATTGAGGATTGAGGATTGAGGATTGCGTATAGAAGGTTGAGGATTGGGTATTGCGGATTGAACATTGAGGATTGAGGATTGAGGATTGAGGATTGAGGATTGAGGATTGACAATTGAGGATTGAGGATTGAGGATTGAAGATTGAGGATTGGGTATTGAGGATTGAAGAATGAGGATTGAGGATTGAGGATTGCGGATTGAGGATTGAGGATTGAAGACAGAGTATTGAGGATTGAAGATTGAGGATTGAGGAGTGAGTATTGAAGATTGAGGATTTGGGACTGAGGATTGAAGATTGAGGATTGAGGATTGAGGATTGAGGATTGAGGATTGAGGATTGAGGATTGAAGATTGAGGATTGCGTATTGAGGATTGAAGAATGAGAATTGAGGATTGAGGATTGAGGATTGAGTATTGAAGATTGAGTATTCAGGATTGAAGATTGACGATTGAGTATTGATGATTGAGGATTGAGGATTGAGGATTGATGATTGAGGATTGAAGTTTGAGTATTGAGGATTGAAGATTGAGGATTGAGGATTGAGGATTGAGGTTTGAGGATTGAAGATTGAGGATTGAGGATTGAGGATTGAGGATTGAGGATTGAAGATTGAGGATTGGGTATTGAGGATTGAAGAATGAGGATTGAGTATTGAGTATTGAGGATTGAGTATTGACGATTGAGTATTGAGGATTGAAGATTGACGATTGAGGACTGAGGATTGAGGATTGAGGATTGAGGATTGAGGATTGAGGATTGAAGATTGAGTATTGAGTATTGAAGATTGAGGATTGAGGAATGAGGATTGAGGACTGAGGATTGAAGATTGCGTACTGAGGATTGAAGATTAAGATTGAGGATTGAGGATTGAGGATTGAGGATTGAGGATTGAAGATTGAGGATTGGGTGTTCAGGATTGAAGAATGAGGATTGAGGATTGAGGATTGAGTATTGAGGATTGAAGGTTGAGTATTGAGGATTGAAGATTGAGGATTGAGGATTGAGCATTGAGGATTGAGGATTGAGGATTGCGGATAGAAGATTGAGGATTGGGTATTGCGGATTGAACATTGAGGATTGAGGGTTGAGGATTGAGTATTGAGTATTGAGGATTGAGTATTGACGATTGAGTATTGAGGATTGAAGATTGACGATTTAGGATTGAGGATTGAGGATTGAGGATTGAGGATTGAGGATTGAGGATTGAGGATTGAGGATTGAAGATTGAGTATTGAGTATTGATGATTGAGGATTGAGGAATGAGGATTGAGGATTGAGGATTGAAGATTGCGTACTGAGGATTGAAGATTAAGATTGAGGGTTGAGGATTGAGGATTGAGGATTGAGGATTGAGGATTGAAGATTGAGGATTGCGTATTGAGGATAGAACATTGGGTATTGAGGATTGAGTATTGAGGATTGAGGATTGAGGATTGATGATTGAATATTGATGATTGAAGATTGAGGATCGAGGATTGAGTGTTGTGGATTGAGGATTGAAGTTTGAGGATTGGGTATTGAGGATTGAAGAATGAGGATTGAGGATTGAGGATTGCGGATTGAGGATTGAGGATGGAAGACTGAGTATTGAGGATTGAAGATTGAGGATTGAGGAGTGAGTATTGAAGATTGAGGATTTGGGACTGAGGATTGAAGATTGATTATTGAGGAATGAGGATTGAGGATTGAGGATTGAGGATTGAAGATTGAGGATTGGGTATTGAGGATTGAAGAATGAGGATTGAGGATTGAGGATTGAGGATTGAGTATTGAAGATTGAGTATTCAGGATTGAAGATTGACGATTGAGGATTGAGGATTGAGGATTGAGGTTTGACGATTGATGATTGAGGATTGAAATTTGAGTATTGAGGATTGAAGATTGAGGATTGAGAATTGAGGATTGAGGTTTGAGGATTGAAGATTGAGGATTGAGGGTTGAGGATTGAGGATTGAGGATTGAGTATTGAGGATTGAGTATTGAGGATTGAAGATTGAATATTGATGATTGAAGATTGAGGATCGAGGATTGAGCGTTGTGGATTGAGGACGAGGACTGAGGGTTGAGTATTGATGTTTGAGGTCTGAGGATTGAGGAATGAGGATTGAGAATTGAGGGTTGAGGATTGAGGATTGAAGATTGAGGATTGGGTGTTGAGGATTGAAGAATGAGGATTGAGGATTGAGGATTGAAGATTGAGGATTGGGTGTTGAGGATTGAAGAATGAGGATTGAGGATTGAGGATTGAGTATTGAGGATTGAAGATTGAGTATTGAGGATTGATGATTGAGGATTGAGGATTGAGGATTGAGGATTGAGGATTGAGGATTGCGGATAGAAGATTGAGGATTCGGAATTACGGATTGAACATTGAGGATTCAGGGTTGAGGATTGAGGATTGAGGATTGAGGACTGAAGATTGAATATTGATGATTGAAGATTGAGGATTGAGGATTGATGGTTGTGGATAGAGGACGAGGACTGAGGGTTGACTATTGCTGTTTGAGGTCTGAGCATTGAGGATTGAGGATTGAGAATTGAGGATTGAGGATTGAGGATTGAAGAATGAGGATTGGGTATTGCGGATTGAAGAATGAGGATTGAGGATTGAGGACTTAGGATTGAGGATTGAAGACTGAGTGTTGAGGGTTGAGTGATGTGAATTGATGTTTGTGGATAGAGATTTGAAGGTTGCAGATTGAGTATTGAGTATTGAAAACTGTGAATTGATGATATTCTCTTGAGGATTGAGGATTGACAACTGATTGTTGAGGACTGAGGCCTGAAGGTTGAGGATTCAGGATTGAGGATTCATGATTGTGGTTTGACGACCGAGGATTGAGGATTGAGGATTGAGGATTGAGAATTGAAGATTGAGGATTGAGTATTGGGGGTTGTGGATTGAGGACGAGGTCTGACGGTTGAGTATTGAGTATTGAGGATTGAGGATTGAAGATTGAGTATTGAGGATTGAATATTGACGATTGAGGATTGAGGATTGAGGATTGAGGATTGAGGATTGAGGATTGAGGATTGAGGATTGAGGATTGAGGATTGAGGATTCAAGATTGAGGGTTGAGGATTGAGGATTGAGGATTGAGGATTGAAGATTGAGTACTGAGGATTGAAGATTAAGATTGAGGATTGAGGATTGAAGATGGAGGATTGGGTTTGAGGATTGAAGAATGAGGATTGAGGATTGAGGATTGAGGATTGAGGATTGAGGATTGAAGACTGAGTATTGAGGATTGGAGATTGAGGATTGGGTATTGAGGATTGAAGAATGAGGATTGAGGATTGAGGATTGAGGATTGAGGATTGAAGATTGAGTATTGAGGATTGAAGATTGATGATTGAGGATTGAGGATTGAGGTCTGAGGATTGAGGATTTAGGATTGAGGATTGAGAATTGAGGATTGAGGATTGATGATTGAGGACTGAAGTTTGAGTATTGAGGATTGAAGATTGAGGATTGAGGATTGAGGATTGAGGTTTGAGGATTGAAGATTGAGGATTGAGGATTGAGGATTGAGAATTGAAGATTGAGGATTGGGTATTGAGGATTGAAGAATGAGGATTGAGTATTGAGTATTGAGGATTGAGGTTTGAGGATTGAAGATTGAGGATTGGGTATTGAGGATTGAAGAATGAGGATTGAGGATTGAGGATTGAGGATTGAGTATTGAAGATTGAGTATTCAGGATTGAAGATTGACGATTGAGTATTGATGATTGACGATTGAGGATTGAGGATTGATGATTGAGGATTGAAGTTTGAGTATTGAGGATTGAAGATTGAGGATTGAGGATTGAGGATTGAGGTTTGAGGATTGAAGATTGAGGATTGAGGATTGAGGATTGAGGATTGAGGTTTGAGGATTGAAGATTGAGGATTGAGGATTGAGGATTGAGGATTGAGGATTGAAGATTGAGGATTGGGTATTGAGGATTGAAGAATGAGGATTGAGTATTGAGTATTGAGGATTGAGTATTGACGATTGACGATTGAGGAATGAGGATTGAGGATTGAGGATTGAAGATTGCGTACTGAGGATTGAAGATTAAGATTGAGGATTGAGGGTTGAGGATTGACGATTGAGGATTGAAGATTGAGGATTGGGTGTTGAGGATTGAAGAATGAGGATTGAGGATTGAGGATTGAGTATTGAGGATTGAAGGTTGAGTATTGAGGATTGAAGACTGAGGATTGAGGATTGAGCATTGAGGATTGAGGATTGAGGATTGCGGATAGAAGATTGAGGATTGCGTATTGAGGATAGAACATTGAGGATTGAGGGTTGAGGATTGAGGATTGAGGATTGAGGACTGAAGATTGAATATTGATGATTGAATATTGAGGATCGAGGATTGAGTGTTGTGGATTGAGAACGAGGACTGAGGGTAGAGTATTGATGTTTAAGGTCTGAGGATTGAGGTTTGAGGATTGAGAATAGAGGATTGAGGAGTGAGGATTGAAGATTGAGGATTGGGTGTTGAGGATTGAAGAATGAGGATTGAGGATTGAGGATTGAGTATTGAGGATTGAAGATTGAGGATTGAGGATTGAGGATTGAGGTTTGAGGATTGAAGATTGAGGATTGAGGATTGAGGATTGAGGATTGAGGTTTGAGGATTGAAGATTGAGGATTGAGGATTGAGGATTGAGGATTGAGGATTGAAGATTGAGGATTGGGTATTGAGGATTGAAGAATGAGGATTGAGTATTGAGTATTGAGGATTGAGTATTGACGATTGACAATTGAGGATTGAGGATTGAGGATTGAAGATTGAGGATTGGGTATTGAGGATTGAAGAATGAGGATTGAGGATTGAGGATTGCGGATTGAGGATTGAGGATTGAAGACAGAGTATTGAGGATTGAAGATTGAGGATTGAGGAGTGAGTATTGAAGATTGAGGATTTGGGACTGAGGATTGAAGATTGAGGATTGAGGATTGAGGATTGAGGATTGAGGATTGAGGATTGAGGATTGAAGATTGAGGATTGCGTATTGAGGATTGAAGAATGAGAATTGAGGATTGAGGATTGAGGATTGAGTATTGAAGATTGAGTATTCAGGATTGAAGATTGACGATTGAGTATTGATGATTGAGGATTGAGGATTGAGGATTGATGATTGAGGATTGAAGTTTGAGTATTGAGGATTGAAGATTGAGGATTGAGGATTGAGGATTGAGGTTTGAGGATTGAAGATTGAGGATTGAGGATTGAGGATTGAGGATTGAGGATTGAAGATTGAGGATTGGGTATTGAGGATTGAAGAATGAGGATTGAGTATTGAGTATTGAGGATTGAGTATTGACGATTGAGTATTGAGGATTGAAGATTGACGATTGAGGACTGAGGATTGAGGATTGAGGATTGAGGATTGAGGATTGAGGATTGAAGATTGAGTATTGAGTATTGAAGATTGAGGATTGAGGAATGAGGATTGAGGACTGAGGATTGAAGATTGCGTACTGAGGATTGAAGATTAAGATTGAGGATTGAGGATTGAGGATTGAGGATTGAGGATTGAAGATTGAGGATTGGGTGTTCAGGATTGAAGAATGAGGATTGAGGATTGAGGATTGAGTATTGAGGATTGAAGGTTGAGTATTGAGGATTGAAGATTGAGGATTGAGGATTGAGCATTGAGGATTGAGGATTGAGGATTGCGGATAGAAGATTGAGGATTGGGTATTGCGGATTGAACATTGAGGATTGAGGGTTGAGGATTGAGTATTGAGTATTGAGGATTGAGTATTGACGATTGAGTATTGAGGATTGAAGATTGACGATTTAGGATTGAGGATTGAGGATTGAGGATTGAGGATTGAGGATTGAGGATTGAGGATTGAGGATTGAAGATTGAGTATTGAGTATTGATGATTGAGGATTGAGGAATGAGGATTGAGGATTGAGGATTGAAGATTGCGTACTGAGGATTGAAGATTAAGATTGAGGGTTGAGGATTGAGGATTGAGGATTGAGGATTGAGGATTGAAGATTGAGGATTGCGTATTGAGGATAGAACATTGGGTATTGAGGATTGAGTATTGAGGATTGAGGATTGAGGATTGATGATTGAATATTGATGATTGAAGATTGAGGATCGAGGATTGAGTGTTGTGGATTGAGGATTGAAGTTTGAGGATTGGGTATTGAGGATTGAAGAATGAGGATTGAGGATTGAGGATTGCGGATTGAGGATTGAGGATGGAAGACTGAGTATTGAGGATTGAAGATTGAGGATTGAGGAGTGAGTATTGAAGATTGAGGATTTGGGACTGAGGATTGAAGATTGATTATTGAGGAATGAGGATTGAGGATTGAGGATTGAGGATTGAAGATTGAGGATTGGGTATTGAGGATTGAAGAATGAGGATTGAGGATTGAGGATTGAGGATTGAGTATTGAAGATTGAGTATTCAGGATTGAAGATTGACGATTGAGGATTGAGGATTGAGGATTGAGGTTTGACGATTGATGATTGAGGATTGAAATTTGAGTATTGAGGATTGAAGATTGAGGATTGAGAATTGAGGATTGAGGTTTGAGGATTGAAGATTGAGGATTGAGGGTTGAGGATTGAGGATTGAGGATTGAGTATTGAGGATTGAGTATTGAGGATTGAAGATTGAATATTGATGATTGAAGATTGAGGATCGAGGATTGAGCGTTGTGGATTGAGGACGAGGACTGAGGGTTGAGTATTGATGTTTGAGGTCTGAGGATTGAGGAATGAGGATTGAGAATTGAGGGTTGAGGATTGAGGATTGAAGATTGAGGATTGGGTGTTGAGGATTGAAGAATGAGGATTGAGGATTGAGGATTGAAGATTGAGGATTGGGTGTTGAGGATTGAAGAATGAGGATTGAGGATTGAGGATTGAGTATTGAGGATTGAAGATTGAGTATTGAGGATTGATGATTGAGGATTGAGGATTGAGGATTGAGGATTGAGGATTGAGGATTGCGGATAGAAGATTGAGGATTCGGAATTACGGATTGAACATTGAGGATTCAGGGTTGAGGATTGAGGATTGAGGATTGAGGACTGAAGATTGAATATTGATGATTGAAGATTGAGGATTGAGGATTGATGGTTGTGGATAGAGGACGAGGACTGAGGGTTGACTATTGCTGTTTGAGGTCTGAGCATTGAGGATTGAGGATTGAGAATTGAGGATTGAGGATTGAGGATTGAAGAATGAGGATTGGGTATTGCGGATTGAAGAATGAGGATTGAGGATTGAGGACTTAGGATTGAGGATTGAAGACTGAGTGTTGAGGGTTGAGTGATGTGAATTGATGTTTGTGGATAGAGATTTGAAGGTTGCAGATTGAGTATTGAGTATTGAAAACTGTGAATTGATGATATTCTCTTGAGGATTGAGGATTGACAACTGATTGTTGAGGACTGAGGCCTGAAGGTTGAGGATTCAGGATTGAGGATTCATGATTGTGGTTTGACGACCGAGGATTGAGGATTGAGGATTGAGGATTGAGAATTGAAGATTGAGGATTGAGTATTGGGGGTTGTGGATTGAGGACGAGGTCTGACGGTTGAGTATTGAGTATTGAGGATTGAGGATTGAAGATTGAGTATTGAGGATTGAATATTGACGATTGAGGATTGAGGATTGAGGATTGAGGATTGAGGATTGAGGATGGAGGATTGAGGATTGAGGATTGAGGATTGAGGATTCAAGATTGAGGGTTGAGGATTGAGGATTGAGGATTGAGGATTGAAGATTGAGTACTGAGGATTGAAGATTAAGATTGAGGATTGAGGATTGAAGATGAAGGATTGGGTTTGAGTATTGAAGAATGAGGATTGAGGATTGAGGATTGAGGATTGAGGATTGAGGATTGAAGACTGAGTATTGAGGATTGGAGATTGAGGATTGGGTATTGAGGATTGAAGAATGAGGATTGAGGATTGAGGATTGAGGATTGAGGATTGAAGATTGAGTATTGAGGATTGAAGATTGATGATTGAGGATTGAGGATTGAGGTCTGAGGATTGAGGATTTAGGATTGAGGATTGAGAATTGAGGATTGAGGATTGATGATTGAGGACTGAAGTTTGAGTATTGAGGATTGAAGATTGAGGATTGAGGATTGAGGATTGAGGTTTGAGGATTGAAGATTGAGGATTGAGGATTGAGGATTGAGAATTGAAGATTGAGGATTGGGTATTGAGGATTGAAGAATGAGGATTGAGTATTGAGTATTGAGGATTGAGGTTTGAGGATTGAAGATTGAGGATTGGGTATTGAGGATTGAAGAATGAGGATTGAGGATTGAGGATTGAGGATTGAGTATTGAAGATTGAGTATTCAGGATTGAAGATTGACGATTGAGTATTGATGATTGACGATTGAGGATTGAGGATTGATGATTGAGGATTGAAGTTTGAGTATTGAGGATTGAAGATTGAGGATTGAGGATTGAGGATTGAGGTTTGAGGATTGAAGATTGAGGATTGAGGATTGAGGATTGAGGATTGAGGTTTGAGGATTGAAGATTGAGGATTGAGGATTGAGGATTGAGGATTGAGGATTGAAGATTGAGGATTGGGTATTGAGGATTGAAGAATGAGGATTGAGTATTGAGTATTGAGGATTGAGTATTGACGATTGACGATTGAGGAATGAGGATTGAGGATTGAGGATTGAAGATTGCGTACTGAGGATTGAAGATTAAGATTGAGGATTGAGGGTTGAGGATTGACGATTGAGGATTGAAGATTGAGGATTGGGTGTTGAGGATTGAAGAATGAGGATTGAGGATTGAGGATTGAGTATTGAGGATTGAAGGTTGAGTATTGAGGATTGAAGACTGAGGATTGAGGATTGAGCATTGAGGATTGAGGATTGAGGATTGCGGATAGAAGATTGAGGATTGCGTATTGAGGATAGAACATTGAGGATTGAGGGTTGAGGATTGAGGATTGAGGATTGAGGACTGAAGATTGAATATTGATGATTGAATATTGAGGATCGAGGATTGAGTGTTGTGGATTGAGAACGAGGACTGAGGGTAGAGTATTGATGTTTAAGGTCTGAGGATTGAGGTTTGAGGATTGAGAATAGAGGATTGAGGAGTGAGGATTGAAGATTGAGGATTGGGTGTTGAGGATTGAAGAATGAGGATTGAGGATTGAGGATTGAGTATTGAGGATTGAAGATTGAGTATTGAGGATTGATGATTGAGGATTGAGGATTGAGGATTGAGGATTGAGGATTGAGGATTGCGGATAGAAGATTGAGGATTCGGAATTACGGATTGAACATTGAGGATTCAGGGTTGAGGATTGAGGATTGAGGATTGAGGACTGAAGATTGAATATTGATGATTGAAGATTGAGGATTGAGGATTGATGGTTGTGGATAGAGGACGAGGACTGAGGGTTGACTATTGCTGTTTGAGGTCTGAGCATTGAGGATTGAGGATTGAGAATTGAGGATTGAGGATTGAGGATTGAAGAATGAGGATTGGGTATTGCGGATTGAAGAATGAGGATTGAGGATTGAGGACTTAGGATTGAGGATTGAAGACTGAGTGTTGAGGGTTGAGTGATGTGAATTGATGTTTGTGGATAGAGATTTGAAGGTTGCAGATTGAGTATTGAGTATTGAAAACTGTGAATTGATGATATTCTCTTGAGGATTGAGGATTGACAACTGATTGTTGAGGACTGAGGGCTGAAGGTTGAGGATTCAGGATTGAGGATTCAGGATTGTGGTTTGACGACCGAGGATTGAGGATTGAGGATTGAGGATTGAGAATTGAAGATTGAGGATTGAGTATTGGGGGTTGTGGATTGAGGACGAGGTCTGACGGTTGAGTATTGAGTATTGAGGATTGAGGATTGAAGATTGAGTATTGAGGATTGAATATTGACGATTGAGGATTGAGGATTGAGGATTGAGGATTGAGGATTGAGGATTGAGGATTGAGGATTGAGGATTGAGGATTGAGGATTCAAGATTGAGGGTTGAGGATTGAGGATTGAGGATTGAGGATTGAAGATTGAGTACTGAGGATTGAAGATTAAGATTGAGGATTGAGGGTTGAAGATGGAGGATTGGGTTTGAGGATTGAAGAATGAGGATTGAGGATTGAGGATTGAGGATTGAGGATTGAGGATTGAAGACTGAGTATTGAGGATTGGAGATTGAGGATTGGGTATTGAGGATTGAAGAATGAGGATTGAGGATTGAGGATTGAGGATTGAGGATTGAAGATTGAGTATTGAGGATTGAAGATTGATGATTGAGGATTGAGGATTGAGGTCTGAGGATTGAGGATTTAGGATTGAGGATTGAGAATTGAGGATTGAGGATTGATGATTGAGGACTGAAGTTTGAGTATTGAGGATTGAAGATTGAGGATTGAGGATTGAGGATTGAGGTTTGAGGATTGAAGATTGAGGATTGAGGATTGAGGATTGAGGATTGAACATTGAGAATTGTGTATTGAGGATTGAAGAATGAGGATTGAGTATTGAGTATTGAGGATAGAGGTTTGAGGATTGAAGGTTGAGGATTGGGTATTGAGGATTGAAGAATGAGGATTGAGGATTGAGGATTGAGGATTGAGTATTGAAGATTGAGTATTCAGGATTGAAGATTGACGATTGAGTATTGATGATTGACGATTGAGGATTGAGGATTGATGATTGAGGATTGAAGTTTGAGTATTGAGGGTTGAAGATTGAGGATTGAGGATTGAGGATTGAGGTTTGAGGATTGAAGATTGAGGATTGAGGATTGAGGATTGAGGATTGAGGTTTGAGGATTGAAGATTGAGGATTGAGGATTGAGGATTGAGGATTGAGCATTGAAGATTGAGGATTGGGTATTGAGGATTGAAGAATGAGGATTGAGTATTGAGTATTGAGGATTGAGTATTGACGATTGACGATTGAGGAATGAGGATTGAGGATTGAGGATTGAAGATTGCGTACTGAGGATTGAAGATTAAGATTGAGGATTGAGGGTTGAGGATTGACGATTGAGGATTGAAGATTGAGGATTAGGTGTTGAGGATTGAAGAATGAGGATTGAGGATTGAGGATTGAGTATTGAGGATTGAAGGTTGAGTATTGAGGATTGAAGATTGAGGATTGAGGATTGAGCATTGAGGATTGAGGATTGAGGATTGCGGATAGAAGATTGAGGATTGGGTATAGCGGATTGAACATTGAGGATTGAGGGTTGAGGATTGAGGATTGAGGATTGAGGACTGAAGATTGAATATTGATGATTGAAGATTGAGGATTGAGAATTGATGGTTGTGGATTGAGGACGAGGACTGAGGGTTGACTATTGCTGTTTGAGGTCTGAGGATTGAGGATTGAGGATTGAGAATTGAGGATTGAGGATTGAGGATTGAGGATTGAGGATTGAGGATTGAGGATTGAGGATTGAGAATTGAGGATTGAGGATTGAGGATTGAAGTTTGAGGATTGGGTATTGAGGATTGAAGAATGAGGATTGAGGATTGAGGATTGCGCATTGAGGATTGAGGATTGAAGACTGAGTATTGAGGATTGAAGATTGAGGATTGAGGAGTGAGTATTGAAGATTGAGGATTTGGGACTGAGGATTGAAGATTGAGGATTGAGGATTGAGGATTGAAGATTGAGGATTGAGGACTGAGGATTGAAGATTGAGGATTGGGTATTGAGGATTGAAGAATGAGGATTGAGGATTGAGGATTGAGGATTGAGTATTGAAGATTGAGTATTCAGGATTGAAGATTGACGATTGAGGATTGAGGATTGAGGATTGAGGATTGAGGATTGAGGATTGATGATTGAGGATTGAAGTTTGAGTATTGAGGATTGAAGATTGAGGATTGAGGATTGAGGATTGAGGTTTGAGGATTGAAGGTTGACGATTGAGGGTTGAGGATTGAGGATTGAGGATTGAGTATTGAGGATTGAGGATTGAGTATTGAAGATTGAATATTGATGATTGAAGATTGAGGATCGAGGATTGAGCGTTGTGGATTGAGGACGAGGACTGAGGGTTGAGTATTGATGTTTGAGGTCTGAGGATTGAGGAATGAGGAGTGAGAGTTGAGGGTTGAGGATTGAGGATTGAAGACTGAGGATTGGGTGTTGAGGATTGAAGAATGAGGATTGAGGATTGAGGATTGAGGATTGAGGATTGAAGATTGAGTATTGAGGATTGAAGATTGAGGATTGAGGATTGATGATTGAGGATTGAGGATTGAGGATTGAGGATTGCGGATAGAAGATTGAGGATCGGGTATAGCGGATTGAACATTGAGGATTGAGTATTGAGGATTGAGGACTGAGGATTGAGGATTGAGAATTGAGGATTGAGGATTGAGGATTGAAGATTGAGGATTGGGTATTGAGGATTGAAGAATGAGGATTGAGGATTGAGGATTGCGGATTGAGGATTGAGGATTGAAGACTGAGTATTGAGGATTGAAGATTGACGATTGAGGAGTGAGTATTGAAGGTTGAGGGTTTGGGACTGAGGATTGAAGATTGAGGATTGAGGATTGAGGATTGTCGATTGAGGATTGAGGATTGAGGATTGAAGATTGAGGATTGGGTATTGAGAATTGAGGATTGAGGATTGAGGATTGAAGATTTGAGGATTGGGTATTGAGGATTGAAGAACGAGGATTGAGGATTGAGGATTGCGGATTGAGGATTGGGGATTGAAGACAGAGTATTGAAGATTGAAGATTGAGGATTGAGGAGTGAGTATTGAAGATTGAGGATTTGGGACTGAGGATTGAAGATTGAGGATTGAGGATTGAGGATTGAGGATTGAGGATTGAGGATTGAGGATTGAAGATTGAGGATTGGGTATTGAGGATTGAAGAATGAGGATTGAGGATTGAGGATTGAGGATTGAGTATTGAAGATTGAGTATTCAGGATTGAAGATTGACGATTGAGTATTGGTGATTGAGGATTGAGGATTGAGGATTGATGATTGAGGATTGAAGTTTGAGTATTGAGGATTGAAGATTGAGGATTGAGGATTGAGGATTGAGGATTGAGGTTTGAGGATTCAAGATTGAGGATTGAGGATTGAGGATTGCGGATTGAGGATTGAGGATTGAAGATTGAGGATTGGGTATTGAGGATTGCAGAATGAGTATTGAGTATTGAGTATTGAGGATTGAGTATTGACGATTGAGTATTGAGGATTGAAGATTGACGATTGAGGACTGAGGATTAAGGATTGAGGATTGAGGATTGAGGATTGAGGACTGAAGATTGAGTATTGAGTATTGAAGATTGAGGATTGAGGAATGAGGATTGAGGATTGAGGATTGAAGATTGCGTACTGAGGATTGAAGATTAAGATTGAGGATTGAGGATTGAGGATTGAGGATTGAGGATTGAAGATTGAGGATTGGGTGTTGAGGATTGAAGAATGAGGATTGAGGATTGAGGATTGAGTATTGACGATTGAAGGTTGAGTATTGAGGATTGAAGATTGAGGATTGAGGATTGAGCATTGAGGATTGAGGATTGAGGATTGCGGATAGAAGATTGAGGATTGGGTATTGCGGATTGAACATTGAGGATTGAGGGTTGAGTATTGAGGATTGAGGATTGAGGACTGAAGATTGAATATTGATGATTGAAGATTGAGGATTGAGAATTGATGGTTGTGGATTGAGGACGAGGACTGAGGGTTGACTATTGCTGTTTGAGGTCTGAGGATTGAGGATTGAGGATTGAGAATTGAGGATTGAGGATTGAGGATTGAGGATTGAGGATTGAGGATTGAGGATTGAGAATTGAGGATTGAGGATTGAGGATTGAAGTTTGAGGATTGGGTATTGAGGATTGAAGAATGAGGATTGAGGATTGAGGATTGCGGATTGAGGATTGAGGATTGAAGACTGAGTATTGAGGATTGAAGATTGAGGATTGAGGAGTGAGTATTGAAGATTGAGGATTTGGGACTGAGGATTGAAGATTGATTATTGAGGATTGAGGATTGAGGATTGAGGATTGAGGATTGAAGATTGAGGATTGGGTATTGAGGATTGAAGAATGAGGATTGAGGATTGAGGATTGAGGATTGAGTATTGAAGATTGAGTATTCAGGATTGAAGATTGACGATTGAGGATTGAGTGTTGAGGATTGAGGTTTGAGGATTGATGATTGAGGATTGAAGTTTGAGTATTGAGGATTGAAGATTGAGGATTGAGAATTGAGGATTGAGGTTTGAGGATTGAAGATTGAGGATTGAGGATTGAGGATTGAGGATTGAGGATTGAGGATTGCGGATAGAAGATTGAGGATTGGGTATTGCGGATTGAACATTGAGGATTGAGGATTGAGTATTGAGGATTGAGGATTGAGGATTGAAGATTGAATATTGATGATTGAAGATTGAGGATCGAGGATTGTGCGCTGTGGATTGAGGACGAGGACTGAGGGTTGAGTATTGATGTTTGAGGTCTGAGGATTGAGGAATGAGGATTGAGAATTGAGCGTTGAGGATTGAGGATTGAAGATTGAGGATTGGGTGTTGAGGATTGAAGAACGAGGATTGAGGATTGAGGATTGAGGATTGAGGATTGAAGATTGAGTTTTGAGGATTGAAGATTGAGGATTGAGGATTGAGGATTGAAGATTGAGGATTGAGGATTGAGGATTGCGGATAGAAGGTTGAGGATTGGGTATTGCGGATTGAACATTGAGGATTGAGGATTGAGGATTGAGGATTGAGGATTGAGGATTGAGAATTGAGGATTGAGGATTGAGGATTGAAGGTTGAGGATTGGGTATTGAGGATTGAAGAATGAGGATAGAGGATTGAGGATTGAGGATTGAGGATTAAAGATTGAGGATTGGGTATTGTGGATTGAAGAATGATGATTGAGGATTGAGGATTGAGGATTGAGTATTGAAGATCGAGTATTCAGGATTGAAGATTGACGATTGAGGATTGAGGGTTGAGGATTGAGGATTGAGGATTGATGATTGAGGATTGAAGTTTGAGTATTGAGGATTGAAGATTGAGGATTGAGGATTGAGGATTGAGGTTTGAGGATTGAAGATTGAGGATTGAGGATTAAGGATTGAGTATTGAAGATTGAGGATTGAGGAATGAGGATTGAGGATTGAGGATTGAAGATTGAGGATTGGGTATTGAGGATTGAGCGTTGTGGATTCAGGACGAGGACTGAGGGTTGAGTATTGATGTTTGAGGTCTGAGGATTGAGGAATGAGTATTGAGAATTGAAGGTTGAGGATTGAGGATTGAAGATTGAGGATTGGGTGTTGAGGATTGAAGAATGAGGATTGAGGATTGAGGATTGAGGATTGAGGATTGAAGATTGAGTATTGAGGATTGAAGATTGAGGATTGAGGATTGAGGATTGAGGATTGAGGATTGAGGATTGCGTATAGAAGGTTGAGGATTGGGTATTGCGGATTGAACATTGATGATTGAGGATTGAGGATTGAGGATTGAGGATTGAGGATTGAGAATTGAGGATTGAGGATTGAGGATTGAAGATTGAGGATTGGGTATTGAGGATTGAAGAATGAGGATTGAGGATTGAGGATTGCGGATTGAGGATTGAGGATTGAAGACAGAGTATTGAGAATTGAAGATTGAGGATTGAGGAGTGAGTATTGAAGATTGAGGATTTGGGACTGAGGATTGAAGATTGAGGATTGAGGATTGAGGATTGAGGATTGAGGATTGAGGATTGAGGATTGAAGATTGAGGATTGCGTATTGAGGATTGAAGAATGAGAATTGAGGATTGAGGATTGAGGATTGAGTATTGAAGATTGAGTATTCAGGATTGAAGATTGACGATTGAGTATTGATGATTGAGGATTGAGGATTGAGGATTGATGATTGAGGATTGAAGTTTGAGTAGTGAGGATTGAAGATTGAGGATTGAGGATTGAGGATTGAGGTTTGAGGATTGAAGATTGAGGATTGAGGATTGAGGATTGAGGATTGAGGATTGAAGATTGAGGATTGGGTATTGAGGATTGAAGAATGAGGATTGTGTATTGAGTATTGAGGATTGAGTATTGACGATTGAGTATTGAGGATTGAAGATTGACAATTGAGGACTGAGGATTGAGGATTGAAGATTGAGGGTTGAGGAATGAGGATTGAGGATTGAGGATTGAAGATTGCGTACTGAGGATTGAAGATTAAGATTGAGGATTGAAGATTAAGATTGAGGATTGAGGATTGAGGATTGAGGATTGAGGATTGAAGATTGAGGATTGGGTGTTCAGGATTGAAGAATGAGGATTGAGGATTGAGGATTGAGTATTGAGGATCGAAGGTTGAGTATTGAGGATTGAAGATTGAGGATTGAGGATTGAGCATTGAGGATTGAGGATTGAGGATTGCGGATAGAAGATTGAGGATTGGGTATTGCGGATTGAACATTGAGGATTGAGGGTTGAGGATTGAGGATTGAGGATTGAGGACTGAAGATTGAATATTGATGATTGAAGATTGAGGATTGAGAATTGATGGTTGTGGATTGAGGACGAGGACTGAGGGTTGACTATTGCTGTTTGATGTCTGAGGATTGAGGATTGATGATTGAGAATCGAGGATTGAGGATTGAGGATTGAGGATTGAGAATTGAGGATTGAGGATTGAGGATTGAAGTTTGAGGATTGGGTATTGAGGATTGAAGAATGAGGATTGAGGATTAAGGATTGCGGATTGAGGATTGAGGATGGAAGACTGAGTATTGAGGATTGAAGATTGAGGATTGAGGAGTGAGTATTGAAGATTGAGGATTTGGGACTGAGGATTGAAGATTGATTATTGAGGAATGAGGATTGAGGATTGAGGATTCAGGATTGAAGATTGAGGATTGGGTATTGAGGATTGAAGAATGAGGATTGAGGATTGAGGATTGAGGATTGAGTATTGAAGATTGAGTATTCAGGATTGAAGATTGACGATTGAGGATTGAGGATTGAGGATTGAGGTTTGACGATTGATGATTGAGGATTGAAATTTGAGTATTGAGGATTGAAGATTGAGGATTGAGAATTGAGGATTGAGGTTTGAGGATTGAAGATTGAGGATTGAGGGTTGAGGATTGAGGATTGAGGATTGAGTATTGAGGATTGAGGATTGAGGATTGAAGATTGAATATTGATGATTGAAGATTGAGGATCGAGGATTGAGCGTTGTGGATTGAGGACGAGGACTGAGGGTTGAGTATTGATGTTTGAGGTCTGAGGATTGAGGAATGAGGATTGAGAATTGAGGGTTGAGGATTGAGGATTGAAGATTGAGGATTGGGTGTTGAGGATTGAAGAATGAGGATTGAGGATTGAGGATTGATGATTGAGGATTGAAGATTGTGTATTGATGATTGAAGATTGAGGATTGAGGATTGAGGATTGATGATTGAGGATTGAGGATTGAGGATTGCCGAAGGAAGATTGAGGAATGGGTATTGCGGATTGAACATTGAGGATTGAGGAATGAGGATTGAGGATTGAGGATTGAGGATTGGGAATTGAGGATTGAGGATTGAGGATTGAAGATTGAGGATTGGGTATTGAGGATTGAAGAATGAGGATTGAGGATTGAGGATTGCGGATTGAGGATTGAGGATTGAATACTGAGTATTGAGGATTGAAGATTGAGGATTGAGGAGTGAGTATTAAAGATTGAGGATTTGGGACTGAGGATTGAAGATTGAGGATTGAGGATTGAGGATTGAGGATTGAGGATTGAGGATTGAGGATTGAAGATTGAGGATTGGGTACTGAGGATTGAAGAATGAGGATTGAGGATTGAGGATTGAGGACTGAGTATTGAAGATTGAGTATTCACGATTGAAGATTGACGATTGAGGATTGAGGATTGAGGATTGAGGATTGAGGATTGATGATTGAGGATTGAAGTTTGAGTATTGAGGATTGAAGATTGAGGATTGAGGATTGAGGATTGAGGTTTGAGGATTGAAGACTGAGGATTGAGGATTGAAGATTGAAGATTGAGGATTGAGGAGTGAGTATTGAAGATTGAGGAGTTGGGACTGAGGATTGAAGATTGAGGATTGAGGATTGAGGATTGAGGATTGAGGATTGAGGATTGAGGATTGAAGATTGAGGATTGGGTATTGAGGATTGAAGAATGAGGATTGAGGATTGAGGATTGAGGATTGAGTATTGAAGATTGAGTATTCAGGATTGAAGATTGACGATTGAGTATTGGTGATTGAGGATTGAGGATTGAGGATTGATGATTGAGGATTGAAGTTTGAGTATTGAGGATTGAAGATTGAGGATTGAGGATTGAGGATTGAGGATTGAGGTTTGAGGATTCAAGATTGAGGATTGAGGATTGAGGATTGCGGATTGAGGATTGAGGATTGAAGATTGAGGATTGGGTATTGAGGATTGTAGAATGAGTATTGAGTATTGAGTATTGAGGATTGAGTATTGACGATTGAGTATTGAGGATTGAAGATTGACGATTGAGGACTGAGGATTAAGGATTGAGGATTGAGGATTGAGGATTGAGGACTGAAGATTGAGTATTGAGTATTGAAGATTGAGGATTGAGGAATGAGGATTGAGGATTGAGGATTGAAGATTGCGTACTGAGGATTGAAGATTAAGATTG
The DNA here is from genome assembly GCF_051401765.1 of Calliopsis andreniformis. Lineage (NCBI taxonomy): Eukaryota > Metazoa > Arthropoda > Insecta > Hymenoptera > Andrenidae > Calliopsis > Calliopsis andreniformis. The sequence goes on along the minus strand of NW_027480459.1, from coordinate 4,172,087 downwards.
AGGATTGAGGATTGAGGATTGAGGATTGAGGATTGAAGATTGAGGATTGGGTGTTGAGGATTGAAGAATGAGGATTGAGGATTGAGGATTGAGTATTGACGATTGAAGGTTGAGTATTGAGGATTGAAGATTGAGGATTGAGGATTGAGCATTGAGGATTGAGGATTGAGGATTGCGGATAGAAGATTGAGGATTGGGTATTGCGGATTGAACATTGAGGATTGAGGGTTGAGTATTGAGGATTGAGGATTGAGGACTGAAGATTGAATATTGATGATTGAAGATTGAGGATTGAGAATTGATGGTTGTGGATTGAGGACGAGGACTGAGGGTTGACTATTGCTGTTTGAGGTCTGAGGATTGAGGATTGAGGATTGAGATTTGAGGATTGAGGATTGAGGATTGAGGATTGAGGATTGAGGATTGAGGATTGAGAATTGAGGATTGAGGATTGAGGATTGAAGTTTGAGGATTGGGTATTGAGGATTGAAGAATGAGGATTGAGGATTGAGGATTGCGGATTGAGGATTGAGGATTGAAGACTGAGTATTGAGGATTGAAGATTGAGGATTGAGGAGTGAGTATTGAAGATTGAGGATTTGGGACTGAGGATTGAAGATTGATTATTGAGGATTGAGGATTGAGGATTGAGGATTGAGGATTGAAGATTGAGGATTGGGTATTGAGGATTGAAGAATGAGGATTGAGGATTGAGGATTGAGGATTGAGTATTGAAGATTGAGTATTCAGGATTGAAGATTGACGATTGAGGATTGAGTGTTGAGGATTGAGGTTTGAGGATTGATGATTGAGGATTGAAGTTTGAGTATTGAGGATTGAAGATTGAGGATTGAGAATTGAGGATTGAGGTTTGAGGATTGAAGATTGAGGATTGAGGATTGAGGATTGAGGATTGAGGATTGAGGATTGCGGATAGAAGATTGAGGATTGGGTATTGCGGATTGAACATTGAGGATTGAGGATTGAGTATTGAGGATTGAGGATTGAGGATTGAAGATTGAATATTGATGATTGAAGATTGAGGATCGAGGATTGTGCGTTGTGGATTGAGGACGAGGACTGAGGGTTGAGTATTGATGTTTGAGGTCTGAGGATTGAGGAATGAGGATTGAGAATTGAGCGTTGAGGATTGAGGATTGAAGATTGAGGATTGGGTGTTGAGGATTGAAGAACGAGGATTGAGGATTGAGGATTGAGGATTGAGGATTGAAGATTGAGTATTGAGGATTGAAGATTGAGGATTGAGGATTGAGGATTGAAGATTGAGGATTGAGGATTGAGGATTGCGGATAGAAGGTTGAGGATTGGGTATTGCGGATTGAACATTGAGGATTGAGGATTGAGGATTGAGGATTGAGGATTGAGGATTGAGAATTGAGGATTGAGGATTGAGGATTGAAGGTTGAGGATTGGGTATTGAGGATTGAAGAATGAGGATAGAGGATTGAGGATTGAGGATTGAGGATTAAAGATTGAGGATTGGGTATTGTGGATTGAAGAATGATGATTGAGGATTGAGGATTGAGGATTGAGTATTGAAGATCGAGTATTCAGGATTGAAGATTGACGATTGAGGATTGAGGGTTGAGGATTGAGGATTGAGGATTGATGATTGAGGATTGAAGTTTGAGTATTGAGGATTGAAGATTGAGGATTGAGGATTGAGGATTGAGGTTTGAGGATTGAAGATTGAGGATTGAGGATTAAGGATTGAGTATTGAAGATTGAGGATTGAGGAATGAGGATTGAGGATTGAGGATTGAAGATTGAGGATTGGGTATTGAGGATTGAGCGTTGTGGATTGAGGACGAGGACTGAGGGTTGAGTATTGATGTTTGAGGTCTGAGGATTGAGGAATGAGTATTGAGAATTGAAGGTTGAGGATTGAGGATTGAAGATTGAGGATTGGGTGTTGAGGATTGAAGAATGAGGATTGAGGATTGAGGATTGAGGATTGAGGATTGAAGATTGAGTATTGAGGATTGAAGATTGAGGATTGAGGATTGAGGATTGAGGATTGAGGATTGAGGATTGCGTATAGAAGGTTGAGGATTGGGTATTGCGGATTGAACATTGATGATTGAGGATTGAGGATTGAGGATTGAGGATTGAGGATTGAGAATTGAGGATTGAGGATTGAGGATTGAAGATTGAGGATTGGGTATTGAGGATTGAAGAATGAGGATTGAGGATTGAGGATTGCGGATTGAGGATTGAGGATTGAAGACAGAGTATTGAGGATTGAAGATTGAGGATTGAGGAGTGAGTATTGAAGATTGAGGATTTGGGACTGAGGATTGAAGATTGAGGATTGAGGATTGAGGATTGAGGATTGAGGATTGAGGATTGAGGATTGAAGATTGAGGATTGCGTATTGAGGATTGAAGAATGAGAATTGAGGATTGAGGATTGAGGATTGAGTATTGAAGATTGAGTATTCAGGATTGAAGATTGACGATTGAGTATTGATGATTGAGGATTGAGGATTGAGGATTGATGATTGAGGATTGAAGTTTGAGTAGTGAGGATTGAAGATTGAGGATTGAGGATTGAGGATTGAGGTTTGAGGATTGAAGATTGAGGATTGAGGATTGAGGATTGAGGATTGAGGATTGAAGATTGAGGATTGGGTATTGAGGATTGAAGAATGAGGATTGTGTATTGAGTATTGAGGATTGAGTATTGACGATTGAGTATTGAGGATTGAAGATTGACAATTGAGGACTGAGGATTGAGGATTGAAGATTGAGGGTTGAGGAATGAGGATTGAGGATTGAGGATTGAAGATTGCGTACTGAGGATTGAAGATTAAGATTGAGGATTGAAGATTAAGATTGAGGATTGAGGATTGAGGATTGAGGATTGAGGATTGAAGATTGAGGATTGGGTGTTCAGGATTGAAGAATGAGGATTGAGGATTGAGGATTGAGTATTGAGGATCGAAGGTTGAGTATTGAGGATTGAAGATTGAGGATTGAGGATTGAGCATTGAGGATTGAGGATTGAGGATTGCGGATAGAAGATTGAGGATTGGGTATTGCGGATTGAACATTGAGGATTGAGGGTTGAGGATTGAGGATTGAGGATTGAGGACTGAAGATTGAATATTGATGATTGAAGATTGAGGATTGAGAATTGATGGTTGTGGATTGAGGACGAGGACTGAGGGTTGACTATTGCTGTTTGATGTCTGAGGATTGAGGATTGATGATTGAGAATCGAGGATTGAGGATTGAGGATTGAGGATTGAGAATTGAGGATTGAGGATTGAGGATTGAAGTTTGAGGATTGGGTATTGAGGATTGAAGAATGAGGATTGAGGATTAAGGATTGCGGATTGAGGATTGAGGATGGAAGACTGAGTATTGAGGATTGAAGATTGAGGATTGAGGAGTGAGTATTGAAGATTGAGGATTTGGGACTGAGGATTGAAGATTGATTATTGAGGAATGAGGATTGAGGATTGAGGATTCAGGATTGAAGATTGAGGATTGGGTATTGAGGATTGAAGAATGAGGATTGAGGATTGAGGATTGAGGATTGAGTATTGAAGATTGAGTATTCAGGATTGAAGATTGACGATTGAGGATTGAGGATTGAGGATTGAGGTTTGACGATTGATGATTGAGGATTGAAATTTGAGTATTGAGGATTGAAGATTGAGGATTGAGAATTGAGGATTGAGGTTTGAGGATTGAAGATTGAGGATTGAGGGTTGAGGATTGAGGATTGAGGATTGAGTATTGAGGATTGAGGATTGAGGATTGAAGATTGAATATTGATGATTGAAGATTGAGGATCGAGGATTGAGCGTTGTGGATTGAGGACGAGGACTGAGGGTTGAGTATTGATGTTTGAGGTCTGAGGATTGAGGAATGAGGATTGAGAATTGAGGGTTGAGGATTGAGGATTGAAGATTGAGGATTGGGTGTTGAGGATTGAAGAATGAGGATTGAGGATTGAGGATTGATGATTGAGGATTGAAGATTGTGTATTGATGATTGAAGATTGAGGATTGAGGATTGAGGATTGATGATTGAGGATTGAGGATTGAGGATTGCCGAAGGAAGATTGAGGAATGGGTATTGCGGATTGAACATTGAGGATTGAGGAATGAGGATTGAGGATTGAGGATTGAGGATTGGGAATTGAGGATTGAGGATTGAGGATTGAAGATTGAGGATTGGGTATTGAGGATTGAAGAATGAGGATTGAGGATTGAGGATTGCGGATTGAGGATGGAGGATTGAATACTGAGTATTGAGGATTGAAGATTGAGGATTGAGGAGTGAGTATTAAAGATTGAGGATTTGGGACTGAGGATTGAAGATTGAGGATTGAGGATTGAGGATTGAGGATTGAGGATTGAGGATTGAGGATTGAAGATTGAGGATTGGGTACTGAGGATTGAAGAATGAGGATTGAGGATTGAGGATTGAGGACTGAGTATTGAAGATTGAGTATTCACGATTGAAGATTGACGATTGAGGATTGAGGATTGAGGATTGAGGATTGAGGATTGATGATTGAGGATTGAAGTTTGAGTATTGAGGATTGAAGATTGAGGATTGAGGATTGAGGATTGAGGTTTGAGGATTGAAGACTGAGGATTGAGGATTGAGGATTGAGGATTGAGGATTGAAGATTGAGGATTGGGTATTGAGGATTGAAGAATGAGGATTGAGTATTGAGTATTGAGGATTTTGTATTGACGATTGAGTATTGAGGATTGAAGATTGAGGATTGGGGATTGAGGATTGAGGATTGAGTATTGAAGATTGAGTATTGAGTATTGAAGATTGAGGATTGAGGAATGAGGATTGAGGATTGAGGATTGAAGATTGCGCACTGAGGATTGAAGATTAAGATTGAGGATTGAGGATTGAGGATTGAGGATTGAGGATTGAGGATTGAAGATTGAGGATTGCGTATTGAGGATAGAACATTGAGGATTGAGGATTGAGTATTGAGGATTGAGGATTGAGGATTGAAGATTGAATATTGATGATTGAAGATTGAGGATCGAGGATTGAGTGTTGTGGATTGAGGACGAGGACTGAGGGTAGAGTATTGATGTTTAAGGTCTGAGGATTGAGGTTTGAGGATTGAGAATAGAGGATTGAGGTGTGAGGATTGAAGATTGAGGATTGGGTGTTGAGGATTGAAGAATGAGGATTGAGGATTGAGGATTGAGTATTGAGGATTGAAGATTGAGTATTGAGGATTGATGATTGAGGATTGAGGATTGAGGATTGAGGATTGAGGATTGAAGACTGAGTATTGAGGATTGGAGATTGAGGATTGGGTATTGAGGATTGAAGAATGAGGATTGAGGATTGAGGATTGAGGATTGAGGATTGAAGATTGAGTATTGAGGATTGAAGATTGATGATTGAGGATTGAGGATTGAGGTCTGAGGATTGAGGATTGAGGATTGAGAATTGAGGATTGAGGATTGAGGATTGAAGTTTGAGGATTGGGTATTGAGGATTGAAGAATGAGGATTGAGGATTGAGGATTGCGGATTGAGGATTGAGGATTGAAGACTGAGTATTGAGGATTGAAGATTGAGGATTGAGGAGTGAGTATTGAAGATTGAGGATTTGGGACTGAGGATTGAAGATTGATTATTGAGGATTGAGGATTGAGGATTGAGGATTGAGGATTGAAGATTGAGGATTGGGTATTGAGGATTGAAGAATGAGGATTGAGGATTGAGGATTGAGGATTGAGTATTGAAGATTGAGTATTCAGGATTGAAGATTGACGATTGAGGATTGAGTGTTGAGGATTGAGGTTTGAGGATTGATGATTGAGGATTGAAGTTTGAGTATTGAGGATTGAAGATTGAGGATTGAGAATTGAGGATTGAGGTTTGAGGATTGAAGATTGAGGATTGAGGATTGAGGATTGAGGATTGAGGATTGAGGATTGCGGATAGAAGATTGAGGATTGGGTATTGCGGATTGAACATTGAGGATTGAGGATTGAGTATTGAGGATTGAGGATTGAGGATTGAAGATTGAATATTGATGATTGAAGATTGAGGATCGAGGATTGTGCGTTGTGGATTGAGGACGAGGACTGAGGGTTGAGTATTGATGTTTGAGGTCTGAGGATTGAGGAATGAGGATTGAGAATTGAGCGTTGAGGATTGAGGATTGAAGATTGAGGATTGGGTGTTGAGGATTGAAGAACGAGGATTGAGGATTGAGGATTGAGGATTGAGGATTGAAGATTGAGTATTGAGGATTGAAGATTGAGGATTGAGGATTGAGGATTGAAGATTGAGGATTGAGGATTGAGGATTGCGGATAGAAGGTTGAGGATTGGGTATTGCGGATTGAACATTGAGGATTGAGGATTGAGGATTGAGGATTGAGGATTGAGGATTGAGAATTGAGGATTGAGGATTGAGGATTGAAGGTTGAGGATTGGGTATTGAGGATTGAAGAATGAGGATAGAGGATTGAGGATTGAGGATTGAGGATTAAAGATTGAGGATTGGGTATTGTGGATTGAAGAATGATGATTGAGGATTGAGGATTGAGGATTGAGTATTGAAGATCGAGTATTCAGGATTGAAGATTGACGATTGAGGATTGAGGGTTGAGGATTGAGGATTGAGGATTGATGATTGAGGATTGAAGTTTGAGTATTGAGGATTGAAGATTGAGGATTGAGGATTGAGGATTGAGGTTTGAGGATTGAAGATTGAGGATTGAGGATTAAGGATTGAGTATTGAAGATTGAGGATTGAGGAATGAGGATTGAGGATTGAGGATTGAAGATTGAGGATTGGGTATTGAGGATTGAGCGTTGTGGATTGAGGACGAGGACTGAGGGTTGAGTATTGATGTTTGAGGTCTGAGGATTGAGGAATGAGTATTGAGAATTGAAGGTTGAGGATTGAGGATTGAAGATTGAGGATTGGGTGTTGAGGATTGAAGAATGAGGATTGAGGATTGAGGATTGAGGATTGAGGATTGAAGATTGAGTATTGAGGATTGAAGATTGAGGATTGAGGATTGAGGATTGAGGATTGAGGATTGAGGATTGAGGATTGAGGATTGCGTATAGAAGGTTGAGGATTGGGTATTGCGGATTGAACATTGATGATTGAGGATTGAGGATTGAGGATTGAGGATTGAGGATTGAGAATTGAGGATTGAGGATTGAGGATTGAAGATTGAGGATTGGGTATTGAGGATTGAAGAATGAGGATTGAGGATTGAGGATTGCGGATTGAGGATTGAGGATTGAAGACAGAGTATTGAGGATTGAAGATTGAGGATTGAGGAGTGAGTATTGAAGATTGAGGATTTGGGACTGAGGATTGAAGATTGAGGATTGAGGATTGAGGATTGAGGATTGAGGATTGAGGATTGAGGATTGAAGATTGAGGATTGCGTATTGAGGATTGAAGAATGAGAATTGAGGATTGAGGATTGAGGATTGAGTATTGAAGATTGAGTATTCAGGATTGAAGATTGACGATTGAGTATTGATGATTGAGGATTGAGGATTGAGGATTGATGATTGAGGATTGAAGTTTGAGTAGTGAGGATTGAAGATTGAGGATTGAGGATTGAGGATTGAGGTTTGAGGATTGAAGATTGAGGATTGAGGATTGAGGATTGAGGATTGAGGATTGAAGATTGAGGATTGGGTATTGAGGATTGAAGAATGAGGATTGTGTATTGAGTATTGAGGATTGAGTATTGACGATTGAGTATTGAGGATTGAAGATTGACGATTGAGGACTGAGGATTGAGGATTGAAGATTGAGGGTTGAGGAATGAGGATTGAGGATTGAGGATTGAAGATTGCGTACTGAGGATTGAAGATTAAGATTGAGGATTGAAGATTAAGATTGAGGATTGAGGATTGAGGATTGAGGATTGAGGATTGAAGATTGAGGATTGGGTGTTCAGGATTGAAGAATGAGGATTGAGGATTGAGGATTGAGTATTGAGGATCGAAGGTTGAGTATTGAGGATTGAAGATTGAGGATTGAGGATTGAGCATTGAGGATTGAGGATTGAGGATTGCGGATAGAAGATTGAGGATTGGGTATTGCGGATTGAACATTGAGGATTGAGGGTTGAGGATTGAGGATTGAGGATTGAGGACTGAAGATTGAATATTGATGATTGAAGATTGAGGATTGAGAATTGATGGTTGTGGATTGAGGACGAGGACTGAGGGTTGACTATTGCTGTTTGATGTCTGAGGATTGAGGATTGATGATTGAGAATCGAGGATTGAGGATTGAGGATTGAGGATTGAGGATTGAGGATTGAGGATTGAGAATTGAGGATTGAGGATTGAGGATTGAAGTTTGAGGATTGGGTATTGAGGATTGAAGAATGAGGATTGAGGATTAAGGATTGCGGATTGAGGATTGAGGATGGAAGACTGAGTATTGAGGATTGAAGATTGAGGATTGAGGAGTGAGTATTGAAGATTGAGGATTTGGGACTGAGGATTGAAGATTGATTATTGAGGAATGAGGATTGAGGATTGAGGATTCAGGATTGAAGATTGAGGATTGGGTATTGAGGATTGAAGAATGAGGATTGAGGATTGAGGATTGAGGATTGAGTATTGAAGATTGAGTATTCAGGATTGAAGATTGACGATTGAGGATTGAGGATTGAGGATTGAGGTTTGACGATTGATGATTGAGGATTGAAATTTGAGTATTGAGGATTGAAGATTGTGTATTGATGATTGAAGATTGAGGATTGAGGATTGAGGATTGATGATTGAGGATTGAGGATTGAGGATTGCCGAAGGAAGATTGAGGAATGGGTATTGCGGATTGAACATTGAGGATTGAGGAATGAGGATTGAGGATTGAGGATTGAGGATTGGGAATTGAGGATTGAGGATTGAGGATTGAAGATTGAGGATTGGGTATTGAGGATTGAAGAATGAGGATTGAGGATTGAGGATTGCGGATTGAGGATTGAGGATTGAATACTGAGTATTGAGGATTGAAGATTGAGGATTGAGGAGTGAGTATTAAAGATTGAGGATTTGGGACTGAGGATTGAAGATTGAGGATTGAGGATTGAGGATTGAGGATTGAGGATTGAGGATTGAGGATTGAAGATTGAGGATTGGGTACTGAGGATTGAAGAATGAGGATTGAGGATTGAGGATTGAGGACTGAGTATTGAAGATTGAGTATTCACGATTGAAGATTGACGATTGAGGATTGAGGATTGAGGATTGAGGATTGAGGATTGATGATTGAGGATTGAAGTTTGAGTATTGAGGATTGAAGATTGAGGATTGAGGATTGAGGATTGAGGTTTGAGGATTGAAGACTGAGGATTGAGGATTGAGGATTGAGGATTGAGGATTGAAGATTGAGGATTGGGTATTGAGGATTGAAGAATGAGGATTGAGTATTGAGTATTGAGGATTTTGTATTGACGATTGAGTATTGAGGATTGAAGATTGAGGATTGGGGATTGAGGATTGAGGATTGAGGATTGAAGATTGAGTATTGAGTATTGAAGATTGAGGATTGAGGAATGAGGATTGAGGATTGAGGATTGAAGATTGCGCACTGAGGATTGAAGATTAAGATTGAGGATTGAGGATTGAGGATTGAGGATTGAGGATTGAGGATTGAAGATTGAGGATTGCGTATTGAGGATAGAACATTGAGGATTGAGGATTGAGTATTGAGGATTGAGGATTGAGGATTGAAGATTGAATATTGATGATTGAAGATTGAGGATCGAGGATTGAGTGTTGTGGATTGAGGACGAGGACTGAGGGTAGAGTATTGATGTTTAAGGTCTGAGGATTGAGGTTTGAGGATTGAGAATAGAGGATTGAGGTGTGAGGATTGTAGATTGAGGATTGGGTGTTGAGGATTGAAGAATGAGGATTGAGGATTGAGGATTGAGTATTGAGGATTGAAGATTGAGTATTGAGGATTGATGATTGAGGATTGAGGATTGAGGATTGAGGATTGAGGATTGAGGATTGCGGATAGAAGATTGAGGATTGGGAATTACGGATTGAACATTGAGGATTGAGGGTTGAGGATTGAGGATTGAGGATTGAGGACTGAAGATTGAATATTGATGATTGAAGATTGAGGATTGAGGATTGATGGTTGTGGATAGAGGACGAGGACTGAGGGTTGACTATTGCTGTTTGAGGTCTGAGCATTGAGGATTGAGGATTGAGAGTTGAGGATTGAGGATTGAGGATTGAAGAATGAGGATTGGGTATTGCGGATTGAAGAATGAGGATTGAGGATTGAGGACTTAGGATTGAGGATTGAAAACTGAGTGTTGAGGGTTGAGTGATGTGAATTGATGTTTGTGGATAGAGATTTGAAGGTTGCAGATTGAGTATTGAGTATTGAAAACTGTGAATTGATGATATTCTCTTGAGGATTGAGGATTGACAACTGATTGTTGAGGACTGAGGGCTGAAGGTTGAGGATTCAGGATTGAGGATTCAGGATTGTGGTTTGACGACCGAGGATTGAGGATTGAGGATTGAGGATTGAGAATTGAAGATTGAGGATTGAGTATGGGGGTTGTGGATTGAGGACGAGGTCTGACGGTTGAGTATTGAGTATTGAGGATTGAGGATTGAAGATTGAGTATTGAGGATTGAATATTGCCGATTGAGGATTGAGGATTGAGGATTGAGGATTGAGGATTGAGGATTGAGGATTGAGGATTGAGGATTGAGGATTGAGGATTGAGGATTGAGGATTGAAGATTGAGGGTTGAGGATTGAGGATTGAGGATTGAGGATTGAAGATTGAGTACTGAGGATTGAAGATTAAGATTGAGGATTGAGGATTGAGGATTGAGGATTGAGGATTGAGGATTGAGGTTTGAGGATTGAAGATTGAGGATTGAGGATTGAGGATTGAGTATTGAAGATTGAGGATTGAGGAATGAGGATTGAGGATTGAGGATTGAAGATTGCGTACTGAGGATTGAAGATTAAGATTGAGGGTTGAGGATTGAGGATTGAGGATTGAGGATTGAGGATTGAAGATTGAGGATTGCGTATTGAGGATAGAACATTGAGGATTGAGGATTGAGTATTGAGGATTGAGGATTGAGGATTGAGGATTGAAGATTGAGGATTGGGTATTGAGGATTGAAGAATGAGGATTGAGTATTGAGTATTGAGGATTGAGGTTTGAGGATTGAAGATTGAGGATTGGGTATTGAGGATTGAAGAATGAGGATTGAGGATTGAGGATTGAGGATTGAGTATTGAAGATTGAGTATTCAGGATTGAAGATTGACGATTGAGTATTGATGATTGAGGATTGAGGATTGATGATTGAGGATTGAAGTTTGAGTATTGAGGATTGAAGATTGAGGATTGAGGATTGAGGATTGAAGATTGAGGATTGAGGATTGAGGATTGAGGATTGAGGTTTGAGGATTGAAGATTGAGGATTGAGGATTGAGGATTGAGGATGGAGGATTGAAGATTGAGGATTGGGTATTGAGGATTGAAGAATGAGGATTGAGTATTGAGCATTGAGGATTGAGTATTGACGATTGAGGATTGAGGAATGAGGATTGAGGATTGAGGATTGAAGATTGCGTACTGAGGATTGAAGATTAAGATTGAGGATTGAGGGTTGAGGATTGACGATTGAGGATTGAAGATTGAGGATTGGGTGTTGAGGATTGAAGAATGAGGATTGAGGATTGAGGATTGAGTATTGAGGATTGAAGGTTGAGCATTGAGGATTGAAGATTGAGGATTGAGGATTGAGCATTGAGGATTGAGGATTGAGGATTGCGGATAGAAGATTGAGGATTGGGTATAGCGGATTGAACATTGAGGATTGAGGGTTGAGGATTGAGGATTGAGGATTGAGGACTGAAGATTGAATATTGATGATTGAAGATTGAGGATTGAGAATTGATGGTTGTGGATTGAGGACGAGGACTGAGGGTTGACTATTGCTGTTTGAGGTCTGAGGATTGAGGATTGAGGATTGAGAATTGAGGATTGAGGATTGAGGATTGAGGATTGAGGATTGAGGATTGAGGATTGAGAATTGAGGATTGAGGATTGAGGATTGAAGTTTGAGGATTGAGTATTGAGGATTGAAGAATGAGGATTGAGGATTGAGGATTGCGCATTGAGGATTGAGGATTGAAGACTGAGTATTGAGGATTGAAGATTGAGGATTGAGGAGTGAGTATTGAAGATTGAGGATTGAGGATTGAGGATTGAGGATTGAGGATTGAAGATTGAGGATTGGGTATTGAGGATTGAAGAATGAGGATTGAGGATTGAGGATTGAGGATTGAGTATTGAAGATTGAGTATTCAGGATTGAAGATTGACGATTGAGGATTGAGGATTGAGGATTGAGGATTGAGGATTGAGGATTGATGATTGAGGATTGAAGTTTTAGTATTGAGGATTGAAGATTGAGGATTGAGGATTGAGGATTGAGGTTTGAGGATTGAAGGTTGAGGATTGAGGATTGAGGATTGAGGATTGAGGATTGAGTATTGAGGATTGAGGATTGAGGATTGAAGATTGAATATTGATGATTGAAGATTGAGGATCGAGGATTGAGCGTTGTGGATTGAGGACGAGGACTGAGGGTTGAGTATTGATGTTTGAGGTCTGAGGATTGAGGAATGAGGATTGAGAGTTGAGGGTTGAGGATTGAGGATTGAGGATTGAGGATTGAATATTGAGGATCGAGGACTGAGTGTTGTGGATTGAGGACGAGGACTGAGGGTAGAGTATTGATGTTTAAGGTCTGAGGATTGAGGATTGAGGATTGAGAATTGAGGATTGAGGATTGAGGATTGAAGATTGAGGATTGGGTGTTGAGGATTGAAGAATGAGGATTGAGGATTGAGGATTGAAGGATGAGGATTGAGGATTGAGGACTGAGGATTGAGGATTGAAGACTGAGTGTTGAGGGTTGAGTGATGAGAATTGATGTTTGTGGATAGAGATTTGAAGATTGAGGATTGGGTATTGGGGGTTGTGGATTGGGGACGAGGACTGACGGTTGAGTATTGAGTATTGAGGATTGAGGATTGAAGATTGAGTATTGAGGATTGAATATTGACGATTGAGGATTGAGGATTGAGGATTGAGGATTGAGGATTGAGGATTGAGGATTGAGGATTGAGGATTGAGGATTGAGGATTGAAGATTGAGGATTGAGGATTGAGGATTGAGGATTGAGGATTGAAGATTGAGTACTGAGGATTGAAGATTAAGATTGAGGATTGAGGATTGAGGATTGAGGATTGAGGATTGAGTATTGAGGATTGAAGATTGAGTATTGAGGATTGAAGGTTGAGGATTGAGGATTGAGGATTGAGGATTGAGGATTGAGGATTGAGGATTGAGGATTGAGGATTGAAGATTGAGTACTGAGGATTGAAGATTAAGATTGAGGATTGAGGATTGAGGATTGAGGATTGAGTATTGAGGATTGAAGATTGAGTATTGAGGATTGAAGATTGAGGATTGAGGATTGAGGATTGAGGATTGAGGATTGAGGATTGAGGATTGAGGATTGAAGATGGAGGATTGGGTATTGAGGATTGAAGAATGAGGATTGAGGATTGAGGATTGAGGATTGAGGGTTGAGGATTGAAGACTGAGTATTGAGGATTGAAGATTGAGGAATGGGTATTGAGGATTGAAGAATGAGGATTGAGGATTGAGGATTGAGGATTGAGGATTGAAGATTGAGTATTGAGGATTGAAGATTGACGATTGAGGATTGAGGATTGAGGTCTGAGGATTGAGGATTGAGGATTGAGGATTGAGAATTGAGGATTGAGGATTGAGGATTGCGGATAGAAGATTGAGGATTGGGTATTGCGGATTGAACATTGAGGATTGAGGATTGAGGATTGAGGATTGAGGATTGAGGATTGGGAATTGAGGATTGAGGATTGAGGATTGAAGATTGAGGATTGGGTATAGAGGATTGAAGAATGGGGATTGAGGATTGAGGATTGCGGATTGAGGATTGAGGATTGAAGACTGAGTATTGAGGATTGAAGATTGAGGATTGAGGAGTGAGTATTGAGGATTGAGGATTTGGGACTGAGGATTGAAGATTGAGGATTGAGGATTGAGGATTGAGGATTGAGGATTGAGGATTGAGGATTGAGGATTGAGGATTGAAGATTGAGGATTGGGTATTGAGGATTGAAGAATGAGGATTGAGGATTGAGGATTGAGGATTGAGTATTGAAGATTGAGTATTCAGGATTGAAGATTGAAGATTGAGGATTGAGGAGTGAGTATTGAGGATTGAGGATTTGGGACTGAGGATTGAAGATTGAGGATTGAGGATTGAGGATTGAGGATTGAGGATTGAGGATTGAAGAGTGAGAATTGAGGATTGAAGATTGACGATTGAGGATTGAGGATTGAGGTCTGAGGATTGAGGATTGAGGATTGAGGATTGAGAATTGAGGATTGAGGATTGAGGATTGCGGATAGAAGATTGAGGATTGGGTATTGCGGATTGAACATTGAGGATTGAGGATTGAGGATTGAGGATTGAGGATTGAGGATTGAGAATTGAGGATTGAGGATTGAGGATTGAAGATTGAGGATTGGGTATTGAGGATTGAAGAATGGGGATTGAGGATTGAGGGTTGCGGATTGAGGATTGAGGATTGAAGACTGAGTATTGAGGATTGAAGATTGAGGATTGAGGAGTGAGTATTGAGGATTGAGGATTTGGGACTGAGGATTGAATATTGAGGACTGAGGATTGAGGATTGAGGATTGAGGATTGAGGATTGAGGATTGAGGATTGAGGATTGAAGATTGAGGATTGGGTATTGAGGATTGAAGAACGAGGATTGAGGATTGAGGATTGAGGATTGAGTATTGAAGATTGAGTATTCAGGATTGAAGATTGACGATTGAGGATTGAGGATTGAGGATTGAGGATTGAGGATTGAGGATTGAGGATTGAAGATTGAGTATTGAGGATTGAAGATTGAGGATTGAGGATTGAGGATTGAGGATTGAGGATTGAGGATTGCGGATAGAAGGTTGAGGATTGGGTATTGCGGATTGAACATTGAGGATTGAGGATTGAGGATTGAGGATTGAGGATTGAGGATTGCGGATTGAGGATTGAGGATTGAAGACTGAGTATTGAGGATTGAAGATTGAGGATTGAGGAGTGAGTATTGAAGATTGAGGATTTGGGACTGAGGATTGAAGATTGAGGATTGAGGATTGAGGATTGAGGATTGAGGATTGAGGATTGAGGATTGAAGATTGAGGATTGGGTATTGAGGATTGAAGAATGAGGATTGAGGATTGAGGATTGAAGATTGTGTATTGAAGATTGTGTCTTCAGGATTGAAGATTGACGATTGAGGATTGAGGATTGAGGATTGAGGATTGAGGATTGAGGATTGATGATTGAGGATTGAAGTTTGAGTATTGAGGATTGAAGATTGAGGATTGAGGATTGAGGATTGAGGTTTGAGGATTGAAGGTTGAGGATTGAGGATTGAGAATTGAGGATTGAGGATTGAGGATTGAAGATTGAGGATTGGGTGTTGAGGATTGAAGAATGAGGATTGAGGATTGAGGATTGAAGAATGAGGATTGAGGATTGAGGACTGAGGATTGAGGATTGAAGACTGAGTGTTGAGGGTTGAGTGATGAGAATTGATGTTTGTGGATAGAGATTTGAAGATTGAGGATTGGGTATTGGGGGTTGTGGATTGGGGTCGAGGACTGACGGTTGAGTATTGAGTATTGAGGATTGAGGATTGAAGATTGAGTATCGAGGATTGAATATTGACGACTGAGGATTGAGGATTGAGGATTGAGGATTGAGGATTGAGGATTGAGGATTGAGGATTGAGGATTGAGGATTGAGGATTGAAGATTGCGGATTGAGGATTGAGGATTGAGGATTGAGGATTGAAGATTGAGTACTGAGGATTGAAGATTAAGATTGAGGATTGAGGATTGAGGATTGAGGATTGAGGATTGAGGATTGAGTATTGAGGATTGAAGATTGAGTATTGAGGATTGAAGATTGAGGATTGAGGATTGAGGATTGAGGATTGAGGATTGAGGATTGAGGATTGAGGATTGAAGATGGAGGATTGGGTATTGAGGATTGAAGAATGAGGATTGAGGATTGAGGATTGAGGATTGAGGATTGAGGATTGAGGATTGAGGATTGAGGATTGAAGATTGAGTATTGAGGATTGAAGATTGAGGATTGAGGATTGAGGATTGAGGATTGAGGATTGAGGATTGAGGACTGAAATTGAATATTGATGATTGAAGGTTGAGGATTGAGGATTGATGGTTGTGGATTGAGAACGAGGACTGAGGGTTGGCTATTGCTGTTTGAGGTCTGAGGATTGAGGATTGAGGATTGAGAATTGAGGATTGACGATTGAGGATTGAGGATTGAGGATTGAGGATTGAGGATTGAAGAGTGAGAATTGAGGATTGAAGATTGACGATTGAGGATTGAGGATTGAGGTCTGAGGATTGAGAATTGAGGATTGAGGATTGAGAATTGAGGATTGAGGATTGAGGATTGCGGATAGAAGATTGAGGATTGGGTATTGCGGATTGAACATTGAGGATTGAGGATTGAGGATTGAGGATTGAGGATTGAGGATTGAGAATTGAGGATTGAGGATTGAGGATTGAAGATTGAGGATTGGGTATTGAGGATTGAAGAATGGGGATTGAGGATTGAGGGTTGCGGATTGAGGATTGAGGATTGAAGACTGAGTATTGAGGATTGAAGATTGAGGATTGAGGAGTGAGTATTGAGGATTGAGGATTTGGGACTGAGGATTGAATATTGAGGATTGAGGATTGAGGATTGAGGATTGAGGATTGAGGATTGAGGATTGAGGATTGAGGATTGAAGATTGAGGATTGGGTATTGAGGATTGAAGAACGAGGATTGAGGATTGAGGATTGAGGATTGAGTATTGAAGATTGAGTATTCAGGATTGAAGATTGACGATTGAGGATTGAGGATTGAGGATTGAGGATTGAGGATTGAGGATTGAGGATTGAAGATTGAGTATTGAGGATTGAAGATTGAGGATTGAGGATTGAGGATTGAGGATTGAGGATTGAGGATTGCGGATAGAAGGTTGAGGATTGGGTATTGCGGATTGAACATTGAGGATTGAGGATTGAGGATTGAGGATTGAGGATTGAGGATTGCGGATTGAGGATTGAGGATTGAAGACTGAGTATTGAGGATTGAAGATTGAGGATTGAGGAGTGAGTATTGAAGATTGAGGATTTGGGACTGAGGATTGAAGATTGAGGATTGAGGATTGAGGATTGAGGATTGAGGATTGAGGATTGAGGATTGAAGATTGAGGATTGGGTATTGAGGATTGAAGAATGAGGATTGAGGATTGATGATTGAGGATTGTGTATTGAAGATTGTGTCTTCAGGATTGAAGATTGACGATTGAGGATTGAGGATTGAGGATTGAGGATTGAGGATTGAGGATTGATGATTGAGGATTGAAGTTTGAGTATTGAGGATTGAAGATTGAGGATTGAGGATTGAGGATTGAGGTTTGAGGATTGAAGGTTGAGGATTGAGGATTGAGAATTGAGGATTGAGGATTGAGGATTGAAGATTGAGGATTGGGTGTTGAGGATTGAAGAATGAGGATTGAGGATTGAGGATTGAAGAATGAGGATTGAGGATTGAGGACTGAGGATTGAGGATTGAAGACTGAGTGTTGAGGGTTGAGTGATGAGAATTGATGTTTGTGGATAGAGATTTGAAGATTGAGGATTGGGTATTGGGGGTTGTGGATTGGGGTCGAGGACTGACGGTTGAGTATTGAGTATTGAGGATTGAGGATTGAAGATTGAGTATTGAGGATTGAATATTGACGACTGAGGATTGAGGATTGAGGATTGAGGATTGAGGATTGAGGATTGAGGATGGAGGATTGAGGATTGAGGATTGAGGATTGAAGATTGCGGATTGAGGATTGAGGATTGAGGATTGAGGATTGAAGATTGAGTACTGAGGATTGAAGATTAAGATTGAGGATTGAGGATTGAGGATTGAGGATTGAGGATTGAGGATTGAGTATTGAGGATTGAAGATTGAGTATTGAGGATTGAAGATTGAGGATTGAGGATTGAGGATTGAGGATTGAGGATTGAGGATTGAGGATTGAGGATTGAAGATGGAGGATTGGGTATTGAGGATTGAAGAATGAGGATTGAGGATTGAGGATTGAGGATTGAGGATTGAGGATTGAGGATTGAGGATTGAGGATTGAAGATTGAGTATTGAGGATTGAAGATTGAGGATTGAGGATTGAGGATTGAGGATTGAGGATTGAGGATTGCGGATAGAAGCTTGAGGATTGGGTATTGCGGATTGAACATTGAGGATTGAGGGTTGAGGATTGAGGATTGAGGATTGAGGACTGAAATTGAATATTGATGATTGAAGATTGAGGATTGAGGATTGATGGTTGTGGATTGAGGACGAGGACTGAGGGTTGAGTATTGATGTTTGAGGTCTGAGGATTGAGGAATGAGGATTGAGAGTTGAGGGTTGAGGATTGAGGATTGAAGATTGAGGATTGGGTGTTGAGGATTGAATAATGAGGATTGAGGATTGAGGATTGAGGATTGAGGTTTGAGGATTGCGGATAGAAGATTGAGGATTGGGTATTGCGGATTGAACATTGAGGATTGAGGATTGAGGATTGAGGATTGAGGATTGAGGATTGAGGATTGAGGATTGAGGATTGAGGATTGAAGATTGAGGATTGAGGATTGAGGATTGAAGATTGAGGATTGGGTGTTGAGGATTGAAGAATGAGGGTTGAGGATTGAGGATTGAAGATTGAGGATTGAGGATTGAGGATTGAGGATTGAAGACTGAGTATTGATGATTGAAGATTGAGGATTGAGGAGTGAGTATTGAAGATTGAGGATTTGGGACTGAGGATTGAAGATTGAGGATTAAGGATTGAGGATTGATGATTGAGGATTGAGGATTGAGGATTGAATATTGAGGATCGAGGACTGAGTGTTGTGGATTGAGGACGAGGACTGAGGGTAGGGTATTGATGTTTAAGGTCTGAGGATTGAGGATTGAGGATTGAGAATTGAGGATTGAGGATTGAGGATTGAAGGTTGAGGATTGGGTGTTGAGGATTGAAGAATGAGGATTGAGGATTGAGGATTGAAGAATGAGGATTGAGGATTGAGGACTGAGGATTGAGGATTGAAGACTGAGTGTTGAGGGTTGAGTGATGAGAATTGATGTTTGTGGATAGAGATTTGAAGATTGCAGATTGAGTATTGAGTATTGAAAACTGTGAATTGATGATATTCTCTTGAGGATTGAGGATTGACAACTGATTGTTGAGGACTGAGTGCTGAAGGTTGAGGATTCAGGATTGAGGATTCAGGATTGTGGTTAGACGACCGAGGATTGAGGATTGAGGATTGAGGATTGAGAATTGAAGATTGAGGATTGGGTATTGGGGGTTGTGGATTGAGGACGAGGACTGACGGTTGAGTATTGAGTATTGAGGATTGAGGATTGAAGATTGAGTACTGAGGATTGAATATTGACGATTGAGGATTGAGGATTGAGGGTTGAGGATTGAGGATTGAGGATTGAGGATTTAGGATTGAGGATTGAGGATTGAGGATTGAGGATTGAAGATTGAGGATTGAGGATTGAGGATTGAGGATTGAGGATTGAAGATTGAGTACTGAGGATTGAAGATTAAGGTTGAGTATTGAGGATTGAGGATTGAAGATTGAGTACTGAGGATTGAATATTGACGATTGAAGATTAAGGTTGAGGATTGAGGATTGAGGATTGAGGATTGAGTATTGAGGATTGAAGATTGAGTATTGAGGATTGAAGATTGAGGATTGAGGATTGAGGGTTGAGGATTGAGGTTTGAGGATTGAGGATTGAGGATTGAGGATTGAAGATGGAGGATTGGGTATTGAGGATTGAAGAATGAGGATTGAGGATTGAGGATTGAGGATTGAGGATTGAGGATTGAAGACTGAGTATTGAGGATTGAAGATTGAGGATTGGGTATTGAGGATTGAAGAATGAGGATTGAGGATTGAGGATTGAGGATTGAGGATTGAAGATTGAGTATTGAGGATTGAAGATTGACGATTGAGGATTGAGGATTGAGGTCTCAGGATTGAGGATTGAGGATTGAGGATTTAGAATTGAGGATTGAGGATTGAGGATTGCGGATAGAAGATTGAGGATTGGGTATTGCGGATTGAACATTGAGGATTGAGGATTGAGGATTGAGGATTGAGGATTGAGGATTGAGGATTGAGGATTGAAGATTGAGGATTGAGGATTGAGGATTGAGGATTGAGGATTGAAGATTGAGTACTGAGGATTGAAGATTAAGATTGAGGATTGAGGATTGAGGATTGAGGATTGAGGATTGAGTATTGAGGATTGAAGATTGAGTATTGAGGATTGAAGGTTGAGGATTGAGGATTGAGGATTGAGGATTGAGGATTGAGGATTGAGGATTGAGGATTGAGGATTGAAGATTGAGTACTGAGGATTGAAGATTAAGATTGAGGATTGAGGATTGAGGATTGAGGATTGAGTATTGAGGATTGAAGATTGAGTATTGAGGATTGAAGATTGAGGATTGAGGATTGAGGATTGAGGATTGAGGATTGAGGATTGAGGATTGAGGATTGAAGATGGAGGATTGGGTATTGAGGATTGAAGAATGAGGATTGAGGATTGAGGATTGAGGATTGAGGGTTGAGGATTGAAGACTGAGTATTGAGGATTGAAGATTGAGGAATGGGTATTGAGGATTGAAGAATGAGGATTGAGGATTGAGGATTGAGGATTGAGGATTGAAGATTGAGTATTGAGGATTGAAGATTGACGATTGAGGATTGAGGATTGAGGTCTGAGGATTGAGGATTGAGGATTGAGGATTGAGAATTGAGGATTGAGGATTGAGGATTGCGGATAGAAGATTGAGGATTGGGTATTGCGGATTGAACATTGAGGATTGAGGATTGAGGATTGAGGATTGAGGATTGAGGATTGGGAATTGAGGATTGAGGATTGAGGATTGAAGATTGAGGATTGGGTATAGAGGATTGAAGAATGGGGATTGAGGATTGAGGATTGCGGATTGAGGATTGAGGATTGAAGACTGAGTATTGAGGATTGAAGATTGAGGATTGAGGAGTGAGTATTGAGGATTGAGGATTTGGGACTGAGGATTGAAGATTGAGGATTGAGGATTGAGGATTGAGGATTGAGGATTGAGGATTGAGGATTGAGGATTGAGGATTGAGGATTGAAGATTGAGGATTGGGTATTGAGGATTGAAGAATGAGGATTGAGGATTGAGGATTGAGGATTGAGTATTGAAGATTGAGTATTCAGGATTGAAGATTGACGATTGAGGATTGAGGATCGAGGATTGAGGATTGAGGATTGAGGATTGAGGATTGAAGATTGAGTATTGAGGATTGAAGATTGAGTATTGAGGATTGAGGATTGAGGATTGAGGATTGAGGATTGCGGATAGAAGGTTGAGGATTGGGTATTGCGGATTGAACATTGAGGATTGAGGGTTGAGGATTGAGGATTGAGGATTGAGGACTGAAATTGAATATTGATGATTGAAGATTGAGGATTGAGGATTGATGGTTGTGGATTGAGAACGAGGACTGAGGGTTGGCTATTGCTGTTTGAGGTCTGAGGATTGAGGATTGAGGATTGAGAATTGAGGATTGACGATTGAGGATTGAGGATTGAGGATTGAGGATTGAGGATTGAAGAGTGAGAATTGAGGATTGAAGATTGACGATTGAGGATTGAGGATTGAGGTCTGAGGATTGAGGATTGAGGATTGAGGATTGAGAATTGAGGATTGAGGATTGAGGATTGCGGATAGAAGATTGAGGATTGGGTATTGCGGATTGAACATTGAGGATTGAGGATTGAGGATTGAGGATTGAGGATTGAGGATTGAGAATTGAGGATTGAGGATTGAGGATTGAAGATTGAGGATTGGGTATTGAGGATTGAAGAATGGGGATTGAGGATTGAGGATTGCGGATTGAGGATTGAGGATTGAAGACTGAGTATTGAGGATTGAAGATTGAGGATTGAGGAGTGAGTATTGAGGATTGAGGATTTGGGACTGAGGATTGAATATTGAGGATTGAGGATTGAGGATTGAGGATTGAGGATTGAGGATTGAGGATTGAGGATTGAGGATTGAAGATTGAGGATTGGGTATTGAGGATTGAAGAACGAGGATTGAGGATTGAGGATTGAGGATTGAGTATTGAAGATTGAGTATTCAGGATTGAAGATTGACGATTGAGGATTGAGGATTGAGGATTGAGGATTGAGGATTGAGGATTGAGGATTGAGGATTGATGATTGAGGATTGAAGTTTGAGTATTGAGGATTGAAGATTGAGGATTGAGGATTGAGGATTGAGGTTTGAGGATTGAAGGTTGAGGATTGAGGATTGAGAATTGAGGATTGAGGATTGAGGATTGTGAGATTGAGGATTGGGTGTTGAGGATTGAAGAATGAGGATTGAGGATTGAGGATTGAAGAATGAGGATTGAGGATTGAGGACTGAGGATTGAGGATTGAAGACTGAGTGTTGAGGGTTGAGTGATGAGAATTGATGTTTGTGGATAGAGATTTGAAGATTGAGGATTGGGTATTGGGGGTTGTGGATTGGGGTCGAGGACTGACGGTTGAGTATTGAGTATTGAGGATTGAGGATTGAAGATTGAGTATTGAGGATTGAATATTGACGACTGAGGATTGAGGATTGAGGATTGAGGATTGAGGATTGAGGATTGAGGATTGAGGATTGAGGATTGAGGATTGAGGATTGAAGATTGAGGATTGAGGATTGAGGATTGAGGATTGAGGATTGAAGATTGAGTACTGAGGATTGAAGATTAAGATTGAGGATTGAGGATTGAGGATTGAGGATTGAGGATTGAGGATTGAGTATTGAGGATTGAAGATTGAGTATTGAGGATTGAAGATTGAGGATTGAGGATTGAGGATTGAGGATTGAGGATTGAGGATTGAGGATTGAGGATTGAAGATGGAGGATTGGGTATTGAGGATTGAAGAATGAGGATTGAGGATTGAGGATTGAGGATTGAGGATTGAGGATTGAGGATTGAGGATTGAGGATTGAAGATTGAGTATTGAGGATTGAAGATTGAGGATTGAGGATTGAGGATTGAGGATTGAGGATTGAGGATTGCGGATAGAAGGTTGAGGATTGGGTATTGCCGATTGAACATTGAGGATTGAGGGTTGAGGATTGAGGATTGAGGATTGAGGACTGAAATTGAATATTGATGATTGAAGATTGAGGATTGAGGATTGATGGTAGTGGATTGAGGACGAGGACTGAGGGTTGAGTATTGATGTTTGAGGTCTGAGGATTGAGGAATGAGGATTGAGAGTTGAGGGTTGAGGATTGAGGATTGAAGATTGAGGATTGGGTGTTGAGGATTGAATAATGAGGATTGAGGATTGAGGATTGAGGATTGAGGTTTGAGGATTGCGGATAGAAGATTGAGGATTGGGTATTGCGGATTGAACATTGAGGATTGAGGATTGAGGATTGAGGATTGAGGATTGAGGATTGAGGATTGAGGATTGAGGATTGAGGATTGAAGATTGAGGATTGAGGATTGAGGATTGAAGATTGAGGATTGGGTGTTGAGGATTGAAGAATGAGGGTTGAGGATTGAGGATTGAAGATTGAGGATTGAGGATTGAGGATTGAGGATTGAAGACTGAGTATTGATGATTGAAGATTGAGGATTGAGGAGTGAGTATTGAAGATTGAGGATTTGGGACTGAGGATTGAAGATTGAGGATTAAGGATTGAGGATTGATGATTGAGGATTGAGGATTGAGGATTGAATATTGAGGATCGAGGACTGAGTGTTGTGGATTGAGGACGAGGACTGAGGGTAGGGTATTGATGTTTAAGGTCTGAGGATTGAGGATTGAGGATTGAGAATTGAGGATTGAGGATTGAGGATTGAAGGTTGAGGATTGGGTGTTGAGGATTGAAGAATGAGGATTGAGGATTGAGGATTGAAGAATGAGGATTGAGGATTGAGGACTGAGGATTGAGGATTGAAGACTGAGTGTTGAGGGTTGAGTGATGAGAATTGATGTTTGTGGATAGAGATTTGAAGATTGCAGATTGAGTATTGAGTATTGAAAACTGTGAATTGATGATATTCTCTTGAGGATTGAGGATTGACAACTGATTGTTGAGGACTGAGTGCTGAAGGTTGAGGATTCAGGATTGAGGATTCAGGATTGTGGTTAGACGACCGAGGATTGAGGATTGAGGATTGAGGATTGAGAATTGAAGATTGAGGATTGGGTATTGGGGGTTGTGGATTGAGGACGAGGACTGACGGTTGAGTATTGAGTATTGAGGATTGAGGATTGAAGATTGAGTACTGAGGATTGAATATTGACGATTGAGGATTGAGGATTGAGGGTTGAGGATTGAGGATTGAGGATTGAGGATTTAGGATTGAGGATTGAGGATTGAGGATTGAGGATTGAAGATTGAGGATTGAGGATTGAGGATTGAGGATTGAGGATTGAAGATTGAGTACTGAGGATTGCAGATTAAGGTTGAGTATTGAGGATTGAGGATTGAAGATTGAGTACTGAGGATTGAATATTGACGATTGAAGATTAAGGTTGAGGATTGAGGATTGAGGATTGAGGATTGAGTATTGAGGATTGAAGATTGAGTATTGAGGATTGAAGATTGAGGATTGAGGATTGAGGGTTGAGGATTGAGGATTGAGGATCGAGGATTGAGTGTTGTGGATTGAGGACGAGGACTGAGGGTAGAGTATTGATGTTTAAGGTCTGAGGATTGAGGATTGAGGATTGAGAATTGAGGATTGAGGATTGAGGATTGAAGATTGAGGATTGGTTGTTGAGGATTGAAGAATGAGGATTGAGGATTGAGGATTGAAGAATGAGGATCGAGGATTGAGGACTGAGGATTGAGGATTGAAGACTGAGTGTTGAGGGTTGAGTGATGAGAATTGATGTTTGTGGATAGAGATTTGAAGATTGCAGATTGAGTATTGAGTATTGAAAACTGTGAATTGGTGATATTCTCTTGAGGATTGAGGATTGACAACTGATTGTTGAGGACTGAGGTCTGAAGGTTGAGGATTCAGGATTGAGGATTCAGGATTGTGGTTTGACGACCGAGGATTGACGATTGAGGATTGAGGATTGAGAATTGAAGATTGAGGATTGAGTATTGGGGGTTGTGGATTGAGGACGAGGACTGACGGTTGAGTATTGAGTATTGAGGATTGAGGATTGAAGATTGAGTATTGAGGATTGAATATTGACGATTGAGGATTGAGGATTGAGGATTGAGGATTGAGGATTGAGGATTGAGGATTGAGGATTGAGGATTGAAGATTGAGTATTGAGGATTGAAGATTGAGGATTGAGGATTGAGGATTGAGGACTGAGGATTGAAGATTGAGTACTGAGGATTGAAGATTAAGATTGAGGATTCAGGATTGAGGATTGAGGATTGAGGATTTAGGATTGAGGATTGAAGATTGAGTATTGAGGATTGAAGATTGAGTATTGAGGATTGAAGATTGACGATTGAGGAGTCAGGATTGAGGTCTGAGGGTTGAGGATTGAGGATTGAGGATTGAGAATTGAGGATTGAGGATTGAGGATTGCGGATGGAAGATTGAGGATTGGGTATTGCGGATTGAACATTGAGGATTGAGGATTGAGGATTGAGGATTGAGGATTGAGGATTGAGGATTGAAGATTGAATATTGATGATTGAAGATTGAGGATCGGGGATTGAGTATTGAGGATTGAAGATTGAGTATTGAGGATTGAAGATTGAGGATTCAGGATTGAGGATTGAGGATTGAGGATTGAGGATTGAGGATTGAGGATTGAGGATTGAAGACTGAGTATTGAGGACTGAAGATTGAGGATTGGGTATTGAGGACTGAAGATTGAGGATTGGGTATTGAGGATTGAAGAATGAGGATTGAGGATTGAGGATTGAGGATTGAGGATTGAAGATTGAGTATTGAGGATTGAAGATTGACGATTGAGGATTGAGGATTGAGGTCTGAGGATTGAGGATTGAGGATTGAGAATTGAGGATTGAGTATTGAGGATTGCGGATAGAAGATTGAGGATTGGGTATTGCGGATTGAACATTGAGGATTGAGGATTGAGGATTGAGGATTGAGGATTGAGGATTGAGAATTGAGGATTGAGGATTGAGGATTGAAGATTGAGGATTGGGTATTGAGGATTGAAGAATGAGGATTGAGGATTGAGGATTGCGGATTGAGGATTGAGGATTGAAGACTGAGTATTGAGGATTGAAGATTGAGGATTGAGGAGTGAGTATTGAAGATTGAGCATTTGGGACTGAGGATTGAAGATTGAGGATTGAAGATTGAGGATTGAGGATTGAGGATTGAGGATTGAAGATTGAGGATTGAGGATTGAGGATTGAGGATTGAGGATTGAAGATTGAGTACTGAGGATTGAAGATTAAGATTGAGGATTGAGGATTGAGGATTGAGGATTGAGTATTGAGGATTGAAGATTGAGTATTGAGGATTGAAGATTGAGGATTGAGGATTGAGGATTGAGGATTGAGGATTGAGGATTGAAGATTGAGGATTGAGGATTGAGGATTGAAGATTGAGGATTGGGTGTTGAGGATTGAAGAATGAGGGTTGAGGATTGAGGATTGAAGATTGAGGATTGAGGATTGAGGATTGAGGATTGAAGACTGAGTATTGATGATTGAAGATTGAGGATTGAGGAGTGAGTATTGAAGATTGAGGATTTGGGACTGAGGATTGAAGATTGAGGATTAAGGATTGAGGATTGATGATTGAGGATTGAGGATTGAGGATTGAATATTGAGGATCGAGGACTGAGTGTTGTGGATTGAGGACGAGGACTGAGGGTAGGGTATTGATGTTTAAGGTCTGAGGATTGAGGATTGAGGATTGAGAATTGAGGATTGAGGATTGAGGATTGAAGGTTGAGGATTGGGTGTTGAGGATTGAAGAATGAGGATTGAGGATTGAGGATTGAAGAATGAGGATTGAGGATTGAGGACTGAGGATTGAGGATTGAAGACTGAGTGTTGAGGGTTGAGTGATGAGAATTGATGTTTGTGGATAGAGATTTGAAGATTGCAGATTGAGTATTGAGTATTGAAAACTGTGAATTGATGATATTCTCTTGAGGATTGAGGATTGACAACTGATTGTTGAGGACTGAGTGCTGAAGGTTGAGGATTCAGGATTGAGGATTCAGGATTGTGGTTAGACGACCGAGGATTGAGGATTGAGGATTGAGGATTGAGAATTGAAGATTGAGGATTGGGTATTGGGGGTTGTGGATTGAGGACGAGGACTGACGGTTGAGTATTGAGTATTGAGGATTGAGGATTGAAGATTGAGTACTGAGGATTGAATATTGACGATTGAGGATTGAGGATTGAGGGTTGAGGATTGAGGATTGAGGATTGAGGATTTAGGATTGAGGATTGAGGATTGAGGATTGAGGATTGAAGATTGAGGATTGAGGATTGAGGATTGAGGATTGAGGATTGAAGATTGAGTACTGAGGATTGAAGATTAAGGTTGAGTATTGAGGATTGAGGATTGAAGATTGAGTACTGAGGATTGAATATTGACGATTGAAGATTAAGGTTGAGGATTGAGGATTGAGGATTGAGGATTGAGTATTGAGGATTGAAGATTGAGTATTGAGGATTGAAGATTGAGGATTGAGGATTGAGGGTTGAGGATTGAGGATTGAGGATTGAGGATTGAGGATTGAGGATTGAAGATGGAGGATTGGGTATTGAGGATTGAAGAATGAGGATTGAGGATTGAGGATTGAGGATTGAGGATTGAGGATTGAAGGTTGAGTATTGAGGATTGAAGATTGAGGATTGGGTATTGAGGATTGAAGAATGAGGATTGAGGATTGAGGATTGAGGATTGAGGATTGAAGATTGAGTATTGAGGATTGAAGATTGACGATTGAGGATTGAGGATTGAGGTCTCAGGATTGAGGATTGAGGATTGAGGATTTAGAATTGAGGATTGAGGATTGAGGATTGCGGATAGAAGATTGAGGATTGGGTATTGCGGATTGAACATTGAGGATTGCGGATTGAGGATTGAGGATTGAGGATTGAGGATTGAGAATTGAGGATTGAGGATTGAGGATTGAAGATTGCGGATTGGGTATTGAGGATTGAAGAATGAGGATTGAGGATTGAGGATTGCGGATTGAGGATTGAGGATTGAAGACTGAGGGTTGAGGATTGAGGATTGAAGATTGAGGATTGAGGATTGAGGATTGAGGATTGAAGACTGAGTATTGATGATTGAAGATTGAGGATTGAGGAGTGAGTGTTGAAGATTGAGGATTTGGGACTGAGGATTGAAGATTGATGATTGAGGATTGAGGATTGAGGATTGAGGATTGAGGATTGAGGATTGAAGATTGAGGATCGAGGATTGAGTGTTGTGGATTGAGGACGAGGACTGAGGGTAGAGTATTGATGTTTAAGGTCTGAGGATTGAGGATTGAGGATTGAGAATTGAGGATTGAGGATTGAGGATTGAAGATTGAGGATTGGTTGTTGAGGATTGAAGAATGAGGATTGAGGATTGAGGATTGAAGAATGAGGATCGAGGATTGAGGACTGAGGATTGAGGATTGAAGACTGAGTGTTGAGGGTTGAGTGATGAGAATTGATGTTTGTGGATAGAGATTTGAAGATTGCAGATTGAGTATTGAGTATTGAAAACTGTGAATTGGTGATATTCTCTTGAGGATTGAGGATTGACAACTGATTGTTGAGGACTGAGGTCTGAAGGTTGAGGATTCAGGGTTGAGGATTCAGGATTGTGGTTTGACGACAGAGGATTGAGGATTGAGGATTGAGGATTGAGAATTGAAGATTGAGGATTGAGTATTGGGGGTTGTGGATTGAGGACGAGGACTGACGATTGAGTATTGAGTATTGAGGATTGAGGATTGAAGATTGAGTATTGAGGATTGAATATTGACGATTGAGGATTGAGGATTGAGGATTGAGGATTGAGGATTGAGGATTGAGGATTGAGGATTGAGGATTGAAGATTGAGTATTGAGGATTGAAGATTGAGGATTGAGGATTGAGGATTGAGGACTGAGGATTGAAGATTGAGTACTGAGGATTGAAGATTAAGATTGAGGATTCAGGATTGAGGATTGAGGATTGAGGATTTAGGATTGAGGATTGAAGATTGAGTATTGAGGATTGAAGATTGAGTATTGAGGATTGAAGATTGACGATTGAGGAGTCAGGATTGAGGTCTGAGGGTTGAGGATTGAGGATTGAGGATTGAGAATTGAGGATTGAGGATTGAGGATTGCGGATGGAAGATTGAGGATTGGGTATTGCGGATTGAACATTGAGGATTGAGGATTGAGGATTGAGGATTGAGGATTGAGGATTGAGGATTGAAGATTGAATATTGATGATTGAAGATTGAGGATCGGGGATTGAGTATTGAGGATTGAAGATTGAGTATTGAGGATTGAAGATTGAGGATTCAGGATTGAGGATTGAGGATTGAGGATTGAGGATTGAGGATTGAGGATTGAGGATTGAGGATTGAGGATTGAAGACTGAGTATTGAGGACTGAAGATTGAGGATTGGGTATTGAGGACTGAAGATTGAGGATTGGGTATTGAGGATTGAAGAATGAGGATTGAGGATTGAGGATTGAGGATTGAGGATTGAAGATTGAGTATTGAGGATTGAAGATTGACGATTGAGGATTGAGGATTGAGGTCTGAGGATTGAGGATTGAGGATTGAGAATTGAGGATTGAGTATTGAGGATTGCGGATAGAAGATTGAGGATTGGGTATTGCGGATTGAACATTGAGGATTGAGGATTGAGGATTGAGGATTGAGGATTGAGGATTGAGAATTGAGGATTGAGGATTGAGGATTGAAGATTGAGGATTGGGTATTGAGGATTGAAGAATGAGGATTGAGGATTGAGGATTGCGGATTGAGGATTGAGGATTGAAGACTGAGTATTGAGGATTGAAGATTGAGGATTGAGGAGTGAGTATTGAAGATTGAGCATTTGGGACTGAGGATTGAAGATTGAGGATTGAAGATTGAGGATTGAGGATTGAGGATTGAGGATTGAAGATTGAGGATTGAGGATTGAGGATTGAGGATTGAGGATTGAAGATTGAGTACTGAGGATTGAAGATTAAGATTGAGGATTGAGGATTGAGGATTGAGGATTGAGTATTGAGGATTGAAGATTGAGTATTGAGGATTGAAGATTGAGGATTGAGGATTGAGGATTGAGGATTGAGGATTGAGGATTGAGGATTGAGGATTGAGGACTGAAGATGGAGGATTGGGTATTGAGGATTGAAGAATGAGGATTGAGGATTGAGGATTGAGGACTGAGGATTGAGGATTGAAGACTGAGTGTTGAGGGTTGAGTGATGAGAATTGATGTTTGTGGATAGAGATTTGAAGATTGCAGATTGAGTATTGAGTATTGAAAACTGTGAATTGGTCATATTCTCTTGAGGATTGAGGATTGACAACTGATTGTTGAGGACTGAGGTCTGAAGGTTGAGGATTCAGGATTGAGGATTCAGGATTGTGGTCTGACGACCGAGGATTGAGGATTGAGGATTGAGGATTGAGAATTGAAGATTGAGGATTGAGTATTGGGGGTTGTGGATTGAGGACGAGGACTGACGGTTGAGTATTGAGTATTGAGGATTGAGGATTGAAGATTGAGTATTGAGGATTGAATATTGACGATTGAGGATTGAGGATTGAGGATTGAGGATTGAGGATCGAGGATTGAGGATTGAGGATTGAGGATTGAAGATTGAGTATTGAGGATTGAAGATTGAGGATTGAGGATTGAGAATTGAGGACTGAGGATTGAAGATTGAGTACTGAGGATTGAAGATTAAGATTGAGGATTCAGGATTGAAGATTGAGGATTGAGGATTGAGGATTGAAGATTGAGTATTGAGGATTGAAGATTGAGTATTGAGGATTGAAGATTGACGATTGAGGATTCAGGATTGAGGTCTGAGGGTTGAGGATTGAGGATTGAGGATTGAGAATTGAGGATTGAGGATTGAGGATTGCGGATGGAAGATTGAGGATTGGGTATTGCGGATTGAACATTGAGGATTGAGGATTGAGGATTGAGGATTGAGGATTGAGGATTGAGAATTGAGGATTGAGGGTTGAGGATTGAAAATTGAGGATTGGGTATTGAGGATTGAAGAATGAGGATTGAGGATTGAGGATTGCGGATTGAGGATTGAGGATTGAAGACTGAGTGTTGAGGATTGAAGATTGAGGATTGAGGAGTGAGTATTGAAGATTGAGGATTTGGGACTGAGGATTGAAGATTGAGGATTGAGGATTGAGGATCGAGGATTGAGGATTGAGGATTGAAGATTGAGTATTGAGTATTGAAGATTGAGGATTGAGGAATGAGGATTGAGGATTGAGGATTGAAGATTGCGTACTGAGGATTGAAGACTAAGATTGAGGATTGAAGATTGAGGATTGAGGATTGAGGATTGAGGATTGAAGATTGAGGATTGCGTATTGAGGATAGAACATTGAGGATTGAGGATTGAGTATTGAGGATTGAGGATTGAGGATTGAAGGTTGAATATTGATGATTGAAGATTGAGGATCGGGGATTGAGTGTTGTGGATTGAGGACGAGGACTGAGGGTAGGGTATTGATGTTTAAGGTCTGAGGATTGAGGATTGAGGATTGAGAATTGAGGATTGAGGATTGAGGATTGAAGATTGAGGATTGGGTGTTGAGGATTGAAGAATGAGGATTGGGGATTGAGGATTGAGTATTGAGGATTGAAGATTGAGTATTGAGGATTGAAGATTGAGGATTGAGGATTGAGGATTGAGGATTGAGGATTGAGGATTGAGGATTGCGGATAGAAGATTGAGGATTGGGTGTTGCGGATTGAACATTGAGGATTGAGGGTTGAGGATTGAGGATTGAGGATTGAGGACTGAAATAGAATATTGATGATTGAAGATTGAGGATTGAGGATTGATGGTTGTGGATTGAGGACGAGGACTGAGGGTTGGCTATTGCTGTTTGAGGTCTGAGGATTGAGGATTGAGGATTGAGAATTGAGGATTGAGGATTGAGGATTGAGGATTGAGGATTGAGGAGTGAGGATTATGAATTGAGTATTGAGGATTGAGGATTGAAGATTGAGGATTAGGTATTGAGGATTGAAGAATGAGGATTGAGGATTGAGGATTGCGGATTGAGGATTGAGGATTGAAGACTGAGTATTGAGGATTGAAGATTGAGGATTGAGGAGTGAGTATTGAAGATTGAGGATTTGGGACTGAGGATTGAAGATTGAGTACTGAGGATTGAAGATTAAGATTGAGGATTGAGGATTGAGGATTGAGGATTGAGTATTGAGGATTGAAGATTGAGTATTGAGGATTGAAGATTGAGGATTGAGGATTGAGGATTGAGGATTGAGGATTGAGGATTGAGGATTGAGGATTGAGGATTGAAGACTGAGTATTGAGGACTGAAGATTGAGGATTGGGTATTGAGGATTGAAGAATGAGGATTGAGGATTGAGGATTGAGGATTGAGGATTGAAGATTGAGTATTGAGGATTGAAGATTGACGATTGAGGATTGAGGATTGAGGTCTGAGGATTGAGGATTGAGGATTGAGGATTGAGAATTGAGGATTGAGTATTGAGGATTGCGGATAGAAGATTGAGGATTGGGTATTGCGGATTGAACATTGAGGATTGAGGATTGAGGATTGAGGATTGAGGATTGAGGATTGAGAATTGAGGATTGAGGATTGAGGATTGAAGATTGAGGATTGGGTATTGAGGATTGAAGAATGAGGATTGAGGATTGAGGATTGCGGATTGAGGATTGAGGATTGAAGAATGAGTATTGAGGATTGAAGATTGAGGATTGAGGAGTGAGTATTGAAGATTGAGCATTTGGGACTGAGGATTCAAGATTGAGGATTGAGGATTGAGGATTGAGGATTGAGGATTGAGGATTGAAGATTGAGGATTGAGGATTGAGGATTGAGGATTGAGGATTGAAGATTGAGTACTGAGGATTGAAGATTAAGATTGAGGATTGAGGATTGAGGATTGAGGATTGAGTATTGAGGATTGAAGATTGAGTATTGAGGATTGAAGATTGAGGATTGAGGATTGAGGATTGAGGATTGAGGATTGAGTATTGAGGATTGAGGATTGAGGATTGAAGGTTGAATATTGATGATTGAAGATTGAGGATCGAGGATTGAGTGTTGTGGATTGAGGACGAGGACTGAGGGTAGAGTATTGGTGTTTGAGGTCTGAGGATTGAGGATTGAGGATTGAGAATTGAGGATTGAGGATTGAGGATTGAAGATTGAGGATTGGGTGTTGAGGATTGAAGAATGAGGATTGAGGATTGAGGACTGAGGATTGAGCGTTGTGGATTGAGGACGAGGACTGAGGGTTGAGTATTGATGTTTGAAGTCTGAGGATTCAGGATTGAGGATTGAGAATTGAGGATTGAGGATTGATGATTGAAGATTGAGGATTCGGTATTGAGGATTGAAGAATGAGGATTGAGGAGTGAGTACTGAGGATTGAGGATTGCAGATTGAGTATTGAGGATTGAAGATTGAGGACTGAGGATTGAGGATTGAGGATTGACGATTGAGGATTGAGGATTGAGGATTGAGGATTGAGGATTGAAGGTTGAGGATTCCGTATTGAGGATAGATCATTGATGATTGAGGATTGAGTATTGAGGATTGAGGATTGAAGATTGAATATTGATGATTGAAGATTGAGGATCGAGGATTGAGCGTTGTGGATTGAGGACGAGGCCTGAGGGTTGAGTATTGATGTTTGAGGTCTGAGGATTGAGGAATGAGGATTGAGAATTGAGGATTGAGGATTGAGGATTGAAGATTGAGGATTGGGTGTTCAGGATTGAAGGATGAAGATTGAGGATTGAGGACTGAGGATTGAGCGTTGTGGATTGAGGACGAGGACTGAGGGTTGAGTATTGATGTTTGAAGTCTGAGGATTCAGGATTGAGGATTGAGAATTGAGGATTGAGGATTGAGGATTGAAGATTGAGGATTCGGTATTGAGGATTGAAGAATGAGGATTGAGTATTGAGTATTGAGGATTGAGGATTGAAGATTGAGTATTGAGGATTGAAGATTGTCGATTGAGGATTGAGGATTGAGGTTTGAGGATCGAGGATTGAGGATTGAAGATTGAGGATTGGGTATTGAGGATTGAAGAATGAGGATTGAGTATTGAGGATTGAGGATTGAGGATTGAAGATTGAGTATTGAGGATTGAAGATTGACGATTGAGGATTGAGTATTGAGGATTGAGGATTGAGGATTGAGGATTGAGGATTGAGGATTGAAGATTGAGTATTGAGGATTGAAGATTGAGGATTGAGGATTGAGGATTGAAGATTGAGGATTGGGTATTGAGGATTGAAGAATGAGGATTGAGGATTGAGGATTGAGGATTGAGGATTGAGGATTGAAGACTGAGTATTGAGGATTGAAGATTGACGATTGAGGATTGAGGATTGAGGATTGAAGATTGAGGATTGGGTATTGAGGATTGAAGAATGAGGATTGAGGATTGAGGATTGAGGATTGAGGATTGAGGGTTGAAGACTGAGTATTGAGGATTGAACATTGAGGATTGAGGAGTGAGTATTGAAGATTGAGAATTTGGGACTGAGGATTGAAGATTGAGGATTGAGGATTGAGGATTGAGGATTGAGGATTGAGGATTGAGGATTGAAGATTGAGGATTGGCTATTGAGGATTGAAGAATGAGGATTGAGTATTGAGGATTGAGGATTGAGGATTGAAGATTGAGTATTGAGGATTGAAGGTTGACGATTGAGGATTGAGTATTGAGGATTGAGGACTGAGGATTGAGGATTGAGGATTGAAGATTGAGTATTGAGGATTGAAGATTGAGGATTGAGGATTGAGGATTGAGGATTGAGGATTGAAGATTGAGGATTGAGGATTGAGGATTGAGGATTGAGGATTGAAGATTGAGGATTGGGTATTGAGGATTGAAGAATGAGGATTGAGTATTGAGTATTGAGGATTGAGGAGTGAAGATTGAGTATTGAGGATTGAAGATTGTCGATTGAGGATTGAGGATTGAGGATTGAGGATTGAGGATTGAGGATTGAGGATTGGAGATTGAGTATTGAGTATTGAAGATTGAGGATTGAGGATTGAGGATTGAGGATTGAAGATTGAGGATTGCGTATTGAGGATAGAACATTGAGGATTGAGGATTGAGTATTGAGGATTGAGGATTGAGGATTGAAGGTTGAATATTGATGATTTAAGATTGAGGATCGAGGATTGAGTGTTGTGGATTGAGGACGAGGACTGAGGGTAGAGTATTGGTGTTTGAGGTCTGAGGATTGAGGATTGAGGATTGAGAATTGAGGATTGAGGATTGAGGATTGAAGATAGAGGATTGGGTGTTGAGGATTGAAGAATGAGGATTGAGGATTGAGGACTGAGGATTGAGCGTTGTGGATTGAGGACGAGGACTGAGGGTTGAGTATTGATGTTTGAAGTCTGAGGATTCAGGATTGAGGATTGAGAATTGAGGATTGAGGATTGATGATTGAAGATTGAGGATTCGGTATTGAGGATTGAAGAATGAGGATTGAGGAGTGAGTACTGAGGATTGAGGATTGCAGATTGAGTATTGAGGATTGAAGATTGAGGACTGAGGATTGAGGATTGAGGATTGACGATTGAGGATTGAGGATTGAGGATTGAGGATTGAGGATTGAAGGTTGAGGATTCCGTATTGAGGATAGATCATTGATGATTGAGGATTGAGTATTGAGGATTGAGGATTGAAGATTGAATATTGATGATTGAAGATTGAGGATCGAGGATTGAGCGTTGTGGATTGAGGACGAGGCCTGAGGGTTGAGTATTGATGTTTGAGGTCTGACGATTGAGGAATGAGGATTGAGAATTGAGGATTGAGGATTGAGGATTGAAGATTGAGGATTGGGTGTTGAGGATTGAAGGATGAAGATTGAGGATTGAGGACTGAGGATTGAGCGTTGTGGATTGAGGACGAGGACTGAGGGTTGAGTATTGATGTTTGAAGTCTGAGGATTCAGGATTGAGGATTGAGAATTGAGGATTGAGGATTGAGGATTGAAGATTGAGGATTCGGTATTGAGGATTGAAGAATGAGGATTGAGGAGTGAGTATTGAAGATTGAGGATTTGGGACTGAGGATTGAAGATTGAGGATTGAGGATTGAGGATTGAGGATTGAGGATTGAGGATTGAGGATTGAAGATTGAGGATTGGGTATTGAGGATTGAAGAATGAGGATTGAGGATTGAGGTTTGAGGATTGAGTATTGAAGATTGAGTATTCAGGATTGAAGATTGACGATTGAGGATTGAGGATTGAGCGTTGTGGATTGAGGACGAGGCCTGAGGGTTGAGTATTGATGTTTAAGGTCTGAGGATTGAGGAATGAGGATTGAGAATTGAGGGTTGAGGATTGAAGATTGAGTATTGAGGATTGAAGATTGAGGATTGAGGATTGAGCATTGAGGATTGAGGATTGAGGACTGAGGATTGCGGATAGAAGATTGAGGATTGGGTATTGCGGATTGAACATTGAGGATTGAGGATTGAGGATTGAGGATTGAGGATTGAGGATTGAAGATTGAATATTGATGATTGAAGATTGAGGATCGAGGATTGAGCGTTGTGGATTGAGGACGAGGCCTGAGGGTTGAGTATTGATGTTTGAGGTCTGAGGATTGAGGAATGAGGATTGAGAATTGAGGGTTGAGGATTGAGGATTGAAGGTTGAGTATTGAGGATTGAAGATTGAGGATTGAGGATTGAGGATTGAGGATTGAGGATTGAGGATTGAGGATTGCGGATAGAAGATTGAGGATTGGGTATTGCGGATTGAACATTGAGGATTGAGGATTGAGGATTGAGGATTGAGGATTGAGGATTGAGAATTGAGGATTGAGGATTGAGTATTGAATATTGAGGATTGGGTATTGAGGATTGAAGAATGAGGATTGAGGATTGAGGATTGCGGATTGAGGATTAGGGATTGAAGACTGAGTATTGAGGATTGAAGTTTGAGGATTGAGGAGTGAGTGTTGAAGATTGAGGATTTGGGACTGAGGATTGAAGATTGAGGATTGAGGATTGAGGATTGAGGATTGAGGATTGAGGATTGAGAATTGAGGATTGAGGATTGAGGATTGAGGATTGAGGATTGAGGAATGAGGATTGAGAATTGAGGGTTGAGGATTGAGGATTGAAGATTGAGGATTGGGTGTTGAGGATTGAAGAATGAGGATTGGGGATTGAGGATTGAGGATTGAGGATTGAAGATTGAGTATTGAGGATTGAAGATTGAGGATTGAGGATTGAGGATTGAGGATTGAGGATTGAGGATTGAGGATTGCGGATAGAAGATTGAGGATTGGGTATTGCGGATTGAACATTGAGGATTGAGGATTGAGGATTGAGGATTGAGGATTGAGGATTGAGAATTGAGGATTGAGGATTGAATATTGAGGATTGGGTATTGAGGATTGAAGAATGAGGATTGAGGATTGAGGATTGCGGATTGAGGATTAGGGATTGAAGACTGAGTATTGAGGATTGAAGATTGAGGATTGAGGAGTGAGTGTTGAAGATTGAGGATTTGGGACTGAGGATTGAAGATTGAGGATTGAGGATTGAGGATTGAGGGTTGAGGATTGAGGATTGAGGATTGAAGATTGAGGATTGGGTATTGAGGATTGAAGAATGAGGATTGAGTGTTGAGGATTGAGGATTGAGTTTTGAAGATTGAGTATTCAGGACTGAAGGTTGACGATTGAGGATTGATGATTGAGGATTGAAGTTTGAGTATTGAGGATTGAAGATTGAGGATTGAGGATTGAGGATTGAGGTTTGAGGATTGAAGATTGAGGAATGAGGATTGAGGATTGAGGATTGAGGATTGAAGGTTGAGGATTGGGTATTGAGGATTGAGAATTGAGGATTGAGGATTGAGTATTGAATATTGAGGATTGGGTATTGAGGATTGAAGAATGAGGATTGAGGATTGAGGATTGCGGATTGAGGATTAGGGATTGAAGACTGAGTATTGAGGATTGAAGTTTGAGGATTGAGGAGTGAGTGTTGAAGATTGAGGATTTGGGACTGAGGATTGAAGATTGAGGATTGAGGATTGAGGATTGAGGATTGAGGATTGAGGATTGAGAACTGAGGATTGAGGATTGAGGATTGAGGATTGAGGATTGAGGAATGAGGATTGAGAATTGAGGGTTGAGGAATGAGGATTGAGAATTGAGGATTGAGGATTGAGGATTGAAGATTGAGGATTGGGTGTTGAGGATTGAAGGATGAAGATTGAGGATTGAGGACTGAGGATTGAGCGTTGTGGATTGAGGACGAGGACTGAGGGTTGAGTATTGATGTTTGAAGTCTGAGGATTCAGGATTGAGGATTGAGAATTGAGGATTGAGGATTGAGGATTGAAGATTGAGGATTCGGTATTGAGGATTGAAGAATGAGGATTGAGGAGTGAGTATTGAAGATTGAGGATTTGGGACTGAGGATTGAAGATTGAGGATTGAGGATTGAGGATTGAGGATTGAGGATTGAGGATTGAGGATTGAAGATTGAGGATTGGGTATTGAGGATTGAAGAATGAGGATTGAGGATTGAGGTTTGAGGATTGAGTATTGAAGATTGAGTATTCAGGATTGAAGATTGACGATTGAGGATTGAGGATTGAGCGTTGTGGATTGAGGACGAGGCCTGAGGGTTGAGTATTGATGTTTAAGGTCTGAGGATTGAGGAATGAGGATTGAGAATTGAGGGTTGAGGATTGAAGATTGAGTATTGAGGATTGAAGATTGAGGATTGAGGATTGAGCATTGAGGATTGAGGATTGAGGACTGAGGATTGCGGATAGAAGATTGAGGATTGGGTATTGCGGATTGAACATTGAGGATTGAGGATTGAGGATTGAGGATTGAGGATTGAGGATTGAAGATTGAATATTGATGATTGAAGATTGAGGATCGAGGATTGAGCGTTGTGGATTGAGGACGAGGCCTGAGGGTTGAGTATTGATGTTTGAGGTCTGAGGATTGAGGAATGAGGATTGAGAATTGAGGGTTGAGGATTGAGGATTGAAGGTTGAGTATTGAGGATTGAAGATTGAGGATTGAGGATTGAGGATTGAGGATTGAGGATTGAGGATTGAGGATTGCGGATAGAAGATTGAGGATTGGGTATTGCGGATTGAACATTGAGGATTGAGGATTGAGGATTGAGGATTGAGGATTGAGGATTGAGAATTGAGGATTGAGGACTGAGGATTGCGGATAGAAGATTGAGGATTGGGTATTGCGGATTGAACATTGAGGATTGAGGATTGAGGATTGAGGATTGAGGATTGAGGATTGAAGATTGAATATTGATGATTGAAGATTGAGGATCGAGGATTGAGCGTTGTGGATTGAGGACGAGGCCTGAGGGTTGAGTATTGATGTTTGAGGTCTGAGGATTGAGGAATGAGGATTGAGAATTGAGGGTTGAGGATTGAGGATTGAAGGTTGAGTATTGAGGATTGAAGATTGAGGATTGAGGATTGAGGATTGAGGATTGAGGATTGAGGATTGAGGATTGCGGATAGAAGATTGAGGATTGGGTATTGCGGATTGAACATTGAGGATTGAGGATTGAGGATTGAGGATTGAGGATTGAGGATTGAGAATTGAGGATTGAGGATTGAGTATTGAATATTGAGGATTGGGTATTGAGGATTGAAGAATGAGGATTGAGGATTGAGGATTGCGGATTGAGGATTAGGGATTGAAGACTGAGTATTGAGGATTGAAGTTTGAGGATTGAGGAGTGAGTGTTGAAGATTGAGGATTTGGGACTGAGGATTGAAGATTGAGGATTGAGGATTGAGGATTGAGGATTGAGGATTGAGGATTGAGAATTGAGGATTGAGGATTGAGGATTGAGGATTGAGGATTGAGGAATGAGGATTGAGAATTGAGGGTTGAGGATTGAGGATTGAAGATTGAGGATTGGGTGTTGAGGATTGAAGAATGAGGATTGGGGATTGAGGATTGAGGATTGAGGATTGAAGATTGAGTATTGAGGATTGAAGATTGAGGATTGAGGATTGAGGATTGAGGATTGAGGATTGAGGATTGAGGATTGCGGATAGAAGATTGAGGATTGGGTATTGCGGATTGAACATTGAGGATTGAGGATTGAGGATTGAGGATTGAGGATTGAGGATTGAGAATTGAGGATTGAGGATTGAATATTGAGGATTGGGTATTGAGGATTGAAGAATGAGGATTGAGGATTGAGGATTGCGGATTGAGGATTAGGGATTGAAGACTGAGTATTGAGGATTGAAGATTGAGGATTGAGGAGTGAGTGTTGAAGATTGAGGATTTGGGACTGAGGATTGAAGATTGAGGATTGAGGATTGAGGATTGAGGGTTGAGGATTGAGGATTGAGGATTGAAGATTGAGGATTGGGTATTGAGGATTGAAGAATGAGGATTGAGTGTTGAGGATTGAGGATTGAGTTTTGAAGATTGAGTATTCAGGACTGAAGGTTGACGATTGAGGATTGATGATTGAGGATTGAAGTTTGAGTATTGAGGATTGAAGATTGAGGATTGAGGATTGAGGATTGAGGTTTGAGGATTGAAGATTGAGGAATGAGGATTGAGGATTGAGGATTGAGGATTGAAGGTTGAGGATTGGGTATTGAGGATTGAAGAATGAGGATTGAGTATTGAGTATTGAGGATTGAGTATTGACGATTGAGTATTGAGGATTGAAGATTGACGATTGAGGATTGAGGATTGAGGATTGAGGATTGAGGATTGAGGATTGAGGATTGAGGATTGAAGATTGAGTATTGAGTATTGAACATTGAGGATTGAGGAATGAGGATTGAGGATTGAGCATTGAAGATTGCGTACTGAGGATTGAAGATTAAGATTGAGGATTGAGGATTGATGATTGAGGATTGAGAATTGAGGATTGAGGATTGAGGATTGAAGATTGACGATTGGGTGTTGAGGATTGAAGAATGAGGGCTGAGGATTGCAGATTGAGTATTGAGGATTGAAGATTGAGGACTAAGGATTGAGGATTGACAATTGACGATTGAGGTT
Organism: Calliopsis andreniformis; assembly: GCF_051401765.1. Lineage (NCBI taxonomy): Eukaryota > Metazoa > Arthropoda > Insecta > Hymenoptera > Andrenidae > Calliopsis > Calliopsis andreniformis. The sequence continues at coordinate 4,130,539 of NW_027480459.1, read as the reverse complement.
TGAGGATTGAGGTTTGAGGATTGAGGATTGAAGGTTGAGGATTGTGTATTGAGGATAGAACATTGAGGATTGAGGATTGAGTATTGAGGATTGAGGATTGAGTATTGAAGATTGAATATTGATGATTGAACATTGAGGATCGAGGATTGAGCGTTGTGGATTGAGGACGAGGTCTGAGGGTTGAGTATTGATGTTTGAGGTCTGAGGATTGAGGAATGAGGATTGAGAATTGAGGGTTGAGGATTGAGGATTGGAGATTGAGGATTGGGTGTTGAGGATTGAAGAATGAGGATTGAGGATTGAGGATTGAGGATTGAGGATTGAAGATTGAGTATTGAGGATTGAAGATTGAGGATTGAGGATTGAGGATTGAGGATTGGCTATTGAGGATTGAAGAATGAGGATTGAGTATTGAGGATTGAGGATTGAGGATTGAAGATTGAGTATTGAGGATTGAAGGTTGACGATTGAGGATTGAGTATTGAGGATTGAGGACTGAGGATTGAGGATTGAGGATTGAAGATTGAGTATTGAGGATTGAAGATTGAGGATTGAGGATTGAGGATTGAGGATTGAGGATTGAAGATTGAGGATTGAGGATTGAGGATTGAGGATTGAGGATTGAAGATTGAGGATTGGGTATTGAGGATTGAAGAATGAGGATTGAGTATTGAGTATTGAGGATTGAGGAGTGAAGATTGAGTATTGAGGATTGAAGATTGTCGATTGAGGATTGAGGATTGAGGATTGAGGATTGAGGATTGAGGATTGAGGATTGGAGATTGAGTATTGAGTATTGAAGATTGAGGATTGAGGATTGAGGATTGAGGATTGAAGATTGAGGATTGCGTATTGAGGATAGAACATTGAGGATTGAGGATTGAGTATTGAGGATTGAGGATTGATGATTGAAGGTTGAATATTGATGATTTAAGATTGAGGATCGAGGATTGAGTGTTGTGGATTGAGGACGAGGACTGAGGGTAGAGTATTGGTGTTTGAGGTCTGAGGATTGAGGATTGAGGATTGAGAATTGAGGATTGAGGATTGAGGATTGAAGATTGAGGATTGGGTGTTGAGGATTGAAGAATGAGGATTGAGGATTGAGGACTGAGGATTGAGCGTTGTGGATCGAGGACGAGGACTGAGGGTTGAGTATTGATGTTTGAAGTCTGAGGATTCAGGATTGAGGATTGAGAATTGAGGATTGAGGATTGATGATTGAAGATTGAGGATTCGGTATTGAGGATTGAAGAATGAGGATTGAGGAGTGAGTACTGAGGATTGAGGATTGCAGATTGAGTATTGAGGATTGAAGATTGAGGACTGAGGATTGAGGATTGAGGATTGACGATTGAGGATTGAGGATTGAGGATTGAGGATTGAGGATTGAGGATTGAAGGTTGAGGATTCCGTATTGAGGATAGATCATTGATGATTGAGGATTGAGTATTGAGGATTGAGGATTGAAGATTGAATATTGATGATTGAAGATTGAGGATCGAGGATTGAGCGTTGTGGATTGAGGACGAGGCCTGAGGGTTGAGTATTGATGTTTGAGGTCTGACGATTGAGGAATGAGGATTGAGAATTGAGGATTGAGGATTGAGGATTGAAGATTGAGGATTGGGTGTTGAGGATTGAAGGATGAAGATTGAGGATTGAGGACTGAGGATTGAGCGTTGTGGATTGAGGACGAGGACTGAGGGTTGAGTATTGATGTTTGAAGTCTGAGGATTCAGGACTGAGGATTGAGAATTGAGGATTGAGGATTGAGGATTGAAGATTGAGGATTCGGTATTGAGGATTGAAGAATGAGGATTGAGGATTGAGGATTGAGGATTGAAGATTGAATATTGATGATTGAAAATTGAGGATCGAGGATTGAGCGTTGTGGTTTGAGGACGAGGCCTGAGGGTTGAGTATAGATGTTTGAGGTCTGAGGATTGAGGAATGAGGATTGAGAATTGAGGATTGAGGATTGAGGATTGAAGATTGAGGATTCGGTATTGAGGATTGAAGAATGAGGATTGAGGAGTGAGTATTGAAGATTGAGGATATGGGACTGAGGATTGAAGATTGAGGATTGAGGATTGAGGATTGAGGATTGAGGATTGAGGATTGAGGATTGAAGATTGAGGATTGGGTATTGAGGATTGAAGAATGAGGATTGAGGATTGAGGTTTGAGGATTGAGTATTGAAGATTGAGTATTCAGGATTGAAGATTGACGATTGAGGATTGAGGATTGAGCGTTGTGGATTGAGGACGAGGCCTGAGGGTTGAGTATTGATGTTTGAGGTCTGAGGATTGAGGAATGAGGATTGAGAATTGAGGGTTGAGGATTGAAGATTGAGTATTGAGGATTGAAGATTGAGGATTGAGGATTGAGCATTGAGGATTGAGGATTGAGGACTGAGGATTGCGGATAGAAGATTGAGGATTGGGTATTGCGGATTGAACATTGAGGATTGAGGATTGAGGATTGAGGATTGAGGATTGAGGATTGAAGATTGAATATTGATGATTGAAGATTGAGGATCGAGGATTGAGCGTTGTGGATTGAGGACGAGGCCTGAGGGTTGAGTATTGATGTTTGAGGTCTGAGGATTGAGGAATGAGGATTGAGAATTGAGGGTTGAGGATTGAGGATTGAAGATTGAGGATTGGGTGTTGAGGATTGAAGAATGAGGATTGGGGATTGAGGTTGAGGATTGAGGATTGAAGATTGAGTATTGAGGATTGAAGATTGAGGATTGAGGATTGAGGATTGAGGATTGAGGATTGAGGATTGAGGATTGCGGATAGAAGATTGAGGATTGGGTATTGCGGATTGAACATTGAGGATTGAGGATTGAGGATTGAGGATTGAGGATTGAGGATTGAGAATTGAGGATTGAGGATTGAGGATTGAATATTGAGGATTGGGTATTGAGGATTGAAGAATGAGGATTGAGGATTGAGGATTGCGGATTGAGGATTAGGGATTGAAGACTGAGTATTGAGGATTGAAGATTGAGGATTGAGGAGTGAGTGTTGAAGATTGAGGATTTGGGACTGAGGATTGAAGATTGAGGATTGAGGATTGAGGATTGAGGATTGAGGATTGAGGATTGAGGATTGAGAATTGAGGATTGAGGATTGAGGATTGAGGATTGAGGATTGAGGAATGAGGATTGAGAATTGAGGGTTGAGGATTGAGGATTGAAGATTGAGGATTGGGTGTTGAGGATTGAAGAATGAGGATTGGGGATTGAGGATTGAGGATTGAGGATTGAAGATTGAGTATTGAGGATTGAAGATTGAGGATTGAGGATTGAGGATTGAGGATTGAGGTTTGAGGATTGAGGATTGCGGATAGAAGATTGAGGATTGGGTATTGCGGATTGAACATTGAGGATTGAGGATTGAGGATTGAGGATTGAGGATTGAGGATTGAGGATTGAAGATTGAGGATTGGGTATTGAGGATTGAAGAATGAGGATTGAGGATTGAGGATTGAGGATTTAGGATTGAGGATTGAAGACTGAGTATTGAGGATTGAAGATTGACGATTGAGGATTGAGGATTGAGGATTGAAGATTGAGGATTGGGCATTGAGGATTGAAGAATGAGGATTGAGGATTGAGGATTGAGGATTGAGGATTGAGGGTTGAAGACTGAGTATTGAGGATTGAAGATTGAGTATTGAGGAGTGAGTATTGAAGATTGAGAATTTGGGACTGAGGATTGAAGATTGAGGATTGAGGATTGAGGATTGAGGATTGAAGATTGAGGATTCGGTATTGAGGATTGAAGAATGAGGATTGAGGAGTGAGTATTGAAGATTGAGGATATGGGACTGAGGATTGAAGATTGAGGATTGAGGATTGAGGATTGAGGATTGAGGATTGAGGATTGAAGATTGAGGATTGGGTATTGAGGATTGAAGAATGAGGATTGAGGATTGAGGTTTGAGGATTGAGTATTGAAGATTGAGTATTCAGGATTGAAGATTGACGATTGAGGATTGAGGATTGAGCGTTGTGGATTGAGGACGAGGCCTGAGGGTTGAGTATTGATGTTTGAGGTCTGAGGATTGAGGAATGAGGATTGAGAGTTGAGGGTTGAGGATTGAAGATTGAGTATTGAGGATTGAAGATTGAGGATTGAGGATTGAGCATTGAGGATTGAGGATTGAGGACTGAGGATTGCGGATAGAAGATTGAGGATTGGGTATTGCGGATTGAACATTGAGGATTGAGGATTGAGGATTGAGGATTGAGGATTGAGGATTGAGGATTGAAGATTGAGGATTGGGTATTGAGGATTGAAGAATGAGGATTGAGGATTGAGGATTGAGGATTTAGGATTGAGGATTGAAGACTGAGTATTGAGGATTGAAGATTGACGATTGAGGATTGAGGATTGAGGATTGAAGATTGAGGATTGGGCATTGAGGATTGAAGAATGAGGATTGAGGATTGAGGATTGAGGATTGAGGATTGAGGGTTGAAGACTGAGTATTGAGGATTGAAGATTGAGTATTGAGGAGTGAGTATTGAAGATTGAGAATTTGGGACTGAGGATTGAAGATTGAGGATTGAGGATTGAGGATTGAGGATTGAAGATTGAGGATTCGGTATTGAGGATTGAAGAATGAGGATTGAGGAGTGAGTATTGAAGATTGAGGATATGGGACTGAGGATTGAAGATTGAGGATTGAGGATTGAGGATTGAGGATTGAGGATTGAGGATTGAGGATTGAAGATTGAGGATTGGGTATTGAGGATTGAAGAATGAGGATTGAGGATTGAGGTTTGAGGATTGAGTATTGAAGATTGAGTATTCAGGATTGAAGATTGACGATTGAGGATTGAGGATTGAGCGTTGTGGATTGAGGACGAGGCCTGAGGGTTGAGTATTGATGTTTGAGGTCTGAGGATTGAGGAATGAGGATTGAGAGTTGAGGGTTGAGGATTGAAGATTGAGTATTGAGGATTGAAGATTGAGGATTGAGGATTGAGCATTGAGGATTGAGGATTGAGGACTGAGGATTGCGGATAGAAGATTGGGGATTGGGTATTGCGGATTGAACATTGAGGATTGAGGATTGAGGATTGAGGATTGAGGATTGAGGATTGAAGATTGAATATTGATGATTGAAGATTGAGGATCGAGGATTGAGCGTTGTGGATTGAGGACGAGGCCTGAGGGTTGAGTATTGATGTTTGAGGTCTGAGGATTGAGGAATGAGGATTGAGAATTGAGGGTTGAGGATTGAGGATTGAAGATTGAGGATTGGGTGTTGAGGATTGAAGAATGAGGATTGGGGATTGAGGATTGAGGATTGAGGATTGAAGATTGAGTATTGAGGATTGAAGATTGAGGATTGAGGATTGAGGATTGAGGATTGAGGATTGAGGATTGAGGATTGCGGATAGAAGATTGAGGATTGGGTATTGCGGATTGAACATTGAGGATTGAGGATTGAGGATTGAGGATTGAGGATTGAGGATTGAGAATTGAGGATTGAGGATTGAGGATTGAATATTGAGGATTGGGTATTGAGGATTGAAGAATGAGGATTGAGGATTGAGGATTGCGGATTGAGGATTAGGGATTGAAGACTGAGTATTGAGGATTGAAGATTGAGGATTGAGGAGTGAGTGTTGAAGATTGAGGATTTGGGACTGAGGATTGAAGATTGAGGATTGAGGATTGAGGATTGAGGATTGAGGATTGGGGATTGAGAATTGAGGATTGAGGATTGAGGATTGAGGATTGAGGATTGAGGAATGAGGATTGAGAATTGAGGGTTGAGGATTGAGGATTGAAGATTGAGGATTGGGTGTTGAGGATTGAAGAATGAGGATTGGGGATTGAGGATTGAGGATTGAGGATTGAAGATTGAGTATTGAGGATTGAAGATTGAGGATTGAGGATTGAGGATTGAGGATTGAGGTTTGAGGATTGAGGATTGCGGATAGAAGATTGAGGATTGGGTATTGCGGATTGAACATTGAGGATTGAGGATTGAGGATTGAGGATTGAGGATTGAGGATTGAGAATTGAGGATTGAGGATTGAGGATTGAATATTGAGGATTGGGTATTGAGGATTGAAGAATGAGGATTGAGGATTGAGGATTGCGGATTGAGGATTAGGGATTGAAGACTGAGTATTGAGGATTGAAGATTGAGGATTGAGGAGTGAGTGTTGAAGATTGAGGATTTGGGACTGAGGATTGAAGATTGAGGATTGAGGATTGAGGATTGAGGGTTGAGGATTGAGGATTGAGGATTGAAGATTGAGGATTGGGTATTGAGGATTGAAGAATGAGGATTGAGTGTTGAGGATTGAGTTTTGAAGATTGAGTATTCAGGATTGAAGGTTGACGATTGAGGATTGATGATTGAGGATTGAAGTTTGAGTATTGAGGATTGAAGATTGAGGATTGAGGATTGAGGATTGAGGTTTGAGGATTGAAGATTGAGGAATGAGGATTGAGGATTGAGGATTGAGGATTGAAGGTTGAGGATTGGGTATTGAGGATTGAAGAATGAGGATTGAGTATTGAGTATTGAGGATTGAGTATTGACGATTGAGTATTGAGGATTGAAGATTGACGATTGAGGATTGAGGATTGAGGATTGAGGATTGAGGATTGAGGATTGAGGATTGAGGATTGAGGATTGAAGATTGAGTATTGAGTATTGAACATTGAGGATTGAGGAATGAGGATTGAGGATTGAGCATTGAAGATTGCGTACTGAGGATTGAAGATTAAGATTGAGGATTGAGGATTGATGATTGAGGATTGAGAATTGAGGATTGAGGATTGAGGATTGAAGATTGACGATTGGGTGTTGAGGATTGAAGAATGAGGGCTGAGGATTGCAGATTGAGTATTGAGGATTGAAGATTGAGGACTAAGGATTGAGGATTGACAATTGACGATTGAGGTTTGAGGATTGAGGTTTGAGGATTGAGTATTGAAGGTTGAGGATTGTGTATTGAGGATAGAACATTGAGGATTGAGGATTGAGTATTGAGGATTGAGGATTGAGTATTGAAGATTGAATATTGATGATTGAACATTGAGGATCGAGGATTGAGCGTTGTGGATTGAGGACGAGGTCTGAGGGTTGAGTATTGATGTTTGAGGTCTGAGGATTGAGGAATGAGGATTGAGAATTGAGGGTTGAGGATTGAGGATTCGAGATTGAGGATTGGGTGTTGAGGATTGAAGAATGAGGATTGAGGATTGAGGATTGAGGATTGAGGATTGAAGATTGAGTATTGAGGATTGAAGATTGAGGATTGAGGATTGAGGATTGAGGATTGGCTATTGAGGATTGAAGAATGAGGATTGAGTATTGAGGATTGAGGATTGAGGATTGAAGATTGAGTATTGAGGATTGAAGGTTGACGATTGAGGATTGAGTATTGAGGATTGAGGACTGAGGATTGAGGATTGAGGATTGAAGATTGAGTATTGAGGATTGAAGATTGAGGATTGAGGATTGAGGATTGAGGATTGAGGATTGAAGATTGAGGATTGAGGATTGAGGATTGAGGATTGAGGATTGAAGATTGAGGATTGGGTATTGAGGATTGAAGAATGAGGATTGAGTATTGAGTATTGAGGATTGAGGAGTGAAGATTGAGTATTGAGGATTGAAGATTGTCGATTGAGGATTGAGGATTGAGGATTGAGGATTGAGGATTGAGGATTGAGGATTGGAGATTGAGTATTGAGTATTGAAGATTGAGGATTGAGGATTGAGGATTGAGGATTGAAGATTGAGGATTGCGTATTGAGGATAGAACATTGAGGATTGAGGATTGAGTATTGAGGATTGAGGATTGAGGATTGAAGGTTGAATATTGATGATTTAAGATTGAGGATCGAGGATTGAGTGTTGTGGATTGAGGACGAGGACTGAGGGTAGAGTATTGGTGTTTGAGGTCTGAGGATTGAGGATTGAGGATTGAGAATTGAGGATTGAGGATTGAGGATTGAAGATTGAGGATTGGGTGTTGAGGATTGAAGAATGAGGATTGAGGATTGAGGACTGAGGATTGAGCGTTGTGGATCGAGGACGAGGACTGAGGGTTGAGTATTGATGTTTGAAGTCTGAGGATTCAGGATTGAGGATTGAGAATTGAGGATTGAGGATTGATGATTGAAGATTGAGGATTCGGTATTGAGGATTGAAGAATGAGGATTGAGGAGTGAGTACTGAGGATTGAGGATTGCAGATTGAGTATTGAGGATTGAAGATTGAGGACTGAGGATTGAGGATTGAGGATTGACGATTGAGGATTGAGGATTGAGGATTGAGGATTGAGGATTGAGGATTGAAGGTTGAGGATTCCGTATTGAGGATAGATCATTGATGATTGAGGATTGAGTATTGAGGATTGAGGATTGAAGATTGAATATTGATGATTGAAGATTGAGGATCGAGGATTGAGCGTTGTGGATTGAGGACGAGGCCTGAGGGTTGAGTATTGATGTTTGAGGTCTGACGATTGAGGAATGAGGATTGAGAATTGAGGATTGAGGATTGAGGATTGAAGATTGAGGATTGGGTGTTGAGGATTGAAGGATGAAGATTGAGGATTGAGGACTGAGGATTGAGCGTTGTGGATTGAGGACGAGGACTGAGGGTTGAGTATTGATGTTTGAAGTCTGAGGATTCAGGACTGAGGATTGAGAATTGAGGATTGAGGATTGAGGATTGAAGATTGAGGATTCGGTATTGAGGATTGAAGAATGAGGATTGAGGATTGAGGATTGAGGATTGAAGATTGAATATTGATGATTGAAAATTGAGGATCGAGGATTGAGCGTTGTGGTTTGAGGACGAGGCCTGAGGGTTGAGTATAGATGTTTGAGGTCTGAGGATTGAGGAATGAGGATTGAGAATTGAGGATTGAGGATTGAGGATTGAAGATTGAGGATTCGGTATTGAGGATTGAAGAATGAGGATTGAGGAGTGAGTATTGAAGATTGAGGATATGGGACTGAGGATTGAAGATTGAGGATTGAGGATTGAGGATTGAGGATTGAGGATTGAGGATTGAGGATTGAAGATTGAGGATTGGGTATTGAGGATTGAAGAATGAGGATTGAGGATTGAGGTTTGAGGATTGAGTATTGAAGATTGAGTATTCAGGATTGAAGATTGACGATTGAGGATTGAGGATTGAGCGTTGTGGATTGAGGACGAGGCCTGAGGGTTGAGTATTGATGTTTGAGGTCTGAGGATTGAGGAATGAGGATTGAGAATTGAGGGTTGAGGATTGAAGATTGAGTATTGAGGATTGAAGATTGAGGATTGAGGATTGAGCATTGAGGATTGAGGATTGAGGACTGAGGATTGCGGATAGAAGATTGAGGATTGGGTATTGCGGATTGAACATTGAGGATTGAGGATTGAGGATTGAGGATTGAGGATTGAGGATTGAAGATTGAATATTGATGATTGAAGATTGAGGATCGAGGATTGAGCGTTGTGGATTGAGGACGAGGCCTGAGGGTTGAGTATTGATGTTTGAGGTCTGAGGATTGAGGAATGAGGATTGAGAATTGAGGGTTGAGGATTGAGGATTGAAGATTGAGGATTGGGTGTTGAGGATTGAAGAATGAGGATTGGGGATTGAGGTTGAGGATTGAGGATTGAAGATTGAGTATTGAGGATTGAAGATTGAGGATTGAGGATTGAGGATTGAGGATTGAGGATTGAGGATTGAGGATTGCGGATAGAAGATTGAGGATTGGGTATTGCGGATTGAACATTGAGGATTGAGGATTGAGGATTGAGGATTGAGGATTGAGGATTGAGAATTGAGGATTGAGGATTGAGGATTGAATATTGAGGATTGGGTATTGAGGATTGAAGAATGAGGATTGAGGATTGAGGATTGCGGATTGAGGATTAGGGATTGAAGACTGAGTATTGAGGATTGAAGATTGAGGATTGAGGAGTGAGTGTTGAAGATTGAGGATTTGGGACTGAGGATTGAAGATTGAGGATTGAGGATTGAGGATTGAGGATTGAGGATTGAGGATTGAGGATTGAGAATTGAGGATTGAGGATTGAGGATTGAGGATTGAGGATTGAGGAATGAGGATTGAGAATTGAGGGTTGAGGATTGAGGATTGAAGATTGAGGATTGGGTGTTGAGGATTGAAGAATGAGGATTGGGGATTGAGGATTGAGGATTGAGGATTGAAGATTGAGTATTGAGGATTGAAGATTGAGGATTGAGGATTGAGGATTGAGGATTGAGGTTTGAGGATTGAGGATTGCGGATAGAAGATTGAGGATTGGGTATTGCGGATTGAACATTGAGGATTGAGGATTGAGGATTGAGGATTGAGGATTGAGGATTGAGGATTGAAGATTGAGGATTGGGTATTGAGGATTGAAGAATGAGGATTGAGGATTGAGGATTGAGGATTTAGGATTGAGGATTGAAGACTGAGTATTGAGGATTGAAGATTGACGATTGAGGATTGAGGATTGAGGATTGAAGATTGAGGATTGGGCATTGAGGATTGAAGAATGAGGATTGAGGATTGAGGATTGAGGATTGAGGATTGAGGGTTGAAGACTGAGTATTGAGGATTGAAGATTGAGTATTGAGGAGTGAGTATTGAAGATTGAGAATTTGGGACTGAGGATTGAAGATTGAGGATTGAGGATTGAGGATTGAGGATTGAAGATTGAGGATTCGGTATTGAGGATTGAAGAATGAGGATTGAGGAGTGAGTATTGAAGATTGAGGATATGGGACTGAGGATTGAAGATTGAGGATTGAGGATTGAGGATTGAGGATTGAGGATTGAGGATTGAGGATTGAAGATTGAGGATTGGGTATTGAGGATTGAAGAATGAGGATTGAGGATTGAGGTTTGAGGATTGAGTATTGAAGATTGAGTATTCAGGATTGAAGATTGACGATTGAGGATTGAGGATTGAGCGTTGTGGATTGAGGACGAGGCCTGAGGGTTGAGTATTGATGTTTGAGGTCTGAGGATTGAGGAATGAGGATTGAGAATTGAGGGTTGAGGATTGAAGATTGAGTATTGAGGATTGAAGATTGAGGATTGAGGATTGAGCATTGAGGATTGAGGATTGAGGACTGAGGATTGCGGATAGAAGATTGGGGATTGGGTATTGCGGATTGAACATTGAGGATTGAGGATTGAGGATTGAGGATTGAGGATTGAGGATTGAAGATTGAATATTGATGATTGAAGATTGAGGATCGAGGATTGAGCGTTGTGGATTGAGGACGAGGCCTGAGGGTTGAGTATTGATGTTTGAGGTCTGAGGATTGAGGAATGAGGATTGAGAATTGAGGGTTGAGGATTGAGGATTGAAGATTGAGGATTGGGTGTTGAGGATTGAAGAATGAGGATTGGGGATTGAGGATTGAGGATTGAGGATTGAAGATTGAGTATTGAGGATTGAAGATTGAGGATTGAGGATTGAGGATTGAGGATTGAGGATTGAGGATTGAGGATTGCGGATAGAAGATTGAGGATTGGGTATTGCGGATTGAACATTGAGGATTGAGGATTGAGGATTGAGGATTGAGGATTGAGGATTGAGTATTGAGGATTGAGGATTGAGGATTGAGGATTGAGGATTGAGGATTGAAGATTGAGTATTGAGGATTGAAGATTGAGGATTGAGGATTGAGGATGGAGAATTGAGGATTGAAGATTGAGAATTGAGGATTGAGGATTGAGGATTGAGGATTGAAGATTGAGGATTGGGTATTGAGGATTGAAGAATGAGGATTGAGTATTGAGTATTGAGGATTGAGGATTGAAGATTGAGTATTGAGGATTGAAGATTGTCGATTGAGGATTGTGGATTGATGATTGAGGATTGAGGTTTGAAGATTGAGGATTGGGTATTGAGGATTGAAGAATGAGGATTGAGTATTGAGGATTGAGGATTGAGGATTGAAGATTGAGTATTGAGGATTGAAGATTGAGGATTGAGGATTGAGGATTGAGGATTGAGGATTGATGATTGAGGATTGAGGATTGAGGATTGAGGATTGAGGATTGAAGATTGAGGATTGGGTATTGAGGATTGAAGAATGAGGATTGAGTATTGAGTATTGAGGATTGAGGATTGAAGATTGAGTATTGAGGATTGAAGATTGTCGATTGAGGATTGAGGATTGAGGATTGAGGATTGAGGATTGAAGATTGAGGATTGGGTATTGAGGATTGAAGAATGAGGATTGAGGAGTGAGGATTGAGGATTGAGTATTGAAGATTGAGTATTCAGGATTGAAGATTGACGATTGAGGATTGAGGATTGAAGATTGAGTATTCGGTATTGAGGATTGAAGAATGAGGATTGAGGAGTGAGGACTGAGGATTGAGGATTGCAGATTGAGTATTGAGGATTGAAGATTGAGGATTGAGGATTGAGGATTGAGGATTGACGATTGAGGATTGAGGATTGAGGATTGAGGATTGAAGATTGAGGACTGAGGATTGAGGGTTGAGAATTGAGGATTGAGGATTGAGGATTGAAGATTGAGGATTGGGTGTTGAGGATTGAAGAATGAGGATTGAGGATTGAGGACTGAGGATTGAGCGTTGTGGATTGAGGACGAGGACTGAGGGTTGAGTATTGATGTTTGAAGTCTGAGGATTCAGGATTGAGGATTGAGAATTGAGGATTGAGGATTGAGGATTGAAGATTGAGGATTCGTTATTGAGGATTGAAGAATGAGGATTGAGGAGTGAGTACTGAGGATTGAGGATTGCAGATTGAGTATTGAGGATTGAAGATTGAGGACTGAGGATTGAGGATTGAGGATTGACGATTGAGGATTGAGGATTGAGGATTGAGGATTGAGGATTGAAGGTTGAGGATTCCGTATTGAGGATAGATCATTGATGATTGAGTATTGAGTATTGAGGATTGAGGATTGAGGATTGAAGATTGAATATTGATGATTGAAGATTGAGGATCGAGGATTGAGCGTTGTGGATTGAGGACGAGGCCTGAGGGTTGAGTATTGATGTTTGAGGTCTTAGGATTGAGGATTGAGGATTGAGAATTGAGGATTGAGGATTGAGGATTGAAGATTGAGGATTGGGTGTTGAGGATTGAAGAATGAGGATTGAGGGTTGAGCATTGAGGATTTAGTGTTGTGGATTGAGGACGAGGACTGAGGGTTGAGTATTGACGTTTGAAGTGTGAGGATTCAGGATTGAGGATTGAGAATTGAGGATTGAGGATTGAGGATTGAAGATTGAGGATTCGGTATTGAGGATTGAAGAATGAGGATTGAGGATTGAGGATTGAGTATTGAAGATTGAATATTGATGATTGAAAATTGAGGATCGAGGATTGAGCGTTGTGGTTTGAGGACGAGGCCTGAGGGTTGAGTATTGATGTTTGAGGTCTGAGGATTGAGGAATGAGGATTGAGAATTGAGGATTGAGGATTGAGGATTGAAGATTGAGGATTGGGTGTTGAGGATTGAAGAATGAGGATTGAGGATTGAGGATTGAGGATTTTGGGTTGTGGATTGAGGACGAGGACCGAGGGTTGAGTATTGATATTTGAAGTCTGAGGATTCAGGATTGAGGATTGAGAATTGAGGATTGAGGATTGAGGATTGAAGATTGAGGATTCGGTATTGAGGATTGAAGAATGAGGATTGAGGATTGAGGATTGAGGATTGAAGATTGAGGATTGAGGATTGAGGATTGAGGATTGAGGATTGAGGATTGAGGATTGAAGATTGAGGATTGGGTATTGAGGATTGAAGAATGAGGATTGAGTATTGAGGATTGAGGATTGAGGATTGAAGATTGAGTATTGAGGATTGAAGATTGACGATTGAGGATTGAGGATTGAGGATTGAGGATTGAGGATTGAGGATTGAGGATTGAAGATTGAGTATTGAGGATTGAAGATTGAGGATTGAGGATTGAGGATTGAGGATTGAGGATTGAAGATTGCGGATTGAGGATTGAGGATTGAGGATTGAGGATTGAAGATTGAGGATTGGCTTTGAGGATTGAAGAATGAGGATTGAGTATTGAGTATTGAGGATTGAGTATTGAAGATTGAGTATTGAGGATTGAAGATTGTCTATAGAGGATTGAAGATTGTCGATAGAGGATTGAGGATTGAGGATTGAGGATTGTGGATTGGAGATTGAGTATTGAGTATTGAAGATTGAGGATTGAGGATTGAGGATTGAGGATTGAAGATTGAGGATTGCGTATTGAGGATAGAACATTGAGGATTGAGGATTGAGTATTGAGGATTGAGGATTGAGGATCGAAGGTTGAATACTGATGATTGAAGATTGAGGATCGAGGATTGAGTGTTGTGGATTGAGGACGAGGACTGAGGGTAGAGTATTGGTGTTTGAGGTCTGAGGATTGAGGATTGAGGATTGAGAATTGAGGATTGAAGATTGAGGATTGAGGATTGAGGATTGAGGATTGAGGATTGAGGATTGAGGATTGAGGATTGAGGATTGAGAATTGAGGATTGAGGATTGAGGATTGAAGATTGAGGATTGGGTATTGAGGATTGAAGAATGAGGATTGAGGATTGAGGATTGAGGATTGAGGATTGAGGATTGAAGACTGAGTATTGAGGATTGAAGATTGACGATTGAGGATTGAGGATTGAGGATTGAAGATTGAGGATTGGGTATTGAGGTTTGAAGAATGAGGATTGAGGATTGAGTATTGAGGATTGAGTATTGAGGGTTGAAGACTGAGTATTGAGGATTGAAGATTGAGGATTGAGGTGTGAGTATTGAAGATTGAGAATTTGGGACTGAGGATTGAAGATTGAGGATTGAGGATTGAGGATTGAGGATTGAGGATTGAGGATTGAGGATTGAAGATTGAGGATTGGGTATTGAGGATTGAAGAATGAGGATTGAGTATTGAGGATTGAGGATTGAGGATTGAAGATTGAGTATTGAGGATTGAAGATTGACGATTGAGGATTGAGGATTGAGGATTGAGGATTGAGGATTGAGGATTGAAGATTGAGTATTGAGGATTGAAGATTGGGGATTGAGGATTGAGGATTGAGGATTGAGGATTGAAGATTGCGGATTGAGGATTGAGGATTGAGGATTGAGTATTGAGGATTGAGGATTGAGGATCGAAGGTTGAATGCTGATGATTGAAGATTGAGGATCGAGGATTGAGTGTTGTGGATTGAGGACGAGGACTGAGGGATGAGTATTGATGTTTCAAGTCTGAGGATTCAGGATTGAGGATTGAGAATTGCCGGATTGAGGATTGAAGATTGAGGATTCGGTATTGAGGATTGAAGAATGAGGATTGAGGAGTGAGTATTGAAGATTGAGGATTTGGGACTGAGGATTGAAGATTGAGGATTGAGGATTGAGGATTGAGGATTGAGGATTGAGGATTGAGGATTGAAGATTGAGGATTGGGTATTGAGGATTGAAGAATGAGGATTGAGGATTGAGGATTGAGGATTGAGTATTGAAGATTGAGTATTCAGGATTGAAGATTGACGATTGAGGATTGAGGATTGAAGATTGAGTATTCGGTATTGAGGATTGAAGAATGAGGATTGAGGAGTGAGGACTGAGGATTGAGGATTGCAGATTGAGTATTGAGGATTGAAGATTGAGGATTGAGGATTGAGGATTGAGGATTGACGATTGAGGATTGAGGATTGAGGATTGAGGATTGAGGATTGAGGATTGAGGATTGAAGATTGAGGATTGGGTATTGAGGATTGAAGAATGAGGATTGAGTATTGAGGATTGAGGATTGAGGATTGAAGATTGAGTAATGAGGATTGAAGATTGACGATTGAGGATTGAGGATTGAGGATTGAGGATTGAGGATTGAGGATTGAGGATTGAGGATTGAAGATTGAGGACTGAGGATTGAGGATTGAGAATTGAGGATTGAGGATTGAGGATTGAAGATTGAGGATTGGGTGTTGAGGATTGAAGAATGAGGATTGAGGATTGAGGACTGAGGATTGAGCGTTGTGGATTGAGGACGAGGACTGAGGGTTGAGTATTGATGTTTGAAGTCTGAGGATTCAGGATTGAGGATTGAGAATTGAGGATTGAGGATTGAGGATTGAAGATTGAGGATTCGTTATTGAGGATTGAAGAATGAGGATTGAGGAGTGAGTACTGAGGATTGAGGATTGCAGATTGAGTATTGAGGATTGAAGATTGAGGACTGAGGATTGAGGATTGAGGATTGACGATTGAGGATTGAGGATTGAGGATTGAGGATTGAGGATTGAAGGTTGAGGATTCCGTATTGAGGATAGATCATTGATGATTGAGGATTGAGTATTGAGGATTGAGGATTGACGATTGAAGATTGAATATTGATGATTGAAGATTGAGGATCGAGGATTGAGCGTTGTGGATTGAGGACGAGGCCTGAGGGTTGAGTATTGATGTTTGAGGTCTTAGGATTGAGGAATGAGGATTGAGAATTGAGGATTGAGGATTGAGGATTGAAGATTGAGGATTGGGTGTTGAGGATTGAAGAATGAGGATTGAGGATTGAGCATTGAGGATTTAGTGTTGTGGATTGAGGACGAGGACTGAGGGTTGAGTATTGACGTTTGAAGTGTGAGGATTCAGGATTGAGGATTGAGAATTGAGGATTGAGGATTGAGGACTGAAGATTGAGGATTCGGTATTGAGGATTGAAGAATGAGGATTGAGGATTGAGGATTGAGGATTGAAGATTGAATATTGATGATTGAAAATTGAGGATCGAGGATTGAGCGTAGTGGTTTGAGGACGAGGCCTGAGGGTTGAGTATTGCTGTTTGAGGTCTGAGGATTGAGGAATGAGGATTGAGAATTGAGGATTGAGGATTGAGGATTGAAGATTGAGGATTGGGTGTTGAGGATTGAAGAATGAGGATTGAGGATTGAGGATTGAGGATTTAGGGTTGTGGATTGAGGACGAGGACTGAGGGTTGAGTATTGATATTTGAAGTCTGAGGATTCAGGATTGAGGATTGAGAATTGAGGATTGAGGATTGAGGATTGAAGATTGAGGATTCGGTATTGAGGATTGAAGAATGAGGATTGAGGATTGAGGATTGAGGATTGAAGATTGAGGATTGAGGATTGAGGATTGAGGATTGAGGATTGAGGATTGAGGATTGAAGATTGAGGATTGGGTATTGAGGATTGAAGAATGAGGGTTGAGTATTGAGGATTGAGGATTGAGGATTGAAGATTGAGTATTGAGGATTGAAGATTGACGATTGAGGATTGAGGATTGAGGATTGAGGATTGAGGATTGAGGATTGAGGATTGAGGATTGAGGATTGAAGATTGAGTATTGAGGATTGAAGATTGAGGATTGAGGATTGAGGATTGAGGATTGAGGATTGAAGATTGCGGATTGAGGATTGAGGATTGAGGATTGAGGATTGAAGATTGAGGATTGGCTATTGAGGATTGAAGAATGAGGATTGAGTATTGAGTATTGAGGATTGAGGATTGAAGATTGAGTATTGAGGATTGAAGATTGTCGATAGAGGATTGAGGATTGAGGATTGAGGATTGAGGATTGAGGATTGAGGATTGGAGATAGAGTATTGAGTATTGAAGATTGAGGATTGAGGATTGAGGATTGAGGATTGAAGATTGAGGATTGCGTATTGAGGATAGAACATTGAGGATTGAGGATTGAGTATTGAGGATTGAGGATTGAGGATCGAAGGTTGAATACTGATGATTGAAGATTGAGGATCGAGGATTGAGTGTTGTGGATTGAGGACGAGGACTGAGGGTAGAGTATTGGTGTTTGAGGTCTGAGGATTGAGGATTGAGGATTGAGAATTGAGGATTGAGGTTTGAGGATTGAAGATTGAGGATTGGGTGTTGAGGATTGAAGAATGAGGATTGAGGATTGAGTACTGAGGATTGAGGGTTGTGGATTGAGGACGAGGACTGAGGGTTGAGTATTGATGTTTGAAGTCTGAGGATTCAGGATTGAGGATTGAGAATTGAGGATTGAGGATTGAGGATTGAAGATTGAGGATTCGGTATTGAGGATTGAAGAATGAGGATTGAGGAGTGAGTATTGAAGATTGAGGATTTGGGACTGAGGATTGAAGATTGAGGATTGAGGATTGAGGATTGAAGATTGAGGATTGAGTATTTAAGATTGAGTATTCAGGATTGATGATTGACGATTGAGGATTGAGGATTGAAGATTGAGGATTCGGTATTGAGGATTGAAGAATCAGGATTGAGGAGCGAGGACTGAGGATTGAGGATTGCAGATTGAGTATTGAGGACTGAAGATTGAGGACTGAGGATTGAGGATTGAGGATTGACGATTCAGGATTGAGGATTGAGGATTGAGGATTGAGGATTGAAGGTTGAGGACTCTGTATTGAGGATAGAACATTGAGGATTGAGGATTGAGTATTGAGGAATGAGGATTGAGAATTGAGGGTTGAGGATTGAGGATTGAAGATTGAGGATTGGGTGTTGAGGATTGAAGAATGAGGATTGAGGATTGAGGATTGAGGATTGAGGATTGAAGATTGAGTATTGAGGATTGAAGATTGAGGATTGAGGATTGAGGATTGAGGATTGAGGATTGAGGATTGAGGATTGCGGATAGAAGATTGAGGATTGGGTATTGTGGATTGAACATTGAGGATTGAGGATTGATGATTGAGGATTGAGGATTGAGGATTGAGAATTGAGGATTGAGGATTGAGGATTGAAGATTGAGGATTGGGTATTGAGGATAAAAGAATGAGGATTGAGGATTGAGGATTGCGGATTGAGGATTGAGGATTGAAGTCTGAGTATTGAGGATTGAAGATTGAGGATTGAGGAGTGAGTGTTGAAGATTGAGGATTTGGGACTGAGGATTGAAGATTGAGGATTGAGGATTGAGGATTGAGGATTGAGGATTGAGGATTGAGGATTGAGGATTGAGGATTGAGGATTGAGGATTGAGGATTGCGGATAGAAGATTGAGGATTGGGTATTGTGGATTGAACATTGAGGATTGAGGATTGAGAATTGTGGATTGAGGATTGAGGATTGAAGATTGAGGATTGGGTGTTGAGGATTGAAGAATGAGGATTGAGGATTGAGGACTGAGGATTGAGCGTTGTGGATTGAGGACGAGGACTGAGGGTTGAGTATTGATGTTTGAAGTCTGAGGATTCAGGATTGAGGATTGAGAATTGAGGATTGAGGATTGAGGATTGAAGATTGAGGATTCGGTATTGAGGATTGAAGAATGAGGATTGAGGAGTGAGTACTGAGGATTGAGGATTGCAGATTGAGTATTGAGGATTGAAGATTGAGGACTGAGGATTGAGGATTGAGGATTGACGATTGAGGATTGAGGATTGAGGATTGAGGATTGAGGATTGAAGGTTGAGGATTCCGTATTGAGGATAGATCATTGATGATTGAGGATTGAGTATTGAGGATTGAGGATTGAGGATTGAAGGTTGAATATTGATGATTGAAGATTGAGGATCGAGGATTGAGCGTTGTGGATTGAGGACGAGGCCTGAGGGTTGAGTATTGATGTTTGAGGTCTTAGGATTGAGGAATGAGGATTGAGAATTGAGGATTGAGGATTGAGGATTGAAGATTGAGGATTGGGTGTTGAGGATTGAAGAATGAGGATTGAGGATTGAGCATTGAGGATTTAGTGTTGTGGATTGAGGACGAGGACTGAGGGTTGAGTATTGATGTTTGAAGTGTGTGGATTCAGGATTGAGGATTGAGAATTGAGGATTGAGGATTGAGGATTGAAGATTGAGGATTCGGTATTGAGGATTGAAGAATGAGGATTGAGGATTGAGGATTGAGGATTGAAGATTGAATATTGATGATTGAAAATTGAGGATCGAGGATTGAGCGTTGTGGTTTGAGGACGAGGCCTGAGGGTTGAGTATTGATGTTTGAGGTCTGAGGATTGAGGAATGAGGATTGAGAATTGAGGATTGAGGATTGAGGATTGAAGATTGAGGATTGGGTGTTGAGGATTGAAGAATGAGGATTGAGGATTGACGATTGAGGATTTAGGGTTGTGGATTGAGGACGAGGACTGAGGGTTGAGTATTGATATTTGAAGTCTGAGGATTCAGGATTGAGGATTGAGAATCGAGGATTGAGGATTGAGGATTGAAGATTGAGGATTCGGTATTGAGTATTGAAGAATGAGGATTGAGGATTGAGGATTGAGGATTGAAGATTGAGGATTGAGGATTGAGGATTGAGGATTGAGAATTGAGGATTGAGGATTGAAGATTGAGGATTGGGTATTGAGGATTGAAGAATGAGGATTGAGTATTGAGGATTGAGGATTGAGGATTGAAGATTGAGTATTGAGGATTGAAGATTGACGATTGAGGATTGAGGATTGAGGATTGAGGATTGAGGATTGAGGATTGAAGATTGAGTATTGAGGATTGAAGATTGAGGATTGAAGATTGAGGATTGAGGATTGAGGATTGAAGATTGCGGATTGAGGATTGAGGATTGAGGATTGAGGATTGAGGATTGAGGATTGAAGATTGAGGATTCGGTATTGAGGATTGAAGAATGAGGATTGAGGAGTGAGGACTGAGGATTGAGGATTGCAGATTGAGTATTGAGGACTGAAGATTGAGGACTGAGGATTGAGGATTGAGGATTGACGCTTCAGGATTGAGGATTGAGGATTGAGGATTGAGGATTGAAGGTTGAGGACTCCGTATTGAGGATAGAACATTGAGGATTGAGGATTGAGTATTGAGGAATGAGGATTGAGAATTGAGGGTTGAGGATTGAGGATTGAAGATTGAGGATTCGTTGTTGAGGATTGAAGAATGAGGATTGAGGATTGAGGATTGAGGATTGAGGATTGAAGATTGAGTATTGAGGATTGAAGATTGAGGATTGAGGATTGAGGATTGAGGATTGAGGATTGAGGATTGAGGATTGCGGATAGAAGATTGAGGATTGGGTATTGCGGATTGAACATTGAGGATTGAGGATTGAGGATTGAGGATTGAGGATTGAGGATTGAGAATTGAGGATTGAGGATTGAGGATTGAAGATTGAGGATTGGGTATTGAGGATTGAAGAATGAGGATTGAGGATTGAGGATTGCGGATTGAGGATTGAGGATTGAAGACTGAGTATTGAGGATTGAAGATTGAGGATTGAGGATTGCAGATTGAGTATTGAGGATTGAAGATTGAGGACTAAGGATTGAGGATTGAGGATTGACGATTGAGGATTGAGGATTGAGGATTGAGGATTGAGGATTGAAGGTTGAGGATTGCGTATTGAGGATAGAACATTGAGGATTGAGGATTGAGTATTGAGGATTGAGGATTGAGGATTGAAGATTGAATATTGATGATTGAAAATTCAGGATCGAGGATTGAGCGTTGTGGATTGAGGACGAGGACTGAGGGTTGAGTATTGATGTTTGATGTCTGAGGATTGAGGAATGAGGATTGAGAATTGAGGGTTGAGGATTGAGGATTGGAGATTGAGGATTGGGTGTTGAGGATTGAAGAATGAGGATTGAGGATTGAGGATTGAGGATTGAGGATTGAAGATTGAGTATTCAGGATTGAAGATTGAGGATTGAGGATTGAGGATTGAGGATTGAGGATTGAGGATTGAGGATTGAGGATTGAGAATTGAGGATTGAGGATTGAGGATTGCAGATTGTGGATTGGGTATTGAGGATTGAAGAATGAGGATTGAGGATTGAGGATTGAGGATTGAGGATTGAGGATTGAAGACTGAGTATTGAGGATTGAAGATTGACGATTGAGGATTGAGGATTGAGGATCGAAGATTGAGGATTGGGTATTGAGGATTGAAGAATGAGGATTGAGGATTGAGGATTGAGGATTGAGGATTGAGGGTTGAAGACTGAGTATTGAGGATTGAAGATTGAGGATTGAGGAGTGAGTACTGAAGATTGAGAATTTGGGACTGAGGACTGAAGATTGAGGATTGAGGATTGAGGTTTGAGGATTGAGGATTGAGGATTGAAGATTGAAGATTGGGGATTGGGTATTGAGGATTGAAGAATGAGGATTGAGTATTGAGGATTGAGGACTGAGGATTGAAGATTGAGTATTGAGGATTGAGGATTGACGACTGAGGATTGAGTACTGAGGATTGAGGATTGAGGATTGAGGATTGAGGTTTGAAGATTGAGTATTGAGGATTGAAGACTGAGGATTGAGGATTGAGGATTGAGGATTGAGGATTGAAGATTGAGGATTGAGGATTGAGGATTGAGGATTGAGGATTGAGGATTGAAGATTGAGGATTGAGGATTGAAGATTGAGTATTGAGGATTGAAGATTGTCGATTGAGGATTGAGGATTGAGGATTGAGGATTGAGGATTGAGGATTGAGTATTGAGGATTGAGTATTGAAGATTGAATATTGATGATTGGAGATTGAGTATTGAGTATTGAAGAATGAGGATTGAGGATTGAGGATTGAGGATTGAGGATTGAATATTGATGATTGAAAATTGAGGATCGAGGATTGAGCGTTGTGGATTGAGGACGAGGCCTGAGGGTTGAGTATTGATGTTTGAGGTCTGAGGATTGAGGAATGAGTATTGAAGATTGAGGATTTGGGACTGAGGATTGAAGATTGAGGATTGAGGATTGAGGATTGAGGATTGAGAATTGAGTATTGAGGATTGAGGATTGAGGATTGAGGATTGAGGATTGAGGATTGGAGATTGAGTATTGAGTATTGAAGATTGAGGATTGAGGATTGAGGATTGAGGATTGAAGATTGAGGATTGCGTATTGAGGATAGAACATTGCGGATTGAGGATTGAGTATTGAGGATTGAGGATTGAGGATTGAAGGTTGAGGATTCGGTATTGAGGATTGAAGAATGAGGATTGAGGAGTGAGTACTGAGGATTGAGGATTGGAGATTGAGTATTGAGGATTAAAGATTGAGGACTGAGGATTGAGGATTGAGGATTGATGATTGAGGATTGAGGATTGAGGATTGAGGATTGAGGATTGAAGGTTGAGGATTCCGTATTGAGGATAGATCATTGATGATTGAGGATTGAGTATTGAGGATTGAGGATTGAGGATTGAAGATTGAATATTGATGATTGAAGATTGAGGATCGAGGATTGAGCGTTGTGGATTGAGGACGAGGACTGAGGGTTGAGTATTGATGTTTGAGGTCTGAGGACTGAGGAATGAGGATTGAGAATTGAGGATTGAGGATTGAGGATTGAAGATTGAGGATTGGGTGTTGAGGATTGAAGAATGAGTATTGAGGATTGAGGATTGAGGATTTAGTGTTGTGGATTGAGGACGAGGACTGAGGGTTGAGTATTGATGTTTGAAGTCTGAGGATTCAGGATTGAGGATTGAGAATTGAGGATTGAGGACTGAGGATTGAAGATTGAGGATTCGGTATTGAGGATTGAAGAATGAGGATTGAGGATTGAGGATTGAGGATTGAAGATTGAATATTGATGATTGAAAATTGAGGATCGAGGATTGAGCGTTGTGGATTGAGGACGAGGCCTGAGGGTTGAGTATTGATGTTTGAGGTCTGAGGGTTGAGGAATGAGGATTGAGGATTGAGGATTGAAGATTGAGGATTGAGGATTGAGGATTGAAGATTGAGGATTGAAGATTGAGGATTGAGGAGTGAGTATTGAAGATTGAGGATTTGGGACTGAGGATTGAAGATTGAGGATTGAGGATTGAGGACTGAGGATTGAGGATTGAGGATTGAGGATTGAAGATTGAGGATTGGGTATTGAGGATTGAAGAATGAGGATTGAGGATTGAGGATTGAGGATTGAGGATTGAGGATTGAGGATTGAGGATTGAAGGTTGAGGATTCCGTATTGAGGATAGATCATTGATGATTGAGGATTGAGTATTGAGGATTGAGGATTGAGGATTGAAGATTGAATATTGATGATTGAGAATTGAGGGTTGAGGATTGAGGATTGGAGATTGAGGATTGGGTGTTGAGGATTGAAGAATGAGGATTGAGGATTGAGGATTGAGGATTGAGGATTGAAGATTGAGTATTGAGGATTGAAGATTGAGGATTGAGGATTGAGGATTGAGGATTGAGGATTGAGGATTGAGGATTGAGGATTGAGGATTGAGGATTGAGGATTGAGGATTGAAGATTGAGGATTGGGTATTGAGGATTGAAGAATGAGGATTGAGGATTGAGGACTGAGGATTGAGGATTGAGGATTGAAGACTGAGTATTGAGGATTGAAGATTGACGATTGAGGATTGAGGACTGAGGATTGAAGATTGAGGATTGGGTATTGAGGATTGAAGAATGCGGATTGAGGATTGAGGATTGAGGATTGAGGGTTGAGGGTTGAAGACTGAGTATTGAGGATTGAAGATTGAGGATTGAGGAGTGAGTATTGAAGATTGAGAATTTGGGACTGAGGATTGAAGATTGAGGATTGAGGATTGAGGTTTGAGGATTGAGGATTGAGGATTGAAGATTGAAGATTGGGGATTGGGTATTGAGGATTGAAGAATGAGGATTGAGTATTGAGGATTGAGGACTGAGGATTGAAGATTGAGTATTGAGGATTGAGGATTGACGACTGAGGATTGGGTACTGAGGATTGAGGATTGAGGATTGAGGATTGAGGATTGAAGATTGAGTATTGAGGATTGAAGACTGAGGATTGAGGATTGAGGATTGAGGATTGAGGATTGAAGATTGAGGATTGAGAATTGAGGATTGAGGATTGAGGATTGAAGATTGAGTATTGGGTATTGAGGATTGAAGAATGAGGATTGAGTATTGAGTATTGAGGATTGAGGATTGAAGATTGAGTATTGAGGATTGAAGATTGTCGATTGAGGATTGAAGATTGAGGATTGAGGATTGAGGATTGAGTATTGAAGATTGAATATTGATGATTGGAGATTGAGTATTGAGTATTGAAGAATGAGGATTGAGGATTGAGGATTGAGGATTGAAGATTGAATATTGATGATTGAAAATTGAGGATCGAGGATTGAGCGTTGTGGATTGAGGACGAGGCCTGAGGGTTGAGTATTGATGTTTGAGGTCTGAGGATTGAGGAATCAGTATTGAAGATTGAGGATTTGGGACTGAGGATTGAAGATTGAGGATTGAGGATTGAGGATTGAGGATTGAGAATTGAGTATTGAGGATTGAGGATTGAGGATTGAGGATTGAGGATTGAGGATTGAGGATTGTAGATTGAGTATTGAGTATTGAAGATTGAGGATTGAGGATTGAGGATTGAGGATTGAAGATTGAGGATTGCGTATTGAGGATAGAACATTGCGGATTGAGGATTGAGTATTGAGGATTGAGTATTGAGGATTGAAGGTTGAGGATTCGGTATTGAGGATTGAAGAATGAGGATTGAGGAGTGAGTACTGAGGATTGAGGATTGCAGATTGAGTATTGAGGATTAAAGATTGAGGACTGAGGATTGAGGATTGAGGATTGACGATTGAGGATTGAGGATTGAGGATTGAGGATTGAGGATTGAAGGTTGAGGATTCCGTATTGAGGATAGATCATTGATGATTGAGGATTGAGTATTGAGGATTGAGGATTGAGGATTGAAGATTGAATATTGATGATTGAAGATTGAGGATCGAGGATTGAGCGTTGTGGATTGAGGACGAGGCCTGAGGGTTGAGTATTGATGTTTGAGGTCTGGGGATTGAGGAATGAGGATTGAGAATTGAGGATTGATGATTGAGGATTGAAGATTGAGGATTGGGTGTTGAGGATTGAAGAATGAGTATTGAGGATTGAGGATTGAGGATTTAGTGTTGTGGATTGAGGACGAGGACTGAGGGTTGAGTATTGATGTTTGAAGTCTGAGGATTCAGGATTGAGGATTGAGAATGGAGGATTGAGGATTGAGGATTGAAGATTGAGGATTCGGTATTGAGGATTGAGGATTGAGGATTGAGGATTGAAGATTGAATATTGATGATTGAAAATTGAGGATCGAGGATTGAGCGTTGTGGATTGAGGACGAGGCCTGAGGGTTGAGTATTGATGCTTGAGGTCTGATGGTTGAGGAATGAGGATTGAGGATAGAGGATTGAAGATTGAGGATTGAGGATTGAGGATTGAAGATTGAGGATTGAAGATTGAGGATTGAGGAGTGAGTATTGAAGATTGAGGATTTGGGACTGAGGATTGAAGATTGAGGATTGAGGATTGAGGACTGAGGATTGAGGATTCAGGATTGAGGATTGAAGATTGAGGATTGGGTATTGAGGATTGAAGAATGAGGATTGAGGATTGAGGATTGAGGATTGAGGATTGAGGATTGAGGATTGAGGATTGAGGATTGAAGATTGAGGATTGAGGAGTGAGTATTGAAGATTGAGGATTTGGGACTGAGGATTGAAGATTGAGGATTGAAGATTGAGGATTGAGGAGTGAGTATTGAAGATTGAGGATTTGGGACTGAGGATTGAAGATTGAGGATTGAGGATTGAGTATTGAGGATTGAGGATTGATGATTGAGGATTGAGGATTGAGTGTTGAAGATTGAATATTGATGATTGAAGATTGGGGATCGAGGATTGAGTGTTGTGGATTGAGGACGAGGACTGAGGGTAGAGTATTGATGTTTAAGGTCTGAGGATTGAGGATTGAGGTTTGAGAATTGAGGATTGAGGATTGAGGATTGAAGATTGAGGATTGGGTGTTGAGGATTGAAGAATGAGGATTGAGGATTGAGGTTTGAGTATTGAGGATTGAAGATTGATTGTTGAGGATTGAAGATTGAGGATTGAGGATTGAGGATTGAGGATTGAGGATTGAGGATTGCGGATAGAAGATTGAGGATTGGGTGTTGAGGATTGAAGAATGAGGATTGAGGATTGAGGATTGAGGATTGAGGATTGAAGATTGAGTATTGAGGATTGAAGATTGAGGATTGAGGATTGAGGGTTGATGTTTGAGGATTGAGGATTGAGGATTGAGGATTGAAGATTCAGTACTGAGGATTGAAGGTTAAGATTGAGGATTGATGATTGAGGATTGAGGATTGAGGATTGAGGATTGAAGATTGAGTATTGAGGATTGAAGATTGAGTATTGAAGGTTGAGGATTCCGTATTGAGGATAGATCATTGATGATTGAGGATTGAGTATTGAGGATTGAGGATTGAGGATTGAGGACTGAGGATTGAGGATTGAGGATTGAAGGTTCAGTATTGAGGATTGAAGATTGAGAATTGATGATTGAGGATTGAACATTGAGGACTGAGTGTTGAGGATTGAAGATTGAGGATTGCGTATTGAGGATAGAACATTGAGGATTGAGGATTGAGTATTGAGGATTAATGATTGAGGATTGAAGATTGAATATTGATGATTGAATATTGAGGATCGAGGATTGAGTGTTGTGGATTGAGGACGAGGACTCAGGGTAGAGTATTGATGTTTGAGGTCTGAGGATTGAGGATTGAGGATTGAGAATTGAGGATTGAGGATTGACGATTGAGGATTGAGGATTGAGGATAGAGGATTGAGGATTGAAGGTTGAGGATTGCGTATTGAGGATAGAACGTTGAGGATTGAGGATTGAGTATTGAGGATTGAGGATTGAGGATTGAAGGTTGAATATTGATGATTGAAAATTGAGGATCGAGGATTGATCGTTGTGGATTGAGGACGAGGACTGTGGGTTGAGTATTGATGTTTGAGGTCTGAGGATTGAGGAATGAGGATTGAGAATTGAGGGTTGAGGATTGAGGATTGGAGATTGAGGATTGGGTGTTGAGGATTGAAGAATGAGGATTGAGGATTGAGGATTGAGGATTGAGGATTGAAGATTGAGTATTGACGATTGAAGATTGAGGATTGGGGATTGAGGATTGAGGATTGAGGATTGAGGATTGAGGATTGGGGATTGAGAATTGAGGATTGAGGATTGAGGATGGAAGATTGAGGATTGGGTATTGAGGATTGAAGAATGAGGATTGAGGATTGAGGATTGAGGATTGAGGATTGAGGATTGAGGATTGAAGACTGAGTATTGAGGATTGAAGATTGAGGATTGAGGAGTGAGTATTGAAGATTGAGAATTTGGGACTGAGGATTGAAGATTGAGGATTGGGGATTGAGGTTTGAGGATTGAGGATTGAGGATTGATGATTGAAGATTGGGGATTGGGTATTGAGGATTGAAGAATGAGGATTGAGTATTGAGGATTGAGGATTGAGGATTGAAGATTGAGTATTGAGGATTGAAGATTGACGATTGAGGATTGAGTACTGAGGATTGAGGATTGAGGATTGAGGATTGAGGATTGAAGATTGAGTATTGAGGATTGAAGACTGAGGATTGAGGATTGAGGATTGAGGATTGAGGATTGAAGATTGAGGATTGAGGATTGAGGATTGAGGATTGAGGATTGAAGATTGAGGATTGGGTATTGAGGATTGAAGAATGAGGATTGAGTATTGAGTATTGAGGATTGAGGATTGAAGATTGAGTATTGAGGATTGAAGATTGTCGATTGATGATTGAGGATTGAGGATTGAGGATTGAGGATTGAGGATTGAGGATTGGAGATTGAGTATTGAGTATTGAAGATTGAGGATTGAGGATTGAGGATTGAGGATTGAAGATTGAGGATTGCGTATTGAGGATAGAACATTGCGGATTGAGGATTGAGTATTGAGGATTGAGGTCTGAGGATTGAGGATTGAGGATTGAGAATTGAGGATTGAGGATTGAGGATTGAAGATTGAGGATTCGGTGTTGAGGATTGAAGAATGAGGATTGAGGATTGAGGACTGAGGATTGAGGGTTGTGGATTGAGGACGAGGACTGAGGGTTGAGTATTGATGTTTGAAGTCTGAGGATTCAGGATTGAGGATTGAGAATTGAGGATTGAGGATTGAGGATTGAAGATTGAGGATTCGGTATTGAGGATTGAAGAATGAGGATTGAGGAGTGAGTACTGAGGATTGAGGATTGCAGATTGAGTATTGAGGATTGAAGATTGAGGACTGAGGATTGAGGATTGAGGATTGACGATTGAGGATTGAGGATTGAGGATTGAGGATTGAGGATTGAAGGTTGAGGATTCCGTATTGAGGATAGATCATTGATGATTGAGGATTGAGTATTGAGGATTGAGGATTGAGGATTGAAGAATGAATATTGATGACTGAAGATTGAGGATCGAGGATTGAGCGTTGTGGATTGAGGACGAGGCCTGAGGGTTGAGTATTGATGTTTGAGGTCTGAGGATTGAGGAATGAGGATTGAGAATTGAGGATTGAGGATTGAGGATTGAAGATTGAGGATTGGGTGTTGAGGATTGAAGAATGAGTATTGAGGATTGAGGATTGAGGATTTAGTGTTGTGGATTGAGGACGAGGACTGAGGGTTGAGTACTGATGTTTGAAGTCTGAGGATTCAGGATTGAGGATTGAGAATTGACGATTGAGGATTGAGGATTGAAGATTGAGGATTCGGTATTGAGGATTGAAGAATGAGGATTGAGGATTGAGGATTGAGGATTGAAGATTGAATATTGATGATTGAAGATTGAGGATCGCGGATTGAGCGTTGTGGATTGAGGACGAGGCCTGAGAGATGAGTATTGATGTTTGAGGTCTGAGGATTGAGGAATGAGGATTGAGAATTGAGGATTGAGGATTGAGGATTCGGTATTGAGGATTGAAGAATGAGGATTGAGGATTGAGGATTGAGGATTGAAGATTGAGGATTGAGGATTGAGGATTGAGGATTGAGGATTGAGGATTG
Source organism: Calliopsis andreniformis (assembly GCF_051401765.1). Lineage (NCBI taxonomy): Eukaryota > Metazoa > Arthropoda > Insecta > Hymenoptera > Andrenidae > Calliopsis > Calliopsis andreniformis. Next base: position 4,100,700 of record NW_027480459.1, on the reverse strand, counting down.
AGGATTGAGGATTGAAGATTGAGGATTGGGTATTGAGGATTGAAGAATGAGGATTGAGTATTGAGGATTGAGGATTGAGGATTGAAGATTGAGTATTGAGGATTGAAGATTGACGATTGAGGATTGAGGATTGAGGATTGAGGATTGAGGATTGAGGATTGAGGATTGAAGATTGAGTATTGAGGATTGAAGATTGAGGAATGAGGATTGAGGATTGAGGATTGAGAATTGAAGATTGCGGATTGAGCATTGAGGATTGAGGATTGAGGATTGAAGATTGAGGATTGGGTATTGAGGATTGAAGAATGAGGATTGAGTATTGAGTATTGAGGATTGAGGATTGAAGATTGAGTATTGAGGATTGAAGATTGTCGATTGAGGATTGAGGATTGAGGATTGAGGATTGAGGATTGAGGATTGAGGGTTGGAGATTGAGTATTGAGTATTGAAGATTGAGGATTGAGGATTGAGGATTGAGGATTGAAGATTGAGGATTGCGTATTGAGGATAGAACATTGAGGATTGAGGATTGAGTATTGAGGATTGAGGATTGAGGATCGAAGGTTGAATACTGATGATTGAAGATTGAGGATCGAGGATTGAGTGTTGTGGATTGAGGACGAGGACTGAGGGTAGAGTATTGGTGTTTGAGATCTGAGGATTGAGGATTGAGGATTGAGAATTGAGGATTGAGGATTGAGGATTGAAGATTGAGGATTGGGTGTTGAGGATTGAAGAATGAGGATTGAGGATTGAGGACTGAGGATTGAGGGTTGTGGATTGAGGACGAGGACTGAGGGTTGAGTATTGATGTTTGAAGTCTGAGGATTCAGGATTGAGGATTGAGAATTGAGGATTGAGGATTGAGGATTGAAGATTGAGGATTCGGTATTGAGGATTGAAGAATGAGGATTGTGGAGTGAGTACTGAGGATTGAGGATTGCAGATTGAGTATTGAGGATTGAAGATTGAGGACTGAGGATTGAGGATTGAGGATTGACGATTGAGGATTGAGGATTGAGGATTGAGGATTGAGGATTGAAGGTTGAGGATTCCGTATTGAGGATAGATCATTGAGGATTGAGGATTGAGTATTGAGGATTGAGGATTGAGGATTGAAGATTGAATATTGATGATTGAAGATTGAGGATCGAGGATTGAGCGTTGTGGATTGAGGACGAGGCCTGAGGGTTGAGTATTGATGTTTGAGGTCTGAGGATTGAGGAATGAGGATTGAGAATTGAGGGTTGAGGATTGAGGTTTGGAGATTGAGGATTAAGGTGTTGATGATTGAAGGATGAGGATTGAGGATTGAGGATTGAGGATTGAGGATTGAAGTTGCGTACTGAGGATTGAAGATTAAGATTGAGGATTGAGGATTGAGGATTGAGGATTGAGGGTTGAGGATTGAAGATTGTGGATTGCGTATTGAGGATAGAACATTGAGCATTGAGGATTGAGTATTGAGGATTGAGGATTGAGGATTGAAGATTGAATATTGATGATTGAAGATTGAGGATCGAGGATTGAGTGTTGTGGGTTGAGGACGAGGACTGAGGGTAGAGTATTGATGTTTAAGGTCCGAGGATTGAGGATTGAGGATTGAGAATTGAGGATTGAGGATTGAGGATTGAAGATTGAGGATTGGGTGTTGAGGATTGAAGAATGAGGATTGAGGATTGAGGATTGAGTATTGAGGATTGAAGGTTGAGTATTGAGGATTGAGGTTTGAGGATTGAGGATTGAGGATTGAGGACTGAAGATTGAATATTGATGATTGAAGATTGAGGATTGAGGATTGATGGTTGTGGATTGAGGACGAGGACTGAGGGTTGACTATTGCTGTTTGAGGTCTGAGGATTGAGGATTGAGGATTGAGAATTGAGGATTGAGGATTGAGGATTGAGGATTGAGGATTGATGATTGAGGATTGAGAATTGAGGATTGAGGATTGAGGATTGAAGATTGAGGATTGGGTATTGAGGATTGAAGAATGAGGATTGAGGATTGAGGATTGTGGTTTGAGGATTGAGGATTGAAGACTGAGTATTGAGGATTGAAGATTGAGGATTGAGGAGTGAGTATTGAAGATTGAGGATTTGGGACTGAGGATTGAAGATTGATTATTGAGGATTGAGGATTGAGGATTGAGGATTGAGGATTGAGGATTGAAGATTGAGGATTGGGTATTGAGGATTGAAGAATGAGGATTGAGGATTGAGGATTGAGGATTGAGGATTGAAGATTGAGGATTGGGTATTGAGGATTGAAGAATGAGGATTGAGTATTCAGTATTGAGGATTGAGGATTGAAGATTGAGGATTGAGGAGTGAGTATTGAAGATTGAGGATTTGGGACTGAGGATTGAAGATTGAGGATTGAGGATTGAGGGTTGAGGATTGAGGATTGAGGATTGAGGATTGAAGAATGAGGTTTGGGTATTGAGGATTGAAGAATGAGGATTGAGGATTGAGGACTGAGGATTGAGGATTGAAGACTGAGTGTTGAGGGTTGAGTGATGAGAATTGATGTTTGTGGATAGAGATTTGAAGATTGCAGATTGAGTTTTGAGTATTAAAAACTGTGAACTGATGGTATTCTCTTGAGGATTGATGATTGACAACTGATTGTTGAGGACTGAGGGCTGAAGGTTGAGGATTCAGGATTGTGGTTTGAGGACCGAGGATTGAGGATTCGAGGATTGAGGATTGAGAATTGAAGATTGAGGATTGAGTATTGGGGGTTGTGGATTGAGGACGAGGACTGACGGTTGAGTAATGATGTTAGAGGTCTGAGGATTGAGGATTGAGGATTGAGAATTGAGGATTGAGGATTGAAGATTGAGGATTGGGTATTGAGGATTGAAGAGTGAGGATTGAGTATTGAGTATTGAGGATTGAGGATTGAAGATTGAGTATTGAGGATTGAAGATTGACGATTGAGGATTGAGGATTGAGGATTGAGGATTGAGGATTGAGGATTGAGGATTGATGATTGAGTATTGAGGATTGAAGATTGAGGATTGAGGATTGAGGATTGAGGATTGAGGATTGAAGATTGAGTACTGAGGATTGAAGATTAAGATTGAGGATTGAGGATTGAGGATTGAGGGTTGAGGATTGAGGATTGAAGATTGAGTATTGAGGATTGAAGATTGAGGATCGAGGATTGAGGATTGAGGATTGAGGATTGAAGATTGAGTACTGAGGATTGAAGGTTAAGATTGAGGATTGAGGATTGAGGACTGAGGATTGAGGATTGAGGATTGAAGGTTCAGTATTGAGGATTGAAGATTGAGAATTGAGGATTGAGGATTGAACATTGAGGACTGAGTGTTGAGGATTGAAGATTGAGGATTGCGTATTGAGGATAGAACATTGAGGATTGAGGATTGAGTATTGAGGATTGATGATTGAGGATTGAAGATTGAATATTGATGATTGAATATTGAGGATCGAGGATTGAGTGTTGTGGATTGAGGACGAGGACTGAGGGTAGAGTATTGATGTTTGAGGTCTGAGGATTGAGGATTGAGGATTGAGAATTGAGGATTGAGGATTGAGGATTGATGATTGAGGATTCGGTGTTGAGGATTGAAGAATGAGGATTGAGGATTGAGGATTGAGGATTGAGGATTGAGGATTGAGGATTGAGGATTGAGGATAGAAGATTGAGGATTGGGTATTGCGGATTGAACATTGAGGATTGAGGATTGCGGATTGAGGATTGAGGATTGAAGACTGAGTATTGAGGATTGAAGATTGAGGATTGAGGATTGAAGATTGAGGATTGCGTATTGAGGATAGAACATTGAGGATTGAGGATTGAGTATTGAGGATTGAGGATTGAGGATTGAAGATTGAATATTGATGATTGAAGATTGAGGATCGAGGATTGAGTGTTGTGGATTGAGGACGAGGACTGAGGGTAGAGCATTGATGTTTAAGGTCTGAGGATTGAGGATTGAGGATTGAACCTTGAGGATTGAGGATTGCGGATAGAAGGTTGAGGATTGGGTATTGCGGATTGAACATTGAGGATTGAGGATTGAGGATTGAGGATTGAGGATTGAGGATTGAGAATTGAGGATTGAGGATTGAGGATTGAAGATTGAGGATTGGGTATTGAGGATTGAAGAATGAGGATTGAGGATTGAGGATTGCGGATTGAGGATTGAGGATTGAAGACTGAGTATTGAGGATTGAAGATTGAGGATTGCGGAGTGAGTATTGAAGTTTGAGGATTTGGGGCTGAGGATTGAAGATTGAGGATTGAGGATTGAGGATTGAGGATTGAGGATTGAGGATTGAGGATTGAAGATTGAGGATTGGGTATTGAGGATTGAAGAATGAGGATTGAGGATTGAGGATTGAGGATTGAGGATTGAGGATTGAGAATTGAGGATTGAGGATTGAGGATTGAAGATTGAGGATTGGGTATTGAGGATTGAAGAATGAGGATTGAGGATTGAGGATTGCGGATTGAGGATTGAGTGTTGAAGACTGAGTATTGAGGATTGAAGATTGAGGATTGAGGAGTGAGTAATGAAGTTTGAGGATTTGGGACTGAGGATTGAAGATTGAGGATTGAGGATTGAGGATTGTGGATTGAGGATTGAGGATTGAGGATTGAAGATTGAGGATTGGGTATTGAGGATTGAAGAATGAGGATTGAGGATTGAGGATTGAGGATTGAGTATTGAAGATTGAGTATTCAGGATTGAAGTTTGACGATTGAGTATTGATGATTGAGTATTGAGGATTGAGAATTGATGATTGAGGATTGAAGTTTGAGTATTGAGGATTGAAGATTGAGGATTGAGGATTGAGGATTGAGGTTTGAGGATTGAAGATTGAGGATTGAGGATTGAGGATTGAGGATTGAGGATTGAAGATTGAGTATTGGGTATTGAGGATTGAAGAATGAGGATTGAGTATTGAGTATTGAGGATTGAGTATTGACGATTGAGTATTGAGGATTGAAGATAGACGGTTGAGGATTGAGGATTGGGTATTGAGGATTGAAGAATGAGGATTGAGGATAGAGGATTGAGGATTGAGGATTGAGGATTGAAGATTGAGGATTGAGGATTGCGGATAGAAGGTTGAGGATTGGGTATTGCGGATTGAACATTGAGGATTGAGGATTGAGGATTGAGGATTGAAGATTGAGGATTGGGTTTTGAGGATTGAAGAATGAGGATTGAGGATTGAGGATTGAGGATTGAGGATTGAAGATTGAGTATTGAGGATTGAAGATTGAGGATTGAGGATTGAGGATTGAAGATTGAGGATTGAGGATTGAGGATTGCGGATAGAAGGTTGAGGATTGGGTATTGCGGATTGAACATTGAGGATTGAGGATTGAGGATTGAGGATTGAGGATTGAGGATTGAGAATTGAGGATTGAGGATTGAGGATTGAAGATTGAGGATTGGGTATTGAGGATTGAAGAATGAGGATTGAGGATTGAGGATTGCGGATTGAGGATTGAGGATTGAAGACTGAGTATTGAGGATTGAAGATTGAGGATTGCGGAGTGAGTATTGAAGTTTGAGGATTTGGGGCTGAGGATTGAAGATTGAGGATTGAGGATTGAAGATTGAGGATTGAGGATTGAGGATTGAGGATTGAGGATTGAAGATTGAGGATTGGGTATTGAGGATTGAAGAATGAGGATTGAGGATTGAGGATTGAGGATTGAGGATTGAGGATTGAGAATTGAGGATTGAGGATAGAGGATTGAAGATTGAGGATTGGGTATTGAGGATTGAAGAATGAGGATTGAGGATTGAGGATTGCGGATTGAGGATTGAGGGTTGAAGACTGAGTATTGAGGATTGAAGATTGAGGATTGAGGAGTGAGTATTGAAGATTGAGGATTTGGGACTGAGGATTGAAGATTGAGGATTGAGGATTGAGGATTGTGGATTGAGGATTGAGGATTGAGGATTGAAGATTGAGGATTGGGTATTGAGGATTGAAGAATGAGGATTGAGGATTGAGGATTGAGGATTGAGTATTGAAGATTGAGTATTCAGGATTGAAGTTTGACGATTGAGTATTGATGATTGAGTATTGAGGATTGAGAATTGATGATTGAGGATTGAAGTTTGAGTATTGAGGATTGAAGATTGAGGATTGAGGATTGAGGATTGAGGTTTGAGGATTGAAGATTGAGGATTGAGGATTGAGGATTGAGGATTGAGGATTGAGAATTGAGGATTGAGGATTGAGGATTGAAGATTGAGGATTGGGTGTTGAGGATTGAAGAATGAGGATTGAGGATTGAGGACTGAGGATTGAGGGTTGTGGATTGAGGACGAGGACTGAGGGTTGAGTATTGATGTTTGAAGTCTGAGGATTCAGGATTGAGGATTGAGAATTGAGGATTGAGGATTGAGGATTGAAGATTGAGGATTCGGTATTGAGGATTGAAGAATGAGGATTGTGGAGTGAGTACTGAGGATTGAGGATTGCAGATTGAGTATTGAGGATTGAAGATTGAGGACTGAGGATTGAGGATTGAGGATTGACGATTGAGGATTGAGGATTGAGGATTGAGGATTGAGGATTGAAGGTTGAGAATTCCGTATTGAGGATAGATCATTGAGGATTGAGGATTGAGTATTGAGGATTGAGGATTGAGGATTGAAGATTGAATATTGATGATTGAAGATTGAGGATCGAGGATTGAGCGTTGTGGATTGAGGACGAGGCCTGAGGGTTGAGTATTGATGTTTGAGGTCTGAGGATTGAGGAATGAGGATTGAGAATTGAGGGTTGAGGATTGAGGTTTGGAGATTGAGGATTAAGGTGTTGATGATTGAAGGATGAGGATTGAGGATTGAGGATTGAGGATTGAGGATTGAAGTTGCGTACTGAGGATTGAAGATTAAGATTGAGGATTGAGGATTGAGGATTGAGGATTGAGGGTTGAGGATTGAAGATTGTGGATTGCGTATTGAGGATAGAACATTGAGCATTGAGGATTGAGTATTGAGGATTGAGGATTGAGGATTGAAGATTGAATATTGATGATTGAAGATTGAGGATCGAGGATTGAGTGTTGTGGGTTGAGGACGAGGACTGAGGGTAGAGTATTGATGTTTAAGGTCCGAGGATTGAGGATTGAGGATTGAGAATTGAGGATTGAGGATTGAGGATTGAAGATTGAGGATTGGGTGTTGAGGATTGAAGAATGAGGATTGAGGATTGAGGATTGAGTATTGAGGATTGAAGGTTGAGTATTGAGGATTGAGGGTTGAGGATTGAGGATTGAGGATTGAGGACTGAAGATTGAATATTGATGATTGAAGATTGAGGATTGAGGATTGATGGTTGTGGATTGAGGACGAGGACTGAGGGTTGACTATTGCTGTTTGAGGTCTGAGGATTGAGGATTGAGGATTGAGAATTGAGGATTGAGGATTGAGGATTGAGGATTGAGGATTGATGATTGAGGATTGAGAATTGAGGATTGAGGATTGAGGATTGAAGATTGAGGATTGGGTATTGAGGATTGAAGAATGAGGATTGAGGATTGAGGATTGCGGTTTGAGGATTGAGGATTGAAGACTGAGTATTGAGGATTGAAGATTGAGGATTGAGGAGTGAGTATTGAAGATTGAGGATTTGGGACTGAGGATTGAAGATTGATTATTGAAGACTGAGTATTGAGGATTGAAGATTGAGGATTGCGGAGTGAGTATTGAAGTTTGAGGATTTGGGGCTGAGGATTGAAGATTGACGACTGAGGATTGAGGATTGAGGATTGGAGATTGAGGATTGGGTATTGAGGATTGAAGAATGAGGATTGAGGATTGAGGATTGAGGATTGAGGATTGAGGATTGAGGGTTGAAGACTGAGTATTGAGGATTGGGTATTGAGGATTGAAGAATGAGGATTGAGTATTGAGGATTGAGGATTGAGGTTGAAGATTGAGTATTGAGGATTGAAGATTGACGTTTGAGGATTGAGGATTGAGGATTGAGGATTGAGGATTGAGGATTGAGGATTGAGGATTGAAGATTGAGTATTGAGGATTGAAGATTGAGGATTGAGGATTGAGGATTGAGGATAGAGGATTGACGATTGAGGATTGAGGATTAAGGATTGAGGATTGAGGATTGAAGATTGAATATTGATGATTGAAAATTGAGGATCGAGGATTGAGCGTTGTGGATTGAGGACGAGGACTGAGGGTTGAATATTGATGTTTGAGGTCTGAGGATTGAGGAATGAGGATTGAGAATTGAGGGTTGAGGATTGAGGATTGGAGATTGAGGATTGGGTGTTGAGGATTGAAGAATGAGGATTGAGGATTGAGGATTGAGGATTGAGGATTGAAGATTGAGTATTGAGGATTGAAGATTGAGGATTGAGGATTGAGGATTGAGGATTGAGGATTGAGGATTGAGGATTGAGGATTGAGAATTGAGGATTGAGGATTGAGGATTGAAGATTGAGGATTGGGTATTGAGGATTGAAGAATGAGGATTGAGGATTGAGGATTGAGGGTTGAGGATTGAGGATTGAAGACTGAGTATTGAGGATTGAAGATTGACGATTGAGGATTGAGGATTGAGGATTGAAGATTGAGGATTGGGTATTGAGGATTGAAGAATGAGGATTGAGGATTGAGGATTGAGGATTGAGGATTGAGTGTTGAAGACTGAGTATTGAGGATTGAAGATTGAGGATTGAGGAGTGAGTATTGAAGATTGAGAATTTGGGACTGAGGATTGAAGATTGAGGATTGAGGATTGAGGTTTGAGGATTGAGGATTGAGGATTGAAGATTCAAGATTGGGGATTGGGTATTGAGGATTGAAGAATGAGGATTGAGTATTGAGGATTGAGGACTGAGGATTGAAGATTGAGTATTGAGGATTGAGGATTGACGACTGAGGATTGAGTACTGAGGATTGAGGATTGAGGATTGAGGATTGAGGATTGAAGATTGAGTATTGAGGATTGAATACAGAGGATTGAGGATTGAGGATTGAGGATTGAGGATTGAAGATTGAGGATTGAGGATTGAGGATTGAGGATTGAGGGTTGAGGATTGAAGATTGAGGATTGGGTATTGAGGATTGAAGAATGAGGATTGAGTATTGAGTATTGAGGATTGAGGATTGAAGATTGAGTATTGAGGATTGAAGATTGTCGATTGAGGATTGAGGATTGAGGATTAAGGATTGAGGATTGAGGATTGAGGATTGAGGATTGAGTATTGAAGATTGAATATTGATGATTGGAGATTGAGTATTGAGTATTGAAGAATGAGGATTGGGGATTGAGGATTGAGGATTGAAGATTGAATATTGATGATTGAAAATTGAGGATCGAGGATTGAGCGTTGTGGATTGAGGACGAGGCCTGAGGGTTGAGTATTGATGCTTGAGGTCTGGGGATTGAGGAATGAGTATTGAAGATTGAGGATTTGGGTCTGTGGATTGAAGATTGAGGATTGAGGATTGAGGATTGAGGATTGAGAATTGAGTATTGAGGATTGAGGATTGAGGATTGAGGATTGAGGATTGAGGATTGGAGATTGAGTATTGAGTATAGAAGATTGAGGATTGAGGATTGAGGATTGAGGATTGAAGATTGAGGATTCCGTATTGAGGATAGAACATTGCGGATTGAGGATTGAGTATTGAGGATTGAGGATTGAGGATTGAAGGTTGAGGATTCGGTATTGAGGATTGAAGAATGAGGATTGAGGAGTGAGTACTGAGGATTGAGGATTGCAGATTGAGTATTGAGGATTAAAGATTGAGGACTGAGGATTGGGGATTGAGGATTGACGATTGAGGATTGAGGATTGAGGATTGAGGATTGAGGATTGAAGGTTGAGGATTCCGTATTGAGGATAGATCATTGATGATTGAGGATTGAGTATTGAGGATTGAGGAATGTGGATTGAAGATTGAATATTGATGATTGAAGATTGAGGATCGAGGATTGAGCGTTGTGGATTGAGGACGAGGCCTGAGGGTTGAGTATTGATGTTTGAGGTCTGAGGATTGAGGAATGAGGATTGAGAATTGAGGATTGAGGATTGAGGATTGAAGATTGAGGATAGGGTGTTGAGGATTGAAGAATGAGTATTGAAGATTGAGGATTGAGGATTTAGTGTTGTGGATTGAGGACGAGGACTTAGGGTTGAGTATTGATGTTTGAAGTCTGAGGATTCAGGATTGAGGATTGAGAATTGAGGATTGAGGATTGAGGATTGAAGATTGAGGATTCGGTATTGAGGATTGAAGAGTGAGGATTGAGGATTGAGGATTGAGGATTGAAGATTGAATATTGATGATTGAAAGTTGAGGATCGAGGATTGAGCGTTGTGGATTGAGGACGAGGCCTGAGGGTTGAGTATTGATGTTTGAGGTCTGAGGGTTGAGGAATGAGGATTCAGGATTGAGGATTGAAGATTGAGGATTGAGGATTGAGGATTGAAGATTGAGGATTGAAGATTGAGGATTGAGGAGTGAGTATTGAAGATTGAGGATTTGGGACTGAGGATTGAAGATTGAGGATTGAGGATTGAGGACTGAGGATTGAGGATTGAGGATTGAGGATTGAAGATTGAGGATTGGGTATTGAGGATTGAAGAATGAGGATTGAGGATTGAGGATTGAGGATTGAGGATTGAGGACTGAGGATTCAGGATTGAAGATTGAGGATTGAGGAGTGAGTATTGAAGATTGAGGAATTGGGACTGAGGATTGAAGCTTGAGGATTGAAGATTGATGATTGAGGAGTGAGTATTGATGATTGAGGATTTGGGACTGAGGATTGAACATTGAGGATTGAGGATTGAGGATTGAGGATTGAGGATTGAGGATTGAGGATTGAGGATTGAGGATTGAGTATTGAAGATTGAATATTGATGATTGAAGATTGAGGATCGAGGATTGAGCGTTGTGGATTGAGGACGAGGACTGAGGGTTGAGTATTGATGTTTGAGGTCTGAGGATTGAGGAATGAGGATTGAGAATTGAGGGTTGAGGATTGAGGATTGGAGATTGAGGATTGGGTGTTGAGGATTGAAGAATGAGGATTGAGGATTGAGGATTGAGTATTGAGGATTGAAGATTGAGTATTGAGGATTGAAGATTGAGGATTGAGGATTGAGGATTGAGGATTGAGGATTGAGGATTGAGGATTGAGGATTGAGAATTGAGGATTGAGGGTTGAGGATTGAAGATTGAGGATTGGGTATTGAGGATTGAAGCATGAGGATTGAGGATTGAGGATTGAGGATTGAGGATTGAGGATTGAAGACTGAGTATTGAGGATTGAAGATTGACGATTGAGGATTGAGGATTGAGGATTGAAGATTGAGGATTGGGTATTGAGGATTGAAGAATGAGGATTGAGGATTGAGGATTGAGGATTGAGGATTGAGGGTTGAAGACTGAGTATTGAGGATTGAAGATTGAGGATTGAGGAGTGAGTATTGAAGATTGAGAATTTGAGACTGAGGATTGAAGATTGAGGATTGAGGATTGAGGTTTGAGGATTGAGGATTGAGGATTGAGGATTGAAGATTGGGGATTGGGTATTGAGGATTGAAGAATGAGGATTGAGTATTGAGGATTGAGGATTGAGGATTGAAGATTGAGTATTGAGGATTGAAGATTGACGATTGAGGATTGAGTACTGAGGATTGAGGATTGAGGATTGAGGATTGAGGATTGAAGATTGAGTATTGAGGATTGAAGACTGAGGCTTGGGGATTGAGGATTCAGGATTGCGGATTGAATATTGAGGATTGAGGATTGAGGATTGAGGATTGAGGATTGAAGATTGAGGATTGGGTATTGAGGATTGAAGAATGAGGATTGAGTATTGAGTATTGAGGATTGAGGATTGAAGATTGAGTATTGAGGATTGAAGATTGTCGATTGAGGATTGAGGATTGAGGATTGAGGATTGAGGATTGAGGATTGAGGATTGGAGATTGAGTATTGAGTATTGAAGATTGAGGATTGAGGATTGAGGGTTGAGGATTGAAGATTGAGGATTGCGTATTGAGGTTAGAACATTGCGGATTGAGGATTGAGTATTTAGGATTGAGGATTGAGGATTGAAGGTTGAATATTGATGATTGAAGATTGAGGATCGAGGATTGAGTGTTGTGGATTGAGGACGAGGACTGAGGGTAGAGTATTGGTGTTTGAGGTCTGAGGATTGAGGATTGAGGATTGAGAATTGAGGATTGAGGATTGAGGATTGAAGATTGAGGATTGGGTGTTGAGGATTGAAGAATGAGGATTGAGGATTGAGGATTGAGGATTGAGGATTGAGGATTGAGGATTGAGGATTGAGGATTGAGGATTGAAGATTGAGGATTGGGTATTGAGGATTGAAGAATGAGGATTGAGTATTGAGTATTGAGGATTGAGGATTGAGGATTGAGGATTGAGGATTGAAGATTGAGTATTGAGGATTGAAGATTGAGGATTGAGGATTGAGGATTGAGGATAGAGGATTGAAGATTGAGGATTGAGGATTAAGGATTGAGGATTGAGGATTGAAGATTGAGGATTGGGTATTGAGGATTGAAGAATGAGGATTGAGTATTGAGGATTGAGGATTGAGAATTGAGGATTGAGGATTGAGGATTGAAGATTGAGGATTGGGTATTGAGGATTGAAGGTTGAGTATTGAGTATTGAAGATTGAGGATTGAGGATTGAGGATTGAGGATTGAGGATTGAAGATTGAGGATTGAGGATTGAGGATTGAGGATTGAGGATTGAAGATTGAGGATTGGGTATTGAGGATTGAAGAATGAGGATTGAGTATTGAGTATTGAGGATTGAGGATTGAGGATTGAGGATTGAGGATTGAAGATTGAGTATTGAGGATTGAAGATTGAGGATTGAGGATTGAGGATTGAGGATAGAGGATTGAAGATTGAGGATTGAGGATTAAGGATTGAGGATTGAGGATTGAAGATTGAGGATTGGGTATTGAGGATTGAAGAATGAGGATTGAGTATTGAGGATTGAGGATTGAGAATTGAGGATTGAGGATTGAGGATTGAAGATTGAGGATTGGGTATTGAGGATTGAAGAATGAGGATTGAGGATTGAGGATTGAGGATTGAGGATTGAGGATTGAAGACTGAGTATTGAGGATTGAAGATTGACGATTGAGGATTGAGGATTGAGGATTGGAGATTGAGGATTGGTTATTGAGGATTGAAGAATGAGGATTGAGGATTGAAGACTGAGTATTGAGGATTGAAGATTGACGATTGAGGATTGAGGATTGAGGATTGGAGATTGAGGATTGGGTATTGAGGATTGAAGAATGAGGATTGAGGATTGAGGATTGAGGATTGAGGATTGAGGATTGAGGGTTGAAGACTGAGTATTGAGGGTTGGGTATTGAGGATTGAAGAATGAGGATTGAGTATTGAGGATTGAGGATTGAGGTTGAAGATTGAGTATTGAGGATTGAAGATTGACGATTGAGGATTGAGGATTGAGGATTGAGGATTGAGGATTGAGGATTGAGGATTGAGGATTGAAGATTGAGTATTGAGGATTGAAGATTGAGGATTGAGGATTGAGGATTGAGGATAGAGGATTGAAGATTGACGATTGAGGATTGAGGATTGAGGATTGAGGATTGAGGATTGAGGATTGAGAATTGAGGATTGAGGATTGAGGATTGAGGATTGAGGATTGAGGATTGGAGATTGAGTATTGAGTATTGAAGATTGAGGATTGAGGATTGAGGATTGAGGATTGAAGACTGAGGATTGCGTATTGAGGATAGAACATTGCGGATTGAGGATTGAGTATTGAGGATTGAGAATTTGGGACTGAGGATCGAAGATTGAGGATTGAGGATTGAAGATTGAGGATTCCGTATTGAGGATAGATCATTGATGATTGAGGATTGAGTATTGAGGATTGAGGATTGAGGATTGAGGACTGAGGATTGAGGATTGAGGATTGAGTATTGAGGATTAATGATTGAGGATTGAAGATTGTATATTGATGATTGAATATTGAGGATCGAGGATTGAGTGTTGTGGATTGAGGACGAGGACTCAGGGTAGAGTATTGATGTTTGAGGTCTGAGGATTGAGGATTGAGGATTGAGAATTGAGGATTGAGGATTGAGGATTGAAGATTGAGGATTGGGTGTTGAGGATTGAAGAATGAGGATTGAGGATTGAGGATTGAGGATTGAGGATTGCAGATTGAGTATTGAGGATTGAAGATTGAGGACTAAGGATTGAGGATTGAGGATTGACGATTGAGGATTGAGGATTGAGGTTTGAGGATTGAGGATTGAAGGTTGAGGATTGCGTATTGAGGATAGAACATTGAGGATTGAGGATTGAGTATTGAGGATTGAGGATTGAGGATTGAAGATTGAATATTGATGATTGAAAATTGAGGATCGAGGATTGAGCGTTGTGGATTGAGGACGAGGACTGAGGGTTGAATATTGATGTTTGAGGTCTGAGGATTGAGGAATGAGGATTGAGAATTGAGGGTTGAGGATTGAGGATTGGAGATTGAGGATTGGGTGTTGAGGATTGAAGAATGAGGATTGAGGATTGAGGATTGAGGATTGAGGATTGAAGATTGAGTATTGAGGATTGAAGATTGAGGATTGAGGATTGAGGATTGAGGATTGAGGATTGAGGATTGAGGATTGAGGATTGAGAATTGAGGATTGAGGATTGAGGATTGAAGATGGAGGATTGGGTATTGAGGATTGAAGAATGAGGATTGAGGATTGAGGATTGAGGGTTGAGGATTGAGGATTGAAGACTGAGTATTGAGGATTGAAGATTGACGATTGAGGATTGAGGATTGAGGATTGAAGATTGAGGATTGGGTATTGAGGATTGAAGAATGAGGATTGAGGATTGAGGATTGAGGATTGAGGATTGAGTGTTGAAGACTGAGTATTGAGGATTGAAGATTGAGGATTGAGGAGTGAGTATTGAAGATTGAGAATTTGGGACTGAGGATTGAAGATTGAGGATTGAGGATTGAGGTTTGAGGATTGAGGATTGAGGATTGAAGATTGAAGATTGGGGATTGGGTATTGAGGATTGAAGAATGAGGATTGAGTATTGAGGATTGAGGACTGAGGATTGAAGATTGAGTATTGAGGATTGAGGATTGACGACTGAGGATTGAGTACTGAGGATTGAGGATTGAGGATTGAGGATTGAGGATTGAAGATTGAGTATTGAGGATTGAATACAGAGGATTGAGGATTGAGGATTGAGGATTGAGGATTGAAGATTGAGGATTGAGGATTGAGGATTGAGGATTGAGGGTTGAGGATTGAAGATTGAGGATTGGGTATTGAGGATTGAAGAATGAGGATTGAGTATTGAGTATTGAGGATTGAGGATTGAAGATTGAGTATTGAGGATTGAAGATTGTCGATTGAGGATTGAGGATTGAGGATTAAGGATTGAGGATTGAGGATTGAGGATTGAGGATTGAGTATTGAAGATTGAATATTGATGATTGGAGATTGAGTATTGAGTATTGAAGAATGAGGATTGGGGATTGAGGATTGAGGATTGAAGATTGAATATTGATGATTGAAAATTGAGGATCGAGGATTGAGCGTTGTGGATTGAGGACGAGGCCTGAGGGTTGAGTATTGATGCTTGAGGTCTGGGGATTGAGGAATGAGTATTGAAGATTGAGGATTTGGGTCTGTGGATTGAAGATTGAGGATTGAGGATTGAGGATTGAGGATTGAGAATTGAGTATTGAGGATTGAGGATTGAGGATTGAGGATTGAGGATTGAGGATTGGAGATTGAGTATTGAGTATAGAAGATTGAGGATTGAGGATTGAGGATTGAGGATTGAAGATTGAGGATTGCGTATTGAGGATAGAACATTGCGGATTGAGGATTGAGTATTGAGGATTGAGGATTGAGGATTGAAGGTTGAGGATTCGGTATTGAGGATTGAAGAATGAGGATTGAGGAGTGAGTACTGAGGATTGAGGATTGCAGATTGAGTATTGAGGATTAAAGATTGAGGACTGAGGATTGAGGATTGAGGATTGACGATTGAGGATTGAGGATTGAGGATTGAGGATTGAGGATTGAAGGTTGAGGATTCCGTATTGAGGATAGATCATTGATGATTGAGGATTGAGTATTGAGGATTGAGGAATGTGGATTGAAGATTGAATATTGATGATTGAAGATTGAGGATCGAGAATTGAGCGTTGTGGATTGAGGACGAGGCCTGAGGGTTGAGTATTGATGTTTGAGGTCTGAGGATTGAGGAATGAGGATTGAGAATTGAGGATTGAGGATTGAGGATTGAAGATTGAGGATTGGGTGTTGAGGATTGAAGAATGAGTATTGAGGATTGAGGATTGAGGATTTAGTGTTGTGGATTGAGGACGAGGACTTAGGGTTGAGTATTGATGTTTGAAGTCTGAGGATTCAGGATTGAGGATTGAGAATTGAGGATTGAGGATTGAGGATTGAAGATTGAGGATTCGGTATTGAGGATTGAAGAGTGAGGATTGAGGAATGAGGATTCAGGATTGAGGATTGAAGATTGAGGATTGAGGATTGAGGATTGAAGATTGAGGATTGAAGATTGAGGATTGAGGATTGAGGACTGAGGATTGAGGATTGAGGATTGAGGATTGAAGATTGAGGATTGGGTATTGAGGATTGAAGAATGAGGATTGAGGATTGAGGATTGAGGATTGAGGATTGAGGACTGAGGATTCAGGATTGAAGATTGAGGATTGAGGAGTGAGTATTGAAGATTGAGGAATTGGGACTGAGGATTGAAGATTGAGGATTGAAGATTGATGATTGAGGAGTGAGTATTGATGATTGAGGATTTGGGACTGAGGATTGAACATTGAGGATTGAGGATTGAGGATTGAGGATTGAGGATTGAGGATTGAGGATTGAGGATTGAGGATTGAGTATTGAAGATTGAATATTGATGATTGAAGATTGAGGATCGAGGATTGAGCGTTGTGGATTGAGGACGAGGACTGAGGGTTGAGTATTGATGTTTGAGGTCTGAGGATTGAGGAATGAGGATTGAGAATTGAGGGTTGAGGATTGAGGATTGGAGATTGAGGATTGGGTGTTGAGGATTGAAGAATGAGGATTGAGGATTGAGGATTGAGGATTGAGGATTGAAGATTGAGTATTGAGGATTGAAGATTGAGGATTGAGGATTGAGGATTGAGGATTGAGGATTGAGGATTGAGGATTGAGGATTGAGAATTGAGGATTGAGGGTTGAGGATTGAAGATTGAGGATTGGGTATTGAGGATTGAAGCATGAGGATTGAGGATTGAGGATTGAGGATTGAGGATTGAGGATTGAAGACTGAGTATTGAGGATTGAAGATTGACGATTGAGGATTGAGGATTGAGGATTGAAGATTGAGGATTGGGTATTGAGGATTGAAGAATGAGGATTGAGGATTGAGGATTGAGGATTGAGGATTGAGGGTTGAAGACTGAGTATTGAGGATTGAAGATTGAGGATTGAGGAGTGAGTATTGAAGATTGAGAATTTGAGACTGAGGATTGAAGATTGAGGATTGAGGATTGAGGTTTGAGGATTGAGGATTGAGGATTGAGGATTGAAGATTGGGGATTGGGTATTGAGGATTGAAGAATGAGGATTGAGTATTGAGGATTGAGGATTGAGGATTGAAGATTGAGTATTGAGGATTGAAGATTGACGATTGAGGATTGAGTACTGAGGATTGAGGATTGAGGATTGAGGATTGAGGATTGAAGATTGAGTATTGAGGATTGAAGTCTGAGGCTTGGGGATTGAGGATTGAGGATTGCGGATTGAATATTGAGGATTGAGGATTGAGGATTGAGGATTGAGGATTGAAGATTGAGGATTGGGTATTGAGGATTGAAGAATGAGGATTGAGTATTGAGTATTGAGGATTGAGGATTGAAGATTGAGTATTGAGGATTGAAGATTGTCGATTGAGGATTGAGGATTGAGGATTGAGGATTGAGGATTGAGGATTGAGGATTGGAGATTGAGTATTGAGTATTGAAGATTGAGGATTGAGGATTGAGGGTTGAGGATTGAAGATTGAGGATTGCGTATTGAGGTTAGAACATTGCGGATTGAGGATTGAGTATTGAGGATTGAGGATTGAGGATTGAAGGTTGAATATTGATGATTGAAGATTGAGGATCGAGGATTGAGTGTTGTGGATTGAGGACGAGGACTGAGGGTAGAGTATTGGTGTTTGAGGTCTGAGGATTGAGGATTGAGGATTGAGAATTGAGGATTGAGGATTGAGGATTGAAGATTGAGGATTGGGTGTTGAGGATTGAAGAATGAGGATTGAGGATTGAGGACTGAGGATTGAGGGTTGTGGATTGAGGACGAGGACTGAGGGTTGAGTATTGATGTTTGAAGTCTGAGGATTCAGGATTGAGGATTGAGAATTGGGGATTGAGGATTGAGGATTGAAGATTGAGGATTCGGTATTGAGGATTGAAGAATGAGGATTGAGGAGTGAGTACTGAGGATTGAGGATTGCAGATTGAGTATTGAGGATTGAAGATTGAGGACTGAGGATTGAGGATTGAGGATTGACGATTGAGGATTGAGGATTGAGGATTGAGGATTGAGGATTGAAGGTTGAGGATTCCGTATTGAGGATAGATCATTGATGATTGAGGATTGACTATTGAGGATTGAGGATTGAGGATTGAAGAATGAATATTGATGACTGAAGATTGAGGATCGAGGATTGAGCGTTGTGGATTGAGGAGGAGGCCTGAGGGTTGAGTATTGATGTTTGAGGTCTGAGGATTGAGGAATGAGGATTGAGAATTGAGGATTGAGGATTGAGGATTGAAGATTGAGGATTGGGTGTTCAGGATTGAAGAATGAGTATTGAGGATTGAGGATTGAGGACTTAGTGTTGTGGATTGAGGACGAGGACTGAGGGTTGAGTACTGATGTTTGAAGTCTGAGGATTCAGGATTGAGGATTGAGAATTGAGGATTGAGGATTGAGGATTGAAGATTGAGGATTCGGTATTGAGGGCTGAAGAATGAGGATTGAGGATTGAGGATTGAGGATTGAAGATTGAATATTGATGATTGAAAATTGAGGATCGAGGATTGAGCGTTGTGGATTGAGGACGAGGCCTGAGAGATGAGTATTGATGTTTGAGGTCTGAGGATTGAGGAATGAGGATTGAGAATTGAGGATTGAGGATTGAGGATTCGGTATTGAGGATTGAAGAATGAGGATTGAGGATTGAGGATTGAGGATTGAAGATTGAGGATTGAGGATTGAGGATTGAGGATTGAGGATTGAGGATTGAGGATTGAAGATTGAGGATTGGGTATTGAGGATTGAAGAATGAGGATTGAGTATTGAGGGTAGAGGATTGAGGATTGAAGATTGAGTATTGAGGATTGAAGATTGACGATTGAGGATTGAGGATTGAGGATTGAAGGTTGAGTATTGAGTATTGAAGATTGAGGATTGAGGATTGAGGATTGAGGATTGAGGATTGAAGATTGAGGATTGAGGATTGAGGATTGAGGATTGAGGATTGAAGATTGAGGATTGGGTATTGAGGATTGAAGAATGAGGATTGAGTATTGAGTATTGAGGATTGAGGATTGAAGATTGAGTACTGAGGATTGAAGGTTGTCGATTGAGGATTGAGTACGGAGGATTGAGGATTGAGGATTGAGGATTGAGGATTGAAGGTTGAGTATTGAGTATTGAAGATTGAGGATTGAGGATTGAGGATTGAGGATTGAGGATTGAAGATTGAGGATTGAGGATTGAGGATTGAGGATTGAGGATTGAAGATTGAGGATTGGGTATTGAGGATTGAAGAATGAGGATTGAGTATTGAGTATTGAGGATTGAGGATTGAAGATTGAGTACTGAGGATTGAAGATTGTCGATTGAGGATTGAGGATTGAGGATTGAGGATTGAGGATTGAGGATTGAGGATTGGAGATTGAGTATTGAGTATTGAAGATTGAGGATTGAGGATTGAGGATTGAGGATTGAAGATTGAGGATTGCGTATTGAGGATAGAACATTGCGGATTGAGGATTGAGTATTGAGGATTGAGGATTGAGGATTGAAGGTTGAATATTGATGATTGAAGATTGAGGATCGAGGATTGAGTGTTGTGGATTGAGGGCCAGGACTGAGGGTAGAGTATTGGTGTTTGAGGTCTGAGGATTGAGGATTGAGGATTGAGAATTGAGGATTGAGTATTGAGGATTGAAGATTGAGGATTGGGTGTTGAGGATTGAAGAATGAGGATTGAGGATTGAGGACTGAGGATTGAGGGTTGTGGATTGAGGACGAGGACTGAGGGTTGAGTATTGGTGTTTGAAGTCTGAGGATTCAGGATTGAGGATTGAGAATTGAGGATTGAGGATTGCGGATAGAAGATTGAGGATTGAAGAATGAGGATTGAGTATTGAGGATTGAGAATTTGGGACTGAGGATTGAAGATTGAGGATTGAGGATTGAAGATTGAGGATTGCGTATTGAGGATAGATCATTGATGATTGAGGATTGAGTATTGAGGATTGAGGATTGAGGATTGAGGACTGAGGATTGAGGATTGAGGATTGAAGGTTCAGTATTGAGGATTGGAGATTGAGAATTGAGGATTGAGGATTGAACATTGAGGACTGAGTGTTGAGGATTGAAGATTGAGGATTGCGTATTGAGGATAGGACATTGAGGATTGAGGATTGAGTATTGAGGATTAATGATTGAGGATTGAAGATTGAATATTGATGATTGAATATTGAGGATCGAGGATTGAGTGTTGTGGATTGAGGACGAGGACTCAGGGTAGAGTATTGATGTTTGAGGTCTGAGGATTGAGGATTGAGGATTGAGAACTGAGGATTGAGGATTGAGGATTGAAGATTGAGGATTGGGTGTTGAGGATTGAAGAATGAGGATTGAGGATTGCAGATTGAGTATTGAGGGTTGAAGATTGAGGACTAAGGATTGAGGATTGAGGATTGACGATTGAGGATTGAGGATTGAGGATTGAGGACGAGGCCTGAGGGTTGAGTATTGATGTTTGAGGTCTGAGGGTTGAGGAATGAGGATTGAGGATTGAGGATTGAAGATTGAGGATTGAGGATTGAGGATTGAAGATTGAGGATCGAAGATTGAGGATTGGGTATTGAGGATTGAAGAATGAGGATTGAGGATTGAGGAATGAGGATTGAGGATTGAGGATTGAGGATTGAGGGTAGAAGATTGAGGATTGAGGAGTGAGTATTGAAGATTGAGGATTTGGGACTGAGGATTGAAGATTGAGGATTGAAGATTGAGGATTGAGGAGTGAGTATTGAAGATTGAGGATTTGGGACTGAGGATCGAAGATTGAGGATTGAGGATTGAGGACTGAGGATTGAGGATTGAGGATTGAGGATTGAGGATTGAGTATTGAAGATTGAATATTGATGATTGAAGATTGAGGATCGAGGATTGAGCGTTGTGGATTGAGGACGAGGACTGAGGGTTGAGTATTGATGTTTGAGGTCTGAGGATTGAGGAATGAGGATTGAGAATTGAGGGTTGAGGATTGAGGATTGGAGATTGAGGTTTGGGTGTTGAGGATTGAAGAATGAGGATTGAGGTTTGAGGATTGAGGATTGAGGATTGAAGATTGAGTATTGAGGATTGAAGATTGAGGATTGAGGATTGAGGATTGAGGATTGAGGATTGAGGATTGAGGATTGAGGATTGAGAATTGAGGATTGAGGATTCAGGATTGAAGATTGAGGATTGGGTATTGAGGATTGAAGCATGAGGATTGAGGATTGAGGATTGAGGATTGAGGATTGAGGATTGAAGACTGAGTATTGAGGATTGAAGATTGACGATTGAGGATTGAGGATTGAGGATTGAAGATTGAGGATTGGGTATTGAGGATTGAAGAATGAGGATTGAGGATTGAGGATTGAGGATTGAGGATTGAGGGTTGGAGACTGAGTATTGAGGATTGAAGATTGAGGATTGAGGAGTGAGTATTGAAGATTGAGAATTTGGGACTGAGGATTGAAGATTGAGGATTGAGGATTGAGGTTTGAGGATTGAAGATTGAAGATTGAGGATTGAAGATTGAGGATTGGGTATTGAGGATTGAAGAATGAGGATTGAGTATTGAGGATTGAGGATTGAGGATTGAAGGTTGAGTATTGAGGATTGAAGACTGACGATTGAGGATTGAGTACTGAGGAGTGAGGATTGAGGATTGAGGATTGAGGATTGAAGATTGAGTATTGGAGATTGAAGATTGAGGATTGAGGATTGAGTATTGAGGATTGAGGATTGAAGATTGAGGATTGAGGATTGAGGATTGAGGATTGAGGATTGAAGATTGAGGATTGGGTGTTGAGGATTGAAGAATGAGGATTGAGGATTGAGGACTGAGGATTTAGGGTTGTGGATTGAGGACGAGGACTGAGGGTTGAGTATTGATGTTTGAAGTCTGAGGATTCAGGATTGAGAATTGAGGATTGAGGATTGAACATTGAGGACTGAGTGTTGAGGATTGAAGATTGAGGATTGCGTATTGAGGATAGAACATTGCGGATTGAGGATTGAGTATTGAGGATTAATGATTGAGGATTGAAGATTGAATATTGATGATTGAATATTGAGGATCGAGGATTGAGTGTTGTGGATTGAGGACGAGGACTCAGGGTAGAGTATTGATGTTTGAGGTCTGAGGATTGAGGATTGAGGATTGAGAATTGAGGATTGAGGATTGACGATTGAGGATTGAGGATTGAGGATAGAGGATTGAGGATTGAAGGTTGAGGATTGCGTATTGAGGATAGAACATTGAGGATTGAGGATTGAGTATTGAGGATTGAGGATTGAGGATTGAAGATTGAATATTGATGATTGAAAATTGAGGATCGAGGATTGATCGTTGTGGATTGAGGACGAGGACTGAGGGTTGAGTGTTGATGTTTGAGGTCTGAGGATTGAGGAATGAGGATTGAGAATTGAGGGTTGAGGATTGAGGATTGGAGATTGAGGATTGGGTGTTGAGGATTGAAGAATGAGGATTGAGGATTGAGGATTGAGGATTGAGGATTGAAGATTGAGTATTGAGGATTGAAGATTGAGGATTGGGGATTGAGGATTGAGGATTGAGGATTGAGGATTGAGGATTGAGGATTGAGAATTGAGGATTGAGGATTGAGGATGGAAGATTGAGAATTGGGTATTGAGGATTGAAGAATGAGGATTGAGGATTGAGGATTGAGGATTGAGGATTGAGGATTGAGGATTGAAGACTGAGTATTGAGGATTGAAGGTTGACGATTGAGGATTGAGGATTGAGGATTGAAGATTGAGGATTGGGTATTGAGAATTGAAGAATGAGGATTGAGGATTGAGGATTGAGGATTGAGGATTGAGGGTTGAAGACTGAGTATTGAGGATTGAAGATTGAGGATTGAGGAGTGAGTATTGAAGATTGAGAATTTGAGACTGAGGATTGAAGATTGAGGATTGAGGATTGAGGTTTGAGGATTGAGGATTGAGGATTGAGGATTGAAGATTGGGGATTGGGTATTGAGGATTGAAGAATGAGGATTGAGTATTGAGGATTGAGGATTGAGGATTGAAGATTGAGTATTGAGGATTGAAGATTGACGATTGAGGATTGAGTACTGAGGATTGAGGATTGAGGATTGAGGATTGAGGATTGAAGATTGAGTATTGAGGATTGAAGACTGAGGATTGGGGACTGAGGATTGAGGATTGAGGATTGAAGATTGAGGATTGAGGATTGAGGATTGAGGATTGAGGATTGAAGATTGAGAATTGGGTATTGAGGATTGAAGAATGAGGATTGAGTATTGAGTATTGAGGATTGAGGATTGAAGATTGAGTATTGAGGATTGAAGATTGTCGATTGAGGATTGAGGATTGAGGATTGAGGATTGAGGATTGAGGATTGAGGATTGGAGATTGAGTATTGAGTATTGAAGATTGAGGATTGAGGATTGAGGATTGAAGATTGAAAATTGAGGATTGCGTATTGAGGATAGAACATTGCGGATTGAGGATTGAGTATTGAGGATTGAGGATTGAGGATTGAAGGTTGAATATTGATGATTGAAGATTGAGGATCGAGGATTGAGTGTTGTGGATTGAGGACGAGGACTGAGGGTAGAGTATTGGTGTTTGAGGTCTGAGGATTGAGGATTGAGGATTGAGAATTGAGGATTGAGGATTGAGGATTGAAGATTGAGGATTGGGTGTTGAGGATTGAAGAATGAGGATTGAGGATTGAGGACTGAGGTTTGAGGGTTGTGGATTGAGGACGAGGACTGAGGGTTGAGTATTGATGTTTGAAGTCTGAGGATTCAGGATTGAGGATTGAGAATTGGGGATTGAGGATTGAGGATTGAAGATTGAGGATTCGGTATTGAGGATTGAAGAATGAGGATTGAGGAGTGAGTACTGAGGATTGAGGATTGCAGATTGAGTATTGAGGATTGAAGATTGAGGACTGAGGATTGAGGATTGAGGATTGACGATTGAGGATTGAGGATTGAGGATTGAGGATTGAGGATTGAAGGTTGAGAATTCCGTATTGAGGATAGATCATTGATGATTGAGGATTGAGTATTGAGGATTGAGGATTGAGGATTGAGGATTGAAGAATGAATATTGATGACTGAAGATTGAGGATCGAGGATTGAGCGTTGTGGATTGAGGACGAGGCCTGAGGGTTGAGTATTGATGTTTGATGTCTGAGGATTGAGGAATGAGGATTGAGAATTGAGGATTGAGGATTGAGGATTGAAGATTGAGGATTGGGTGTTGAGGATTGAAGAATGAGTATTGAGGATTGAGGATTGAGGACTTAGTGTTGTGGATTGAGGACGAGGACTGAGGGTTGAGTACTTATGTTTGAAGTCTGAGGATTCAGGATTGAGGATTGAGAATTGAGGATTGAGGATTGAGGATTGAAGATTGAGGATTCGGTATTGAGGATTGAAGAATGAGGATTGAGGATTGAGGATTGAGGATTGAAGATTGAATATTGATGATTGAAAATTGAGGATCGAGGATTGAGCGTTGTGGATTGAGGACGCGGCCTGAGAGATGAGTATTGATGTTTGAGGTCTGAGGATTGAGGAATGAGGATTGAGAATTGAGGATTGAGGATTGAGGATTCGGTATTGAGGATTGAAGAATGAGGATTGAGGATTGAGGATTGAGGATTGAAGATTGAGGATTGAGGATTGAGGATTGAGGATTGAGGATTGAGGATTGAGGATTGAAGATTGAGGATTGGGTATTGAGGATTGAAGAATGAGGATTGAGTATTGAGGATTGAGGATTGAGGATTGAAGATTGAGTATTGAGGATTGAAGATTGACGATTGAGGATTGAGGATTGAGGATTGAGGATTGAGGATTGAGTATTGAGGATTGAAGATTGAGTATTGAGGATTGAAGATTGAGGAATGAGGATTGAGGATTGATGATTGAGGATTGAAGATTGCGGATTGAGCATTGAGGATTGAGGATTGAGGATTGAAGATTGAGGATTGGGTATTGAGGATTGAAGAATGAGGATTGAGTATTGAGTATTGAGGATTGAGGATTGAAGATTGAGTATTGAGGATTGAAGATTGTCGATTGAGGATTGAGGATTGAGGATTGAGGATTGAGGATTGAGGATTGAGGATTGGAGATTGAGTATTGAGTATTGAAGATTGAGGATTGAGGATTGAGGATTGAGGATTGAAGATTGAGGATTGCGTATTGAGGATAGAACATTGAGGATTGAGGATTGAGTATTGAGGATTGAGGATTGAGGATCGAAGGCTGAATACTGATGATTGAAGATTGAGGATCGAGGATTGAGGGTTGTGGATTGAGGACGAGGACTGAGGGTTGAGTATTCATGTTTGAAGTCTGAGGATTCAGGATTGAGGATTGAGAATTGAGGATTGAGGATTGAGGATTGAAGATTGAGGATTCGGTATTGAGGATTGAAGAATGAGGATTGAGGAGTGAGTATTGAAGATTGAGGGTTTGGGACTGAGGATTGAAGATTGAGGATTGAGGATTGAGGATTGAGGATTGAGGATTGAGGATTGAGGATTGAAGATTGAGGATTGGGTATTGAGGATTGAAGAATGAGGATTGAGGATTGAGGATTGAGGATTGAGTATTGAAGATTGAGTATTCAGGATTGAAGATTGACGATTGAGGATTGAGGATTGACGATTGAGGATTCGGTATTGAGGATTGAAGAATGAGGATTGAGGAGTGAGGACTGAGGATTGAGGATTGCAGATTGAGTATTGAGGACTGAAGATTGAGGACTGAGGATTGAGGATTGAGGATTGACGATTGAGGATTGAGCGTTGCAGATTGAGGACGAGGACTGAGGGTTGAGTATTGATGTTTGAGGTCTGAGGATTGAGGAATGAGGATTGAGAATTGAGGGTTGAGGATTGAGGATTGAAGATTGAGGATTGGGTATTGAGGATTGAAGAATGAGGATTAAGGATTGAGGATTGCGGATTGAGGATTGAGGATTGAAGACTGAGTATTGAGGATTGAAGATTGAGGATTGAGGAGTGAGTGTTGAAGATTGAGGATTTGGGTCTGAGGATTGAAGATTGAGGATTGAGGATTGAGGATTGAGGATTGAGGATTGAGGATTGAGGATTGAAGATTGCGGATTGGGTATTGAGGATTGAAGATTGAGGATTGAGGATTGAGGATTGAGGATTGAGTATTGAAGATTGAGTATTCAGGATTGAAGGTTGGCGATTGAGGATTGAGGATTGAGGATTGAGGATTGAGGATTGAGGATTGAGGATTGAAGATTGAGGATTGGGTATTGAGGATTGAAGAATGAGGATTGAGGATTGAGGATTGAGGATTGAGGATTGAGGATTGTAGGTTGAATATTGATGATTGAAGATTGAGGATCGAGGATTGAGTGTTGTGGATTGAGGACGAGGACTGAGGGTAGAGTATTGGTGTTTGAGGTCTGAGGATTGAGGATTGAGGATTGAGAATTGAGGGTTGAGGATTGAGGTTTGGAGATTGAGGATTGGGTATTGAGGATTGAAGAATGAGGATTGAGTATTGAGTATTGAGGATTGAGGATTGAAGATTGAGTATTGAGGATTGAAGATTGTCGATTGAGGATTGAGGATTGAGGATTGAGGATTGAGGATTGAGGATTGAGGATTGGAGATTGAGTATTGAGTATTGAAGATTGAGGATTGAGGATTGAGGATTGAGGATTGAAGATTGAGGATTGCGTATTGAGGATAGAACATTGCGGATTGAGGATTGAGTATTGAGGATTGAGGATTGAGGATTGAAGGTTGAATATTGATGATTGAAGATTGAGGATCGAGGATTGAGTGTTGTGGATTGAGGACGAGGACTGAGGGTAGAGTATTGGTGTTTGAGGTCTGAGGATTGAGGATTGAGGATTGAGGATTGAGGATTGAGGATTGAGGATTGAAGATTGAGGATTGGGTATTGAGGATTGAAGAATGAGGATTGAGTATTGAGGATTGAGGATTGAGGATTGAAGATTGAGTATTGAGGATTGAAGATTGACGATTGAGGATTGAGTACTGAGGATTGAGGATTGAGGATTGAGGATTGAGGATTGAAGGTTGAGTATTGAGTATTGAAGATTGAGGATTGAGGATTGAGGATTGAGGATTGAGGATTGAAGATTGAGGATTGAGGATTGAGGATTGAGGATTGAGGATTGAAGATTGAGGATTGGGTATTGAGGATTGAAGAATGAGGATTGAGTATTGAGTATTGAGGATTGAGGATTGAAGATTGAGTACTGAGGATTGAAGATTGTCGATTGAGGATTGAGGATTGAGGATTGAGGATTGAGGATTGAGGATTGAGGATTGGAGATTGAGTATTGAGTATTGAAGATTGAGGATTGAGGATTGAGGATTGAGGATTGAAGATTGAGGATTGCGTATTGAGGATAGAACATTGAGGATTGAGGATTGAGTATTGAGGATTGAGGATTGAGGATCGAAGGCTGAATACTGATGATTGAAGATTGAGGATCGAGGATTGAGTGTTGTGGACTGAGGACGAGGACTGAGGGTAGAGTATTGGTGTTTGAGGTCTGAGGATTGAGGATTGAGGATTGAGAATTGAGGATTGAGGATTGAGGATTGAAGATTGAGGATTGGGTGTTGAGGATTGAAGAATGAGGATTGAGGATTGAGGACTGAGGATTGAGGGTTGTGGATTGCGGACGAGGACTGAGGGTTGAGTATTCATGTTTGAAGTCTGAGGATTCAGGATTGAGGATTGAGAATTGAGGATTGAGGATTGAGGATTGAAGATTGAGGATTCGGTATTGAGGATTGAAGAATGAGGATTGAGGAGTGAGTATTGAAGATTGAGGGTTTGGGACTGAGGATTGAAGATTGAGGATTGAGGATTGAGGATTGAGGATTGAGGATTGAGGATTGAGGATTGAGGATTGAAGATTGAGGATTGGGTATTGAGGATTGAAGAATGAGGATTGAGGATTGAGGATTGAGGATTGAGTATTGAAGATTGAGTATTCAGGATTGAAGATTGACGATTGAGGATTGAGGATTGAAGATTGAGGATTCGGTATTGAGGATTGAAGAATGAGGATTGAGGAGTGAGGACTGAGGATTGAGGATTGCAGATTGAGTATTGAGGACTGAAGATTGAGGACTGAGGATTGAGGATTGAGGATTGACGATTGAGGATTGAGCGTTGTAGATTGAGGACGAGGACTGAGGGTTGAGTATTGATGTTTGAGGTCTGAGGATTGAGGAATGAGGATTGAGAATTGAGGGTTGAGGATTGAGGATTGAAGATAGAGGATTGGGTGTTGAGGATTGAAGAATGAGGATTGGGGATTGAGGATTGAGGATTGAGGATTGAAGATTGAGTATTGAGGATTGAAGATTGAGGATTGAGGATTGATGATTGAGGATTGAGGATTGAGGATTGAGGATTGCGGATAGAAGATTGAGGATTGGGTATTGCGGATTGAACATTGAGGATTGAGGATTGAGGATTGAGGATTGAGGATTGAGGATTGAGAATTGAGGATTGAGGATTGAGGATTGAAGATTGAGGATTGGGTATTGATGATTGAAGAATGAGGATTGAGGATTGAGGATTGCGGATTGAGGATTGAGGATTGAAGACTGAGTATTGAGGATTGAAGATTGAGGATTGAGGAGTGAGTGTTGAAGATTGAGGATTTGGGTCTGAGGATTGAAGATTGAGGATTGAGTATTGAGGATTGAGGATTGAAGACTGAGTATTGAGGATTGAAGATTGAGGATTGAGGAGTGAGTGTTGAAGATTGAGGATTTGGGTCTGAGGATTGAAGATTGAGGATTGAGGATTGAGGATTGAGGATTGAGGATTGAGGATTGAGGATTGAAGATTGCGGATTGGGTATTGAGGATTGAAGATTGAGGATTGAGGATTGAGGATTGAGGATTGAGTATTGAAGATTGAGTATTCAGGATTGAAGGTTGGCGATTGAGCATTGAGGATTGAGGATTGAGGATTGAGGATTGAGGATTGAGGATTGATGATTGAGGATTGGGTATTGAGGATTGAAGAATGAGGATTGAGGATTGAGGATTGAGGATTGAGGATTGAGGATTGAAGGTTGAATATTGATGATTGAAGATTGAGGATCGAGGATTGAGTGTTGTGGATTGAGGACGAGGACTGAGGGTAGAGTATTGGTGTTTGAGGTCTGAGGATTGAGGATTGAGGATTGAGAATTGAGGGTTGAGGATTGAGGTTTGGAGATTGAGGATTGGGTATTGAGGATTGAAGAATGAGGATTGAGTATTGAGTATTGAGGATTGAGGATTGAAGATTGAGTATTGAGGATTGAAGATTGTCGATTGAGGATTGAGGATTGAGGATTGAGGATTGAGTATTCAGGATTGAAGGTTGGCGATTGAGGATTGAGGATTGAGGATTGAGGATTGAGGATTGAGGATTGAGGATTGAAGATTGAGGATTGGGTATTGAGGATTGAAGAATGAGGATTGAGGATTGAGGATTGAGGATTGAGGATTGAGGATTGAAGGTTGAATATTGATGATTGAAGATTGAGGATCGAGGATTGAGTGTTGTGGATTGAGGACGAGGACTGAGGGTAGAGTATTGGTGTTTGAGGTCTGAGGATTGAGGATTGAGGATTGAGAATTGAGGGTTGAGGATTGAGGTTTGGAGATTGAGGATTGGGTATTGAGGATTGAAGAATGAGGATTGAGTATTGAGTATTGAGGATTGAGGATTGAAGATTGAGTATTGAGGATTGATGATTGTCGATTGAGGATTGAGGATTGAGGATTGAGGATTGAGGATTGAGGATTGAGGATTGGAGATTGAGTATTGAGTATTGAAGATTGAGGATTGAGGATTGAGGATTGAGGATTGAAGATTGAGGATTGCGTATTGCGGATAGAACATTGCGGATTGAGGATTGAGTATTGAGGATTGAGGATTGAGGATTGAAGGTTGAATATTGATGATTGAAGATTGAGGATCGAGGATTGAGTGTTGTGGATTGAGGACGAGGACTGAGGGTAGAGTATTGGTGTTTGAGGTCTGAGGATTGAGGATTGAGGATTGAGGATTGAGTACTGAGGATTGAGGATTGAGGATTGAGGATTGAGGATTGAAGGTTGAGTATTGAGTATTGAAGATTGAGGATTGAGGATTGAGGATTGAGGATTGAGGATTGAAGATTGAGGATTGAGGATTGAGGATTGAGGATTGAGGATTGAAGATAGAGGATTCGGTATTGAGGATTGAAGAATGAGGATTGAGTATTGAGTATTGAGGATTGAGGATTGAAGATTGAGTACTGAGGATTGAAGATTGTCGATTGAGGATTGAGGATTGAGGATTGAGGATTGAGGATTGAGGATTGAGGATTGGAGATTGAGTATTGAGTATTGAAGATTGAGGATTGAGGATTGAGGATTGAGGATTGAAGATTGAGGATTGCGTATTGAGGATAGAACATTGCGGATTGAGGATTGAGTATTGAGGATTGAGGATTGAGGATTGAAGGTTGAATATTGATGATTGAAGATTGAGGATCGAGGATTGAGTGTTGTGGATTGAGGACGAGGACTGAGGGTAGAGTATTGGTGTTTGAGGTCTGAGGATTGAGGATTGAGGATTGAGAATTGAGGATTGAGTATTGAGGATTGAAGATTGAGGATTGGGTGTTGAGGATTGAAGAATGAGGATTGAGGATTGAGGACTGAGGATTGAGGGTTGTGGATTGAGGACGAGGACTGAGGGTTGAGTATTGGTGTTTGAAGTCTGAGGATTCAGGATTGAGGATTGAGAATTGAGGATTGAGGATTGCGGATAGAAGATTGAGGATTGAAGAATGAGGATTGAGTATTGAGGATTGAGAATTTGGGACTGAGGATTGAAGATTGAGGATTGAGGATTGAAGATTGAGGATTGCGTATTGAGGATAGATCATTGATGATTGAGGATTGAGTATTGAGGATTGAGGATTGAGGATTGAGGACTGAGGATTGAGGATTGAGGATTGAAGGTTCAGTATTGAGGATTGGAGATTGAGAATTGAGGATTGAGGATTGAACATTGAGGACTGAGTGTTGAGGATTGAAGATTGAGGATTGCGTATTGAGGATAGGACATTGAGGATTGAGGATTGAGTATTGAGGATTAATGATTGAGGATTGAAGATTGAATATTGATGATTGAATATTGAGGATCGAGGATTGAGTGTTGTGGATTGAGGACGAGGACTCAGGGTAGAGTATTGATGTTTGAGGTCTGAGGATTGAGGATTGAGGATTGAGAACTGAGGATTGAGGATTGAGGATTGAAGATTGAGGATTGGGTGTTGAGGATTGAAGAATGAGGATTGAGGATTGCAGATTGAGTATTGAGGGTTGAAGATTGAGGACTAAGGATTGAGGATTGAGGATTGACGATTGAGGATTGAGGATTGAGGATTGAGGACGAGGCCTGAGGGTTGAGTATTGATGTTTGAGGTCTGAGGGTTGAGGAATGAGGATTGAGGATTGAGGATTGAAGATTGAGGATTGAGGATTGAGGATTGAAGATTGAGGATCGAAGATTGAGGATTGGGTATTGAGGATTGAAGAATGAGGATTGAGGATTGAGGAATGAGGATTGAGGATTGAGGATTGAGGATTGAGTGTAGAAGATTGAGGATTGAGGAGTGAGTATTGAAGATTGAGGATTTGGGACTGAGGATTGAAGATTGAGGATTGAAGATTGAGGATTGAGGAGTGAGTATTGAAGATTGAGGATTTGGGACTGAGGATTGAAGATTGAGGATTGAGGATTGAGGACTGAGGATTGAGGATTGAGGATTGAGGATTGAGGATTGGGTGTTGAGGATTGAAGAATGAGGATTGAGGATTGAGGATTGAGTATTGAGGATTGAAGATTGACGATTGAGGATTGAGGATTGAGGATTGAGGATTGAGGATTGAGGATTGAAGATTGAGGATTGGGTATTGAGGATTGAAGAATGAGGATTGAGTATTGAGTATTGAGGATTGAGGATTGAAGATTGAATATTGAGGATTGAAGATTGTCGATTGAGGATTGAGGATTGAGGATTGAGGATTGAGGATTGAGGATTGAGGATTGGAGATTGAGTATTGAGTATTGAAGATTGAGGATTGAGGATTGAGGATTGAGGATTGAAGATTGAGGATTGCGTATTGAGGATAGAACATTGAGGATTGAGGATTGAGTATTGAGGATTGAGGATTGAGGATCGAAGGCTGAATACTGATGATTGAAGATTGAGGATCGAGGATTGAGTGTTGTGGACTGAGGACGAGGACTGAGGGTAGAGTATTGGTGTTTGAGGTCTGAGGATTGAGGATTGAGGATTGAGAATTGAGGATTGAGGATTGAGGATTGAAGATTGAGGATTGGGTGTTGAGGATTGAAGAATGAGGATTGAGGATTGAGGACTGAGGATTGAGGGTTGTGGATTGCGGACGAGGACTGAGGGTTGAGTATTCATGTTTGAAGTCTGAGGATTCAGGATTGAGGATTGAGAATTGAGGATTGAGGATTGAGGATTGAAGATTGAGGATTCGGTATTGAGGATTGAAGAATGAGGATTGAGGAGTGAGTATTGAAGATTGAGGGTTTGGGACTGAGGATTGAAGATTGAGGATTGAGGATTGAGGATTGAGGATTGAGGATTGAGGATTGAGGATTGAGGATTGAAGATTGAGGATTGGGTATTGAGGATTGAAGAATGAGGATTGAGGATTGAGGATTGAGGATTGAGTATTGAAGATTGAGTATTCAGGATTGAAGATTGACGATTGAGGATTGAGGATTGAAGATTGAGGATTCGGTATTGAGGATTGAAGAATGAGGATTGAGGAGTGAGGACTGAGGATTGAGGATTGCAGATTGAGTATTGAGGACTGAAGATTGAGGACTGAGGATTGAGGATTGAGGATTGACGATTGAGGATTGAGCGTTGTAGATTGAGGACGAGGACTGAGGGTTGAGTATTGATGTTTGAGGTCTGAGGATTGAGGAATGAGGATTGAGAATTGAGGGTTGAGGATTGAGGATTGAAGATTGAGGATTGGGTGTTGAGGATTGAAGAATGAGGATTGGGGATTGAGGATTGAGGATTGAGGATTGAAGATTGAGTATTGAGGATTGAAGATTGAGGATTGAGGATTGATGATTGAGGATTGAGGATTGAGGATTGAGGATTGCGGATAGAAGATTGAGGATTGGGTATTGCGGATTGAACATTGAGGATTGAGGATTGAGGATTGAGGATTGAGGATTGAGGATTGAGAATTGAGGATTGAGGATTGAGGATTGAAGATTGAGGATTGGGTATTGATGATTGAAGAATGAGGATTGAGGATTGAGGATTGCGGATTGAGGATTGAGGATTGAAGACTGAGTATTGAGGATTGAAGATTGAGGATTGAGGAGTGAGTGTTGAAGATTGAGGATTTGGGTCTGAGGATTGAAGATTGAGGATTGAGGATTGAGGATTGAGGATTGAAGACTGAGTATTGAGGATTGAAGATTGAGGATTGAGGAGTGAGTGTTGAAGATTGAGGATTTGGGTCTGAGGATTGAAGATTGAGGATTGAGGATTGAGGATTGAGGATTGAGGATTGAGGATTGAGGATTGAAGATTGCGGATTGGGTATTGAGGATTGAAGATTGAGGATTGAGGATTGAGGATTGAGGATTGAGTATTGAAGATTGAGTATTCAGGATTGAAGGTTGGCGATTGAGGATTGAGGATTGAGGATTGAGGATTGAGGATTGAGGATTGAGGATTGATGATTGAGGATTGGGTATTGAGGATTGAAGAATGAGGATTGAGGATTGAGGATTGAGGATTGAGGATTGAGGATTGAAGGTTGAATATTGATGATTGAAGATTGAGGATCGAGGATTGAGTGTTGTGGATTGAGGACGAGGACTGAGGGTAGAGTATTGGTGTTTGAGGTCTGAGGATTGAGGATTGAGGATTGAGAATTGAGGGTTGAGGATTGAGGTTTGGAGATTGAGGATTGGGTATTGAGGATTGAAGAATGAGGATTGAGTATTGAGTATTGAGGATTGAGGATTGAAGATTGAGTATTGAGGATTGAAGATTGTCGATTGAGGATTGAGGATTGAGGATTGAGGATTGAGTATTCAGGATTGAAGGTTGGCGATTGAGGATTGAGGATTGAGGATTGAGGATTGAGGATTGAGGATTGAGGATTGAAGATTGAGGATTGGGTATTGAGGATTGAAGAATGAGGATTGAGGATTGAGGATTGAGGATTGAGGATTGAGGATTGAAGGTTGAATATTGATGGTTGAAGATTGAGGATCGAGGATTGAGTGTTGTGGATTGAGGACGAGGACTGAGGGTAGAGTATTGGTGTTTGAGGTCTGAGGATTGAGGATTGAGGATTGAGAATTGAGGGTTGAGGATTGAGGTTTGGAGATTGAGGATTGGGTATTGAGGATTGAAGAATGAGGATTGAGTATTGAGTATTGAGGATTGAGGATTGAAGATTGAGTATTGAGGATTGAAGATTGTCGATTGAGGATTGAGGATTGAGGATTGAGGATTGAGGATTGAGGATTGAGGATTGGAGATTGAGTATTGAGTATTGAAGATTGAGGATTGAGGATTGAGGATTGAGGATTGAAGATTGAGGATTGCGTATTGCGGATAGAACATTGCGGATTGAGGATTGAGTATTGAGGATTGAGGATTGAGGATTGAAGGTTGAATATTGATGATTGAAGATTGAGGATCGAGGATTGAGTGTTGTGGATTGAGGACGAGGACTGAGGGTAGAGTATTGGTGTTTGAGGTCTGAGGATTGAGGATTGAGGATTGAGGATTGAGTACTGAGGATTGAGGATTGAGGATTGAGGATTGAGGATTGAAGGTTGAGTATTGAGTATTGAAGATTGAGGATTGAGGATTGAGGATTGAGGATTGAGGATTGAAGATTGAGGATTGAGGATTGAGGATTGAGGATTGAGGATTGAAGATTGAGGATTCGGTATTGAGGATTGAAGAATGAGGATTGAGTATTGAGTATTGAGGATTGAGGATTGAAGATTGAGTACTGAGGATTGAAGATTGTCGATTGAGGATTGAGGATTGAGGATTGAGGATTGAGGATTGAGGATTGAGGATTGGAGATTGAGTATTGAGTATTGAAGATTGAGGATTGAGGATTGAGGATTGAGGATTGAAGATTGAGGATTGCGTATTGAGGATAGAACATTGCGGATTGAGGATTGAGTATTGAGGATTGAGGATTGAGGATTGAAGGTTGAATATTGATGATTGAAGATTGAGGATCGAGGATTGAGTGTTATGGATTGAGGACGAGGACTGAGGGTAGAGTATTGGTGTTTGAGGTCTGAGGATTGAGGATTGAGGATTGAGAATTGAGGATTGAGGATTGAGGATTGAAGATTGAGGATTGGGTGTTGAGGATTGAAGAATGAGGATTGAGGATTGAGGACTGAGGATTGAGGGTTGTGGATTGAGGACGAGGACTGAGGGTTGAGTATTGATGTTTGAAGTCTGAGGATTCAGGATTGAGGATTGAGAATTGAGGATTGAGGATTGCGGATAGAAGATTGAGGATTGAAGAATGAGGATTGAGTATTGAGGATTGAGAATTTGGGACTGAGGATTGAATATTGAGGATTGAGGATTGAAGATTGAGGATTGCGTATTGAGGATAGATCATTGATGATTGAAGATTGAGTATTGAGGATTGAGGATTGAGGATTGAGGACTGAGGATTGAGGATTGAGGATTGAAGGTTCAGTATTGAGGATTGAAGATTGAGAATTGAGGATTGAGGATTGAACATTGAGGACTGAGTGTTGAGGATTGAAGATTGAGGATTGCGTATTGAGGATAGAACATTGAGGATTGAGGATTGAGTATTGAGGATTAATGATTGAGGATTGAAGATTGAATATTGATGATTGAATATTGAGGATCGAGGATTGAGTGTTGTGGATTGAGGACGAGGACTCAGGGTAGAGTATTGATGTTTGAGGTCTGAGGATTGAGGATTGAGGATTGAGAACTGAGGATTGAGGATTGAGGACTGAAGATTGAGGATTGGGTGTTGAGGATTGAAGAATGAGGATTGAGGATTGCAGATTGAGTATTGAGGGTTGAAGATTGAGGACTAAGGATTGAGGATTGAGGATTGACGATTGAGGATTGAGGATTGAGGATTGACGATTGAGGATTGAGGATTGAGGATTGAGGACGAGGCCTGAGGCTTGAGTATTGATGTTTGAGGTCTGAGGGTTGAGGAATGAGGATTGAGGATTGAGGATTGAAGATTGAGGATTGAGGATTGAGGATTGAAGATTGAGGATCGAATATTGAGGATTGGGTATTGAGGATTGAAGAATGAGGATTGAGGATTGAGGAATGAGGATTGAGGATTGAGGATTGAGGATTGAGGATTGAAGATTGAGGATTGAGGAGTGAGTATTGAAGATTGAGGATTTGGGACTGAGGATTGAAGATTGAGGATTGAAGATTGAGGATTGAGGAGTGAGTATTGAAGATTGAGGATTTGGGACTGAGGATTGAAGATTGAGGATTGAGGATTGAGGACTGAGGATTGAGGATTGAGGATTGAGGATTGAGGATTGAGTATTGAAGATTGAATATTGATGATTGAAGATTGAGGATCGAGGATTGAGCGTTGTGGATTGAGGACGAGGACTGAGGGTTGAGTATTGATGTTTGAGGTCTGAGGATTGAGGAATGAGGATTGAGAATTGAGGGTTGAGGATTGAGGATTGGAAATTGAGGTTTGGGTGTTGAGGATTGAAGAATGAGGATTGAGGTTTGAGGATTGAGGATTGAGGATTGAAGATTGAGTATTGAGGATTGAAGATTGAGGATTGAGGATTGAGGATTGAGGATTGAGGATTGAGGATTGAGGATTGCGGATAGAAGATTGAGGATTGGGTATTGCGGATTGAACATTGAGGATTGAGGATTGAGGATTGAGGATTGAGGATTGAGGATTGAGAATTGAGGATTGAGGATTGAGGATTGAAGATTGAGGATTGGGTATTGATGATTGAAGAATGAGGATTGAGGATTGAGGATTGCGGATTGAGGATTGAGGATTGAAGACTGAGTATTGAGGATTGAAGATTGAGGATTGAGGAGTGAGTGTTGAAGATTGAGGATTTGGGTCTGAGGATTGAAGATTGAGGATTGAGGATTGAGGATTGAGGATTGAAGACTGAGTATTGAGGATTGAAGATTGAGGATTGAGGAGTGAGTGTTGAAGATTGAGGATTTGGGTCTGAGGATTGAAGATTGAGGATTGAGGATTGAGGATTGAGGATTGAGGATTGAGGATTGAGGATTGAAGATTGCGGATTGGGTATTGAGGATTGAAGATTGAGGATTGAGGATTGAGGATTGAGGATTGAGTATTGAAGATTGAGTATTCAGGATTGAAGGTTGGCGATTGAGGATTGAGGATTGAGGATTGAGGATTGAGGATTGAGGATTGAGGATTGATGATTGAGGATTGGGTATTGAGGATTGAAGAATGAGGATTGAGGATTGAGGATTGAGGATTGAGGATTGAGGATTGAAGGTTGAATATTGATGATTGAAGATTGAGGATCGAGGATTGAGTGTTGTGGATTGAGGACGAGGACTGAGGGTAGAGTATTGGTGTTTGAGGTCTGAGGATTGAGGATTGAGGATTGAGTATTGAGGGTTGAGGATTGAGGTTTGGAGATTGAGGATTGGGTATTGAGGATTGAAGAATGAGGATTGAGTATTGAGTATTGAGGATTGAGGATTGAAGATTGAGTATTGAGGATTGAAGATTGTCGATTGAGGATTGAGGATTGAGGATTGAGGATTGAGTATTCAGGATTGAAGGTTGGCGATTGAGGATTGAGGATTGAGGATTGAGGATTGAGGATTGAGGATTGAGGATTGAAGATTGAGGATTGGGTATTGAGGATTGAAGAATGAGGATTGAGGATTGAGGATTGAGGATTGAGGATTGAGGATTGAAGGTTGAATATTGATGGTTGAAGATTGAGGATCGAGGATTGAGTGTTGTGGATTGAGGACGAGGACTGAGGGTAGAGTATTGGTGTTTGAGGTCTGAGGATTGAGGATTGAGGATTGAGAATTGAGGGTTGAGGATTGAGGTTTGGAGATTGAGGATTGGGTATTGAGGATTGAAGAATGAGGATTGAGTATTGAGTATTGAGGATTGAGGATTGAAGATTGAGTATTGAGGATTGAAGATTGTCGATTGAGGATTGAGGATTGAGGATTGAGGATTGAGGATTGAGGATTGAGGATTGGAGATTGAGTATTGAGTATTGAAGATTGAGGATTGAGGATTGAGGATTGAGGATTGAAGATTGAGGATTGCGTATTGCGGATAGAACATTGCGGATTGAGGATTGAGTATTGAGGATTGAGGATTGAGGATTGAAGGTTGAATATTGATGATTGAAGATTGAGGATCGAGGATTGAGTGTTGTGGATTGAGGACGAGGACTGAGGGTAGAGTATTGGTGTTTGAGGTCTGAGGATTGAGGATTGAGGATTGAGGATTGAGTACTGAGGATTGAGGATTGAGGATTGAGGATTGAGGATTGAAGGTTGAGTATTGAGTATTGAAGATTGAGGATTGAGGATTGAGGATTGAGGATTGAGGATTGAAGATTGAGGATTGAGGATTGAGGATTGAGGATTGAGGATTGAAGATTGAGGATTCGGTATTGAGGATTGAAGAATGAGGATTGAGTATTGAGTATTGAGGATTGAGGATTGAAGATTGAGTACTGAGGATTGAAGATTGTCGATTGAGGATTGAGGATTGAGGATTGAGGATTGAGGATTGAGGATTGAGGATTGGAGATTGAGTATTGAGTATTGAAGATTGAGGATTGAGGATTGAGGATTGAGGATTGAAGATTGAGGATTGCGTATTGAGGATAGAACATTGCGGATTGAGGATTGAGTATTGAGGATTGAGGATTGAGGATTGAAGGTTGAATATTGATGATTGAAGATTGAGGATCGAGGATTGAGTGTTATGGATTGAGGACGAGGACTGAGGGTAGAGTATTGGTGTTTGAGGTCTGAGGATTGAGGATTGAGGATTGAGAATTGAGGATTGAGGATTGAGGATTGAAGATTGAGGATTGGGTGTTGAGGATTGAAGAATGAGGATTGAGGATTGAGGACTGAGGATTGAGGGTTGTGGATTGAGGACGAGGACTGAGGGTTGAGTATTGATGTTTGAAGTCTGAGGATTCAGGATTGAGGATTGAGAATTGAGGATTGAGGATTGCGGATAGAAGATTGAGGATTGAAGAATGAGGATTGAGTATTGAGGATTGAGAATTTGGGACTGAGGATTGAATATTGAGGATTGAGGATTGAAGATTGAGGATTGCGTATTGAGGATAGATCATTGATGATTGAAGATTGAGTATTGAGGATTGAGGATTGAGGATTGAGGACTGAGGATTGAGGATTGAGGATTGAAGGTTCAGTATTGAGGATTGAAGATTGAGAATTGAGGATTGAGGATTGAACATTGAGGACTGAGTGTTGAGGATTGAAGATTGAGGATTGCGTATTGAGGATAGAACATTGAGGATTGAGGATTGAGTATTGAGGATTAATGATTGAGGATTGAAGATTGAATATTGATGATTGAATATTGAGGATCGAGGATTGAGTGTTGTGGATTGAGGACGAGGACTCAGGGTAGAGTATTGATGTTTGAGGTCTGAGGATTGAGGATTGAGGATTGAGAACTGAGGATTGAGGATTGAGGATTGAAGATTGAGGATTGGGTGTTGAGGATTGAAGAATGAGGATTGAGGATTGCAGATTGAGTATTGAGGGTTGAAGATTGAGGACTAAGGATTGAGGATTGAGGATTGACGATTGAGGATTGAGGATTGAGGATTGACGATTGAGGATTGAGGATTGAGGATTGAGGACGAGGCCTGAGGCTTGAGTATTGATGTTTGAGGTCTGAGGGTTGAGGAATGAGGATTGAGGATTGAGGATTGAAGATTGAGGATTGAGGATTGAGGATTGAAGATTGAGGATCGAATATTGAGGATTGGGTATTGAGGATTGAAGAATGAGGATTGAGGATTGAGGAATGAGGATTGAGGATTGAGGATTGAGGATTGAGGATTGAAGATTGAGGATTGGGTATTGAGGATTGAAGAATGAGGA
The DNA here is from genome assembly GCF_051401765.1 of Calliopsis andreniformis. Lineage (NCBI taxonomy): Eukaryota > Metazoa > Arthropoda > Insecta > Hymenoptera > Andrenidae > Calliopsis > Calliopsis andreniformis. Next base: position 4,059,770 of record NW_027480459.1, on the reverse strand, counting down.
TTGAGTATTGAGTATTGAGGATTGAGGATTGAAGATTGAGTACTGAGGATTGAAGATTGTCGATTGAGGATTGAGGATTGAGGATTGAGGATTGAGGATTGAGGATTGAGGATTGGAGATTGAGTATTGAGTATTGAAGATTGAGGATTGAGGATTGAGGATTGAGGATTGAAGATTGAGGATTGCGTATTGAGGATAGAACATTGCGGATTGAGGATTGAGTATTGAGGATTGAGGATTGAGGATTGAAGGTTGAATATTGATGATTGAAGATTGAGGATCGAGGATTGAGTGTTGTGGATTGAGGACGAGGACTGAGGGTAGAGTATTGGTGTTTGAGGTCTGAGGATTGAGGATTGAGGATTGAGAATTGAGGATTGAGGATTGAGGATTGAAGATTGAGGATTGGGTGTTGAGGATTGAAGGATGAGGATTGAGGATTGAGGACTGAGGATTGAGGGTTGTGGATTGAGGACGAGGACTGAGGGTTGAGTATTGATGTTTGAAGTCTGAGGATTCAGGATTGAGGATTGAGAATTGAGGATTGAGGATTGCGGATAGAAGATTGAGGATTTTAGAATGAGGATTGAATATTGAGGATTGAGAATTTGGGACTGAGGATTGAATATTGAGGATTGAGGATTGAAGATTGAGGATTGCGTATTGAGGATAGATCATTGATGATTGAGGATTGAGTATTGAGGATTGAGGATTGAGGATTGAGGACTGAGGATTGAGGATTGAGGATTGAAGGTTCAGTATTGAGGATTGAAGATTGAGAATTGAGGATTGAGGATTGAACATTGAGGACTGAGTGTTGAGGATTGAAGATTGAGGATTGCGTATTGAGGATAGAACATTGAGGATTGAGGATTGAGTATTGAGGATTAATGATTGAGGATTGAAGATTGAATATTGATGATTGAATGTTGAGGATCGAGGATTGAGTGTTGTGGATTGAGGACGAGGACTCAGGGTAGAGTATTGATGTTTGAGGTCTGAGGATTGAGGATTGAGGATTGAGAACTGAGGATTGAGGATTGAGGATTGAAGATTGAGGATTGGGTGTTGAGGATTGAAGAATGAGGATTGAGGATTGCAGATTGAGTATTGAGGGTTGAAGATTGAGGACTAAGGATTGAGGATTGAGGATTGACGATTGAGGATTGAGGATTGAGGACGAGGCCTGAGGGTTGAGTATTGATGTTTGAGGTCTGAGGGTTGAGGAATGAGGATTGAGGATTGAGGATTGAAGATTGAGGATTGAGGATTGAGGATTGAAGATTGAGGATCGAATATTGAGGATTGGGTATTGAGGATTGAAGAATGAGGATTGAGGATTGAGGAATGAGGATTGAGGATTGAGGATTGAGGATTGAGGATTGAAGATTGAGGATTGAGGAGTGAGTATTGAAGATTGAGGATTTGGGACTGAGGATTGAAGATTGAGGATTGAAGATTGAGGATTGAGGAGTGAGTATTGAAGATTGAGGATTTGGGACTGAGGATTGCAGATTGAGGATTGAGGATTGAGGACTGAGGATTGAGGATTGAGGATTGAGGATTGAGGATTGAGTATTGAAGATTGAATATTGATGATTGAAGATTGAGGATCGAGGATTGAGCGTTGTGGATTGAGGACGAGGTCTGAGGGTTGAGTATTGATGTTTGATGTCTGAGGATTGAGGAATGAGGATTGAGAATTGAGGGTTGAGGATTGAGGATTGGAGATTGAGGTTTGGGTGTTGAGGATTGAAGAATGAGGATTGAGGTTTGAGGATTGAGGATTGAGGATTGAAGATTGAGTATTGAGGATTGAAGATTGAGGATTGAGGATTGAGGATTGAGGATTGAGGATTGAGGATTGAGGATTGAGGATTGAAGACTGAGTATTGAGGATTGAAGATTGACGATTGAGGATTGAGGATTGAGGATTGAAGATTGAGGATTGGGTATTGAGGATTGAAGAATGAGGATTGAGGATTGAGGATTGAGGATTGAGGATTGAGGGTTGAAGACTGAGTATTGAGGATTGAAGATTGAGGATTGAGGAGTGAGTATTGAAGATTGAGAATTTGGGACTCAGGATTGAAGATTGAGGATTGAGGATTGAGGTTTGAGGATTGAAGGTTGAAGATTGAGGATCGAAGATTGAGGATTGGGTATTGAGGATTGAAGAATGAGGATTGAGTATTGAGGATTGAGGATTGAGGATTGAAGGTTGAGTATTGAGGATTGAAGATTGACGATTGAGGATTGAGTACTGAGGAGTGAGGATTGAGGATTGAGGATTGAGGATTGAAGATTGAGTATTGGAGATTGAAGATTGAGGATTGAGGATTGAGTATTGAGGATTGAGGATTGAAGATTGAGGATTGAGGATTGAGGATTGAGGATTGAGGATTGAAGATTGAGGATTGGGTATTGAGGATTGAAGAATGAGGATTGAGTATTGAGTATTGAGGATTGAGGATTGAAGACTGAGTACTGAGGATTGATGATTGCCGATTGAGGATTGAGGATTGAGGATTGAGGATTGAGGATTGAGGATTGAGGATTGGAGATTGAGTATTGAGTATTGAAGGTTGAGGATTGAGGATTGAGGATTGAGGATTGAAGATTGAGGATTGCGTATTGAGGATAGAACATTGCCGATTGAGGATTGAGTATTGAGGATTGAGGATTGAGGATTGAAGGTTGAATATTGATGATTGAAGATTGAGGATCGAGGATTGAGTGTTGGGGATTGAGGACGAGGACTGAGGGTAGAGTATTGGTGTTTGAGGTCTGAGGATTGAGGATTGAGGATTGAGAATTGAGGATTGAGGATTGAGGATTGAAGATTGAGGATTGGGTGTTGAGGATTGAAGAATGAGGATTGAGGATTGAGGACTGAGGATTGAGGGTTGTGGATTGAGGACGAGGACTGAGGGTTGAGTATTGATGTTTGAAGTCTGAGGATTCAGGATTGAGGATTGAGAATTGAGGATTGAGGATTGCGGATAGAAGATTGAGGATTGGGTATTGCGGATTGAACATTGAGGATTGAAGAATGAGGATTGATTATTGAGGATTGAGAATTTGGGACTGAGGATTGAAGATTGAGGATTGAGGATTGAAGATTGAGGATTGCGTATTGAGGATAGATCATTGATGATTGAGGATTGAGTATTGAGGATTGAGGATTGAGGATTGAGGACTGAGGATTGAGGATTGAGGATTGAAGGTTCAGTATTGAGGATTGAAGATTGAGAATTGAGGATTGAGGATTGAACATTGAGGACTGAGTGTTGAGGATTGAAGATTGAGGATTGCGTATTGAGGATAGAACATTGCGGATTGAGGATTGAGTATTGAGGATTAATGATTGAGGATTGAAGATTGAATATTGATGATTGAATATTGAGGATCGAGGATTGAGTGTTGTGGATTGAGGACGAGGACTCAGGGTAGAGTATTGATGTTTGAGGTCTGAGGATTGAGGATTGAGGATTGAGAATTGAGGATTGAGGATTGACGATTGAGGATTGAGGATTGAGGATAGAGGATTGAGGATTGAAGGTTGAGGATTGCGTATTGAGGATAGAACATTGAGGATTGAGGATTGAGTATTGAGGATTGAGGATTGAGGATTGAAGATTGAATATTGATGATTGAAAATTGAGGATCGAGGATTGATCGTTGTGGATTGAGGACGAGGACTGAGGGTTGAGTGTTGATGTTTGAGGTCTGAGGATTGAGGAATGAGGATTGAGAATTGAGGGTTGAGGATTGAGGATTGGAGATTGAGGATTGGGTGTTGAGGATTGAAGAGTGAGGATTGAGGATTGAGGATTGAGGATTGAGGATTGAAGATTGAGTATTGAGGATTGAAGATTGAGGATTGGGGATTGAGGATTGAGGATTGAGGATTGAGGATTGAGGATTGAGGATTGAGAATTGAGGATTGAGGATTGAGGATGGAAGATTGAGGATTGGGTATTGAGGATTGAAGAATGAGGATTGAGGATTGAGAATTGAGGATTGAGGATTGAGGATTGAGGATTGAAGACTGAGTATTGAGGATTGAAGGTTGACGATTGAGGATTCAGGATTGAGGATTGAAGATTGAGGATTGGGTATTGAGGATTGAAGAATGAGGATTGAGGATTGAGGATTGAGGATTGAGGATTGAGGGTTGAAGACTGAGTATTGAGGATTGAAGATTGAGGATTGAGGAGTGAGTATTGAAGATTGAGAATTTGAGACTGAGGATTGAAGATTGAGGATTGAGGATTGAGGTTTGAGGATTGAGGATTGAGGATTGAGGATTGAAGATTGGGGATTGGGTATTGAGGATTGGAGAATGAGTATTGAGTATTGAGGATTGAGGATTGAGGATTGAAGATTGAGTATTGAGGATTGAAGATTGACGATTGAGAATTGAGTACTGAGGATTGAGGATTGAGGATTGAGGATTGAGGATTGAAGATTGAGTATTGAGGATTGAAGACTGAGGATTGGGGATTGAGGATTGAGGATTGAGGATTGAAGATTGAGGATTGAGGATTGAGGATTGAGGGTTGAGGATTGAAGATTGAGGATTGGGTATTGAGGATTGAAGAATGAGGATTGAGTATTGAGTATTGAGGATTGAGGATTGAAGATTGAGTATTGAGGATTGAAGATTGTCGATTGAGGATTGAGGATTGAGGATTGAGGATTGAGGATTGAGGATTGAGGATTGGAGATTGAGTATTGAGTATTGAAGATTGAGGATTGAGGATTGAGGATTGAGGATTGAAGATTGAGGATTGCGTATTGAGGATAGAACATTGCGGATTGAGGATTGAGTATTGAGGATTGAGGATTGAGGATTGAAGGTTGAATATTGATGATTGAAGATTGAGGATCGAGGATTGAGTGTTGTGGATTGAGGACGAGGACTGAGGGTAGAGTATTGGTGTTTGAGGTCTGAGGATTGAGGATTGAGGATTGAGAATTGAGGATTGAGGATTGAGGATTGAAGATTGAGGATTGGGTGTTGAGGATTGAAGAATGAGGATTGAGGATTGAGGACTGAGGATTGAGGGTTGTGGATTGAGGACGAGGACTGAGGGTTGAGTATTGATGTTTGAAGTCTGAGGATTCAGGATTGAGGATTGAGAATTGTGGATTGAGGATTGAGTATTGAAGATTGAGGATTCGGTATTGAGGATTGAAGAATGAGGATTGAGGAGTGAGTACTGAGGATTGAGGATTGCAGATTGAGTATTGAGGATTGAAGATTGAGGACTGAGGATTGAGGATTGAGGATTGACGATTGAGGATTGAGGATTGAGGATTGAGGATTGAGGATTGAAGGTTGAGGATTCCGTATTGAGGATAGATCATTGATGATTGAGGATTGAGTATTGAGGATTGAGGATTGAGGATTGAAGAATGAATATTGATGACTGAAGATTGAGGATCGAGGATTGAGCGTTGTGGATTGAGGACGAGGCCTGAGGGTTGAGTATTGATGTTTGAGGTCTGAGGATTGAGGAATGAGGACTTAGTGTTGTGGATTGAGGACGAGGACTGAGGGTTGAGTACTGATGTTTGAAGTCTGAGGATTCAGGATTGAGGATTGAGAATTGAGGATTGAGGATTGAGGATTGAAGATTGAGGATTCGGTATTGAGGATTGAAGAATGAGGATTGAGGATTGATGATTGAGGATTGAAGATTGAATATTGATGATTGAAAATTGAGGATCGAGGATTGAGCGTTGTGGATTGAGGACGAGGCCTGAGAGATGAGTATTGATGTTTGAGGTCTGAGGATTGAGGATTGAGGATTGAGGATTGAGGATTGAGGATTGAGGATTGAAGATTGAGGATTGGGTATTGAGGATTGAAGAATGAGGATTGAGTATTGAGGATTGAGGATTGAGGATTGAAGATTGAGTATTGAGGATTGAAGATTGACGATTGAGGATTGAGGATTGAGGATTCGGTATTGAGGATTGAAGAATGAGGATTGAGGATTGAGGATTGAGGATTGAAGATTGAGGATTGAGGATTGAGGATTGAGGATTGAGGATTGAGGATTGAGGATTGAAGATTGAGGATTGGGTATTGAGGATTGAAGAATGAGGATTGAGTATTGAGGATTGAGGATTGAGGATTGAAGATTGAGTATTGAGGATTGAAGATTGACGATTGAGGATTGAGGATTGAGGATTGAGGATTGAGGATTGAGTATTGAGGATTGAAGATTGAGTATTGAGGATTGAAGATTGAGGAATGAGGATTGAGGATTGATGATTGAGGATTGAAGATTGCGGATTGAGCATTGAGGATTGAGGATTGAGGATTGAAGATTGAGGATTGGGTGTTGAGGATTGAAGAATGAGGATTGAGGATTGAGGACTGAGGATTGAGGGTTGTGGATTGAGGACGAGGACTGAGGGTTGAGTATTGATGTTTGAAGTCTGAGGATTCAGGATTGAGGATTGAGAATTGAGGATTGAGGATTGCGGATAGAAGATTGAGGATTGGGTATTGCGGATTGAACATTGAGGATTGAAGAATGAGGATTCATTATTGAGGATTGAGAATTTGGGACTGAGGATTGAAGATTGAGGATTGAGGATTGAAGATTGAGGATTGCGTATTGAGGATAGATCATTGATGATTGAGGATTGAGTATTGAGGATTGAGGATTGAGGATTGAGGACTGAGGATTGAGGATTGAGGATTGAAGGTTCAGTATTGAGGATTGAAGATTGAGAATTGAGGATTGAGGATTGAACATTGAGGACTGAGTGTTGAGGATTGAAGATTGAGGATTGCGTATTGAGGATAGAACATTGCGGATTGAGGATTGAGTATTGAGGATTAATGATTGAGGATTGAAGATTGAATATTGATGACTGAATATTGAGGATCGAGGATTGAGTGTTGTGGATTGAGGACGAGGACTCAGGGTAGAGTATTGATGTTTGAGGTCTGAGGATTGAGGATTGAGGATTGAGAATTGAGGATTGAGGATTGACGATTGAGGATTGAGGATTGAGGATAGAGGATTGAGGATTGAAGGTTGAGGATTGCGTATTGAGGATAGAACATTGAGGATTGAGGATTGAGTATTGAGGATTGAGGATTGAGGATTGAAGATTGAATATTGATGATTGAAAATTGAGGATCGAGGATTGATCGTTGTGGATTGAGGACGAGGACTGAGGGTTGAGTGTTGATGTTTGAGGTCTGAGGATTGAGGAATGAGGATTGAGAATTGAGGGTTGAGGATTGAGGATTGGAGATTGAGGATTGGGTGTTGAGGATTGAAGAGTGAGGATTGAGGATTGAGGATTGAGGATTGAGGATTGAAGATTGAGTATTGAGGATTGAAGATTGAGGATTGGGGATTGAGGATTGAGGATTGAGGATTGAGGATTGAGGATTGAGGATTGAGAATTGAGGATTGAGGATTGAGGATGGAAGATTGAGGATTGGGTATTGAGGATTGAAGAATGAGGATTGAGGATTGAGAATTGAGGATTGAGGATTGAGGATTGAGGATTGAAGACTGAGTATTGAGGATTGAAGGTTGACGATTGAGGATTCAGGATTGAGGATTGAAGATTGAGGATTGGGTATTGAGGATTGAAGAATGAGGATTGAGGATTGAGGATTGAGGATTGAGGATTGAGGGTTGAAGACTGAGTATTGAGGATTGAAGATTGAGGATTGAGGAGTGAGTATTGAAGATTGAGAATTTGAGACTGAGGATTGAAGATTGAGGATTGAGGATTGAGGTTTGAGGATTGAGGATTGAGGATTGAGGATTGAAGATTGGGGATTGGGTATTGAGGATTGGAGAATGAGTATTGAGTATTGAGGATTGAGGATTGAGGATTGAAGATTGAGTATTGAGGATTGAAGATTGACGATTGAGGATTGAGTACTGAGGATTGAGGATTGAGGATTGAGGATTGAGGATTGAAGATTGAGTATTGAGGATTGAAGACTGAGGATTGGGGATTGAGGATTGAGGATTGAGGATTGAAGATTGAGGATTGAGGATTGAGGATTGAGGGTTGAGGATTGAAGATTGAGGATTGGGTATTGAGGATTGAAGAATGAGGATTGAGTATTGAGTATTGAGGATTGAGGATTGAAGATTGAGTATTGAGGATTGAAGATTGTCGATTGAGGATTGAGGATTGAGGATTGAGGATTGAGGATTGAGGATTGAGGATTGGAGATTGAGTATTGAGTATTGAAGATTGAGGATTGAGGATTGAGGATTGAGGATTGAAGATTGAGGATTGCGTATTGAGGATAGAACATTGCGGATTGAGGATTGAGTATTGAGGATTGAGGATTGAGGATTGAAGGTTGAATATTGATGATTGAAGATTGAGGATCGAGGATTGAGTGTTGTGGATTGAGGACGAGGACTGAGGGTAGAGTATTGGTGTTTGAGGTCTGAGGATTGAGGATTGAGGATTGAGAATTGAGGATTGAGGATTGAGGATTGAAGATTGAGGATTGGGTGTTGAGGATTGAAGAATGAGGATTGAGGATTGAGGACTGAGGATTGAGGGTTGTGGATTGAGGACGAGGACTGAGGGTTGAGTATTGATGTTTGAAGTCTGAGGATTCAGGATTGAGGATTGAGAATTGGGGATTGAGGATTGAGTATTGAAGATTGAGGATTCGGTATTGAGGATTGAAGAATGAGGATTGAGGAGTGAGTACTGAGGATTGAGGATTGCAGATTGAGTATTGAGGATTGAAGATTGAGGACTGAGGATTGAGGATTGAGGATTGACGATTGAGGATTGAGGATTGAGGATTGAGGATTGAGGATTGAAGGTTGAGGATTCCGTATTGAGGATAGATCATTGATGATTGAGGATTGAGTATTGAGGATTGAGGATTGAGGATTGAAGAATGAATATTGATGACTGAAGATTGAGGATCGAGGATTGAGCGTTGTGGATTGAGGACGAGGCCTGAGGGTTGAGTATTGATGTTTGAGGTCTGAGGATTGAGGAATGAGGACTTAGTGTTGTGGATTGAGGACGAGGACTGAGGGTTGAGTACTGATGTTTGAAGTCTGAGGATTCAGGATTGAGGATTGAGAATTGAGGATTGAGGATTGAGGATTGAAGATTGAGGATTCGGTATTGAGGATTGAAGAATGAGGATTGAGGATTGATGATTGAGGATTGAAGATTGAATATTGATGATTGAAAATTGAGGATCGAGGATTGAGCGTTGTGGATTGAGGACGAGGCCTGAGAGATGAGTATTGATGTTTGAGGTCTGAGGATTGAGGATTGAGGATTGAGGATTGAGGATTGAGGATTGAGGATTGAAGATTGAGGATTGGGTATTGAGGATTGAAGAATGAGGATTGAGTATTGAGGATTGAGGATTGAGGATTGAAGATTGAGTATTGAGGATTGAAGATTGACGATTGAGGATTGAGGATTGAGGATTCGGTATTGAGGATTGAAGAATGAGGATTGAGGATTGAGGATTGAGGATTGAAGATTGAGGATTGAGGATTGAGGATTGAGGATTGAGGATTGAGGATTGAGGATTGAAGATTGAGGATTGGGTATTGAGGATTGAAGAATGAGGATTGAGTATTGAGGATTGAGGATTGAGGATTGAAGATTGAGTATTGAGGATTGAAGATTGACGATTGAGGATTGAGGATTGAGGATTGAGGATTGAGGATTGAGTATTGAGGATTGAAGATTGAGTATTGAGGATTGAAGATTGAGGAATGAGGATTGAGGATTGATGATTGAGGATTGAAGATTGCGGATTGAGCATTGAGGATTGAGGATTGAGGATTGAAGATTGAGGATTGGGTATTGAGGATTGAAGAATGAGGATTGAGTATTGAGTATTGAGGATTGAGGATTGAAGATTGAGTATTGAGGATTGAAGATTGTCGATTGAGGATTGAGGATTGAGGATTGAGGATTGAGGATTGAGGATTGAGGATTGGAGATTGAGTATTGAGTATTGAAGATTGAGGATTGAGGATTGAGGATTGAGGATTGAAGATTGAGGATTGCGTATTGAGGATAGAACATTGAGGATTGAGGATTGAGTATTGAGGATTGAGGATTGAGGATCGAAGGTTGAATACTGATGATTGAAGATTGAGGATCGAGGATTGAGTGTTGTGGATTGAGGACGAGGACTGAGGGTAGAGTATTGGTGTTTGAGGTCTGAGGATTGAGGATTGAGGATTGAGAATTGAGGATTGAGGATTGAGGATTGAAGATTGAGGATTGGGTGTTGAGGATTGAAGAATGAGGATTGAGGATTGAGGACTGAGGATTGAGGGTTGTGGATTGAGGACGAGGACTGAGGGTTGAGTATTCATGTTTGAAGTCTGAGGATTCAGGATTGAGGATTGAGAATTGAGGATTGAGGATTGAGGATTGAAGATTGAGGATTCGGTATTGAGGATTGAAGAATGAGGATTGAGGAGTGAGTATTGAAGATTGAGGGTTTGGGACTGAGGATTGAAGATTGAGGATTGAGGATTGAGGATTGAGGATTGAGGATTGAGGATTGAGGATTGAAGATTGAGAATTGGGTATTGAGGATTGAAGAATGAGGATTGAGGATTGAGTATTGAGGATTGAGTATTGAAGATTGAGTATTCAGGATTGAAGATTGACGGTTGAGGATTGAGGATTGAAGATTGAGGATTCGGTATTGAGGATTGAAGAATGAGGATTGAGGAGTGAGGACTGAGGATTGAGGATTGCAGATTGAGTATTGAGGACTGAAGATTGAGGACTGAGGATTGAGGATTGAGGATTGACGATTGAGGATTGAGCGTTGTAGATTGAGGACGAGGACTGAGGGTTGAGTATTGATGTTTGAGGTCTGAGGATTGAGGAATGAGGATTGAGAATTGAGGATTGAAGATTGAGGATTGGGTATTGAGGATTGAAGAATGAGGATTGAGGATTGAGGATTGAGGATTGAGGATTGAGGGTTGAAGACTGAGTATTGAGGATTGAAGATTGAGGATTGAGGAGTGAGTATTGAAGATTGAGAATTTGGGACTGAGGATTGAAGATTGAGGATTGAGGATTGAGGTTTGAGGATTGAAGATTGAAGATTGAGGATTGAAGATTGAGGATTGGGTATTGAGGATTGAAGAATGAGGATTGAGTATTGAGGATAGAGGATTGAGGATTGAAGGTTGAGTATTGAGGATTGAAGATTGACGATTGAGGATTGAGTACTGAGGAGTGAGGATTGAGGATTGAGGATTGAGGATTGAAGATTGAGTATTGGAGATTGAAGATTGAGGATTGAGGATTGAGTATTGAGGATTGAGGATTGAAGATTGAGGATTGAGGATTGAGGATTGAGGATTGAGGATTGAAGATTGAGGATTGGGTATTGAGGATTGAAGAATGAGGATTGAGTATTGAGTATTGAGGATTGAGGATTGAAGATTGAGTACTGAGGATTGAAGGTTGTCGATTGAGGATTGAGGATTGAGGATTGAGGGTTGAGGATTGAGGATTGAGGATTGGAGATTGAGTATTGAGTATTGAAGATTGAGGATTGATAATTGAGGATTGAGGATTGAAGATTGAGGATTGCGTATTGAGGATAGAACATTGCGGATTGAGGATTGAGTATTGAGGATTGAGGATTGAGGATTGAAGGTTGAATATTGATGATTGAAGATTGAGGATCGAGGATTGAGTGTTGGGGATTGAGGACGAGGACTGAGGGTAGAGAATTGGTGTTTGAGGTCTGAGGATTGAGGATTGAGGATTGAGAATTGAGGATTGAGGATTGAGGATTGAAGATTGAGGATTGGGTGTTGAGGATTGAAGAATGAGGATTGAGGATTGAGGCCTGAGGATTGAGGGTTGTGGATTGAGGACGAGGACTGAGGGTTGAGTATTGATGTTTGAAGCCTGAGGATTCAGGATTGAGGATTGAGAATTGAGGATTGAGGATTGCGGATAGAAGATTGAGGATTGGGTATTGCGGATTGAACATTGAGGATTGAAGAATGAGGATTGATTATTGAGGATTGAGAATTTGGGACTGAGGATTGAAGATTGAGGATTGAGGATTGAAGATTGAGGATTGCGTATTGAGGATAGATCATTGATGATTGAGGATTGAGTATTGAGGATTGAGGATTGAGGATTGAGGACTGAGGATTGAGGATTGAGGATTGAAGGTTCAGTATTGAGGATTGAAGATTGAGAATTGAGGATTGAGGATTGAACATTGAGGACTGAGTGTTGAGGATTGAAGATTGAGGATTGCGTATTGAGGATAGAACATTGCGGATTGAGGATTGAGTATTGAGGATTAATGATTGAGGATTGAAGATTGAATATTGATGATTGAATATTGAGGATCGAGGATTGAGTGTTGTGGATTGAGGACGAGGACTCAGGGTAGAGTATTGATGTTTGAGTTCTGAGGATTGAGGATTGAGGATTGAGAATTGAGGATTGAGGATTGACGATTGAGGATTGAGGATTGAGGATAGAGGATTGAGGATTGAAGGTTGAGGATTGCGTATTGAGGATAGAACATTGAGGATTGAGGATTGAGTATTGAGGATTGAGGATTGAGGATTGAAGATTGAATATTGATGATTGAAAATTGAGGATCGAGGATTGATCGTTGTGGATTGAGGACGAGGACTGAGGGTTGAGTGTTGATGTTTGAGGTCTGAGGATTGAGGAATGAGGATTGAGAATTGAGGGTTGAGGATTGAGGATTGGAGATTGAGGATTGGGTGTTGAGGATTGAAGAATGAGGATTGAGGATTGAGGATTGAGGATTGAGGATTGAAGATTGAGTATTGAGGATTGAAGATTGAGGATTGGGGATTGAGGATTGAGGATTGAGGATTGAGGATTGAGGATTGAGGATTGAGAATTGAGGATTGAGGATTGAGGATGGAAGATTGAGGATTGGGTATTGAGGATTGAAGAATGAGGATTGAGGATTGAGGATTGATGATTGAGGATTGAGGATTGAGGATTGAAGACTGAGTATTGAGGATTGAAGGTTGACGATTGAGGATTCAGGATTGAGGATTGAAGATTGAGGATTGGGTATTGAGGATTGAAGAATGAGGATTGAGGATTGAGGATTGAGGATTGAGGATTGAGGATTGAGGATTGAGGATTGAGGGTTGAAGACTGAGTATTGAGGATTGAAGATTGAGGATTGAGGAGTGAGTATTGAAGATTGAGAATTTGAGACTGAGGATTGAAGATTGAGGATTGAGGATTGAGGTTTGAGGATTGAGGATTGAGGATTGAGGATTGAAGATTGGGGATTGGGTATTGAGGATTGAAGAATGAGGATTGAGTATTGAGGATTGAGGATTGAGGATTGAAGATTGAGTATTGAGGATTGAAGATTGACGATTGAGCATTGAGTACTGAGGATTGAGGATTGAGGATTGAGGATTGAGGATTGAAGATTGAGTATTGAGGATTGAAGACTGAGGATTGGGGATTGAGGATTGAGGATTGAGGATTGAAGATTGAGGATTGAGGATTGAGGATTGAGGGTTGAGGATTGAAGATTGAGGATTGGGTATTGAGGATTGAAGAATGAGGATTGAGTATTGAGTATTGAGGATTGAGGATTGAAGATTGAGTATTGAGGATTGAAGATTGTCGATTGAGGATTGAGGATTGAGGATTGAGGATTGAGGATTGAGGATTAAGGATTGGAGATTGAGTATTGAGTATTGAAGATTGAGGATTGAGGATTGAGGATTGAGGATTGAAGATTGAGGATTGCGTATTGAGGATAGAACATTGCGGATTGAGGATTGAGTATTGAGGATTGAGGATTGAGGATTGAAGGTTGAATATTGATGATTGAAGATTGAGGATCGAGGATTGAGTGTTGTGGATTGAGGACGAGGACTGAGGGTAGAGTATTGGTGCTTGAGGTCTGAGGATTGAGGATTGAGGATTGAGAATTGAGGATTGAGGATTGAGGATTGAAGATTGAGGATTGGGTGTTGAGGATTGAAGAATGAGGATTGAGGATTGAGGACTGAGGATTGAGGGTTGTGGATTGAGGACGAGGACTGAGGGTTGAGTATTGATGTTTGAAGTCTGAGGATTCAGGATTGAGAATTGAGAATTGGGGATTGAGGATTGAGGATTGAAGATTGAGGATTCGGTATTGAGGATTGAAGAATGAGGATTGAGGAGTGAGTACTGAGGATTGAGGATTGCAGATTGAGTATTGAGGATTGAAGATTGAGGACTGAGGATTGAGGATTGAGGATTGACGATTGAGGATTGAGGATTGAGGATTGAGGATTGAGGATCGAAGGTTGAGGATTCCGTATTGAGGATAGATCATTGGTGATTGAGGATTGAGTATTGAGGATTGAGGATTGAGGATTGAAGAATGAATATTGATGACTGAAGATTGAGGATCGAGGATTGAGCGTTGTGGATTGAGGACGAGGCCTGAGGGTTGAGTATTGATGTTTGAGGTCTGAGGATTGAGGAATGAGGACTTAGTGTTGTGGATTGAGGACGAGGACTGAGGGTTGAGTATTGATGTTTGAGGTCTGAGGATTGAGGAATGAGGATTGAGAATTGAGGATTGAAGATTGAGGATTGGGTATTGAGGATTGAAGAATGAGGATTGAGGATTGAGGATTGAGGATTGAGGATTGAGGGTTGAAGACTGAGTATAGAGGATTGAAGATTGAGGATTGAGGAGTGAGTATTGAAGATTGAGAATTTGGAACTGAGGATTGAAGATTGAGGATTGAGGATTGAGGTTTGAGGATTGAAGATTGAAGATTGAGGATTGAAGATTGAGGATTGGGTATTGAGGATTGAAGAATGAGGATTGAGTATTGAGGATAGAGGATTGAGGATTGAAGGTTGAGTATTGAGGATTGAAGATTGACGATTGAGGATTGAGTACTGAGGAGTGAGGATTGAGGATTGAGGATTGAGGATTGAAGATTGAGTATTGGAGATTGAAGATTGAGGATTGAGGATTCAGTATTGAGGATTGAGGATTGAAGATTGAGGATTGAGGATTGAGGATTGAGGATTGAGGATTGAAGATTGAGGATTGGGTATTGAGGATTGAAGAATGAGGATTGAGTATTGAGTATTGAGGATTGAGGATTGAAGATTGAGTACTGAGGATTGAAGGTTGTCGATTGAGGATTGAGGATTGAGGATTGAGGATTGAGGATTGAGGATTGAGGATTGGAGATTGAGTATTGAGTATTGAAGATTGAGGATTGAGGATTGAGGATTGAGGATTGAAGATTGAGGATTGCGTATTGAGGATAGAACATTGCGGATTGAGGATTGAGTATTGAGGATTGAGGATTGAGGATTGAAGGTTGAATATTGATGATTGAAGATTGAGGATCGAGGATTGAGTGTTGGGGATTGAGGACGAGGACTGAGGGTAGAGAATTGGTGTTTGAGGTCTGAGGATTGAGGATTGAGGATTGAGAATTGAGGATTGAGGATTGAGGATTGAAGATTGAGGATTGGGTGTTGAGGATTGAAGAATGAGGATTGAGGATTGAGGCCTGAGGATTGAGGGTTGTGGATTGAGGACGAGGACTGAGGGTTGAGTATTGATGTTTGAAGTCTGAGGATTCAGGATTGAGGATTGAGAATTGAGGATTGAGGATTGCGGATAGAAGATTGAGGATTGGGTATTGCGGATTGAACATTGAGGATTGAAGAATGAGGATTGATTATTGAGGATTGAGAATTTGGGACTGAGGATTGAAGATTGAGGATTGAGGATTGAAGATTGAGGATTGCGTATTGAGGATAGATCATTGATGATTGAGGATTGAGTATTGAGGATTGAGGATTGAGGATTGAGGACTGAGGATTGAGGATTGAGGATTGAAGGTTCAGTATTGAGGATTGAAGATTGAGAATTGAGGATTGAGGATTGAACATTGAGGACTGAGTGTTGAGGATTGAAGATTGAGGATTGCGTATTGAGGATAGAACATTGCGGATTGAGGATTGAGTATTGAGGATTAATGATTGAGGATTGAAGATTGAATATTGATGATTGAATATTGAGGATCGAGGATTGAGTGTTGTGGATTGAGGACGAGGACTCAGGGTAGAGTATTGATGTTTGAGTTCTGAGGATTGAGGATTGAGGATTGAGAATTGAGGATTGAGGATTGACGATTGAGGATTGAGGATTGAGGATAGAGGATTGAGGATTGAAGGTTGAGGATTGCGTATTGAGGATAGAACATTGAGGATTGAGGATTGAGTATTGAGGATTGAGGATTGAGGATTGAAGATTGAATATTGATGATTGAAAATTGAGGATCGAGGATTGATCGTTGTGGATTGAGGACGAGGACTGAGGGTTGAGTGTTGATGTTTGAGGTCTGAGGATTGAGGAATGAGGATTGAGAATTGAGGGTTGAGGATTGAGGATTGGAGATTGAGGATTGGGTGTTGAGGATTGAAGAATGAGGATTGAGGATTGAGGATTGAGGATTGAGAATTGAGGATTGAGGATTGAGGATGGAAGATTGAGGATTGGGTATTGAGGATTGAAGAATGAGGATTGAGGATTGAGAATTGAGGATTGAGGATTGAGGATTGAGGATTGAAGACTGAGTATTGAGGATTGAAGGTTGACGATTGAGGATTCAGGATTGAGGATTGAAGATTGAGGATTGGGTATTGAGGATTGAAGAATGAGGATTGAGGATTGAGGATTGAGGATTGAGGATTGAGGGTTGAAGACTGAGTATTGAGGATTGAAGATTGAGGATTGAGGAGTGAGTATTGAAGAATGAGAATTTGAGACTGAGGATTGAAGATTGAGGATTGAGGATTGAGGTTTGAGGATTGAGGATTGAGGATTGAGGATTGAAGATTGGGGATTGGGTATTGAGGATTGGAGAATGAGTATTGAGTATTGAGGATTGAGGATTGAGGATTGAAGATTGAGTATTGAGGATTGAAGATTGACGATTGAGGATTGAGTACTGAGGATTGAGGATTGAGGATTGAGGATTGAGGATTGAAGATTGAGTATTGAGGATTGAAGACTGAGGATTGGGGATTGAGGATTGAGGATTGAGGATTGAAGATTGAGGATTGAGGATTGAGGATTGAGGGTTGAGGATTGAAGATTGAGGATTGGGTATTGAGGATTGAAGAATGAGGATTGAGTATTGAGTATTGAGGATTGAGGATTGAAGATTGAGTATTGAGGATTGAAGATTGTCGATTGAGGATTGAGGATTGAGGATTGAGGATTGAGGATTGAGGATTGAGGATTGGAGATTGAGTATTGAGTATTGAAGATTGAGGATTGAGGATTGAGGATTGAGGATTGAAGATTGAGGATTGCGTATTGAGGATAGAACATTGCGGATTGAGGATTGAGTATTGAGGATTGAGGATTGAGGATTGAAGGTTGAATATTCATGATTGAAGATTGAGGATCGAGGATTGAGTGTTGTGGATTGAGGACGAGGACTGAGGGTAGAGTATTGGTGTTTGAGGTCTGAGGATTGAGGATTGAGGATTGAGAATTGAGGATTGAGGATTGAGGATTGAAGATTGAGGATTGGGTGTTGAGGATTGAAGAATGAGGATTGAGGATTGAGGACTGAGGATTGAGGGTTGTGGATTGAGGACGAGGACTGAGGGTTGAGTATTGATGTTTGAAGTCTGAGGATTCAGGATTGAGGATTGAGAATTGGGGATTGAGGATTGGGTATTGAAGATTGAGGATTCGGTATTGAGGATTGAAGAATGAGGATTGAGGAGTGAGTACTGAGGATTGAGGATTGCAGATTGAGTATTGAGGATTGAAGATTGAGGACTGAGGATTGAGGATTGAGGATTGACGATTGAGGATTGAGGATTGAGGATTGAGGATTGAGGATTGAAGGTTGAGGATTCCGTATTGAGGATAGATCATTGATGATTGAGGATTGAGTATTGAGGATTGAGGATTGAGGATTGAAGAATGAATATTGATGACTGAAGATTGAGGATCGAGGATTGAGCGTTGTGGATTGAGGACGAGGCCTGAGGGTTGAGTATTGATGTTTGAGGTCTGAGGATTGAGGAATGAGGACTTAGTGTTGTGGATTGAGGACGAGGACTGAGGGTTGAGTACTGATGTTTGAAGTCTGAGGATTCAGGATTGAGGATTGAGAATTGAGGATTGAGGATTGAGGATTGAAGATTGAGGATTCGGTATTGAGGATTGAAGAATGAGGATTGAGGATTGATGATTGAGGATTGAAGATTGAATATTGATGATTGAAAATTGAGGATCGAGGATTGAGCGTTGTGGATTGAGGACGAGGCCTGAGAGATGAGTATTGATGTTTGAGGTCTGAGGATTGATGATTGAGGATTGAGGATTGAGGATTGAGGATTGAGGATTGAAGATTGAGGATTGGGTATTGAGGATTGAAGAATGAGGATTGAGTATTGAGGATTGAGGATTGAGGATTGAAGATTGAGTATTGAGGATTGAAGATTGACGATTGAGGATTGAGGATTGAGGATTCGGTATTGAGGATTGAAGAATGAGGATTGAGGATTGAGGATTGAGGATTGAAGATTGAGGATTGAGGATTGAGGATTGAGGATTGAGGATTGAGGATTGAGGATTGAAGATTGAGGATTGGGTATTGAGGATTGAAGAATGAGGATTGAGTATTGAGGATTGAGGATTGAGGATTGAAGATTGAGTATTGAGGATTGAAGATTGACGATTGAGGATTGAGGATTGAGGATTGAGGATTGAGGATTGAGTATTGAGGATTGAAGATTGAGTATTGAGGATTGAAGATTGAGGAATGAGGATTGAGGATTGATGATTGAGGATTGAAGATTGCGGATTGAGCATTGAGGATTGAGGATTGAGGATTGAAGATTGAGGATTGGGTATTGAGGATTGAAGAATGAGGATTGAGTATTGAGTATTGAGGATTGAGGATTGAAGATTGAGTATTGAGGATTGAAGATTGTCGATTGAGGATTGAGGATTGAGGATTGAGGATTGAGGATTGAGGATTGAGGATTGGAGATTGAGTATTGAGTATTGAAGATTGAGGATTGAGGATTGAGGATTGAGGATTGAAGATTGAGGATTGCGTATTGAGGATAGAACATTGAGGATTGAGGATTGAGTATTGAGGATTGAGGATTGAGGATCGAAGGTTGAATACTGATGATTGAAGATTGAGGATCGAGGATTGAGTGTTGTGGATTGAGGACGAGGACTGAGGGTAGAGTATTGGTGTTTGAGGTCTGAGGATTGAGGATTGAGGATTGAGAATTGAGGATTGAGGATTGAGGATTGAAGATTGAGGATTGGGTGTTGAGGATTGAAGAATGAGGATTGAGGATTGAGGACTGAGGATTGAGGGTTGTGGATTGAGGACGAGGACTGAGGGTTGAGTATTCATGTTTGAAGTCTGAGGATTCAGGATTGAGGATTGAGAATTGAGGATTGAGGATTGAGGATTGAAGATTGAGGATTCGGTATTGAGGATTGAAGAATGAGGATTGAGGAGTGAGTATTGAAGATTGAGGGTTTGGGACTGAGGATTGAAGATTGAGGATTGAGGATTGAGGATTGAGGATTGAGGATTGAGGATTGAGGATTGAAGATTGAGAATTGGGTATTGAGGATTGAAGAATGAGGATTGAGGATTGAGTATTGAGGATTGAGTATTGAAGATTGAGTATTCAGGATTGAAGATTGACGGTTAAGGATTGAGGATTGAAGATTGAGGATTCGGTATTGAGGATTGAAGAATGAGGATTGAGGAGTGAGGACTGAGGATTGAGGATTGCAGATTGAGTATTGAGGACTGAAGATTGAGGACTGAGGATTGAGGATTGAGGATTGACGATTGAGGATTGAGCGTTGTAGATTGAGGACGAGGACTGAGGGTTGAGTATTGATGTTTGAGGTCTGAGGATTGAGGAATGAGGATTGAGAATTGAGGATTGAAGATTGAGGATTGGGTATTGAGGATTGAAGAATGAGGATTGAGGATTGAGGATTGAGGATTGAGGATTGAGGGTTGAAGACTGAGTATTGAGGATTGAAGATTGAGGATTGAGGAGTGAGTATTGAAGATTGAGAATTTGGGACTGAGGATTGAAGATTGAGGATTGAGGATTGAGGTTTGAGGATTGAAGATTGAAGATTGAGGATTGAAGATTGAGGATTGGGTATTGAGGATTGAAGAATGAGGATTGAGTATTGAGGATAGAGGATTGAGGATTGAAGGTTGAGTATTGAGGATTGAAGATTGACGATTGAGGATTGAGTACTGAGGAGTGAGGATTGAGGATTGAGGATTGAGGATTGAAGATTGAGTATTGGAGATTGAAGATTGAGGATTGAGGATTGAGTATTGAGGATTGAGGATTGAAGATTGAGGATTGAGGATTGAGGATTGAGGATTGAGGATTGAAGATTGAGGATTGGGTATTGAGGATTGAAGAATGAGGATTGAGTATTGAGTATTGAGGATTGAGGATTGAAGATTGAGTACTGAGGATTGAAGGTTGTTGATTGAGGATTGAGGATTGAGGATTGAGGATTGAGGATTGAGGATTGAGGATTGGAGATTGAGTATTGAGTATTGAAGATTGAGGATTGAGGATTGAGGATTGAGGATTGAAGATTGAGGATTGCGTATTGAGGATAGAACATTGCGGATTGAGGATTGAGTATTGAGGATTGAGGATTGAGGATTGAAGGTTGAATATTGATGATTGAAGATTGAGGATCGAGGATTGAGTGTTGGGGATTGAGGACGAGGACTGAGGGTAGAGAATTGGTGTTTGAGGTCTGAGGATTGAGGATTGAGGATTGAGAATTGAGGATTGAGGATTGAGGATTGAAGATTGAGGATTGGGTGTTGAGGATTGAAGAATGAGGATTGAGGATTGAGGCCTGAGGATTGAGGGTTGTGGATTGAGGACGAGGACTGAGGGTTGAGTATTGATGTTTGAAGTCTGAGGATTCAGGATTGAGGATTGAGAATTGAGGATTGAGGATTGCGGATAGAAGATTGAGGATTGGGTATTGCGGATTGAACATTGAGGATTGAAGAATGAGGATTGATTATTGAGGATTGAGAATTTGGGACTGAGGATTGAAGATTGAGGATTGAGGACTGAAGATTGAGGATTGCGTATTGAGGATAGATCATTGATGATTGAGGATTGAGTATTGAGGATTGAGGATTGAGGATTGAGGACTGAGGATTGAGGATTGAGGATTGAAGGTTCAGTATTGAGGATTGAAGATTGAGAATTGAGGATTGAGGATTGAACATTGAGGACTGAGTGTTGAGGATTGAAGATTGAGGATTGCGTATTGAGGATAGAACATTGCGGATTGAGGATTGAGTATTGAGGATTAATGATTGAGGATTGAAGATTGAATATTGATGATTGAATATTGAGGATCGAGGATTGAGTGTTGTGGATTGAGGACGAGGACTCAGGGTAGAGTATTGATGTTTGAGTTCTGAGGATTGAGGATTGAGGATTGAGAATTGAGGATTGAGGATTGACGATTGAGGATTGAGGATTGAGGATAGAGGATTGAGGATTGAAGGTTGAGGATTGCGTATTGAGGATAGAACATTGAGGATTGAGGATTGAGTATTGAGGATTGAGGATTGAGGATTGAAGATTGAATATTGATGATTGAAAATTGAGGATCGAGGATTGATCGTTGTGGATTGAGGACGAGGACTGAGGGTTGAGTGTTGATGTTTGAGGTCTGAGGATTGAGGAATGAGGATTGAGAATTGAGGGTTGAGGATTGAGGATTGGAGATTGAGGATTGGGTGTTGAGGATTGAAGAATGAGGATTGAGGATTGAGGATTGAGGATTGAGGATTGAAGATTGAGTATTGAGGATTGAAGATTGAGGATTGGGGATTGAGGATTGAGGATTGAGGATTGAGGATTGAGGATTGAGGATTGAGAATTGAGGATTGAGGATTGAGGATGGAAGATTGAGGATTGGGTATTGAGGATTGAAGAATGAGGATTGAGGATTGAGGATTGAGGATTGAGGATTGAGGATTGAGGATTGAAGACTGAGTATTGAGGATTGAAGGTTGACGATTGAGGATTCAGGATTGAGGATTGAAGATTGAGGATTGGGTATTGAGGATTGAAGAATGAGGATTGAGGATTGAGGATTGAGGATTGAGGATTGAGGATTGAGGATTGAGGATTGAGGGTTGAAGACTGAGTATTGAGGATTGAAGATTGAGGATTGAGGAGTGAGTATTGAAGATTGAGAATTTGAGACTGAGGATTGAAGATTGAGGATTGAGGATTGAGGTTTGAGGATTGAGGATTGAGGATTGAGGATTGAAGATTGGGGATTGGGTATTGAGGATTGAAGAATGAGGATTGAGTATTGAGGATTGAGGATTGAGGATTGAAGATTGAGTATTGAGGATTGAAGATTGACGATTGAGCATTGAGTACTGAGGATTGAGGATTGAGGATTGAGGATTGAGGATTGAAGATTGAGTATTGAGGATTGAAGACTGAGGATTGGGGATTGAGGATTGAGGATTGAGGATTGAAGATTGAGGATTGAGGATTGAGGATTGAGGGTTGAGGATTGAAGATTGAGGATTGGGTATTGAGGATTGAAGAATGAGGATTGAGTATTGAGTATTGAGGATTGAGGATTGAAGATTGAGTATTGAGGATTGAAGATTGTCGATTGAGGATTGAGGATTGAGGATTGAGGATTGAGGATTGAGGATTAAGGATTGGAGATTGAGTATTGAGTATTGAAGATTGAGGATTGAGGATTGAGGATTGAGGATTGAAGATTGAGGATTGCGTATTGAGGATAGAACATTGCGGATTGAGGATTGAGTATTGAGGATTGAGGATTGAGGATTGAAGGTTGAATATTGATGATTGAAGATTGAGGATCGAGGATTGAGTGTTGTGGATTGAGGACGAGGACTGAGGGTAGAGTATTGGTGCTTGAGGTCTGAGGATTGAGGATTGAGGATTGAGAATTGAGGATTGAGGATTGAGGATTGAAGATTGAGGATTGGGTGTTGAGGATTGAAGAATGAGGATTGAGGATTGAGGACTGAGGATTGAGGGTTGTGGATTGAGGACGAGGACTGAGGGTTGAGTATTGATGTTTGAAGTCTGAGGATTCAGGATTGAGAATTGAGAATTGGGGATTGAGGATTGAGGATTGAAGATTGAGGATTCGGTATTGAGGATTGAAGAATGAGGATTGAGGAGTGAGTACTGAGGATTGAGGATTGCAGATTGAGTATTGAGGATTGAAGATTGAGGACTGAGGATTGAGGATTGAGGATTGACGATTGAGGATTGAGGATTGAGGATTGAGGATTGAGGATCGAAGGTTGAGGATTCCGTATTGAGGTTAGATCATTGGTGATTGAGGATTGAGTATTGAGGATTGAGGATTGAGGATTGAAGAATGAATATTGATGACTGAAGATTGAGGATCGAGGATTGAGCGTTGTGGATTGAGGACGAGGCCTGAGGGTTGAGTATTGATGTTTGAGGTCTGAGGATTGAGGAATGAGGACTTAGTGTTGTGGATTGAGGACGAGGACTGAGGGTTGAGTACTGATGTTTGAAGTCTGAGGATTCAGGATTGAGGATTGAGAATTGAGGATTGAGGATTGAGGATTGAAGATTGAGGATTCGGTATTGAGGATTGAAGAATGAGGATTGAGGATTGAGGATTGAGGATTGAAGATTGAATATTGATGATTGAAAATTGAGGATCGAGGATTGAGCGTTGTGGATTGAGGACGAGGCCTGAGAGATGAGTATTGATGTTTGAGGTCTGAGGATTGAGGATTGAGGATTGAGGATTGAGGATTGAGGATTGAGGATTGAGGATTGAAGATTGAGGATTGGGTATTGAGGATTGAAGAATGAGGATTGAGTATTGAGGATTGAGGATTGAGGATTGAAGATTGAGTATTGAGGATTGAAGATTGACGATTGAGGATTGAGGATTGAGGATTCGGTATTGAGGATTGAAGAATGAGGATTGAGGATTGAGGATTGAGGATTGAAGATTGAGGATTGAGGATTGAGGATTGAGGATTGAGGATTGAGGATTGAGGATTGAATATTGAGGATTGGGTATTGAGGATTGAAGAATGAGGATTGAGTATTGAGGATTGAGGATTGAGGATTGAAGATTGAGTATTGAGGATTGAAGATTGACGATTGAGGATTGAGGATTGAGGATTGAGGATTGAGGATTGAGTATTGAGGATTGAAGATTGAGTATTGAGGATTGAAGATTGAGGAATGAGGATTGAGGATTGATGATTGAGGATTGAAGATTGCGGATTGAGCATTGAGGATTGAGGATTGAGGATTGAAGATTGAGGATTGGGTATTGAGGATTGAAGAATGAGGATTGAGTATTGAGTATTGAGGATTGAGGATTGAAGATTGAGTATTGAGGATTGAAGATTGTCGATTGAGGATTGAGGATTGAGGATTGAGGATTGAGGATTGAGGATTGAGGATTGGAGATTGAGTATTGAGTATTGAAGATTGAGGATTGAGGATTGAGGATTGAGGATTGAAGATTGAGGATTGCGTATTGAGGATAGAACATTGAGGATTGAGGATTGAGTATTGAGGATTGAGGATTGAGGATCGAAGGTTGAATACTGATGATTGAAGATTGAGGATCGAGGATTGAGTGTTGTGGATTGAGGACGAGGACTGAGGGTAGAGTATTGGTGTTTGAGGTCTGAGGATTGAGGATTGAGGATTGAGAATTGAGGATTGAGGATTGAGGATTGAAGATTGAGGATTGGGTGTTGAGGATTGAAGAATGAGGATTGAGGATTGAGGACTGAGGATTGAGGGTTGTGGATTGAGGACGAGGACTGAGGGTTGAGTATTGATGTTTGAAGTCTGAGGATTCAGGATTGAGGATTGAGAATTGAGGATTGAGGATTGAGGATTGAAGATTGAGGATTGGGTATTGCGGATTGAACATTGAGGATTGAAGAATGAGGATTGATTATTGAGGATTGAGAATTTGGGACTGAGGATTGAAGATTGAGGATTGAGGATTGAAGATTGAGGATTGCGTATTGAGGATAGATCATTGATGATTGAGGATTGAGTATTGAGGATTGAGGATTGAGGATTGAGGACTGAGGATTGAGGATTGAGGATTGAAGGTTCAGTATTGAGGATTGAAGATTGAGAATTGAGGATTGAGGATTGAACATTGAGGACTGAGTGTTGAGGATTGAAGATTGAGGATTGCGTATTGAGGATAGAACATTGCGGATTGAGGATTGAGTATTGAGGATTAATGATTGAGGATTGAAGATTGAATATTGATGATTGAATATTGAGGATCGAGGATTGAGTGTTGTGGATTGAGGACGAGGACTCAGGGTAGAGTATTGATGTTTGAGTTCTGAGGATTGAGGATTGAGGATTGAGAATTGAGGATTGAGGATTGACGATTGAGGATTGAGGATTGAGGATAGAGGATTGAGGATTGAAGGTTGAGGATTGCGTATTGAGGATAGAACATTGAGGATTGAGGATTGAGTATTGAGGATTGAGGATTGAGGATTGAAGATTGAATATTGATGATTGAAAATTGAGGATCGAGGATTGATCGTTGTGGATTGAGGACGAGGACTGAGGGTTGAGTGTTGATGTTTGAGGTCTGAGGATTGAGGAATGAGGATTGAGAATTGAGGGTTGAGGATTGAGGATTGGAGATTGAGGATTGGGTGTTGAGGATTGAAGAATGAGGATTGAGGATTGAGGATTGAGGATTGAGGATTGAAGATTGAGTATTGAGGATTGAAGATTGAGGATTGGGGATTGAGGATTGAGGATTGAGGATTGAGGATTGAGGATTGAGGATTGAGAATTGAGGATTGAGGATTGAGGATGGAAGATTGAGGATTGGGTATTGAGGATTGAAGAATGAGGATTGAGGATTGAGGATTGAAGATTGAGGATTGGGTATTGAGGATTGAAGAATGAGGATTGAGTATTGAGGATAGAGGATTGAGGATTGAAGGTTGAGTATTGAGGATTGAAGATTGACGATTGAGGATTGAGTACTGAGGAGTGAGGATTGAGGATTGAGGATTGAGGATTGAAGATTGAGTATTGGAGATTGAAGATTGAGGATTGAGGATTGAGTATTGAGGATTGAGGATTGAAGATTGAGGATTGAGGATTGAGGATTGAGGATTGAGGATTGAAGATTGAGGATTGGGTATTGAGGATTGAAGAATGAGGATTGAGTATTGAGTATTGAGGATTGAGGATTGAAGATTGAGTACTGAGGATTGAAGGTTGTCGATTGAGGATTGAGGATTGAGGATTGAGGATTGAGGATTGAGGATTGAGGATTGGAGATTGAGTATTGAGTATTGAAGATTGAGGATTGAGGATTGAGGATTGAGGATTGAAGATTGAGGATTGTGTATTGAGGATAGAACATTGCGGATTGAGGATTGAGTATTGAGGATTGAGGATTGAGGATTGAAGGTTGAATATTGATGATTGAAGATTGAGGATCGAGGATTGAGTGTTGTGGATTGAGGACGAGGACTGAGGGTAGAGTATTGGTGTTTGAGGTCTGAGGATTGAGGATTGAGGATTGAGAATTGAGGATTGAGGATTGAGGATTGAAGATTGAGGATTGGGTGTTGAGGATTGAAGAATGAGGATTGAGGATTGAGGACTGAGGATTGAGGGTTGTGGATTGAGGACGAGGACTGAGGGTTGAGTATTGATGTTTGAAGTCTGAGGATTCAGGATTGAGGATTGAGAATTGGGGATTGAGGATTGGGTATTGAAGATTGAGGATTCGGTATTGAGGATTGAAGAATGAGGATTGAGGAGTGAGTACTGAGGATTGAGGATTGCAGATTGAGTATTGAGGATTGAAGATTGAGGACTGAGGATTGAGGATTGAGGATTGACGATTGAGGATTGAGGATTGAGGATTGAGGATTGAGGATTGAAGGTTGAGGATTCCGTATTGAGGATAGATCATTGATGACTGAGGATTGAGTATTGAGGATTGAGGATTGAGGATTGAAGAATGAATATTGATGACTGAAGATTGAGGATCGAGGATTGAGCGTTGTGGATTGAGGACGAGGCCTGAGGGTTGAGTATTGATGTTTGAGGTCTGAGGATTGAGGAATGAGGACTTAGTGTTGTGGATTGAGGACGAGGACTGAGGGTTGAGTACTGATGTTTGAAGTCTGAGGATTCAGGATTGAGGATTGAGAATTGAGGATTGAGGATTGAGGATTGAAGATTGAGGATTCGGTATTGAGGATTGAAGAATGAGGATTGAGGATTGATGATTGTGGATTGAAGATTGAATATTGATGATTGAAAATTGAGGATCGAGGATTGAGCGTTGTGGATTGAGGACGAGGCCTGAGAGATGAGTATTGATGTTTGAGGTCTGAGGATTGAGGATTGAGGATTGAGGATTGAGGATTGAGGATTGAGGATTGAAGATTGAGGATTGGGTATTGAGGATTGAAGAATGAGGATTGAGTATTGAGGATTGAGGATTGAGGATTGAAGATTGAGTATTGAGGATTGAAGATTGACGATTGAGGATTGAGGATTGAGGATTCGGTATTGAGGATTGAAGAATGAGGATTGAGGATTGAGGATTGAGGATTGAAGATTGAGGATTGAGGATTGAGGATTGAGGATTGAGGATTGAGGATTGAGGATTGAAGATTGAGGATTGGGTATTGAGGATTGAAGAATGAGGATTGAGTATTGAGGATTGAGGATTGAGGATTGAAGATTGAGTATTGAGGATTGAAGATTGACGATTGAGGACTGAGGATTGAGGATTGAGGATTGAGGATTGAGTATTGAGGATTGAAGATTGAGTATTGAGGATTGAAGATTGAGGAATGAGGATTGAGGATTGATGATTGAGGATTGAAGATTGCGGATTGAGCATTGAGGATTGAGGATTGAGGATTGAAGATTGAGGATTGGGTATTGAGGATTGAAGAATGAGGATTGAGTATTGAGTATTGAGGATTGAGGATTGAAGATTGAGTATTGAGGATTGAAGATTGTCGATTGAGGATTGAGGATTGAGGATTGAGGATTGAGGATTGAGGATTGAGGATTGGAGATTGAGTATTGAGTATTGAAGATTGAGGATTGAGGATTGAGGATTGAGGATTGAAGATTGAGGATTGCGTATTGAGGATAGAACATTGAGGATTGAGGATTGAGTATTGAGGATTGAGGATTGAGGATCGAAGGTTGAATACTGATGATTGAAGATTGAGGATCGAGGATTGAGTGTTGTGGATTGAGGACGAGGACTGAGGGTAGAGTATTGGTGTTTGAGGTCTGAGGATTGAGGATTGAGGATTGAGAATTGAGGATTGAGGATTGAGGATTGAAGATTGAGGATTGGGTGTTGAGGATTGAAGAATGAGGATTGAGGATTGAGGACTGAGGATTGAGGGTTGTGGATTGAGGACGAGGACTGAGGGTTGAGTATTCATGTTTGAAGTCTGAGGATTCAGGATTGAGGATTGAGAATTGAGGATTGAGGATTGAGGATTGAAGATTGAGGATTCGGTATTGAGGATTGAAGAATGAGGATTGAGGAGTGAGTATTGAAGATTGAGGGTTTGGGACTGAGGATTGAAGATTGAGGATTGAGGATTGAGGATTGAGGATTGAGGATTGAGGATTGAGGATTGAAGATTGAGAATTGGGTATTGAGGATTGAAGAATGAGGATTGAGGATTGAGTATTGAGGATTGAGTATTGAAGATTGAGTATTCAGGATTGAAGATTGACGGTTGAGGATTGAGGATTGAAGATTGAGGATTCGGTATTGAGGATTGAAGAATGAGGATTGAGGAGTGAGGACTGAGGATTGAGGATTGCAGATTGAGTATTGAGGACTGAAGATTGAGGACTGAGGATTGAGGATTGAGGATTGACGATTGAGGATTGAGCGTTGTAGATTGAGGACGAGGACTGAGGGTTGAGTATTGATGTTTGAGGTCTGAGGATTGAGGAATGAGGATTGAGAATTGAGGATTGAAGATTGAGGATTGGGTATTGAGGATTGAAGAATGAGGATTGAGGATTGAGGATTGAGGATTGAGGATTGAGGGTTGAAGACTGAGTATTGAGGATTGAAGATTGAGGATTGAGGAGTGAGTATTGAAGATTGAGAATTTGGGACTGAGGATTGAAGATTGAGGATTGAGGATTGAGGTGTGAGGATTGAAGATTGAAGATTGAGGATTGAAGATTGAGGATTGGGTATTGAGGATTGAAGAATGAGGATTGAGTATTGAGGATAGAGGATTGAGGATTGAAGGTTGAGTATTGAGGATTGAAGATTGACGATTGAGGATTGAGTACTGAGGAGTGAGGATTGAGGATTGAGGATTGAGGATTGAAGATTGAGTATTGGAGATTGAAGATTGAGGATTGAGGATTGAGTATTGAGGATTGAGGATTGAAGATTGAGGATTGAGGATTGAGGATTGAGGATTGAGGATTGAAGATTGAGGATTGGGTATTGAGGATTGAAGAATGAGGATTGAGTATTGAGTATTGAGGATTGAGGATTGAAGATTGAGTACTGAGGATTGAAGGTTGTCGATTGAGGATTGAGGATTGAGGATTGAGGATTGAGGATTGAGGATTGAGGATTGGAGATTGAGTATTGAGTATTGAAGATTGAGGATTGAGGATTGAGGATTGAGGATTGAAGATTGAGGATTGCGTATTGAGGATAGAACATTGCGGATTGAGGATTGAGTATTGAGGATTGAGGATTGAGGATTGAAGGTTGAATATTGATGATTGAAGATTGAGGATCGAGGATTGAGTGTTGGGGATTGAGGACGAGGACTGAGGGTAGAGAATTGGTGTTTGAGGTCTGAGGATTGAGGATTGAGGATTGAGAATTGAGGATTGAGGATTGAGGATTGAAGATTGAGGATTGGGTGTTGAGGATTGAAGAATGAGGATTGAGGATTGAGGCCTGAGGATTGAGGGTTGTGGATTGAGGACGAGGACTGAGGGTTGAGTATTGATGTTTGAAGTCTGAGGATTCAGGATTGAGGATTGAGAATTGAGGATTGAGGATTGCGGATAGAAGATTGAGGATTGGGTATTGCGGATTGAACATTGAGGATTGAAGAATGAGGATTGATTATTGAGGATTGAGAATTTGGGACTGAGGATTGAAGATTGAGGATTGAGGATTGAAGATTGAGGATTGCGTATTGAGGATAGATCATTGATGATTGAGGATTGAGTATTGAGGATTGAGGATTGAGGATTGAGGACTGAGGATTGAGGATTGAGGATTGAAGGTTCAGTATTGAGGATTGAAGATTGAGAATTGAGGATTGAGGATTGAACATTGAGGACTGAGTGTTGAGGATTGAAGATTGAGGATTGCGTATTGAGGATAGAACATTGCGGATTGAGGATTGAGTATTGAGGATTAATGATTGAGGATTGAAGATTGAATATTGATGATTGAATATTGAGGATCGAGGATTGAGTGTTGTGGATTGAGGACGAGGACACAGGGTAGAGTATTGATGTTTGAGTTCTGAGGATTGAGGATTGAGGATTGAGAATTGAGGATTGAGGATTGACGATTGAGGATTGAGGATTGAGGATAGAGGATTGAGGATTGAAGGTTGAGGATTGCGTATTGAGGATAGAACATTGAGGATTGAGGATTGAGTATTGAGGATTGAGGATTGAGGATTGAAGATTGAATATTGATGATTGAAAATTGAGGATCGAGGATTGATCGTTGTGGATTGAGGACGAGGACTGAGGGTTGAGTGTTGATGTTTGAGGTCTGAGGATTGAGGAATGAGGATTGAGAATTGAGGGTTGAGGATTGAGGATTGGAGATTGAGGATTGGGTGTTGAGGATTGAAGAATGAGGATTGAGGATTGAGGATTGAGGATTGAGGATTGAAGATTGAGTATTGAGGATTGAAGATTGAGGATTGGGGATTGAGGATTGAGGATTGAGGATTGAGGATTGAGGATTGAGGATTGAGAATTGAGGATTGAGGATTGAGGATGGAAGATTGAGGATTGGGTATTGAGGATTGAAGAATGAGGATTGAGGATTGAGGATTGAGGATTGAGGATTGAGGATTGAGGATTGAAGACTGAGTATTGAGGATTGAAGGTTGACGATTGAGGATTCAGGATTGAGGATTGAAGATTGAGGATTGGGTATTGAGGATTGAAGAATGAGGATTGAGGATTGAGGATTGAGGATTGAGGATTGAGGATTGAGGATTGAGGATTGAGGGTTGAAGACTGAGTATTGAGGATTGAAGATTGAGGATTGAGGAGTGAGTATTGAAGATTGAGAATTTGAGACTGAGGATTGAAGATTGAGGATTGAGGATTGAGGTTTGAGGATTGAGGATTGAGGATTGAGGATTGAAGATTGGGGATTGGGTATTGAGGATTGAAGAATGAGGATTGAGTATTGAGGATTGAGGATTGAGGATTGAAGATTGAGTATTGAGGATTGAAGATTGACGATTGAGCATTGAGTACTGAGGATTGAGGATTGAGGATTGAGGATTGAGGATTGAAGATTGAGTATTGAGGATTGAAGACTGAGGATTGGGGATTGAGGATTGAGGATTGAGGATTGAAGATTGAGGATTGAGGATTGAGGATTGAGGGTTGAGGATTGAAGATTGAGGATTGGGTATTGAGGATTGAAGAATGAGGATTGAGTATTGAGTATTGAGGATTGAGGATTGAAGATTGAGTATTGAGGATTGAAGATTGTCGATTGAGGATTGAGGATTGAGGATTGAGGATTGAGGATTGAGGATTAAGGATTGGAGATTGAGTATTGAGTATTGAAGATTGAGGATTGAGGATTGAGGATTGAGGATTGAAGATTGAGGATTGCGTATTGAGGATAGAACATTGCGGATTGAGGATTGAGTATTGAGGATTGAGGATTGAGGATTGAAGGTTGAATATTGATGATTGAAGATTGAGGATCGAGGATTGAGTGTTGTGGATTGAGGACGAGGACTGAGGGTAGAGTATTGGTGCTTGAGGTCTGAGGATTGAGGATTGAGGATTGAGAATTGAGGATTGAGGATTGAGGATTGAAGATTGAGGATTGGGTGTTGAGGATTGAAGAATGAGGATTGAGGATTGAGGACTGAGGATTGAGGGTTGTGGATTGAGGACGAGGACTGAGGGTTGAGTATTGATGTTTGAAGTCTGAGGATTCAGGATTGAGAATTGAGAATTGGGGATTGAGGATTGAGGATTGAAGATTGAGGATTTGGTATTGAGGATTGAAGAATGAGGATTGAGGAGTGAGTACTGAGGATTGAGGATTGCAGATTGAGTATTGAGGATTGAAGATTGAGGACTGAGGATTGAGGATTGAGGATTGACGATTGAGGATTGAGGATTGAGGATTGAGGATTGAGGATCGAAGGTTGAGGATTCCGTATTGAGGATAGATCATTGGTGATTGAGGATTGAGTATTGAGGATTGAGGATTGAGGATTGAAGAATGAATATTGATGACTGAAGATTGAGGATCGAGGATTGAGCGTTGTGGATTGAGGACGAGGCCTGAGGGTTGAGTATTGATGTTTGAGGTCTGAGGATTGAGGAATGAGGACTTAGTGTTGTGGATTGAGGACGAGGACTGAGGGTTGAGTACTGATGTTTGAAGTCTGAGGATTCAGGATTGAGGATTGAGAATTGAGGATTGAGGATTGAGGATTGAAGATTGAGGATTCGGTATTGAGGATTGAAGAATGAGGATTGAGGATTGAGGATTGAGGATTGAAGATTGAATATTGATGATTGAAAATTGAGGATCGAGGATTGAGCGTTGTGGATTGAGGACGAGGCCTGAGAGATGAGTATTGATGTTTGAGGTCTGAGGATTGAGGATTGAGGATTGAGGATTGAGGATTGAGGATTGAGGATTGAGGATTGAAGATTGAGGATTGGGTATTGAGGATTGAAGAATGAGGATTGAGTATTGAGGATTGAGGATTGAGGATTGAAGATTGAGTATTGAGGATTGAAGATTGACGATTGAGGATTGAGGATTGAGGATTCGGTATTGAGGATTGAAGAATGAGGATTGAGGATTGAGGATTGAGGATTGAAGATTGAGGATTGAGGATTGAGGATTGAGGATTGAGGATTGAGGATTGAGGATTGAAGATTGAGGATTGGGTATTGAGGATTGAAGAATGAGGATTGAGTATTGAGGATTGAGGATTGAGGATTGAAGATTGAGTATTGAGGATTGAAGATTGACGATTGAGGATTGAGGATTGAGGATTGAGGATTGAGGATTGAGTATTGAGGATTGAAGATTGAGTATTGAGGATTGAAGATTGAGGAATGAGGATTGAGGATTGATGATTGAGGATTGAAGATTGCGGATTGAGCATTGAGGATTGAGGATTGAGGATTGAAGATTGAGGATTGGGTATTGAGGATTGAAGAATGAGGATTGAGTATTGAGTATTGAGGATTGAGGATTGAAGATTGAGTATTGAGGATTGAAGATTGTCGATTGAGGATTGAGGATTGAGGATTGAGGATTGAGGATTGAGGATTGAGGATTGGAGATTGAGTATTGAGTATTGAAGATTGAGGATTGAGGATTGAGGATTGAGGATTGAAGATTGAGGATTGCGTATTGAGGATAGAACATTGAGGATTGAGGATTGAGTATTGAGGATTGAGGATTGAGGATCGAAGGTTGAATACTGATGATTGAAGATTGAGGATCGAGGATTGAGTGTTGTGGATTGAGGACGAGGACTGAGGGTAGAGTATTGGTGTTTGAGGTCTGAGGATTGAGGATTGAGGATTGAGAATTGAGGATTGAGGATTGAGGATTGAAGTTTGAGGATTGGGTGTTGAGGATTGAAGAATGAGGATTGAGGATTGAGGACTGAGGATTGAGGGTTGTGGATTGAGGACGAGGACTGAGGGTTGAGTATTCATGTTTGAAGTCTGAGGATTCAGGATTGAGGATTGAGAATTGAGGATTGAGGATTGAGGATTGAAGATTGAGGATTCGGTATTGAGGATTGAAGAATGAGGATTGAGGAGTGAGTATTGAAGATTGAGGGTTTGGGACTGAGGATTGAAGATTGAGGATTGAGGATTGAGGATTGAGGATTGAGGATTGAGGATTGAGGATTGAAGATTGAGAATTGGGTATTGAGGATTGAAGAATGAGGATTGAGGATTGAGTATTGAGGATTGAGTATTGAAGATTGAGTATTCAGGATTGAAGATTGACGGTTGAGGATTGAGGATTGAAGATTGAGGATTCGGTATTGAGGATTGAAGAATGAGGATTGAGGAGTGAGGACTGAGGATTGAGGATTGCAGATTGAGTATTGAGGACTGAAGATTGAGGACTGAGGATTGAGGATTGAGGATTGACGATTGAGGATTGAGCGTTGTAGATTGAGGACGAGGACTGAGGGTTGAGTATTGATGTTTGAGGTCTGAGGATTGAGGAATGAGGATTGAGAATTGAGGATTGAAGATTGAGGATTGGGTATTGAGGATTGAAGA
Organism: Calliopsis andreniformis; assembly: GCF_051401765.1. Classification (NCBI taxonomy): domain Eukaryota; kingdom Metazoa; phylum Arthropoda; class Insecta; order Hymenoptera; family Andrenidae; genus Calliopsis; species Calliopsis andreniformis. Next base: position 4,025,030 of record NW_027480459.1, on the reverse strand, counting down.
ATGAGGATTGAGGATTGAGGATTGAGGATTGAGGATTGAGGGTTGAAGACTGAGTATTGAGGATTGAAGATTGAGGATTGAGGAGTGAGTATTGAAGATTGAGAATTTGGGACTGAGGATTGAAGATTGAGGATTGAGGATTGAGGTTTGAGGATTGAAGATTGAAGATTGAGGATTGAAGATTGAGGATTGGGTATTGAGGATTGAAGAATGAGGATTGAGTATTGAGGATAGAGGATTGAGGATTGAAGGTTGAGTATTGAGGATTGAAGATTGACGATTGAGGATTGAGTACTGAGGAGTGAGGATTGAGGATTGAGGATTGAGGATTGAAGATTGAGTATTGGAGATTGAAGATTGAGGATTGAGGATTCAGTATTGAGGATTGAGGATTGAAGATTGAGGATTGAGGATTGAGGATTGAGGATTGAGGATTGAAGATTGAGGATTGGGTATTGAGGATTGAAGAATGAGGATTGAGTATTGAGTATTGAGGATTGAGGATTGAAGATTGAGTATTGGAGATTGAAGATTGAGGATTGAGGATTGAGTATTGAGGATTGAGTATTGAGGATTGAGGATTGAGGATTGAGGACTGAGGATTGAGGATTGAGGATTGAAGGTTCAGTATTGAGGATTGAAGATTGAGAATTGAGGATTGAGGATTGAACATTGAGGACTGAGTGTTGAGGATTGAAGATTGAGGATTGCGTATTGAGGATAGAACATTGCGGATTGAGGATTGAGTATTGAGGATTAATGATTGAGGATTGAAGATTGAATATTGATGACTGAATATTGAGGATCGAGGATTGAGTGTTGTGGATTGAGGACGAGGACTCAGGGTAGAGTATTGATGTTTGAGTTCTGAGGATTGAGGATTGAGGATTGAGAATTGAGGATTGAGGATTGACGATTGAGGATTGAGGATTGAGGATAGAGGATTGAGGATTGAAGGTTGAGGATTGCGTATTGAGGATAGAACATTGAGGATTGAGGATTGAGTATTGAGGATTGAGGATTGAGGATTGAAGATTGAATATTGATGATTGAAAATTGAGGATCGAGGATTGATCGTTGTGGATTGAGGACGAGGACTGAGGGTTGAGTGTTGATGTTTGAGGTCTGAGGATTGAGGAATGAGGATTGAGAATTGAGGGTTGAGGATTGAGGATTGGAGATTGAGGATTGGGTGTTGAGGATTGAAGAATGAGGATTGAGGATTGAGGATTGAGGATTGAGGATTGAAGATTGAGTATTGAGGATTGAAGATTGAGGATTGGGGATTGAGGATTGAGGATTGAGGATTGAGGATTGAGGATTGAGGATTGAGAATTGAGGATTGAGGATTGAGGATGGAAGATTGAGGATTGGGTATTGAGGATTGAAGAATGAGGATTGAGGATTGAGGATTGAGGATTGAGGATTGAGGATTGAGGATTGAAGACTGAGTATTGAGGATTGAAGGTTGACGATTGAGGATTCAGGATTGAGGATTGAAGATTGAGGATTGGGTATTGAGGATTGAAGAATGAGGATTGAGGATTGAGGATTGAGGATTGAGGATTGAGGATTGAGGATTGAGGATTGAGGTTGAAGACTGAGTATTGAGGATTGAAGATTGAGGATTGAGGAGTGAGTATTGAAGATTGAGAATTTGAGACTGAGGATTGAAGATTGAGGATTGAGGATTGAGGTTTGAGGATTGAGGATTGAGGATTGAGGATTGAAGATTGGGGATTGGGTATTGAGGATTGAAGAATGAGGATTGAGTATTGAGGATTGAGGATTGAGGATTGAAGATTGAGTATTGAGGATTGAAGATTGACGATTGAGGATTGAGTACTGAGGATTGAGGATTGAGGATTGAGGATTGAGGATTGAAGATTGAGTATTGAGGATTGAAGACTGAGGATTGGGGATTGAGGATTGAGGATTGAGGATTGAAGATTGAGGATTGAGGATTGAGGATTGAGGGTTGAGGGTTGAAGATTGAGGATTGGGTATTGAGGATTGAAGAATGAGGATTGAGTATTGAGTATTGAGGATTGAGGATTGAAGATTGAGTATTGAGGATTGAAGATTGTCGATTGAGGATTGAGGATTGAGGATTGAGGATTGAGGATTGAGGATTAAGGATTGGAGATTGAGTATTGAGTATTGAAGATTGAGGATTGAGGATTGAGGATTGAGGATTGAAGATTGAGGATTGCGTATTGAGGATAGAACATTGCGGATTGAGGATTGAGTATTGAGGATTGAGGATTGAGGATTGAAGGTTGAATATTGATGATTGAAGATTGAGGATCGAGGATTGAGTGTTGTGGATTGAGGACGAGGACTGAGGGTAGAGTATTGGTGTTTGAGGTCTGAGGATTGAGGATTGAGGATTGAGAATTGAGGATTGAGGATTGAGGATTGAAGATTGAGGATTGGGTGTTGAGGATTGAAGAATGAGGATTGAGGATTGAGGACTGAGGATTGAGGGTTGTGGATTGAGGACGAGGACTGAGGGTTGAGTATTGATGTTTGAAGTCTGAGGATTCAGGATTGAGGATTGAGAATTGGGGATTGAGGATTGAGGATTGAAGATTGAGGATTCGGCATTGAGGATTGAAGAATGAGGATTGAGGAGTGAGTACTGAGGATTGAGGATTGCAGATTGAGTATTGAGGATTGAAGATTGAGGACTGAGGATTGAGGATTGAGGATTGACGATTGAGGATTGAGGATTGAGGATTGAGGATTGAGGATCGAAGGTTGAGGATTCCGTATTGTGGATAGATCATTGGTGATTGAGGATTGAGTATTGAGGATTGAGGATTGAGGATTGAAGAATGAATATTGATGACTGAAGATTGAGGATCGAGGATTGAGCGTTGTGGATTGAGGACGAGGCCTGAGGGTTGAGTATTGATGTTTGAGGTCTGAGGATTGAGGAATGAGGATTGAGAATTGAGGATTGAGGATTGAGGATTGAAGATTGAGGATTGGGTGTTGAGGATTGAAGAATGAGTATTGAGGATTGAGGATTGAGGACTTAGTGTTGTGGATTGAGGACGAGGACTGAGATTTGAGTACTGATGTTTGAAGTCTGAGGATTCAGGATTGAGGATTGAGAATTGAGGATTGAGGATTGAGGATTGAAGATTGAGGATTCGGTATTGAGGATTGAAGAATGAGGATTGAGGATTGAGGATTGAGGATTGAATATTGAATATTGATGATTGAAAATTGAGGATCGAGGATTGAGCGTTGTGGATTGAGGACGAGGCCTGAGAGATGAGTATTGATGTTTGAGGTCTGAGGATTGAGGAATGAGGATTGAGAATTGAGGATTGAGGATTGAGGATTCGGTATTGAGGATTGAAGAATGAGGATTGAGGATTGAGGATTGAGGATTGAAGATTGAGGATTGAGGACTGAGGATTGAGGATTGAGGATTGAGGATTGAGGATTGAAGATTGAGGATTGGGTATTGAGGATTGAAGAATGAGGATTGAGTATTGAGGATTGAGGATTGAGGATTGAAGATTGAGTATTGAGGATTGAAGATTGACGATTGAGGATTGAGGATTGAGGATTGAGGATTGAGGATTGAGTATTGAGGATTGAAGATTGAGTATTGAGGATTGAAGATTGAGGAATGAGGATTGAGGATTGATGATTGAGGATTGAAGATTGCGGATTGAGCATTGAGGATTGAGGATTGAGGATTGAAGATTGAGGATTGGGTATTGAGGATTGAAGAATGAGGATTGAGTATTGAGTATTGAGGATTGAGGATTGAAGATTGAGTATTGAGGATTGAAGATTGTCGATTGAGGATTGAGGATTGAGGATTGAGGATTGAGGATTGAGGATTGAGGATTGAGGATTGGAGATTGAGTATTGAGTATTGAAGATTGAGGATTGAGGATTGAGGATTGAGGATTGAAGATTGAGGATTGCGTATTGAGGATAGAACATTGAGGATTGAGGATTGAGTATTGAGGATTGAGGATTGAGGATCGAAGGTTGAATACTGATGATTGAAGATTGAGGATCGAGGATTGAGTGTTGTGGATTGAGGACGAGGACTGAGGGTAGAGTATTGGTGTTTGAGGTCTGAGGATTGAGGATTGAGGATTGAGAATTGAGGATTGAGGATTGAGGATTGAAGATTGAGGATTGGGTGTTGAGGATTGAAGAATGAGGATTGAGGATTGAGTTCTGAGGATTGAGGGTTGTGGATTGAGGACGAGGACTGAGGGTTGAGTATTCATGTTTGAAGTCTGAGGATTCAGGATTGAGGATTGAGAATTGAGGATTGAGGATTGAGGATTGAAGATTGAGGATTCGGTATTGAGGATTGAAGAATGAGGATTGAGGAGTGAGTATTGAAGATTGAGGGTTTGGGACCGAGGATTGAAGATTGAGGATTGAGGATTGAGGACTGAGGATTGAGGATTGAGGATTGAGGATTGAAGATTGAGAATTGGGTATTGAGGATTGAAGAATGAGGATTGAGGATCGAGTATTGAGGATTGAGTATTGAAGATTGAGTATTCAGGATTGAAGATTGACGATTGAGGATTGAGGATTGAAGATTGAGGATTCGGTATTGAGGATTGAAGAATGAGGATTGAGGAGTGAGGACTGAGGATTGAGGATTGCAGATTGAGTATTGAGGACTGAAGATTGAGGACTGAGGATTGAGGATTGAGGATTGACGATTGAGGATGGAGCGTTGTAGATTGAGGACGAGGACTGAGGGTTGAGTATTGATGTTTGAGGTCTGAGGATTGAGGAATGAGGATTGAGAATTGAGGGTTGAGGATTGAGGATTGAAGAGTGAGGATTGGGTGTTGAGGATTGAAGAATGAGGATTGGGGATTGAGGATTGAGGATTGAGGATTGAAGATTGAGTATTGAGGATTGAAGATTGAGGATTGAGGATTGATGATTGAGGATTGAGGATTGAGGATTGAGGATTGCGGATAGAAGATTGAGGATTGGGTATTGCGGATTGAACATTGAGGATTGAGGATTGAGGATTGAGGATTGAGGATTGAGGATTGAGAATTGAGGATTGAGGATTGAGGATTGAAGATTGAGGATTGGGTATTGAGGATTGAAGAATGAGGATTGAGGATTGAGGATTGCGGATTGAGGATTGAGGATTGAAGACTGAGTATTGAGGATTGAAGATTGAGGATTGAGGAGTGAGTGTTGAAGATTGAGGATTTGGGTCTGAGGATTGAAGATTGAGGATTGAGGATTGAGGATTGAGGATTGAGGATTGAGGATTGAGGATTGAAGATTGAGGATTGGGTATTGAGGATCGAGGATTGAGGATTGAGGATTGAGGATTGAAGATTGAGTACTGAGGATTGAAGGTTAAGATTGAGGATTGAGGATTGAGGACTGAGGATTGAGGATTGAGGATTGAAGGTTCAGTATTGAGGATTGAAGATTGAGAATTGAGGATTGAGGATTGAACATTGAGGACTGAGTGTTGAGGATTGAAGATTGAGGATAGCGTATTGAGGATAGAACATTGAGGATTGAGGATTGAGTATTGAGGATTGATGATTGAGGATTGAAGATTGAATATTGATGATTGAATATTGAGGATCGAGGATTGAGTGTTGTGGATTGAGGACGAGGACTGAGGGTAGAGTATTGATGTTTGAGGTCTGAGGATTGAGGATTGAGGATTGAGAATTGAGGATTGAGGATTGAGGATTGATGATTGAGGATTGGGTGTTGAGGATTGAAGAATGAGGATTGAGGATTGAGGATTGAGGATTGAGGATTGAGGATTGAGGATTGAGGATTGAGGATTGCGGATAGAAGATTGAGGATTGGGTATTGCGGATTGAACATTGAGGATTGAGGATTGAGGATTGAGGATTGAGGATTGAGGATTGAGAATTGAGTATTGAGGATTGAGGATTGACGACTGAGGATTGAGTACTGAGGATTGAGGATTGAGGATTGAGGATTGAGGATTGAAGATTGAGTATTGAGGATTGAAGACAGAAGATTGAGGATTGAGGATTGAGGATTGAGGATTGAAGATTGAGGATTGAGGATTGAGGATTGAGGATTGAGGATTGAAGATTGAGGATTGGGTATTGAGGATTGAAGAATGAGGATTGAGTATTGAGTATTGAGGATTGAGGATTGAAGATTGAGTATTGAGGATTGAAGGTTGTCGATTGAGGATTGAGGATTGAGGCTTGAGGATTGAGGATTGAGGATTGAGGATTGAAGATTGAGTATTGAAGATTGAATATTGATGATTGGAGATTGAGGATTGAGGATTGAAGATTGAGGATTGGGTATTGAGGATTGAAGAATGAGGATTGAGTATTGAGTATTGAGGATTGAGGATTGAAGATTGAGTATTGAGGATTGAAGATTGTCGATTGAGGATTGAGGATTGAGGATTGAGGATTGAGGATTGAGGATTGAGGATTGGAGATTGAGTATTGAGTATTGAAGATTGAGGGTTGAGGATTGAGGATTGAGGATTGAAGATTGAGGATTGCGTATTGAGGATAGAACATTGAGGATTGAGGATTGAGTATTGAGGATTGAGGATTGAGGATCGAAGGTTGAATACTGATGATTGAAGATTGAGGATCGAGGATTGAGTGTTGTGGATTGAGGACGAGGACTGAGGGTAGAGTATTGGTGTTTGAGGTCTGAGGATTGAGGATTGAGGATTGAGAATTGAGGATTGAGGATTGAGGATTGAAGATTGAGGATTGGGTGTTGAGGATTGAAGAATGAGGATTGAGGATTGAGGACTGAGGATTGAGGGTTGTGGATTGAGGACGAGGACTGAGGGTTGAGTATTCATGTTTGAAGTCTGAGGATTCAGGATTGAGGATTGAGAATTGAGGATTGAGGATTGAGGATTGAAGATTGAGGATTCGGTATTGAGGATTGAAGAATGAGGATTGAGGAGTGAGTATTGAAGATTGAGGGTTTGGGACTGAGGATTGAAGATTGAGGATTGAGGATTGAGGATTGAGGATTGAGGATTGAGGATTGAGGATTGAAGATTGAGAATTGGGTATTGAGGATTGAAGAATGAGGATTGAGGATTGAGTATTGAGGATTGAGTATTGAAGATTGAGTATTCAGGATTGAAGATTGACGATTGAGGATTGAGGATTGAAGATTGAGGATTCGGTATTGAGGATTGAAGAATGAGGATTGAGGAGTGAGGACTGAGGATTGAGGATTGCAGATTGAGTATTGAGGACTGAAGGTTGTCGATTGAGGATTGAGGATTGAGGATTGAGGATTGAGGATTGAGGATTGAGGATTGGAGATTGAGTATTGAGTATTGAAGATTGAGGATTGAGGATTGAGGATTGAGGATTGAAGATTGAGGATTGCGTATTGAGGATAGAACATTGCGGATTGAGGATTGAGTATTGAGGATTGAGGATTGAGGATTGAAGGTTGAATATTGATGATTGAAGATTGAGGATCGAGGATTGAGTGTTGGGGATTGAGGACGAGGACTGAGGGTAGAGTATTGGTGTTTGAGGTCTGAGGATTGAGGATTGAGGATTGAGAATTGAGGATTGAGGATTGAGGATTGAAGATTGAGGATTGGGTGTTGAGGATTGAAGAATGAGGATTGAGGATTGAGGCCTGAGGATTGAGGGTTGTGGATTGAGGACGAGGACTGAGGGTTGAGTATTGATGTTTGAAGTCTGAGGATTCAGGATTGAGGATTGAGAATTGAGGATTGAGGATTGCGGATAGAAGATTGAGGATTGGGTATTGCGGATTGAACATTGAGGATTGAAGAATGAGGATTGATTATTGAGGATTGAGAATTTGGGACTGAGGATTGAAGATTGAGGATTGAGGATTGAAGATTGAGGATTGCGTATTGAGGATAGATCATTGATGATTGAGGATTGAGTATTGAGGATTGAGGATTGAGGATTGAGGACTGAGGATTGAGGATTGAGGATTGAAGGTTCAGTATTGAGGATTGAAGATTGAGAATTGAGGATTGAGGATTGAACATTGAGGACTGAGTGTTGAGGATTGAAGATTGAGGATTGCGTATTGAGGATAGAACATTGCGGATTGAGGATTGAGTATTGAGGATTAATGATTGAGGATTGAAGATTGAATATTGATGATTGAATATTGAGGATCGAGGATTGAGTGTTGTGGATTGAGGACGAGGACTCAGGGTAGAGTATTGATGTTTGAGTTCTGAGGATTGAGGATTGAGGATTGAGAATTGAGGATTGAGGATTGACGATTGAGGATTGAGGATTGAGGATAGAGGATTGAGGATTGAAGGTTGAGGATTGCGTATTGAGGATAGAACACTGAGGATTGAGGATTGAGTATTGAGGATTGAGGATTGAGGATTGAAGATTGAATATTGATGATTGAAAATTGAGGATCGAGGATTGATCGTTGTGGATTGAGGACGAGGACTGAGGGTTGAGTGTTGATGTTTGAGGTCTGAGGATTGAGGAATGAGGATTGAGAATTGAGGGTTGAGGATTGAGGATTGGAGATTGAGGATTGGGTGTTGAGGATTGAAGAATGAGGATTGAGGATTGAGGATTGAGGATTGAGGATTGAAGATTGAGTATTGAGGATTGAAGATTGAGGATTGGGGATTGAGGATTGAGGATTGAGGATTGAGGATTGAGGATTGAGGATTGAGAATTGAGGATTGCGGATTGAGGATGGAAGATTGAGGATTGGGTATTGAGGATTGAAGAATGAGGATTGAGGATTGAGGATTGAGGATTGAGGATTGAGGATTGAGGATTGAAGACTGAGTATTGAGGATTGAAGGTTGACGATTGAGGATTCAGGATTGAGGATTGAAGATTGAGGATTGGGTATTGAGGATTGAAGAATGAGGATTGAGGATTGAGGATTGAGGATTGAGGATTGAGGGTTGAAGACTGAGTATTGAGGATTGAAGATTGAGGATTGAGGAGTGAGTATTGAAGATTGAGAATTTGAGACTGAGGATTGAAGATTGAGGATTGAGGATTGAGGTTTGAGGATTGAGGATTGAGGATTGAGGATTGAAGATTGGGGATTGGGTATTGAGGATTGAAGAATGAGGATTGAGTATTGAGGATTGAGGATTGAGGATTGAAGATTGAGTATTGAGGATTGAAGATTGACGATTGAGGATTGAGTACTGAGGATTGAGGATTGAGGATTGAGGATTGAGGATTGAAGATTGAGTATTGAGGATTGAAGACTGAGGATTGGGGATTGAGGATTGAGGATTGAGGATTGAAGATTGAGGATTGAGGATTGAGGATTGAGGGTTGAGGATTGAAGATTGAGGATTGGGTATTGAGGATTGAAGAATGAGGATTGAGTATTGAGTATTGAGGATTGAGGATTGAAGATTGAGTATTGAGGATTGAAGATTGTCGATTGAGGATTGAGGATTGAGGATTGAGGATTGAGGATTGAGGATTAAGGATTGGAGATTGAGTATTGAGTATTGAAGATTGAGGATTGAGGATTGAGGATTGAGGATTGAAGATTGAGGATTGCGTATTGAGGATAGAACATTGCGGATTGAGGATTGAGTATTGAGGATTGAGGATTGAGGATTGAAGGTTGAATATTGATGATTGAAGATTGAGGATCGAGGATTGAGTGTTGTGGATTGAGGACGAGGACTGAGGGTAGAGTATTGGTGTTTGAGGTCTGAGGATTGAGGATTGAGGATTGAGAATTGAGGATTGAGGATTGAGGATTGAAGATTGAGGATTGGGTGTTGAGGATTGAAGAATGAGGATTGAGGATTGAGGACTGAGGATTGAGGGTTGAAGATTGAGTATTGAGGATTGAAGATTGAGGATTGGGGATTGAGGATTGAGGATTGAGGATTGAGGATTGAGGATTGAGGATTGAGAATTGAGGATTGAGGATTGAGGATGGAAGATTGAGGATTGAGAATTGAGGATTGCGGATTGAGGATGGAAGATTGAGGGTTGGGTATTGAGGATTGAAGAATGAGGATTGAGGATTGAGGATTGAGGATTGAGGATTGAGGATTGAGGATTGAAGACTGAGTATTGAGGATTGAAGGTTGACGATTGAGGATTCAGGATTGAGGATTGAAGATTGAGGATTGGGTATTGAGGATTGAAGAATGAGGATTGAGGATTGAGGATTGAGGATTGAGGATTGAGGGTTGAAGACTGAGTATTGAGGATTGAAGATTGAGGATTGAGGAGTGAGTATTGAAGATTGAGAATTTGAGACTGAGGATTGAAGATTGAGGATTGAGGATTGAGGTTTGAGGATTGAGGATTGAGGATTGAGGATTGAAGATTGGGGATTGGGTATTGAGGATTGAAGAATGAGGATTGAGTATTGAGGATTGAGGATTGAGGATTGAAGATTGAGTATTGAGGATTGAAGATTGACGATTGAGGATTGAGTACTGAGGATTGAGGATTGAGGATTGAGGATTGAGGATTGAAGATTGAGTATTGAGGATTGAAGACTGAGGATTGGGGATTGAGGATTGAGGATTGAGGATTGAAGATTGAGGATTGAGGATTGAGGATTGAGGGTTGAGGATTGAAGATTGAGGATTGGGTATTGAGGATTGAAGAATGAGGATTGAGTATTGAGTATTGAGGATTGAAGATTGAGTATTGAGGATTGAAGATTGTCGATTGAGGATTGAGGATTGAGGATTGAGGATTGAGGATTGAGGATTAAGGATTGGAGATTGAGTATTGAGTATTGAAGATTGAGGATTGAGGATTGAGGATTGAGGATTGAAGATTGAGGATTGCGTATTGAGGATAGAACATTGCGGATTGAGGATTGAGTATTGAGGATTGAGGATTGAGGATTGAAGGTTGAATATTTATGATTGAAGATTGAGGATCGAGGATTGAGTGTTGTGGATTGAGGACGAGGACTGAGGGTAGAGTATTGGTGTTTGAGGTCTGAGGATTGAGGATTGAGGATTGAGAATTGAGGATTGAGGATTGAGGATTGAAGATTGAGGATTGGGTGTTGAGGATTGAAGAATGAGGATTGAGGATTGAGGACTGAGGATTGAGGGTTGTGGATTGAGGACGAGGACTGAGGGTTGAGTATTGATGTTTGAAGTCTGAGGATTCAGGATTGAGGATTGAGAATTGGGGATTGAGGATTGAGGATTGAAGATTGAGGATTCGGTATTGAGGATTGAAGAATGAGGATTGAGGAGTGAGTACTGAGGATTGAGGATTGCAGATTGAGTATTGAGGATTGAAGATTGAGGACTGAGGATTGAGGATTGAGGATTGACGATTGACGATTGAGGATTGAGGATTGAGGATTGAGGATCGAAGGTTGAGGATTCCGTATTGAGGATAGATCATTGGTGATTGAGGATTGAGTATTGAGGATTGAGGATTGAGGATTGAAGAATGAATATTGATGACTGAAGATTGAGGATCGAGGATTGAGCGTTGTGGATTGAGGACGAGGCCTGAGGGTTGAGTATTGATGCTTGAGGTCTGAGGATTGAGGAATGAGGATTGAGAATTGAGGATTGAGGATTGAGGATTGAAGATTGAGGATTGGGTGTTGAGGATTGAAGAATGAGTATTGAGGATTGAGGATTGAGGACTTAGTGTTGTGGATTGAGGACGAGGACTGAGGGTTGAGTACTGATGTTTGAAGTCTGAGGATTCAGGATTGAGGATTGAGAATTGAGGATTGAGGATTGAGGATTGAAGATTGAGGATTCGGTATTGAGGATTGAAGAATGAGGATTGAGGATTGAGGATTGAGGATTGAAGATTGAATATTGATGATTGAAAATTGAGGATCGAGGATTGAGCGTTGTGGATTGAGGACGAGGCCTGAGAGATGAGTATTGATGTTTGAGGTCTGAGGATTGAGGAATGAGGATTGAGAATTGAGGATTGAGGATTGAGGATTCGGTATTGAGGATTGAAGAATGAGGATTGAGGATTGAGGATTGAGGATTGAAGATTGAGGATTGAGGATTGAGGATTGAGGATTGAGGATTGAGGATTGAGGATTGAAGATTGAGGATTGGGTATTGAGGATTGAAGAATGAGGATTGAGTATTGAGGATTGAGGATTGAGGATTGAAGATTGAGTATTGAGGATTGAAGATTGACGATTGAGGATTGAGGATTGAGGATTGAGGATTGAGGATTGAGTATTGAGGATTGAAGATTGAGTATTGAGGATTGAAGATTGAGGAATGAGGATTGAGGATTGATGATTGAGGATTGAAGATTGCGGATTGAGCATTGAGGATTGAGGATTGAGGATTGAAGATTGAGGATTGGGTATTGAGGATTGAAGAATGAGGATTGAGTATTGAGTATTGAGGATTGAGGATTGAAGATTGAGTATTGAGGATTGAAGATTGTCGATTGAGGATTGAGGATTGAGGATTGAGGATTGAGGATTGAGGATTGAGGATTGGAGATTGAGTATTGAGTATTGAAGATTGAGGATTGAGGATGGAGGATTGAGGATTGAAGATTGAGGATTGCGTATTGAGGATAGAACATTGAGGATTGAGGATTGAGTATTGAGGATTGAGGATTGAGGATCGAAGGTTGAATACTGATGATTGAAGATTGAGGATCGAGGATTGAGTGTTGTGGATTGAGGACGAGGACTGAGGGTAGAGTATTGGTGTTTGAGGTCTGAGGATTGAGGATTGAGGATTGAGAATTGAGGATTGAGGATTGAGGATTGAAGATTGAGGATTGGGTGTTAAGGATTGAAGAATGAGGATTGAGGATTGAGGACTGAGGATTGAGGGTTGTGGATTGAGGACGAGGACTGAGGGTTGAGTATTCATGTTTGAAGTCTGAGGATTCAGGATTGAGGATTGAGAATTGAGGATTGAGGATTGAGGATTGAAGATTGAGGATTCGGTATTGAGGATTGAAGAATGAGGATTGAGGAGTGAGTATTGAAGATTGAGGGTTTGGGACCGAGGATTGAAGATTGAGGATTGAGGATTGAGGACTGAGGATTGAGGATTGAGGATTGAGGATTGAGGATTGAGGATTGAGTATTGAGGATTGAAGATTGAGTATTGAGGATTGAAGATTGAGGAATGAGGATTGAGGATTGATGATTGAGGATTGAAGATTGCGGATTGAGCATTGAGGATTGAGGATTGAGGATTGAAGATTGAGGATTGGGTATTGAGGATTGAAGAATGAGGATTGAGTATTGAGTATTGAGGATTGAGGATTGAAGATTGAGTATTGAGGATTGAAGATTGTCGATTGAGGATTGAGGATTGAGGATTGAGGATTGAGGATTGAGGATTGAGGATTGGAGATTGAGTATTGAGTATTGAAGATTGAGGATTGAGGATTGAGGATTGAGGATTGAAGATTGAGGATTGCGTATTGAGGATAGAACATTGAGGATTGAGGATTGAGTATTGAGGATTGAGGATTGAGGATCGAAGGTTGAATACTGATGATTGAAGATTGAGGATCGAGGATTGAGTGTTGTGGATTGAGGACGAGGACTGAGGGTAGAGTATTGGTGTTTGAGGTCTGAGGATTGAGGATTGAGGATTGAGAATTGAGGATTGAGGATTGAGGATTGAAGATTGAGGATTGGGTGTTGAGGATTGAAGAATGAGGATTGAGGATTGAGGACTGAGGATTGAGGGTTGTGGATTGAGGACGAGGACTGAGGGTTGAGTATTCATGTTTGAAGTCTGAGGATTCAGGATTGAGGATTGAGAATTGAGGATGGAGGATTGAGGATTGAAGATTGAGGATTCGGTATTGAGGATTGAAGAATGAGGATTGAGGAGTGAGTATTGAAGATTGAGGGTTTGGGACCGAGGATTGAAGATTGAGGATTGAGGATTGAGGACTGAGGATTGAGGATTGAGGATTGAGGATTGAAGATTGAGAATTGGGTATTGAGGATTGAAGAATGAGGATTGAGGATCGAGTATTGAGGATTGAGTATTGAAGATTGAGTATTCAGGATTGAAGATTGACGATTGAGGATTGAGGATTGAAGATTGAGGATTCGGTATTGAGGATTGAAGAATGAGGATTGAGGAGTGAGGACTGAGGATTGAGGATTGCAGATTGAGTATTGAGGACTGAAGATTGAGGACTGAGGATTGAGGATTGAGGATTGACGATTGAGGATTGAGCGTTGTAGATTGAGGACGAGGACTGAGGGTTGAGTATTGATGTTTGAGGTCTGAGGATTGAGGAATGAGGATTGAGAATTGAGGGTTGAGGATTGAGGATTGAAGATTGAGGATTGGGTGTTGAGGATTGAAGAATGAGGATTGGGGATTGAGGATTGAGGATTGAGGATTGAAGATTGAGTATTGAGGATTGAAGATTGAGGATTGAGGATTGATGATTGAGGATTGAGGATTGAGGATTGAGGATTGCGGATAGAAGATTGAGGATTGGGTATTGCGGATTGAACATTGAGGATTGAGGATTGAGGATTGAGGAATGAGGATTGAGGATTGAGAATTGAGGATTGAGGATTGAGGATTGAAGATTGAGGATTGGGTATTGAGGATTGAAGAATGAGGATTGAGGATTGAGGATTGCGGATTGAGGATTGAGGATTGAAGACTGAGTATTGAGGATTGAAGATTGAGGATTGAGGAGTGAGTGTTGAAGATTGAGGATTTGGGTCTGAGGATTGAAGATTGAGGATTGAGGATTGAGGATTGAGGATTGAGGATTGAGGATTGAGGATTGAAGATTGAGGATTGGGTATTGAGGATCGAGGATTGAGGATTGAGGATTGAGGATTGAAGATTGAGTACTGAGGATTGAAGGTTAAGATTGAGGATTGAGGATTGAGGACTGAGGATTGAGGATTGAGGATTGAAGGTTCAGTATTGAGGATTGAAGATTGAGAATTGAGGATTGAGGATTGAACATTGAGGACTGAGTGTTGAGGATTGAAGATTGAGGATAGCGTATTGAGGATAGAACATTGAGGATTGAGGATTGAGTATTGAGGATTGATGATTGAGGATTGAAGATTGAATATTGATGATTGAATATTGAGGATCGAGGATTGAGTGTTGTGGATTGAGGACGAGGACTGAGGGTAGAGTATTGATGTTTGAGGTCTGAGGATTGAGGATTGAGGATTGAGAATTGAGGATTGAGGATTGAGGATTGATGATTGAGGATTGGGTGTTGAGGATTGAAGAATGAGGATTGAGGATTGAGGATTGAGGATTGAGGATTGAGGATTGAGGATTGAGGATTGAGGATTGCGGATAGAAGATTGAGGATTGGGTATTGCGGATTGAACATTGAGGATTGAGGATTGAGGATTGAGGATTGAGGATTGAGGATTGAGAATTGAGTATTGAGGATTGAGGATTGACGACTGAGGATTGAGTACTGAGGATTGAGGATTGAGGATTGAGGATTGAGGATTGAAGATTGAGTATTGAGGATTGAAGACAGAGGATTGAGGATTGAGGATTGAGGATTGAGGATTGAAGATTGAGGATTGAGGATTGAGGATTGAGGATTGAGGATTGAAGATTGAGGATTGGGTATTGAGGATTGAAGAATGAGGATTGAGTATTGAGTATTGAGGATTGAGGATTGAAGATTGAGTATTGAGGATTGAAGGTTGTCGATTGAGGATTGAGGATTGAGGATTGAAGGTTGAGGATTCCGTATTGAGGATAGATCATTGATGATTGAGGATTGAGTATTGAGGATTGAGGATTGAGGATTGAAGATTGAATATTGATGATTGAAGATTGAGGATCGAGGATTGAGCGTTGTGGATTGAGGACGAGGCCTGAGGGTTGAGTATTGATGTTTGAGGTCTGAGGATTGAGGAATGAGGATTGAGAATTGAGGATTGAGGATTGAGGATTGAAGATTGAGGATTGGGTGTTGAGGATTGAAGAATGAGTATTGAGGATTGAGGATTGAGGATTTAGTGTTGTGGATTGAGGACGAGGACTGAGGGTTGAGTATTGATGTTTGAAGTCTGAGGATTCAGGATTGGGGATTGAGAATTGAGGATTGAGAATTGAGGATTGAAGATTGAGGATTCGGTATTGAGGATTGAAGAATGAGGATTGAGGGTTGAGGATTGAGGATTGAAGATTGTATATTGATGATTGAAAATTGAGGATCGAGGATTGAGCGTTGTGGATTGAGGACGAGGCCTGAGGGTTGAGTATTGATGTTTGAGGTCTGACGGTTGAGGAATGAGGATTGAGGGTTGAGGATTGAAGATTGAGGATTGAGGATTGAGGATTGAAGATTGAGGATTGAAGATTGAGGATTGAGGAGTGAGTATTGAAGATTGAGGATTTGGGACTGAGGATTGAAGATTGAGGATTGAGGATTGAGGACTGAGGATTGAGGATTGAGGATTGAGGATTGAAGATTGAGGATTGGGTATTGAGGATTGAAGAATGAGGATTGAGGATTGAGGATTGAGGATTGAGGATTGAGGATTGAGGATTGAGGATTGATGATTGAGGATTGAAGAATGAGGATTGAGTATTGAGTATTGAGGATTGAGTATTGACGATTGAGTATTGAGGATTGAAGATTGACGGTTGAGGATTGAGGATTGGGTATTGAGGATTGAAGAATGAGGATTGAGGATAGAGGATTGAGGATTGAGGATTGAGGATTGAAGATTGAGGATTGAGGATTGCGGATAGAAGGTTGAGGATTGAGGATTGAGAATTGAGGATTGAGGATTGAGGATTGAAGATTGAGGATTGGGTATTGAGGATTGAAGAATGAGGATTGAGGATTGAGGATTGCGGATTGAGGATTGAGGATTGAAGACTGAGTATTGAGGATTGAAGATTGAGGATTGCGGAGTGAGTATTGAAGTTTGAGGATTTGGGGCTGAGGATTGAAGATTGAGGATTGAGGATTGAGGATTGAGGATTGAGGATTGAGGATTGAGGATTGAGGATTGAAGATTGAGGATTGGGTATTGAGGATTGAAGAATGAGGATTGAGGATTGAGGATTGAAGATAGAGGATTGGGTATTGAGGATTGAAGAATGAGGATTGAGGATTGAGGATTGAGGATTGAGGATTGAGGATTGAAGACTGAGTATTGAGGATTGAAGATTGACGATTGAGGATTGAGGATTGAGGATTGAAGATTGAGGATTGGGTATTGAGGATTGAAGAATGAGGATTGAGGATTGAGGATTGAGGATTGAGGGTTGAGGGTTGAAGACTGAGTATTGAGGATTGAAGATAGAGGATTGAGGAGTGAGTATTGAAGATTGAGAATTTGGGACTGAGGATTGAAGATTGAGGATTGAGGATTGAGGTTTGAGGATTGAGGATTGAGGATTGAGGATTGAAGATTGAGGATTGGGTATTGAGGATTGAAGAATGAGTATTGAGTATTGAGGATTGAGGATTGAGGATTGAAGATTGAGTATTGAGGATTGAAGATTGACGATTGAGGATTGAGTACTGAGGATTGAGGATTGAGGATTGAGGATTGAGGATTGAAGATTGAGTATTGAGGATTGAAGATTGAGGATTGAGGATTGAGGATTGAGGATTGAGGATTGAAGATTGAGGATTGAGGATTGAGGATTGAGGATTGAGGATTGAAGATTGAGGATTGGGTATTGAGGATTGAAGAATGAGGATTGAGTATTGAGTATTGAGGATTGAGGATTGAAGATTGAGTACTGAGGATTGAAGATTGTCGATTGAGGATTGAGAATTGAGGATTGAGGATTGAGGATTGAGGATTGAGGATTGAGGATTGGAGATTGAGTATTGAGTATTGAAGATTGAGGATTGAGGATTGAGGATTGAGGATTGAAGATTGACGATTGAGGATTGAGGATTGAGGATTGAGGATTGAGGATTGAGGATTGAGGATTGAGGATTGAAGATTGAGTATTGAGGATTGAAGATTGAGGATTGAGGATTGAGGATTGAGGATAGAGGATTGAAGATTGAGGATTGAGGATTAAGGATTGAGGATTGAGGATTGAAGATTGAGGATTGGGTATTGAGGATTGAAGAATGAGGATTGAGTATTGAGGATTGAGGATTGAGAATTGAGGATTGAGGATTGAGGATTGAAGATTGAGGATTGGGTATTGAGGATTGAAGAATGAGGATTGAGGATTGAGGATTGAGGATTGAGGATTGAGGATTGAAGACTGAGTATTGAGGATTGAAGATTGACGATTGAGGATTGAGGATTGAGGATTGGAGATTGAGGATTGGTTATTAAGGATTGAAGAATGAGGATTGAGGATTGAAGATTGAGTATTGAGGATTGAAGATTGACGATTGAGGATTGAGGATTGAGGATTGGAGATTGAGGATTGGGTATTGAGGATTGAAGAATGAGGATTGAGGATTGAGGATTGAGGATTGAGGATTGAGGATTGAGGGTTGAAGACTGAGTATTGAGGGTTGGGTATTGAGGATTGAAGAATGAGGATTGAGTATTGAGGATTGAGGATTGAGGTTGAAGATTGAGTATTGAGGATTGAAGATTGACGATTGAGGATTGAGGATTGAGGATTGAGGATTGAGGATTGAGGATTGAGGATTGAGGATTGAAGATTGAGTATTGAGGATTGAAGATTGAGGATTGAGGATTGAGGATTGAGGATTGAGGATTGGAGATTGAGTATTGAGTATTGAAGATTGAGGATTGAGGATTGAGGATTGAGGATTGAAGATTGAGGATTGCGTATTGAGGATAGAACATTGCGGATTGAGGATTGAGTATTGAGGATTGAGGATTGAGGATTGAAGGTTGAATATTGATGATTGAAGATTGAGGATCGAGGATTGAGTGTTGTGGATTGAGGACGAGGACTGAGGGTAGAGTATTGGTGTTTGAGGTCTGAGGATTGAGGATTGAGGATTGAGAATTGAGGATTGAGAATTGAGGATTGAAGATTGAGGATTGGGTGTTGAGGATTGAAGAATGAGGATTGAGGATTGAGGACTGAGGATTGAGGGTTGTAGATTGAGGACGAGGACAGAGGGTTGAGTATTGATGTTTGAAGTCTGAGGATTCAGGATTGAGAATTGAGAATTGAGGATTGAGGATTGCGGATAGAAGATTGAGGATTGGGTATTGCGGATTGAACATTGAGGATTGAAGAATGAGGATTGAGTATTGAGGATTGAGAATTTGGGACTGAGGATCGAAGATTGAGGATTGAGGATTGAAGATTGAGGATTCCGTATTGAGGATAGATCATTGATGATTGAGGATTGAGTATTGAGGATTGAGGATTGAGGATTGAGGACTGAGGATTGAGGATTGAGGATTGAAGGTTCAGTATTGAGGATTGAAGATTGAGAATTGAGGATTGAGGATTGAACATTGAGGACTGAGTGTTGAGGATTGAAGATTGAGGATTGCGTATTGAGGATAGAACATTGAGGATTGAGGATTGAGTATTGAGGATTAATGATTGAGGATTGAAGATTGTATATTGATGATTGAATATTGAGGATCGAGGATTGAGTGTTGTGGATTGAGGACGAGGACTCAGGGTAGAGTATTGATGTTTGAGGTCTGAGGATTGAGGATTGAGGATTGAGAATTGAGGATTGAGGATTGAGGATTGAAGATTGAGGATTGGGTGTTGAGGATTGAAGAATGAGGATTGAGGATTGAGGATTGAGGATTGAGGATTGCAGATTGAGTATTGAGGATTGAAGATTGAGGACTAAGGATTGAGGATTGAGGATTGACGATTGAGGATTGAGGATTGAGGATTGAGGATTGAGGATTGAAGGTTGAGGATTGCGTATTGAGGATAGAACATTGAGGATTGAGGATTGAGTATTGAGGATTGAGGATTGAGGATTGAAGATTGAATATTGATGATTGAAAATTGAGGATCGAGGATTGAGCGTTGTGGATTGAGGACGAGGACTGAGGGTTGAATATTGATGTTTGAGGTCTGAGGATTGAGGAATGAGGATTGAGAATTGAGGGTTGAGGATTGAGGATTGGAGATTGAGGATTGGGTGTTGAGGATTGAAGAATGAGGATTGAGGATTGAGGATTGAGGATTGAGGATTGAAGATTGAGTATTGAGGATTGAAGATTGAGGATTGAGGATTGAGGATTGAGGATTGAGGATTGAGGATTGAGGATTGAGGATTGAGAATTGAGGATTGAGGATTGAGGATTGAAGATTGAGGATTGGGTATTGAGGATTGAAGAATGAGGATTGAGGATTGAGGATTGAGGATTGAGGATTGAGGATTGAGGATTGAAGACTGAGTATTGAGGATTGAAGATTGACGATTGAGGATTGAGGATTGAGGATTGAAGATTGAGGATTGGGTATTGAGGATTGAAGAATGAGGATTGAGGATTGAGGATTGAGGATTGAGGATTGAGTGTTGAAGACTGAGTATTGAGGATTGAAGATTGAGGATTGAGGAGTGAGTATTGAAGATTGAGAATTTGGGACTGAGGATTGAAGATTGAGGATTGAGGATTGAGGTTTGAGGATTGAGGATTGAGGATTGAAGATTGAAGATTGGGGATTGGGTATTGAGGATTGAAGAATGAGGATTGAGTATTGAGGATTGAGGACTGAGGATTGAAGATTGAGTATTGAGGATTGAGGATTGACGACTGAGGATTGAGTACTGAGGATTGAGGATTGAGGATTGAGGATTGAGGATTGAAGATTGAGTATTGAGGATTGAATACAGAGGATTGAGGATTGAGGATTGAGGATTGAGGATTGAAGATTGAGGATTGAGGATTGAGGATTGAGGATTGAGGATTGAGGATTGAGGATTGAGGATTGAGGATTGAAGACTGAGTATTGAGGATTGAAGATTGACGATTGAGGATTGAGGATTGAGGATTGAAGATTGAGGATTGGGTATTGAGGATTGAAGAATGAGGATTGAGGATTGAGGATTGAGGATTGAGGATTGAGTGTTGAAGACTGAGTATTGAGGATTGAAGATTGAGGATTGAGGAGTGAGTATTGAAGATTGAGAATTTGGGACTGAGGATTGAAGATTGAGGATTGAGGATTGAGGTTTGAGGATTGAGGATTGAGGATTGAAGATTGAAGATTGGGGATTGGGTATTGAGGATTGAAGAATGAGGATTGAGTATTGAGGATTGAGGACTGAGGATTGAAGATTGAGTATTGAGGATTGAGGATTGACTACTGAGGATTGAGTACTGAGGATTGAGGATTGAGGATTGAGGATTGAGGATTGAAGATTGAGTATTGAGGATTGAATACAGAGGATTGAGGATTGAGGATTGAGGATTGAGGATTGAAGATTGAGGATTGAGGATTGAGGATTGAGGATTGAGGGTTGAGGATTGAAGATTGAGGATTGGGTATTGAGGATTGAAGAATGAGGATTGAGTATTGAGTATTGAGGATTGAGGATTGAAGATTGAGTATTGAGGATTGAAGATTGTCGATTGAGGATTGAGGATTGAGGATTAAGGATTGAGGATTGAGGATTGAGGATTGAGGATTGAGTATTGAAGATTGAATATTGATGATTGGAGATTGAGTATTGAGTATTGAAGAATGAGGATTGGGGATTGAGGATTGACGATTGAAGATTGAATATTGATGATTGAAAATTGAGGATCGAGGATTGAGCGTTGTGGATTGAGGACGAGGCCTGAGGGTTGAGTATTGATGCTTGAGGTCTGAGGATTGAGGAATGAGTATTGAAGATTGAGGATTGGGTATTGAGGATTGAAGAATGAGGATTGAGTATTGAGGATTGAGGATTGAGAATTGAGGATTGAGGATTGAGGAATGAAGATTGAGGATTGGGTATTGAGGATTGAAGAATGAGGATTGAGGATTGAGGATTGAGGATTGAGGATTGAGGATTGAAGACTGAGTATTGAGGATTGAAGATTGACGATTGAGGATTGAGGATTGAGGATTGGAGATTGAGGATTGGTTATTGAGGATTGAAGAATGAGGATTGAGGATTGAAGACTGAGTATTGAGGATTGAAGATTGACGATTGAGGATTGAGGATTGAGGATTGGAGATTGAGGATTGGGTATTGAGGATTGAAGAATGAGGATTGAGGATTGAGGATTGAGGATTGAGGATTGAGGATTGAGGGTTGAAGACTGAGTATTGAGGGTTGGGTATTGAGGATTGAAGAATGAGGATTGAGTATTGAGGATTGAGGATTGAGGTTGAAGATTGAGTATTGAGGATTGAAGATTGACGATTGAGGATTGAGGATTGAGGATTGAGGATTGAGGATTGAGGATTGAGGATTGAGGATTGAAGATTGAGTATTGAGGATTGAAGATTGAGGATTGAGGATTGAGGATTGAGGATTGAGGATTGGAGATTGAGTATTGAGTATTGAAGATTGAGGATTGAGGATTGAGGATTGAGGATTGAAGATTGAGGATTGCGTATTGAGGATAGAACATTGCGGATTGAGGATTGAGTATTGAGGATTGAGGATTGAGGATTGAAGGTTGAATATTGATGATTGAAGATTGAGGATCGAGGATTGAGTGTTGTGGATTGAGGACGAGGACTGAGGGTAGAGTATTGGTGTTTGAGGTCTGAGGATTGAGGATTGAGGATTGAGAATTGAGGATTGAGAATTGAGGATTGAAGATTGAGGATTGGGTGTTGAGGATTGAAGAATGAGGATTGAGGATTGAGGACTGAGGATTGAGGGTTGTGGATTGAGGACGAGGACAGAGGGTTGAGTATTGATGTTTGAAGTCTGAGGATTCAGGATTGAGAATTGAGAATTGAGGATTGAGGATTGCGGATAGAAGATTGAGGATTGGGTATTGCGGATTGAACATTGAGGATTGAAGAATGAGGATTGAGTATTGAGGATTGAGAATTTGGGACTGAGGATCGAAGATTGAGGATTGAGGATTGAAGATTGAGGATTCCGTATTGAGGATAGATCATTGATGATTGAGGATTGAGTATTGAGGATTGAGGATTGAGGATTGAGGACTGAGGATTGAGGATTGAGGATTGAAGGTTCAGTATTGAGGATTGAAGATTGAGAATTGAGGATTGAGGATTGAACATTGAGGACTGAGTGTTGAGGATTGAAGATTGAGGATTGCGTATTGAGGATAGAACATTGAGGATTGAGGATTGAGTATTGAGGATTAATGATTGAGGATTGAAGATTGTATATTGATGATTGAATATTGAGGATCGAGGATTGAGTGTTGTGGATTGAGGACGAGGACTCAGGGTAGAGTATTGATGTTTGAGGTCTGAGGATTGAGGATTGAGGATTGAGAATTGAGGATTGAGGATTGAGGATTGAAGATTGAGGATTGGGTGTTGAGGATTGAAGAATGAGGATTGAGGATTGAGGATTGAGGATTGAGGATTGCAGATTGAGTATTGAGGATTGAAGATTGAGGACTAAGGATTGAGGATTGAGGATTGACGATTGAGGATTGAGGATTGAGGATTGAGGATTGAGGATTGAAGGTTGAGGATTGCGTATTGAGGATAGAACATTGAGGATTGAGGATTGAGTATTGAGGATTGAGGATTGAGGATTGAAGATTGAATATTGATGATTGAAAATTGAGGATCGAGGATTGAGCGTTGTGGATTGAGGACGAGGACTGAGGGTTGAATATTGATGTTTGAGGTCTGAGGATTGAGGAATGAGGATTGAGAATTGAGGGTTGAGGATTGAGGATTGGAGATTGAGGATTGGGTGTTGAGGATTGAAGAATGAGGATTGAGGATTGAGGATTGAGGATTGAGGATTGAAGATTGAGTATTGAGGATTGAAGATTGAGGATTGAGGATTGAGGATTGAGGATTGAGGATTGAGGATTGAGGATTGAGGATTGAGAATTGAAGATTGAGGATTGGGTATTGAGGATTGAAGAATGAGGATTGAGTATTGAGTATTGAGGATTGAGGATTGAAGATTGAGTATTGAGGATTGAAGATTGTCGATTGAGGATTGAGGATTGAGGATTGAGGATTGAGGATTGAGGATTGAGGATTGAGGATTGAGTATTGAAGATTGAATATTGATGATTGGAGATTGAGTATTGAGTATTGAAGAATGAGGATTGGGGATTGAGGATTGAGGATTGAAGATTGAATATTGATGATTGAAAATTGAGGATCGAGGATTGAGCGTTGTGGATTGAGGACGAGGCCTGAGGGTTGAGTATTGATGCTTGAGGTCTGAGGATTGAGGAATGAGTATTGAAGATTGAGGATTTGGGTCTGAGGATTGAAGATTGAGGATTGAGGATTGAGGATTGAGGATTCAGAATTGAGTATTGAGGATTGAGGATTGAGGATTGAGGATTGAGGATTGAGGATTGGAGATTGAGTATTGAGTATAGAAGATTGAGGATTGAGGATTGAGGATTGAGGATTGAAGATTGAGGATTGCGTATTGAGGATAGAACATTGCGGATTGAGGATTGAGTATTGAGGATTGAGGATTGAGGATTGAAGGTTGAGGATTCGGTATTGAGGATTGAAGAATGAGGATTGAGGAGTGAGTACTGAGGATTGAGGATTGCAGATTGAGTATTGAGGATTAAAGATTGAGGACTGAGGATTGAGGATTGAGGATTGACGATTGAGGATTGAGGATTGAGGATTGAGGATTGAGGATTGAAGGTTGAGGATTCCGTATTGAGAATAGATCATTGATGATTGAGGATTGAGTATTGAGGATTGAGGAATGTGGATTGAAGATTGAGGATCGAGGATTGAGCGTTGTGGATTGAGGACGAGGCCTGAGGGTTGAGTATTGATGTTTGAGGTCTGAGGATTGAGGAATGAGGATTGAGAATTGAGGATTGAGGATTGAGGATTGAAGATTGAGGATTGGGTGTTGAGGATTGAAGAATGAGTATTGAGGATTGAGGATTGAGGATTTAGTGTTGTGGATTGAGGACGAGGACTTAGGGTTGAGTATTGATGTTTGAAGTCTGAGGATTCAGGATTGAGGATTGAGAATTGAGGATTGAGGATTGAGGATTGAAGATTGAGGATTCGGTATTGAGGATTGAAGAGTGAGGATTGAGGATTGAGGATTGAGGATTGAAGATTGAATATTGATGATTGAAAGTTGAGGATCGAGGATTGAGCGTTGTGGATTGAGGACGAGGCCTGAGGGTTGAGTATTGATGTTTGAGGTCTGAGGGTTGAGGAATGAGGATTCAGGATTGAGGATTGAAGATTGAGGATTGAGGATTGAGGATTGAAGATTGAGGATTGAAGATTGAGGATTGAGGAGTGAGTATTGAAGATTGAGGATTTGGGACTGAGGATTGAAGATTGAGGATTGAGGATTGAGGACTGAGGATTGAGGATTGAGGATTGAGGATTGAGGATTGAAGACTGAGTATTGAGGATTGAAGATTGACGATTGAGGATTGAGGATTGAGGATTGAAGATTGAGGATTGGGTATTGAGGATTGAAGAATGAGGATTGAGGATTGAGGATTGAGGATTGAGTATTGAGGGTTGAAGACTGAGAATTGAGGATTGAAGATTGAGGATTGAGGAGTGAGTATTGAAGATTGAGAATTTGGGACTGAGGATTGAAGATTGAGGATTGAGGATTGAGGTTTGAGGATTGAGGATTGAGGATTGAGGATTGAAGATTGAGGATTGGGTATTGAGGATTGAAGAATGAGGATTGAGTATTGAGGATTGAGGATTGAGGATTGAAGGTTGAGTTTTGAGGATTGAAGATTGACGATTGAGGATTGAGTACTGAGGATTGAGGATTGAGGATTGAGGATTGAGGATTGAAGATTGAGTATTGAGGATTGAAGATTGAGGATTGAGGATTGAGGATTGAGGATTGAGGATTGAAGATTGAGGATTGAGGATTGAGGATTGAGGATTGAGGATTGAAGATTGAGGATTGGGTATTGAGGATTGAAGAATGAGGATTGAGTATTGAGTATTGAGGATTGAGGATTGAAGATTGAGTACTGAGGATTGAAGATTGTCGATTGAGGATTGAGGATTGAGGATTGAGGATTGAGGATTGAGGATTGAGGATTGGAGATTGAGTATTGTGTATTGAAGATTGAGGATTGAGGATTGAGGATTGAGGATTGAAGATTGAGGATTGCGTATTGAGGATAGAACATTGCGGATTGAGGATTGAGTATTGAGGATTGAGGATTGAGGATTGAAGGTTGAATATCGATGATTGAAGATTGAGGATCGAGAATTGAGTGTTGTGGATTGAGGACGAGGACTGAGGGTAGAGTATTGGTGTTTGAGGTCTGAGGATTGAGGATTGAGGATTGAGAATTGAGGATTGAGGATTGAGGATTGAAGATTGAGGATTGGGTGTTGAGGATTGAAGAATGAGGATTGAGGATTGAGGATTGAGTATTGAGGATTGAGAATTTGGGACTGAGGATTGAAGATTGAGGATTGAGGATTGAAGATTGAGGATTGCGTATTGAGGATAGATCATCGATGATTGACGATTAAGGATTGAGGATTGAGGATTGAGGATTGAGGATTGAAGGTTGAGGATTGCGTATTGAGGATAGAACATTGAGGATTGAGGATTGAGTATTGAGGATTGAGGATTGAGGATTGAAGATTGAATATTGATGATTGAAAACTGAGGATCGAGGATTGAGCGTTGTGGATTGAGGACGAGGACTGAGGGTTGAGTATTGATGTTTGAGGTCTGAGGATTGAGGAATCAGGATTGAGAATTGAGGGTTGAGGATTGAGGATTGGAGATTGAGGATTGGGTGTTGAGGATTGAAGAATGAGGATTGAGGATTGAGGATTGAGGATTGAGGATTGAAGATTGAGTATTGAGGATTGAAGATTGAGGATTGAGGATTGTGGATTGAGGATTGAGGATTGAGGATTGAGGATTGAGGATAGAGAATTGAGGATTGAGGATTGAGGATTGAAGATTGAGGATTTGGTATTGAGGATTGAAGAATGAGGATTGAGGATTGAGGATTGAGGATTAAGGATTGAGGATTGCAGACTGAGTATTGAGGATTGAAGATTGACGATTGAGGATTGAGGATTGAGGATTGAAGATTGAGGATTGGGTATTGAGGATTGAAGAATGAGGATTGAGGATTGAGGATTGAGGATTGAGGATTGAGGATTGAAGATTGAGGATTGGGTATTGAGGATTGAAGAATGAGGATTGAGGATTGAGGATTGAGGATTGAGGATTGAGGATTGAGAATTGAGGATTGAGGATTGAGGATTGAAGATTGAGGATTGGGTATTGAGGATTGAAGAATGAGGATTGAGGATTGAGGATTGCGGATTGAGGATTGGGGGTTGAAGACTGAGTATTGAGGATTGAAGACTAAGGATTGAGGAGTGAGTATTGAAGTTTGAGGATTTGGGACTGAGGATTGAAGATTGAGGATTGAGGATTGAGGATTGTGGATTGAGGATTGGGGATTGAGGGTTGAAGATTGAGGATTGGGTATTGAGGATTGAAGAATGAGGATTGAGGATTGAGGATTGAGGATTGAGTATTGAAGATTGAGTATTCAGGATTGAAGATTGACGATTGAGTGTTGATGATTGAGGATTGAGGATTGAGAATTGATGATTGAGGATTGAAGTTTGAGTATTGAGGATTGAAGATTGAGGATTGAGGATTGAGGATTGAGGTTTGAGGATTGAAGATTGAGGATTGAGGATTGAGGATTGAGGATTGAGGATTGAAGATTGAGGATTGGGTATTGAGGATTGAAGAATGAGGATTGAGTATTGAGTATTGCGGATTGAGTATTGACGATTGAGTATTGAGGATTGAAGGTTGACGGTTGAGGATTGAGGATTGAGGATTGAGGATTGAGGATTGAGGATTGAAGATTGAGTATTGAGTATTGAAGATTGAGGATTGAGGAATGAGGATTGAGGATGGAGGATTGAAGATTGCGTACTGAGGATTGAAGATTAAGATTGAGGATTGAGGATTGAGGATTGAGTATTGAGGATTGAGGATTGAAGATTGAAGATTGAGGATTGGGTATTGAGGATTGAAGAATGAGGATTGAGGATTGAGGATTGAGGATTGAGGATTGAGGATTGAAGACTGAGTATTGAGGATTGAAGATTGACGATTGAGGATTGAGGATTGAGGATTGAAGATTGAGGATTGGGTATTGAGGATTGAAGAATGAGGATTGAGGATTGAGGATTGAGGATTGAGGATTGAGGATTGAGGGTTGAAGACTGAGTATTGAGGATTGGGTATTGAGGATTGAAGAATGAGGATTGAGTATTGAGGATTGAGGATTGAGGTTGAAGATTGAGTACTGAGGATTGAAGATTGACGATTGAGGATTGAGGATTGAGGATTGAGGATTGAGGATTGAGGATTGAGGATTGAAGATTGAGTATTGAGGATTGAAGATTGAGGATTGAGGATTGAGGATTGAGGATTGAGGATTGAGGGTTGAAGACTGAGTATTGAGGATTGAAGATTGAGGATTGAGGAGTGAGTATTGAAGATTGAGAATTTGGGACTGAGGATTGAAGATTGAGGATTGAGGATTGAGGTTTGAGGATTGAGGATTGAGGATTGAGGATTGAAGATTGAGGATTGGGTATTGAGGATTGAAGAATGAGGATTGAGTATTGAGGATTGAGGATTGAGGATTGAAGATTGAGTATTGAGGATTGAAGATTGACGATTGAGGATTGAGTACTGAGGATTGAGGATTGAGGATTGAGGATTGAGGATTGAAGGTTGAGTATTGAGTATTGAAGATTGAGGATTGAGGATTGAGGATTGAGGATTGAGGATTGAAGATTGAGGATTGAGGATTGAGGATTGAGGATTGAGGATTGAAGATTGAGGATTGGGTATTGAGGATTGAAGAATGAGGATTGAGTATTGAGTATTGAGGATTGAGGATTGAAGATTGAGTACTGAGGATTGAAGATTGTCGATTGAGGATTGAGGATTGAGGATTGAGGATTGAGGATTGAGGATTGAGGATTGGAGATTGAGTATTGAGTATTGAAGATTGAGGATTGAGGATTGAGGATTGAGGATTGAAGATTGAGGATTGCGTATTGAGGATAGAACATTGCGGATTGAGGATTGAGTATTGAGGATTGAGGATTGAGGATTGAAGATTGAATATTGACGATTGAGTATTGAGGATTGAAGGTTGACGGTTGAGGATTGAGGATTGAGGATTGAGGATTGAGGATTGAGGATTGAAGATTGAGTATTGAGTATTGAAGATTGAGGATTGAGGAATGAGGATTGAGGATGGAGGATTGAAGATTGCGTACTGAGGATTGAAGATTAAGATTGAGGATTGAGGATTGAGGATTGAGTATTGAGGATTGAGGATTGAAGATTGAAGATTGAGGATTGGGTATTGAGGATTGAAGAATGAGGATTGAGGATTGAGGATTGAGGATTGAGGATTGAGGATTGAAGACTGAGTATTGAGGATTGAAGATTGACGATTGAGGATTGAGGATTGAGGATTGAAGATTGAGGATTGGGTATTGAGGATTGAAGAATGAGGATTGAGGATTGAGGATTGAGGATTGAGGATTGAGGATTGAGGGTTGAAGACTGAGTATTGAGGATTGGGTATTGAGGATTGAAGAATGAGGATTGAGTATTGAGGATTGAGGATTGAGGTTGAAGATTGAGTACTGAGGATTGAAGATTGACGATTGAGGATTGAGGATTGAGGATTGAGGATTGAGGATTGAGGATTGAGGATTGAAGATTGAGTATTGAGGATTGAAGATTGAGGATTGAGGATTGAGGATTGAGGATTGAGGATTGAGGGTTGAAGACTGAGTATTGAGGATTGAAGATTGAGGATTGAGGAGTGAGTATTGAAGATTGAGAATTTGGGACTGAGGATTGAAGATTGAGGATTGAGGATTGAGGTTTGAGGATTGAGGATTGAGGATTGAGGATTGAAGATTGAGGATTGGGTATTGAGGATTGAAGAATGAGGATTGAGTATTGAGGATTGAGGATTGAGGATTGAAGATTGAGTATTGAGGATTGAAGATTGACGATTGAGGATTGAGTACTGAGGATTGAGGATTGAGGATTGAGGATTGAGGATTGAAGGTTGAGTATTGAGTATTGAAGATTGAGGATTGAGGATTGAGGATTGAGGATTGAGGATTGAAGATTGAGGATTGAGGATTGAGGATTGAGGATTGAGGATTGAAGATTGAGGATTGGGTATTGAGGATTGAACAATGAGGATTGAGTATTGAGTATTGAGGATTGAGGATTGAAGATTGAGTACTGAGGATTGAAGATTGTCGATTGAGGATTGAGGATTGAGGATTGAGGATTGAGGATTGAGGATTGAGGATTGGAGATTGAGTATTGAGTATTGAAGATTGAGGATTGAGGATTGAGGATTGAGGATTGAAGATTGAGGATTGCGTATTGAGGATAGAACATTGCGGATTGAGGATTGAGTATTGAGGATTGAGGATTGAGGATTGAAGATTGAATATTGATGATTGAATATTGAGGATCGAAGATTGAGTGTTGTGGATTGAGGACGAGGACTCAGGGTAGAGTATTGATGTTTGAGGTCTGAGGATTGAGGATTGAGGATTGAGAACTGAGGATTGAGGATTGAGGATTGAAGATTGAGGATTGGGTGTTGAGGATTGAAGAATGAGGATTGAGGATTGCAGATTGAGTATTGAGGGTTGAAGATTGAGGACTAAGGATTGAGGGTTGAGGATTGACGATTGAGGATTGAGGATTGAAGATTGAGGATTGAGGATTGAGGATTGAGGATTGAGTATTGAAGATTGAGTATTCAGGATTGAAGGTTGGCGATTGAGGATTGAGGATTGAGGATTGAGGATTGAGGATTGAGGATTGAGGATTGAAGATTGAGGATTGGGTATTGAGGATTGAAGAATGAGGATTGAGGATTGAGGATTGAGGATTGAGGATTGAGGATTGAAGGTTGAATATTGATGATTGAAGATTGAGGATCGAGGATTGACTGTTGTGGATTGAGGACGAGGACTGAGGGTAGAGTATTGGTGTTTGAGGTCTGAGGATTGAGGATTGAGGATTGAGAATTGAGGATAGAGGATTGAGGATTGAAGATTGAGGATTGGGTGTTGAGGATTGAAGGATGAGGATTGAGGATTGAGGACTGAGGATTGAGGGTTGTGGATTGAGGACGAGGACTGAGGGTTGAGTATTGATGTTTGAAGTCTGAGGATTCAGGATTGAGGATTGAGAATTGAGGATTGAGGATTGCGGATAGAAGATTGAGGATTGAAGAATGAGGATTGAGTATTGAGGATTGAGAATTTGGGACTGAGGATTGAATATTGAGGATTGAGGATTGAAGATTGAGGATTGCGTATTGAGGATAGATCATTGATGATTGAGGATTGAGTATTGAGGATTGAGGATTGAGGATTGAGGACTGAGGATTGAGGATTGAGGATTGAAGGTTCAGTATTGAGGATTGAAGATTGAGAATTGAGGATTGAGGATTGAACATTGAGGACTGAGTGTTGAGGATTGAAGATTGAGGATTGCGTATTGAGGATAGAACATTGAGGATTGAGGATTGAGTATTGAGGATTAATGATTGAGGATTGAAGATTGAATATTGATGATTGAATATTGAGGATCGAGGATTGAGTGTTGTGGATTGAGGACGAGGACTCAGGGTAGAGTATTGATGTTTGAGGTCTGAGGATTGAGGATTGAGGATTGAGAACTGAGGATTGAGGATTGAGGATTGAAGATTGAGGAATGGGTGTTGAGGATTGAAGAATGAGGATTGAGGATTGCAGATTGAGTATTGAGGGTTGAAGATTGAGGACTAAGGATTGAGGATTGAGGATTGACGATTGAGGATTGAGGATTGAGGATTGAGGACGAGGCCTGAGGGTTGAGTATTGATGTTTGAGGTCTGAGGGTTGAGGAATGAGGATTGAGGATTGAGGATTGAAGATTGAGGATTGAGGATTGAGGATTGAAGATTGAGGATCGAATATTGAGGATTGGGTATTGAGGATTGAAGAATGAGGATTGAGGATTGAGGAATGAGGATTGAGGATTGAGGATTGAGGATTGAGGATTGAAGATTGAGGATTGAGGAGTGAGTATTGAAGATTGAGGATTTGGGACTGAGGATTGAAGATTGAGGATTGAAGATTGAGGATTGAGGAGTGAGTATTGAAGATTGAGGATTTGGGACTGAGGATTGAAGATTGAGGATTGAGGATTGAGGACTGAGGATTGAGGATTGAGGATTGAGGATTGAGGATTGAGTATTGAAGATTGAATATTGATGATTGAAGATTGAGGATCGAGGATTGAGCGTTGTGGATTGAGGACGAGGACTGAGGGTTGAGTATTGATGTTTGAGGTCTGAGGATTGAGGCATGAGGATTGAGAATTGAGGGTTGAGGATTGAGGATTGGAGATTGAGGTTTGGGTGTTGAGGATTGAAGAATGAGGATTGAGGTTTGAGGATTGAGGATTGAGGATTGAAGATTGAGTATTGAGGATTGAAGATTGAGGATTGAGGATTGAGGATTGAGGATTGAGGATTGAGGATTGAGGATTGAGGATTGAGAATTGAGGATTGAGGATTGAGGATTGAAGATTGAGGATTGGGTATTGAGGATTGAAGCATGAGGATTGAGGATTGAGGATTGAGGATTGAGGATTGAGGATTGAAGACTGAGTATTGAGGATTGAAGATTGAAGATTGAGGAGTGAGTATTGAAGATTGAGAATTTGGGACTGAGGATTGAAGATTGAGGATTGAGGATTGAGGTTTGAGGATTGAAGGTTGAAGATTGAGGATTGAAGATTGAGGATTGGGTATTGAGGATTGAAGAATGAGGATTGAGTATTGAGGATTGAGGATTGAGGATTGAAGGTTGAGTATTGAGGATTGAAGATTGACGATTGAGGATTGAGTACTGAGGAGTGAGGATTGAGGATTGAGGATTGAGGATTGAAGATTGAGTATTGGAGATTGAAGATTGAGGATTGAGGATTGAGTATTGAGGATTGAGGATTGAAGATTGAGGATTGAGGATTGAGGATTGAGGATTGAGGATTGAAGATTGAGGATTGGGTATTGAGGATTGAAGAATGAGGATTGAGTATTGAGTATTGAGGATTGAGGATTGAAGACTGAGTACTGAGGATTGATGATTGTCGATTGAGGATTGAGGATTGAGGATTGAGGATTGAGGATTGAGGATTGAGGATTGGAGATTGAGTATTGAGTATTGAAGATTGAGGATTGAGGATTGAGGATTGAGGATTGAAGATTGAGGATTGCGTATTGAGGATAGAACATTGCGGATTGAGGATTGAGTATTGAGGATTGAGGATTGAGGATTGAAGGTTGAATATTGATGATTGAAGATTGAGGATCGAGGATTGAGTGTTGGGGATTGAGGACGAGGACTGAGGGTAGAGTATTGGTGTTTGAGGTCTGAGGATTGAGGATTGAGGATTGAGAATTGAGGATTGAGGATTGAGGATTGAAGATTGAGGATTGGGTGTTGAGGATTGAAGAATGAGGATTGAGGATTGAGGACTGAGGATTGAGGGTTGTGGATTGAGGACGAGGACTGAGGGTTGAGTATTGATGTTTGATGTCTGAGGATTCAGGATTGAGGATTGAGAATTGAGGATTGAGGATTGCGGATAGAAGATTGAGGATTGGGTATTGCGGATTGAACATTGAGGATTGAAGAATGAGGATTGATTATTGAGGATTGAGAATTTGGGACTGAGGATTGAAGATTGAGGATTGAGGATTGAAGATTGAGGATTGCGTATTGAGGATAGATCATTGATGATTGAGGATTGAGTATTGAGGATTGAGGATTGAGGATTGAGGACTGAGGATTGAGGATTGAGGATTGAAGGTTCAGTATTGAGGATTGAAGATTGAGAATTGAGGATTGAGGATTGAACATTGAGGACTGAGTGTTGAGGATTGAAGATTGAGGATTGCGTATTGAGGATAGAACATTGCGGATTGAGGATTGAGTATTGAGGATTTAATGATTGAGGATTGAAGATTGAATATTGATGATTGAATATTGAGGATCGAGGATTGAGTGTTGTGGATTGAGGACGAGGACTCAGGGTAGAGTATTGATGTTTGAGGTCTGAGGATTGAGGATTGAGGATTGAGAATTGAGGATTGAGGATTGACGATTGAGGATTGAGGATTGAGGATAGAGGATTGAGGATTGAAGGTTGAGGATTGCGTATTGAGGATAGAACATTGAGGATTGAGGATTGAGTATTGAGGATTGAGGATTGAGGATTGAAGATTGAATATTGATGATTGAAAATTGAGGATCGAGGATTGATCGTTGTGGATTGAGGACGAGGACTGAGGGTTGAGTGTTGATGTTTGAGGTCTGAGGATTGAGGAATGAGGATTGAGAATTGAGGGTTGAGGATTGAGGATTGGAGATTGAGGATTGGGTGTTGAGGATTGAAGAATGAGGATTGAGGATTGAGGATTGAGGATTGAGGATTGAAGATTGAGTATTGAGGATTGAAGATTGAGGATTGGGGATTGAGGATTGAGGATTGAGGATTGAGGATTGAGGATTGAGGATTGAGAATTGAGGATTGAGGATTGAGGATGGAAGATTGAGGATTGGGTATTGAGGATTGAAGAATGAGGATTGAGGATTGAGGATTGAGGATTGAGGATTGAGGATTGAGGATTGAAGACTGAGTATTGAGGATTGAAGGTTGACGATTGAGGATTCAGGATTGAGGATTGAAGATTGAGGATTGGGTATTGAGGATTGAAGAATGAGGATTGAGTATTGAGGATTGAGGATTGAGGATTGAGGGTTGAAGACTGAGTATTGAGGATTGAAGATTGAGGATTGAGGTGTGAGTATTGAAGATTGAGAATTTGAGACTGAGGATTGAAGATTGAGGATTGAGGATTGAGGTTTGAGGATTGAGGATTGAGGATTGAGGATTGAAGATTGGGGATTGGGTATTGAGGATTGAAGAATGAGGATTGAGTATTGAGGATTGAGGATTGAGGATTGAAGATTGAGTATTGAGGATTGAAGATTGAGTATTGAGGATTGAAGATTGACGATTGAGGATTGAGGATTGAGGATTGAGGATTGAGGATTGAGTATTGAGGATTGAAGATTGAGTATTGAGGATTGAAGATTGAGGAATGAGGATTGAGGATTGATGATTGAGGATTGAAGATTGCGGATTGAGCATTGAGGATTGAGGATTGAGGATTGAAGATTGAGGATTGGGTATTGAGGATTGAAGAATGAGGATTGAGTATTGAGTATTGAGGATTGAGGATTGAAGATTGAGTATTGAGGATTGAAGATTGTCGATTGAGGATTGAGGATTGAGGATTGAGGATTGAGGATTGAGGATTGAGGATTGGAGATTGAGTATTGAGTATTGAAGATTGAGGATTGAGGATTGAGGATTGAGGATTGAAGATTGAGGATTGCGTATTGAGGATAGAACATTGAGGATTGAGGATTGAGTATTGAGGATTGAGGATTGAGGATCGAAGGTTGAATACTGATGATTGAAGATTGAGGATCGAGGATTGAGTGTTGTGGATTGAGGACGAGGACTGAGGGTAGAGTATTGGTGTTTGAGGTCTGAGGATTGAGGATTGAGGATTGAGAATTGAGGATTGAGGATTGAGGATTGAAGATTGAGGATTGGGTGTTGAGGATTGAAGAATGAGGATTGAGGATTGAGGACTGAGGATTGAGGGTTGTGGATTGAGGACGAGGACTGAGGGTTGAGTATTCATGTTTGAAGTCTGAGGATTCAGGATTGAGGATTGAGAATTGAGGATTGAGGATTGAGGATTGAAGATTGAGGATTCGGTATTGAGGATTGAAGAATGAGGATTGAGGAGTGAGTATTGAAGATTGAGGGTTTGGGACTGAGGATTGAAGATTGAGGATTGAGGATTGAGGATTGAGGATTGAGGATTGAGGATTGAGGATTGAAGATTGAGAATTGGGTATTGAGGATTGAAGAATGAGGATTGAGGATTGAGTATTGAGGATTGAGTATTGAATATTGAGTATTCAGGGTTGAAGATTGACGATTGAGGATTGAGGATTGAAGATTGAGGATTCGGTATTGAGGATTGAAGAATGAGGATTGAGGAGTGAGGACTGAGGATTGAGGATTGCAGATTGAGTATTGAGGACTGAAGATTGAGGACTGAGGATTGAGGATTGAGGATTGACGATTGAGGATTGAGCGTTGTAGATTGAGGACGAGGACTGAGGGTTGAGTATTGATGTTTGAGGTCTGAGGATTGAGGAATGAGGATTGAGAATTGAGGATTGAAGATTGAGGATTGGGTATTGAGGATTGAAGAATGAGGATTGAGGATTGAGGATTGAGGATTGAGGATTGAGGGTTGAAGACTGAGTATTGAGGATTGAAGATTGAGGATTGAGGAGTGAGTATTGAAGATTGAGAATTTGGGACTGAGGATTGAAGATTGAGGATTGAGGATTGAGGTTTGAGGATTGAAGATTGAAGATTGAGGATTGAAGATTGAGGATTGGGTATTGAGGATTGAAGAATGAGGATTGAGTATTGAGGATTGAGGATTGAGGATTGAAGGTTGAGTATTGAGGATTGAAGATTGACGATTGAGGATTGAGTACTGAGGAGTGAGGATTGAGGATTGAGGATTGAGGATTGAAGATTGAGTATTGGAGATTGAAGATTGAGGATTGAGGATTGAGTATTGAGGATTGAGGATTGAAGATTGAGGATTGAGGATTGAGGATTGAGGATTGAGGATTGAGGATTGAAGATTGAGGATTGGCTATTGAGGATTGAAGAATGAGGATTGAGTATTGAGTATTGAGGATTGAGGATTGAAGATTGAGTACTGAGGATTGAAGATTGTCGATTGAGGATTGAGGATTGAGGATTGAGGATTGAGGATTGAGGATTGAGGATTGAGGATTGGTGATTGAGTATTGAGTATTGAAGATTGAGGATTGAGGATTGAGGATTGAGGATTGAAGATTGAGGATTGCGTATTGAGGATAGAACATTGCGGATTGAGGATTGAGTATTGAGGATTGAGGATTGAGGATTGAAGGTTGAATATTGATGATTGAAGATTGAGGATCGAGGATTGAGTGTTGGGGATTGAGGACGAGGACTGAGGGTAGAGTATTGGTGTTTGAGGTCTGAGGATTGAGGATTGAGGATTGAGAATTGAGGATTGAGGATTGAGGATTGAAGATTGAGGATTGGGTGTTGAGGATTGAAGAATGAGGATTGAGGATTGAGGCCTGAGGATTGAGGGTTGTGGATTGAGGACGAGGACTGAGGGTTGAGTATTGATGTTTGAAGTCTGAGGATTCAGGATTGAGGATTGAGAATTGAGGATTGAGGATTGCGGATAGAAGATTGAGGATTGGGTATTGCGGATTGAACATTGAGGATTGAAGAATGAGGATTGATTATTGAGGATTGAGAATTTGGGACTGAGGATTGAAGATTGA
The DNA here is from genome assembly GCF_051401765.1 of Calliopsis andreniformis. NCBI lineage: Eukaryota > Metazoa > Arthropoda > Insecta > Hymenoptera > Andrenidae > Calliopsis > Calliopsis andreniformis. The sequence continues at coordinate 3,987,415 of NW_027480459.1, read as the reverse complement.
GGATTGAGGATTGAAGATTGAGGATTGCGTATTGAGGATAGATCATTGATGATTGAGGATTGAGTATTGAGGATTGAGGATTGAGGATTGAGGACTGAGGATTGAGGATTGAGGATTGAAGGTTCAGTATTGAGGATTGAAGATTGAGAATTGAGGATTGAGGATTGAACATTGAGGACTGAGTGTTGAGGATTGAAGATTGAGGATTGCGTATTGAGGATAGAACATTGCGGATTGAGGATTGAGTATTGAGGATTAATGATTGAGGATTGAAGATTGAATATTGATGATTGAATATTGAGGATCGAGGATTGAGTGTTGTGGATTGAGGACGAGGACTCAGGGTAGAGTATTGATGTTTGAGTTCTGAGGATTGAGGATTGAGGATTGAGAATTGAGGATTGAGGATTGACGATTGAGGATTGAGGATTGAGGATAGAGGATTGAGGATTGAAGGTTGAGGATTGCGTATTGAGGATAGAACATTGAGGATTGAGGATTGAGTATTGAGGATTGAGGATTGAGGATTGAAGATTGAATATTGATGATTGAAAATTGAGGATCGAGGATTGATCGTTGTGGATTGAGGACGAGGACTAAGGGTTGAGTGTTGATGTTTGAGGTCTGAGGATTGAGGAATGAGGATTGAGAATTGAGGGTTGAGGATTGAGGATTGGAGATTGAGGATTGGGTGTTGAGGATTGAAGAATGAGGATTGAGGATTGAGGATTGAGGATTGAGGATTGAAGATTGAGTATTGAGGATTGAGGATTGAGGATTGAGGATTGAGGATTGAGGATTGAAGACTGAGTATTGAGGATTGAAGGTTGACGATTGAGGATTCAGGATTGAGGATTGAAGATTGAGGATTGGGTATTGAGGATTGAAGAATGAGGATTGAGGATTGAGGATTGAGGATTGAGGATTGAGGGTTGAAGACTGAGTATTGAGGATTGAAGATTGAGGATTGAGGAGTGAGTATTGAAGATTGAGAATTTGAGACTGAGGATTGAAGATTGAGGATTGAGGATTGAGGTTTGAGGATTGAGGATTGAGGATTGAGGATTGAAGATTGGGGATTGGGTATTGAGGATTGAAGAATGAGGATTGAGTATTGAGGATTGAGGATTGAGGATTGAAGATTGAGTATTGAGGATTGAAGATTGACGATTGAGGATTGAGTACTGAGGATTGAGGATTGAGGATTGAGGATTGAGGATTGAAGATTGAGTATTGAGGATTGAAGACTGAGGATTGGGGATTGAGGATTGAGGATTGAGGATTGAAGATTGAGGATTGAGGATTGAGGATTGAGGGTTGAGGATTGAAGATTGAGGATTGGGTATTGAGGATTGAAGAATGAGGATTGAGTATTGAGTATTGAGGATTGAGGATTGAAGATTGAGTATTGAGGATTGAAGATTGTCGATTGAGGATTGAGGATTGAGGATTGAGGATTGAGGATTGAGGATTAAGGATTGGAGATTGAGTATTGAGTATTGAAGATTGAGGATTGAGGATCGAGGATTGAGGATTGAAGATTGAGGATTGCGTATTGAGGATAGAACATTGCGGATTGAGGATTGAGTATTGAGGATTGAGGATTGAGGATTGAAGGTTGAATATTGATGATTGAAGATTGAGGATCGAGGATTGAGTGTTGTGGATTGAGGACGAGGACTGAGGGTAGAGTATTGGTGTTTGAGGTCTGAGGATTGAGGATTGAGGATTGAGAATTGAGGATTGAGGATTGAGGATTGAAGATTGAGGATTGGGTGTTGAGGATTGAAGAATGAGGATTGAGGATTGAGGACTGAGGATTGAGGGTTGTGGATTGAGGACGAGGACTGAGGGTTGAGTATTGATGTTTGAAGTCTGAGGATTCAGGATTGAGGATTGAGAATTGGGGATTGAGGATTGAGGATTGAAGATTGAGGATTCGGTATTGAGGATTGAAGAATGAGGATTGAGGAGTGAGTACTGAGGATTGAGGATTGCAGATTGAGTATTGAGGATTGAAGATTGAGGACTGAGGATTGAGGATTGAGGATTGACGATTGAGGATTGAGGATTGAGGATTGAGGATTGAGGATCGAAGGTTGAGGATTCCGTATTGAGGATAGATCATTGGTGATTGAGGATTGAGTATTGAGGATTGAGGATTGAGGATTGAAGAATGAATATTGATGACTGAAGATTGAGGATCGAGGATTGAGCGTTGTGGATTGAGGACGAGGCCTGAGGGTTGAGTATTGATGTTTGAGGTCTGAGGATTGAGGAATGAGGATTGAGAATTGAGGATTGAGGATTGAGGATTGAAGATTGAGGATTGGGTGTTGAGGATTGAAGAATGAGTATTGAGGATTGAGGATTGAGGACTTAGTGTTGTGGATTGAGGACGAGGACTGAGGGTTGAGTACTGATGTTTGAAGTCTGAGGATTCAGGATTGAGGATTGAGAATTGAGGATTGAGGATTGAGGATTGAAGATTGAGGATTCGGTATTGAGGATTGAAGAATGAGGATTGAGGATTGAGGATTGAGGATTGAGGATTGAAGATTGAATATTGATGATTGAAAATTGAGGATCGAGGATTGAGCGTTGTGGATTGAGGACGAGGCCTGAGAGATGAGTATTGATGTTTGAGGTCTGAGGATTGAGGAATGAGGATTGAGAATTGAGGATTGAGGATTGAGGATTCGGTATTGAGGATTGAAGAATGAGGATTGAGGATTGAGGATTGAGGATTGAAGATTGAGGATTGAGGATTGAGGATTGAGGATTGAGGATTGAGGATTGAGGATTCAAGATTGAGGATTGGGTATTGAGGACTGAAGAATGAGGATTGAGTATTGAGGATTGAGGATTGAGGATTGAAGATTGAGTATTGAGGATTGAAGATTGACGATTGAGGATTGAGGATTGAGGATTGAGGATTGAGGATTGAGTATTGAGGATTGAAGATTGAGTATTGAGGATTGAAGATTGAGGAATGAGGATTGAGGATTGATGATTGAGGATTGAAGATTGCGGATTGAGCATTGAGGATTGAGGATTGAGGATTGAAGATTGAGGATTGGGTATTGAGGATTGAAGAATGAGGATTGAGTATTGAGTATTGAGGATTGAGGATTGAAGATTGAGTATTGAGGATTGAAGACTGTCGATTGAGGATTGAGGATTGAGGATTGAGGATTGAGGATTGAGGATTGAGGATTGGAGATTGAGTATTGAGTATTGAAGATTGAGGATTGAGGATTGAGGATTGAGGATTGAAGATTGAGGATTGCGTATTGAGGATAGAACATTGAGGATTGAGGATTGAGTATTGAGGATTGAGGATTGAGGATCGAAGGTTGAATACTGATGATTGAAGATTGAGGATCGAGGATTGAGTGTTGTGGATTGAGGACGAGGACTGCGGGTAGAGTATTGGTGTTTGAGGTCTGAGGATTGAGGATTGAGGATTGAGAATTGAGGATTGAGGATTGAGGATTGAAGATTGAGGATTGGGTGTTGAGGATTGAAGAATGAGGATTGAGGATTGAGGACTGAGGATTGAGGGTTGTGGATTGAGGACGAGGACTGAGGGTTGAGTATTCATGTTTGAAGTCTGAGGATTCAGGATTGAGGATTGAGAATTGAGGATTGAGGATTGAGGATTGAAGATTGAGGATTCGGTATTGAGGTTTGAAGAATGAGGATTGAGGAGTGAGTATTGAAGATTGAGGGTTTGGGACCGAGGATTGAAGATTGAGGATTGAGGATTGAGGACTGAGGATTGAGGATTGAGGATTGAGGATTGAAGATTGAGAATTGGGTATTGAGGATTGAAGAATGAGGATTGAGGATCGAGTATTGAGGATTGAGTATTGAAGATTGAGTATTCAGGATTGAAGATTGACGATTGAGGATTGAGGATTGAAGATTGAGGATTCGGTATTGAGGATTGAAGAATGAGGATTGAGGAGTGAGGACTGAGGATTGAGGATTGCAGATTGAGTATTGAGGACTGAAGATTGAGGACTGAGGATTGAGGATTGAGGATTGACGATTGAGGATTGAGCGTTGTAGATTGAGGACGAGGACTGAGGGTTGAGTATTGATGTTTGAGGTCTGAGGATTGAGAAATGAGGATTGAGAATTGAGGGTTGAGGATTGAGGATTGAAGATTGAGGATTGGGTGTTGAGGATTGAAGAATGAGGATTGGGGATTGAGGATTGAGGATTGAGGATTGAAGATTGAGTATTGAGGATTGAAGATTGAGGATTGAGGATTGATGATTGAGGATTGAGGATTGAGGATTGAGGATTGCGGATAGAAGATTGAGGATTGGGTATTGCGGATTGACACTTGAGGATTGAGGATTGAGGATTGAGGATTGAGGATTGAGGATTGAGAATTGAGGATTGAGGATTGAGGATTGAAGATTGAGGATTGGGTATTGAGGATTGAAGAATGAGGATTGAGGATTGAGGATTGCGGATTGAGGATTGAGGATTGAAGACTGAGTATTGAGGATTGAAGATTGAGGATTGAGGAGTGAGTGTTGAAGATTGAGGATTTGGGTCTGAGGATTGAAGATTGAGGATTGAGGATTGAGGATTGAGGATTGAGGATTGAGGATTGAGGATTGAAGATTGAGGATTGGGTATTGAGGATCGAGGATTGAGGATTGAGGATTGAGGATTGAAGATTGAGTACTGAGGATTGAAGGTTAAGATTGAGGATTGAGGATTGAGGACTGAGGATTGAGGATTGAGGATTGAAGGTTCAGTATTGAGGATTGAAGATTGAGAATTGAGGATTGAGGATTGAACATTGAGGACTGAGTGTTGAGGATTGAAGATTGAGGATAGCGTATTGAGGATAGAACATTGAGGATTGAGGATTGAGTATTGAGGATTGATGATTGAGGATTGAAGATTGAATATTGATGATTGAATATTGAGGATCGAGGATTGAGTGTTGTGGATTGAGGACGAGGGCTGAGGGTAGAGTATTGATGTTTGAGGTCTGAGGATTGAGGATTGAGGATTGAGAATTGAGGATTGAGGATTGAGGATTGATGATTGAGGATTGGGTGTTGAGGATTGAAGAATGAGGATTGAGGACTGAGGATTGAGGATTGAGGATTGAGGATTGAGGATTGAGGATTGAGGATTGCGGATAGAAGATTGAGGATTGGGTATTGCGGATTGAACATTGAGGATTGAGGATTGAGGATTGAGGATTGAGGATTGAGGATTGAGAATTGAGTATTGAGGATTGAGGATTGACGACTGAGGATTGAGTACTGAGGATTGAGGATTGAGGATTGAGGATTGAGGATTGAAGATTGAGTATTGAGGATTGAAGACAGAGGATTGAGGATTGAGGATTGAGGATTGAGGATTGAAGATTGAGGATTGAGGATTGAGGATTGAGGATTGAGGATTGAAGATTGAGGATTGGGTATTGAGGATTGAAGAATGAGGATTGAGTATTGAGTATTGAGGATTGAGGATTGAAGATTGAGTATTGAGGATTGAAGGTTGTCGATTGAGGATTGAGGATTGAGGCTTGAGGATTGAGGATTGAGGATTGAGGATTGAAGATTGAGTATTGAAGATTGAATATTGATGATTGGAGATTGAGTATTGAGTATTGAAGAATGAGGATTGAGGATTGAGGATTGAGGATTGAAGATTGAATATTGATGATTGAAAATTGAGGATCGAGGATTGAGCGTTGTGGATTGAGGACGAGGCCTGAGGGTTGAGTATTGATGCTTGAGGTCTGAGGATTGAGGAATGAGTATTGAAAATTGAGGATTTGGGACTGAGGATTGAAGATTGAGGATTGAGGATTGAGGATTGAGGATTGAGGATTGAGAATTGAGTATTGAGGATTGAGGATTGAGGATTGAGGATTGAGGATTGAGGATTGGAGATTGAGTATTGAGTATTGAAGATTGAGGATTGAGGATTGACGATTGAGGATTGAAGATTGAGGATTGCGTATTGAGGATAGAACATTGCGGATTGAGGATTGAGTATAGAGGATTGAGGATTGAGGATTGAAGGTTGAGGATTCGGTATTGAGGATTGAAGAATGAGGATTGAGGAGTGAGTACTGAGGATTGAGGATTGCAGATTGAGTATTGAGGATTAAAGATTGAGGACTGAGGATTGAGGATTGAGGATTGACGATTGAGGATTGAGGATAGAGGATTGAGGATTGAGGATTGAAGGTTGAGGATTCCGTATTGAGGATAGATCATTGATGATTGAGGATTGAGTATTGAGGATTGAGGATTGAGGATTGAAGATTGAATATTGATGATTGAAGATTGAGGATCGAGGATTGAGCGTTGTGGATTGAGGACGAGGCCTGAGGGTTGAGTATTGATGCTTGAGGTCTGAGGATTGAGGAATGAGTATTGAAGATTGAGGATTTGGGACTGAGGATTGAAGATTGAGGATTGAGGATTGAGGATTGAGGATTGAGGATTGAGAATTGAGTATTGAGGATTGAGGATTGAGGATTGAGGATTGAGGATTGAGGATTGGAGATTGAGTATTGAGTATTGAAGATTGAGGATTGAGGATTGACGATTGAGGATTGAAGATTGAGGATTGCGTATTGAGGATAGAACATTGCGGATTGAGGATTGAGTATAGAGGATTGAGGATTGAGGATTGAAGGTTGAGGATTCGGTATTGAGGATTGAAGAATGAGGATTGAGGAGTGAGTACTGAGGATTGAGGATTGCAGATTGAGTATTGAGGATTAAAGATTGAGGACTGAGGATTGAGGATTGAGGATTGACGATTGAGGATTGAGGATAGAGGATTGAGGATTGAGGATTGAAGGTTGAGGATTCCGTATTGAGGATAGATCATTGATGATTGAGGATTGAGTATTGAGGATTGAGGATTGAGGATTGAAGATTGAATATTGATGATTGAAGATTGAGGATCGAGGATTGAGCGTTGTGGATTGAGGACGAGGCCTGAGGGTTGAGTATTGATGTTTGAGGTCTGAGGATTGAGGAATGAGGATTGAGAATTGAGGATTGAGGATTGAGGATTGAAGATTGAGGATTGGGTGTTGAGGATTGAAGAATGAGTATTGAGGATTGAGGATTGAGGATTTAGTGTTTTGGATTGAGGACGAGGACTGAGGGTTGAGTATTGATGTTTGAAGTCTGAGGATTCAGGATTGAGGATTGAGAATTGAGGATTGAGGATTGAGGATTGAAGATTGAGGATTCGGTATTGAGGATTGAAGAATGAGGATTGAGGGTTGAGGATTGAGGATTGAAGATTGTATATTGATGATTGAAAATTGAGGATCGAGGATTGAGCGTTGTGGATTGAGGACGAGGCCTAAGGGTTGAGTATTGATGTTTGAGGTCTGAGGGTTGAGGAATGAGGATTGAGGGTTGAGGATTGAAGATTGAGGATTGAGGATTGAGGATTGAAGATTGAGGATTGAAAATTGAGGATTGAGGAGTGAGTATTGAAGATTGAGGATTTGGGACTGAGGATTGAAGATTGAGGATTGAGGATTGAGGACTGAGGATTGAGGATTGAGGATTGAGGATTGAAGATTGAGGATTGGGTATTGAGGATTGAAGAATGAGGATTGAGGATTGAGGATTGAGGATTGAGGATTGAGGATTGAGGATTGAGGATTGAAGATTGAGGATTGAGGAGTGAGTATTGAAGATTGAGGATTTGGGACTGAGGATTGAAGATTGAGGATTGAAGATTGATGATTGAGGAGTGAGTATTGAAGATTGAGGATTTGGGACTGAGGATTGAAGATTGAGGATTGAGGATTGAGGATTGAGGATTGAGGATTGAGGAGTGAGTATTGAAGATTGAGAATTTGGGACTGAGGATTGAAGATTGAGGATTGAGGATTGAGGTTTGAGGATTGAGGATTGAGGATTGAAGATTGAAGATTGGGGATTGGGTATTGAGGATTGAAGAATGAGGATTGAGTATTGAGGATTGAGGACTGAGGATTGAAGATTGAGTATTGAGGATTGAGGATTGACGACTGAGGATTGAGTACTGAGGATTGAGGATTGAGGATTGAGAATTGAGGATTGAAGATTGAGGATTGAGGATTGAGGATTGAGGATTGAGGATTGAAGATTGAGGATTGGGTATTGAGGATTGAAGAATGAGGATTGAGTATTGAGTATTGAGGATTGAGGATTGAAGATTGAGTATTGAGGATTGAAGATTGTCGATTGAGGATTGAGGATTGAGGATTGAGGATTGAGGATTGAGGATCGAGGATTGAGGATTGAGTATTGAAGATTGAATATTGATGATTGGAGATTGAGTATTGAATATTGAAGAATGAGGATTGAGGATTGAGGATCGAGGATTGAAGATTGAATATTGATGATTGAAAATTGAGGATCGAGGATTGAGCGTTGTGGATTGAGGACGAGGCCTGAGGGTTGAGTATTGATGTTTGAGGTCTGAGGATTGAGGAATGAGTATTGAAGATTGAGGATTTGGGACTGAGGATTGAAGATTGAGGATTGAGGATTGAGGATTGAGGATTGAGAATTGAGTATTGAGGATTGAGGATTGAGGATTAAGGATTGAGGATTGAGGATTGGAGATTGAGTATTGAGTATTGAAGATTGAGGATTGAGGATTGAGGATTGAGGATTGAAGATTGAGGATTGCGTATTGAGGATAGAACATTGCGGATTGAGGATTGAGTATTGAGGATTGAGGATTGAGGATTGAAGGTTGAGGATTCTGTGTTGAGGATTGAAGAATGAGGATTGAGGAGTGAGTACTTAGAATTGAGGATTGCAGATTGAGTATTGAGGATTAAAGATTGAGGACTGAGGATTGAGGATTGAGGATTGAGTATTGAAGATTGAATATTGATGATTGGAGATTGAGTATTGAGTATTGAGGGTTGAGGATTGAAGATTGAGTATTGAGGATTGAAGATTGACGACTGAGGATTGAGGATTGAGGATTGAGGATTGAGGATTGAAGATTGAGTACTGAGGATTGAAGGTTAAGATTGAGGATTGAGGATTGAGGACTGAGGATTGAGGATTGAGGATTGAAGGTTCAGTATTGAGGATTGAAGATTGAGAATTGAGGATTGAGGATTGAACATTGAGGACTGAGTGTTGAGGATTGAAGATTGAGGATAGCGTATTGAGGATAGAACATTGAGGATTGAGGATTGAGTATTGAGGATTGATGATTGAGGATTGAAGATTGAATATTGATGATTGAATATTGAGGATCGAGGATTGAGTGTTGTGGATTGAGGACGAGGACTGAGGGTAGAGTATTGATGTTTGAGGTCTGAGGATTGAGGATTGAGGATTGAGAATTGAGGATTGAGGATTGAGGATTGATGATTGCGGATAGAAGATTGAGGATTGGGTATTGCGGATTGAACATTGAGGATTGAGGATTGAGGATTGAGGATTGAGTATTGAGGATTGAGAATTTGGGACTGAGGATTGAAGATTGAGGATTGAGGATTGAAGATTGAGGATTGCGTATTGAGGACAGATCATTGATGATTGAGGATTGAGTATTGAGGATTGAGGATTGAGGATTGAGGACTGAGGATTGAGGATTGAGGATTGAAGGTTCAGTATTGAGGATTGAAGATTGAGAATTGAGGATTGAGGATTGAACATTGAGGACTGAGTGTTGAGGATTGAAGATTGAGGATTGCGTATTGAGGATAGAACATTGAGGATTGAGGATTGAGTATTGAGGATTAATGATTGAGGATTGAAGATTGAATATTGATGATTGAATATTGAGGATCGAGGATTGAGTGTTGTGGATTGAGGACGAGGACTCAGGGTAGAGTATTGATGTTTGAGGTCTGAGGATTGAGGATTGAGGATTGAGAATTGAGGATTGAGTATTGAGGATTGAAGATTGAGGATTGGGTGTTGAGGATTGAAGAATGAGGATTGAGGATTGCAGATTGAGTATTGAGGGTTGAAGATTGAGGACTAAGGATTGAGGATTGAGGATTGACGATTGAGGATTGAGGATTGAGGATTGAGGACGAGGCCTGAGGGTTGAGTATTGATGTTTGAGGTCTGAGGGTTGAGGAATGAGGATTGAGGATTGAGGATTGAAGATTGAGGATTGAGGATTGAGGATTGAAGATTGAGGATTGAAGATTGAGGATTGAGGAGTGAGTATTGAAGATTGAGGATTTGGGACTGAGGATTGAAGATTGAGGATTGAGGATTGAGGACTGAGGATTGAGGATTGAGGATTGAGGATTGAAGATTGAGGATTGGGTATTGAGGATTGAAGAATGAGGATTGAGGATTGAGGATTGAGGATTGATGATTGAGGATTGAGGATTGAGGATTGAAGATTGAGGATTGAGGAGTGAGTATTGAAGATTGACGATTTGGGACTGAGGATTGAAGATTGAGGATTGAAGATTGAGGATTGAGGAGTGAGTATTGAAGATTGAGGATTTGGGACTGAGGATTGAAGATTGAGGATTGAGGATTGAGGATTGAGGATTGAGGATTGAGGATTGAGGATTGAGGATTGAGTATTGAAGAATGAATATTGATGATTGAAGATTGACGATCGAGGATTGAGCGTTGTGGATTGAGGACGAGGACTGAGGGTTGAGTATTGATGTTTGAGGTCTGAGGATTGAGGAATGAGGATTGAGAATTGAGGGTTGAGGATTGAGGATTGGAGATTGAGGATTGGGTGTTGAGGATTGAAGAATGAGGATTGAGGATTGAGGATTGAGGATTGAGGATTGAAGATTGAGTATTGAGGATTGAAGATTGAGGATTGAGGAGTGAGTATTGAAGATTGAGAATTTGGGACTGAGGATTGAAGATTGAGGATTGAGGATTGAGGTTTGAGGATTGAGGATTGAGGATTGAAGATTGAAGATTGGGGATTGGGTATTGAGGATTGAAGAATGAGGATTGAGTATTTAGGATTAAGGACTGAGGATTGAAGATTGAGTATTGAGGATTGAGGATTGACGACTGAGGATTGAGTACTGAGGATTGAGGATTGAGGATTGAGGATTGAGGATTGAAGATTGAGTATTGAGGATTGAAGACTGAGGATTGAGGATTGAGGATTGAGGGTTGAGGATTGAAGATTGAGGATTGAGGATTGAGGATTGAGGATTGAGGATTGATGATTGAGGATTGGGTATTGAGGATTGAAGAATGAGGATTGGGTATTGAGTATTGAGGATTGAGGATTGAAGATTGAGTATTGAGGATTGAAGATTGTCGATTGAGGATTGAGGATTGAGGATTGAGGATTGAGGATTGAGGATTGAGGATTGAGGATTGAGTATTGAAGATTGAATATTGATGATTGGAGATTGAGTATTGAGTATTGAAGAATGAGGATTGAGGATTGAGGATTGAGGATTGAAGATTGAATATTGATGATTGAAAATTGAGGATCGAGGATTGAGCGTTGTGGATTGAGGACGAGGCCTGAGGGTTGAGTATTGATGTTTGAGGTCTGAGGATTGAGGAATGAGTATTGAAGATTGAGGATTTGGGACTGAGGATTGAAGATTGAGGATTGAGGATTGAGGATTGAGGATTGAGAATTGAGTATTGAGGATTGAGGATTGAGGATTGAGGATTGAGGATTGAGGATTGGAGATTGAGTATTGAGTATTGAAGATTGAGGATTGAGGATTGAGGATTTAGGATTGAAGGTTGAGGATTGCGTATTGAGGATAGAACATTGCGGATTGAGGATTGAGTATTGAGGATTGAGGATTGAGGATTGAAGGTTGAGGATTCTGTATTGAGGATTGAAGAATGAGGATTGAGGAGTGAGTACTGAGGATTGAGGATTGCAGATTGAGTATTGAGGATTAAAGTTTGAGGACTGAGGATTGAGGATTGAGGATTGAGTATTGAAGATTGAATATTGATGATTGGAGATTGAGTATTGAGTATTGAGGATTGAGGATTGAAGATTGAGTATTGAGGATTGAAGATTGACGATTGAGGATTGAGGATTGAGGATTGAGGATTGAGGATTGAGGATTGAGGATTGATGATTGAGTATTGAGGATTGAAGATTGAGGATTGAGGATTGAGGATTGAGGATTGAGGATTGACGATTGAGTACTGAGGATTGAAGATTAAGATTGAGGATTGAGGATTGAGGATTGAGGATTGAGGATTGAGGATTGAAGATTGCGTATTGAGGATTGAAGATTGAGGATCGAGGATTGAGGATTGAGGATTGAGGATTGAAGATTGAGTATTGAGGATTGAAGGTTGAGAATTGAGGATTGAGGATTGAACATTGAGGACTGAGTGTTGAGGATTGAAGATTGAGGATTGCGTATTGAGGATAGAACATTGAGGATTGAGGATTGAGTATTGAGGATTGATGATTGAGGATTGAAGATTGAATATTGATGATTGAATATTGAGGATTGAGGATTGAGTGTTGTGGATTGAGGACGAGGACTGAGGGTAGAGTATTGATGTTTGAGGTCTGAGGATTGAGGATTGAGGATTGAGAATTGAGGATTGAGGATTGAGGATTGATGATTGAGGATTGGGTGTTGAGGATTGAAGAATGAGGATTGAGGATTGAGGATTGAGGATTGAGGATTGAGGATTGAGGATTGAGGATTGCGGATAGAAGATTGAGGATTGGGTATTGCGGATTGAACATTGAGGATTGAGGATTGAGGATTGAGGATTGAGGATTGAGGATTGAGAATTGAGGATTGAGGATTCAGGATTGAAGATTGAGGATTAGGTATTGAGGATTGAAGATTGAGGATTGAGGATTGAGGATTGAGGTTTGAGGATTGAAGATTGAGGATTGAGGATTGAGGGTTGAGGATTGAGGATTGAAGATTGAGGATTGGGTATTGAGGATTGAAGAATGAGGATTGAGTATTGAGTATTGAGGATTGAGTATTGACGATTGAGTATTGAGGATTGAAGATTGACGGTTGAGGATTGAGAATTGAGGATTGAGGATTGAGGATTGAGGATTGAGGATTGAAGATTGAGTATTGAGTATTGAAGATTGAGGATTGAGGAATGAGGATTGAGGATTGAGGATTGAAGATTGCGTACTGAGGATTGAAGATTAAGATTGAGGATTGAGGATTGAGGATTGAGTATTGAGGATTGAGGATTGAAGATTGAAGATTGAGGATTGGGTATTGAGGATTGAAGAATGAGGACTGAGGATTGAGGATTGAGGTTTGAGGATTGAGGATTGAAGACTGAGTATTGAGGATTGAAGATTGACGATTGAGGATTGAGGATTGAGGATTGAAGATTGAGGATTGGGTATTGAGGATTGAAGAATGAGGATTGAGGATTGAGGATTGAGGATTGAGGATTGAGGATTGAGGGTTGAAGACTGAGTATTGAGGATTGGGTATTGAGGATTGAAGAATGAGGATTGAGTATTGAGGATTGAGGATTGTGGTTGAAGATTGAGTATTGAGGATTGAAGATTGACGATTGAGGATTGAGGATTGAGGATTGAGGATTGAGGATTGAGGATTGAGGATTGAAGATTGAGTATTGAGGATTGAAGATTGAGGACTGAGGATTGAGGATTGAGGATTGAGGATTGAAGATTGAGGACTGAGGATTGAGGATTGAGGATTGAGTATTGAAGATTGAGGATTGGGTATTGAGGATTGAAGAATGAGGATTGAGTATTGAGGATTTAGGATTGAGAATTGAGGATTGAGGATTGAGGATTGAAGATTGAGGATTGAGGATTGAAGATTGACGATTGAGGATTGAGGATTGAGGATTGAGGATTGAAGATTGAGGATTGGGTATTGAGGATTGAAGAATGAGGATTGAGGATTGAGGATTGAAGATTGAGGATTGAGGGTTGAAGACTGAGTATTGAGGATTGAAGATTGAGGATTGAGGAGTGAGTATTGAAGATTGAGAATTTGGGACTGAGGATTGAAGATTGAGGATTGAGGATTGAGGTTTGAGGATTGAGGATTGAGGATTGAGGATTGAAGATTGAGGATTGGGTATTGAGGATTGAAGAATGAGGATTGAGTATTGAGGATTGAGGATTGAGGATTGAAGATTGAGTATTGAGGATTGAAGATTGACGATTGAGGATTGAGTACTGAGGATTGAGGATTGAGGATTGAGGATTGAGGATTGAAGATTGAGTATTGAGGATTGAAGATTGAGGATTGAGGATTGAGGATTTAGGATTGAGGATTGAAGATTGAGGATTGAGGATTGAGGATTGAGGATTGAGGATTGAAGATTGAGGATTGGGTATTGAGGATTGAAGAATGAGGATTGAGTATTGAGTATTGAGGATTGAGGATTGAAGATTGAGTACTGAGGATTGAAGATTGTCGATTGAGGATTGAGGATTGAGGATTGAGGATTGAGGATTGAGGATTGAGGATTGAGGATTGAGGATTGGAGATTGAGTATTGAGTATTGAAGATTGAGGATTGAGGATTGAGGATTGAGGATTGAAGATTGAGGATTGCGTATTGAGGATAGATCATTGATGATTGAGGATTGAGTATTGAGGATTGAGGATTGAGGACGAGGACTCAGGGTAGAGTATTGATGTTTGAGGTCTGAGGATTGAGGATTGAGGATTGAGAATTGAGGATTGAGTATTGAGGATTGAAGATTGAGGATTGGGTGTTGAGGATTGAAGAATGAGGATTGAGGTTTGCAGATTGAGTATTGAGGGTTGAAGATTGAGGACTAAGGATTGAGGATTGAGGATTGACGATTGAGGATTGAGGATTGAGGACTGAGGACGAGGCCTGAGGGTTGAGTATTGATGTTTGAGGTCTGAGGGTTGAGGAATGAGGATTGAGGATTGAGGATTGAAGATTGAGGATTGAGGATTGAGGATTGAAGATTGAGGATTGAAGATTGAGGATTGAGGAGTGAGTATTGAAGATTGAGGATATGGGACTGAGGATTGAAGATTGAGGATTGAGGATTGAGGACTGAGGATTGAGGATTGAGGATTGAGGATTGAAGATTGAGGATTGGGTATTGAGGATTGAAGAATGAGGATTGAGGATTGAGGATTGAGGATTGAGGATTGAGGATTGAGGATTGAGGATTGAGGATTGAAGGTTGAGGATTGAGGAGTGAGTATTGAAGATTGAGGATTTGGGACTGAGGATTGAAGATTGAGGATTGAAGATTGAGGATTGAGGAGTGAGTATTGAAGATTGAGGATTTGGAACTGAGGATTGAAGATTGAGGATTGAGGATTGAGGATTGAGGATTGAGGATTGAGGATTGAGGATTGAGGATTGAGTATTGAAGATTGAATATTGATGATAGAAGATTGAGGATCGAGGATTGAGCGTTGTGGATTGAGGACGAGGACTGAGGGTTGAGTATTGATGTTTGAGGTCTGAGGATTGAGGAATGAGGATTGAGAATTGAGGGTTGAGGATTGAGGATTGGAGATTGAGGATTGGGTGTTGAGGATTGAAGAATGAGGATTGAGGACTGAGGATTGAGGATTGAGGATTGAAGATTGAGTATTGAGGATTGAAGATTGAGGATTGAGGATTGAGGACTGAGGATTGAGGATTGAGGATTGAGGATTGAGGATTGAGAATTGAGGATTGAGGATTGAGGATTGAAGATTGAGGATTGGGTATTGAGGATTGAAGCATGAGGATTGAGGATTGAGGATTGAGGATTGAGGAGCGAGTATTGAAGATTGAGAATTTGGGACTGAGGATTGAAGATTGAGGATTGAGGATTGAGGTTTGAGGATTGAGGATTGAGGATTGATGATTGAAGATTGAGGATCGAGGATTGAGTGTTGTGGATTGAGGACGAGGACTGAGGGTAGAGTATTGGTGTTTGAGGTCTGAGGATTGAGGATTGAGGATTGAGAATTGAGGATTGAGGATTGAGAATTGAGGATTGAGGATTGAGGATTGAAGATTGAGGATTGGTTGTTGAGGATTGAAGAATGAGGATTGAGGATTGAGGACTGAGGATTGAGGGTTGTGGATTGAGGACGAGGACTGAGGGTTGAGTATTGGTGTTTGAAGTCTGAGGATTCAGGATTGAGGATTGAGAATTGAGGATTGAGGATTGCGGATAGAAGATTGAGGATTGGGTATTGCGGATTGAACATTGAGGATTGAAGAATGAGGATTGAGTATTGAGGATTGAGAGTTTGGGACTGAGGATTGAAGATTGAGGATTGAGGATTGAAGATTGAGGATTGCGTATTGAGGATAGATCATTGATGATTGAGGATTGAGTATTGAGGATTGAGGATTGAGGATTGAGGACTGAGGATTGAGGATTGAGGATTGAAGGTTCAGTATTGAGGATTGAAGATTGAGAATTGAGGATTGAGGATTGAACATTGAGGACTGAGTGTTGAGGATTGAAGATTGAGGATTGCGTATTGAGGATAGAACATTGAGGATTGAGGATTGAGTATTGAGGATTAATGATTGAGGATTGAAGATTCAATATTGATGATTGAATATTGAGGATCGAGGATTGAGTGTTGTGGATTGAGGACGAGGACTCAGGGTAGAGTATTGATGTTTGAGGTCTGAGGATTGAGGATTGAGGATTGAGAAATGAGGATTGAGGATTGAGGATTGAAGATTGAGGATTGGGTGTTAGGGATTGAAGAATGACGATTGAGGATTGCAGATTGAGTATTGAGGATTGAAGATTGAGGACTAAGGATTGAGGATTGAGGATTGACGATTGAGGATTGAGGATTGAGGATTGAGGAATGAGGATTGAAGGTTGAGGATTGCGTATTGAGGATAGAACATTGAGGATTGAGGATTGAGTATTGAGGATTGAGGATTGAGTATTGAAGATTGAATATTGATGATTGAAAATTGAGGATCGAGGATTGAGCGTTGTGGATTGAGGACGAGGACTGAGGGTTGAGTATTGATGTTTGAGGTCTGAGGATTGAGGAATGAGGATTGAGAATTGAGGGTTGAGGATTGAGGATTGGAGATTGAGGATTGGGTGTTGAGGATTGAAGAATGAGGATTGAGGATTGAGGATTGAGGATTGAGGATTGAAGATTGAGTATTGAGGATTGAAGATTGAGGATTGAGGATTGAGGATTGAGGATTGAGGATTGAGGATTGAGGATTGAGGATTGAGGATTGAGGATTGAGGATTGAGGATTGAGGATTGAAGATTGAGGATTGGGTATTGAGGATTGAAGAATGAGGATTGAGGATTGAGGATTGAGGATTAAGGATTGAGGATTGAAGACTGAGTATTGAGGATTGAAGATTGACGATTGAGGATTGAGGATTGAGGATTGAAGATTGAGGATTGGGTATTGAGGATTGAAGAATGAGGATTGAGGATTGAGGATTGAGGATTGAGGATTGAGGGTTGAAGACTGAGTGTTGAGGATTGAAGATTGAGGATTGAGGAGTGAGTATCGAAGATTGAGAATTTGGGACTGAGGATTGAAGATTGAGGATTGAGGATTGAGGATTGAGGATTGAGGATTGAGAATTGAGGATTGTAGACTGAGGATTGAGGATTGAGGATTGGGGATTGAGGATTGAAGATTGAGGATTGAGGATTGAGGATTGAGGATTGAGGATTGAAGATTGAGGATTGGGTATTGAGGATTGAAGAATGAGGATTGAGTATTGAGTATTGAGGATTGAGGATTGAAGATTGAGTATTGAGGATTGAAGATTGTCGATTGAGGATTGAGGATTGAGGATTGAGGATTGAGGATTGAGGATTGAGGATTGAGTATTGAAGATTGAATATTGATGATTGGAGATTGAGTATTGAGTATTGAAGAATGAGGATTGAGGATTGAGGATTGAGGATTGAAGATTGAGGATTGAGGAGTGAGTATTGAAGATTGAGGACTTGGGACTGAGGATTGAAGATTGAGGATTGAAGATTGAGGATTGAGGAGTGAGTATTGAAGATTGAGGATTTGGGACTGAGGATTGAAGATTGAGGATTGAGGATTGAGGATTGAGGATTGAGGATTGAGGATTGAGGATTGAGGATTGAGTATTGAAGATTGAATATTGATGATTGAAGATTGAGGATCGAGGATTGAGCGTTGTGGATTGAGGACGAGGACTGAGGGTTGAGTATTGATGTTTGAGGTCTGAGGATTGAGGAATGAGGATTGAGAATTGAGGGTTGAGGATTGAGGATTGGAGATTGAGGATTGGGTGTTGAGGATTGAAGAATGAGGATTGAGGATTGAGGATTGAGGATTGAGGATTGAAGATTGAGTATTGAGGATTGAAGATTGAGGATTGAGGGTTGAGGATTGAGGATTGAGGATTGAGGATTGAGGATTGAGGATTGAGAATTGAGGATTGAGGATTGAGGATTGAAGATTGAGGATTGGGTATTGAGGATTGAAGCATGAGGATTGAGGATTGAGGATTGAGGATTGAAGACTGAGTATTGAGGATTGAAGATTGACGATTGAGGATTGAGGATTGAGGATTGAAGATTGAGGATTGGGTATTGAGGATTGAAGAATGAGGATTGAGGATTGAGGATTGAGGATTGAGGATTGAGGGTTGAAGACTGAGTATTGAGGATTGAAGATTGAGGATTGAGGAGTGAGTATTGAAGATTGAGAATTTGGGACTGAGGATTGAAGATTGAGGATTGAGGATTGAGGATTGAGCATTGAGGATTGAGGATTGAGGATTGAAGATTGAGGATTCGGTATTGAGGATTGAAGAATGAGGATTGAGGATTGAGGATTGAGGATTGAAGATTGAATATTGATGATTGAAAATTGAGGATCGAGGATTGAGCGTTGTGGATTGAGGACGAGGCCTGAGAGATGAGTATTGATGTTTGAGGTCTGAGGATTGAGGAATGAGGATTGAGAATTGAGGATTGAGGATTGAGGATTCGGTATTGAGGATTGAAGAATGTGGATTGAGGATTGAGGATTGAGGATTGAAGATTGAGGATTGAGGATTGAGGATTGAGGATTGAGGATTGAGGATTGAGGATTGAGGATTGATGATTGAGGATTGGGTATTGAGGATTGAAGAATGAGGATTGAGTTTTGAGGATTGAGGATTGAGGATTGAAGATTGAGTATTGAGGATTGAAGATTGACGATTGAGGATTGAGGATTGAGGATTGAGGATTGAGGATTGAGGATTGAGGATTGAAGATTGAGTATTGAGGATTGAAGATTGAGGAATGAGGATTGAGGATTGACGATTGAGGATTGAAGATTGCGGATTGAGCATTGAGGATTGAAGATTGAGGATTGGGTATTGAGGATTGAAGAATGAGGATTGAGTATTGAGGATTGAGGATTGAGGATTGAAGATTGAGTATTGAGGATTGAAGATTGACGATTGAGGATTGAGTACTGAGGATTGAGGACTGAGGATTGAGGATTGAGGATTGAAGATTGAGTATTGAGGATTGAAGATTGAGGATTGAGGATTGAGGATTGAGGATTGAGGATTGAAGATTGAGGATTGAGGATTGAGGATTGAGGATTGAGGATTGAAGATTGAGGATTGGGTATTGAGGATTGAAGAATGAGGATTGAGTATTGAGTATTGAGGATTGAGGATTGAAGATTGAGTACTGAGGATTGAAGATTGTCGATTGAGGATTGAGGATTGAGGATTGAGGATTGAGGATTGAGGATTGAGGATTGGAGATTGAGTATTGAGTATTGAAGATTGAGGATTGAGGATTGAGGATTGAGGATTGAAGATTGAGGATTGCGTATTGAGGATAGAACATTGCGGATTGAGGATTGAGTATTGAGGATTGAGGATTGAGGATTAAAGGTTGAATATTGATGATTGAAGATTGAGGATCGAGGATTGAGTGTTGTGGATTGAGGACGAGGACTGAGGGTAGAGTATTGGTGTTTGAGGTCTGAGGATTGAGGATTGAGGATTGAGAATTGAGGATTGAGGATTGAGGATTGAAGATTGAGGATTGGGTATTGAGGATTGAAGAATGAGGACTAAGGATTGAGGATTGAGGATTGAAGATTGAGGATTGAGGATTGAGGATTGAAGATTGAGGATTGAAGATTGAGGATTGAGGAGTGAGTATTGAAGATTGAGGATTTGGGACTGAGGATTGAAGATTGAGGATTGAGGATTGAGGACTGAGGATTGAGGATTGAGGATTGAGGATTGAAGATTGAGGATTGGGTATTGAGGATTGAAGAATGAGGATTGAGGATTGAGGATTGAGGATTGAGGATTGAGGATTGAGGATTGAGGATTGAAGGTTGAGGATTGAGGAGTGAGTATTGAAGATTGAGGATTTGGGACTGAGGATTGAAGATTGAGGATTGAAGATTGAGGATTGAGGAGTGAGTATTGAAGATTGAGGATTTGGGACTGAGGATTGAAGATTGAGGATTGAGGATTGAGGATTGAGGATTGAGGATTGAGGATTGAGGATTGAGGATTGAGTATTGAAGATTGAATATTGATGATTGAAGATTGAGGATCGAGGATTGAGCGTTGTGGATTGAGGACGAGGACTGAGGGTTGAGTATTGATGTTTGAGGTCTGAGGATTGAGGAATGAGGATTGAGAATTGAGGGTTGAGGATTGAGGATTGGAGATTGAGGATTGGGTGTTGAGGATTGAAGAATGAGGATTGAGGATTGAGGATTGAGGATTGAGGATTGAAGATTGAGTATTGAGGATTGAAGATTGAGGATTGAGGATTGAGGATTGAGGATTGAGGATTGAGGATTGAGGATTGAGGATTGAGAATTGAGGATTGAGGATTGAGGATTGAAGATTGAGGATTGGGTATTGAGGATTGAAGCATAAGGATTGAGGATTGAGGATTGAGGATTGAGGAGCGAGTATTGAATATTGAGAATTTGGGACTGAGGATTGAAGATTGAGGATTGAGGATTGAGGTTTGAGGATTGAGGATTGAGGATTGATGATTGAAGATTGAGGATCGAGGATTGAGTGTTGTGGATTGAGGACGAGGACTGAGGGTAGAGTATTGGTGTTTGAGGTCTGAGGATTGAGGATTGAGGATTGAGAATTGAGGATTGAGGATTGAGGATTGAAGATTGAGGATTGGTTGTTGAGGATTGAAGAATGAGGATTGAGGATTGAGGACTGAGGATTGAGGGTTGTGCATTGAGGACGAGGACTGAGGGTTGAGTATTGGTGTTTGAAGTCTGAGGATTCAGGATTGAGGATTGAGAATTGAGGATTGAGGATTGCGGATAGAAGATTGAGGATTGGGTATTGCGGATTGACCATTGAGGATTGAAGAATGAGGATTGAGTATTGAGGATTGAGAATTTGGGACTGAGGATTGAAGATTGAGGATTGAGGATTGAAGATTGAGGATTGCGTATTGAGGATAGATCATTGATGATTGAGGATTGAGTATTGAGGATTGAGGATTGAGGATTGAGGACTGAGGATTGAGGATTGAGGATTGAAGGTTCAGTATTGAGGATTGAAGATTGAGAATTGAGGATTGAGGATTGAACATTGAGGACTGAGTGTTGAGGATTGAAGATTGAGGATTGCGTATTGAGGATAGAACATTGAGGATTGAGGATTGAGTATTGAGGATTAATGATTGAGGATTGAAGATTCAATATTGATGATTGAATATTGAGGATCGAGGATTGAGTGTTGTGGATTGAGGACGAGGACTCAGGGTAGAGTATTGATGTTTGAGGTCTGAGGATTGAGGATTGAGGATTGAGAAATGAGGATTGAGGATTGAGGATTGAAGATTGAGGATTGGGTGTTGAGGATTGAAGAATGAGGATTGAGGATTGCAGATTGAGTATTGAGGATTGAAGATTGAGGACTAAGGATTGAGGATTGAGGATTGACGATTGAGGATTGAGGATTGAGGATTGAGGAATGAGGATTGAAGGTTGAGGATTGCGTATTGAGGATAGAACATTGAGGATTGAGGATTGAGTATTGAGGATTGAGGATTGAGTATTGAAGATTGAATATTGATGATTGAAAATTGAGGATCGAGGATTGAGCGTTGTGGATTGAGGACGAGGACTGAGGGTTGAGTATTGATGTTTGAGGTCTGAGGATTGAGGAATGAGGATTGAGAATTGAGGGTTGAGGATTGAGGATTGGAGATTGAGGATTGGGTGTTGAGGATTGAAGAATGAGGATTGAGGATTGAGGATTGAGGATTGAGGATTGAAGATTGAGTATTGAGGATTGAAGATTGAGGATTGAGGATTGAGGATTGAGGATTGAGGATTGAGGATTGAGGATTGAGGATTGAGAATTGAGGAGTGAGGATTGAGGATTGAAGATTGAGGATTGGGTATTGAGGATTGAAGAATGAGGATTGAGGATTGAGGATTGAGGATTAAGGATTGAGGATTGAAGACTGAGTATTGAGGATTGAAGATTGACGATTGAGGATTGAGGATTGAGGATTGAAGATTGAGGATTGGGTATTGAGGATTGAAGAATGAGGATTGAGGATTGAGGATTGAGGATTGAGGATTGAGGATTGAGGGTTGAAGACTGAGTGTTGAGGATTGAAGATTGAGGATTGAGGAGTGAGTATTGAAGATTGAGAATTTGGGACTGAGGATTGAAGATTGAGGATTGAGGATTGAGGATTGAGGATTGAGAATTGAGGATTGTAGACTGAGGATTGAGGATTGAGGATTGGGGATTGAGGATTGAAGATTGAGGATTGAGGATTGAGGATTGAGGATTGAGGATTGAAGATTGAGGATTCGGTATTGAGGATTGAAGATTGAGGATTGAAGATTGAGGATTGAGGAGTGAGTATTGAAGATTGAGGATTTGGGACTGAGGATTGAAGATTGAGGATTGAGGATTGAGGATTGAGGATTGAGGATTGAGGATTGAGGATTGAGGATTGAGTATTGAAGATTGAATATTGATGATTGAAGATTGAGGATAGAGGATTGAGCGTTGCGGATTGAGGACGAGGACTGAGGGTTGAGTATTGATGTTTGAGGTCTGAGGATTGAGGAATGAGGATTGAGAATTGAGGGTTGAGGATTGAGGATTGGAGATTGAGGATTGGGTGTTGAGGATTGAAGAATGAGGATTGAGGATTGAGGATTGAGGATTGAGGATTGAAGATTGAGTATTGAGGATTGAAGATTGAGGATTGAGGGTTGAGGATTGAGGATTGAGGATTGAGGATTGAGGATTGAGAATTGAGGATTGAGGATTGAGGATTGAATTTTGAGGATTGAGGATTGAGGATTGAGGATTGAGGATTGAGGGTTGAAGACTGAGTATTGAGGATTGAAGATTGAGGATTGAGGAGTGAGTATTGAAGATTGAGAATTTGGGACTGAGGATTGAAGATTGAGGATTGAGGATTGAGGATTGAGAATTGAGGATTGAGTATTGAGGATTGAAGATTGACGATTGAGGATTGAGGATTGAGGATTGAAGATTGAGGATTGGGTATTGAGGATTGAAGAATGAGGATTGAGGATTGAGGATTGAGGATTGAGGATTGAGGGTTGAAGACTGAGTATTGAGGATTGAAGATTGAGGATTGAGGAGTGAGTATTGAAGATTGAGAATTTGGGACTGAGGATTGAAGATTGAGGATTGAGGATTGAGGATTGAGAATTGAGGATTGAGGATTGAGGATTGAAGATTGAGGATTCGGTATTGAGGATTGAAGAATGAGGATTGAGGATTGAGGATTGAGGATTGAAGATTGAATATTGATGATTGAAAATTGAGGATCGAGGATTGAGCGTTGTGGATTGAGGACGAGGCCTGAGAGATGAGTATTGATGTTTGAGGTCTGAGGATTGAGGAATGAGGATTGAGAATTGAGGATTGAGGATTGAGGATTCGGTATTGAGGATTGAAGAATGTGGATTGAGGATTGAGGATTGAGGATTGAAGATTGAGGATTGAGGATTGAGGATTGAGGATTGAGGATTGAGGATTGAGGATTGAGGATTGATGATTGAGGATTGGGTATTGAGGATTGAAGAATGAGGATTGAGTTTTGAGGATTGAGGATTGAGGATTGAAGATTGAGTATTGAGGATTGAAGATTGACGATTGAGGATTGAGGATTGAGGATTGAGGATTGAGGATTGAGGATTGAGGATTGAAGATTGCGGATTGAGCATTGAGGATTGAGGATTGAGGATTGAAGATTGAGGATTGGGTATTGAGGATTGAAGAATGAGGATTGAGTATTGAGTATTGAGGATTGAGGATTGAAGATTGAGTATTGAGGATTAAAGATTGTCGATTGAGGATTGAGGATTGAGGATTGAGGATTGAGGATTGAGGATTGAGGATTGGAGATTGAGTATTGAGTATTGAAGATTGAGGATTGAGGATTGAGGATTGAGGATTGAAGATTGAGGATTGCGTATTGAGGATAGAACATTGAGGATTGAGGATTGAGTATTGAGGATTGAGGATTGAGGATCGAAGGTTGAATACTGATGATTGAAGATTGAGGATCGAGGATTGAGTGTTGTGGATTGAGGACGAGGACTGAGGGTAGAGTATTGGTGTTTGAGGTCTGAGGATTGAGGATTGAGGATTGAGAATTGAGGATTGAGGATTGAGGATTGAAGATTGAGGATTCGGTATTGAGGATTGAAGAATGAGGATTGAGGAGTGAGGACTGAGGATTGAGGATTGCAGATTGAGTATTGAGGACTGAAGGTTGAGGACTGAGGATTGAGGATTGAGGATTGACGATTGAGGATTGAGCGTTGTGGATTGAGGACGAGGACTGAGGGTTGAGTATTGATGTTTGAGGTCTGAGGATTGAGGAATGAGGATTGAGAATTGAGGGTTGAGGATTGAGGATTGAAGATTGAGGATTGGGTGTTGAGGATTGAAGAATGAGGATTGGGGATTGAGGATTGAGGATTGAGGATTGAAGATTGAGTATTGAGGATTGAAGATTGAGGATTGAGGATTGAGTATTGAGGATTGAGGATTGAGGATTGAAGATTGAGGATCGAGGATTGAGTGTTGTGGATTGAGGACGAGGACTGAGGGTAGAGTATTGGTGTTTGAGGTCTGAGGATTGCGGATTGAGGATTGAGAATTGAGGATTGAGGATTGAGGATTGAAGATTGAGGATTGGTTGTTGAGGATTGAAGAATGAGGATTGAGGATTGAGGACTGAGGATTGAGGGTTGTGGATTGAGGACGAGGACTGAGGGTTGAGTATTGGTGTTTGAAGTCTGAGGATTCAGGATTGAGGATTGAGAATTGAGGGTTGAGGATGGCGGATAGAAGATTGAGGATTGGGTATTGCGGATTGAACATTGAGGATTGAAGAATGAGGATTGAGTATTGAGGATTGAGAATTTGGGACTGAGGATTGAAGATTGATGATTGAGGATTGAAGATTGAGGATTGCGTATTGAGGATAGATCATTGATGATTGAGGATTGAGTATTGAGGATTGAGGATTGAGGATTGAGGACTGAGGATTCAGGATTGAGGATTGAAGGTTCAGTATTGAGGATTGAAGATTGAGAATTGAGGATTGAGGATTGAACATTGAGGACTGAGTGTTGAGGATTGAAGATTGAGGATTGCGTATTGAGGATAGAACATTGAGGATTGAGGATTGAGTATTGAGGATTAATGATTGAGGATTGAAGATTCAATATTGATGATTGAATATTGAGGATCGAGGATTGAGTGTTGTGGATTGAGGACGAGGACTCAGGGTAGAGTATTGATGTTTGAGGTCTGAGGATTGAGGATTGAGGATTGAGAAATGAGGATTGAGGATTGAGGATTGAAGATTGAGGATTGGGTGTTGAGGATTGAAGAATGAGGATTGAGGATTGCAGATTGAGTATTGAGGATTGAAGATTGAGGACTAAGGATTGAGGATTGAGGATTGACGATTGAGGATTGAGGATTGAGGATTGAGGAATGAGGATTGAAGGTTGAGGATTGCGTATTGAGGATAGAACATTGAGGATTGAGGATTGAGTATTGAGGATTGAGGATTGAGGATTGAGGATTGAAGATTGAGTATTGAGGATTGAAGATTGAGGATTGAGGGTTGAGGATTGAGGATTGAGGATTGAGGATTGAGGATTGAGGATTGAGAATTGAGGATTGAGGATTGAGGATTGAAGATTGAGGATTGGGCATTGAGGATTGAGAATTGAGGATTGAGGATTGAGGATTGAAGATTGAGGATTGGGTATTGAGTATTGAAGAATGAGGATTGAGGATTGAGGATTGAGGATTAAGGATTGAGGATTGAAGACTGAGTATTGAGGATTGAAGATTGACGATTGAGGATTGAGGATTGAGGATTGAAGATTGAGGATTGGGTATTGAGGATTGAAGAATGAGGATTGAGGATTGAGGATTGAGGAATGAGGATTGAGGGTTGAAGACTGAGTATTGAGGATTGAAGATTGAGGATTGAGGAGTGAGTATTGAAGATTGAGAATTTGGGACTGAGGATTGACGATTGAGGATTGAGGATTGAGGTTTGAGGATTGAGGATTGAGGATTGAAGATTGAAGATTGGGGTTTGGGTATTGAGGATTGAAGAATGAGGATTGAGTATTGAGGATTGAGGACTGAGGATTGAAGATTGAGTATTGAGGATTGAGGATTGACGACTGAGGATTGAGTACTGAGGATTGAGGATTCAGGATTGAGGATTGAGGATTGAAGATTGAGTATTGAGGATTGAAGACTGAGGATTGAGGATTGAGGATTGAGGATTGAAGATTGAGGATTCGGTATTGAGGATTGAAGAATGAGGATTGAGGGTTGAGGATTGAGGATTGAAGATTGAATATTGATGATTGAAAATTGAGGATCGAGGATTGAGCGTTGTGGATTGAGGACGAGGCCTGAGGGTTGAGTATTGATGTTTGAGGTCTGAGGGTTGAGGAATGAGGATTGAGGGTTGAGGATTGAAGACTGAGGATTGAGGATTGAGGATTGAAGATTGAGGATTGAAGATTGAGGATTGAGGAGTGAGTATTGAAGATTGAGGATTTGGGACTGAGGATTGAAGATTGAGGATTGAGGATTGAGGACTGAGGATTGAGGATTGAGGATTGAGGATTGAAGATTGAGGATTGGGTATTGAGGATTGAAGAATGAGGGTTGAGGATTGAGGATTGAGGATTGAGGATTGAGGATTGAGGATTGAGGATTGAAGATTGAGGATTGAGGAGTGAGTATTGAAGATTGAGGATTTGGGACTGAGGATTGAAGATTGAGGATTGAAGATTGATGATTGAGGAGTGAGTATTGAAGATTGAGGATTTGGGACTGAGGATTGAAGATTGAGGATTGAGGATTGAGGATTGAGGATTGAGGATTGAGGATTGAGGATTGAGGATTGAGTATTGAAGATTGAATATTGATGATTGAAGATTGAGGATCGAGGATTGAGCGTTGTGGATTGAGGACGAGGACTGAGGGTTGAGTATTGATGTTTGAGGTCTGAGGATTGAGGAATGAGGATTGAGAATTGAGGGTTGAGGATTGAGGATTGCAGATTGAGGATTGGGTGTTGAGGATTGAAGAATGAGGATTGAGGATTGAGGATTGAGGATTGAGGATTGAAGATTGAGTATTGAGGATTGAAGATTGAGGATTGAGGATTGAGGATTGAGGATTGAGGATTGAGGATTGAGGATTGAGGATTGAGAATTGAGGATTGAGGATTGAGGATTGAAGATTGAGGATTGGGTATTGAGGATTGAAGCATGAGGATTGAGGATTGAGGATTGAGGATTGAGGATTGAGGATTGAAGACTGAGTATTGAGGATTGAAGATTGACGATTGAGGATTGAGGATTGAGGATTGAAGATTGAATATTGATTATTGAAAATTGAGGATCGAGGATTGAGCGTTGTGGATTGAGGACGAGGACTGAGGGTTGAGTATTGATGTTTGAGGTCTGAGGATTGAGGAATGAGGATTGAGAATTGAGGGTTGAGGATTGAGGATTGGAGATTGAGGATTGGGAGTTGAGGATTGAAGAATGAGGTTTGTGGATTGAGGATTGAGGATTGAGGATTGAAGATTGAGTATTGAAGATTGAAGATTGAGGATTGAGGATTGTGGATTGAGGATTGAGGATTGAGGATTGAGGATTGAGGATTGAGAATTGAGGATTGAGGATTGAGGATTGAAGATTGAGGATTGGGTATTGAGTATTGAAGAATGAGGATTGAGGATTGAGGATTGAGGATTAAGGATTGAGGATTGAAGACTGAGTATTGAGGATTGAAGATTGACGATTGAGGATTGAGGATTGAGGATTGAAGATTGAGGATTGGGTATTGAGGATTGAAGAATGAGGATTGAGGATTGAGGATTGAGGATTGAGGATTGAGGGTTGAAGACTGAGTATTGAGGATTGAAGATTGAGGATTGAGGAGTGAGTATTGAAGATTGAGAATTTGGGACTGAGGATTGACGATTGAGGATTGAGGATTGAGGTTTGAGGATTGAGGATTGAGGATTGAAGATTGAAGATTGGGGTTTGGGTATTGAGGATTGAAGAATGAGGATTGAGTATTGAGGATTGAGGACTGAGGATTGAAGATTGAGTATTGAGGATTGAGGATTGACGACTGAGGATTGAGTACTGAGGATTGAGGATTCAGGATTGAGGATTGAGGATTGAAGATTGAGTATTGAGGATTGAAGACTGAGGATTGAGGATTGAGGATTGAGGATTGAGGATTGAAGATTGAGGATTGAGGATTGAGGATTGAGGATTGAGGATTGAAGATTGAGGATTGGGTATTGAGGATTGAAGAATGAGGATTGAGTATTGAGTATTGAGGATTGAGGATTGAAGATTGAGTATTGAGGATTGAAGATTGTCGATTGAGGATTGAGGATTGAGGATTGAGGATTGAGGATTGAGGATCGAGGATTGAGGATTGAGTATTGAAGATTGAATATTGATGATTGGAGATTGAGTATTGAGTATTGAAGAATGAGGATTGAGGATTGAGGATTGAGGATTGAATATTGAATATTGATGATTGAAAATTGAGGATCGAGGATTGAGCGTTGTGGATTGAGGACGAGGCCTGAGGGTTGAGTATTGATGTTTGAGGTCTGAGGATTGAGGAATGAGTATTGAAGATTGAGGATTTGGGACTGAGGATTGAAGATTGAGGATTGAGGATTGAGGATTGTGGATTGAGAATTGAGTATTGAGGATTGAGGATTGAGGATTGAGGATTGAGGATTGAGGATTGGAGATTGAGTATTGAGTATTGAAGGTTGAGGATTGAGGATTGAGGATTGAGGATTGAAGATTGAGGATTGCGTATTGAGGATAGAACATTGCGGATTGAGGATTGAGTATTGAGGATTGAGGATTGAGGATTGAAGGTTGAGGATTCTGTATTGAGGATTGAAGAATGAGGATTGAGGAGTGAGTACTGAGGATTGAGGATTGCAGATTGAGTATTGAGGATTAAAGATTGAGGACTGAGGATTGAGGATTGAGGATTGAGTATTGAAGATTGAATATTGATGATTGGAGATTGAGTATTGAGTATTGAGGGTTGAGGATTGAAGATTGAGTATTGAGGATTGAAGATTGACGACTGAGGATTGAGGATTGAGGATTGAGGATTGAGGATTGAGGATTGAGGATTGATGATTGAGTATTGAGGATTGAAGATTGAGGATTGAGGATTGAGGATTGAGGATTGAGGATTGAAGATTGAGTACTGAGGATTGAAGATTAAGATTGAGGATTGAGGATTGAGGATTGAGGATTGAGGATTGAGGATTGAAGATTGAGTATTGAGGATTGGAGATTGAGGATCGAGGATTGAATATTGAGGATTGAGGATTGAAGATTGAGTACTGAGGATTGAAGGTTAAGATTGAGGATTGAGGATTGAGGACTGAGGATTGAGGATTGAGGATTGAAGGTTCAGTATTGAGGATTGAAGATTGAGAATTGAGGATTGAGGATTGAACATTGAGGACTGAGTGTTGAGGATTGACGGTTGAGGATTGCGTATTGAGGATAGAACATTGAGGATTGAGGATTGAGTATTGAGGATTGATGATTGAGGATTGAAGATTGAATATTGATGATTGAATATTGAGGATCGAGGATTGAGTGTTGTGGATTGAGGACGAGGACTGAGGGTAGAGTATTGATGTTTGAGGTCTGAGGATTGAGGATTGAGGATTGAGAATTGAGGATTGAGAATTGAGGATTGATGATTGAGGATTGGGTGTTGAGGATTGAAGAATGAGGATTGAGGATTGAGGATTGAGGATTGAGGATTGAGGATTGAGGATTGAGGATTGCGGATAGAAGATTGAGGATTGGGTATTGCGGATTGAACATTGAGGATTGAGGATTGAGGATTGAGGATTGAGGATTGAGGATTGAGAATTGAGGATTGAGGATTCAGGATTGAAGATTGAGGATTAGGTATTGAGGATTGAAGAATGAGGATTGAGGATTGAGGATTGCGGATTGAGGATTGAGGATTGAAGACTGAGTATTGAGGATTGAAGATTGAGGATTGAGGATTGAAGATTGAGGATTGCGTATTGAGGATAGAACACTGAGGATTGAGGATTGAGTATTGAGGATTGAGGATTGAGGAATGAAGATTGAATATTGATGATTGAAGATTGAGGATCGAGGATTGAGTGTTGTGGACTGAGGACGAGGACTGTGGGTAGAGCATTGATGTTTAAGGTCTGAGGATTGAGGATTGAGGATTGAAGCTTGAGGATTGAGGATTGCGGATAGAAGGTTGAGGATTGGGTATTGCGGATTGAACATTGAGGATTGAGGATTGAGGGTTGAGGATTGAAGATTGAGGATTGGGTTTTGAGGATTGAAGAATGAGGATTGAGGATTGAGGATTGAGGATTGAGGATTGAAGATTGAGTATTGAGGATTGAAGATTGAGGATTGAGGATTGAGGATTAAAGATTGAGGATTGAGGATTGAGGATTGCGGATAGAAGGTTGAGGATTGGGTATTGCGGATTGAACATTGAGGATTGAGGATTGAGGATTGAGGATTGAGGATTGAGGATTGAGGATTGAGAATTGAGGATTGAGGATTGAGGATTGAAGATTGACGATTGAGGATTGAGGATTGAGGATTGAAGATTGAATATTGATGATTGAAAATTGAGGATCGAGGATTGAGCGTTGTGGATTGAGGACGAGGACTGAGGGTTGAGTATTGATGTTTGAGGTCTGAGGATTGAGGAATGGGGATTGAGAATTGAGGGTTGAGGATTGAGGATTGGAGATTGAGGATTGGGAGTTGAGGATTGAAGAATGAGGTTTGAGGATTGAGGATTGAGGATTGAGGATTGAAGATTGAGTATTGAGGATTGAAGATTGAGGATTGAGGATTGTGGATTGAGGATTGAGGATTGAGGATTGAGGATTGAGGATTGAGAATTGAGGATTGAGGATTGAGGATTGAAGATTGAGGATTGGGTATTGAGTATTGAAGAATGAGGATTGAGGATTGAGGATTGAGGATTAAGGATTGAGGATTGAAGACTGAGTATTGAGGATTGAAGATTGACGATTGAGGATTGAGGATTGAGGATTGAAGATTGAGGATTGGGTATTGAGGATTGAAGAATGAGGATTGAGGATTGAGGATTGAGGATTGAGGATTGAGGGTTGAAGACTGAGTATTGAGGATTGAAGATTGAGGATTGAGGAGTGAGTATTGAAGATTGAGAATTTGGGACTGAGGATTGACGATTGAGGATTGAGGATTGAGGTTTGAGGATTGAGGATTGAGGATTGAAGATTGAAGATTGGGGATTGGGTATTGAGGATTGAAGAATGAGGATTGAGTATTGAGGATTGAGGACTGAGGATTGAAGATTGAGTATTGAGGATTGAGGATTGACGACTGAGGATTGAGTACTGAGGATTGAGGATTCAGGATTGAGGATTGAGGATTGAAGATTGAGTATTGAGGATTGAAGACTGAGGATTGAGGATTGAGGATTGAGGATTGAGGATTGAAGATTGAGGATTGAGGATTGAGGATTGAGGATTGAGGATTGAAGATTGAGGATTGGGTATTGAGGATTGAAGAATGAGGATTGAGTATTGAGTATTGAGGATTGAGGATTGAAGATTGAGTATTGAGGATTGAAGATTGTCGATTGAGGATTGAGGATTGAGGATTGAGGATTGAGGATTGAGGATCGAGGATTGAGGATTGAGTATTGAAGATTGAATATTGATGATTGGAGATTGAGTATTGAGTATTGAAGAATGAGGATTGAGGATTGAGGATTGAGGATTGAATATTGAATATTGATGATTGAAAATTGAGGATCGAGGATTGAGCGTTGTGGATTGAGGACGAGGCCTGAGGGTTGAGTATTGATGTTTGAGGTCTGAGGATTGAGGAATGAGTATTGAAGATTGAGGATTTGGGACTGAGGATTGAAGATTGAGGATTGAGGATTGAGGATTGTGGATTGAGAATTGAGTATTGAGGATTGAGGATTGAGGATTGAGGATTGAGGATTGAGGATTAGAGATTGAGTATTGAGTATTGAAGGTTGAGGATTGAGGATTGAGGATTGAGGATTGAAGATTGAGGATTGCGTATTGAGGATAGAACATTGCGGATTGAGGATTGAGTATTGAGGATTGAGGATTGAGGATTGAAGGTTGAGGATTCTGTATTGAGGATTGAAGAATGAGGATTGAGGAGTGAGTACTGAGGATTGAGGATTGCAGATTGAGTATTGAGGATTAAAGATTGAGGACTGAGGATTGAGGATTGAGGATTGAGTATTGAAGATTGAATATTGATGATTGGAGATTGAGTATTGAGTATTGAGGGTTGAGGATTGAAGATTGAGTATTGAGGATTGAAGATTGACGACTGAGGATTGAGGATTGAGGATTGAGGATTGAGGATTGAGGATTGAGGATTGATGATTGAGTATTGAGGATTGAAGATTGAGGATTGAGGATTGAGGATTGAGGATTGAGGATTGAAGATTGAGTACTGAGGATTGAAGATTAAGATTGAGGATTGAGGATTGAGGATTGAGGATTGAGGATTGAGGATTGAAGATTGAGTATTGAGGATTGGAGATTGAGGATCGAGGATTGAATATTGAGGATTGAGGATTGAAGATTGAGTACTGAGGATTGAAGGTTAAGATTGAGGATTGAGGATTGAGGACTGAGGATTGAGGATTGAGGATTGAAGGTTCAGTATTGAGGATTGAAGATTGAGAATTGAGGATTGAGGATTGAACATTGAGGACTGAGTGTTGAGGATTGACGGTTGAGGATTGCGTATTGAGGATAGAACATTGAGGATTGAGGATTGAGTATTGAGGATTGATGATTGAGGATTGAAGATTGAATATTGATGATTGAATATTGAGGATCGAGGATTGAGTGTTGTGGATTGAGGACGAGGACTGAGGGTAGAGTATTGATGTTTGAGGTCTGAGGATTGAGGATTGAGGATTGAGAATTGAGGATTGAGAATTGAGGATTGATGATTGAGGATTGGGTGTTGAGGATTGAAGAATGAGGATTGAGGATTGAGGATTGAGGATTGAGGATTGAGGATTGAGGATTGAGGATTGCGGATAGAAGATTGAGGATTGGGTATTGCGGATTGAACATTGAGGATTGAGGATTGAGGATTGAGGATTGAGGATTGAGGATTGAGAATTGAGGATTGAGGATTCAGGATTGAAGATTGAGGATTAGGTATTGAGGATTGAAGAATGAGGATTGAGGATTGAGGATTGCGGATTGAGGATTGAGGATTGAAGACTGAGTATTGAGGATTGAAGATTGAGGATTGAGGATTGAAGATTGAGGATTGCTTATTGAGGATAGAACACTGAGGATTGAGGATTGAGTATTGAGGATTGAGGATTGAGGATTGAAGATTGAATATTGATGATTGAAGATTGAGTATCGAGGATTGAGTGTTGTGGACTGAGGACGAGGGCTGAGGGTAGAGCATTGATGTTTAAGGTCTGAGGATTGAGGATTGAGGATTGAAGCTTGAGGATTGAGGATTACGGATAGAAGGTTGAGGATTGGGTATTGCGGATTGAACATTGAGGATTGAGGATTGAGGGTTGAGGATTGAAGATTGAGGATTGGGTTTTGAGGATTGAAGAATGAGGATTGAGGATTGAGGATTGAGGATTGAGGATTGAAGATTGAGTATTGAGGATTGAAGATTGAGGATTGAGGATTGAGGATTAAAGATTGAGGATTGAGGATTGAGGATTGCGGATAGAAGGTTGAGGATTGGGTATTGCGGATTGAACATTGAGGATTGAGGATTGAGGATTGAGGATTGAGGATTGAGGATTGAGAATTGAGGATTGAGGATTGAGGATTGAAGATTGAGGATTGGGTATTGAGGATTGAAGAATGAGGATTGAGGATTGAGGATTGCGGATTGAGGATTGAGGATTGAAGACTGAGTATTGAGGATTGAAGGTTGAGGATTGCGGAGTGAGTATTGAAGTTTGAGGATTTGGGACTGAGGATTGAAGATTGAGGATTGAGGATTGAGGATTGAGGATTGAGGATTGAGGATTGAGGATTGAAGGTTGAGGATTGGGTATTGAGGATTGAAGAATGAGGATTGAGGATTGAGGATTGAGGATTGAGGATTGAGGATTGAGAATTGAGGATTGAGGATTGAGGATTGAAGATTGAGGATTGGGTATTGAGGATTGAAGAATGAGGATTGAGGATTGAGGATTGCGGATTGAGGATTGAGTGTTGAAGACTGAGTATTGAGGATTGAAGATTGAGGATTGAGGAGTGAGTATTGAAGTTTGAGGATTTGGGACTGAGGATTGAAGATTGAGGATTGAGGATTGAGGATTGTGGATTGAGGATTGAGGATTGAGGATTGAAGATTGAGGATTGGGTATTGAGGATTGAAGAATGAGGATTGAGGATTGAGGATTGAGGATTGAGGATTGAGGGTTGAAGACTGAGTATTGAGGATTGAAGATTGAGGATTGAGGAGTGAGTATTGAAGATTGAGAATTTGGGACTGAGGATTGAAGAATGAGGATTGAGTATTGAGTATTGAGGATTGAGGATTGAAGATTGAGTACTGAGGATTGAAGATTGTCGATTGAGGATTGAGGATTGAGGATTGAGGATTGGAGATTGAGTATTGAGAATTGAAGATTGAGGATTGAGGATTGAGGATTGAGGATTGAAGATTGAGGATTGCGTATTGAG
Organism: Calliopsis andreniformis; assembly: GCF_051401765.1. Lineage (NCBI taxonomy): Eukaryota > Metazoa > Arthropoda > Insecta > Hymenoptera > Andrenidae > Calliopsis > Calliopsis andreniformis. Next base: position 3,952,100 of record NW_027480459.1, on the reverse strand, counting down.
GATAGAACATTGCGGATTGAGGATTGAGTATTGAGGACTGAGGATTGAGGATTGAAGGTTGAATATTGATGATTGAAGATTGAGGATCGAAGATTGAGTGTTGTGGATTGAGGACGAGGACTGAGGGTAGAGTATTGGTGTTTGAGGTCTGAGGATTGAGGATTGAGGATTGAGAATTGAGGATTGAGGATTGAGGATTGAAGATTGAGGATTGGGTGTTGAGGATTGAAGAATGAGGATTGAGGATTGAGGACTGAGGATTGAGGGTTGTGGATTGAGGACGAGGACTGAGGGTTGAGTATTGATGTTTGAAGTCTGAGGATTCAGGATTGAGGATTGAGAATTGAGGATTGAGGATTGCGGATAGAAGATTGAGGATTGAAGAATGAGGATTGAGTATTGAGGATTGAGAATTTGGGACTGAGGATTGAAGATTGAGGATTGAGGATTGAAGATTGAGGATTGCGTATTGAGGATAGATCATTGATGATTGAGGATTGAGTATTGAGTATTGAAGTTTGAGGATTTGGGACTGAGGATTGAAGATTGAGGATTGAGGATTGAGGATTGTGGATTGAGGAATGAGGATTGAGGATTGAGGATTGAAGATTGAGGATTGGGGATTGAGGATTGAAGATTGAGGATTGAAGATTGAGGATTGAGGAGTGAGTATTGAAGATTGAGGATTTGGGACTGAGGATTGAAGATTGAGGATTGAGGATTGAGGACTGAGGATTGAGGATTGAGGATTGAGGATTGAAGATTGAGGATTGGGTATTGAGGATTGAAGAATGAGGATTGAGGATTGAGGAGTGAGTACTGAGGATTGAGGATTGCAGATTGAGTATTGAGGATTAAAGATTGAGGACTGAGGATTGAGGATTGAGGATTGAGTATTGAAGATTGAATATTGATGATTGGAGATTGAGTATTGAGTATTGAGGGTTGAGGATTGAAGATTGAGTATTGAGGATTGAAGATTGACGACTGAGGATTGAGGATTGAGGATTGAGGATTGAGGATTGAGGATTGAGGATTGATGATTGAGTATTGAGGATTGAAGATTGAGGATTGAGGATTGAGGATTGAGGATTGAGGATTGAAGATTGAGTACTGAGGATTGAAGATTAAGATTGAGGATTGAGGATTGAGGATTGAGGATTGAGGATTGAGGATTGAAGATTGAGTATTGAGGATTGGAGATTGAGGATCGAGGATTGAATATTGAGGATTGAGGATTGAAGATTGAGTACTGAGGATTGAAGGTTAAGATTGAGGATTGAGGATTGAGGACTGAGGATTGAGGATTGAGGATTGAAGGTTCAGTATTGAGGATTGAAGATTGAGAATTGAGGATTGAGGATTGAACATTGAGGACTGAGTGTTGAGGATTGACGGTTGAGGATTGCGTATTGAGGATAGAACATTGAGGATTGAGGATTGAGTATTGAGGATTGATGATTGAGGATTGAAGATTGAATATTGATGATTGAATATTGAGGATCGAGGATTGAGTGTTGTGGATTGAGGACGAGGACTGAGGGTAGAGTATTGATGTTTGAGGTCTGAGGATTGAGGATTGAGGATTGAGAATTGAGGATTGAGAATTGAGGATTGATGATTGAGGATTGGGTGTTGAGGATTGAAGAATGAGGATTGAGGATTGAGGATTGAGGATTGAGGATTGAGGATTGAGGATTGAGGATTGCGGATAGAAGATTGAGGATTGGGTATTGCGGATTGAACATTGAGGATTGAGGATTGAGGATTGAGGATTGAGGATTGAGGATTGAGAATTGAGGATTGAGGATTCAGGATTGAAGATTGAGGATTAGGTATTGAGGATTGAAGAATGAGGATTGAGGATTGAGGATTGCGGATTGAGGATTGAGGATTGAAGACTGAGTATTGAGGATTGAAGATTGAGGATTGAGGATTGAAGATTGAGGATTGCTTATTGAGGATAGAACACTGAGGATTGAGGATTGAGTATTGAGGATTGAGGATTGAGGATTGAAGATTGAATATTGATGATTGAAGATTGAGGATCGAGGATTGAGTGTTGTGGACTGAGGACGAGGGCTGAGGGTAGAGCATTGATGTTTAAGGTCTGAGGATTGAGGATTGAGGATTGAAGCTTGAGGATTGAGGATTACGGATAGAAGGTTGAGGATTGGGTATTGCGGATTGAACATTGAGGATTGAGGATTGAGGGTTGAGGATTGAAGATTGAGGATTGGGTTTTGAGGATTGAAGAATGAGGATTGAGGATTGAGGATTGAGGATTGAGGATTGAAGATTGAGTATTGAGGATTGAAGATTGAGGATTGAGGATTGAGGATTAAAGATTGAGGATTGAGGATTGAGGATTGCGGATAGAAGGTTGAGGATTGGGTATTGCGGATTGAACATTGAGGATTGAGGATTGAGGATTGAGGATTGAGGATTGAGGATTGAGAATTGAGGATTGAGGATTGAGGATTGAAGATTGAGGATTGGGTATTGAGGATTGAAGAATGAGGATTGAGGATTGAGGATTGCGGATTGAGGATTGAGGATTGAAGACTGAGTATTGAGGATTGAAGGTTGAGGATTGCGGAGTGAGTATTGAAGTTTGAGGATTTGGGACTGAGGATTGAAGATTGAGGATTGAGGATTGAGGATTGAGGATTGAGGATTGAGGATTGAGGATTGAAGGTTGAGGATTGGGTATTGAGGATTGAAGAATGAGGATTGAGGATTGAGGATTGAGGATTGAGGATTGAGGATTGAGAATTGAGGATTGAGGATTGAGGATTGAAGATTGAGGATTGGGTATTGAGGATTGAAGAATGAGGATTGAGGATTGAGGATTGCGGATTGAGGATTGAGTGTTGAAGACTGAGTATTGAGGATTGAAGATTGAGGATTGAGGAGTGAGTATTGAAGTTTGAGGATTTGGGACTGAGGATTGAAGATTGAGGATTGAGGATTGAGGATTGTGGATTGAGGATTGAGGATTGAGGATTGAAGATTGAGGATTGGGTATTGAGGATTGAAGAATGAGGATTGAGGATTGAGGATTGAGGATTGAGGATTGAGGGTTGAAGACTGAGTATTGAGGATTGAAGATTGAGGATTGAGGAGTGAGTATTGAAGATTGAGAATTTGGGACTGAGGATTGAAGAATGAGGATTGAGTATTGAGTATTGAGGATTGAGGATTGAAGATTGAGTACTGAGGATTGAAGATTGTCGATTGAGGATTGAGGATTGAGGATTGAGGATTGGAGATTGAGTATTGAGTATTGAAGATTGAGGATTGAGGATTGAGGATTGAGGATTGAAGATTGAGGATTGCGTATTGAGGATAGAACATTGCGGATTGAGGATTGAGTATTGAGGACTGAGGATTGAGGATTGAAGGTTGAATATTGATGATTGAAGATTGAGGATCGAAGATTGAGTGTTGTGGATTGAGGACGAGGACTGAGGGTAGAGTATTGGTGTTTGAGGTCTGAGGATTGAGGATTGAGGATTGAGAATTGAGGATTGAGGATTGAGGATTGAAGATTGAGGATTGGGTGTTGAGGATTGAAGAATGAGGATTGAGGATTGAGGACTGAGGATTGAGGGTTGTGGATTGAGGACGAGGACTGAGGGTTGAGTATTGATGTTTGAAGTCTGAGGATTCAGGATTGAGGATTGAGAATTGAGGATTGAGGATTGCGGATAGAAGATTGAGGATTGAAGAATGAGGATTGAGTATTGAGGATTGAGAATTTGGGACTGAGGATTGAAGATTGAGGATTGAGGATTGAAGATTGAGGATTGCGTATTGAGGATAGATCATTGATGATTGAGGATTGAGTATTGAGTATTGAAGTTTGAGGATTTGGGACTGAGGATTGAAGATTGAGGATTGAGGATTGAGGATTGTGGATTGAGGAATGAGGATTGAGGATTGAGGATTGAAGATTGAGGATTGGGGATTGAGGATTGAAGATTGAGGATTGAAGATTGAGGATTGAGGAGTGAGTATTGAAGATTGAGGATTTGGGACTGAGGATTGAAGATTGAGGATTGAGGATTGAGGACTGAGGATTGAGGATTGAGGATTGAGGATTGAAGATTGAGGATTGGGTATTGAGGATTGAAGAATGAGGATTGAGGATTGAGGATTGAGGATTGATGATTGATGATTGAGGATTGAGGATTGAGGATTGAAGATTGAGGATTGAGGAGTGAGTATTGAAGATTGAGGATTTGGGACTGAGGATTGAAGATTGAGGATTGAAGATTGAGGATTGAGGAGTGAGTATTGAAGATTGAGGATTTGGGACTGAGGATTGAAGATTGAGGATTGAGTATTGAGGATTGAGGATTGAGGATTGAGGATTGAGGATTGAGGATTGAGTATTGAAGATTGAATATTGATGATTGAATATTGAGGATCGAGGATTGAGCGTTGTGGATTGAGGACGAGGACTGAGGGTTGAGCATTGATGTTTGAGGTCTGAGGATTGAGGAATGAGGATTGAGAATTGAGGGTTGAGGATTGAGGATTGGAGATTGAGGATTGGGTGTTGAGGATTGAAGAATGAGGATTGAGGATTGAGGATTGAGGATTGAGGATTGAAGATTGAGTATTGAGGATTGAAGATTGAGGATTGAGGAGTGAGTATTGAAGATTGAGAATTTGGGACTGAGGATTGAAGATTGAGGATTGAGGATTGAGGTTTGAGGATTGAGGATTGAGGATTGAAGATTGAAGATTGGGGATTGGGTATTGAGGATTGAAGAATGAGGATTGAGTATTGAGGATTGAGGACTGAGGATTGAAGATTGAGTATTGAGGATTGAGGATTGACGACTGAGGATTGAGTACTGAGGATTGAGGATTGAGGATTGAGGATTGAGGATTGAAGATTGAGTATTGAGGATTGAAGACTGAGGATTGAGGATTGAGGATTGAGGGTTGAGGATTGAAGATTGAGGATTGAGGATTGAGGATTGAGGATTGAGGATTGATGATTGAGGATTGGGTATTGAGGATTGAAGAATGAGGATTGAGTATTGAGTATTGAGGATTGAGGATTGAAGATTGAGTATTGAGGATTGAAGATTGTCGATTGAGGATTGAGGATTGAGGATTGAGGATTGAGGATTGAGGATTGAGGATTGAGGATTGAGTATTGAAGATTGAATATTGATGATTGGAGATTGAGTATTGAGTATTGAAGAATGAGGATTGAGGATTGAGGATTGAGGATTGAAGATTGAATATTGATGATTGAAAATTGAGGATCGAGGATTGAGCGTTGTGGATTGAGGACGAGGCCTGAGGGTTGAGTATTGATGTTTGAGGTCTGAGGATTGAGGAATGAGTATTGAAGATTGAGGATTTGGGACTGAGGATTGAAGATTGAGGATTGAGGATTGAGGATTGAGGATTGAGAATTGAGTATTGAGGATTGAGGATTGAGGATTGAGGATTGAGGATTGAGGATTGGAGATTGACTATTGAGTATTGAAGATTGAGGATTGAGGATTGAGGATTGAGGATTGAAGGTTGAGGATTGCGTATTGAGGATAGAACATTGCGGATTGAGGATTGAGTATTGAGGATTGAGGATTGAGGATTGAAGGTTGAGGATTCTGTATTGAGGATTGAAGAATGAGGATTGAGGAGTGAGTACTGAGGATTGAGGATTGCAGATTGAGTATTGAGGATTAAAGATTGAGGACTGAGGATTGAGGATTGAGGATTGAGTATTGAAGATTGAATATTGATGATTGGAGATTGAGTATTGAGTATTGAGGATTGAGGATTGAAGATTGAGTATTGAGGATTGAAGATTGACGATTGAGGATTGAGGATTGAGGATTGAGGATTGAGGATTGAGGATTGAGGATTGATGATTGAGTATTGAGGATTGAAGATTGAGGATTGAGGATTGAGGATTGAGGATTGAGGATTGAAGATTGAGTACTGAGGATTGAAGATTAAGATTGAGGATTGAGGATTGAGGATTGAGGATTGAGGATTGAGGATTGAAGATTGAGTATTGAGGATTGAAGATTGAGGATCGAGGATTGCGGATTGAGGATTGAGGATTGAAGATTGAGTACTGAGGATTGAAGGTTAAGATTGAGGATTGAGGATTGAGGACTGAGGATTGAGGATTGAGGATTGAAGTTTCAGTATTGAGGATTGAAGATTGAGAATTGAGGATTGAGGATTGAACATTGAGGACTGAGTGTTGAGGATTGAAAATTGAGGATTGCGTATTGAGGATAGAACATTGAGGATTGAGGATTGAGTATTGAGGATTGATGATTGAGGATTGAAGATTGAATATTGATGATTGAATATTGAGGATTGAGGATTGAGTGTTGTGGATTGAGGACGAGGACTGAGGGTAGAGTATTGATGTTTGAGGTCTGAGGATTGAGGATTGAGGATTGAGAATTGAGGATTGAGGATTGAGGATTGATGATTGAGGATTGGGTGTTGAGGATTGAAGAATGAGGATTGAGGATTGAGGATTGAGGATTGAGGATTGAGGATTGAGGATTGAGGATTGCGGATAGAAGATTGAGGATTGGGTATTGCGGATTGAACATTGAGGATTGAGGATTGAGGATTGAGGATTGAGGATTGAGGATTGAGGATTGAGAATTGAGGATTGAGGATTCAGGATTGAAGATTGAGGATTAGGTATTGAGGATTGAAGAATGAGGATTGAGGATTGAGGATTGCGGATTGAGGATTGAGGATTGAAGACTGAGTATTGAGGATTGAAGATTGAGGATTGAGGATTGAAGATTGAGGATTGCGTATTGAGGATAGAACACTGAGGATTGAGGATTGAGTATTGAGTATTGAGGATTGAGGATTGAAGATTGAATATTGATGATTGAAGATTGAGGATCGAGGATTGAGTGTTGTGGACTGAGGACGAGGACTGAGGGTAGAGCATTGATGTTTAAGGTCTGAGGATTGAGGATTGAAGATTGAGGATTGAGGATTGCGGATAGAAGGTTGAGGATTGGGTATTGCGGATTGAACATTGAGGATTGAGGATTGAGGGTTGAGGATTGAAGATTGAGGATTGGGTTTTGAGGATTGAAGAATGAGGATTGAGGATTGAGGATTGATGATTGAGGATTGAAGATTGAGTATTGAGGATTGAAGATTGAGGGTTGAGGATTGAGGATTGAAGATTGAGGATTGAGGATTGAGGATTGCGGATAGAAGGTTGAGGATTGGGTATTGCTGATTGAACATTGAGGATTGAGGATTGAGGATTGAGGATTGAGGATTGAGAATTGAGGATTGAGGATTGAGGATTGAAGATTGAGGATTGGGTATTGAGGATTGAAGAATGAGGATTGAGGATTGAGGATTGCGGATTGAGGATTGAGGATTGCGGATTGAGGATTGAGGATTGAAGACTGCGTATTGAGGATTGAAGGTTGAGGATTGCGGAGTGAGTATTGAAGTTTGAGGATTTGGGACTGAGGATTGAAGATTGAGGATTGAGGATTGAGGATTGAGGATTGAGGACTGAGGATTGCGGATAGAAGGTTGAGGATTGGGTATTGCGGATTGAACATTGAGGATTGAGGATTGAGGATTGAGGATTGAGGATTGAGGATTGAGAATTGAGGATTGAGGATTGAGGATTGAAGATTGAGGATTGGGTATTGAGGATTGAAGAATGAGGATTGAGGATTGAGGATTGCGGATTGAGGATTGAGGATTGAAGACTGAGTATTGAGGATTGAAGGTTGAGGATTGCGGAGTGAGTATTGAAGTTTGAGGATTTGGGACTGAGGATTGAAGATTGAGGATTGAGGATTGAGGATTGAGGATTGAGGATTGAGGATTGAGGATTGAAGGTTGAGGATTGGGTATTGAGGATTGAAGAATGCGGATTGAGGATTGAGGATTGAGGATTGAGGATTGAGGATTGAGAATTGAGGATTGAGGATTGAGGATTGAAGATTGAGGATTGGGTATTGAGGATTGAAGAATGAGGATTGAGGATTGAGGATTGCGGATTGAGGATTGAGTGTTGAAGACTGAGTATTGAGGATTGAAGATTGAGGACTGAGGAGTGAGTATTGAAGTTTGAGGATTTGGGACTGAGGATTGAAGATTGAGGATTGAAGAATGAGGATTGAGGATTGAGGATTGAGGATTGAGGATTGAGGATTGAGGGTTGAAGACTGAGTATTGAGGATTGGGTATTGAGGATTGAAGAATGAGGATTGAGTATTGAGGATTGAGGATTGAGGTTGAAGATTGAGTATTGAGGATTGAAGATTGACGATTGAGGATTGAGGATTGAGGATTGGGGATTGAGGATTGTGGATTGAGAATTGAGTATTGAGGATTGAGGATTGAGGATTGAGGATTGAGGATTGAGGATTGGAGATTGAGTATTGAGTATTGAAGGTTGAGGATTGAGGATTGAGGATTGAGGATTGAAGATTGAGGATTGCGTATTGAGGATAGAACATTGCGGATTGAGGATTGAGTATTGAGGATTGAGGATTGAGGATTGAAGGTTGAGGATTCTGTATTGAGGATTGAAGAATGAGGATTGAGGAGTGAGTACTGAGGATTGAGGATTGCAGATTGAGTATTGAGGATTAAAGATTGAGGACTGAGGATTGAGGATTGAGGATTGAGTATTGAAGATTGAATATTGATGATTGGAGATTGAGTATTGAGTATTGAGGGTTGAGGATTGAAGATTGAGTATTGAGGATTGAAGATTGACGACTGAGGATTGAGGATTGAGGATTGAGGATTGAGGATTGAGGATTGAGGATTGATGATTGAGTATTGAGGATTGAAGATTGAGGATTGAGGATTGAGGATTGAGGATTGAGGATTGAAGATTGAGTACTGAGGATTGAAGATTAAGATTGAGGATTGAGGATTGAGGATTGAGGATTGAGGATTGAGGATTGAAGATTGAGTATTGAGGATTGGAGATTGAGGATCGAGGATTGAATATTGAGGATTGAGGATTGAAGATTGAGTACTGAGGATTGAAGGTTAAGATTGAGGATTGAGGATTGAGGACTGAGGATTGAGGATTGAGGATTGAAGGTTCAGTATTGAGGATTGAAGATTGAGAATTGAGGATTGAGGATTGAACCTTGAGGACTGAGTGTTGAGGATTGACGGTTGAGGATTGCGTATTGAGGATAGAACATTGAGGATTGAGGATTGAGTATTGAGGATTGATGATTGAGGATTGAAGATTGAATATTGATGATTGAATATTGAGGATCGAGGATTGAGTGTTGTGGATTGAGGACGAGGACTGAGGGTAGAGTATTGATGTTTGAGGTCTGAGGATTGAGGATTGAGGATTGAGAATTGAGGATTGAGAATTGAGGATTGATGATTGAGGATTGGGTGTTGAGGATTGAAGAATGAGGATTGAGGATTGAGGATTGAGGATTGAGGATTGAGGATTGAGGATTGAGGATTGCGGATAGAAGATTGAGGATTGGGTATTGCGGATTGAACATTGAGGATTGAGGATTGAGGATTGAGGATTGAGGATTGAGGATTGAGAATTGAGGATTGAGGATTCAGGATTGAAGATTGAGGATTAGGTATTGAGGATTGAAGAATGAGGATTGAGGATTGAGGATTGCGGATTGAGGATTGAGGATTGAAGACTGAGTATTGAGGATTGAAGATTGAGGATTGAGGATTGAAGATTGAGGATTGCTTATTGAGGATAGAACACTGAGGATTGAGGATTGAGTATTGAGGATTGAGGATTGAGGATTGAAGATTGAATATTGATGATTGAAGATTGAGGATCGAGGATTGAGTGTTGTGGACTGAGGACGAGGGCTGAGGGTAGAGCATTGATGTTTAAGGTCTGAGGATTGAGGATTGAGGATTGAAGCTTGAGGATTGAGGATTGCGGATAGAAGGTTGAGGATTGGGTATTGCGGATTGAACATTGAGGATTGAGGATTGAGGGTTGAGGATTGAAGATTGAGGATTGGGTTTTGAGGATTGAAGAATGAGGATTGAGGATTGAGGATTGAGGATTGAGGATTGAAGATTGAGTATTGAGGATTGAAGATTGAGGATTGAGGATTGAGGATTAAAGATTGAGGATTGAGGATTGAGGATTGCGGATAGAAGGTTGAGGATTGGGTATTGCGGATTGAACATTGAGGATTGAGGATTGAGGATTGAGGATTGAATATTGATGATTGGAGATTGAGTATTGAGTATTGAGGATTGAGGATTGAAGATTGAGTATTGAGGATTGAAGATTGACGATTGAGGATTGAGGATTGAGGATTGAGGATTGAGGATTGAGGATTGAGGATTGATGATTGAGTATTGAGGATTGAAGATTGAGGATTGAGGATTGAGGATTGAGGATTGAGGATTGAAGATTGAGTACTGAGGATTGAAGATTAAGATTGAGGATTGAGGATTGAGGATTGAGGATTGAGGATTGAGGATTGAAGATTGAGTATTGAGGATTGAAGATTGAGGATCGAGGATTGCGGATTGAGGATTGAGGATTGAAGATTGAGTACTGAGGATTGAAGGTTAAGATTGAGGATTGAGGATTGAGGACTGAGGATTGAGGATTGAGGATTGAAGTTTCAGTATTGAGGATTGAAGATTGAGAATTGAGGATTGAGGATTGAACATTGAGGACTGAGTGTTGAGGATTGAAAATTGAGGATTGCGTATTGAGGATAGAACATTGAGGATTGAGGATTGAGTATTGAGGATTGATGATTGAGGATTGAAGATTGAATATTGATGATTGAATATTGAGGATTGAGGATTGAGTGTTGTGGATTGAGGACGAGGACTGAGGGTAGAGTATTGATGTTTGAGGTCTGAGGATTGAGGATTGAGGATTGAGAATTGAGGATTGAGGATTGAGGATTGATGATTGAGGATTGGGTGTTGAGGATTGAAGAATGAGGATTGAGGATTGAGGATTGAGGATTGAGGATTGAGGATTGAGGATTGAGGATTGCGGATAGAAGATTGAGGATTGGGTATTGCGGATTGAACATTGAGGATTGAGGATTGAGGATTGAGGATTGAGGATTGAGGATTGAGAATTGAGGATTGAGGATTCAGGATTGAAGATTGAGGATTAGGTATTGAGGATTGAAGCATGAGGATTGAGGATTGAGGATTGCGGATTGAGGATTGAGGATTGAAGACTGAGTATTGAGGATTGAAGATTGAGGATTGAGGATTGAAGATTGAGGATTGCGTATTGAGGATAGAACACTGAGGATTGAGGATTGAGTATTGAGTATTGAGGATTGAGGATTGAAGATTGAATATTGATGATTGAAGATTGAGGATCGAGGATTGAGTGTTGTGGACTGAGGACGAGGACTGAGGGTAGAGCATTGATGTTTAAGGTCTGAGGATTGAGGATTGAAGATTGAGGATTGAGGATTGCGGATAGAAGGTTGAGGATTGGGTATTGCGGATTGAACATTGAGGATTGAGGATTGAGGGTTGAGGATTGAAGATTGAGGATTGGGTTTTGAGGATTGAAGAATGAGGATTGAGGATTGAGGATTGATGATTGAGGATTGAAGATTGAGTATTGAGGATTGAAGATTGAGGGTTGAGGATTGAGGATTGAAGATTGAGGATTGAGGATTGAGGATTGCGGATAGAAGGTTGAGGATTGGGTATTGCGGATTGAACATTGAGGATTGAGGATTGAGGATTGAGGATTGAGGATTGAGAATTGAGGATTGAGGATTGAGGATTGAAGATTGAGGATTGGGTATTGAGGATTGAAGAATGAGGATTGAGGATTGAGGATTGCGGATTGAGGATTGAGGATTGCGGATTGAGGATTGAGGATTGAAGACTGCGTATTGAGGATTGAAGGTTGAGGATTGCGGAGTGAGTATTGAAGTTTGAGGATTTGGGACTGAGGATTGAAGATTGAGGATTGAGGATTGAGGATTGAGGATTGAGGACTGAGGATTGCGGATAGAAGGTTGAGGATTGGGTATTGCGGATTGAACATTGAGGATTGAGGATTGAGGATTGAGGATTGAGGATTGAGGATTGAGAATTGAGGATTGAGGATTGAGGATTGAAGATTGAGGATTGGGTATTGAGGATTGAAGAATGAGGATTGAGGATTGAGGATTGCGGATTGAGGATTGAGGATTGAAGACTGAGTATTGAGGATTGAAGGTTGAGGATTGCGGAGTGAGTATTGAAGTTTGAGGATTTGGGACTGAGGATTGAAGATTGAGGATTGAGGATTGAGGATTGAGGATTGAGGATTGAGGATTGAGGATTGAAGGTTGAGGATTGGGTATTGAGGATTGAAGAATGCGGATTGAGGATTGAGGATTGAGGATTGAGGATTGAGGATTGAGAATTGAGGATTGAGGATTGAGGATTGAAGATTGAGGATTGGGTATTGAGGATTGAAGAATGAGGATTGAGGATTGAGGATTGCGGATTGAGGATTGAGTGTTGAAGACTGAGTATTGAGGATTGAAGATTGAGGATTGAGGAGTGAGTATTGAAGTTTGAGGATTTGGGACTGAGGATTGAAGATTGAGGATTGAAGAATGAGGATTGAGGATTGAGGATTGAGGATTGAGGATTGAGGATTGAGGGTTGAAGACTGAGTATTGAGGATTGGGTATTGAGGATTGAAGAATGAGGATTGAGTATTGAGGATTGAGGATTGAGGTTGAAGATTGAGTATTGAGGATTGAAGACTGACGATTGAGGATTGAGGATTGAGGATTGAGGATTGAGGATTGAGGATTGAGGATTGAAGATTGAGTATTGCGGATTGAAGGTTGAGGACTGAGGATTGAGGATTGAGGATTGAGGATTGAAGATTGAGGACTGAGGATTGAGGATTGAGGATTGAGGATTGAAGATTGAGGATTGGGTATTGAGGATTGAAGAATGAGGATTGAGTATTGAGGATTGAGGATTGAGAATTGAGGATTGAGGATTGAGGATTGAAGATTGAGGATTGGGTATTGAGGATTGAGGATTGATGATTGAGTATTGAGGATTGAAGATTGAGGATTGAGGATTGAGGATTGAGGATTGAGGATTGAAGATTGAGTACTGAGGATTGAAGATTAAGATTGAGGATTGAGGATTGAGGATTGAGGATTGAGGATTGAGGATTGAAGATTGAGTATTGAGGATTGAAGATTGAGGATCGAGGATTGCGGATTGAGGATTGAGGATTGAAGATTGAGTACTGAGGATTGAAGGTTAAGATTGAGGATTGAGGATTGAGGACTGAGGATTGAGGATTGAGGATTGAAGTTTCAGTATTGAGGATTGAAGATTGAGAATTGAGGATTGAGGATTGAACATTGAGGACTGAGTGTTGAGGATTGAAAATTGAGGATTGCGTATTGAGGATAGAACATTGAGGATTGAGGATTGAGTATTGAGGATTGATGATTGAGGATTGAAGATTGAATATTGATGATTGAATATTGAGGATTGAGGATTGAGTGTTGTGGATTGAGGACGAGGACTGAGGGTAGAGTATTGATGTTTGAGGTCTGAGGATTGAGGATTGAGGATTGAGAATTGAGGATTGAGGATTGAGGATTGATGATTGAGGATTGGGTGTTGAGGATTGAAGAATGAGGATTGAGGATTGAGGATTGAGGATTGAGGATTGAGGATTGAGGATTGAGGATTGCGGATAGAAGATTGAGGATTGGGTATTGCGGATTGAACATTGAGGATTGAGGATTGAGGATTGAGGATTGAGGATTGAGGATTGAGAATTGAGGATTGAGGATTCAGGATTGAAGATTGAGGATTAGGTATTGAGGATTGAAGCATGAGGATTGAGGATTGAGGATTGCGGATTGAGGATTGAGGATTGAAGACTGAGTATTGAGGATTGAAGATTGAGGATTGAGGATTGAAGATTGAGGATTGCGTATTGAGGATAGAACACTGAGGATTGAGGATTGAGTATTGAGTATTGAGGATTGAGGATTGAAGATTGAATATTGATGATTGAAGATTGAGGATCGAGGATTGAGTGTTGTGGACTGAGGACGAGGACTGAGGGTAGAGCATTGATGTTTAAGGTCTGAGGATTGAGGATTGAAGATTGAGGATTGAGGATTGCGGATAGAAGGTTGAGGATTGGGTATTGCGGATTGAACATTGAGGATTGAGGATTGAGGGTTGAGGATTGAAGATTGAGGATTGGGTTTTGAGGATTGAAGAATGAGGATTGAGGATTGAGGATTGATGATTGAGGATTGAAGATTGAGTATTGAGGATTGAAGATTGAGGGTTGAGGATTGAGGATTGAAGATTGAGGATTGAGGATTGAGGATTGCGGATAGAAGGTTGAGGATTGGGTATTGCGGATTGAACATTGAGGATTGAGGATTGAGGATTGAGGATTGAGGATTGAGAATTGAGGATTGAGGATTGAGGATTGAAGATTGAGGATTGGGTATTGAGGATTGAAGAATGAGGATTGAGGATTGAGGATTGCGGATTGAGGATTGAGGATTGCGGATTGAGGATTGAGGATTGAAGACTGCGTATTGAGGATTGAAGGTTGAGGATTGCGGAGTGAGTATTGAAGTTTGAGGATTTGGGACTGAGGATTGAAGATTGAGGATTGAGGATTGAGGATTGAGGATTGAGGACTGAGGATTGCGGATAGAAGGTTGAGGATTGGGTATTGCGGATTGAACATTGAGGATTGAGGATTGAGGATTGAGGATTGAGGATTGAGGATTGAGAATTGAGGATTGAGGATTGAGGATTGAAGATTGAGGATTGGGTATTGAGGATTGAAGAATGAGGATTGAGGATTGAGGATTGCGGATTGAGGATTGAGGATTGAAGACTGAGTATTGAGGATTGAAGGTTGAGGATTGCGGAGTGAGTATTGAAGTTTGAGGATTTGGGACTGAGGATTGAAGATTGAGGATTGAGGATTGAGGATTGAGGATTGAGGATTGAGGATTGAGGATTGAAGGTTGAGGATTGGGTATTGAGGATTGAAGAATGCGGATTGAGGATTGAGGATTGAGGATTGAGGATTGAGGATTGAGAATTGAGGATTGAGGATTGAGGATTGAAGATTGAGGATTGGGTATTGAGGATTGAAGAATGAGGATTGAGGATTGAGGATTGCGGATTGAGGATTGAGTGTTGAAGACTGAGTATTGAGGATTGAAGATTGAGGATTGAGGAGTGAGTATTGAAGTTTGAGGATTTGGGACTGAGGATTGAAGATTGAGGATTGAAGAATGAGGATTGAGGATTGAGGATTGAGGATTGAGGATTGAGGATTGAGGGTTGAAGACTGAGTATTGAGGATTGGGTATTGAGGATTGAAGAATGAGGATTGAGTATTGAGGATTGAGGATTGAGGTTGAAGATTGAGTATTGAGGATTGAAGACTGACGATTGAGGATTGAGGATTGAGGATTGAGGATTGAGGATTGAGGATTGAGGATTGAAGATTGAGTATTGCGGATTGAAGGTTGAGGACTGAGGATTGAGGATTGAGGATTGAGGATTGAAGATTGAGGACTGAGGATTGAGGATTGAGGATTGAGGATTGAAGATTGAGGATTGGGTATTGAGGATTGAAGAATGAGGATTGAGTATTGAGGATTGAGGATTGAGAATTGAGGATTGAGGATTGAGGATTGAAGATTGAGGATTGGGTATTGAGGATTGAAGAATGAGGATTGAGGATTGAGGATTGCGGATTGAGGATTGAGTGTTGAAGACTGAGTATTGAGGATTGAGGATTGAGTATTGAGGATTGAGGATTGAGGATTAAAGGTTGAATATTGATGATTGAAGATTGAGGATCGAGGATTGAGTGTTGTGGATTGAGGACGAGGACTGAGGGTAGAGTATTGGTGTTTGAGGTCTGAGGATTGAGGATTGAGGATTGAGAATTGAGGATTGAGGATTGAGGATTGAAGATTGAGGATTGGGTGTTGAGGATTGAAGAATGAGGATTGGGGATTGAGGACTGAGGATTGAGGGTTGTGGATTGAGGACGAGGACTGAGGGTTGAGTATTGATGTTTGAAGTCTGAGGATTCAGGATTGAGGATTGAGAATTGAGGATTGAGGATTGCGGATAGAAGATTGAGGATTGAAGAATGAGGATTGAGTATTGAGGATTGAGAATTTGGGACTGAGGATTGAAGATTGAGGATTGAGGATTGAAGATTGAGGATTGCGTATTGAGGATAGATCGTTGATGATTGAGGATTGAGTATTGAGGATTGAGGATTGAGGATTGAGGACTGAGGATTGAGGATTGAGGATTGAAGGTTCAGTATTGAGGATTGAATATTGAGAATTGAGGATTGAGGATTGAACATTGAGGACTGAGTGTTGAGGATTGAAGATTGAGGATTGCGTATTGAGGATAGAACATTGAGGATTGAGGATTGAGTATTGAGGATTAATGATTGAGGATTGAAGATTGAATATTGATGATTGAATATTGAGGATCGAGGATTGAGTGTTGTGGATTGAGGACGAGGACTCAGGGTAGAGTATTGATGTTTGAGGTCTGAGGATTGACGATTGAGGATTGAGAATTGAGGATTGAGTATTGAGGATTGAAGATTGAGGATTGGGTGTTGAGGATTGAAGAGTGAGGATTGAGGATTGCAGATTGAGTATTGAGGGTTGAAGATTGAGGACTAAGGATTGAGGATTGAGGATTGACGATTGAGGATTGAGGATTGAGGATTGAGGACGTGGCCTGAGGGTTGAGTATTGATGTTTGAGGTCTGAGGGATGAGGAATGAGGATTGAGGATTGAGGATTGAAGATTGAGGATTGAGGATTGAGGATTGAAGATTGAGGATTGAAGATTGAGGATTGAGGAGTGAGTATTGAAGATTGAGGATTTGGGACTGAGGATTGAAGATTGAGGATTGAGGATTGAGGATTGAGGACTGAGGATTGAGGATTGAGGATTGAGGATTGAAGATTGAGGATTGGGTATTGAGGATTGAAGAATGAGGATTGAGGATTGAGGATTGAGGATTGAGGATTGAGGATTGAGGATTGAGGATTGAAGGTTGAGGATTGAGGAGTGAGTATTGAAGATTGAGGATTTGGGACTGAGGATTGAAGATTGAGGATTGAAGATTGAGGATTGAGAAGTGAGTATTGAAGATTGAGGATTTGGGACTGAGGATTGAAGATTGAGGATTGAGGATTGAGGATTGAGGATTGAGGATTGAGGATTGAGGATTGAGGATTGAGTATTGAAGATTGAATATTGATGATTGAAGATTGAGGATCGAGGATTGAGCGTTGTGGATTGAGGACGAGGACTGAGGGTTGAGTATTGATGTTTGAGGTCTGAGGATTGAGGAATGAGGATTGAGAATTGAGGGTTGGGGATTGAGGATTGAGGGTTGAGGATTGAGGATTGAGGATTGAGGATTGAGGATTGAGAATTGAGGATTGAGGATTGAGGATTGAAGATTGAGGATTGGGTATTGAGGATTGAAGCATGAGGATTGAGGATTGAGGATTGAGGATTGAAGACTGAGTATTGAGGATTGAAGATTCACGATTGAGGATTGAGGATTGAGGATTGAAGATTGAGGATTGGGTATTGAGGATTGAAGAATGAGGATTGAGGATTGAGGATTGAGGATTGAGGATTGAGGGTTGAAGACTGAGTATTGAGGATTGAAGATTGAGGATTGAGGAGTGAGTATTGAAGATTGAGAATTTAAGACTGAGGATTGAAGATTGAGGATTGAGGATTGAGGTTTGAGGATTGAGGATTGAGGATTGATGATTAAAGATTGAGGATCGAGGATTGAGTGTTGTGGATTGCGGTCGAGGACTGAGGGTAGAGTATTGGTGTTTGAGGTCTGAGGATTGAGGATTGAGGATTGAGAATTGAGGATTGAGGATTGAGGATTGAAGATTGAGGATTGGTT
The DNA here is from genome assembly GCF_051401765.1 of Calliopsis andreniformis. Classification (NCBI taxonomy): domain Eukaryota; kingdom Metazoa; phylum Arthropoda; class Insecta; order Hymenoptera; family Andrenidae; genus Calliopsis; species Calliopsis andreniformis. The sequence continues at coordinate 3,934,102 of NW_027480459.1, read as the reverse complement.
GTTGAGGATTGAAGAATGAGGATTGAGGATTGAGGACTGAGGATTGAGGGTTGTGGATTGAGGACGAGGACTGAGGGTTGAGTATTGATGTTTGAAGTCTGAGGATTCAGGATTGAGGATTGAGAATTGAGGATTGAGGATTGCGGATAGAAGATTGAGGATTGGGTATTGCGGACTGAACATTGAGGATTGAAGAATGAGGATTGAGTATTGAGGATTGAGAATTTGGGACTGAGGATTGAAGATTGAGGATTGAGGATTGAAGATTGAGGATTGCGTATTGAGGATAGATCATTGATGATTGAGGATTGAGTATTGAGGATTGAGGATTGAGGATTGAGGATTGAGGACTGAGGATTGAGGATTGAGGATTGAAGGTTCAGTATTGAGGATTGAAGATTGAGAATTGAGGATTGAGGATTGAACATTGAGGACTGAGTGTTGAGGATTGAAGATTGAGGATTGCGTATTGAGGATAGAACACTGAGGATTGAGGATTGAGTATTGAGGATTAATGATTGAGGATTGAAGATTCAATATTGATGATTGAATATTGAGGATCGAGGATTGAGTGTTGTGGATTGAGGACGAGGACTCAGGGTAGAGTATTGATGTTTGAGGTCTGAGGATTGAGGATTGAGGATTGAGAATTGAGGATTGAGGATTGAGGATTGAAGATTGAGGATTGGGTGTTGAGGATTGAAGAATGAGGATTGAGGATTGCAGATTGAGTATTGAGGATTGAAGATTGAGGACTAAGGATTGAGGATTGAGGATTGACGATTGAGGATTGAGGATTGAGGATTGAGGATTGAGGATTGAAGGTTGAGGATTGCGTATTGAGGATAGAACATTGAGGATTGAGGATTGAGTATTGAGGATTGAGGATTGAGTATTGAAGATTGAATATTGATGATTGAAAATTGAGGATCGAGGATTGAGCGTTGTGGATTGAGGACGAGGACTGAGGGTTGAGTATTGATGTTTGAGGTCTGAGGATTGAGGAATGAGGATTGAGAATTGAGGGTTGAGGATTGAGGATTGGAGTTTGAGGATTGGGTGTTGAGGATTGAAGAATGAGGATTGAGGATTGAGGATTGAGGATTGAGGATTGAAGATTGAGTATTGAGGATTGAAGATTGAGGATTGAGGATTGAGGATTGAGGATTGAGGATTGAGGATTGAGGATTGAGGATTGAGAATTGAGGATTGAGGATTGAGGATTGAAGATTGAGGATTGGGTATTGAGGATTGAAGAATGAGGATTGAGGATTGAGGATTGAGGATTAAGGATTGAGGATTGAAGACTGAGTATTGAGGATTGAAGATTGACGATTGAGGATTGAGGATTGAGGATTGAAGATTGAGGATTGGGTATTGAGGATTGAAGAATGAGGATTGAGGATTGAGGATTGAGGATTGAGGATTGAGGGTTGAAGACTGAGTGTTGAGGATTGAAGATTGAGGATTGAGGAGTGAGTATTGAAGATTGAGAATTTGGGACTGAGGATTGAAGATTGAGGATTGAGGATTGAGGTTTGAGGATTGAGGATTGAGGATTGAAGATTGAAGATTGGGGATTGGGTATTGAGGATTGAAGAATGAGGATTGAGTATTGAGGATTGAGGACTGAGGATTGAAGATTGAGTATTGAGGATTGAGGATTGACGACTGAGGATTGAGTACTGAGGATTGAGGATTGAGGATTGAGGATTGAGGATTGAAGATTGAGTATTGAGGATTGAAGACTGAGGATTGAGGATTGAGGATTGAGGATTGAGGATTGAAGATTGAGGATTGAGGATTGAGGATCGAGGATTGAGGATTGAAGATTGTGGATTGGGTATTGAGGATTGAAGAATGAGGATTGAGTATTGAAGATTGAATATTGATGATTGGAGATTGAGTATTGAGTATTGAAGAATGAGGATTGAGGATTGAGGATTGAGGATTGAGGATTGAGGATTGAAGGTTGAGGATTTCGTATTGAGGATAGAACATTGAGGATTGAGGTTTGAGTATTGAGGATTGAGGATTGAGGATTGAAGATTGAATATTGATGATTGAAAATTGAGGATCGAGGATTGAGCGTTGTGGATTGAGGACGAGGACTGAGGGTTGAGTATTGATGTTTGAGGTCTGAGGATTGAGGAATGAGGATTGAGAATTGAGGGTTGAGGATTGAGGATTGGAGTTTGAGGATTGGGTGTTGAGGATTGAAGAATGAGGATTGAGGATTGAGGATTGAGGATTGAGGATTGAAGATTGAGTATTGAGGATTGAAGATTGAGGATTGAGGATTGAGGATTGAGGATTGAGGATTGAGGATTGAGGATTGAGGATTGAGAATTGAGGATTGAGGATTGAGGATTGAAGATTGAGGATTGGGTATTGAGGATTGAAGAATGAGGATTGAGGATTGAGGATTGAGGATTAAGGATTGAGGATTGAAGACTGAGTATTGAGGATTGAAGATTGACGATTGAGGATTGAGGATCGAGGATTGAAGATTGAGGATTGGGTATTGAGGATTGAAGAATGAGGATTGAGGATTGAGGATTGAGGATTGAGGATTGAGGGTTGAAGACTGAGTGTTGAGGATTGAAGTTTGAGGATTGAGGAGTGGGTATTGAAGATTGAGAATTTGGGATTGAGGATTAAAGATTGAGGATTGAGGATTGAGGTTTGAGGATTGAGGATTGAGGATTGAAGATTGAAGATTGGGTATTGGGTATTGAGGATTGAAGAATGAGGATTGAGTATTGAGGATTGAGGACTGAGGATTGAAGATTGAGTATTGAGGATTGAGGATTGACGACTGAGGATTGAGTACTGAGGATTGAGGATTGAGGATTGAAGATTGAAGATTGGGGATTGAGTATTGAGGATTGAAGAATGAGGATTGAGTATTGAGGATTGAGGACTGAGGATTGAAGATTGAGTATTGAGGATTGAGGATTGGCGACTGAGGATTGAGTACTGAGGATTGAGGATTGAGGATTGAGGATTGAGGATTGAAGATTGAGTATTGAGGATTGAAGACTGAGGATTGAGGATTGAGGATTGAGGATTGAGGATTGAAGATTGAGGATTGAGGATTGAGGATTGAGGATTGAGGATTGAAGATTGTGGATTGGGTATTGAGGATTGAAGAATGAGGATTGAGTATTGAGTATTGAGGATTGAGGATTGAAGATTGAGTATTGAGGATTGAAGATTGTCGATTGAGGATTGAGGATTGAGGATTGAGGATTGAGGATTGAGGATTGAGGATTGAGTATTGAAGATTGAATATTGATGATTGGAGATTGAGTATTGAGTATTGAAGAATGAGGATTGAGGATTGAGGATTGAGGATTGAAGATTGAATATTGATGATTGAAAATTGAGGATCGAGGATTGAGCGTTGTGGATTGAGGACGAGGCCTGAGGGTTGAGTATTGATGTTTGAGGTCTGAGGATTGAGGAATGAGTATTGAAGATTGAGGATTTGGGACTGAGGATTGAAGATTGAGGATTGAGGATTGAGGATTGAGGATTGAGAATTGAGGATTGAAGACTGAGGATTGAGGATTGAGGATTGAGGATTGAGGATTGAAGATTGAGGATTGAGGATTGAGGATTGAGGATTGAGGATTGAAGATTGAGGATTGGGTATTGAGGATTGAAGAATGAGGATTGAGTATTGAGTATTGAGGATTGAGGATTGAAGATTGAGTATTGAGGATTGAAGATTGTCGATTGAGGATTGAGGATTGAGGATTGAGGATTGAGGATTGAGGATTGAGGATTGAGTATTGAAGATTGAATATTGATGATTGGAGATTGAGTATTGAGTATTGAAGAATGAGGATTGAGGATTGAGGATTGAGGATTGAGGATTGAGGATTGAAGGTTGAGGATTTCGTATTGAGGATAGAACATTGAGGACTGAGGTTTGAGTATTGAGGATTGAGGATTGAGGATTGAAGATTGAATATTGATGATTGAAAATTGAGGATCGAGGATTGAGCGTTGTGGATTGAGGACGAGGACTGAGGGTTGAGTATTGATGTTTGAGGTCTGAGGATTGAGGAATGAGGATTGAGAATTGAGGGTTGAGGATTGAGGATTGGAGATTGAGGATTGGGTGTTGATGATTGAAGAATGAGGATTGAGGATTGAGGATTGAGGATTGAGGATTGAAGATTGAGTATTGAGGATTGAAGATTGAGGATTGAGGATTGAGGATTGAGGATTGAGGATTGAGGATTGAGGATTGAGGATTGAGAATTGAGGATTGAGTATTGAGGATTGAAGATTGAGGATTGGGTATTGAGGATTGAAGAATGAGGACTGAGGATTGAGGATTGAGGATTGAGGATTGAGGATTGAAGACTGAGTATTGAGGATTGAAGATTGACGATTGAGGATTGACGATTGAGGATTGAAGATTGAGGATTGGGTATTGAGGATTGAAGAATGAGGATTGAGGATTGAGGATTGAGGATTGAGGATTGAGGGTTGAAGACTGAGTATTGAGGATTGAAGATTGAGGATTGAGGAGTGAGTATTGAAGATTGAGAATTTGGGACTGAGGATTGAAGATTGAGGATTGAGGATTGAGGTTTGAGGATTGAGGATTGAGGATTGAAGATTGAAGATTGGGGATTGGGTATTGAGGATTGAAGAATGAGGATTGAGTATTGAGGATTGAGGACTGAGGATTGAAGATTGAGTATTGAGGATTGAGGATTGACGACTGAGGATTGAGTACTGAGGATTGAGGATTGAGGATTGAGGATTGAGGATTGAAGATTGAGTATTGAGGATTGAAGATTGATGATTGAGGATTGAGGATTGAGGATTGAGGATTGAAGATTGAGGATTGAGGATTGAGGATTGAGGATTGAGGATTGAAGATTGAGGATTGGGTATTGAGGATTGAAGAATGAGGATTGAGTATTGAGTATTGAGGATTGAGGATTGAAGATTGAGTACTGAGGATTGAAGATTGTCGATTGAGGATTGAGGATTGAGGATTGAGGATTGAGGATTGAGGATTGAGGATTGGAGATTGAGTATTGAGTATTGAAGGTTGAGGATTGAGGATTGAGGATTGAGGATTGAAGATTGAGGATTGCGTATTGAGGATAGAACATTGCGGATTGAGGATTGAGTATTGAGGATTGAGGATTGAGGATTAAAGGTTGAATATTGATGATTGAAGATTGAGGATCGAGGATTGAGTGTTGTGGATTGAGGACGAGGACTGAGGGTAGAGTATTGGTGTTTGAGGTCTGAGGATTGAGGATTGAGGATTGAGAATTGAGGATTGAGGATTGAGGATTGAAGATTGAGGATTGGGTGTTGAGGATTGAAGAATGAGGATTGAGGATTGAGGACTGAGGATTGAGGGTTGTGGATTGAGGACGAGGACTGAGGGTTGAGTATTGATGTTTGAAGTCTGAGGATTCAGGATTGAGGATTGAGAATTGAGGATTGAGGATTGCGGATAGAAGATTGAGGATTGAAGAATGAGGATTGAGTATTGAGGATTGAGAATTTGGGACTGAGGATTGAAGATTGAGGATTGAGGATTGAAGATTGAGGATTGCGTATTGAGGATAGATCATTGATGATTGAGGATTGAGTATTGAGGATTGAGGATTGAGGATTGAGTACTGAGGATTGAGGATTGAGGATTGAAGGTTCAGTATTGAGGATTGAAGATTGAGAATTGAGGATTGAGGATTGAACATTGAGGACTGAGTGTTGAGGATTGAAGATTGAGGATTGCGTATTGAGGATAGAACATTGAGGATTGAGGATTGAGTATTGAGGATTAATGATTGAGGATTGAAGATTGAATATTGATGATTGAATATTGAGGATCGAGGATTGAGTGTTGTGGATTGAGGACGAGGACTCAGGGTAGAGTATTGATGTTTGAGGTCTGAGGATTGACGATTGAGGATTGAGAATTGAGGATTGAGTATTGAGGATTGAAGATTGAGGATTGGGTGTTGAGGATTGAAGAATGAGGATTGAGGATTGCAGATTGAGTATTGAGGGTTGAAGATTGAGGACTAAGGATTGAGGATTGAGGATTGACGATTGAGGATTGAGGATTGAGGATTGAGGACGTGGCCTGAGGGTTGAGTATTGATGTTTGAGGTCTGAGGGTTGAGGAATGAGGATTGAGGATTGAGGATTGAAGATTGAGGATTGAGGATTGAGGATTGAAGATTGAGGATTGAAGATTGAGGATTGAGGAGTGAGTATTGAAGATTGAGGATTTGGGACTGAGGATTGAAGATTGAGGATTGAGGATTGAGGACTGAGGATTGAGGATTGAGGATTGAGGATTGAAGATTGAGGATTGGGTATTGAGGATTGAAGAATGAGGATTGAGGATTGAGGATTGAGGATTGAGGATTGAGGATTGAGGATTGAGGATTGAGGATTGAAGATTGAGGATTGAGGAGTGAGTATTGAAGATTGAGGATTTGGGACTGAGGATTGAAGATTGAGGATTGAAGATTGAGGATTGAGGAGTGAGTATTGAAGATTGAGGATTTGGGACTGAGGATTGAAGATTGAGGATTGTGGATTGAGGATTGAGGATTGAGGATTGAGGATTGAGGATTGAGGATTGAGGATTGAGTATTGAAGATTGAATATTGATGATTGAAGATTGAGGATCGAGGATTGAGCGTTGTGGATTGAGGACGAGGACTGAGGGTTGAGTATTGATGTTTGAGGTCTGAGGATTGAGGAATGAGGATTGAGAATTGAGGGCTGTGGATTGAGGATTGGAGATTGAGGATTGGGTGTTGAGGATTGAAGAATGAGGATTGAGGATTGAGGATTGAGGATTGAGGATTGAAGATTGAGTATTGAGGATTCAAGATTGAGGATTGAGGATTGAGGATTGAGGATTGAGGATTGAGGATTGAGGATTGAGGATTGAGAATTGAGGATTGAGGATTGAGGATTGAAGATTGAGGATTGGGTATTGAGGATTGAAGCATGAGGATTGAGGATTGAGGATTGAGGATTGAAGACTGAGTATTGAGGATTGAAGATTGACGATTGAGGATTGAGGATTGAGGATTGAAGATTGAGGATTGGGTATTGAGGATTGAAGAATGAGGATTGAGGATTGAGGATTGAGGATTGAGGATTGAGGGTTGAAGACTGAGTATTGAGGATTGAAGATTGAGGATTGAGGAGTGAGTATTGAAGATTGAGAATTTGGGACTGAGGATTGAAGATTGAGGATTGAGGATTGAGGTTTGAGGATTGAGGATTGAGGATTGATGATTGAAGATTGAGGATCGAGGATTGAATGTTGTGGATTGCGGACGAGGACTGAGGGTAGAGTATTGGTGTTTGAGGTCTGAGGATTGAGGATTGAGGATTGAGAATTGAGGATTGAGGATTGAGGATTGAAGATTGAGGATTGGTTGTTGAGGATTGAAGAATGAGGATTGAGGATTGAGGACTGAGGATTGAGGGTTGTGGATTGAGGACGAGGACTGAGGGTTGAGTATTGATGTTTGAAGTCTGAGGATTCAGGATTGAGGATTGAGAATTGAGGATTGAGGGTTGCGGATAGAAGATTGAGGATTGGGTATTGCGGATTGAACATTGAGGATTGAAGAATGAGGATTGAGTATTGAGGATTGAGAATTTGGGACTGAGGATTGAAGATTGAGGATTGAGGATTGAAGATTGAGGATTGCGTATTGAGGATAGATCATTGATGATTGAGGATTGAGTATTGAGGATTGAGGATTGAGGATTGAGGACTGAGGATTGAGGATTGAGGATTGAAGGTTCAGTATTGAGGATTGAAGATTGAGAATTGAGGATTGGGGATTGAACATTGAGGACTGAGTGTTGAGGATTGAAGATTGAGGATTGCGTATTGAGGATAGAACATTGAGGATTGAGGATTGAGTATTGAGGATTAATGATTGAGGATTGAAGATTCAATATTGATGATTGAATATTGAGGATCGAGGATTGAGTGTTGTGGATTGAGGACGAGGACTCAGGGTAGAGTATTGATGTTTGAGGTCTGAGGATTGAGGATTGAGGATTGAGAATTGAGGATTGAGGATTGAGGATTGAAGATTGAGGATTGGGTGTTGAGGATTGAAGATTGAGGATTGAGGATTGAGGACTGAGGATTGAGGATTGAGGATTGAGGATTGAAGATTGAGGATTGGGTATTGAGGATTGAAGAATGAGGATTGAGGATTGAGGATTGAGGATTGAGGATTGAGGATTGAGGATTGAGGATTGAGGATTGAAGATTGAGGATTGAGGAGTGAGTATTGAAGATTGAGGATTTGGGACTGAGGATTGAAGATTGAGGATTGAAGATTGAGGATTGAGGAGTGAGTATTGAAGATTGAGGATTTGGGACTGAGGATTGAAGATTGAGGATTGTGGATTGAGGATTGAGGATTGAGGATTGAGGATTGAGGATTGAGGATTGAGTATTGAAGATTGAATATTGATGATTGAAGATTGAGGATCGAGGATTGAGCGTTGTGGATTGAGGACGAGGACTGAGGGTTGAGTATTGATGTTTGAGGTCTGAGGATTGAGGAATGAGGATTGAGAATTGAGGGCTGTGGATTGAGGATTGGAGATTGAGGATTGGGTGTTGAGGATTGAAGAATGAGGATTGAGGATTGAGGATTGAGGATTGAGGATTGAAGATTGAGTATTGAGGATTCAAGATTGAGGATTGAGGATTGAGGATTGAGGATTGAGGATTGAGGATTGAGGATTGAGGATTGAGAATTGAGGATTGAGGATTGAGGATTGAAGATTGAGGATTGGGTATTGAGGATTGAAGCATGAGGATTGAGGATTGAGGATTGAGGATTGAAGACTGAGTATTGAGGATTGAAGATTGACGATTGAGGATTGAGGATTGAGGATTGAAGATTGAGGATTGGGTATTGAGGATTGAAGAATGAGGATTGAGGATTGAGGATTGAGGATTGAGGATTGAGGGTTGAAGACTGAGTATTGAGGATTGAAGATTGAGGATTGAGGAGTGAGTATTGAAGATTGAGAATTTGGGACTGAGGATTGAAGATTGAGGATTGAGGATTGAGGTTTGAGGATTGAGGATTGAGGATTGATGATTGAAGATTGAGGATCGAGGATTGAATGTTGTGGATTGCGGACGAGGACTGAGGGTAGAGTATTGGTGTTTGAGGTCTGAGGATTGAGGATTGAGGATTGAGAATTGAGGATTGAGGATTGAGGATTGAAGATTGAGGATTGGTTGTTGAGGATTGAAGAATGAGGATTGAGGATTGAGGACTGAGGATTGAGGGTTGTGGATTGAGGACGAGGACTGAGGGTTGAGTATTGATGTTTGAAGTCTGAGGATTCAGGATTGAGGATTGAGAATTGAGGATTGAGGGTTGCGGATAGAAGATTGAGGATTGGGTATTGCGGATTGAACATTGAGGATTGAAGAATGAGGATTGAGTATTGAGGATTGAGAATTTGGGACTGAGGATTGAAGATTGAGGATTGAGGATTGAAGATTGAGGATTGCGTATTGAGGATAGATCATTGATGATTGAGGATTGAGTATTGAGGATTGAGGATTGAGGATTGAGGACTGAGGATTGAGGATTGAGGATTGAAGGTTCAGTATTGAGGATTGAAGATTGAGAATTGAGGATTGGGGATTGAACATTGAGGACTGAGTGTTGAGGATTGAAGATTGAGGATTGCGTATTGAGGATAGAACATTGAGGATTGAGGATTGAGTATTGAGGATTAATGATTGAGGATTGAAGATTCAATATTGATGATTGAATATTGAGGATCGAGGATTGAGTGTTGTGGATTGAGGACGAGGACTCAGGGTAGAGTATTGATGTTTGAGGTCTGAGGATTGAGGATTGAGGATTGAGAATTGAGGATTGAGGATTGAGGATTGAAGATTGAGGATTGGGTGTTGAGGATTGAAGAATGAGGATTGAGGATTGCAGATTGAGTATTGAGGATTGAAGATTGAGGACTAAGGATTGAGGATTGAGGATTGACGATTGAGGATTGAGGACTGAGGATTGAGGATTGAGGATTGAAGGTTGAGGATTGCGTATTGAGGATAGAACATTGAGGATTGAGGATTGAGTATTGAGGATTGAGGATTGAGTATTGAAGATTGAATATTGATGATTGAAAATTGAGGATCGAGGATTGAGCGTTGTGGATTGAGGACGAGGACTGAGGGTTGAGTATTGATGTTTGAGGTCTGAGGATTGAGGAATGAGGATTGAGAATTGAGGGTTGAGGATTGAGGATTGGAGATTGAGGATTGGGTGTTGAGGATTGAAGAATGAGGATTGAGGATTGAGGATTGAGGATTGAGGATTGAAGATTGAGTATTGAGGATTGAAGATTGAGGATTGAGGATTGAGGATTGAGGATTGAGGATTGAGGATTGAGGATTGAGGATTGAGAATTGAGGATTGAGGATTGAGGATTGAAGATTGAGGATTGGGTATTGAGGATTGAAGAATGAGGATTGAGGATTGAGGATTGAGGATTAAGGATTGAGGATTGAAGACTGAGTATTGAGGATTGAAGATTGACGATTGAGGATTGAGGATTGAGGATTGAAGATTGAGGATTGGGTATTGAGGATTGAAGAATGAGGATTGAGGATTGAGGATTGAGGATTGAGGATTGAGGGTTGAAGACTGAGTGTTGAGGATTGAAGATTGAGGATTGAGGAGTGAGTATTGAAGATTGAGAATTTGGGACTGAGGATTGAAGATTGAGGATTGAGGATTGAGGTTTGAGGATTGAGGATTGAGGATTGAAGATTGAAGATTGGGGATTGGGTATTGAGGATTGAAGAATGAGGATTGAGTATTGAGGATTGAGGACTGAGGATTGAAGATTGAGTATTGAGGATTGAGGATTGACGACTGAGGATTGAGTACTGAGGATTGAGGATTGAGGATTGAGGATTGAGGATTGAAGATTGAGTATTGAGGATTGAAGACTGAGGATTGAGGATTGAGGATTGAGGATTGAGGATTGAAGATTGAGGATTGAGGATTGAGCATTGAGGATTGAGGATTGAAGATTGTGGATTGGGTATTGAGGATTGAAGAATGAGGATTGAGTATTGAGTATTGAGGATTGAGGATTGAAGATTGAGTATTGAGGATTGAAGATTGTCGATTGAGGATTGAGGATTGAGGATTGAGGATTGAGGATTGAGGATTGAGGATTGAGTATTGAAGATTGAATATTGATGATTGGAGATTGAGTATTGAGTATTGAAGAATGAGGATTGAGGATTGAGGATTGAGGATTGAAGATTGAATATTGATGATTGAAAATTGAGGATCGAGGATTGAGCGTTGTGGATTGAGGACGAGGCCTGAGGGTTGAGTATTGATGTTTGAGGTCTGAGGATTGAGGAATGAGTATTGAAGATTGAGGATTTGGGACTGAGGATTGAAGATTGAGGATTGAGGATTGAGGATTGAGGATTGAGAATTGAGGATTGAAGACTGAGGATTGAGGATTGAGGATTGAGGATTGAGGATTGAAGATTGAGGATTGAGGATTGAGGATTGAGGATTGAGGATTGAAGATTGAGGATTGGGTATTGAGGATTGAAGAATGAGGATTGAGTATTGAGTATTGAGGATTGAGGATTGAAGATTGAGTATTGAGGATTGAAGATTGTCGATTGAGGATTGAGGATTGAGGATTGAGGATTGAGGATTGAGGATTGAGGATTGAGTATTGAAGACTGAATATTGATGATTGGAGATTGAGTATTGAGTATTGAAGAATGAGGATTGAGGATTGAGGATTGAGGATTGAGGATTGAGGATTGAAGGTTGAGGATTTCGTATTGAGGATAGAACATTGAGGATTGAGGTTTGAGTATTGAGGATTGAGGATTGAGGATTGAAGATTGAATATTGATGATTGAAAATTGAGGATCGAGGATTGAGCGTTGTGGATTGAGGACGAGGACTGAGGGTTGAGTATTGATGTTTGAGGTCTGAGGATTGAGGAATGAGGATTGAGAATTGAGGGTTGAGGATTGAGGATTGGAGATTGAGGATTGGGTGTTGATGATTGAAGAATGAGGATTGATGATTGAGGATTGAGGATTGAGGATTGAAGATTGAGTATTGAGGATTGAAGATTGAGGATTGAGGATTGAGGATTGAGGATTGAGGATTGAGGATTGAGGATTGAGGATTGAGAATTGAGGATTGAGGATTGAGGATTGAAGATTGAGGATTGGGTATTTAGGATTGAAGAATGAGGATTGAGGATTGAGGATTGAGGATTGAGGATTGAGGATTGAAGACTGAGTATTGAGGATTGAAGATTGACGATTGAGGATTGAGGATTGAGGATTGAAGATTGAGGATTGGGTATTGAGGATTGAAGAATGAGGATTGAGGATTGAGGATTGAGGATTGAGGATTGAGGGTTGAAGACTGAGTATTGAGGATTGAAGATTGAGGATTGAGGAGTGAGTATTGAAGATTGAGAATTTGGGACTGAGGATTGAAGATTGAGGATTGAGGATTGAGGTTTGAGGATTGAGGATTGAGGATTGAAGATTGAAGATTGGGGATTGGGTATTGAGGATTGAAGAATGAGGATTGAGTATTGAGGATTGAGGATTGAGGATTGAGGATTGAGGATTGAAGATTGAGGATTGGGTATTGAGGATTGAAGAATGAGGATTGAGTATTGAGTATTGAGGATTGAGGATTGAAGATTGAGTATTGATGATTGAAAATTGAGGATCGAGGATTGAGCGTTGTGGATTGAGGACGAGGCCTGAGGGTTGAGTATTGATGTTTGAGGTCTGAGGATTGAGGAATGAGTATTGAAGATTGAGGATTTGGGACTGAGGATTGAAGATTGAGGATTGAGGATTGAGGATTGAGGATTGAGAATTGAGGATTGAAGACTGAGGATTGAGGATTGAGGATTGAGGATTGAGGATTGAAGATTGAGGATTGAGGATTGAGGATTGAGGATTGAGGATTGAAGATTGAGGATTGGGTATTGAGGATTGAAGAATGAGGATTGAGTATTGAGTATTGAGGATTGAGGATTGAAGATTGAGTATTGAGGATTGAAGATTGTCGATTGAGGATTGAGGATTGAGGATTGAGGATTGAGGATTGAGGATTGAGGATTGAGTATTGAAGATTGAATATTGATGATTGGAGATTGAGTATTGAGTATTGAAGAATGAGGATTGAGGATTGAGGATTGAGGATTGAGGATTGAGGATTGAAGGTTGAGGATTTCGTATTGAGGATAGAACATTGAGGACTGAGGTTTGAGTATTGAGGATTGAGGATTGAGGATTGAAGATTGAATATTGATGATTGAAAATTGAGGATCGAGGATTGAGCGTTGTGGATTGAGGACGAGGACTGAGGGTTGAGTATTGATGTTTGAGGTCTGAGGATTGAGGAATGAGGATTGAGAATTGAGGGTTGAGGATTGAGGATTGGAGATTGAGGATTGGGTGTTGATGATTGAAGAATGAGGATTGAGGATTGAGGATTGAGGATTGAGGATTGAAGATTGAGTATTGAGGATTGAAGATTGAGGATTGAGGATTGAGGATTGAGGATTGAGGATTGAGGATTGAGGATTGAGGATTGAGAATTGAGGATTGAGTATTGAGGATTGAAGATTGAGGATTGGGTATTGAGGATTGAAGAATGAGGACTGAGGATTGAGGATTGAGGATTGAGGATTGAGGATTGAAGACTGAGTATTGAGGATTGAAGATTGACGATTGAGGATTGACGATTGAGGATTGAAGATTGAGGATTGGGTATTGAGGATTGAAGAATGAGGATTGAGGATTGAGGATTGAGGATTGAGGATTGATGGTTGAAGACTGAGTATTGAGGATTGAAGATTGAGGATTGAGGAGTGAGTATTGAAGATTGAGAATTTGGGACTGAGGATTGAAGATTGAGGATTGAGGATTGAGGTTTGAGGATTGAGGATTGAGGATTGAAGATTGAAGATTGGGGATTGGGTATTGAGGATTGAAGAATGAGGATTGAGTATTGAGGATTGAGGACTGAGGATTGAAGATTGAGTATTGAGGATTGAGGATTGACGACTGAGGATTGAGTACTGAGGATTGAGGATTGAGGATTGAGGATTGAGGATTGAAGATTGAGTATTGAGGATTGAAGATTGAGGATTGAGGATTGAAGATTGAGTACTGAGGATTGAAGATTGTCGATTGAGGATTGAGGATTGAGGATTGAGGATTGAGGATTGAGGATTGAGGATTGGAGATTGAGTATTGAGTATTGAAGGTTGAGGATTGAGGATTGAGGATTGAGGATTGAAGATTGAGGATTGCGTATTGAGGATAGAACATTGCGGATTGAGGATTGAGTATTGAGGATTGAGGATTGAGGATTAAAGGTTGAATATTGATGATTGAAGATTGAGGATCGAGGATTGAGTGTTGTGGATTGAGGACGAGGACTGAGGGTAGAGTATTGGTGTTTGAGGTCTGAGGATTGAGGATTGAGGATTGAGAATTGAGGATTGAGGATTGAGGATTGAAGATTGAGGATTGGGTGTTGAGGATTGAAGAATGAGGATTGAGGATTGAGGACTGAGGATTGAGGGTTGTGGATTGAGGACGAGGACTGAGGGTTGAGTATTGATGTTTGAAGTCTGAGGATTCAGGATTGAGGATTGAGAATTGAGGATTGAGGATTGCGGATAGAAGATTGAGGATTGAAGAATGAGGATTCAGTATTGAGGATTGAGAATTTGGGACTGAGGATTGAAGATTGAGGATTGAGGATTGAAGATTGAGGATTGCGTATTGAGGATAGATCATTGATGATTGAGGATTGAGTATTGAGGATTGAGGATTGAGGATTGAGTACTGAGGATTGAGGATTGAGGATTGAAGGTTCAGTATTGAGGATTGAAGATTGAGAATTGAGGATTGAGGATTGAACATTGAGGACTGAGTGTTGAGGATTGAAGATTGAGGATTGCGTATTGAGGATAGAACATTGAGGATTGAGGATTGAGTATTGAGGATTAATGATTGAGGATTGAAGATTGAATATTGATGATTGAATATTGAGGATCGAGGATTGAGTGTTGTGGATTGAGGACGAGGACTCAGGGTAGAGTAGTGATGTTTGAGGTCTGAGGATTGACGATTGAGGATTGAGAATTGAGGATTGAGTATTGAGGATTGAAGATTGAGGATTGGGTGTTGAGGATTGAAGAATGAGGATTGAGGATTGCAGATTGAGTATTGAGGGTTGAAGATTGAGGACTAAGGATTGAGGATTGAGGATTGACGATTGAGGATTGAGGATTGAGGATTGAGGACGTGGCCTGAGGGTTGAGTATTGATGTTTGAGGTCTGAGGGTTGAGGAATGAGGATTGAGGATTGAGGATTGAAGATTGAGGATTGAGGATTGAGGATTGAAGATTGAGGATTGAAGATTGAGGATTGAGGAGTGAGTATTGAAGATTGAGGATTTGGGACTGAGGATTGAAGATTGAGGATTGAGGATTGAGGACTGAGGATTGAGGATTGAGGATTGAGGATTGAAGATTGAGGATTGGGTATTGAGGATTGAAGAATGAGGATTGAGGATTGAGGATTGAGGATTGAGGATTGAGGATTGAGGATTGAGGATTGAAGATTGAGGATTGAGGAGTGAGTATTGAAGATTGAGGATTTGGGACTGAGGATTGAAGATTGAGGATTGAAGATTGAGGATTGAGGAGTGAGTATTGAAGATTGAGGATTTGGGACTGAGGATTGAAGATTGAGGATTGAGGATTGAGGATTGAGGATTGAGGATTGAGGATTGAGGATTGAGGATTGAGGATTGAGTATTGAAGATTGAATATTGATGATTGAAGATTGAGGATCGAGGATTGAGCGTTGTGGATTGAGGACGAGGACTGAGGGTTCAGTATTGATGTTTGAGGTCTGAGGATTGAGGAATGAGGATTGAGAATTGAGGGCTGTGGATTGAGGATTGGAGATTGAGGATTGGGTGTTGAGGATTGAAGAATGAGGATTGAGGATTGAGGATTGAGGATTGAGGATTGAAGATTGAGTATTGAGGATTCAAGATTGAGGATTGAGGATTGAGGATTGAGGATTGAGGATTGAGGATTGAGGATTGAGGATTGAGAATTGAGGATTGAGGATTGAGGATTGAAGATTGAGGATTGGGTATTGAGGATTGAAGCATGAGGATTGAGGATTGAGGATTGAGGATTGAAGACTGAGTATTGAGGATTGAAGATTGACGATTGAGGATTGAGGATTGAGGATTGAAGATTGAGGATTGGGTATTGAGGATTGAAGAATGAGGATTGAGGATTGAGGATTGAGGATTGAGGATTGAGGGTTGAAGACTGAGTATTGAGGATTGAAGATTGAGGATTGAGGAGTGAGTATTGAAGATTGAGAATTTGGGACTGAGGATTGAAGATTGAGGATTGAGGATTGAGGTTTGAGGATTGAGGATTGAGGATTGATGATTGAAGATTGAGGATCGAGGATTGAGTGTTGTGGATTGCGGACGAGGACTGAGGGTAGAGTATTGGTGTTTGAGGTCTGAGGATTGAGGATTGAGGATTGAGAATTGAGGATTGAGGATTGAGGATTGAAGATTGAGGATTGGTTGTTGAGGATTGAAGAATGAGGATTGAGGATTGAGGACTGAGGATTGAGGGTTGTGGATTGAGGACGAGGACTGAGGGTTGAGTATTGATGTTTGAAGTCTGAGGATTCAGGATTGAGGATTGAGAATTGAGGATTGAGGGTTGCGGATAGAAGATTGAGGATTGGGTATTGCGGATTGAACATTGAGGATTGAAGAATGAGGATTGAGTATTGAGGATTGAGAATTTGGGACTGAGGATTGAAGATTGAGGATTGAGGATTGAAGATTGAGGATTGCCTATTGAGGATAGATCATTGATGATTGAGGATTGAGTATTGAGGATTGAGGATTGAGGATTGAGGACTGAGGATTGAGGATTGAGGATTGAAGGTTCAGTATTGAGGATTGAAGATTGAGAATTGAGGATTGAGGATTGAACATTGAGGACTGAGTGTTGAGGATTGAAGATTGAGGATTGCGTATTGAGGATAGAACATTGAGGATTGAGGATTGAGTATTGAGGATTAATGATTGAGGATTGAAGATTCAATATTGATGATTGAATATTGAGGATCGAGGATTGAGTGTTGTGGATTGAGGACGAGGACTCAGGGTAGAGTATTGATGTTTGAGGTCTGAGGATTGAGGATTGAGGATTGAGAATTGAGGATTGAGGATTGAGGATTGAAGATTGAGGATTGGGTGTTGAGGATTGAAGAATGAGGATTGAGGATTGCAGATTGAGTATTGAGGACTGAAGATTGAGGACTAAGGATTGAGGATTGAGGATTGACGATTGAGGATTGAGGATTGAGGATTGAGGATTGAGGATTGAAGGTTGAGGATTGCGTATTGAGGATAGAACATTGAGGATTGAGGATTGAGTATTGAGGATTGAGGATTGAGTATTGAAGATTGAATATTGATGATTGAAAATTGAGGATCGAGGATTGAGCGTTGTGGATTGAGGACGAGGACTGAGGGTTGAGTATTGATGTTTGAGGTCTGAGGATTGAGGAATGAGGATTGAGAATTGAGGGTTGAGGATTGAGGATTGGAGATTGAGGATTGGGTGTTGAGGATTGAAGAATGAGGATTGAGGATTGAGGATTGAGGATTGAGGATTGAAGATTGAGTATTGAGGATTGAAGATTGAGGATTGAGGATTGAGGATTGAGGATTGAGGATTGAGGATTGAGGATTGAGGATTGAGAATTGAGGATTGAGGATTGAGGATTGAAGATTGAGGATTGGGTATTGAGGATTGAAGAATGAGGATTGAGGATTGAGGATTGAGGATTAAGGATTGAGGATTGAAGACTGAGTATTGAGGATTGAAGATTGACGATTGAGGATTGAGGATTGAGGATTGAAGATTGAGGATTGGGTATTGAGGATTGAAGAATGAGGATTGAGGATTGAGGATTGAGGATTGAGGATTGAGGGTTGAAGACTGAGTGTTGAGGATTGAAGATTGAGGATTGAGGAGTGAGTATTGAAGATTGAGAATTTGGGACTGAGGATTGAAGATTGAGGATTGAGGATTGAGGTTTGAGGATTGAGGATTGAGGATTGAAGATTGAAGATTGGGGATTGGGTATTGAGGATTGAAGAATGAGGATTGAGTATTGAGGATTGAGGACTGAGGATTGAAGATTGAGTATTGAGGATTGAGGATTGACGACTGAGGATTGAGTACTGAGGATTGAGGATTGAGGATTGAGGATTGAGGATTGAAGATTGAGTATTGAGGATTGAAGACTGAGGATTGAGGATTGAGGATTGAGGATTGAGGATTGAAGATTGAGGATTGAGGATTGAGCATTGAGGATTGAGGATTGAGTATTGAGGATTGAAGATTGTCGATTGAGGATTGAGGATTGAGGATTGAGGATTGAGGATTGAGGATTGAGGATTGAGTATTGAAGATTGAATATTGATGATTGGAGATTGAGTATTGAGTATTGAAGAATGAGGATTGAGGATTGAGGATTGAGGATTGAAGATTGAATATTGATGATTGAAAATTGAGGATCGAGGATTGAGCGTTGTGGATTGAGGACGAGGCCTGAGGGTTGAGTATTGATGTTTGAGGTCTGAGGATTGAGGAATGAGTATTGAAGATTGAGGATTTGGGACTGAGGATTGAAGATTGAGGATTGAGGATTGATGATTGAGGATTGAGAATTGAGGATTGAAGACTGAGGATTGAGGATTGAGGATTGAGGATTGAGGATTGAAGATTGAGGATTGAGGATTGAGGATTGAGGATTGAGGATTGAAGATTGAGGATTGGGTATTGAGGATTGAAGAATGAGGATTGAGTATTGAGTATTGAGGATTGACGATTGAAGATTGAGTATTGAGGATTGAAGATTGTCGATTGAGGATTGAGGATTGAGGATTGAGGATTGGGGATTGAGGATTGAGGATTGAGTATTGAAGATTGAATATTGATGATTGGAGATTGAGTATTGAGTATTGAAGAATGAGGATTGAGGATTGAGGATTGAGGATTGAGGATTGAGGATTGAAGGTTGAGGATTTCGTATTGAGGATAGAACATTGAGGATTGAGGTTTGAGTATTGAGGATTGAGGATTGAGGATTGAAGATTGAATATTGATGATTGAAAATTGAGGATCGAGGATTGAGCGTTGTGGATTGAGGACGAGGACTGAGGGTTGAGTATTGATGTTTGAGGTCTGAGGATTGAGGAATGAGGATTGAGAATTGAGGGTTGAGGATTGAGGATTGGAGATTGAGGATTGGGTGTTGATGATTGAAGAATGAGGATTGAGGATTGAGGATTGAGGATTGAGGATTGAAGATTGAGTATTGAGGATTGAAGATTGAGGATTGAGGATTGAGGATTGAGGATTGAGGATTGAGGATTGAGGATTGAGGATTGAGAATTGAGGATTGAGGATTGAGGATTGAAGATTGAGGATTGGGTATTTAGGATTGAAGAATGAGGATTGAGGATTGAGGATTGAGGATTGAAGACTGAGTATTGAGGATTGAAGATTGACGATTGAGGATTGAGGATTGAGGATTGAAGATTGAGGATTGGGTATTGAGGATTGAAGAATGAGGATTGAGGATTGAGGATTGAGGATTGAGGATTGAGGGTTGAAGACTGAGTATTGAGGATTGAAGATTGAGGATTGAGGAGTGAGTATTGAAGATTGAGAATTTGGGACTGAGGATTGAAGATTGAGGATTGAGGATTGAGGTTTGAGGATTGAGGATTGAGGATTGATGATTGAAGATTGAGGATCGAGGATTGAGTGTTGTGGATTGCGGACGAGGACTGAGGGTAGAGTATTGGTGTTTGAGGTCTGAGGATTGAGGATTGAGGATTGAGAATTGAGGATTGAGGATTGAGGATTGAAGATTGAGGATTGGTTGTTGAGGATTGAAGAATGAGGATTGAGGATTGAGGACTGAGGATTGAGGGTTGTGGATTGAGGACGAGGACTGAGGGTTGAGTATTGATGTTTGAAGTCTGAGGATTCAGGATTGAGGATTGAGAATTGAGGATTGAGGATTGCGGATAGAAGATTGAGGATTGGGTATTGCGGATTGAACATTGAGGATTGAAGAATGAGGATTGAGTATTGAGGATTGAGAATTTGGGACTGAGGATTGAAGATTGAGGATTGAGGATTGAAGATTGAGGATTGCGTATTGAGGATAGATCATTGATGATTGAGGATTGAGTATTGAGGATTGAGGATTGAGGATTGAGGACTGAGGATTGAGGATTGAGGATTGAAGGTTCAGTATTGAGGATTGAAGATTGAGAATTGAGGATTGAGGATTGAACATTGAGGACTGAGTGTTGAGGATTGAAGATTGAGGATTGCGTATTGAGGATAGAACATTGAGGATTGAGGATTGAGTATTGAGGATTAATGATTGAGGATTGAAGATTCAATATTGATGATTGAATATTGAGGATCGAGGATTGAGTGTTGTGGATTGAGGACGAGGACTCAGGGTAGAGTATTGATGTTTGAGGTCTGAGGATTGAGGATTGAGGATTGAGAATTGAGGATTGAGGATTGAGGATTGAAGATTGAGGATTGGGTGTTGAGGATTGAAGAATGAGGATTGAGGATTGCAGATTGAGTATTGAGGATTGAAGATTGAGGACTAAGGATTGAGGATTGAGGATTGACGATTGAGGATTGAGGATTGAGGATTGAGGATTGAGGATTGAAGGTTGAGGATTGCGTATTGAGGATAGAACATTGAGGATTGAGGATTGAGTATTGAGGATTAAGGATTGAGTATTGAAGATTGAATATTGATGATTGAAAATTGAGGATCGAGGATTGAGCGTTGTGGATTGAGGACGAGGACTGAGGGTTGAGTATTGATGTTTGAGGTCTGAGGATTGAGGAATGAGGATTGAGAATTGAGGGTTGAGGATTGAGGATTGGAGATTGAGGATTGGGTGTTAAGGATTGAAGAATGAGGATTGAGGATTGAGGATTGAGGATTGAGGATTGAAGATTGAGTATTGAGGATTGAAGATTGAGGATTGAGGATTGAGGATTGAGGATTGAGGATTGAGGATTGAGGATTGAGGATTGAGAATTGAGGATTGAGGATTGAGGATTGAAGATTGAGGATTGGGTATTGAGGATTGAAGAATGAGGATTGAGGATTGAGGATTGAGGATTAAGGATTGAGGATTGAAGACTGAGTATTGAGGATTGAAGATTGACGATTGAGGATTGAGGATTGAGGATTGAAGATTGAGGATTGGGTATTGAGGATTGAAGAATGAGGATTGAGGATTGAGGATTGAGGATTGAGGATTGAGGGTTGAAGACTGAGTGTTGAGGATTGAAGATTGAGGATTGAGGAGTGAGTATTGAAGATTGAGAATTTGGGACTGAGGATTGAAGATTGAGGATTGAGGATTGAGGTTTGAGGATTGAGGATTGAGGATTGAAGATTGAAGATTGGGGATTGGGTATTGAGGATTGAAGAATGAGGATTGAGTATTGAGGATTGAGGACTGAGGATTGAAGATTGAGTATTGAGGATTGAGGATTGACGACTGAGGATTGAGTACTGAGGATTGAGGATTGAGGATTGAGGATTGAGGATTGAAGATTGAGTATTGAGGATTGAAGACTGAGGATTGAGGATTGAGGATTGAGGATTGAGGATTGAAGATTGAGGATTGAGGATTGAGCATTGAGGATTGAGGATTGAAGATTGTGGATTGGGTATTGAGGATTGAGGATTGAGGATTGAAGATTGAGTATTGAGGATTGAACATTGTCGATTGAGGATTGAGGATTGAGGATTGAGGATTGAGGATTGAGGATTGAGGATTGAGTATTGAAGATTGAATATTGATGATTGGAGATTGAGTATTGAGTATTGAAGAATGAGGATTGAGGATTGAGGATTGAGGATTGAAGATTGAATATCGATGATTGAAAATTGAGGATCGAGGATTGAGCGTTGTGGATTGAGGACGAGGCCTGAGGGTTGAGTATTGATGTTTAAGGTCTGAGGATTGAGGAATGAGTATTGAAGATTGAGGATTTGGGACTGAGGATTGAAGATTGAGGATTGAGGATTGAGGATTGAGGATTGAGAATTGAGGATTGAAGAATGAGGATTGAGTATTGAGTATTGAGGATTGAGTATTGAGTATTGAGGATTGAGGATTGAAGATTGAGTATTGAGGATTGAAGATTGTCGATTGAGGATTGAGGATTGAGGATTGAGGATTGAGGATTGAGGATTGAGGATTGAGTATTGAAGATTGAATATTGATGATTGGAGATTGAGTACTGAGTATTGAAGAACGAGGATTGAGGATTGAGGATTGAGGATTGAGGATTGAGGATTGAAGGTTGAGGATTTCGTATTGAGGATAGAACATTGAGGATTGAGGTTTGAGTATTGAGGATTGAGGATTGAGGATTGAAGATTGAATATTGATGATTGAAAATTGAGGATCGAGGATTGAGCGTTGTGGATTGAGGACGAGGACTGAGGGTTGAGTATTGATGTTTGAGGTCTGAGGATTGAGGAATGAGGATTGAGAATTGAGGGTTGAGGATTGAGGATTGGAGATTGAGGATTGGGTGTTGATGATTGAAGAATGAGGATTGAGGATTGAGGATTGAGGATTGAGGATTGAAGATTGAGTATTGAGGATTGAAGATTGAGGATTGAGGATTGAGGATTGAGGATTGAGGATTGAGGATTGAGGATTGAGGATTGAGAATTGAGGATTGAGGATTGAGGATTGAAGATTGAGGATTGGGTATTGAGGATTGAAGAATGAGGATTGAGGATTGAGGATTGAGGATTGAGGATTGAGGATTGAAGACTGAGTATTGAGGATTGAAGATTGACGATTGAGGATTGAGTATTGAGGATTGAAGATTGAGGATTGGGTATTGAGAATTGAAGAATGAGGATTGAGGATTGAGGATTGAGGATTGAGGATTGAGGGTTGAAGACTGAGTATTGAGGATTGAAGATTGAGGATTGAGGAGTGAGTATTGAAGATTGAGAATTTGGGACTGAGGATTGAAGATTGAGGATTGAGGATTGAGGTTTGAGGATTGAGGATTGAGGATTGAAGATTGAAGATTGGGGATTGGGTATTGAGGATTGAAGAATGAGGATTGAGTATTGAGGATTGAGGACTGAGGATTGAAGATTGAGTATTGAGGATTGAGGATTGACGACTGAGGATTGAGTACTGAGGATTGAGGATTGAGGATTGAGGATTGAGGATTGAAGATTGAGTATTGAGGATTGAAGACTGAGGATTGAGGATTGAGGATTGAGGATTGAGGATTGAAGATTGAGGATTGAGGATTGAGGATTGAGGATTGAGGATTGAAGATTGAGGATTGGGTATTGAGGATTGAAGAATGAGGATTGAGTATTGAGTATTGAGGATTGAGGATTGAAGATTGAGTATTGAGGATTGAAGATTGTCGATTGAGGATTGAGGATTGAGGATTGAGGATTGAGTATTGAAGATTGAATATTGATGATTGGAGGTTGAGTATTGAGTATTGAAGAATGAGGACTGAGGATTGAGGATTGAGGATTGAAGATTGAATATTGATGATTGAAAATTGAGGATCGAGGATTGATCGTTGTGGATTGAGGACGAGGCCTGAGGGTTGAGTATTGATGCTTGAGGTCTGAGGATTGAGGAATGAGTATTGAAGATTGAGGATTTGGGACTGAGTGTTGAACATTGAGGATTGAGTATTGAGGATTGAGGATTGAGAATTGAGTATTGAGGATTGAGGATTGAGGATTGAGGATTGAGGATTGAGGATTGAGGATTGGAGATTGAGTATTGAGTATTGAAGATTGAGGATTGAGGATTGAGGATTGAGGATTGAAGATTGAGGATTGCGTATTGAGTATAGAACATTGCGGATTGAGGATTGAGTACTGAGGATTGAGGATTGAGGATTGAAGGTTGAGGATTCGGTATTGAGGATTGAAGAATGAGGATTGAGGAGTGAGTACTGAGGATTGAGGATTGCAGATTGAGTATTGAGGATTAAAGATTGAGGACTGAGGATTGAGGATTGAGGATTGACGATTGAGGATTGAGGATTGAGGATTGAGGATTGAGGATTGAGGATTGAAGGTTGAGGATTCCGTATTGAGGATAGATCATTGATGATTGAGGATTGAGTATTGAGGATTGAAGACTGAGGATTGAGGATTGAGGATTGAGGATTGAGGATTGAGGATTGAGTATTGAGGATTAATGATTGAGGATTGAAGATTCAATATTGATGATTGAATATTGAGGATCGAGGATTGAGTGTTGTGGATTGAGGACGAGGACTCAGGGTAGAGTATTGATGTTTGAGGTCTGAGGATTGAGGATTGAGGATTGAGAATTGAGGATTGAGGATTGAGGATTGAAGATTGAGGATTGGGTGTTGAGGATTGAAGAATGAGGATTGAGGATTGCAGATTGAGTATTGAGGATTGAAGATTGAGGACTAAGGATTGAGGATTGAGGATTGACGATTGAGGATTGAGGATTGAGGATTGAAGACTGAGGATTGAGGATTGAGGATTGAGGATTGAGGATTGAAGATTGAGGATTGAAGAATGAGGATTGAGGATTGAGGACTGAGGATTGAGGGTTGTGGATTGAGGACGAGGACTGAGGGTTGAGTATTGATGTTTGAAGTCTGAGGATTCAGGATTGAGGATTGAGAATTGAGGATTGAGGATTGCGGATAGAAGATTGAGGATTGGGTATTGCGGATTGAACATTGAGGATTGAAGAATGAGGATTGAGTATTGAGGATTGAGAATTTGGGACTGAGGATTGAAGATTGAGGATTGAGGATTGAAGATTGAGGATTGCGTATTGAGGATGGATCATTGATGATTGAGGATTGAGTATTGAGGATTGAGGATTGAGGATTGAGGACTGAGGATTGAGGATTGAGGATTGAAGGTTCAGTATTGAGGATTGAAGATTGAAAATTGAGGATTGAGGATTGAACATTGAGGACTGAGTGTTGAGGATTGAAGATTGAGGATTGCGTATTGAGGATAGAACATTGAGGATTGAGGATTGAGTATTGAGGATTAATGATTGAGGATTGAAGATTCAATATTGATGATTGAATATTGAGGATCGAGGATTGAGTGTTGTGGATTGAGGACGAGGACTCAGGGTAGAGTATTGATGTTTGAGGTCTGAGGATTGAGGATTGAGGATTGAGAATTGAGGATTGAGGATTGAGGATTGAAGATTGAGGATTGGGTGTTGAGGATTGAAGAATGAGGATTGAGGATTGCAGATTGAGTATTGAGGATTGAAGATTGAGGACTAAGGATTGAGGATTGAGGATTGACGATTGAGGATTGAGGATTGAGGATTGAGGATTGAGGATTGAAGGTTGAGGATTGCGTATTGAGGATAGAACATTGAGGATTGAGGATTGAGTATTGAGGATTGAGGATTGAGTATTGAAGATTGAATATTGATGATTGAAAATTGAGGATCGTGGATTGAGCGTTGTGGATTGAGGACGAGGACTGAGGGTTGAGTATTGATGTTTGAGGTCTGAGGATTGAGGAATGAGGATTGAGAATTGAGGGTTGAGGATTGAGGATTGGAGATTGAGGATTGGGTGTTGAGGATTGAAGAATGAGGATTGAGGATTGAGGATTGAGGATTGAGGATTGAAGATTGAGTATTGAGGATTGAAGATTGAGGATTGAGGATTGAGGATTGAGGATTGAGGATTGAGGATTGAGGATTGAGGATTGAGAATTGAGGATTGAGGATTGAGGATTGAAGATTGAGGATTGGGTATTGAGGATTGAAGAATGAGGATTGAGGATTGAGGATTGAGGATTAAGGATTGAGGATTGAAGACTGAGTATTGAGGATTGAAGATTGACGATTGAGGATTGAGGATTGAGGATTGAAGATTGAGGATTGGGTATTGAGGATTGAAGAATGAGGATTGAGGATTGAGGATTGAGGATTGAGGATTGAGGGTTGAAGACTGAGTGTTGAGGATTGAAGATTGAGGATTGAGGAGTGAGTATTGAAGATTGAGAATTTGGGACTGAGGATTGAAGATTGAGGATTGAGGATTGAGGTTTGAGGATTGAGGATTGAGGATTGAAGATTGAAGATTGGGGATTGGGTATTGAGGATTGAAGAATGAGGATTGAGTATTGAGGATTGAGGACTGAGGATTGAAGATTGAGTATTGAGGATTGAGGATTGACGACTGAGGATTGAGTACTGAGGATTGAGGATTGAGGATTGAGGATTGAGGATTGAAGATTGAGTATTGAGGATTGAAGACTGAGGATTGAGGATTGAGGATTGAGGATTGAGGATTGAAGATTGAGGATTGAGGATTGAGCATTGAGGATTGAGGATTGAAGATTGTGGATTGGGTATTGAGGATTGAAGAATGAGGATTGAGTATTGAGTATTGAGGATTGAGGATTGAAGATTGAGTATTGAGGATTGAAGATTGTCGATTGAGGATTGAGGATTGAGGATTGAGGATTGAGGATTGAGGATTGAGGATTGAGTATTGAAGATTGAATATTGATGATTGGAGATTGAGTATTGAGTATTGAAGAATGAGGATTGAGGATTGAGGATTGAGGATTGAAGATTGAATATCGATGATTGAAAATTGAGGATCGAGGATTGAGCGTTGTGGATTGAGGACGAGGCCTGAGGGTTGAGTATTGATGTTTGAGGTCTGAGGATTGAGGAATGAGTATTGAAGATTGAGGATTTGGGACTGAGTGTTGAACATTGAGGATTGAGTATTGAGGATTGAGGATTGAGAATTGAGTATTGAGGATTGAGGATTGAGGATTGAGGATTGAGGATTGAGGATTGAGGATTGGAGATTGAGTATTGAGTATTGAAGATTGAGGATTGAGGATTGAGGATTGAGGATTGAAGATTGAGGATTGCGTATTGAGTATAGAACATTGCGGATTGAGGATTGAGTACTGAGGATTGAGGATTGAGGATTGAAGGTTGAGGATTCGGTATTGAGGATTGAAGAATGAGGATTGAGGAGTGAGTACTGAGGATTGAGGATTGCAGATTGAGTATTGAGGATTAAAGATTGAGGACTGAGGATTGAGGATTGAGGATTGACGATTGAGGATTGAGGATTGAGGATTGAGGATTGAGGATTGAGGATTGAAGGTTGAGGATTCCGTATTGAGGATAGATCATTGATGATTGAGGATTGAGTATTGAGGATTGAAGACTGAGGATTGAGGATTGAGGATTGAGGATTGAGGATTGAGGATTGAGTATTGAGGATTAATGATTGAGGATTGAAGATTCAATATTGATGATTGAATATTGAGGATCGAGGATTGAGTGTTGTGGATTGAGGACGAGGACTCAGGGTAGAGTATTGATGTTTGAGGTCTGAGGATTGAGGATTGAGGATTGAGAATTGAGGATTGAGGATTGAGGATTGAAGATTGAGGATTGGGTGTTGAGGATTGAAGAATGAGGATTGAGGATTGCAGATTGAGTATTGAGGATTGAAGATTGAGGACTAAGGATTGAGGATTGAGGATTGACGATTGAGGATTGAGGATTGAGGATTGAGGATTGAGGATTGAAGGTTGAGGATTGCGTATTGAGGATAGAACATTGAGGATTGAGGATTGAGTATTGAGGATTGAGGATTGAGTATTGAAGATTGAATATTGATGATTGAAAATTGAGGATCGAGGATTGAGCGTTGTGGATTGAGGACGAGGACTGAGGGTTGAGTATTGATGTTTGAGGTCTGAGGATTGAGGAATGAGGATTGAGAATTGAGGGTTGAGGATTGAGGATTGGAGATTGAGGATTGGGTGTTGAGGATTGAAGAATGAGGATTGAGGATTGAGGATTGAGGATTGAGGATTGAAGATTGAGTATTGAGGATTGATGATTGAGGATTGAGGATTGAGGATTGAGGATTGAGGATTGAGGATTGAGGATTGAGGATTGAGAATTGAGGATTGAGGATTGAGGATTGAAGATTGAGGATTGGGTATTGAGGATTGAAGAATGAGGATTGAGGATTGAGGATTGAGGATTAAGGATTGAGGATTGAAGACTGAGTATTGAGGATTGAAGATTGACGATTGAGGATTGAGGATTGAGGATTGAAGATTGAGGATTGGGTATTGAGGATTGAAGAATGAGGATTGAGGATTGAGGATTGAGGATTGAGGATTGAGGGTTGAAGACTGAGTGTTGAGGATTGAAGATTGAGGATTGAGGAGTGAGTATTGAAGATTGAGAATTTGGGACTGAGGATTGAAGATTGAGGATTGAGGATTGAGGTTTGAGGATTGAGGATTGAGGATTGAAGATTGAAGATTGGGGATTGGGTATTGAGGATTGAAGAATGAGGATTGAGTATTGAGGATTGAGGACTGAGGATTGAAGATTGAGTATTGAGGATTGAGGATTGACGACTGAGGATTGAGTACTGAGGATTGAGGATTGAGGATTGAGGATTGAGGATTGAAGATTGAGTATTGAGGATTGAAGACTGAGGATTGAGGATTGAGGATTGAGGATTGAGGATTGAAGATTGAGGATTGAGGATTGAGCATTGAGGATTGAGGATTGAAGATTGTGGATTGGGTATTGAGGATTGAAGAATGAGGATTGAGTATTGAGTATTGAGGATTGAGGATTGAAGATTGAGTATTGAGGATTGAAGATTGTCGATTGAGGATTGAGGATTGAGGATTGAGGATTGAGGATTGAGGATTGAGGATTGAGTATTGAAGATTGAATATTGATGATTGGAGATTGAGTATTGAGTATTGAAGAATGAGGATTGAGGATTGAGGATTGAGGATTGAAGATTGAATATCGATGATTGAAAATTGAGGATCGAGGATTGAGCGTTGTGGATTGAGGACGAGGCCTGAGGGTTGAGTATTGATGTTTGAGGTCTGAGGATTGAGGAATGAGTATTGAAGATTGAGGATTTGGGACTGAGGATTGAAGATTGAGGATTGAGGATTGAGGATTGAGGATTGAGGATTGAGGATTGAAGACTGAGGATTGAGGATTGAGGATTGAGGATTGAGGATTGAAGATTGAGGATTGAAGAATGAGGATTGAGGATTGAGGACTGAGGATTGAGGGTTGTGGATTGAGGACGAGGACTGAGGGTTGAGTATTGATGTTTGAAGTCTGAGGATTCAGGATTGAGGATTGAGAATTGAGGATTGAGGATTGCGGATAGAAGATTGAGGATTGGGTATTGCGGATTGAACATTGAGGATTGAAGAATGAGGATTGAGTATTGAGGATTGAGAATTTGGGACTGAGGATTGAAGATTGAGGATTGAGGATTGAAGATTGAGGATTGCGTATTGAGGATGGATCATTGATGATTGAGGATTGAGTATTGAGGATTGAGGATTGAGGATTGAGGACTGAGGATTGAGGATTGAGGATTGAAGGTTCAGTATTGAGGATTGAAGATTGAAAATTGAGGATTGAGGATTGAACATTGAGGACTGAGTGTTGAGGATTGAAGATTGAGGATTGCGTATTGAGGATAGAACATTGAGGATTGAGGATTGAGTATTGAGGATTAATGATTGAGGATTGAAGATTCAATATTGATGATTGAATATTGAGGATCGAGGATTGAGTGTTGTGGATTGAGGACGAGGACTCAGGGTAGAGTATTGATGTTTGAGGTCTGAGGATTGAGGATTGAGGATTGAGAATTGAGGATTGAGGATTGAGGATTGAAGATTGAGGATTGGGTGTTGAGGATTGAAGAATGAGGATTGAGGATTGCAGATTGAGTATTGAGGATTGAAGATTGAGGACTAAGGATTGAGGATTGAGGATTGACGATTGAGGATTGAGGATTGAGGATTGAGGATTGAGGATTGAAGGTTGAGGATTGCGTATTGAGGATAGAACATTGAGGATTGAGGATTGAGTATTGAGGATTGAGGATTGAGTATTGAAGATTGAATATTGATGATTGAAAATTGAGGATCGAGGATTGAGCGTTGTGGATTGAGGACGAGGACTGAGGGTTGAGTATTGATGTTTGAGGTCTGAGGATTGAGGAATGAGGATTGAGAATTGAGGGTTGAGGATTGAGGATTGGAGATTGAGGATTGGGTGTTGAGGATTGAAGAATGAGGATTGAGGATTGAGGATTGAGGATTGAGGATTGAAGATTGAGTATTGAGGATTGAAGATTGAGGATTGAGGATTGAGGATTGAGGATTGAGGATTGAGGATTGAGGATTGAGGATTGAGAATTGAGGATTGAGGATTGAGGATTGAAGATTGAGGATTGGGTATTGAGGATTGAAGAATGAGGATTGAGGATTGAGGATTGAGGATTAAGGATTGAGGATTGAAGACTGAGTATTGAGGATTGAAGATTGACGATTGAGGATTGAGGATTGAGGATTGAAGATTGAGGATTGGGTATTGAGGATTGAAGAATGAGGATTGAGGATTGAGGATTGAGGATTGAGGATTGAGGGTTGAAGACTGAGTGTTGAGGATTGAAGATTGAGGATTGAGGAGTGAGTATTGAAGATTGAGAATTTGGGACTGAGGATTGAAGATTGAGGATTGAGGATTGAGGTTTGAGGATTGAGGATTGAGGATTGAAGATTGAAGATTGGGGATTGGGTATTGAGGATTGAAGAATGAGGATTGAGTATTGAGGATTGAGGACTGAGGATTGAAGATTGAGTATTGAGGATTGAGGATTGACGACTGAGGATTGAGTACTGAGGATTGAGGATTGAGGATTGAGGATTGAGGATTGAAGATTGAGTATTGAGGATTGAAGACTGAGGATTGAGGATTGAGGATTGAGGATTGAGGATTGAAGATTGAGGATTGAGGATTGAGCATTGAGGATTGAGGATTGAAGATTGTGGATTGGGTATTGAGGATTGAAGAATGAGGATTGAGTATTGAGTATTGAGGATTGAGGATTGAAGATTGAGTATTGAGGATTGAAGATTGTCGATTGAGGATTGAGGATTGAGGATTGAGGATTGAGGATTGAGGATTGAGGATTGAGTATTGAAGATTGAATATTGATGATTGGAGATTGAGTATTGAGTATTGAAGAATGAGGATTGAGGATTGAGGATTGAGGATTGAAGATTGAATATCGATGATTGAAAATTGAGGATCGAGGATTGAGCGTTGTGGATTGAGGACGAGGCCTGAGGGTTGAGTATTGATGTTTGAGGTCTGAGGATTGAGGAATGAGTATTGAAGATTGAGGATTTGGGACTGAGGATTGAAGATTGAGGATTGAGGATTGAGGATTGAGGATTGAGGATTGAGGATTGAAGACTGAGGATTGAGGATTGAGGATTGAGGATTGAGGATTGAAGATTGAGGATTGAAGAATGAGGATTGAGGATTGAGGACTGAGGATTGAGGGTTGTGGATTGAGGACGAGGACTGAGGGTTGAGTATTGATGTTTGAAGTCTGAGGATTCAGGATTGAGGATTGAGAATTGAGGATTGAGGATTGCGGATAGAAGATTGAGGATTGGGTATTGCGGATTGAACATTGAGGATTGAAGAATGAGGATTGAGTATTGAGGATTGAGAATTTGGGACTGAGGATTGAAGATTGAGGATTGAGGATTGAAGATTGAGGATTGCGTATTGAGGATAGATCATTGATGATTGAGGATTGAGTATTGAGGATTGAGGATTGAGGATTGAGGACTGAGGATTGAGGATTGAGGATTGAAGGTTCAGTATTGAGGATTGAAGATTGAGAATTGAGGATTGAGGATTGAACATTGAGGACTGAGTGTTGAGGATTGAAGATTGAGGATTGCGTATTGAGGATAGAACATTGAGGATTGAGGATTGAGTATTGAGGATTAATGATTGAGGATTGAAGATTCAATATTGATGATTGAATATTGAGGATCGAGGATTGAGTGTTGTGGATTGAGGACGAGGACTCAGGGTAGAGTATTGATGTTTGAGGTCTGAGGATTGAGGATTGAGGATTGAGAATTGAGGATTGAGGATTGAGGATTGAAGATTGAGGATTGGGTGTTGAGGATTGAAGAATGAGGATTGAGGATTGCAGATTGAGTATTGAGGATTGAAGATTGAGGACTAAGGATTGAGGATTGAGGATTGACGATTGAGGATTGAGGATTGAGGATTGAGGATTGAGGATTGAAGGTTGAGGATTGCGTATTGAGGATAGAACATTGAGGATTGAGGATTGAGTATTGAGGATTGAGGATTGAGTATTGAAGATTGAATATTGATGATTGAAAATTGAGGATCGAGGATTGAGCGTTGTGGATTGAGGACGAGGACTGAGGGTTGAGTATTGATGTTTGAGGTCTGAGGATTGAGGAATGAGGATTGAGAATTGAGGGTTGAGGATTGAGGATTGGAGATTGAGGATTGGGTGTTGAGGATTGAAGAATGAGGATTGAGGATTGAGGATTGAGGATTGAGGATTGAGGATTGAAGATTGAGTATTGAGGATTGAAGATTGAGGATTGAGGATTGAGGATTGAGGATTGAGGATTGAGGATTGAGGATTGAGGATTGAGAATTGAGGATTGAGGATTGAGGATTGAAGATTGAGGATTGGGTATTGAGGATTGAAGAATGAGGATTGAGGATTGAGGATTGAGGATTAAGGATTGAGGATTGAAGACTGAGTATTGAGGATTGAAGATTGACGATTGAGGATTGAGGATTGAGGATTGAAGATTGAGGATTGGGTATTGAGGATTGAAGAATGAGGATTGAGGATTGAGGATTGAGGATTGAGGATTGAGGGTTGAAGACTGAGTGTTGAGGATTGAAGATTGAGGATTGAGGAGTGAGTAT
Organism: Calliopsis andreniformis; assembly: GCF_051401765.1. Taxonomy (NCBI): domain Eukaryota; kingdom Metazoa; phylum Arthropoda; class Insecta; order Hymenoptera; family Andrenidae; genus Calliopsis; species Calliopsis andreniformis. Next base: position 3,900,955 of record NW_027480459.1, on the reverse strand, counting down.
TGAAGATTGAGAATTTGGGACTGAGGATTGAAGATTGAGGATTGAGGATTGAGGTTTGAGGATTGAGGATTGAGGATTGAAGATTGAAGATTGGGGATTGGGTATTGAGGATTGAAGAATGAGGATTGAGTATTGAGGATTGAGGACTGAGGATTGAAGATTGAGTATTGAGGATTGAGGATTGACGACTGAGGATTGAGTACTGAGGATTGAGGATTGAGGATTGAGGATTGAGGATTGAAGATTGAGTATTGAGGATTGAAGACTGAGGATTGAGGATTGAGGATTGAGGATTGAGGATTGAAGATTGAGGATTGAGGATTGAGCATTGAGGATTGAGGATTGAAGATTGTGGATTGGGTATTGAGGATTGAGGATTGAGGATTGAAGATTGAGTATTGAGGATTGAAGATTGTCGATTGAGGATTGAGGATTGAGGATTGAGGATTGAGGATTGAGGATTGAGGATTGAGTATTGAAGATTGAATATTGATGATTGGAGATTGAGTATTGAGTATTGAAGAATGAGGATTGAGGATTGAGGATTGAGGATTGAAGATTGAATATCGATGATTGAAAATTGAGGATCGAGGATTGAGCGTTGTGGATTGAGGACGAGGCCTGAGGGTTGAGTATTGATGTTTAAGGTCTGAGGATTGAGGAATGAGTATTGAAGATTGAGGATTTGGGACTGAGGATTGAAGATTGAGGATTGAGGATTGAGGATTGAGGATTGAGAATTGAGGATTGAAGAATGAGGATTGAGTATTGAGTATTGAGGATTGAGGATTGAAGATTGAGTATTGAGGATTGAAGATTGTCGATTGAGGATTGAGGATTGAGGATTGAAGACTGAGGATTGAGGATTGAGGATTGAGGATTGAGGATTGAGGATTGAGTATTGAGGATTAGTGATTGAGGATTGAAGATTCAATATTGATGATTGAATATTGAGGATCGAGGATTGAGTGTTGTGGATTGAGGACGAGGACTCAGGGTAGAGTATTGATGTTTGAGGTCTGAGGATTGAGGATTGAGGATTGAGAATTGAGGATTGAGGATTGAGGATTGAAGATTGAGGATTGGGTGTTGAGGATTGAAGAATGAGGATTGAGGATTGCAGATTGAGTATTGAGGATTGAAGATTGAGGACTAAGGATTGAGGATTGAGGATTGACGATTGAGGATTGAGGATTGAGGATTGAGGATTGAAGGTTGAGGATTGCGTATTGAGGATAGAACATTGAGGATTGAGGATTGAGTATTGAGGATTGAGGATTGAGTATTGAAGATTGAATATTGATGATTGAAAATTGAGGATCGAGGATTGAGCGTTGTGGATTGAGGACGAGGACTGAGGGTTGAGTATTGATGTTTGAGGTCTGAGGATTGAGGAATGAGGATTGAGAATTGAGGGTTGAGGATTGAGGATTGGAGATTGAGGATTGGGTGTTGAGGATTGAAGAATGAGGATTGAGGATTGAGGATTGAGGATTGAGGATTGAAGATTGAGTATTGAGGATTGATGATTGAGGATTGAGGATTGAGGATTGAGGATTGAGGATTGAGGATTGAGGATTGAGGATTGAGAATTGAGGATTGAGGATTGAGGATTGAAGATTGAGGATTGGGTATTGAGGATTGAAGAATGAGGATTGAGGATTGAGGATTGAGGATTAAGGATTGAGGATTGAAGACTGAGTATTGAGGATTGAAGATTGACGATTGAGGATTGAGGATTGAGGATTGAAGATTGAGGATTGGGTATTGAGGATTGAAGAATGAGGATTGAGGATTGAGGATTGAGGATTGAGGATTGAGGGTTGAAGACTGAGTGTTGAGGATTGAAGATTGAGGATTGAGGAGTGAGTATTGAAGATTGAGAATTTGGGACTGAGGATTGAAGATTGAGGATTGAGGATTGAGGTTTGAGGATTGAGGATTGAGGATTGAAGATTGAAGATTGGGGATTGGGTATTGAGGATTGAAGAATGAGGATTGAGTATTGAGGATTGAGGACTGAGGATTGAAGATTGAGTATTGAGGATTGAGGATTGACGACTGAGGATTGAGTACTGAGGATTGAGGATTGAGGATTGAGGATTGAGGATTGAAGATTGAGTATTGAGGATTGAAGACTGAGGATTGAGGATTGAGGATTGAGGATTGAGGATTGAAGATTGAGGATTGAGGATTGAGCATTGAGGATTGAGGATTGAAGATTGTGGATTGGGTATTGAGGATTGAAGAATGAGGATTGAGTATTGAGTATTGAGGATTGAGGATTGAAGATTGAGTATTGAGGATTGAAGATTGTCGATTGAGGATTGAGGATTGAGGATTGAGGATTGAGGATTGAGGATTGAGGATTGAGGATTGAGTATTGAAGATTGAATATTGATGATTGGAGATTGAGTATTGAGTATTGAAGAATGAGGATTGAGGATTGAGGATTGAGGATTGAAGATTGAATATCGATGATTGAAAATTGAGGATCGAGGATTGAGCGTTGTGGATTGAGGACGAGGCCTGAGGGTTGAGTATTGATGTTTGAGGTCTGAGGATTGAGGAATGAGTATTGAAGATTGAGGATTTGGGACTGAGGATTGAAGATTGAGGATTGAGGATTGAGGATTGAGGATTGAGGATTGAGGATTGAAGACTGAGGATTGAGGATTGAGGATTGAGGATTGAGGATTGAAGATTGAGGATTGAAGAATGAGGATTGAGGATTGAGGACTGAGGATTGAGGGTTGTGGATTGAGGACGAGGACTGAGGGTTGAGTATTGATGTTTGAAGTCTGAGGATTCAGGATTGAGGATTGAGAATTGAGGATTGAGGATTGCGGATAGAAGATTGAGGATTGGGTATTGCGGATTGAACATTGAGGATTGAAGAATGAGGATTGAGTATTGAGGATTGAGAATTTGGGACTGAGGATGGAAGATTGAGGATTGAGGATTGAAGATTGAGGATTGCGTATTGAGGATAGATCATTGATGATTGAGGATTGAGTATTGAGGATTGAGGATTGAGGATTGAGGACTGAGGATTGAGGATTGAGGATTGAAGGTTCAGTATTGAGGATTGAAGATTGAGAATTGAGGATTGAGGATTGAACATTGAGGACTGAGTGTTGAGGATTGAAGATTGAGGATTGCGTATTGAGGATAGAACATTGAGGATTGAGGATTGAGTATTGAGGATTAATGATTGAGGATTGAAGATTCAATATTGATGATTGAATATTGAGGATCGAGGATTGAGTGTTGTGGATTGAGGACGAGGACTCAGGGTAGAGTATTGATGTTTGAGGTCTGAGGATTGAGGATTGAGGATTGAGAATTGAGGATTGAGGATTGAGGATTGAAGATTGAGGATTGGGTGTTGAGGATTGAAGAATGAGGATTGAGGATTGCAGATTGAGTATTGAGGATTGAAGATTGAGGACTAAGGATTGAGGATTGAGGATTGACGATTGAGGATTGAGGATTGAGGATTGAGGATTGAGGATTGAAGGTTGAGGATTGCGTATTGAGGATAGAACATTGAGGATTGAGGATTGAGTATTGAGGATTGAGGATTGAGTATTGAAGATTGAATATTGATGATTGAAAATTGAGGATCGAGGATTGAGCGTTGTGGATTGAGGACGAGGACTGAGGGTTGAGTATTGATGTTTGAGGTCTGAGGATTGAGGAATGAGGATTGAGAATTGAGGGTTGAGGATTGAGGATTGGAGATTGAGGATTGGGTGTTGAGGATTGAAGAATGAGGATTGAGGATTGAGGATTGAGGATTGAGGATTGAGGATTGAAGATTGAGTATTGAGGATTGAAGATTGAGGATTGAGGATTGAGGATTGAGGATTGAGGATTGAGGATTGAGGATTGAGGATTGAGAATTGAGGATTGAGGATTGAGGATTGAAGATTGAGGATTGGGTATTGAGGATTGAAGAATGAGGATTGAGGATTGAGGATTGAGGATTAAGGATTGAGGATTGAAGACTGAGTATTGAGGATTGAAGATTGACGATTGAGGATTGAGGATTGAGGATTGAAGATTGAGGATTGGGTATTGAGGATTGAAGAATGAGGATTGAGGATTGAGGATTGAGGATTGAGGATTGAGGGTTGAAGACTGAGTGTTGAGGATTGAAGATTGAGGATTGAGGAGTGAGTATTGAAGATTGAGAATTTGGGACTGAGGATTGAAGATTGAGGATTGAGGATTGAGGTTTGAGGATTGAGGATTGAGGATTGAAGATTGAAGATTGGGGATTGGGTATTGAGGATTGAAGAATGAGGATTGAGTATTGAGGATTGAGGACTGAGGATTGAAGATTGAGTATTGAGGATTGAGGATTGACGACTGAGGATTGAGTACTGAGGATTGAGGATTGAGGATTGAGGATTGAGGATTGAAGATTGAGTATTGAGGATTGAAGACTGAGGATTGAGGATTGAGGATTGAGGATTGAGGATTGAAGATTGAGGATTGAGGATTGAGCATTGAGGATTGAGGATTGAAGATTGTGGATTGGGTATTGAGGATTGAGGATTGAGGATTGAAGATTGAGTATTGAGGATTGAAGATTGTCGATTGAGGATTGAGGATTGAGGATTGAGGATTGAGGATTGAGGATTGAGGATTGAGTATTGAAGATTGAATATTGATGATTGGAGATTGAGTATTGAGTATTGAAGAATGAGGATTGAGGATTGAGGATTGAGGATTGAAGATTGAATATCGATGATTGAAAATTGAGGATCGAGGATTGAGCGTTGTGGATTGAGGACGAGGCCTGAGGGTTGAGTATTGATGTTTAAGGTCTGAGGATTGAGGAATGAGTATTGAAGATTGAGGATTTGGGACTGAGGATTGAAGATTGAGGATTGAGGATTGAGGATTGAGGATTGAGAATTGAGGATTGAAGAATGAGGATTGAGTATTGAGTATTGAGGATTGAGGATTGAAGATTGAGTATTGAGGATTGAAGATTGTCGATTGAGGATTGAGGATTGAGGATTGAAGACTGAGGATTGAGGATTGAGGATTGAGGATTGAGGATTGAGGATTGAGTATTGAGGATTAGTGATTGAGGATTGAAGATTCAATATTGATGATTGAATATTGAGGATCGAGGATTGAGTGTTGTGGATTGAGGACGAGGACTCAGGGTAGAGTATTGATGTTTGAGGTCTGAGGATTGAGGATTGAGGATTGAGAATTGAGGATTGAGGATTGAGGATTGAAGATTGAGGATTGGGTGTTGAGGATTGAAGAATGAGGATTGAGGATTGCAGATTGAGTATTGAGGATTGAAGATTGAGGACTAAGGATTGAGGATTGAGGATTGACGATTGAGGATTGAGGATTGAGGATTGAGGATTGAAGGTTGAGGATTGCGTATTGAGGATAGAACATTGAGGATTGAGGATTGAGTATTGAGGATTGAGGATTGAGTATTGAAGATTGAATATTGATGATTGAAAATTGAGGATCGAGGATTGAGCGTTGTGGATTGAGGACGAGGACTGAGGGTTGAGTATTGATGTTTGAGGTCTGAGGATTGAGGAATGAGGATTGAGAATTGAGGGTTGAGGATTGAGGATTGGAGATTGAGGATTGGGTGTTGAGGATTGAAGAATGAGGATTGAGGATTGAGGATTGAGGATTGAGGATTGAAGATTGAGTATTGAGGATTGATGATTGAGGATTGAGGATTGAGGATTGAGGATTGAGGATTGAGGATTGAGGATTGAGGATTGAGAATTGAGGATTGAGGATTGAGGATTGAAGATTGAGGATTGGGTATTGAGGATTGAAGAATGAGGATTGAGGATTGAGGATTGAGGATTAAGGATTGAGGATTGAAGACTGAGTATTGAGGATTGAAGATTGACGATTGAGGATTGAGGATTGAGGATTGAAGATTGAGGATTGGGTATTGAGGATTGAAGAATGAGGATTGAGGATTGAGGATTGAGGATTGAGGATTGAGGGTTGAAGACTGAGTGTTGAGGATTGAAGATTGAGGATTGAGGAGTGAGTATTGAAGATTGAGAATTTGGGACTGAGGATTGAAGATTGAGGATTGAGGATTGAGGTTTGAGGATTGAGGATTGAGGATTGAAGATTGAAGATTGGGGATTGGGTATTGAGGATTGAAGAATGAGGATTGAGTATTGAGGATTGAGGACTGAGGATTGAAGATTGAGTATTGAGGATTGAGGATTGACGACTGAGGATTGAGTACTGAGGATTGAGGATTGAGGATTGAGGATTGAGGATTGAAGATTGAGTATTGAGGATTGAAGACTGAGGATTGAGGATTGAGGATTGAGGATTGAGGATTGAAGATTGAGGATTGAGGATTGAGCATTGAGGATTGAGGATTGAAGATTGTGGATTGGGTATTGAGGATTGAAGAATGAGGATTGAGTATTGAGTATTGAGGATTGAGGATTGAAGATTGAGTATTGAGGATTGAAGATTGTCGATTGAGGATTGAGGATTGAGGATTGAGGATTGAGGATTGAGGATTGAGGATTGAGTATTGAAGATTGAATATTGATGATTGGAGATTGAGTATTGAGTATTGAAGAATGAGGATTGAGGATTGAGGATTGAGGATTGAAGATTGAATATCGATGATTGAAAATTGAGGATCGAGGATTGAGCGTTGTGGATTGAGGACGAGGCCTGAGGGTTGAGTATTGATGTTTGAGGTCTGAGGATTGAGGAATGAGTATTGAAGATTGAGGATTTGGGACTGAGGATTGAAGATTGAGGATTGAGGATTGAGGATTGAGGATTGAGGATTGAGGATTGAAGACTGAGGATTGAGGATTGAGGATTGAGGATTGAGGATTGAAGATTGAGGATTGAGGATTGAGGATTGAGGATTGAGGATTGAAGATTGAGGATTGGGTATTGAGGATTGAAGAATGAGGATTGAGTATTGAGTATTGAGGATTGAGGATTGAAGATTGAGTATTGAGGATTGAAGATTGTCGATTGAGGATTGAGGATTGAGGATTGAGGATTGAGGATTGAGGATTGAGGATTGAGGATTGAGTATTGAAGATTGAATATTGATGATTGGAGATTGAGTACTGAGTATTGAAGAATGAGGATTGAGGATTGAGGATTGAGGATTGAGGATTGAGGATTGAAGGTTGAGGATTTCGTATTGAGGATAGAACATTGAGGATTGAGGTTTGAGTATTGAGGATTGAGGATTGAGGATTGAAGATTGAATATTGATGATTGAAAATTGAGGATCGAGGATTGAGCGTTGTGGATTGAGGACGAGGACTGAGGGTTGAGTATTGATGTTTGAGGTCTGAGGATTGAGGAATGAGGATTGAGAATTGAGGGTTGAGGATTGAGGATTGGAGATTGAGGATTGGGTGTTGATGATTGAAGAATGAGGATTGAGGATTGAGGATTGAGGATTGAGGATTGAAGATTGAGTATTGAGGATTGAAGATTGAGGATTGAGGATTGAGGATTGAGGATTGAGGATTGAGGATTGAGGATTGAGGATTGAGAATTGAGGATTGAGGATTGAGGATTGAAGATTGAGGATTGGGTATTGAGGATTGAAGAATGAGGATTGAGGATTGAGGATTGAGGATTGAGGATTGAGGATTGAAGACTGAGTATTGAGGATTGAAGATTGACGATTGAGGATTGAGGATTGAGGATTGAAGATTGAGGATTGGGTATTGAGAATTGAAGAATGAGGATTGAGGATTGAGGATTGAGGATTGAGGATTGAGGGTTGAAGACTGAGTATTGAGGATTGAAGATTGAGGATTGAGGAGTGAGTATTGAAGATTGAGAATTTGGGACTGAGGATTGAAGATTGAGGATTGAGGATTGAGGTTTGAGGATTGAGGATTGAGGATTGAAGATTGAAGATTGGGGATTGGGTATTGAGGATTGAAGAATGAGGATTGAGTATTGAGGATTGAGGACTGAGGATTGAAGATTGAGTATTGAGGATTGAGGATTGACGACTGAGGATTGAGTACTGAGGATTGAGGATTGAGGATTGAGGATTGAGGATTGAAGATTGAGTATTGAGGATTGAAGACTGAGGATTGAGGATTGAGGATTGAGGATTGAGGATTGAAGATTGAGGATTGAGGATTGAGGATTGAGGATTGAGGATTGAAGATTGAGGATTGGGTATTGAGGATTGAAGAATGAGGATTGGGTATTGAGTATTGAGGATTGAGGATTGAAGATTGAGTATTGAGGATTGAAGATTGTCGATTGAGGATTGAGGATTGAGGATTGAGGATTGAGGATTGAGTATTGAAGATTGAATATTGATGATTGGAGGTTGAGTATTGAGTATTGAAGAATGAGGACTGAGGATTGAGGATTGAGGATTGAAGATTGAATATTGATGATTGAAAATTGAGGACCGAGGATTGATCGTTGTGGATTGAGTACGAGGCCTGAGGGTTGAGTATTGATGCTTGAGGTCTGAGGATTGAGGAATGAGTATTGAAGATTGAGGATTTGGGACTGAGTGTTGAAGATTGAGGATTGAGTATTGAGGATTGAGGATTGAGAATTGAGTATTGAGGATTGAGGATTGAGGATTGAGGATTGAGGATTGAGGATTGAGGATTGGAGATTGAGTATTGAGTATTGAAGATTGAGGATTGAGGATTGAGGATTGAGGATTGAAGATTGAGGATTGCGTATTGAGTATAGAACATTGCGGATTGAGGATTGAGTACTGAGGATTGAGGATTGAGGATTGAAGGTTGAGGATTCGGTATTGAGGATTGAAGAATGAGGATTGAGGAGTGAGTACTGAGGATTGAGGATTGCAGATTGAGTATTGAGGATTAAAGATTGAGGACTGAGGATTGAGGATTGAGGATTGACGATTGAGGATTGAGGATTGAGGATTGAGGATTGAGGATTGAGGATTGAAGGTTGAGGATTCCGTATTGAGGATAGATCATTGATGATTGAGGATTGAGTATTGAGGATTGAGGTTTGAGGATTGAAGATTGAATATTGATGATTGAAGATTGAGGATCGAGGATTGAACGTTGTGGATTGAGGACGAGGCCTGAGGGTTGAGTATTGATGTTTGAGGTCTGAGGATTGAGGAATGAGGATTGAGAATTGAGGATTGAGGATTCAGGATTGAAGATTGAGGATTAGGTATTGAGGATTGAAGAATGAGTATTGAGGATTGAGGATTGCGGATTGAGGATTGAGGATTGAAGACTGAGTATTGAGGATTGAAGATTGAGGATTGAGGATTGAAGATTGAGGATTGCGTATTGAGGATAGAACACTGAGGATTGAGGATTGAGTATTGAGGACTGAGGATTGAGGATTGAAGATTGAATATTGATGATTGAAGATTGAGGATCGAGGATTGAGTGTTGTGGACTGAGGACGAGGACTGAGGGTAGAGCATTGATGTTTAAGGTCTGAGGATTGAGGATTGAGGATTGAAGATTGAGGATTGAGGATTGCGGATAGAAGGTTGAGGATTGAGGATTGAGGATTGCGGATTGAAGATTGAGGATTGGGTATTGCGGATTGAACATTGAGGATTGAGGATTGAGGATTGAGGATTGAGGATTGAGGATTGAGAATTGAGGATTGAGGATTGAGGATTGAAGATTGAGGATTGGGTATTGAGGATTGAAGAATGAGGATTGAGGATTGAGGATTGCGGATTGAGGATTGAGGATTGAAGACTGAGTATTGAGGATTGAAGATTGAGGATTGAGGAGTGAGTGTTGAAGATTGAGGATTTGGGACGGAGGATTGAAGATTGAGGATTGAGGATTGAGGATTGAGGATTGAGGATTGAGGATTGAGGATTGAAGATTGAGGATTGGGTATTGAGGATTGAAGAATGAGGATTGAGGATTGAGGATTGAGGATTGAGTATTGAAGATTGAGTATTCAGGATTGAAGGTTGACGATTGAGGATTGAGGATTGAGGATTGAGGATTGAGGATTGATGATTGAGGATTGAAGTTTGAGTATTGAGGATTGAAGATTGAGGATTGAGGATTGAGGATTGAGGTTTGAGGATTGAAGATTGAGGATTGAGGATTGAGGATTGAGGATTGAAGATTGAAGATTGAGGATTGGGTATTGAGGATTGAAGAATGAGGATTGAGTATTGAGTATTGAGGATTGAGGATTGAAGATTGAGTATTGAGGATTGACGATTGTCGATTGAGGATTGAGGATTGAGGATTGAGGATTGAGGATTGAGGATTGAGGATTGAGGGTTGAAGACTGAGTGTTGAGGATTGAAGATTGAGGATTGAGGAGTGAGTATTGAAGATTGAGAATTTGGGACTGAGGATTGAAGATTGAGGATTGAGGATTGAGGTTTGAGGATTGAGGATTGAGGATTGAAGATTGAAGATTGGGGATTGGGTATTGAGGATTGAAGAATGAGGATTGAGTATTGAGGATTGAGGACTGAGGATTGAAGATTGAGTATTGAGGATTGAGGATTGACGACTGAGGATTGAGTACTGAGGATTGAGGATTGAGGATTGAGGATTGAGGATTGAAGATTGAGTATTGAGGATTGAAGACTGAGGATTGAGGATTGAGGATTGAGGATTGAGGATTGAAGATTGAGGATTGAGGATTGAGCATTGAGGATTGAGGATTGAAGATTGTGGATTGGGTATTGAGGATTGAAGAATGAGGATTGAGTATTGAGTATTGAGGATTGAGGATTGAAGATTGAGTATTGAGGATTGAAGATTGTCGATTGAGGATTGAGGATTGAGGATTGAGGATTGAGGATTGAGGATTGAGGATTGAGTATTGAAGATTGAATATTGATGATTGGAGATTGAGTATTGAGTATTGAAGAATGAGGATTGAGGATTGAGGATTGAGGATTGAAGATTGAATATTGATGATTGAAAATTGAGGATCGAGGATTGAGCGTTGTGGATTGAGGACGAGTCCTGAGGGTTGAGTATTGATGTTTGAGGTCTGAGGATTGAGGAATGAGTATTGAAGATTGAGGATTTGGGACTGAGGATTGAAGATTGAGTATTGAGGATTGAAGATTGTCGATTGAGGATTGAGGATTGAGGATTGAGGATTGAGGATTGAGGATTGAGGATTGAGTATTGAAGATTGAATATTGATGATTGGAGATTGAGTACTGAGTATTGAAGAATGAGGATTGAGGATTGAGGATTGAGGATTGAGGATTGAGGATTGAAGGTTGAGGATTTCGTATTGAGGATAGAACATTGAGGATTGAGGTTTGAGTATTGAGGATTGAGGATTGAGGATTGAAGATTGAATATTGATGATTGAAAATTGAGGATCGAGGATTGAGCGTTGTGGATTGAGGACGAGGACTGAGGGTTGAGTATTGATGTTTGAGGTCTGAGGATTGAGGAATGAGGATTGAGAATTGAGGGTTGAGGATTGAGGATTGGAGATTGAGGATTGGGTGTTGATGATTGAAGAATGAGGATTGAGGATTGAGGATTGAGGATTGAGGATTGAAGATTGAGTATTGAGGATTGAAGATTGAGGATTGAGGATTGAGGATTGAGGATTGAGGATTGAAGATTGAGTATTGAGGATTGAAGATTGTCGATTGAGGATTGAGGATTGAGGATTGAGGATTGAGGATTGAGGATTGAGGATTGAGTATTGAAGATTGAATATTGATGATTGGAGATTGAGTACTGAGTATTGAAGAATGAGGATTGAGGATTGAGGATTGAGGATTGAGGATTGAGGATTGAAGGTTGAGGATTTCGTATTGAGGATAGAACATTGAGGATTGAGGTTTGAGTATTGAGGATTGAGGATTGAGGATTGAAGATTGAATATTGATGATTGAAAATTGAGGATCGAGGATTGAGCGTTGTGGATTGAGGACGAGGACTGAGGGTTGAGTATTGATGTTTGAGGTCTGAGGATTGAGGAATGAGGATTGAGAATTGAGGGTTGAGGATTGAGGATTGGAGATTGAGGATTGGGTGTTGATGATTGAAGAATGAGGATTGAGGATTGAGGATTGAGGATTGAGGATTGAAGATTGAGTATTGAGGATTGAAGATTGAGGATTGAGGATTGAGGATTGAGGATTGAGGATTGAGGATTGAGGATTGAGGATTGAGAATTGAGGATTGAGGATTGAGGATTGAAGATTGAGGATTGGGTATTGAGGATTGAAGAATGAGGATTGAGGATTGAGGATTGAGGATTGAGGATTGAGGATTGAAGACTGAGTATTGAGGATTGAAGATTGACGATTGAGGATTGAGGATTGAGGATTGAAGATTGAGGATTGCTTATTGAGGATTGAAGAATGAGGATTGAGGATTGAGGATTGAGGATTGAGGATTGAGGATTGAGGGTTGAAGACTGAGTATTGAGGATTGAAGATTGAGGATTGAGGAGTGAGTATTGAAGATTGAGAATTTGGGACTGAGGATTGAAGATTGAGGATTGAGGATTGAGGTTTGAGGATTGAGGATTGAGGATTGAAGATTGAAGATTGGGGATTGGGTATTGAGGATTGAAGAATGAGGATTGAGTATTGAGGATTGAGGACTGAGGATTGAAGATTGAGTATTGAGGATTGAGGATTGACGACTGAGGATTGAGTACTGAGGATTGAGAATTGAGGATTGAGGATTGAGGATTGAGGAATGAGGATTGAGGATTGAGGATTGAGAATTGAGGATTGAGGTTTGAGGATTGAAGATTGAGGATTGGGTATTGAGGATTGAAGAATGAGGATTGAGGATTGAGGATTGCGGATTGAGGATTGAGGATTGAAGACTGAGTATTGAGGATTGAAGATTGAGGATTGAGGATTGAGGATTGAGGATTGAGGATTGAGGATTGAGGATTGAGGATTGAGGATTGAGGATTGAGGATTGAGGATTGGAGATTGAGTATTGAGTATTGAAGATTGAGGATTGAGGATTGAGGATTGAGGATTGAAGATTGAGGATTGCGTATTGAGTATAGAACATTGCGGATTGAGGATTGAGTACTGAGGATTGAGGATTGAGGATTGAAGGTTGAGGATTCGGTATTGAGGGTTGAAGAATGAGGATTGAGGAGTGAGTACTGAGGATTGAGGATTGCAGATTGAGTATTGAGGATTAAAGATTGAGGACTGAGGATTGAGGATTGAGGATTGACGATTGAGGATTGAGGATTGAGGATTGAGGATTGAGGATTGAAGGTTGAGGATTCCGTATTGAGGATACATCATTGATGATTGAGGATTGAGTATTGAGGATTGAGGTTTGAGGATTGAGGATTGAGGACGTGGCCTGAGGGTTGAGTATTGATGTTTGAGGTCTGAGGGTTGAGGAATGAGGATTGAGGATTGAGGATTGAAGATTGAGGATTGAGGATTGAGGATTGAAGATTGAGGATTGAAGATTGAGGATTGAGGAGTGAGTATTGAAGATTGAGGATTTGGGACTGAGGATTGAAGATTGAGGATTGAGGATTGAGGATTGAGGATTGAGGATTGAGGATTGAGGAGTGAGTATTGAAGATTGAGGATTTGGGACTGAGGGTTGAAGATTGAGGATTGAAGATTGAGGATTGAGGAGTGAGTATTGAAGATTGAGGATTTGGGACTGAGGATTGAAGATTGAGGATTGAGGATTGAGGATTGAGGATTGAGGATTGAGGATTGAGGATTGAGGATTGAGGATTGAGTATTGAAGATTGAATATTGATGATTGAAGATTGAGGATCGAGGATTGAGCGTTGTGGATTGAGGACGAGGACTGAGGGTTGAGTATTGATGTTTGAGGTCTGAGGATTGAGGAATGAGGATTGAGGAATGAGGATTGAGGATTGAGGATTGAGGATTGAGAATTGAGTATTGAGGATTGAGGATTGAAGATTGAGGATTGGGTATTGAGGATTGAAGCATGAGGATTGAGGATTGAGGATTGAGGATTGAAGACTGAGTATTGAGGATTGAAGATTGACGATTGAGGATTGAGGATTGAGGATTGAAGATTGAGGATTGGGTATTGAGGATTGAAGAATGAGGATTGAGGATTGAGGATTGAGGATTGAGGATTGAGGGTTGAAGACTGAGTATTGAGGATTGAAGATTGAGGATTGAGGAGTGAGTATTGAAGATTGCGAATTTGGGACTGAGGATTGAAGATTGAGGATTGAGGATTGAGGTTTGAGGATTGAGGATTGAGGATTGATGATTGAAGATTGAGGATCGAGGATTGAGTGTTGTGGATTGCGGACGAGGACTGAGGGTAGAGTATTGGTGTTTGAGGTCTGAGGATTGAGGATTGAGGATTGAGAATTGAGGATTGAGGATTGAGGATTGAAGATTGAGGATTGGTTGTTGAGGATTGAAGAATGAGGATTGAGGATTGAGGACTGAGGATTGAGGGTTGTGGATTGAGGACGAGGACTGAGGGTTGAGTATTGATGTTTGAAGTCTGAGGATTCAGGATTGAGGATTGAGAATTGAGGATTGAGGATTGCGGATAGAAGATTGAGGATTGGGTATTGCGGATTGAACATTGAGGATTGAAGAATGAGGATTGAGTATTGAGGATTGAGAATTTGGGACTGAGGATTGAAGATTGAGGATTGCGTATTGAGGATAGATCATTGATGATTGAGGATTGAGTATTGAGGATTGAGGATTGAGGATTGAGGACTGAGGATTGAGGATTGAGGATTGAAGGTTCAGTATTGAGGATTGAAGATTGAGAATTGAGGATTGAGGATTGAACATTGAGGACTGAGTGTTGAGGATTGAAGATTGAGGATTGCGTATTGAGGATAGAACATTGAGGATTGAAGATTGAGTATTGAGGATTAATGATTGAGGATTGAAGATTCAATATTGATGATTGAATATTGAGGATCGAGGATTGAGTGTTGTGGATTGAGGACGAGGACTCAGGGTAGAGTATTGATGTTTGAGGTCTGAGGATTGAGGATTGAGGATTGAGAATTGAGGATTGAGGATTGAGGATTGAAGATTGAGGATTGGGTGTTGAGGATTGAAGAATGAGGATTGAGGATAGCAGATTGAGTATTGAGGATTGAAGATTGAGGACTAAGGATTGAGGATTGAGGATTGACGATTGAGGATTGAGGATTGAGGATTGAGGATTGAGGATTGAAGGTAGAGGATTGCGTATTGAGGATAGAACATTGAGGATTGAGGATTGAGTATTGAGGATTGAGGATTGAGTATTGAAGATTGAATATTGATGATTGAAAATTGAGGATCGAGGATTGAGCGTTGTGGATTGAGGACGAGGACTGAGGGTTGAGTATTGATGTTTGAGGTCTGAGGATTGAGGAATGAGGATTGAGAATTGAGGGTTGAGGATTGAGGATTGGAGATTGAGGATTGGGTGTTGAGGATTGAAGAATGAGGATTGAGGATTGAGGATTGAGGATTGAGGATTGAAGATTGAGTATTGAGGATTGAAGATTGAGGATTGAGGATTGAGGATTGAGGATCGAGGATTGAGGATTGAGGATTGAGGATTGAGAATTGAGGATTGAGGATTGAGGATTGAAGATTGAGGATTGGGTATTGAGGATTGAAGAATGAGGATTGAGGATTGAGGATTGAGGATTAAGGATTGAGGATTGAAGACTGAGTATTGAGGATTGAAGATTGACGATTGAGGATTGAGGATTGAGGATTGAAGATTGAGGATTGGGTATTGAGGATTGAAGAATGAGGATTGAGGATTGAGGATTGAGGATTGAGGATTGAGGGTTGAAGACTGAGTGTTGAGGATTGAAGATTGAGGATTGAGGAGTGAGTATTGAAGATTGAGAATTTGGGACTGAGGATTGAAGATTGAGGATTGAGGATTGAGGTTTGAGGATTGAGGATTGAGGATTGAAGATTGAAGATTGGGGATTGGGTATTGAGGATTGAAGAATGAGGATTGAGTATTGAGGATTGAGGACTGAGGATTGAAGATTGAGTATTGAGGATTGAGGATTGACGACTGAGGATTGAGTACTGAGCATTGAGGATTGAGGATTGAGGATTGAGGATTGAAGATTGAGTATTGAGGATTGAAGACTGAGGATTGAGGATTGAGGATTGAGGATTGAGGATTGAAGATTGAGGATTGAGGATTGAGCATTGAGGATTGAGGATTGAAGATTGTGGATTGGGTATTGAGGATTGAAGAATGAGGATTGAGTATTGAGTATTGAGGATTGAGGATTGAAGATTGAGTATTGAGGATTGAAGATTGTCGATTGAGGATTGAGGATTGAGGATTGAGGATTGAGGATTGAGGATTGAGGATTGAGTATTGAAGATTGAATATTGATGATTGGAGATTGAGTATTGAGTATTGAAGAATGAGGATTGAGGATTGAGGATTGAGGATTGAAGATTGAATATTGATGATTGAAAATTGAGGATCGAGGATTGAGCGTTGTGGATTGAGGACGAGGCCTGAGGGTTGAGTATTGATGTTTGAGGTCTGAGGATTGAGGAATGAGTATTGAAGATTGAGGATTTGGGACTGAGGATTGAAGATTGAGGATTGAGGATTGAGGATTGAGGATTGAGAATTGAGGATTGAAGACTGAGGATTGAGGATTGAGGATTGAGGATTGAGGATTGAAGATTGAGGATTGAGGATTGAGGATTGAGGATTGAGGATTGAAGATTGAGGATTGGGTATTGAGGATTGAAGAATGAGGATTGAGTATTGAGTATTGAGGATTGAGGATTGAAGATTGAGTATTGAGGATTGAAGATTGTCGATTGAGGATTGAGGATTGAGGATTGAGGATTGAGGATTGAGGATTGAGGATTGAGTATTGAAGATTGAATATTGATGATTGGAGATTGAGTACTGAGTATTGAAGAATGAGGATTGAGGATTGAGGATTGAGGATTGAGGATTGAGGATTGAAGGTTGAGGATTTCGTATTGAGGATAGAACATTGAGGATTGAGGTTTGAGTATTGAGGATTGAGGATTGAGGATTGAAGATTGAATATTGATGATTGAAAATTGAGGATCGAGGATTGAGCGTTGTGGATTGAGGACGAGGACTGAGGGTTGAGTATTGATGTTTGAGGTCTGAGGATTGAGGAATGAGGATTGAGAATTGAGGGTTGAGGATTGAGGATTGGAGATTGAGGATTGGGTGTTGATGATTGAAGAATGAGGATTGAGGATTGAGGATTGAGGATTGAGGATTGAAGATTGAGTATTGAGGATTGAAGATTGAGGATTGAGGATTGAGGATTGAGGATTGAGGATTGAGGATTGAGGATTGAGGATTGAGAATTGAGGATTGAGGATTGAGGATTGAAGATTGAGGATTGGGTATTGAGGATTGAAGAATGAGGATTGAGGATTGAGGATTGAGGATTGAGGATTGAGGATTGAAGACTGAGTATTGAGGATTGAAGATTGACGATTGAGGATTGAGGATTGAGGATTGAAGATTGAGGATTGGGTATTGAGGATTGAAGAATGAGGATTGAGGATTGAGGATTGAGGATTGAGGATTGAGGGTTGAAGACTGAGTATTGAGGATTGAAGATTGAGGATTGAGGAGTGAGTATTGAAGATTGAGAATTTGGGACTGAGGATTGAAGATTGAGGATTGAGGATTGAGGTTTGAGGATTGAGGATTGAGGATTGAGTATTGAAGATTGAATATTGATGATTGGAGGTTGAGTATTGAGTATTGAAGAATGAGGACTGAGGATTGAGGATTGAGGATTGAAGATTGAATATTGATGATTGAAAATTGAGGATCGAGGATTGATCGTTGTGGATTGAGGACGAGGCCTGAGGGTTGAGTATTGATGCTTGAGGTCTGAGGATTGAGGAATGAGTATTGAAGATTGAGGATTTGGGACTGAGTGTTGAAGATTGAGGATTGAGTATTGAGGATTGAGGATTGAGAATTGAGTATTGAGGATTGAGGATTGAGGATTGAGGATTGAGGATTGAGGATTGAGGATTGGAGATTGAGTATTGAGTATTGAAGATTGAGGATTGAGGATTGAGGATTGAGGATTGAAGATTGAGGATTGCGTATTGAGTATAGAACATTGCGGATTGAGGATTGAGTACTGAGGATTGAGGATTGAGGATTGAAGGTTGAGGATTCGGTATTGAGGATTGAAGAATGAGGATTGAGGAGTGAGTACTGAGGATTGAGGATTGCAGATTGAGTATTGAGGATTAAAGATTGAGGACTGAGGATTGAGGATTGAGGATTGACGATTGAGGATTGAGGATTGAGGATTGAGGATTGAGGATTGAGGATTGAAGGTTGAGGATTCCGTATTGAGGATAGATCATTGATGATTGAGGATTGAGTATTGAGGATTGAGGTTTGAGGATTGAAGATTGAATATTGATGATTGAAGATTGAGGATCGAGGATTGAACGTTGTGGATTGAGGACGAGGCCTGAGGGTTGAGTATTGATGTTTGAGGTCTGAGGATTGAGGAATGAGGATTGAGAATTGAGGATTGAGGATTCAGGATTGAAGATTGAGGATTAGGTATTGAGGATTGAAGAATGAGTATTGAGGATTGAGGATTGCGGATTGAGGATTGAGGATTGAAGACTGAGTATTGAGGATTGAATATTGAGGATTGAGGATTGAAGATTGAGGATTGCGTATTGAGGATAGAACACTGAGGATTGAGGATTGAGTATTGAGGACTGAGGATTGAGGATTGAAGATTGAATATTCATGATTGAAGATTGAGGATCGAGGATTGAGTGTTGTGGACTGAGGACGAGGACTGAGGGTAGAGCATTGATGTTTAAGGTCTGAGGATTGAGGATTGAGGATTGAAGATTGAGGATTGAGGATTGCGGATAGAAGGTTGAGGATTGGGTATCGCGGATTGAACATTGAGGATTGAGGATTGAGGATTGACGATTGAAGATTGAGGATTGGGTTTTGAGGATTGAAGAATGAGGATTGAGGATTGAGGATTGAGGATTGAGGATTGAAGATTGAGTATTGAGGATTGAAGATTGAGGATTGAGGATTGAGGATTGAAGATTGAGGATTGAGGATTGAGGATTGCGGATAGAAGGTTGAGGATTGGGTATTGCGGATTGAACATTGAGGATTGAGGATTGAGGATTGAGGATTGAGGATTGAGGATTGAGAGTTGAGGATTGAGGATTGAGGATTGAAGATTGAGGATTGGGTATTGAGGATTGAAGAATGAGGATTGAAGATTGAGGATTGAGGATTGAGGATTGAGGATTGAGGATTGAGGATTGAGGATTGCGGATTGAAGATTGAGGATTGGGTATTGCGGATTGAACATTGAGGATTGAGGATTGAGGATTGAGGATTGAGGATTGAGGATTGAGAATTGAGGATTGAGGATTGAGGATTGAAGATTGAGGATTGGGTATTGAGGATTGAAGAATGAGGATTGAGGATTGAGGATTGCGGATTGAGGATTGAGGATTGAAGACTGAGTATTGAGGATTGAAGATTGAGGATTGAGGAGTGAGTGTTGAAGATTGAGGATTTGGGACGGAGGATTGAAGATTGAGGATTGAGGATTGAGGATTGAGGATTGAGGATTGAGGATTGAGGATTGAAGATTGAGGATTGGGTATTGAGGATTGAAGAATGAGGATTGAGGATTGAGGATTGAGGATTGAGTATTGAAGATTGAGTATTCAGGATTGAAGGTTGACGATTGAGGATTGAGGATTGAGGATTGAGGATTGAGGTATGATGATTGAGGATTGAAGTTTGAGTATTGAGGATTGAAGATTGAGGATTGAGGATTGAGGATTGAGGTTTGAGGATTGAAGATTGAGGATTGAGGATTGAGGATTGAGGATTGAAGATTGAAGATTGAGGATTGGGTATTGAGGATTGAAGAATGAGGATTGAGTATTGAGTATTGAGGATTGAGGATTGAAGATTGAGTATTGAGGATTGACGATTGTCGATTGAGGATTGAGGATTGAGGATTGAGGATTGAGGATTGAGGATTGAGGATTGAGGGTTGAAGACTGAGTGTTGAGGATTGAAGATTGAGGATTGAGGAGTGAGTATTGAAGATTAAGAATTTGGGACTGAGGATTGAAGATTGAGGATTGAGGATTGAGGTTTGAGGATTGAGGATTGAGGATTGAAGATTGAAGATTGGGGATTGGGTATTGAGGATTGAAGAATGAGGATTGAGTATTGAGGATTGAGGACTGAGGATTGAAGATTGAGTATTGAGGATTGAGGATTGACGACTGAGGATTGAGTACTGAGGATTGAGGATTGAGGATTGAGGATTGAGGATTGAAGATTGAGTATTGAGGATTGAAGACTGAGGATTGAGGATTGAGGATTGAGGATTGAGGATTGAAGATTGAGGATTGAGGATTGAGCATTGAGGATTGAGGATTGAAGATTGTGGATTGGGTATTGAGGATTGAAGAATGAGGATTGAGTATTGAGTATTGAGGATTGAGGATTGAAGATTGAGTATTGAGGATTGAAGATTGTCGATTGAGGATTGAGGATTGAGGATTGAGGATTGAGGATTGAGGATTGAGGATTGAGTATTGAAGATTGAATATTGATGATTGGAGATTGAGTATTGAGTATTGAAGAATGAGGATTGAGGATTGAGGATTGAGGATTGAAGATTGAATATTGATGATTGAAAATTGAGGATCGAGGATTGAGCGTTGTGGATTGAGGACGAGTCCTGAGGGTTGAGTATTGATGTTTGAGGTCTGAGGATTGAGGAATGAGTATTGAAGATTGAGGATTTGGGACTGAGGATTGAAGATTGAGGATTGAGGATTGAGGATTGAGGATTGAGAATTGAGGATTGAAGACTGAGGATTGAGGATTGAGGATTGAGGATTGAGGATTGAAGATTGAGGCTTGAGGATTGAGGATTGAGGATTGAGGATTGAAGATTGAGGATTGGGTATTGAGGATTGAAGAATGAGGATTGAGTATTGAGTATTGAGGATTGAGGATTGAAGATTGAGTATTGAGGATTGAAGATTGTCGATTGAGGATTGAGGATTGAGGATTGAGGATTGAGGATTGAGGATTGAGGATTGAGTATTGAAGATTGAATATTGATGATTGGAGATTGAGTACTGAGTATTGAAGAATGAGGATTGAGGATTGAGGATTGAGGATTGAGGATTGAGGATTGAAGGTTGAGGATTTCGTATTGAGGATAGAACATTGAGGATTGAGGTTTGAGTATTGAGGATTGAGGATTGAGGATTGAAGATTGAATATTGATGATTGAAAATTGAGGATCGAGGATTGAGCGTTGTGGATTGAGGACGAGGACTGAGGGTTGAGTATTGATGTTTGAGGTCTGAGGATTGAGGAATGAGGATTGAGAATTGAGGGTTGAGGATTGAGGATTGGAGATTGAGGATTGGGTGTTGATGATTGAAGAATGAGGATTGAGGATTGAGGATTGAGGATTGAGGATTGAAGATTGAGTATTGAGGATTGAAGATTGAGGATTGAGGATTGAGGATTGAGGATTGAGGATTGAGGATTGAGGATTGAGGATTGAGAATTGAGGATTGAGGATTGAGGATTGAAGATTGAGGATTGGGTATTGAGGATTGAAGAATGAGGATTGAGGATTGAGGATTGAGGATTGAGGATTGAGGTTTGAAGACTGAGTATTGAGGATTGAAGATTGACGATTGAGGATTGAGGATTGAGGATTGAAGATTGAGGATTGGGTATTGAGGATTGAAGAATGAGGATTGAGGATTGAGGATTGAGGATTGAGGATTGAGGGTTGAAGACTGAGTATTGAGGATTGAAGATTGAGGATTGAGGAGTGAGTATTGAAGATTGAGAATTTGGGACTGAGGATTGAAGATTGAGGATTGAGGATTGAGGTTTGAGGATTGAGGATTGAGGATTGAAGATTGAAGATTGGGGATTGGGTATTGAGGATTGAAGAATGAGGATTGAGTATTGAGGATTGAGGACTGAGGATTGAAGATTGAGTATTGAGGATTGAGGATTGACGACTGAGGATTGAGTACTGAGGATTGAGGATTGAGGATTGAGGATTGAGGATTGAAGATTGAGTATTGAGGATTGAAGACTGAGGATTGAGGATTGAGGATTGAGGATTGAGGATTGAAGATTGAGGATTGAAGATTGAGGATTGAGGATTGAGGATTGAAGATTGAGGATTGGGTATTGAGGATTGAAGAATGAGGATTGAGTATTGAGTATTGAGGATTGAGGATTGAAGATTGAGTATTGAGGATTGAAGATTGTCGATTGAGGATTGAGGATTGAGGATTGAGGATTGAGGATTGAGTATTGAAGATTGAATATTGATGATTGGAGGTTGAGTATTGAGTATTGAAGAATGAGGACTGAGGATTGAGGATTGAGGATTGAAGATTGAATATTGATGATTGAAAATTGAGGATCGAGGATTGATCGTTGTGGATTGAGGACGAGGCCTGAGGGTTGAGTATTGATGCTTGAGGTCTGAGGATTGAGGAATGAGTATTGAAGATTGAGGATTTGGGACTGAGTGTTGAAGATTGAGGATTGAGTATTGAGGATTGAGGATTGAGAATTGAGTATTGAGGATTGAGGATTGAGGATTGAGGATTGAGGATTGAGGATTGAGGATTGGAGATTGAGTATTGAGTATTGAAGATTGAGGATTGAGGATTGAGGATTGAGGATTGAAGATTGAGGATTGCGTATTGAGTATAGAACATTGCGGATTGAGGATTGAGTACTGAGGATTGAGGATTGAGGATTGAAGGTTGAGGATTCGGTATTGAGGATTGAAGAATGAGGATTGAGGAGTGAGTACTGAGGATTGAGGATTGCAGATTGAGTATTGAGGATTAAAGATTGAGGACTGAGGATTGAGGATTGAGGATTGACGATTGAGGATTGAGGATTGAGGATTGAGGATTGAGGATTGAGGATTGAAGGTTGAGGATTCCGTATTGAGGATAGATCATTGATGATTGAGGATTGAGTATTGAGGATTGAGGTTTGAGGATTGAAGATTGAATATTGATGATTGAAGATTGAGGATCGAGGATTGAACGTTGTGGATTGAGGACGAGGCCTGAGGGTTGAGTATTGATGTTTGAGGTCTGAGGATTGAGGAATGAGGATTGAGAATTGAGGATTGAGGATTCAGGATTGAAGATTGAGGATTAGGTATTGAGGATTGAAGAATGAGTATTGAGGATTGAGGATTGCGGATTGAGGATTGAGGATTGAAGACTGAGTATTGAGGATTGAATATTGAGGATTGAGTGTTGAAGATTGAGGATTGAGTATTGAGGATTGAGGATTGCGTATTGAGTATAGAACATTGCGGATTGAGGATTGAGTACTGAGGATTGAGGATTGAGGATTGAAGGTTGAGGATTCGGTATTGAGGATTGAAGAATGAGGATTGAGGAGTGAGTACTGAGGATTGAGGATTGCAGATTGAGTATTGAGGATTAAAGATTGAGGACTGAGGATTGAGGATTGAGGATTGACGATTGAGGATTGAGGATTGAGGATTGAGGATTGAGGATTGAGGATTGAAGGTTGAGGATTCCGTATTGAGGATAGATCATTGATGATTGAGGATTGAGTATTGAGGATTGAGGTTTGAGGATTGAAGATTGAATATTGATGATTGAAGATTGAGGATCGAGGATTGAACGTTGTGGATTGAGGACGAGGCCTGAGGGTTGAGTATTGATGTTTGAGGTCTGAGGATTGAGGAATGAGGATTGAGAATTGAGGATTGAGGATTCAGGATTGAAGATTGAGGATTAGGTATTGAGGATTGAAGAATGAGTATTGAGGATTGAGGATTGCGGATTGAGGATTGAGGATTGAAGACTGAGTATTGAGGATTGAATATTGAGGATTGAGGATTGAAGATTGAGGATTGCGTATTGAGGATAGAACACTGAGGATTGAGGATTGAGTATTGAGGACTGAGGATTGAGGATTGAAGATTGAATATTGATGATTGAAGATTGAGGATCGAGGATTGAGTGTTGTGGACTGAGGACGAGGACTGAGGGTAGAGCATTGATGTTTAAGGTCTGAGGATTGAGGATTGAGGATTGAAGATTGAGGATTGAGGATTGCGGATAGAAGGCTGAGGATTGGGTATTGCGGATTGAACATTGAGGATTGAGGATTGAGGATTGAGGATTGAAGATTGAGGATTGGGTTTTGAGGATTGAAGAATGAGGATTGAGGATTGAGGATTGAGGATTGAGGATTGAAGATTGAATATTGAGGATTGAAGATTGAGGATTGAGGATTGAGGATTGAAGATTGAGGATTGAGGATTGAGGATTGCGGATAGAAGGTTGAGGATTGGGTATTGCGGATTGAACATTGAGGATTGAGGATTGAGGATTGAGGATTGAGGATTGAGGATTGAGAGTTGAGGATTGAGGATTGAGGATTGAAGATTGAGGATTGGGTATTGAGGATTGAAGAATGAGGATTGAAGATTGAGGATTGAGGATTGAGGATTGAGGATTGAGGATTGAGGATTGAGGATTGCGGATTGAAGATTGAGGATTGGGTATTGCGGATTGAACATTGAGGATTGAGGATTGAGGATTGAGGATTGAGGATTGAGGATTGAGAATTGAGGATTGAGGATTGAGGATTGAAGATTGAGGATTGGGTATTGAGGATTGAAGAATGAGGATTGAGGATTGAGGATTGCGGATTGAGGATTGAGGATTGAAGACTGAGTATTGAGGATTGAAGATTGAGGATTGAGGAGTGAGTGTTGAAGATTGAGGATTTGGGACGGAGGATTGAAGATTGAGGATTGAGGATCGAGGATTGAGGATTGAGGATTGAGGATTGAGGATTGAAGATTGAGGATTGGGTATTGAGGATTGAAGAATGAGGATTGAGGATTGAGGATTGAGGATTGAGTATTGAAGATTGAGTATTCAGGATTGAAGGTTGACGATTGAGGATTGAGGATTGAGTATTGAGGATTGAGGATTGATGATTGAGGATTGAAGTTTGAGTATTGAGGATTGAAGATTGAGGATTGAGGATTGAGGATTGAGGTTTGAGGATTGAAGATTGAGGATTGAGGATTGAGGATTGAGGATTGAAGATTGAAGATTGAGGATTGGGTATTGAGGATTGAAGAATGAGGATTGAGTATTGAGTATTGAGGATTGAGGATTGAAGATTGAGTATTGAGGATTGACGATTGTCGATTGAGGATTGAGGATTGAGGATTGAGGATTGAGGATTGAGGATTGAGGATTGAGGGTTGAAGACTGAGTGTTGAGGATTGAAGATTGAGGATTGAGGAGTGAGTATTGAAGATTGAGAATTTGGGACTGAGGATTGAAGATTGAGGATTGAGGATTGAGGTTTGAGGATTGAGGATTGAGGATTGAAGATTGAAGATTGGGGATTGGGTATTGAGGATTGAAGAATGAGGATTGAGTATTGAGGATTGAGGACTGAGGATTGAAGATTGAGTATTGAGGATTGAGGATTGATGACTGAGGATTGAGTACTGAGGATTGAGGATTGAGGATTGAGGATTGAGGATTGAAGATTGAGTATTGAGGATTGAAGACTGAGGATTGAGGATTGAGGATTGAGGATTGAGGATTGAAGATTGAATATTGATGATTGAAAATTGAGGATCGAGGATTGAGCGTTGTGGATTGAGGACGAGTCCTGAGGGTTGAGTATTGATGTTTGAGGTCTGAGGATTCAGGAATGAGTATTGAAGATTGAGGATTTGGGACTGAGGATTGAAGATTGAGGATTGAGGATTGAGGATTGAGGATTGAGAATTGAGGATTGAAGACTGAGGATTGAGGATTGAGGATTGAGGATTGAGGATTGAAGATTGAGGATTGAGGATTGAGGATTGAGGATTGAGGATTGAAGATTGAGGATTGGGTATTGAGGATTGAAGAATGAGGATTGAGTATTGAGTATTGAGGATTGAGGATTGAAGATTGAGTATTGAGGATTGAAGATTGTCGATTGAGGATTGAGGATTGAGGATTGAGGATTGAGGATTGAGGATTGAGGATTGAGTATTGAAGATTGAATATTGATGATTGGAGATTGAGTACTGAGTATTGAAGAATGAGGATTGAGGATTGAGGATTGAGGATTGAGGATTGAGGATTGAAGGTTGAGGATTTCGTATTGAGGATAGAACATTGAGGATTGAGGTTTGAGTATTGAGGATTGAGGATTGAGGATTGAAGATTGAATATTGATGATTGAAAATTGAGGATCGAGGATTGAGCGTTGTGGATTGAGGACGAGGACTGAGGGTTGAGTATTGATGTTTGAGGTCTGAGGATTGAGGAATGAGGATTGAGAATTGAGGGTTGAGGATTGAGGATTGGAGATTGAGGATTGGGTGTTGATGATTGAAGAATGAGGATTGAGGATTGAGGATTGAGGATTGAGGATTGAAGATTGAGTATTGAGGATTGAAGATTGAGGATTGAGGATTGAGGATTGAGGATTGAGGATTGAGGATTGAGGATTGAGGATTGAGAATTGAGGATTGAGGATTGAGGATTGAAGATTGAGGATTGGGTATTGAGGATTGAAGAATGAGGATTGAGGATTGAGGATTGAGGATTAAGGATTGA
The DNA here is from genome assembly GCF_051401765.1 of Calliopsis andreniformis. Lineage (NCBI taxonomy): Eukaryota > Metazoa > Arthropoda > Insecta > Hymenoptera > Andrenidae > Calliopsis > Calliopsis andreniformis. The sequence continues at coordinate 3,874,242 of NW_027480459.1, read as the reverse complement.
GGATTGAAGACTGAGTATTGAGGATTGAAGATTGACGATTGAGGATTGAGGATTGAGGATTGAAGATTGAGGATTGGGTATTGAGGATTGAAGAATGAGGATTGAGGATTGAGGATTGAGGATTGAGGATTGAGGGTTGAAGACTGAGTATTGAGGATTGAAGATTGAGGATTGAGGAGTGAGTATTGAAGATTGCGAATTTGGGACTGAGGATTGAAGATTGAGGATTGAGGATTGAGGTTTGAGGATTGAGGATTGAGGATTGATGATTGAAGATTGAGGATCGAGGATTGAGTGTTGTGGATTGCGGACGAGGACTGAGGGTAGAGTATTGGTGATTGAGGTCTGAGGATTGAGGATTGAGGATTGAGAATTGAGGATTGAGGATTGAAGATTGAGGATTGGTTGTTGAGGATTGAAGAATGAGGATTGAGGATTGAGGACTGAGGATTGAGGGTTGTGGATTGAGGACGAGGACTGAGGGTTGAGTATTGATGTTTGAAGTCTGAGGATTCAGGATTGAGGATTGAGAATTGAGGATTGAGGATTGCGGATAGAAGATTGAGGATTGGGTATTGCGGATTGAACATTGAGGATTGAAGAATGAGGATTGAGTATTGAGGATTGAGAATTTGGGACTGAGGATTGAAGATTGAGGATTGAGGATTGAAGATTGAGGATTGCGTATTGAGGATAGATCATTGATGATTGAGGATTGAGTATTGAGGATTGAGGATTGAGGATTGAGGACTGAGGATTGAGGATTGAGGATTGAAGGTTCAGTATTGAGGATTGAAGATTGAGAATTGAGGATTGAGGATTCAACATTGAGGACTGAGTGTTGAGGATTGAAGATTGAGGATTGCGTATTGAGGATAGAACATTGAGGATTGAGGATTGAGTATTGAGGATTAATGATTGAGGATTGAAGATTCAATATTGATGATTGAATATTGAGGATCGAGGATTGAGTGTTGTGGATTGAGGACGAGGACTCAGGGTAGAGTATTGATGTTTGAGGTCTGAGGATTGAGGATTGAGGATTGAGAATTGAGGATTGAGGATTGAGGATTGAAGATTGAGGATTGGGTGTTGAGGATTGAAGAATGAGGATTGAGGATTGCAGATTGAGTATTGAGGATTGAAGATTGAGGACTAAGGATTGAGGATTGAGGATTGACGATTGAGGATTGAGGATTGAGGATTGAGGATTGAGGATTGAAGGTTGAGGATTGCGTATTGAGGATAGAGCATTGAGGATTGAGGATTGAGTATTGAGGATTGAGGATTGAGTATTGAAGATTGAATATTGATGATTGAAAATTGAGGATCGAGGATTGAGCGTTGTGGATTGAGGACGAGGACTGAGGGTTGAGTATTGATGTTTGAGGTCTGAGGATTGAGGAATGAGGATTGAGAATTGAGGGTTGAGGATTGAGGATTGGAGATTGAGGATTGGGTGTTGAGGATTGAAGAATGAGGATTGAGGATTGAGGATTGAGGATTGAGGATTGAAGATTGAGTATTGAGGATTGAAGATTGAGGATTGAGGATTGAGGATTGAGGATTGAGGATTGAGGATTGAGGATTGAGGATTGAGAATTGAGGATTGAGGATTGAGGATTGAAGATTGAGGATTGGGTATTGAGGATTGAAGAATGAGGATTGAGGATTGAGGATTGAGGATTAAGGATTGAGGATTGAAGACTGAGTATTGAGGATTGAAGATTGACGATTGAGGATTGAGGATTGAGGATTGAAGATTGAGGATTGGGTATTGAGGATTGAAGAATGAGGATTGAGGATTGAGGATTGAGGATTGAGGATTGAGGGTTGAAGACTGAGTGTTGAGGATTGAAGATTGAGGATTGAGGAGTGAGTATTGAAGATTGAGAATTTGGGACTGAGGATTGAAGATTGAGGATTGAGGATTGAGGTTTGAGGATTGAGGATTGAGGATTGAGGATTGACGATTGAGGATTGAGGATTGAGGATCGAGGATTGAGGATTGAAGGTTGAGGATTGCGTATTGAGGATAGAACATTGAGGATTGAGGATTGAGTATTGAGGATTGAGGATTGAGTATTGAAGATTGAATATTGATGATTGAAAATTGAGGATCGAGGATTGAGCGTTGTGGATTGAGGACGAGGACTGAGGGTTGAGTATTGATGTTTGAGGTCTGAGGATTGAGGAATGAGGATTGAGAATTGAGGGTTGAGGATTGAGGATTGGAGATTGAGGATTGGGTGTTGAGGATTGAAGAATGAGGATTGAGGATTGAGGATTGAGGATTGAGGATTGAAGATTGAGTATTGAGGATTGAAGATTGAGGATTGAGGATTGAGGATTGAGGATTGAGGATTGAGGATTGAGGATTGAGGATTGAGAATTGAGGATTGAGGATTGAGGATTGAAGATTGAGGATTGGGTATTGAGGATTGAAGAATGAGGATTGAGGATTGAGGATTGAGGATTAAGGATTGAGGATTGAAGACTGAGTATTGAGGATTGAAGATTGACGATTGAAGATTGAGGATTGAGGATTGAAGATTGAGGATTGGGTATTGAGGATTGAAGAATGAGGATTGAGGATTGAGGATTGAGGATTGAGGATTGAGGGTTGAAGACTGAGTATTGAGGATTGAAGATTGAGGATTGAGGAGTGAGTATTGAAGATTGCGAATTTGGGACTGAGGATTGAAGATTGAGGATTGAGGATTGAGGTTTGAGGATTGAGGATTGAGGATTGATGATTGAAGATTGAGGATCGAGGATTGAGTGTTGTGGATTGCGGACGAGGACTGAGGGTAGAGTATTGGTGTTTGAGGTCTGAGGATTGAGGATTGAGGATTGAGAATTGAGGATTGAGGATTGAGGATTGAAGATTGAGGATTGGTTGTTGAGGATTGAAGAATGAGGATTGAGGATTGAGGACTGAGGATTGAGGGTTGTGGATTGAGGACGAGGACTGAGGGTTGAGTATTGATGTTTGAAGTCTGAGGATTCAGGATTGAGGATTGAGAATTGAGGATTGAGGATTGCGGATAGAAGATTGAGGATTGGGTATTGCGGATTGAACATTGAGGATTGAAGAATGAGGATTGAGTATTGAGGATTGAGAATTTGGGACTGAGGATTGAAGATTGAGGATTGAGGATTGAAGATTGAGGATTGCGTATTGAGGATAGATCATTGATGATTGAGGATTGAGTATTGAGGATTGAGGATTGAGGATTGAGGACTGAGGATTGAGGATTGAGGATTGAAGGTTCAGTATTGAGGATTGAAGATTGAGAATTGAGGATTGAGGATTCAACATTGAGGACTGAGTGTTGAGGATTGAAGATTGAGGATTGCGTATTGAGGATAGAACATTGAGGATTGAGGATTGAGTATTGAGGATTAATGATTGAGGATTGAAGATTCAATATTGATGATTGAATATTGAGGATCGAGGATTGAGTGTTGTGGATTGAGGACGAGGACTCAGGGTAGAGTATTGATGTTTGAGGTCTGAGGATTGAGGATTGAGGATTGAGAATTGAGGATTGAGGATTGAGGATTGAAGATTGAGGATTGGGTGTTGAGGATTGAAGAATGAGGATTGAGGATTGCAGATTGAGTATTGAGGATTGAAGATTGAGGACTAAGGATTGAGGATTGAGGATTGACGATTGAGGATTGAGGATTGAGGATTGAGGATTGAGGATTGAAGGTTGAGGATTGCGTATTGAGGATAGAACATTGAGGATTGAGGATTGAGTATTGAGGATTGAGGATTGAGTATTGAAGATTGAATATTGATGATTGAAAATTGAGGATCGAGGATTGAGCGTTGTGGATTGAGGACGAGGACTGAGGGTTGAGTATTGATGTTTGAGGTCTGAGGATTGAAGAATGAGGATTGAGAATTGAGGGTTGAGGATTGAGGATTGGAGATTGAGGATTGGGTGTTGAGGATTGAAGAATGAGGATTGAGGATTGAGGATTGAGGATTGAGGATTGAAGATTGAGTATTGAGGATTGAAGATTGAGGATTGAGGATTGAGGATTGAGGATTGAGGATTGAGGATTGAGGATTGAGGATTGAGAATTGAGGATTGAGGATTGAGGATTGAAGATTGAGGATTGGGTATTGAGGATTGAAGAATGAGGATTGAGGATTGAGGATTGAGGATTAAGGATTGAGGATTGAAGACTGAGTATTGAGGATTGAAGATTGACGATTGAGGATAGAGGATTGAGGATTGAAGATTGAGGATTGGGTATTGAGGATTGAAGAATGAGGATTGAGGATTGAGGATTGAGGATTGAGGATTGAGGGTTGAAGACTGAGTGTTGAGGATTGAGGATTGAGGATTGAGGAGTGAGTATTGAAGATTGAGAATTTGGGACTGAGGATTGAAGATTGAGGATTGAGGATTGAGGTTTGAGGATTGAGGATTGAGGATTGAAGATTGAAGATTGGGGATTGGGTATTGAGGATTGAAGAATGAGGATTGAGTATTGAGGATTGAGGACTGAGGATTGAAGATTGAGTATTGAGGATTGAGGATTTACGACTGAGGATTGAGTACTGAGGATTGAGGATTGAGGATTGAGGATTGAGGATTGAAGATTGAGTATTGAGGATTGAAGACTGAGGATTGAGGATTGAGGATTGAGGATTCAGGATTGAAGATTGAGGATTGAGGATTGAGCATTGAGGATTGAGGATTGAAGATTGTGGATTGGGTATTGAGGATTGAAGAATGAGGATTGAGTATTGAGTATTGAGGATTGAGGATTGAAGATTGAGTATTGAGGATTGAAGATTGTCGATTGAGGATTGAGGATTGAGGATTGAGGATTGAGGATTGAGGATTGAGGATTGAGTATTGAAGATTGAATATTGATGATTGGAGATTGAGTATTGAGTATTGAAGAATGAGGATTGAGGATTGAGGATTGAGGATTGAAGATTGAATATTGATGATTGAAAATTGAGGATCGAGGATTGAGCGTTGTGGATTGAGGACGAGGCCTGAGGGTTGAGTATTGATGTTTTAGGTCTGAGGATTGAGGAATGAGTATTGAAGATTGAGGATTTGGGACTGAGGATTGAAGATTGAGGATTGAGGATTGAGGATTGAGGATTGAGAATTGAGGATTGAAGACTGAGGATTGAGGATTGAGGATTGAGGATTGAGGATTGAAGATTGAGGATTGAGGATTGAGGATTGAGGATTGAGGATTGAAGATTGAGGATTGGGTATTGAGGATTGAAGAATGAGGATTGAGTATTGAGTATTGAGGATTGAGGATTGAAGATTGAGTATTGAGGATTGAAGATTGTCGATTGAGGATTGAGGATTGAGGATTGAGGATTGAGGATTGAGGATTGAGGATTGAGTATTGAAGATTGAATATTGATGATTGGAGATTGAGTACTGAGTATTGAAGAATGATGACTGAGGATTGAGGATTGAGGATTGAGGATTGAGGATTGAAGGTTGAGGATTTCGTATTGAGGATAGAACATTGAGGATTGAGATTTGAGTATTGAGGATTGAGGATTGAGGATTGAAGATTGAATATTGGTGATTGAAAATTGAGGATCGAGGATTGAGCGTTGTGGATTGAGGACGAGGACTGAGGGTTGAGTATTGATGTTTGAGGTCTGAGGATTGAGGAATGAGGATTGAGAATTGAGGGTTGAGGATTGAGGATTGGAGATTGAGGATTGGGTGTTGATGATTGAAGAATGAGGATTGAGGATTGAGGATTGAGGATTGAGGATTGAAGATTGAGTATTGAGGATTGAAGATTGAGGATTGAGGATTGAGGATTGAGGATTGAGGATTGAGGATTGAGGATTGAGGATTGAGAGTTGAGGATTGAGGATTGAGGATTGAAGATTGAGGATTGGGTATTGAGGATTGAAGAATGAGGATTGAGGATTGAGGATTGAGGATTGAGGATTGAGGATTGAAGACTGAGTATTGAGGATTGAAGATTGACGATTGAGGATTGAGGATTGAGGATTGAAGATTGAGGATTGGGTATTGAGGATTGAAGAATGAGGATTGAGGATTGAGGATTGAGGATTGAGGATTGAGGGTTGAAGACTGAGTATTGAGGATTGAAGATTGAGGATTGAGGAGTGAGTATTGAAGATTGAGAATTTGGGACTGAGGATTGAAGATTGAGGATTGAGGATTGAGGTTTGAGGATTGAGGATTGAGGATTGAAGATTGAAGATTGGGGATTGGGTATTGAGGATTGAAGAATGAGGATTGAGTATTGAGGATTGAGGACTGAGGATTGAAGATTGAGTATTGAGGATTGAGGATTGACGACTGAGGATTGAGTACTGAGGATTGAGGATTGAGGATTGAGGATTGAGGATTGAAGATTGAGTATTGAGGATTGAAGACTGAGGATTGAGGATTGAGGATTGAGGATTGAGGATTGAAGATTGAGGATTGAGGATTGAGGATTGAGGATTGAGGATTGAAGATTGAGGATTGGGTATTGAGGATTGAAGAATGAGGATTGAGTATTGAGTATTGAGGATTGAGGATTGAAGATTGAGTATTGAGGATTGAAGATTGTCGATTGAGGATTGAGGATTGAGGATTGAGGATTGAGGATTGAGTATTGAAGATTGAATATTGATGATTGGAGGTTGAGTATTGAGTATTGAAGAATGAGGACTGAGGATTGAGGATTGAGGATTGAAGATTGAATATTGATGATTGAAAATTGAGGATCGAGGATTGATCGTTGTGGATTGAGGACGAGGCCTGAGGGTTGAGTATTGATGCTTGAGGTCTGAGGATTGAGGAATGAGTATTGAAGATTGAGGATTTGGGACTGAGTGTTGAAGATTGAGGATTGAGTATTGAGGATTGAGGATTGAGAATTGAGTATTGAGGATTGAGGATTGAGGATTGAGGATTGAGGATTGAGGATTGAGGATTGGAGATTGAGTATTGAGTATTGAAGATTGAGGATTGAGGATTGAGGATTGAGGATTGAAGATTGAGGATTGCGTATTGAGTATAGAACATTGCGGATTGAGGATTGAGTACTGAGGATTGAGGATTGAGGATTGAAGGTTGAGGATTCGGTATTGAGGATTGAAGAATGAGGATTGAGGAGTGAGTACTGAGGATTGAGGATTGCAGATTGAGTATTGAGGATTAAAGATTGAGGACTGAGGATTGAGGATTGAGGATTGACGATTGAGGATTGAGGATTGAGGATTGAGGATTGAGGATTGAGGATTGAAGGTTGAGGATTCCGTATTGAGGATAGATCATTGATGATTGAGGATTGAGTATTGAGGATTGAGGTTTGAGGATTGAAGATTGAATATTGATGATTGAAGATTGAGGATCGAGGATTGAACGTTGTGGATTGAGGACGAGCCCTGAGGGTTGAGTATTGATGTTTGAGGTCTGAGGATTGAGGAATGAGGATTGAGAATTGAGGATTGAGGATTGAGGATTGAAGATTGAGGATTGAGGATTGAGGATTGAGGATTGAGGATTGAGGATTGAGAATTGAGGATTGAGGATTGAGGATTGAAGATTGAGGATTGGGTATTGAGGATTGAAGAATGAGGATTGAGGATTGAGGATTGCGGATTGAGGATTGAGGATTGAAGACTGAGTATTGAGGATTGAATATTGAGGATTGAGGAGTGAGTGTTGAAGATTGAGGATTTGGGACGGAGGATTGAAGATTGAGGATTGAGGATTGAGGATTGAGGATTGAGGATTGAGGATTGAGGATTGAAGATTGAGGATTGGGTATTGAGGATTGAAGAATGAGGATTGAGGATTGAGGATTGAGGATTGAGTATTGAAGATTGAGTATTCAGGATTGAAGGTTGACGATTGAGGATTGAGGATTGAGGATTCAGGATTGAGGATTGATGATTGAGGATTGAAGTTTGAGTATTGAGGATTGAAGATTGAGGATTGAGGATTGAGGATTGAGGTTTGAGGATTGAAGATTGAGGATTGAGGATTGAGGATTGAGGATTGAAGATTGAAGATTGAGGATTGGGTATTGAGGATTGAAGAATGAGGATTGAGTATTGAGTATTGAGGATTGAGGATTGAAGATTGAGTATTGAGGATTGACGATTGTCGATTGAGGATTGAGGATTGAGGATTGAGGATTGAGGATTGAGGATTGAGGATTGAGGGTTGAAGACTGAGTGTTGAGGATTGAAGATTGAGGATTGAGGAGTGAGTATTGAAGATTGAGAATTTGGGACTGAGGATTGAAGATTGAGGATTGAGGATTGAGAATTGAGGATTGAAGACTGAGGATTGAGGATTGAGGATTGAGGATTGAGGATTGAAGATTGAGGATTGAGGATTGAGGATTGAGGATTGAGGATTGAAGATTGAGGATTGGGTATTGAGGATTGAAGAATGAGGATTGAGTATTGAGTATTGAGGATTGAGGATTGAAGATTGAGTATTGAGGATTGAAGATTGTCGATTGAGGATTGAGGATTGAGGATTGAGGATTGAGGATTGAGGATTGAGGATTGAGTATTGAAGATTGAATATTGATGATTGGAGATTGAGTACTGAGTATTGAAGAATGAGGATTGAGGATTGAGGATTGAGGATTGAGGATTGAGGATTGAAGGTTGAGGATTTCGTATTGAGGATAGAACATTGAGGATTGAGGTTTGAGTATTGAGGATTGAGGATTGAGGATTGAAGATTGAATATTGATGATTGAAAATTGAGGATCGAGGATTGAGCGTTGTGGATTGAGGACGAGGACTGAGGGTTGAGTATTGATGTTTGAGGTCTGAGGATTGAGGAATGAGGATTGAGAATTGAGGGTTGAGGATTGAGGATTGGAGATTGAGGATTGGGTGTTGATGATTGAAGAATGAGGATTGAGGATTGAGGATTGAGGATTGAGGATTGAAGATTGAGTATTGAGGATTGAAGATTGAGGATTGAGGATTGAGGATTGAGGATTGAGGATTGAGGATTGAGGATTGAGGATTGAGAATTGAGGATTGAGGATTGAGGATTGAAGATTGAGGATTGGGTATTGAGGATTGAAGAATGAGGATTGAGGATTGAGGATTGAGGATTGAGGATTGAGGATTGAAGACTGAGTATTGAGGATTGAAGATTGACGATTGAGGATTGAGGATTGAGGATTGAAGATTGAGGATTGGGTATTGAGGATTGAAGAATGAGGATTGAGGATTGAGGATTGAGGATTGAGGATTGAGGGTTGAAGACTGAGTATTGAGGATTGAAGATTGAGGATTGAGGAGTGAGTATTGAAGATTGAGAATTTGGGACTGAGGATTGAAGATTGAGGATTGAGGATTGAGGTTTGAGGATTGAGGATTGAGGATTGAAGATTGAAGATTGGGGATTGGGTATTGAGGATTGAAGAATGAGGATTGAGTATTGAGGATTGAGGACTGAGGATTGAAGATTGAGTATTGAGGATTGAGGATTGACGACTGAGGATTGAGTACTGAGGATTGAGGATTGAGGATTGAGGATTGAGGATTGAAGATTGAGTATTGAGGATTGAAGACTGAGGATTGAGGATTGAGGATTGAGGATTGAGGATTGAAGATTGAGGATTGAAGATTGAGGATTGAGGATTGAGGATTGAAGATTGAGGATTGGGTATTGAGGATTGAAGAATGAGGATTGAGTATTGAGTATTGAGGATTGAGGATTGAAGATTGAGTATTGAGGATTGAAGATTGTCGATTGAGGATTGAGGATTGAGGATTGAGGATTGAGGATTGAGGATTGAGTATTGAAGATTGAATATTGATGATTGGAGGTTGAGTATTGAGTATTGAAGAATGAGGACTGAGGATTGAGGATTGAGGATTGAAGATTGAATATTGATGATTGAAAATTGAGGATCGAGGATTGATCGTTGTGGATTGAGGACGAGGCCTGAGGGTTGAGTATTGATGCTTGAGGTCTGAGGATTGAGGAATGAGTATTGAAGATTGAGGATTTGGGACTGAGTGTTGAAGATTGAGGATTGAGTATTGAGGATTGAGGATTGAGAATTGAGTATTGAGGATTGAGGATTGAGGATTGAGGATTGAGGATTGAGGATTGAGGATTGGAGATTGAGTATTGAGTATTGAAGATTGAGGATTGAGGATTGAGGATTGAGGATTGAAGATTGAGGATTGCGTATTGAGTATAGAACATTGCGGATTGAGGATTGAGTACTGAGGATTGAGGATTGAGGATTGAAGGTTGAGGATTCGGTATTGAGGATTGAAGAATGAGGATTGAGGAGTGAGTACTGAGGATTGAGGATTGCAGATTGAGTATTGAGGATTAAAGATTGAGGACTGAGGATTGAGGATTGAGGATTGACGATTGAGGATTGAGGATTGAGGATTGAGGATTGAGGATTGAGGATTGAAGGTTGAGGATTCCGTATTGAGGATAGATCATTGATGATTGAGGATTGAGTATTGAGGATTGAGGTTTGAGGATTGAAGATTGAATATTGATGATTGAAGATTGAGGATCGAGGATTGAACGTTGTGGATTGAGGACGAGGCCTGAGGGTTGAGTATTGATGTTTGAGGTCTGAGGATTGAGGAATGAGGATTGAGAATTGAGGATTGAGGATTCAGGATTGAAGATTGAGGATTAGGTATTGAGGATTGAAGAATGAGTATTGAGGATTGAGGATTGCGGATTGAGGATTGAGGATTGAAGACTGAGTATTGAGGATTGAATATTGAGGATTGAGGATTGAAGATTGAGGATTGCGTATTGAGGATAGAACACTGAGGATTGAGGATTGAGTATTGAGGACTGAGGATTGAGGATTGAAGATTGAATATTGATGATTGAAGATTGAGGATCGAGGATTGAGTGTTGTGGACTGAGGACGAGGACTGAGGGTAGAGCATTGATGTTTAAGGTCTGAGGATTGAGGATTGAGGATTGAAGATTGAGGATTGAGGATTGCGGATAGAAGGTTGAGGATTGGGTATTGCGGATTGAACATTGAGGATTGAGGATAGAGGATTGAGGATTGAAGATTGAGGATTGGGTTTTGAGGATTGAAGAATGAGGATTGAGGATTGAGGATTGAAGATTGAAGATTGAGGATTGAGGATTGAGGATTGCGGATAGAAGGTTGAGGATTGGGTATTGCGGATTGAACATTGAGGATTGAGGATTGAGGATTGAGGATTGAGGATTGAGGATTGAGAGTTGAGGATTGAGGATTGAGGATTGAAGATTGAGGATTGGGTATTGAGGATTGAAGAATGAGGATTGAAGATTGAGGATTGAGGATTGAGGATTGAGGATTGAGGATTGAGGATTGAGGATTGCGGATTGAAGATTGAGGATTGGGTATTGCGGATTGAACATTGAGGATTGAGGATTGAGGATTGAGGATTGAGGATTGAGGATTGAGAATTGAGGATTGAGGATTGAGGATTGAAGATTGAGGATTGGGTATTGAGGATTGAAGAATGAGGATTGAGGATTGAGGATTGAGGATTGAGGATTGAAGATTGAGGATTGGGTATTGAGGATTGAAGAATGAGGATTGAGTATTGAGTATTGAGGATTGAGGATTGAAGATTGAGTATTGAGGATTGAAGATTGTCGATTGAGGATTGAGGATTGAGGATTGAGGATTGAGGATTGAGGATTGAGGATTGAGTATTGAAGATTGAATATTGATGATTGGAGATTGAGTACTGAGTATTGAAGAATGAGGATTGAGGATTGAGGATTGAGGATTGAGGATTGAGGATTGAAGGTTGAGGATTTCGTATTGAGGATAGAACATTGAGGATTGAGGTTTGAGTATTGAGGATTGAGGATTGAGGATTGAAGATTGAATATTGATGATTGAAAATTGAGGATCGAGGATTGAGCGTTGTGGATTGAGGACGAGGACTGAGGGTTGAGTATTGATGTTTGAGGTCTGAGGATTGAGGAATGAGGATTGAGAATTGAGGGTTGAGGATTGAGGATTGGAGATTGAGGATTGGGTGTTGATGATTGAAGAATGAGGATTGAGGATTGAGGATTGAGGATTGAGGATTGAAGATTGAGTATTGAGGATTGAAGATTGAGGATTGAGGATTGAGGATTGAAGATTGAGGATTGGGTATTGAGGATTGAAGAATGAGGATTGAGTATTGATTATTGAGGATTGAGTATTGACGATTGAGTATTGAGGATTGAAGGTTGACGGTTGAGGATTGAGGATTGAGGATTGAGGATTGAGGATTGAGGATTGAGGATTGAAGATTGAGTATTGAGTATTGAAGATTGAGGATTGAGGAATGAGGACTGAGGATTGAGGATTGAAGATTGCGTACTGAGGATTGAAGATTAAGATTGAGGATTGAGGATTGAGGATTGAGTATTGAGGATTGAGGATTGAAGATTGAAGATTGAGGATTGGGTATTGAGGATTGAAGAATGAGGATTGAGGATTGAGTATTGAGGACTGCAGATTGAGGACTGAGGATTGAGGATTGAGGATTGACGATTGAGGATTGAGCGTTGTGGATTGAGGACGAGGACTGAGGGTTGAGTGTTGATGTTTGAGGTCTGAGGATTGAGGAATGAGGATTGAGAATTGAGGGTTGAGGATTGAGGATTGAAGATTGAGGATTGGGTGTTGAGGAATGAAGAATGAGGATTGGGGATTGAGGATTGAGGATTGAGGATTGAAGATTGAGTATTGAGGATTGAAGATTGAGGAATGAGGATTGAGGATTGAGGATTGAGGATTGAGGATTGAGGATTGAGGATTGCGGATTGAAGATTGAGGATTGGGTATTGCGGTTTGAACATTGAGGATTGAGGATTGAGGATTGAGGATTGAGGATTGAGGATTGAGAATTGAGGATTGAGGATTGAGGATTGAAGATTGAGGATTGGGTATTGAGGATTGAAGAATGAGGATTGAGGATTGAGGATTGCGGATTGAGGATTGAGGATTGAAGACTGAGTATTGAGGATTGAAGATTGAGGATTGAGGAGTGAGTGTTGAAGATTGAGGATTTGGGACGGAGGATTGAAGATTGAGGATTGAGGATTGAGGATTGAGGATTGAGGGTTGAGGATTGAGGATTGAAGATTGAGGATTGGGTATTGAGGATTGAAGAATGAGGATTGAGGATTGAGGATTGAGGATTGAGTATTGAAGATTGAGTATTCAGGATTGAAGGTTGACGATTGAGGATTGAGGATTGAGGATTGAGGATTGAGGATTGATGATTGAGGATTGAAGTTTGAGCATTGAGGATTGAAGATTGAGGATTGAGGATTGAGGATTGAGGTTTGAGGATTGAAGATTGAGGGTTGAGGATTGAGGATTGAGGATTGAAGATTGAGGATTGAGGATTGAAGATTGAGGATTGCGTATTGAGGATAGATCATTGATGATTGAGGATTGAGTATTGAGGATTGAGGATTGAGGATTGAGGACTGAGGATTGAGGATTGAGGATTGAAGGTTCAGTATTGAGGATTGAAGATTGAGAATTGAGGATTGAGGATTGAACATTGAGGACTGAGTGTTGAGGATTGAAGATTGAGGATTGCGTATTGAGGATAGAACATTGAGGATTGAGGATTGAGTATTGAGGATTAATGATTGAGGATTGAAGATTCAATATTGATGATTGAATATTGAGGATCGAGGATTGAGTGTTGTGGATTGAGGACGAGGACTCAGGGTAGAGTATTGATGTTTGAGGTCTGAGGATTGAGGATTGAGGATTGAGAATTGAGGATTGAGGATTGAGGATTGAAGATTGAGGATTGGGTGTTGAGGATTGAAGAATGAGGATTGAGGATTGCAGATTGAGTATTGAGGATTGAAGATTGAGGACTAAGGATTGAGGATTGAGGATTGACGATTGAGGATTGAGGATTGAGGATTGAGGATTGAGGATTGAAGGTTGAGGATTGCGTATTGAGGATAGAACATTGAGGATTGAGGATTGAGTATTGAGGATTGAGGATTGAGTATTGAAGATTGAATATTGATGATTGAAAATTGAGGATCGAGGATTGAGCGTTGTGGATTGAGGACGAGGACTGAGGGTTGAGTATTGATGTTTGAGGTCTGAGGATTGAGGAATGAGGATTGAGAATTGAGGGTTGAGGATTGAGGATTGGAGATTGAGGATTGGGTGTTGAGGATTGAAGAATGAGGATTGAGGATTGAGGATTGAGGATTGAGGATTGAAGATTGAGTATTGAGGATTGAAGATTGAGGATTGAGGATTGAGGATTGATGATTGAGGATTGAGGATTGAGGATTGAGGATTGAGAATTGAGGATTGAGGATTGAGGATTGAAGATTGAGGATTGGGTATTGAGGATTGAAGAATGAGGATTGAGGATTGAGGATTGAGGATTAAGGATTGAGGATTGAAGACTGAGTATTGAGGATTGAAGATTGACGATTGAGGATTGAGGATTGAGGATTGAAGATTGAGGATTGGGTATTGAGGATTGAAGAATGAGGATTGAGGATTGAGGATTGAGGATTGAGGATTGAGGGTTGAAGACTGAGTATTGAGGATTGAAGATTGAGGATTGAGGAGTGAGTATTGAAGATTGCGAATTTGGGACTGAGGATTGAAGATTGAGGATTGAGGATTGAGGTTTGAGGATTGAGGATTGAGGATTGATGATTGAAGATTGAGGATCGAGGATTGAGTGTTGTGGATTGCGGACGAGGACTGAGGGTAGAGTATTGGTGTTTGAGGTCTGAGGATTGAGGATTGAGGATTGAGAATTGAGGATTGAGGATTGAGGATTGAAGATTGAGGATTGGTTGTTGAGGATTGAAGAATGAGGATTGAGGATTGAGGACTGAGGATTGAGGGTTGTGGATTGAGGACGAGGACTGAGGGTTGAGTATTGATGTTTGAAGTCTGAGGATTCAGGATTGAGGATTGAGAATTGAGGATTGAGGATTGCGGATAGAAGATTGAGGATTGGGTATTGCGGATTGAACATTGAGGATTGAAGAATGAGGATTGAGTATTGAGGATTGAGAATTTGGGACTGAGGATTGAAGATTGAGGATTGAGGATTGAAGATTGAGGATTGCGTATTGAGGATAGATCATTGATGATTGAGGATTGAGTATTGAGGATTGAGGATTGAGGATTGAGGACTGAGGATTGAGGATTGAGGATTGAAGGTTCAGTATTGAGGATTGAAGATTGAGAATTGAGGATTGAGGATTCAACATTGAGGACTGAGTGTTGAGGATTGAAGATTGAGGATTGCGTATTGAGGATAGAACATTGAGGATTGAGGATTGAGTATTGAGGATTAATGATTGAGGATTGAAGATTCAATATTGATGATTGAATATTGAGGATCGAGGATTGAGTGTTGTGGATTGAGGACGAGGACTCAGGGTAGAGTATTGATGTTTGAGGTCTGAGGATTGAGGATTGAGGATTGAGAATTGAGGATTGAGGATTGAGGATTGAAGATTGAGGATTGGGTGTTGAGGATTGAAGAATGAGGATTGAGGATTGCAGATTGAGTATTGAGGATTGAAGATTGAGGACTAAGGATTGAGGATTGAGGATTGACGATTGAGGATTGAGGATTGAGGATTGAGGATTGAGGATTGAAGGTTGAGGATTGCGTATTGAGGATAGAACATTGAGGATTGAGGATTGAGTATTGAGGATTGAGGATTGAGTATTGAAGATTGAATATTGATGATTGAAAATTGAGGATCGAGGATTGAGCGTTGTGGATTGAGGACGAGGACTGAGGGTTGAGTATTGATGTTTGAGGTCTGAGGATTGAGGAATGAGGATTGAGAATTGAGGGTTGAGGATTGAGGATTGGAGATTGAGGATTGGGTGTTGAGGATTGAAGAATGAGGATTGAGGATTGAGGATTGAGGATTGAGGATTGAAGATTGAGTATTGAGGATTGAAGATTGAGGATTGAGGATTGAGGATTGAGGATTGAGGATTGAGGATTGAGGATTGAGGATTGAGAATTGAGGATTGAGGATTGAGGATTGAAGATTGAAGATTGAGGATTGGGTATTGAGGATTGAAGAATGAGGATTGAGGATTGAGGATTGAGGATTAAGGATTGAGGATTGAAGACTGAGTATTGAGGATTGAAGATTGACGATTGAGGATTGAGGATTGAGGATTGAAGATTGAGGATTGGGTATTGAGGATTGAAGAATGAGGATTGAGGATTGAGGATTGAGGATTGAGGATTGAGGGTTGAAGACTGAGTGTTGAGGATTGAAGATTGAGGATTGAGGAGTGAGTATTGAAGATTGAGAATTTGGGACTGAGGATTGAAGATTGAGGATTGAGGATTGAGGTTTGAGGATTGAGGATTGAGGATTGAAGATTGAAGATTGGGGATTGGGTATTGAGGATTGAAGAATGAGGATTGAGTATTGAGGATTGAGGACTGAGGATTGAAGATTGAGTATTGAGGATTGAGGATTTACGACTGAGGATTGAGTACTGAGGATTGAGGATTGAGGATTGAGGATTGAGGATTGAAGATTGAGTATTGAGGATTGAAGACTGAGGATTGAGGATTGAGGATTGAGGATTGAGGATTGAAGATTGAGGATTGAGGATTGAGCATTGAGGATTGAGGATTGAAGATTGTGGATTGGGTATTGAGGATTGAAGAATGAGGATTGAGTATTGAGTATTGAGGATTGAGGATTGAAGATTGAGTATTGAGGATTGAAGATTGTCGATTGAGGATTGAGGATTGAGGATTGAGGATTGAGGATTGAGGATTGAGGATTGAGTATTGAAGATTGAATATTGATGATTGGAGATTGAGTATTGAGTATTGAAGAATGAGGATTGAGGATTGAGGATTGAGGATTGAAGATTGAATATTGATGATTGAAAATTGAGGATCGAGGATTGAGCGTTGTGGATTGAGGACGAGGCCTGAGGGTTGAGTATTGATGTTTTAGGTCTGAGGATTGAGGAATGAGTATTGAAGATTGAGGATTTGGGACTGAGGATTGAAGATTGAGGATTGAGGATTGAGGATTGAGGATTGAGAATTGAGGATTGAAGACTGAGGATTGAGGATTGAGGATTGAGGATTGAGGATTGAAGATTGAGGATTGAGGATTGAGGATTGAGGATTGAGGATTGAAGATTGAGGATTGGGTATTGAGGATTGAAGAATGAGGATTGAGTATTGAGTATTGAGGATTGAGGATTGAAGATTGAGTATTGAGGATTGAAGATTGTCGATTGAGGATTGAGGATTGAGGATTGAGGATTGAGGATTGAGGATTGAGGATTGAGTATTGAAGATTGAATATTGATGATTGGAGATTGAGTACTGAGTATTGAAGAATGAGGATTGAGGATTGAGGATTGAGGATTGAGGATTGAGGATTGAGGATTGAAGGTTGAGGATTTCGTATTGAGGATAGAACATTGAGGATTGAGGTTTGAGTATTGAGGATTGAGGATTGAGGATTGAAGATTGAATATTGATGATTGAAAATTGAGGATCGAGGATTGAGCGTTGTGGATTGAGGACGAGGACTGAGGGTTGAGTATTGATGTTTGAGGTCTGAGGATTGAGGAATGAGGATTGAGAATTGAGGGTTGAGGATTGAGGATTGGAGATTGAGGATTGGGTGTTGATGATTGAAGAATGAGGATTGAGGATTGAGGATTGAGGATTGAGGATTGAAGATTGAGTATTGAGGATTGAAGATTGAGGATTGAGGATTGAGGATTGAGGATTGAGGATTGAGGATTGAGGATTGAGGATTGAGAGTTGAGGATTGAGGATTGAGGATTGAAGATTGAGGATTGGGTATTGAGGATTGAAGAATGAGGATTGAGGATTGAGGATTGAGGATTGAGGATTGAGGATTGAAGACTGAGTATTGAGGATTGAAGATTGACGATTGAGGATTGAGGATTGAGGATTGAAGATTGAGGATTGGGTATTGAGGATTGAAGAATGAGGATTGAGGATTGAGGATTGAGGATTGAGGATTGAGGGTTGAAGACTGAGTATTGAGGATTGAAGATTGAGGATTGAGGAGTGAGTATTGAAGATTGAGAATTTGGGACTGAGGATTGAAGATTGAGGATTGAGGATTGAGGTTTGAGGATTGAGGATTGAGGATTGAAGATTGAAGATTGGGGATTGGGTATTGAGGATTGAAGAATGAGGATTGAGTATTGAGGATTGAGGACTGAGGATTGAAGATTGAGTATTGAGGATTGAGGATTGACGACTGAGGATTGAGTACTGAGGATTGAGGATTGAGGATTGAGGATTGAGGATTGAAGATTGAGTATTGAGGATTGAAGACTGAGGATTGAGGATTGAGGATTGAGGATTGAGGATTGAGGATTGAGGATTGAGGATTGAGGATTGGAGATTGAGTATTGAGTATTGAAGATTGAGGATTGAGGATTGAGGATTGAGGATTGGGTATTGAGGATTGAAGAATGAGGATTGAGGATTGAGGATTGCGGATTGAGGATTGAGGATTGAAGACTGAGTATTGAGGATTGAAGATTGAGGATTGAGGAGTGAGTGTTGAAGATTGAGGATTTGGGACGGAGGATTGAAGATTGAGGATTGAGGATTGAGGATTGAGGATTGAGGATTGAGGATTGAGGATTGAAGATTGAGGATTGGGTATTGAGGATTGAAGAATGAGGATTGAGGATTGAGGATTGAGGATTGAGTATTGAAGATTGAGTATTCAGGATTGAAGGTTGACGATTGAGGATTGAGGATTGAGGATTCAGGATTGAGGATTGATGATTGAGGATTGAAGTTTGAGTATTGAGGATTGAAGATTGAGGATTGAGGATTGAGGATTGAGGTTTGAGGATTGAAGATTGAGGATTGAGGATTGAGGATTGAGGATTGAAGATTGAAGATTGAGGATTGGGTATTG
The DNA here is from genome assembly GCF_051401765.1 of Calliopsis andreniformis. Lineage (NCBI taxonomy): Eukaryota > Metazoa > Arthropoda > Insecta > Hymenoptera > Andrenidae > Calliopsis > Calliopsis andreniformis. The sequence goes on along the minus strand of NW_027480459.1, from coordinate 3,855,259 downwards.
AGGATTGAAGAATGAGGATTGAGTATTGAGTATTGAGGATTGAGGATTGAAGATTGAGTATTGAGGATTGACGATTGTCGATTGAGGATTGAGGATTGAGGATTGAGGATTGAGGATTGAGGATTGAGGATTGAGGGTTGAAGACTGAGTGTTGAGGATTGAAGATTGAGGATTGAGGAGTGAGTATTGAAGATTGAGAATTTGGGACTGAGGATTGAAGATTGAGGATTGAGGATTGAGAATTGAGGATTGAAGACTGAGGATTGAGGATTGAGGATTGAGGATTGAGGATTGAAGATTGAGGATTGAGGATTGAGGATTGAGGATTGAGGATTGAAGATTGAGGATTGGGTATTGAGGATTGAAGAATGAGGATTGAGTATTGAGTATTGAGGATTGAGGATTGAAGATTGAGTATTGAGGATTGAAGATTGTCGATTGAGGATTGAGGATTGAGGATTGAGGATTGAGGATTGAGGATTGAGGATTGAGTATTGAAGATTGAATATTGATGATTGGAGATTGAGTACTGAGTATTGAAGAATGAGGATTGAGGATTGAGGATTGAGGATTGAGGATTGAGGATTGAGGATTGAAGGTTGAGGATTTCGTATTGAGGATAGAACATTGAGGATTGAGGTTTGAGTATTGAGGATTGAGGATTGAGGATTGAAGATTGAATATTGATGATTGAAAATTGAGGATCGAGGATTGAGCGTTGTGGATTGAGGACGAGGACTGAGGGTTGAGTATTGATGTTTGAGGTCTGAGGATTGAGGAATGAGGATTGAGAATTGAGGGTTGAGGATTGAGGATTGGAGATTGAGGATTGGGTGTTGATGATTGAAGAATGAGGATTGAGGATTGAGGATTGAGGATTGAGGATTGAAGATTGAGTATTGAGGATTGAAGATTGAGGATTGAGGATTGAGGATTGAGGATTGAGGATTGAGGATTGAGGATTGAGGATTGAGAATTGAGGATTGAGGATTGAGGATTGAAGATTGAGGATTGGGTATTGAGGATTGAAGAATGAGGATTGAGGATTGAGGATTGAGGATTGAGGATTGAGGATTGAAGACTGAGTATTGAGGATTGAAGATTGACGATTGAGGATTGAGGATTGAGGATTGAAGATTGAGGATTGGGTATTGAGGATTGAAGAATGAGGATTGAGGATTGAGGATTGAGGATTGAGGATTGAGGGTTGAAGACTGAGTATTGAGGATTGAAGATTGAGGATTGAGGAGTGAGTATTGAAGATTGAGAATTTGGGACTGAGGATTGAAGATTGAGGATTGAGGATTGAGGTTTGAGGATTGAGGATTGAGGATTGAAGATTGAAGATTGGGGATTGGGTATTGAGGATTGAAGAATGAGGATTGAGTATTGAGGATTGAGGACTGAGGATTGAAGATTGAGTATTGAGGATTGAGGATTGACGACTGAGGATTGAGTACTGAGGATTGAGGATTGAGGATTGAGGATTGAGGATTGAAGATTGAGTATTGAGGATTGAAGACTGAGGATTGAGGATTGAGGATTGAGGATTGAGGATTGAAGATTGAGGATTGAAGATTGAGGATTGAGGATTGAGGATTGAAAATTGAGGATTGGGTATTGAGGATTGAAGAATGAGGATTGAGTATTGAGTATTGAGGATTGAGGATTGAAGATTGAGTATTGAGGATTGAAGATTGTCGATTGAGGATTGAGGATTGAGGATTGAGGATTGAGGATTGAGGATTGAGTATTGAAGATTGAATATTGATGATTGGAGGTTGAGTATTGAGTATTGAAGAATGAGGACTGAGGATTGAGGATTGAGGATTGAAGATTGAATATTGATGATTGAAAATTGAGGATCGAGGATTGATCGTTGTGGATTGAGGACGAGGCCTGAGGGTTGAGTATTGATGCTTGAGGTCTGAGGATTGAGGAATGAGTATTGAAGATTGAGGATTTGGGACTGAGTGTTGAAGATTGAGGATTGAGTATTGAGGATTGAGGATTGAGAATTGAGTATTGAGGATTGAGGATTGAGGATTGAGGATTGAGGATTGAGGATTGAGGATTGGAGATTGAGTATTGAGTATTGAAGATTGAGGATTGAGGATTGAGGATTGAGGATTGAAGATTGAGGATTGCGTATTGAGTATAGAACATTGCGGATTGAGGATTGAGTACTGAGGATTGAGGATTGAGGATTGAAGGTTGAGGATTCGGTATTGAGGATTGAAGAATGAGGATTGAGGAGTGAGTACTGAGGATTGAGGATTGCAGATTGAGTATTGAGGATTAAAGATTGAGGACTGAGGATTGAGGATTGAGGATTGACGATTGAGGATTGAGGATTGAGGATTGAGGATTGAGGATTGAGGATTGAAGGTTGAGGATTCCGTATTGAGGATAGATCATTGATGATTGAGGATTGAGTATTGAGGATTGAGGTTTGAGGATTGAAGATTGAATATTGATGATTGAAGATTGAGGATCGAGGATTGAACGTTGTGGATTGAGGACGAGGCCTGAGGGTTGAGTATTGATGTTTGAGGTCTGAGGATTGAGGAATGAGGATTGAGAATTGAGGATTGAGGATTCAGGATTGAAGATTGAGGATTAGGTATTGAGGATTGAAGAATGAGTATTGAGGATTGAGGATTGCGGATTGAGGATTGAGGATTGAAGACTGAGTATTGAGGATTGAATATTGAGGATTGAGGATTGAAGATTGAGGATTGCGTATTGAGGATAGAACACTGAGGATTGAGGATTGAGTATTGAGGACTGAGGATTGAGGATTGAAGATTGAATATTGATGATTGAAGATTGAGGATCGAGGATTGAGTGTTGTGGACTGAGGACGAGGACTGAGGGTAGAGCATTGATGTTTAAGGTCTGAGGATTGAGGATTGAGGATTGAAGATTGAGGATTGAGGATTGCGGATAGAAGGTTGAGGATTGGGTATTGCGGATTGAACATTGAGGATTGAGGATAGAGGATTGAGGATTGAAGATTGAGGATTGGGTTTTGAGGATTGAAGAATGAGGATTGAGGATTGAGGATTGAGGATTGAGGATTGAAGATTGAGTATTGAGGATTGTAGATTGAGGATTGAGGATTGAAGATTGAAGATTGAGGATTGAGGATTGAGGATTGCGGATAGAAGGTTGAGGATTGGGTATTGCGGATTGAACATTGAGGATTGAGGATTGAGGATTGAGGATTGAGGATTGAGGATTGAGAGTTGAGGATTGAGGATTGAGGATTGAAGATTGAGGATTGGGTATTGAGGATTGAAGAATGAGGATTGAAGATTGAGGATTGAGGATTGAGGATTGAGGATTGAGGATTGAGGATTGAGGATTGCGGATTGAAGATTGAGGATTGGGTATTGCGGATTGAACATTGAGGATTGAGGATTGAGGATTGAGGATTGAGGATTGAGGATTGAGAATTGAGGATTGAGGATTGAGGATTGAAGATTGAGGATTGGGTATTGAGGATTGAAGAATGAGGATTGAGGATTGAGGATTGAGGATTGAGGATTGAAGATTGAGGATTGGGTATTGAGGATTGAAGAATGAGGATTGAGTATTGAGTATTGAGGATTGAGGATTGAAGATTGAGTATTGAGTATTGAAGATTGTCGATTGAGGATTGAGGATTGAGGATTGAGGATTGAGGATTGAGGATTGAGGATTGAGTATTGAAGATTGAATATTGATGATTGGAGATTGAGTACTGAGTATTGAAGAATGAGGATTGAGGATTGAGGATTGAGGATTGAGGATTGAGGATTGAAGGTTGAGGATTTCGTATTGAGGATAGAACATTGAGGATTGAGGTTTGAGTATTGAGGATTGAGGATTGAGGATTGAAGATTGAATATTGATGATTGAAAATTGAGGATCGAGGATTGAGCGTTGTGGATTGAGGACGAGGACTGAGGGTTGAGTATTGATGTTTGAGGTCTGAGGATTGAGGAATGAGGATTGAGAATTGAGGGTTGAGGATTGAGGATTGGAGATTGAGGATTGGGTGTTGATGATTGAAGAATGAGGATTGAGGATTGAGGATTGAGGATTGAGGATTGAAGATTGAGTATTGAGGATTGAAGATTGAGGATTGAGGATTGAGGATTGAAGATTGAGGATTGGGTATTGAGGATTGAAGAATGAGGATTGAGTATTGATTATTGAGGATTGAGTATTGACGATTGAGTATTGAGGATTGAAGGTTGACGGTTGAGGATTGAGGATTGAGGATTGAGGATTGAGGATTGAGGATTGAGGATTGAGGATTGAGGATTGAGGATTGAAGATTGAGTATTGAGTATTGAAGATTGAGGATTGAGGAATGAGGACTGAGGATTGAGGATTGAAGATTGCGTACTGAGGATTGAAGATTAAGATTGAGGATTGAGGATTGAGGATTGAGTATTGAGGATTGAGGATTGAAGATTGAAGATTGAGGATTGGGTATTGAGGATTGAAGAATGAGGATTGAGGATTGAGTATTGAGGACTGCAGATTGAGGACTGAGGATTGAGGATTGAGGATTGACGATTGAGGATTGAGCGTTGTGGATTGAGGACGAGGACTGAGGGTTGAGTATTGATGTTTGAGGTCTGAGGATTGAGGAATGAGGATTGAGAATTGAGGGTTGAGGATTGAGGATTGAAGATTGAGGATTGGGTGTTGAGGAATGAAGAATGAGGATTGGGGATTGAGGATTGAGGATTGAGGATTGAAGATTGAGTATTGAGGATTGAAGATTGAGGAATGAGGATTGAGGATTGAGGATTGAGGATTGAGGATTGAGGATTGAGGATTGCGGATTGAAGATTGAGGATTGGGTATTGCGGTTTGAACATTGAGGATTGAGGATTGAGGATTGAGGATTGAGGATTGAGGATTGAGAATTGAGGATTGAGGATTGAGGATTGAAGATTGAGGATTGGGTATTGAGGATTGAAGAATGAGGATTGAGGATTGAGGATTGCGGATTGAGGATTGAGGATTGAAGACTGAGTATTGAGGATTGAAGATTGAGGATTGAGGAGTGAGTGTTGAAGATTGAGGATTTGGGACGGAGGATTGAAGATTGAGGATTGAGGATTGAGGATTGAGGATTGAGGGTTGAGGATTGAGGATTGAAGATTGAGGATTGGGTATTGAGGATTGAAGAATGAGGATTGAGGATTGAGGATTGAGGATTGAGTATTGAAGATTGAGTATTCAGGATTGAAGGTTGACGATTGAGGATTGAGGATTGAGGATTGAGGATTGAGGATTGATGATTGAGGATTGAAGTTTGAGCATTGAGGATTGAAGATTGAGGATTGAGGATTGAGGATTGAGGTTTGAGGATTGAAGATTGAGGGTTGAGGATTGAGGATTGAGGATTGAAGATTGAAGATTGAGGATTGGGTATTGAGGATTGAAGAATGAGGATTGAGTATTGAGTATTGAGGATTGAGGATTGAAGATTGAGTATTGAGGATTGACGATTGTCGATTGAGGATTGAGGATTGAGGATTGAGGATTGAGGATTGAGGATTGAGGATTGGAGATTGAGTATTGAGTATTGAAGATTGAGGATTGAGGATTGAGGATTGAGGATTGAGGATTGAAGATTGAGGATTGCGTATTGAGGATAGAACATTGAGGATTGAGGATTGAGTATTGAGGATTGAGGATTGAGGATTGAAGGTTGAATATTGATGATTGAAGATTGAGGTTTGAGGATTGAGTGTTGTGGATTGAGGACGGGGACTGAGGGTAGAGTATTGGTGCCTGAGGTCTGAGGATTGAGGATTGAGGATTGAGAATTGAGGATTGAGGGTTGTGGATTGAGGACGAGGACTGAGGGTTGTGTATTGATGTTTGAAGTCTGAGGATTCATGATTGAGGATTGAGAATAGAGGATTGAGGATTGAGGATTGAAGATTGAGGATTCGGTATTGAGGATTGAAGGATGAGGATTGAGGAGTGAGTACTGAGGATTGAGGATTGCAGATTGAGTATTGAGGATTGAAGATAGAGGACTGAGGATTGAGGATTGAGGATTGACGATTGAGGATTGAGGATTGGCGATTGAGGATTGAGGATTGAGGATTGAGGATTGAGGATTGAGGATTGAGGATTGATGATTGAGTATTGAGGATTGAAGATTGAGGATTGAGGATTGAGGATTGCGGATTGAGGATTGAAGATTGAGTACTGAGGATTGAAGATTAAGATTAAGGATTGAGGATTGAGGATTGAGGATTGAGAATTGAGGATTGAGGATTGAGGATTGAAGATCGAGGATTCGGTATTGAGGATTGAAGAATGAGGATTGAGGAGTGAGTACTGAGGATTGAGGATTGCAGATTGAGGATTGAAGATTGAGAATTGAGGATTGAGGGTTGAACATTGAGGACTGAGTGTTGAGGATTGAAGATTGAGGATTGCGTATTGAGGATAGAACATTGAGGATTGAGGATTGAGTATTGAGGATTGATGATTGAGGATTGAAGATTGAATATTGATGATTGAATATTGAGGATCTAGGATTGAGTGTTGTGGATTGAGGACGAGGACTGAGGGTAGAGTATTGATGTTTGAGGTCTGAGGATTGAGGGTTGAGGATTGAGAATTGAGGATTGAGGATTGAGGATTGATGATTGAGGATTGGGTGTTGAGGATTGAAGAATGAGGATTGAGGATTGAGGATTGAGGATTGAGGATTGAGGATTGAAGATTGAGCATTGCGGATAGAAGATTGAGGATTGGGTATTGCGGATTGAACATTGAGGATTGAGGATTGAGGATTGAGGATTGAGGATTGAGGATTGAGGATTGAGAATTGAGGATTGAGGATTCAGGATTGAAGATTGAGGATTAGGTGTTGAGGATTGAAGAATGAGGATTGAGGATTGAGGATTGCGGATTGAGGATTGAGGATTGAAGATTGAATATTGATGATTGAAGATTGAGGATCGAGGATTGAGTGTTGTGGATTGAGGACGAGGACTGAGGGTAGAGCATTGATGTTTAAGGTCTGAGGATTGAGGATTGAGGATTGAAGATTGAGGAATGAGGATTGCGGATAGAAGGTTGAGGATTGGGTATTGCGGATTGAACATTGAGGATTGAGGATTGAGGATTGAGGATTAAAGATTGAGGATTGGGTTTTGAGGATTGAAGAATGAGGATTGAGGATTGAGGATTGAGGATTGAGGATTGAAGATTGAGTATTGAGGATTGAAGATTGAGGATTGGGGATTGAGGATTGAAGATTGAGGATTGAGGATTGAGGATTGCGTATAGAAGGTTGAGGATTGGGTATTGCGGTTTGAACATCGAGGATTGAGGATTGAGGATTGAGGATTGAGGATTGAGGATTGAGAATTGAGGATTGAGGATTGAGGATTGAAGATTGAGGATTGGGTATTGAGGATTGAAGAATGAGGATTGAGGATTGAGGATTGCGGATTGAGGATTGAGGATTGAAGACTGAGTATTGAGGATTGAAGATTGAGGATTGAGGAGTGAGTGTTGAAGATTGAGGATTTGGGACGGAGGATTGAAGATTGAGGATTGAGGATTGAGGATTGAGGATTGAGGATTGAGGATTGAGGATTGAAGATTGAGGATTGGGTATTGAGGATTGAAGAATGAGGATTCAGGATTGAGGATTGAGGATTGAGTATTGAAGATTGAGTATTCAGGATTGAAGGTTGACGATTGAGGATTGAGGATTGAGGATTGAGGATTGAGGATTGATGATTGAGGATTGAAGTTTGAGCATTGAGGATTGAAGATTGAGGATTGAGGATTGAGGATTGAGGTTTGAGGATTGAAGATTGAGGGTTGAGGATTGAGGATTGAGGATTGAAGATTGAAGATTGAGGATTGGGTATTGAGGATTGAAGAATGAGGATTGAGTATTGAGTATTGAGGATTGAGGATTGAAGATTGAGTATTGAGGATTGACGATTGTCGATTGAGGATTGAGGATTGAGGATTGAGGATTGAGGATTGAGGATTGAGGATTGGAGATTGAGTATTGAGTATTGAAGATTGAGGATTGAGGATTGAGGATTGAGGATTGAGGATTGAAGATTGAGGATTGCGTATTGAGGATAGAACATTGAGGATTGAGGATTGAGTATTGAGGATTGAGGATTGAGGATTGAAGGTTGAATATTGATGATTGAAGATTGAGGTTTGAGGATTGAGTGTTGTGGATTGAGGACGGGGACTGAGGGTAGAGTATTGGTGCTTGAGGTCTGAGGATTGAGGATTGAGGATTGAGAATTGAGGATTGAGGGTTGTGGATTGAGGACGAGGACTGAGGGTTGAGTATTGATGTTTGAAGTCTGAGGATTCAGGATTGAGGATTGAGAATAGAGGATTGAGGATTGAGGATTGAAGATTGAGGATTCGGTATTGAGGATTGAAGGATGAGGATTGAGGAGTGAGTACTGAGGATTGAGGATTGCAGATTGAGTATTGAGGATTGAAGATAGAGGACTGAGGATTGAGGATTGAGGATTGACGATTGAGGATTGAAGATTGACGATTGAGGATTGAGGATTGAGGATTGAGGATTGAGGATTGAGGATTGAGGATTGATGATTGAGTATTGAGGATTGAAGATTGAGGATTGAGGATTGAGGATTGCGGATTGAGGATTGAAGATTGAGTACTGAGGATTGAAGATTAAGATTAAGGATTGAGGATTGAGGATTGAGGATTGAGAATTGAGGATTGAGGATTGAGGATTGAAGATCGAGGATTCGGTATTGAGGATTGAAGAATGAGGATTGAGGAGTGAGTACTGAGGATTGAGGATTGCAGATTGAGGATTGAAGATTGAGAATTGAGGATTGAGGGTTGAACATTGAGGACTGAGTGTTGAGGATTGAAGATTGAGGATTGCGTATTGAGGATAGAACATTGAGGATTGAGGATTGAGTATTGAGGATTGATGATTGAGGATTGAAGATTGAATATTGATGATTGAATATTGAGGATCGAGGATTGAGTGTTGTGGATTGAGGACGAGGACTGAGGGTAGAGTATTGATGTTTGAGGTCTGAGGATTGAGGGTTGAGGATTGAGAATTGAGGATTGAGGATTGAGGATTGATGATTGAGGATTGGGTGTTGAGGATTGAAGAATGAGGATTGAGGATTGAGGATTGAGGATTGAGGATTGAGGATTGAAGATTGAGCATTGCGGATAGAAGATTGAGGATTGGGTATTGCGGATTGAACATTGAGGATTGAGGATTGAGGATTGAGGATTGAGGATTGAGGATTGAGGATTGAGAATTGAGGATTGAGGATTCAGGATTGAAGATTGAGGATTAGGTGTTGAGGATTGAAGAATGAGGATTGAGGATTGAGGATTGCGGATTGAGGATTGAGGATTGAAGATTGAATATTGATGATTGAAGATTGAGGATCGAGGATTGAGTGTTGTGGATTGAGGACGAGGACTGAGGGTAGAGCATTCATGTTTAAGGTCTGAGGATTGAGGATTGAGGATTGAAGATTGAGGAATGAGGACTGCGGATAGAAGGTTGAGGATTGGGTATTGCGGATTGAACATTGAGGATTGAGGATTGAGGATTGAGGATTAAAGATTGAGGATTGGGTTTTGAGGATTGAAGAATGAGGATTGAGGATTGAGGATTGAGGATTGAGGATTGAAGATTGAGTATTGAGGATTGAAGATTGAGGATTGGGGATTGAGGATTGAAGATTGAGGATTGAGGATTGAGGATTGCGTATAGAAGGTTGAGGATTGGGTATTGCGGTTTGAACATCGAGGATTGAGGATTGAGGATTGAGGATTGAGGATTGAGGATTGAGAATTGAGGATTGAGGATTGAGGATTGAAGATTGAGAATTGGGTATTGAGGATTGAAGAATGAGGATTGAGGATTGAGGATTGCGGATTGAGGATTGAGGATTGAAGACTGAGTATTGAGGATTGAAGATTGAGGATTGCGGAGTGAGTATTGAAGTTTGAGGATTTGGGACTGAGGATTGAAGATTGAGGATTGAGGATTGAGGATTGAGGATTGAGGATTGAGGATTGAGGATTGAAGATTGAGGATTGGGTATTGAGGATTGAAGAATGAGGATTGAGTATTGAGGATTGAGGATTGAGGATTGAGGATTGAGAATTGAGGATTGAGGATTGAGGATTGCGGATTAAGGATTGAGGGTTGAAGACTGAGTATTGAGGATTGAAGATTGAGGATTGAGGAGTGAGTATTGAAGTTTGAGGATTTGGGACTGAGGATTGAAGATTGAGGATTGAGGATTGAGGATTGTGGATTGAGGATTGAGGATTGAAGATTGAGGATTGGGTATTGAGGATTGAAGAATGAGGATTGAGGATTGAGGATTGAGGATTGAGTATTGAAGATTGAGTATTCAGGATTGAAGATTGACGATTGAGTATTGATGATTGAGGATTGAGGATTGAGAATTGATGATTGAGGATTGAAGTTTGAGTGTTGAGGATTGAAGATTGAGGATTGAGGATTGAGGATTGAGGTTTGAGGATTGAAGATTGAGGATTGAGGATTGAGGATTGAGGATTGAGGATTGAAGATTGAGGATTGGGTATTGAGGATTGAAGAATGAGGATTGAGTATTGATTATTGAGGATTGAGTATTGACGATTGAGTATTGAGGATTGAAGGTTGACGGTTGAGGATTGAGGATTGAGGATTGAGGATTGAGGATTGAGGATTGAGGATTGAAGATTGAGTATTGAGTATTGAAGATTGAGGATTGAGGAATGAGGACTGAGGATTGAGGATTGAAGATTGCGTACTGAGGATTGAAGATTAAGATTGAGGATTGAGGATTGAGGATTGAGTATTGAGGATTGAGGATTGAAGATTGAAGATTGAGGATTGGGTATTGAGGATTGAAGAATGAGGATTGAGGATTGAGTATTGAGGACTGCAGATTGAGGACTGAGGATTGAGGATTGAGGATTGACGATTGAGGATTGAGCGTTGTGGATTGAGGACGAGGACTGAGGGTTGAGTATTGATGTTTGAGGTCTGAGGATTGAGGAATGAGGATTGAGAATTGAGGGTTGAGGATTGAGGATTGAAGATTGAGGATTGGGTGTTGAGGAATGAAGAATGAGGATTGGGGATTGAGGATTGAGGATTGAGGATTGAAGATTGAGTATTGAGGATTGAAGATTGAGGAATGAGGATTGAGGATTGAGGATTGAGGATTGAGGATTGAGGATTGCGGATTGAAGATTGAGGATTGGGTATTGCGGTTTGAACATTGAGGATTGAGGATTGAGGTTTGAGGATTGAGGATTGAGGATTGAGGATTGAGAATTGAGGATTGAGGATTGAGGATTGAAGATTGAGGATTGGGTATTGAGGATTGAAGAATGAGGATTGAGGATTGAGGATTGCGGATTGAGGATTGAGGATTGAAGACTGAGTATTGAGGATTGAAGATTGAGGTTTGAGGAGTGAGTGTTGAAGATTGAGGATTTGGGACGGAGGATTGAAGATTGAGGATTGAGGATTGAGGATTGAGGATTGAGGATTGAGGATTGAGGATTGAAGATTGAGGATTGGGTATTGAGGATTGAAGAATGAGGATTGAGGATTGAGGATTGAGGATTGAGTATTGAAGATTGAGTATTCAGGATTGAAGGTGGACGATTGAGGATTGAGGATTGAGGATTGAGGATTGAGGATTGATGATTGAGGATTGAAGTTTGAGCATTGAGGATTGAAGATTGAGGATTGAGGATTGAGGATTGAGGTTTGAGGATTGAAGATTGAGGATTGAGGATTGAGGATTGAGGATTGAAGATTGAAGATTGAGGATTGGGTATTGAGGATTGAAGAATGAGGATTGAGTATTGAGTATTGAGGATTGAGGATTGAAGATTGAGTATTGAGGATTGACGATTGTCGATTGAGGATTGAGGATTGAGGATTGAGGATTGAGGATTGAGGATTGAGGATTGGAGATTGAGTATTGAGTATTGAAGATTGAGGATTGAGGATTGAGGATTGAGGATTGAAGATTGAGGATTGCGTATTGAGGATAGAACATTGAGGATTGAGGATTGAGTATTGAGGATTGAGGATTGAGGATTGAAGGCTGAATATTGATGATTGAAGATTGAGGTTTGAGGATTGAGTGTTGTGGATTGAGGACGAGCACTGAGGGTAGAGTATTGGTGCTTGAGGTCTGAGGATTGAGGATTGAGGATTGAGAATTGAGGATTGAGGGTTGTGGATTGAGGACGAGGACTGAGGGTTGAGTATTGATGTTTGAAGTCTGAGGATTCAGGATTGAGGATTGAGAATTGAGGATTGAGGATTGAGGATTGAAGATTGAGGATTCGGTATTGAGGATTGAAGGATGAGGATTGAGGAGTGAGTACTGAGGATTGAGGATTGAAGATTGAGGACTGAGGATTGAGGATTGAGGATTGACGATTGAGGATTGAAGATTGACGATTGAGGATTGAGGATTGAGGATTGAGGATTGAGGATTGAGGATTGAGGATTGATGATTGAGTATTGAGGATTGAAGATTGAGGATTGAGGATTGAGGATTGCGGATTGAGGATTGAAGATTGAGTACTGAGGATTGAAGATTAAGATTAAGGATTGAGGATTGAGGATTGAGGATTGAGAATTGAGGATTGAGGATTGAGGATTGAAGATCGAGGATTCGGTATTGAGGATTGAAGAATGAGGATTGAGGAGTGAGTACTGAGGATTGAGGATTGCAGATTGAGGATTGAAGATTGAGAATTGAGGATTGAGGGTTGAACATTGAGGACTGAGTGTTGAGGATTGAAGATTGAGGATTGCGTATTGAGGATAGAACATTGAGGATTGAGGATTGAGTATTGAGGATTGATGATTGAGGATTGAAGATTGAATATTGATGATTGAATATTGAGGATCGAGGATTGAGTGTTGTGGATTGAGGACGAGGACTGAGGGTAGAGTATTGATGTTTGAGGTCTGAGGATTGAGGGTTGAGGATTGAGAATTGAGGATTGAGGATTGAGGATTGATGATTGAGGATTGGGTGTTGAGGATTGAAGAATGAGGATTGAGGATTGAGGATTGAGGATTGAGGATTGAGGATTGAGGATTGAGGATTGCGGATAGAAGATTGAGGATTGGGTATTGCGGATTGAACATTGAGGATTGAGGATTGAGGAATGAGGATTGAGGATTGAGGATTGAGGATTGAGAATTGAGGATTGAGGATTCAGGATTGAAGATTGAGGATTAGGTATTGAGGATTGAAGAATGAGGATTGAGGATTGAGGATTGCGGATTGAGGATTGAGGATTGAAGATTGAATATTAATGATTGAAGATTGAGGATCGAGGATTGAGTGTTGTGGATTGAGGACGAGGACTGAGGGTAGAGCATTGATGTTTAAGGTCTGAGGATTGAGGATTGAGGATTGAAGATTGAGGAATGAGGATTGCGGATAGAAGGTTGAGGATTGGGTATTGCGGATTGAACATTGAGGATTGAGGATTGAGGATTGAGGATTGAAGATTGAGGATTGCGTATTGAGGATAGAACATTGAGGATTGAGGATTGAGTATTGAGGATTGAGGATTGAGGATTGAAGGTTGAATATTGATGATTGAAGATTCAGGTTTGAGGATTGAGTGTTGTGGATTGAGGACGAGGACTGAGGGTAGAGTATTGGTGTTTGAGGTCTGAGGATTGAGGATTGAGGATTGAGAATTGAGGATTGAGGATAGAGGATTGAAGATTGAGGATTGGGTGTTGAGGCTTGAAGAATGAGGATTGAGGATTGAGGACTGAGGATTGAGGGTTGTGGATTGAGGACGAGGACTGAGGGTTGAGTATTGATGTTTGAAGTCTGAGGATTCAGGATTGATGATTGAGAATTGAGGATTGATGATTGAGGATTGAAGATTGAGGATTCGGTATTGAGGATTGAAGGATGAGGATTGAGGAGTGAGTACTGAGGATTGAGGATTGCAGATTGAGTATTGAGGATTGAAGATTGAGGACTGAGGATTGAGGATTGAGGATTGACGATTGAGGATTGAAGATTGACGATTGAGGATTGAGGATTGAGGATTGAGGATTGAGGATTGAGGATTGAGGATTGATGATTGAGTATTGAGGATTGAAGATTGAGGATTGAGGATTGAGGATTGCGGATTGAAGATTGAGGATTCGGTATTGAGGATTGAAGGATGAGGATTGAGGAGTGAGTACTGAGGATTGAGGATTGCATATTGAGTATTGAGGATTGAAGATTGAGGACTGAGGATTGAGGATTGAGGATTGACGATTGAGGATTGAAGATTGACGATTGAGGATTGAGGATTGAGGATTGAGGATTGAGGATTGAGGATTGAGGATTGATGATTGAGTATTGAGGATTGAAGATTGAGGATTGAGGATTGAGGATTGCGGATTGAGGATTGAAGATTGAGTACTGAGGATTGAAGATTAAGATTAAGGATTGAGGATTGAGGATTGAGGATTGAGAATTGAGGATTGAGGATTGAGGATTGAAGATCGAGGATTCGGTATTGAGGATTGAAGAATGAGGATTGAGGAGTGAGTACTGAGGATTGAGGATTGCAGATTGAGGATTGAAGATTGAGAATTGAGGATTGAGGGTTGAACATTGAGGACTGAGTGTTGAGGATTGAAGATTGAGGATTGCGTATTGAGGATAGAACATTGAGGATTGAGGATTGAGTATTGAGGATTGATGATTGAGGATTGAAGATTGAATATTGATGATTGAATATTGAGGATCGAGGATTGAGTGTTGTGGATTGAGGACGAGGACTGAGGGTAGAGTATTGATGTTTGAGGTCTGAGGATTGAGGGTTGAGGATTGAGAATTGAGGATTGAGGATTGAGGATTGATGATTGAGGATTGGGTGTTGAGGATTGAAGAATGAGGATTGAGGATTGAGGATTGAGGATTGAGGATTGAGGATTGAGGATTGAGGATTGAGGATTGAGAATTGAGGATTGAGGATTCAGGATTGAAGATTGAGGATTAGGTATTGAGGATTGAAGAATGAGGATTGAGGATTGAGGATTGCGGATTGAGGATTGAGGATTGAAGATTGAATATTAATGATTGAAGATTGAGGATCGAGGATTGAGTGTTGTGGATTGAGGACGAGGACTGAGGGTAGAGCATTGATGTTTAAGGTCTGAGGATTGAGGATTGAGGATTGAAGATTGAGGAATGAGGATTGCGGATAGAAGGTTGAGGATTGGGTATTGCGGATTGAACATTGAGGATTGAGGATTGAGGATTGAGGATTGAAGATTGAGGATTGCGTATTGAGGATAGAACATTGAGGATTGAGGATTGAGTATTGAGGATTGAGGATTGAGGATTGAAGGTTGAATATTGATGATTGAAGATTCAGGTTTGAGGATTGAGTGTTGTGGATTGAGGACGAGGACTGAGGGTAGAGTATTGGTGTTTGAGGTCTGAGGATTGAGGATTGAGGATTGAGAATTGAGGATTGAGGATAGAGGATTGAAGATTGAGGATTGGGTGTTGAGGCTTGAAGAATGAGGATTGAGGATTGAGGACTGAGGATTGAGGGTTGTGGATTGAGGACGAGGACTGAGGGTTGAGTATTGATGTTTGAAGTCTGAGGATTCAGGATTGATGATTGAGAATTGAGGATTGATGATTGAGGATTGAAGATTGAGGATTCGGTATTGAGGATTGAAGGATGAGGATTGAGGAGTGAGTACTGAGGATTGAGGATTGCAGATTGAGTATTGAGGATTGAAGATTGAGGACTGAGGATTGAGGATTGAGGATTGACGATTGAGGATTGAAGATTGACGATTGAGGATTGAGGATTGAGGATTGAGGATTGAGGATTGAGGATTGAGGATTGATGATTGAGTATTGAGGATTGAAGATTGAGGATTGAGGATTGAGGATTGCGGATTGAGGATTGAAGGTTGAGTACTGAGGATTGAAGATTAAGATTGAGGATTGAGGATTGAGGATTGAGGATTGAGAATTGAGGATTGAGGATTGAGGATTGAAGATCGAGGATTCGGTATTGAGGATTGAAGAATGAGGATTGAGGAGTGAGTACTGAGGATTGAGGATTGCAGATTGAGGATTGAAGATTGAGAATTGAGGATTGAGGGTTGAACATTGAGGACTGAGTGTTGAGGATTGAAGATTGAGGATTGCGTATTGAGGATAGAACATTGAGGATTGAGGATTGAGTATTGAGGATTGATGATTGAGGATTGAAAATTGAATATTGATGATTGAATATTGAGGATCGAGGATTGAGTGTTGTGGATTGAGGACGAGGACTGAGGGTAGAGCATTGATGTTTGAGGTCTGAGGATTGAGGGTTGAGGATTGAGAATTGAGGATTGAGGATTGAGGATTGATGATTGAGGATTGGGTGTTGAGGATTGAAGAATGAGGATTGAGGATTGAGGATTGAGGATTGAGGATTGAGGATTGAGGATTGAGGATTGCGGATAGAAGATTGAGGATTGGGTATTGCGGATTGAACATTGAGGATTGAGGATTGAGGATTGAGGATTGAGGATTGAGGATTGAGAATTGAGGATTGAGGATTCAGGAATGAAGATTGAGGATTAGGTATTGAGGATTGAAGAATGAGGATTGAGGATTGAGGATTGCGGATTGAGGATTGAGGATTGAAGATTGAATATTGATGATTCAAGATTGAGGATCGAGGATTGAGTGTTGTGGATTGAGGACGAGGACTGAAGGTAGAGCATTGATGTTTAAGGTCTGAGGATTGAGGATTGAGGATTGAAGATTGAGGAATGAGGATTGCGGATAGAAGGTTGAGGATTGGGTATTGCAGATTGAACATTGAGGATTGAGGATTGAGGATTGAGGATTAAAGATTGAGGATTGGGTTTTGAGGATTGAAGAATGAGGATTGAGGATTGAGGATTGAGGATTGAGGATTGAAGATTGAGTATTGAGGATTGAAGATTGAGGATTGGGGATTGAGGATTGAAGATTGAGGATTGAGGATTGAGGATTGCGGATAGAAGGTTGAGGATTGGGTATTGCGGATTGAACATTGAGGATTTAGGATTGAGGATTGAGGATTGAGGATTGAGGATTGAGAATTGAGGATTGAGGATTGAGGATTGAGGATTGAAGACTGAGTATTGAGGATTGAAGATTGAGGATTGCGGAGTGAGTATTGAAGTTTGAGGATTTGGGACTGAGGATTGAAGATTGAGGATTGAGGATTGAGGATTGAGGATTGAGGATTGAGGATTGAGGATTGAAGATTGAGGATTGGGTATTGAGGATTGAAGAATGAGGATTGAGGATTGAGGATTGAGGATTGAGGATTGAGGATTGAGAATTGAGGATTGAGGATTGAGGATAGCGGGTTGAGGGTTGAGGGTTGAAGACTGAGTATTGAGGATTGAAGATTGAGGATTGAGGAGTGAGTATTGAAGTTTGAGGATTTGGGACTGAGGATTGAAGATTGAGGATTGAGGATTGAGGATTGTGGATTGAGGATTGAGGATTGAGGATTGAAGATTGAGGATTGGGTATTGAGGATTGAAGAATGAGGATTGAGGATTGAGGATTGAGGATTGAGTATTGAAGATTGAGTATTCAGGATTGAAGATTGACGATTGAGTATTGATGATTGAGGATTGAGGATTGAGAATTGATGATTGAGGATTGAAGTTTGAGTATTGAGGATTGAAGATTGAGGATTGAGGATTGAGGATTGAGGTTTGAGGATTGAAGATTGAGGATTGAGGATTGAGGATTGAGGATTGAGGATTCAAGATTGAGGATTGGGTATTGAGGATTGAAGAATGAGGATTGAGTATTGAGTATTGAGGATTGAGTATTGACGATTGAGTATTGAGGATTGAAGATTGACGGTTGAGGATTGAGGATTGAGGATTGAGGATTGAGGATTGAGGATTGAGGATCGAGGATTGAAGATTGAGTATTGAGTATTGAAGATTGAGGATTGAGGAATGAGGATTGAGGATTGAGGATTGAAGATTGCGTACTGAGGATTGAAGATTAAGATTGAGGATTGAGGATTGAGGATTGAGTATTGAGGATTGAGGATTGAAGATTGAAGATTGAGGATTGGGTATTGAGGATTGAAGAATGAGGATTGAGGATTGAGGATTGAGGATTGAGGATTGAGTATTGAAGACTGAGTATTGAGGATTGAAGATTGACGATTGAGGATTGAGGATTGAGGATTAAAGTCTGAGGATTCAGGATTGAGGATTGAGAATTGAGGATTGAGGATTGAGGATTGAAGATCGAGGATTCGGTATTGAGGATTGAAGAATGAGGTTTGAGGAGTGAGTACTGAGGATTGAGGATTGCAGATTGAGTATTGAGGATTGAAGATTGAGGACTGAGGATTGAGGATTGAGGATTGAGGATTGACGATTGAGGATTGAGGATTGAGAATTGAGGATTGAGGATTGAAGGTTGAGGATTCCGTATTGAGGATAGATCATTGAGGATTGAGGATTGAGTATTGGGGATTGAGGATTGAGGATTGAAGATTGAATATTGATGATTGAATATTGAGGATCGAGGATTGAGCGTTGTGGATTGAGGACGAGGCCTGAGGGTTGAGTATTGATGTTTGAGGTCTGAGGATTGAGGAATGAGGATTGAGAATTGACGATTGAGGATTGAGGATTGAAGATTGAGGATTGGGTGTTGAGGATTGAAGAATGAGGATTGAGGATTGAGGATTGAGGATTTAGGGTTGTGGATTGAGGACGAGGACTGAGGGTTGAGTATTGATGTTTGAAGTCCGAGGATTCAGGATTGAGGATCGAGAATTGAGGATTGAGTATTGAGTACTGAAGATTGAGGATTGAGGAATGAGGATTGAGGATTGAGGATTGAAGATTGCGTACTGAGGATTGAAGATTAAGACTGAGGATTGAGGATTGAGGATTGAGGATTGAGGATTGAGGATTCAAGATTGAGGATTGCGTATTGAGGATAGAACATTGAGGATTGAGGATTGAGTATTGAGGATTGAGGATTGAGGATTGAAGATTGAATATTGATGATTGAAGATTGAGGATCGAGGATTGAGTGTTGTGGATTGAGGACGAGGACTGATGGTAGAGAATTGATGTTTAAGGTCTGAGGATTGAGGATTGATGATTGAGAATTGAGGATTGAGGATTGAGGATTGAAGATTGAGGATTGGGTGCTGAGGATTGAAGAATGAGGATTGAGGATTGAGGATTGAGTATTGAGGATTGAAGGTTGAGTATTGAGGATTGAATATTGAGGATTCAGGATTGAGGATTGAGGATTGCGGATAGAAGATTGAGGATTGGGTATTGCGGATTGAACATTGAGGATTGAGGGTTGAGGATTGAGGATTGAGGATTGAGGACTGAAGATTGAATTTTGATGATTGAAGATTGAGGATTGAGGATTGATGGTTGTGGATTGAGGACGAGGACTGAGGGTTGACTATTGCTGTTTGAGGTCTGAGGATTGAGGATTGAGGATTGAGAATTGAGGATTGAGAATTGAGGATTGAGGATTGAGGATTGAGGATTGAGGATTGAGAATTGAGGATTGAGGATTGACGATTGAAGATTGAGGATTGGGTATTGAGGATTGAAGAATGAGGATTGAGGATTGAGGATTGCGGATTGAGGATTGAGGATTGAAGACTGAGTATTGAGGATTGAAGATTGAGGATTGAGGAGTGAGTATTGAAGATTGAGGATTTGGGACTGAAGATTGAAGATTGATTATTGAGGATTGAGGATTGAGGATTGAGGATTGAGGATTGAGGATTGAAGATTGAGGATTGGGTATTGAGGATTGAAGAATGAGGATTGAGGATTGAGGATTGAGGATTGAGTATTGAAGATTGAGTATTCAGGATTGAAGATTGACGGTTGAGGATTGAGGATTGAGGATTGAGGTTTGAGGACTGATGATTGAGGATTGAAGTTTGAGTATTGAGGATTGAAGATTGAGGATTGAGGATTGAGGATTGAGGTTTGAGGATTGAAGATTGAGGATTTAGGATTGAGGATTGAAGGTTGAGGATGGGGTGTTGAGGATTGAAGAATGAGGATTGAGGAATGAGGACTGAGGATTGAGGGTTGTGGATTGAGGACGAGGACTGAGGGTTGAGTATTGATGTTTGAAGTCTGAGGATTCAGGATTGCGGATTGAGAATTGAGGATTGAGGATTGAGGATTGAAGATCGAGGATTCGGTATTGAGGATTGAAGAATGAGGATTGAGGAGTGAGTACTGAGGATTGAGGATTGCAGATTGAGTATTGAGGATTGAAGATTGAGGACTGAGGATTGAGGATTGAGGATTGACGATTGAGGATTGAGGATTGAGGATTGAGGATTGAGGATTGAAGGTTGAGGATTCCGTATTGAGGATAGATGATTGAGGATTGAGGATTGAGTATTGAGGATTGAGGATTGAGGATTGAAGATTGAATATTGATGATTGAAGATTGAGGATCGAGGATTGAGCGTTGTGGATTGAGGACGAGGCCTGTGGGTTGAGTATTGATGTTTGAGGTCTGAGGATTGAGGAATGAGGATTGAGAATTGACGATTGAGGATTGAGGATTGAAGATTGAGGATTGGGTGTTGGGGATTGAAGAATGAGGATTGAGGATTGAGGATTGAGGATTTAGGGTTGTGGATTGAGGACGAGGACTGAGGGTTGAGTATTGATGTTTGAAGTCCGAGGATTCAGGATTGAGGATCGAGAATTGAGGATTGAGTATTGAGGATTGAAGATTGAGGATTCGGGATTCAGGATTGAAGAATGAGGATTGAGGATTGAGGATTGAGGATTGAAGACTGAGTATTGATGATTGAAAATTGAGGATCGAGGATTGAGCGTTGTGGATTGAGGACGAGGACTGAGGGTTGAGTATTGATGTTTGAGGTCTGAGGATTGAGGAATGAGGATTGAGAATTGAGGGTTGAGGATTGAGGATTGGAGATTGAGGATTGGGTGTTGAGGATTGAAGAATGAGGATTGAGGATTGAGGATTGAGGATTGAGGATTGAAGATTGAGTATTGAGGATTGAAGATTGAGGATTGAGGATTGAGGATTGAGGATTGAGGATTGAGGATTGAGGATTGAGGATTGAGAATTGAGGATTGAGGATTGAGGATTGAAGATTGAGGATTGGGTATTGAGGATTGAAGAATGAGGATTGAGGATTGAGGATTGAGGATTAAGGATTGAGGATTGAAGACTGAGTATTGAGGATTGAAGATTGACGATTGAGGATTGAGGATTGAGGATTGAAGATTGAGGATTGGGTATTGAGGATTGAAGAATGAGGATTGAGGATTGAGGATTGAGGATTGAGGATTGAGGGTTGAAGACTGAGTATTGAGGATTGAAGATTGAGGATTGAGGAGTGAGTATTGAAGATTGCGAATTTGGGACTGAGGATTGAAGATTGAGGATTGAGGATTGAGGTTTGAGGATTGAGGATTGAGGATTGATGATTGAAGATTGAGGATCGAGGATTGAGTGTTGTGGATTGCGGACGAGGACTGAGGGTAGAGTATTGGTGTTTGAGGTCTGAGGATTGAGGATTGAGGATTGAGAATTGAGGATTGAGGATTGAGGATTGAAGATTGAGGATTGGTTGTTGAGGATTGAAGAATGAGGATTGAGGATTGAGGACTGAGGATTGAGGGTTGTGGATTGAGGACGAGGACTGAGGGTTGAGTATTGATGTTTGAAGTCTGAGGATTCAGGATTGAGGATTGAGAATTGAGGATTGAGGATTGCGGATAGAAGATTGAGGATTGGGTATTGCGGATTGAACATTGAGGATTGAAGAATGAGGATTGAGTATGGAGGATTGAGAATTTGGGACTGAGGATTGAAGATTGAGGATTGAGGATTGAAGATTGAGGATTGCGTATTGAGGATAGATCATTGATGATTGAGGATTGAGTATTGAGGATTGAGGATTGAGGATTGAGGACTGAGGATTGAGGATTGAGGATTGAAGGTTCAGTATTGAGGATTGAAGATTGAGAATTGAGGATTGAGGATTCAACATTGAGGACTGAGTGTTGAGGATTGAAGATTGAGGATTGCGTATTGAGGATAGAACATTAAGGATTGAGGATTGAGTATTGAGGATTAATGATTGAGGATTGAAGATTCAATATTGATGATTGAATATTGAGGATCGAGGATTGAGTGTTGTGGATTGAGGACGAGGACTCAGGGTAGAGTATTGATGTTTGAGGTCTGAGGATTGAGGATTGAGGATTGAGAATTGAGGATTGAGGATTGAGGATTGAAGATTGAGGATTGGGTGTTGAGGATTGAAGAATGAGGATTGAGGATTGCAGATTGAGTATTGAGGATTGAAGATTGAGGACTAAGGATTGAGGATTGAGGATTGACGATTGAGGATTGAGGATTGAGGATTGAGGATTGAGGATTGAAGGTTGAGGATTGCGTATTGAGGATAGAACATTGAGGATTGAGGATTGAGTATTGAGGATTGAGGATTGAGTATTGAAGATTGAATATTGATGATTGAAAATTGAGGATCGAGGATTGAGCGTTGTGGATTGAGGACGAGGACTGAGGGTTGAGTATTGATGTTTGAGGTCTGAGGATTGAGGAATGAGGATTGAGAATTGAGGGTTGAGGATTGAGGATTGGAGATTGAGGATTGGGTGTTGAGGATTGAAGAATGAGGATTGAGGATTGAGGATTGAGGATTGAGGATTGAAGATTGAGTATTGAGGATTGAAGATTGAGGATTGAGGATTGAGGATTGAGGATTGAGGATTGAGGATTGAGGATTGAGGATTGAGAATTGAGGATTGAGGATTGAGGATTGAAGATTGAGGATTGGGTATTGAGGATTGAAGAATGAGGATTGAGGATTGAGGATTGAGGATTAAGGATTGAGGATTGAAGACTGAGTATTGAGGATTGAAGATTGACGATTGAGGATTGAGGATTGAGGATTGAAGATTGAGGATTGGGTATTGAGGATTGAAGAATGAGGATTGAGGATTGAGGATTGAGGATTGAGGATTGAGGGTTGAAGACTGAGTGTTGAGGATTGAAGATTGAGGATTGAGGAGTGAGTATTGAAGATTGAGAATTTGGGACTGAGGATTGAAGATTGAGGATTGAGGATTGAGGTTTGAGGATTGAGGATTGAGGATTGAAGATTGAAGATTGGGGATTGGGTATTGAGGATTGAAGAATGAGGATTGAGTATTAAGGATTGAGGACTGAGGATTGAAGATTGAGTATTGAGGATTGAGGATTTACGACTGAGGATTGAGTACTGAGGATTGAGGATTGAGGATTGAGGATTGAGGATTGAAGATTGTGTATTGAGGATTGAAGACTGAGGATTGAGGATTGAGGATTGAGGATTGAGGATTGAAGATTGAGGATTGAGGATTGAGCATTGAGGATTGAGGATTGAAGATTGTGGATTGGGTATTGAGGATTGAAGAATGAGGATTGAGTATTGAGTATTGAGGATTGAGGATTGAAGATTGAGTATTGAGGATTGAAGATTGTCGATTGAGGATTGAGGATTGAGGATTGAGGATTGAGGATTGAGGATTGAGGATTGAGTATTGAAGATTGAATATTGATGATTGGAGATTGAGTATTGAGTATTGAAGAATGAGGATTGAGGATTGAGGATTGAGGATTGAAGATTGAATATTGATGATTGAAAATTGAGGATCGAGGATTGAGCGTTGTGGATTGAGGACGAGGCCTGAGGGTTGAGTATTGATGTTTTAGGTCTGAGGATTGAGGAATGAGTATTGAAGATTGAGGATTTGGGACTGAGGATTGAAGATTGAGGATTGAGGATTGAGGATTGAGGATTGAGAATTGAGGATTGAAGACTGAGGATTGAGGATTGAGGATTGAGGATTGAGGATTGAAGATTGAGGATTGAGGATTGAGGATTGAGGATTGAGGATTGAAGATTGAGGATTGGGTATTGAGGATTGAAGAATGAGGATTGAGTATTGAGTATTGAGGACTGAGGATTGAAGATTGAGTATTGAGGATTGAAGATTGTCGATTGAGGATTGAGGATTGAGGATTGAGGATTGAGGATTGAGGATTGAGGATTGAGTATTGAAGATTGAATATTGATGATTGGAGATTGAGTACTGAGTATTGAAGAATGAGGATTGAGGATTGAGGATTGAGGATTGAGGATTGAGGATTGAAGGTTGAGGATTTCGTATTGAGGATAGAACATTGAGGATTGAGGTTTGAGTATTGAGGATTGAGGATTGAGGATTGAAGATTGAATATTGATGATTGAAAATTGAGGATCGAGGATTGAGCGTTGTGGATTGAGGACGAGGACTGAGGGTTGAGTATTGATGTTTGAGGTCTGAGGATTGAGGAATGAGGATTGAGAATTGAGGGTTGAGGATTGAGGATTGGAGATTGAGGATTGGGTGTTGATGATTGAAGAATGAGGATTGAGGATTGAGGATTGAGGATTGAGGATTGAAGATTGAGTATTGAGGATTGAAGATTGAGGATTGAGGATTGAGGATTGAGGATTGAGGATTGAGGATTGAGGATTGAGGATTGAGAGTTGAGGATTGAGGATTGAGGATTGAAGATTGAGGATTGGGTATTGAGGATTGAAGAATGAGGATTGAGGATTGAGGATTGAGGATTGAGGATTGAGGATTGAAGACTGAGTATTGAGGATTGAAGATTGACGATTGAGGATTGAGTATTGAGGATTGAGGATTGAGGATTGAAGGCTGAATATTGATGATTGAAGATTGAGGTTTGAGGATTGAGTGTTGTGGATTGAGGACGAGCACTGAGAGTAGAGTATTGGTGCTTGAGGTCTGAGGATTGAGGATTGAGGATTGAGAATTGAGGATTGAGGGTTGTGGATTGAGGACGAGGACTGAGGGTTGAGTATTGATGTTTGAAGTCTGAGGATTCAGGATTGAGGATTGAGAATTGAGGATTGAGGATTGAGGATTGAAGATTGAGGATTCGGTATTGAGGATTGAAGGATGAGGATTGAGGAGTGAGTACTGAGGATTGAGGATTGCATATTGAGTATTGAGGATTGAAGATTGAGGACTGAGGATTGAGGATTGAGGATTGACGATTGAGGATTGAAGATTGACGATTGAGGATTGAGGATTGAGGATTGAGGATTGAGGATTGAGGATTGAGGATTGATGATTGAGTATTGAGGATTGAAGATTGAGGATTGAGGATTGAGGATTGCGGATTGAGGATTGAAGATTGAGTACTGAGGATTGAAGATTAAGATTAAGGATTGAGGATTGAGGATTGAGGATTGAGAATTGAGGATTGAGGATTGAGGATTGAAGATCGAGGATTCGGTATTGAGGATTGAAGAATGAGGATTGAGGAGTGAGTACTGAGGATTGAGGATTGCAGATTGAGGATTGAAGATTGAGAATTGAGGATTGAGGGTTGAACATTGAGGACTGAGTGTTGAGGATTGAAGATTGAGGATTGCGTATTGAGGATAGAACATTGAGGATTGAGGATTGAGTATTGAGGATTGATGATTGAGGATTGAAGATTGAATATTGATGATTGAATATTGAGGATCGAGGATTGAGTGTTGTGGATTGAGGACGAGGACTGAGGGTAGAGTATTGATGTTTGAGGTCTGAGGATTGAGGGTTGAGGATTGAGAATTGAGGATTGAGGATTGAGGATTGATGATTGAGGATTGGGTGTTGAGGATTGAAGAATGAGGATTGAGGATTGAGGATTGAGGATTGAGGATTGAGGATTGAGGATTGAGGATTGAGGATTGCGGATAGAAGATTGAGGATTGGGTATTGCGGATTGAACATTGAGGATTGAGGATTGAGGAATGAGGATTGAGGATTGAGGATTGAGGATTGAGAATTGAGGATTGAGGATTCAGGATTGAAGATTGAGGATTAGGTATTGAGGATTGAAGAATGAGGATTGAGGATTGAGGATTGCGGATTGAGGATTGAGGATTGAAGATCGAATATTAATGATTGAAGATTGAGGATCGAGGATTGAGTGTTGTGGATTGAGGACGAGGACTGAGGGTAGAGCATTGATGTTTAAGGTCTGAGGATTGAGGATTGAGGATTGAAGATTGAGGAATGAGGATTGCGGATAGAAGGTTGAGGATTGGGTATTGCGGATTGAACATTGAGGATTGAGGATTGAGGATTGAGGATTGAAGATTGAGGATTGCGTATTGAGGATAGAACATTGAGGATTGAGGATTGAGTATTGAGGATTGAGGATTGAGGATTGAAGGTTGAATATTGATGATTGAAGATTCAGGTTTGAGGATTGAGTGTTGTGGATTGAGGACGAGGACTGAGGGTAGAGTATTGGTGTTTGAGGTCTGAGGATTGAGGATTGAGGATTGAGAATTGAGGATTGAGGATAGAGGATTGAAGATTGAGGATTGGGTGTTGAGGCTTGAAGAATGAGGATTGAGGATTGAGGACTGAGGATTGAGGGTTGTGGATTGAGGACGAGGACTGAGGGTTGAGTATTGATGTTTGAAGTCTGAGGATTCAGGATTGATGATTGAGAATTGAGGATTGATGATTGAGGATTGAAGATTGAGGATTCGGTATTGAGGATTGAAGGATGAGGATTGAGGAGTGAGTACTGAGGATTGAGGATTGCAGATTGAGTATTGAGGATTGAAGATTGAGGACTGAGGATTGAGGATTGAGGATTGACGATTGAGGATTGAAGATTGACGATTGAGGATTGAGGATTGAGGATTGAGGATTGAGGATTGAGGATTGAGGATTGATGATTGAGTATTGAGGATTGAAGATTGAGGATTGAGGATTGAGGATTGCGGATTGAAGATTGAGGATTCGGTATTGAGGATTGAAGGATGAGGATTGAGGAGTGAGTACTGAGGATTGAGGATTGCATATTGAGTATTGAGGATTGAAAATTGAGGACTGAGGATTGAGGATTGAGGATTGACGATTGAGGATTGAAGATTGACGATTGAGGATTGAGGATTGAGGATTGAGGATTGAGGATTGAGGATTGAGGATTGATGATTGAGTATTGAGGATTGAAGATTGAGGATTGAGGATTGAGGATTGCGGATTGAGGATTGAAGATTGAGTACTGAGGATTGAAGATTAAGATTAAGGATTGAGGATTGAGGATTGAGGATTGAGAATTGAGGATTGAGGATTGAGGATTGAAGATCGAGGATTCGGTATTGAGGATTGAAGAATGAGGATTGAGGAGTGAGTACTGAGGATTGAGGATTGCAGATTGAGGATTGAAGATTGAGAATTGAGGATTGAGGGTTGAACATTGAGGACTGAGTGTTGAGGATTGAAGATTGAGGATTGCGTATTGAGGATAGAACATTGAGGATTGAGGATTGAGTATTGAGGATTGATGATTGAGGATTGAAGATTGAATATTGATGATTGAATATTGAGGATCGAGGATTGAGTGTTGTGGATTGAGGACGAGGACTGAGGGTAGAGTATTGATGTTTGAGGTCTGAGGATTGAGGGTTGAGGATTGAGAATTGAGGATTGAGGATTGAGGATTGATGATTGAGGATTGGGTGTTGAGGATTGAAGAATGAGGATTGAGGATTGAGGATTGAGGATTGAGGATTGAGGATTGAGGATTGAGGATTGCGGATAGAAGATTGAGGATTGGGTATTGCGGATTGAACATTGAGGATTGAGGATTGAGGATTGAGGATTGAGGATTGAGGATTGAGGATTGAGAATTGAGGATTGAGGATTCAGGATTGAAGATTGAGGATTAGGTATTGAGGATTGAAGAATGAGGATTGAGGATTGAGGATTGCGGATTGAGGATTGAGGATTGAAGATTGAATATTAATGATTGAAGATTGAGGATCGAGGATTGAGTGTTGTGGATTGAGGACGAGGACTGAGGGTAGAGCATTGATGTTTAAGGTCTGAGGATTGAGGATTGAGGATTGAAGATTGAGGAATGAGGATTGCGGATAGAAGGTTGAGGATTGGGTATTGCGGATTGAACATTGAGGATTGAGGATTGAGGATTGAGGATTGAAGATTGAGGATTGCGTATTGAGGATAGAACATTGAGGATTGAGGATTGAGTATTGAGGATTGAGGATTGAGGATTGAAGGTTGAATATTGATGATTGAAGATTCAGGTTTGAGGATTGAGTGTTGTGGATTGAGGACGAGGACTGAGGGTAGAGTATTGGTGTTTGAGGTCTGAGGATTGAGGATTGAGGATTGAGAATTGAGGATTGAGGATAGAGGATTGAAGATTGAGGATTGGGTGTTGAGGCTTGAAGAATGAGGATTGAGGATTGAGGACTGAGGATTGAGGGTTGTGGATTGAGGACGAGGACTGAGGGTTGAGTATTGATGTTTGAAGTCTGAGGATTCAGGATTGATGATTGAGAATTGAGGATTGATGATTGAGGATTGAAGATTGAGGATTCGGTATTGAGGATTGAAGGATGAGGATTGAGGAGTGAGTACTGAGGATTGAGGATTGCAGATTGAGTATTGAGGATTGAAGATTGAGGACTGAGGATTGAGGATTGAGGATTGACGATTGAGGATTGAAGATTGACGATTGAGGATTGAGGATTGAGGATTGAGGATTGAGGATTGAGGATTGAGGATTGAGGATTGATGATTGGGTATTGAGGATTGAAGATTGAGGATTGAGGATTGAGGATTGCGGATTGAGGATTGAAGGTTGAGTACTGAGGATTGAAGATTAAGATTGAGGATTGAGGATTGAGGATTGAGGATTGAGAATTGAGGATTGAGGATTGAGGATTGAAGATCGAGGATTCGGTATTGAGGATTGAAGAATGAGGATTGAGGAGTGAGTACTGAGGATTGAGGATTGCAGATTGAGGATTGAAGATTGAGAATTGAGGATTGAGGGTTGAACATTGAGGACTGAGTGTTGAGGATTGAAGATTGAGGATTGCGTATTGAGGATAGAACATTGAGGATTGAGGATTGAGTATTGAGGATTGATGATTGAGGATTGAAAATTGAATATTGATGATTGAATATTGAGGATCGAGGATTGAGTGTTGTGGATTGAGGACGAGGACTGAGGGTAGAGCATTGATGTTTGAGGTCTGAGGATTGAGGGTTGAGGATTGAGAATTGAGGATTGAGGATTGAGGATTGATGTTTGAGGATTGGGTGTTGAGGATTGAAGAATGAGGATTGAGGATTGAGGATTGAGGATTGAGGATTGAGGATTGAGGATTGAGGATTGCGGATAGAAGATTGAGGATTGGGTATTGCGGATTGAACATTGAGGATTGAGGATTGAGGATTGAGGATTGAGGATTGAGAATTGAGGATTGAGGATTCAGGAATGAAGATTGAGGATTAGGTATTGAGGATTGAAGAATGAGGATTGAGGATTGAGGATTGCGGATTGAGGATTGAGGATTGAAGATTGAATATTGATGATTGAAGATTGAGGATCGAGGATTGAGTGTTGTGGATTGAGGACGAGGACTGAAGGTAGAGCATTGATGTTTAAGGTCTGAGGATTGAGGATTGAGGATTGAAGATTGAGGAATGAGGATTGCGGATAGAAGGTTGAGGATTGGGTATTGCAGATTGAACATTGAGGATTGAGGATTGAGGATTGAGGATTAAAGATTGAGGATTGGGTTTTGAGGATTGAAGAATGAGGATTGAGGATTGAGGATTGAGGATTGAGGATTGAAGATTGAGTATTGAGGATTGAAGATTGAGGATTGGGGATTGAGGATTGAAGATTGAGGATTGAGGATTGAGGATTGCGGATAGAAGGTTGAGGATTGGGTATTGCGGATTGAACATTGAGGATTTAGGATTGAGGATTGAGGATTGAGGATTGAGGATTGAGAATTGAGGATTGAGGATTGAGGATTGAAGATTGAGAATTGGGTATTGAGGATTGAAGAATGAGGATTGAGGATTGAGGATTGCGGATTGAGGATTGAGGATTGAAGACTGAGTATTGAGGATTGAAGATTGAGGATTGCGGAGTGAGTATTGAAGTTTGAGGATTTGGGACTGAGGATTGAAGATTGAGGATTGAGGATTGAGGATTGAGGATTGAGGATTGAGGATTGAGGATTGAAGATTGAGGATTGGGTATTGAGGATTGAAGAATGAGGATTGAGGATTGAGGATTGAGGATTGAGGATTGAGGATTGAGAATTGAGGATTGAGGATTGAGGATAGCGGGTTGAGGGTTGAGGGTTGAAGACTGAGTATTGAGGATTGAAGATTGAGGATTGAGGAGTGAGTATTGAAGTTTGAGGATTTGGGACTGAGGATTGAAGATTGAGGATTGAGGATTGAGGATTGTGGATTGAGGATTGAGGATTGAGGATTGAAGATTGAGGATTGGGTATTGAGGATTGAAGAATGAGGATTGAGGATTGAGGATTGAGGATTGAGTATTGAAGATTGAGTATTCAGGATTGAAGATTGACGATTGAGTATTGATGATTGAGGATTGAGGATTGAGAATTGATGATTGAGGATTGAAGTTTGAGTATTGAGGATTGAAGATTGAGGATTGAGGATTGAGGATTGAGGTTTGAGGATTGAAGATTGAGGATTGAGGATTGAGGATTGAGGATTGAGGATTCAAGATTGAGGATTGGGTATTGAGGATTGAAGAATGAGGATTGAGTATTGAGTATTGAGGATTGAGTATTGACGATTGAGTATTGAGGATTGAAGATTGACGGTTGAGGATTGAGGATTGAGGATTGAGGATTGAGGATTGAGGATCGAGGATTGAAGATTGAGTATTGAGTATTGAAGATTGAGGATTGAGGAATGAGGATTGAGGATTGAGGATTGAAGATTGCGTACTGAGGATTGAAGATTAAGATTGAGGATTGAGGATTGAGGATTGAGTATTGAGGATTGAGGATTGAAGATTGAAGATTGAGGATTGGGTATTGAGGATTGAAGAATGAGGATTGAGGATTGAGGATTGAGGATTGAGGATTGAGTATTGAAGACTGAGTATTGAGGATTGAAGATTGACGATTGAGGATTGAGGATTGAGGATTAAAGTCTGAGGATTCAGGATTGAGGATTGAGAATTGAGGATTGAGGATTGAGGATTGAAGATCGAGGATTCGGTATTGAGGATTGAAGAATGAGGTTTGAGGAGTGAGTACTGAGGATTGAGGATTGCAGATTGAGTATTGAGGATTGAAGATTGAGGACTGAGGATTGAGGATTGAGGATTGAGGATTGACGATTGAGGATTGAGGATTGAGAATTGAGGATTGAGGATTGAAGGTTGAGGATTCCGTATTGAGGATAGATCATTGAGGATTGAGGATTGAGTATTGGGGATTGAGGATTGAGGATTGAAGATTGAATATTGATGATTGAATATTGAGGATCGAGGATTGAGCGTTGTGGATTGAGGACGAGGCCTGAGGGTTGAGTATTGATGTTTGAGGTCTGAGGATTGAGGAATGAGGATTGAGAATTGACGATTGAGGATTGAGGATTGAAGATTGAGGATTGGGTGTTGAGGATTGAAGAATGAGGATTGAGGATTGAGGATTGAGGATTTAGGGTTGTGGATTGAGGACGAGGACTGAGGGTTGAGTATTGATGTTTGAAGTCCGAGGATTCAGGATTGAGGATCGAGAATTGAGGATTGAGTATTGAGTATTGAAGATTGAGGATTGAGGAATGAGGATTGAGGATTGAGGATTGAAGATTGCGTACTGAGGATTGAAGATTAAGACTGAGGATTGAGGATTGAGGATTGAGGATTGAGGATTGAGGATTCAAGATTGAGGATTGCGTATTGAGGATAGAACATTGAGGATTGAGGATTGAGTATTGAGGATTGAGGATTGAGGATTGAAGATTGAATATTGATGATTGAAGATTGAGGATCGAGGATTGAGTGTTGTGGATTGAGGACGAGGACTGATGGTAGAGAATTGATGTTTAAGGTCTGAGGATTGAGGATTGATGATTGAGAATTGAGGATTGAGGATTGAGGATTGAAGATTGAGGATTGGGTGCTGAGGATTGAAGAATGAGGATTGAGGATTGAGGATTGAGTATTGAGGATTGAAGGTTGAGTATTGAGGATTGAATATTGAGGATTCAGGATTGAGGATTGAGGATTGCGGATAGAAGATTGAGGATTGGGTATTGCGGATTGAACATTGAGGATTGAGGGTTGAGGATTGAGGATTGAGGATTGAGGACTGAAGATTGAATTTTGATGATTGAAGATTGAGGATTGAGGATTGATGGTTGTGGATTGAGGACGAGGACTGAGGGTTGACTATTGCTGTTTGAGGTCTGAGGATTGAGGATTGAGGATTGAGAATTGAGGATTGAGAATTGAGGATTGAGGATTGAGGATTGAGGATTGAGGATTGAGAATTGAGGATTGAGGATTGACGATTGAAGATTGAGGATTGGGTATTGAGGATTGAAGAATGAGGATTGAGGATTGAGGATTGCGGATTGAGGATTGAGGATTGAAGACTGAGTATTGAGGATTGAAGATTGAGGATTGAGGAGTGAGTATTGAAGATTGAGGATTTGGGACTGAAGATTGAAGATTGATTATTGAGGATTGAGGATTGAGGATTGAGGATTGAGGATTGAGGATTGAAGATTGAGGATTGGGTATTGAGGATTGAAGAATGAGGATTGAGGATTGAGGATTGAGGATTGAGTATTGAAGATTGAGTATTCAGGATTGAAGATTGACGGTTGAGGATTGAGGATTGAGGATTGAGGTTTGAGGACTGATGATTGAGGATTGAAGTTTGAGTATTGAGGATTGAAGATTGAGGATTGAGGATTGAGGATTGAGGTTTGAGGATTGAAGATTGAGGATTTAGGATTGAGGATTGAAGGTTGAGGATGGGGTGTTGAGGATTGAAGAATGAGGATTGAGGAATGAGGACTGAGGATTGAGGGTTGTGGATTGAGGACGAGGACTGAGGGTTGAGTATTGATGTTTGAAGTCTGAGGATTCAGGATTGCGGATTGAGAATTGAGGATTGAGGATTGAGGATTGAAGATCGAGGATTCGGTATTGAGGATTGAAGAATGAGGATTGAGGAGTGAGTACTGAGGATTGAGGATTCCAGATTGAGTATTGAGGATTGAAGATTGAGGACTGAGGATTGAGGATTGAGGATTGACGATTGAGGATTGAGGATTGAGGATTGAGGATTGAGGATTGAAGGTTGAGGATTCCGTATTGAGGATAGATCATTGAGGATTGAGGATTGAGTATTGAGGATTGAGGATTGAGGATTGAAGATTGAATATTGATGATTGAAGATTGAGGATCGAGGATTGAGCGTTGTGGATTGAGGACGAGGCCTGTGGGTTGAGTATTGATGTTTGAGGTCTGAGGATTGAGGAATGAGGATTGAGAATTGACGATTGAGGATTGAGGATTGAAGATTGAGGATTGGGTGTTGAGGATTGAAGAATGAGGATTGAGGATTGAGGATTGAGGATTTAGGGTTGTGGATTGAGGACGAGGACTGAGGGTTGAGTATTGATGTTTGAAGTCCGAGGATTCAGGATTGAGGATCGAGAATTGAGGATTGAGTATTGAGGATTGAAGATTGAGGATTCGGGATTCAGGATTGAAGAATGAGGATTGAGGATTGAGGATTGAGGATTGAAGACTGAGTATTGATGATTGAAAATTGAGGATCGAGGATTGAGCGTTGTGGATTGAGGACGAGGACTGAGGGTTGAGTATTGATGTTTGAGGTCTGAGGATTGAGGAATGAGGATTGAGAATTGAGGGTTGAGGATTGAGGATTGGAGATTGAGGATTTGGTGTTGAGGATTGAAGAATGAGGATTGAGGATTGAGGATTGAGGATTGAGGATTGAAGATTGAGTATTGAGGATTGAAGATTGAGGATTGAGGATTGAGGATTGAGGATTGAGGATTGAGGATTGAGGATTGAGGATTGAGAATTGAGGATTGAGGATTGAGGATTGAAGATTGAGGATTGGGTATTGAGGATTGAAGAATGAGGATTGAGGATTGAGGATTGAGGATTAAGGATTGAGGATTGAAGACTGAGTATTGAGGATTGAAGATTGACGATTGAGGATTGAGGATTGAGGATTGAAGATTGAGGATTGGGTATTGAGGATTGAAGAATGAGGATTGAGGATTGAGGATTGAGGATTGAGGATTGAGGGTTGAAGACTGAGTATTGAGGATTGAAGATTGAGGATTGAGGAGTGAGTATTGAAGATTGCGAATTTGGGACTGAGGATTGAAGATTGAGGATTGAGGATTGAGGTTTGAGGATTGAGGATTGAGGATTGATGATTGAAGATTGAGGATCGAGGATTGAGTGTTGTGGATTGCGGACGAGGACTGAGGGTAGAGTATTGGTGTTTGAGGTCTGAGGATTGAGGATTGAGGATTGAGAATTGAGGATTGAGGATTGAGGATTGAAGATTGAGGATTGGTTGTTGAGGATTGAAGAATGAGGATTGAGGATTGAGGACTGAGGATTGAGGGTTGTGGATTGAGGACGAGGACTGAGGGTTGAGTATTGATGTTTGAAGTCTGAGGATTCAGGATTGAGGATTGAGAATTGAGGATTGAGGATTGCGGATAGAAGATTGAGGATTGGGTATTGCGGATTGAACATTGAGGATTGAAGAATGAGGATTGAGTATTGAGGATTGAGAATTTGGGACTGAGGATTGAAGATTGAGGATTGAGGATTGAAGATTGAGGATTGCGTATTGAGGATAGATCATTGATGATTGAGGATTGAGTATTGAGGATTGAGGATTGAGGATTGAGGACTGAGGATTGAGGATTGAGGATTGAAGGTTCAGTATTGAGGATTGAAGATTGAGAATTGAGGATTGAGGATTCAACATTGAGGACTGAGTGTTGAGGATTGAAGATTGAGGATTGCGTATTGAGGATAGAACATTGAGGATTGAGGATTGAGTATTGAGGATTAATGATTGAGGATTGAAGATTCAATATTGATGATTGAATATTGAGGATCGAGGATTGAGTGTTGTGGATTGAGGACGAGGACTCAGGGTAGAGTATTGATGTTTGAGGTCTGAGGATTGAGGATTGAGGATTGAGAATTGAGGATTGAGGATTGAGGATTGAAGATTGAGGATTGGGTGTTGAGGATTGAAGAATGAGGATTGAGGATTGAGGACTGAGGATTGAGGGTTGTGGATTGAGGACGAGGACTGAGGGTTGAGTATTGATGTTTGAAGTCTGAGGATTCAGGATTGAGGATTGAGAATTGAGGATTGAGGATTGCGGATAGAAGATTGAGGATTGGGTATTGCGGATTGAACATTGAGGATTGAAGAATGAGGATTGAGTATTGAGGATTGAGAATTTGGGACTGAGGATTGAAGATTGAGGATTGAGGATTGAAGATTGAGGATTGCGTATTGAGGATAGATCATTGATGATTGAGGATTGAGTATTGAGGATTGAGGATTGAGGATTGAGGACTGAGGATTGAGGATTGAGGATTGAAGGTTCAGTATTGAGGATTGAAGATTGAGAATTGAGGATTGAGGATTCAACATTGAGGACTGAGTGTTGAGGATTGAAGATTGAGGATTGCGTATTGAGGATAGAACATTGAGGATTGAGGATTGAGTATTGAGGATTAATGATTGAGGATTGAAGATTCAATATTGATGATTGAATATTGAGGATCGAGGATTGAGTGTTGTGGATTGAGGACGAGGACTCAGGGTAGAGTATTGATGTTTGAGGTCTGAGGATTGAGGATTGAGGATTGAGAATTGAGGATTGAGGATTGAGGATTGAAGATTGAGGATTGGGTGTTGAGGATTGAAGAATGAGGATTGAGGATTGCAGATTGAGTATTGAGGATTGAAGATTGAGGACTAAGGATTGAGGATTGAGGATTGACGATTGAGGATTGAGGATTGAGGATTGAGGATTGAGGATTGAAGGTTGAGGATTGCGTATTGAGGATAGAACATTGAGGATTGAGGATTGAGTATTGAGGATTGAGGATTGAGTATTGAAGATTGAATATTGATGATTGAAAATTGAGGATCGAGGATTGAGCGTTGTGGATTGAGGACGAGGACTGAGGGTTGAGTATTGATGTTTGAGGTCTGAGGATTGAGGAATGAGGATTGAGAATTGAGGGTTGAGGATTGAGGATTGGAGATTGAGGATTGGGTGTTGAGGATTGAAGAATGAGGATTGAGGATTGAGGATTGAGGATTGAGGATTGAAGATTGAGTATTGAGGATTGAAGATTGAGGATTGAGGATTGAGGATTGAGGATTGAGGATTGAGGATTGAGGATTGAGGATTGAGAATTGAGGATTGAGGATTGAGGATTGAAGATTGAGGATTGGGTATTGAGGATTGAAGAATGAGGATTGAGGATTGAGGATTGAGGATTAAGGATTGAGGATTGAAGACTGAGTATTGAGGATTGAAGATTGACGATTGAGGATTGAGGATTGAGGATTGAAGATTGAGGATTGGGTATTGAGGATTGAAGAATGAGGATTGAGGATTGAGGATTGAGGATTGAGGATTGAGGGTTGAAGACTGAGTGTTGAGGATTGAAGATTGAGGATTGAGGAGTGAGTATTGAAGATTGAGAATTTGGGACTGAGGATTGAAGATTGAGGATTGAGGATTGAGGTTTGAGGATTGAGGATTGAGGATTGAAGATTGAAGATTGGGGATTGGGTATTGAGGATTGAAGAATGAGGATTGAGTATTGAGGATTGAGGACTGAGGATTGAAGATTGAGTATTGAGGATTGAGGATTTACGACTGAGGATTGAGTACTGAGGATTGAGGATTGAGGATTGAGGATTGAGGATTGAAGATTGTGTATTGAGGATTGAAGACTGAGGATTGAGGATTGAGGATTGAGGATTGAGGATTGAAGATTGAGGATTGAGGATTGAGCATTGAGGATTGAGGATTGAAGATTGTGGATTGGGTATTGAGGATTGAAGAATGAGGATTGAGTATTGAGTATTGAGGATTGAGGATTGAAGATTGAGTATTGAGGATTGAAGATTGTCGATTGAGGATTGAGGATTGAGGATTGAGGATTGAGGATTGAGGATTGAGGATTGAGTATTGAAGATTGAATATTGATGATTGGAGATTGAGTATTGAGTATTGAAGAATGAGGATTGAGGATTGAGGATTGAGGATTGAAGATTGAATATTGATGATTGAAAATTGAGGATCGAGGATTGAGCGTTGTGGATTGAGGACGAGGCCTGAGGGTT
Organism: Calliopsis andreniformis; assembly: GCF_051401765.1. Taxonomy (NCBI): domain Eukaryota; kingdom Metazoa; phylum Arthropoda; class Insecta; order Hymenoptera; family Andrenidae; genus Calliopsis; species Calliopsis andreniformis. The sequence continues at coordinate 3,817,780 of NW_027480459.1, read as the reverse complement.
GAGTATTGATGTTTTAGGTCTGAGGATTGAGGAATGAGTATTGAAGATTGAGGATTTGGGACTGAGGATTGAAGATTGAGGATTGAGGATTGAGGATTGAGGATTGAGAATTGAGGATTGAAGACTGAGGATTGAGGATTGAGGATTGAGGATTGAGGATTGAAGATTGAGGATTGAGGATTGAGGATTGAGGATTGAGGATTGAAGATTGAGGATTGGGTATTGAGGATTGAAGAATGAGGATTGAGTATTGAGTATTGAGGACTGAGGATTGAAGATTGAGTATTGAGGATTGAAGATTGTCGATTGAGGATTGAGGATTGAGGATTGAGGATTGAGGATTGAGGATTGAGGATTGAGTATTGAAGATTGAATATTGATGATTGGAGATTGAGTACTGAGTATTGAAGAATGAGGATTGAGGATTGAGGATTGAGGATTGAGGATTGAGGATTGAAGGTTGAGGATTTCGTATTGAGGATAGAACATTGAGGATTGAGGTTTGAGTATTGAGGATTGAGGATTGAGGATTGAAGATTGAATATTGATGATTGAAAATTGAGGATCGAGGATTGAGCGTTGTGGATTGAGGACGAGGACTGAGGGTTGAGTATTGATGTTTGAGGTCTGAGGATTGAGGAATGAGGATTGAGAATTGAGGGTTGAGGATTGAGGATTGGAGATTGAGGATTGGGTGTTGATGATTGAAGAATGAGGATTGAGGATTGAGGATTGAGGATTGAGGATTGAAGATTGAGTATTGAGGATTGAAGATTGAGGATTGAGGATTGAGGATTGAGGATTGAGGATTGAGGATTGAGGATTGAGGATTGAGAGTTGAGGATTGAGGATTGAGGATTGAAGATTGAGGATTGGGTATTGAGGATTGAAGAATGAGGATTGAGGATTGAGGATTGAGGATTGAGGATTGAGGATTGAAGACTGAGTATTGAGGATTGAAGATTGACGATTGAGGATTGAGGATTGAGGATTGAAGATTGAGGATTGGGTATTGAGGATTGAAGAATGAGGATTGAGGATTGAGGATTGAGGACTGAGGATTGAAGATTGAGTATTGAGGATTGAGGATTTACGACTGAGGATTGAGTACTGAGGATTGAGGATTGAGGATTGAGGATTGAGGATTGAAGATTGTGTATTGAGGATTGAAGACTGAGGATTGAGGATTGAGGATTGAGGATTGAGGATTGAAGATTGAGGATTGAGGATTGAGCATTGAGGATTGAGGATTGAAGATTGTGGATTGGGTATTGAGGATTGAAGAATGAGGATTGAGTATTGAGTATTGAGGATTGAGGATTGAAGATTGAGTATTGAGGATTGAAGATTGTCGATTGAGGATTGAGGATTGAGGATTGAGGATTGAGGATTGAGGATTGAGGATTGAGTATTGAAGATTGAATATTGATGATTGGAGATTGAGTATTGAGTATTGAAGAATGAGGATTGAGGATTGAGGATTGAGGATTGAAGATTGAATATTGATGATTGAAAATTGAGGATCGAGGATTGAGCGTTGTGGATTGAGGACGAGGCCTGAGGGTTGAGTATTGATGTTTTAGGTCTGAGGATTGAGGAATGAGTATTGAAGATTGAGGATTTGGGACTGAGGATTGAAGATTGAGGATTGAGGATTGAGGATTGAGGATTGAGAATTGAGGATTGAAGACTGAGGATTGAGGATTGAGGATTGAGGATTGAGGATTGAAGATTGAGGATTGAGGATTGAGGATTGAGGATTGAGGATTGAAGATTGAGGATTGGGTATTGAGGATTGAAGAATGAGGATTGAGTATTGAGTATTGAGGATTGAGGATTGAAGATTGAGTATTGAGGATTGAAGATTGTCGATTGAGGATTGAGGATTGAGGATTGAGGATTGAGGATTGAGGATTGAGGATTGAGTATTGAAGATTGAATATTGATGATTGGAGATTGAGTACTGAGTATTGAAGAATGAGGATTGAGGATTGAGGATTGAGGATTGAGGATTGAGGATTGAAGGTTGAGGATTTCGTATTGAGGATAGAACATTGAGGATTGAGGTTTGAGTATTGAGGATTGAGGATTGAGGATTGAAGATTGAATATTGATGATTGAAAATTGAGGATCGAGGATTGAGCGTTGTGGATTGAGGACGAGGACTGAGGGTTGAGTATTGATGTTTGAGGTCTGAGGATTGAGGAATGAGGATTGAGAATTGAGGGTTGAGGATTGAGGATTGGAGATTGAGGATTGGGTGTTGATGATTGAAGAATGAGGATTGAGGATTGAGGATTGAGGATTGAGGATTGAAGATTGAGTATTGAGGATTGAAGATTGAGGATTGAGGATTGAGGATTGAGGATTGAGGATTGAGGATTGAGGATTGAGGATTGAGAATTGAGGATTGAGGATTGAGGATTGAAGATTGAGGATTGGGTATTGAGGATTGAAGAATGAGGATTGAGGATTGAGGATTGAGGATTGAGGATTGAGGATTGAAGACTGAGTATTGAGGATTGAAGATTGACGATTGAGGATTGAGGATTGAGGATTGAAGATTGAGGATTGGGTATTGAGGATTGAAGAATGAGGATTGAGGATTGAGGATTGAGGATTGAGGATTGAGGGTTGAAGACTGAGTATTGAGGATTGAAGATTGAGGATTGAGGAGTGAGTATTGAAGATTGAGAATTTGGGACTGAGGATTGAAGATTGAGGATTGAGGATTGAGGTTTGAGGATTGAGGATTGAGGATTGAAGATTGAAGATTGGGGATTGGGTATTGAGGATTGAAGAATGAGGATTGAGTATTGAGGATTGAGGACTGAGGATTGAAGATTGAGTATTGAGGATTGAGGATTGACGACTGAGGATTGAGTACTGAGGATTGAGGATTGAGGATTGAGGATTGAGGATTGAAGATTGAGTATTGAGGATTGAAGACTGAGGATTGAGGATTGAGGATTGAGGATTGAGGATTGAAGATTGAGGATTGAAGATTGAGGATTGAGGATTGAGGATTGAAGATTGAGGATTGGGTATTGAGGATTGAAGAATGAGGATTGAGTATTGAGTATTGAGGATTGAGGATTGAAGATTGAGTATTGAGGATTGAAGATTGTCGATTGAGGATTGAGGATTGAGGATTGAGGATTGAGGATTGAGGATTGAGTATTGAAGATTGAATATTGATGATTGGAGGTTGAGTATTGAGTATTGAAGAATGAGGACTGAGGATTGAGGATTGAGGATTGAAGATTGAATATTGATGATTGAAAATTGAGGATCGAGGATTGATCGTTGTGGATTGAGGACGAGGCCTGAGGGTTGAGTATTGATGCTTGAGGTCTGAGGATTGAGGAATGAGTATTGAAGATTGAGGATTTGGGACTGAGTGTTGAAGATTGAGGATTGAGTATTGAGGATTGAGGATTGAGAATTGAGTATTGAGGATTGAGGATTGAGGATTGAGGATTGAGGATTGAGGATTGAGGATTGGAGATTGAGTATTGAGTATTGAAGATTGAGGATTGAGGATTGAGGATTGAGGATTGAAGATTGAGGATTGCGTATTGAGTATAGAACATTGCGGATTGAGGATTGAGTACTGAGGATTGAGGATTGAGGATTGAAGGTTGAGGATTCGGTATTGAGGATTGAAGAATGAGGATTGAGGAGTGAGTACTGAGGATTGAGGATTGCAGATTGAGTATTGAGGATTAAAGATTGAGGACTGAGGATTGAGGATTGAGGATTGACGATTGAGGATTGAGGATTGAGGATTGAGGATTGAGGATTGAGGATTGAAGGTTGAGGATTCCGTATTGAGGATAGATCATTGATGATTGAGGATTGAGTATTGAGGATTGAGGTTTGAGGATTGAAGATTGAATATTGATGATTGAAGATTGAGGATCGAGGATTGAACGTTGTGGATTGAGGACGAGGCCTGAGGGTTGAGTATTGATGTTTGAGGTCTGAGGATTGAGGAATGAGGATTGAGAATTGAGGATTGAGGATTCAGGATTGAAGATTGAGGATTAGGTATTGAGGATTGAAGAATGAGTATTGAGGATTGAGGATTGCGGATTGAGGATTGAGGATTGAAGACTGAGTATTGAGGATTGAATATTGAGGATTGAGGATTGAAGATTGAGGATTGCGTATTGAGGATAGAACACTGAGGATTGAGGATTGAGTATTGAGGACTGAGGATTGAGGATTGAAGATTGAATATTGATGATTGAAGATTGAGGATCGAGGATTGAGTGTTGTGGACTGAGGACGAGGACTGAGGGTAGAGCATTGATGTTTAAGGTCTGAGGATTGAGGATTGAGGATTGAAGATTGAGGATTGAGGATTGCGGATAGAAGGTTGAGGATTGGGTATTGCGGATTGAACATTGAGGATTGAGGATAGAGGATTGAGGATTGAAGATTGAGGATTGGGTTTTGAGGATTGAAGAATGAGGATTGAGGATTGAGGATTGAGGATTGAGGATTGAAGATTGAGTATTGAGGATTGAAGATTGAGGATTGAGGATTGAAGATTGAAGATTGAGGATTGAGGATTGAGGATTGCGGATAGAAGGTTGAGGATTGGGTATTGCGGATTGAACATTGAGGATTGAGGATTGAGGATTGAGGATTGAGGATTGAGGATTGAGAGTTGAGGATTGAGGATTGAGGATTGAAGATTGAGGATTGGGTATTGAGGATTGAAGAATGAGGATTGAAGATTGAGGATTGAGGATTGAGGATTGAGGATTGAGGATTGAGGATTGAGGATTGCGGATTGAAGATTGAGGATTGGGTATTGCGGATTGAACATTGAGGATTGAGGATTGAGGATTGAGGATTGAGGATTGAGGATTGAGAATTGAGGATTGAGGATTGAGGATTGAAGATTGAGGATTGGGTATTGAGGATTGAAGAATGAGGATTGAGGATTGAGGATTGCGGATTGAGGATTGAGGATTGAAGACTGAGTATTGAGGATTGAAGATTGAGGATTGAGGAGTGAGTGTTGAAGATTGAGGATTTGGGACTGAGGATTGAAGATTGAGGATTGAGGATTGAGGTTTGAGGATTGAGGATTGAGGATTGAAGATTGAAGATTGGGGATTGGGTATTGAGGATTGAAGAATGAGGATTGAGTATTGAGGATTGAGGACTGAGGATTGAAGATTGAGTATTGAGGATTGAGGATTGACGACTGAGGATTGAGTACTGAGGATTGAGGATTGAGGATTGAGGATTGAGGATTGAAGATTGAGTATTGAGGATTGAAGATTGAGGATTGAGGATTGAGGATTGAGGATTGAAGATTGAAGATTGAGGATTGGGTATTGAGGATTGAAGAATGAGGATTGAGTATTGAGTATTGAGGATTGAGGATTGAAGATTGAGTATTGAGGATTGACGATTGTCGATTGAGGATTGAGGATTGAGGATTGAGGATTGAGGATTGAGGATTGAGGATTGAGGATTGAGGGTTGAAGGCTGAGTGTTGAGGATTGAAGATTGAGGATTGAGGAGTGAGTATTGAAGATTGAGAATTTGGGACTGAGGATTGAAGATTGAGGATTGACGATTGAGGTTTGAGGATTGAGGATTGAGGATTGAAGATTGAAGATTGGGGATTGGGTATTGAGGATTGAAGAATGAGGATTGAGTATTGAGGATTGAGGACTGAGGATTGAAGATTGAGTATTGAGGATTGAGGATTGACGACTGAGGATTGAGTACTGAGGATTGAGGATTGAGGATTGAGGATTGAGGATTGAAGATTGAGTATTGAGGATTGAAGACTGAGGATTGAGGATTGAGGATTGAGGATTGAGGATTGAGGATTGAGGATTGAGGATTGAGCATTGAGGATTGAGGATTGAAGATTGTGGATTGGGTATTGAGGATTGAAGAATGAGGATTGAGTATTGAGTATTGAGGATTGAGGATTGAAGATTGAGTATTGAGGATTGAAGATTGTCGATTGAGGATTGAGGATTGAGGATTGAGGATTGAGGATTGAGGATTGAGGATTGAGTATTGAAGATTGAATATTGATGATTGGAGATTGAGTATTGAGTATTGAAGAATGAGGATTGAGGATTGAGGATTGAGGATTGAAGATTGAATATTGATGATTGAAAATTGAGGATCGAGGATTGAGCGTTGTGGATTGAGGACGAGTCCTGAGGGTTGAGTATTGATGTTTGAGGTCTGAGGATTGAGGAATGAGTATTGAAGATTGAGGATTTGGGACTGAGGATTGAAGATTGAGGATTGAGGATTGAGGATTGAGGATTGAGAATTGGGGATTGAAGACTGAGGATTGAGGATTGAGGATTGAGGATTGAGGATTGAAGATTGAGGATTGAGGATTGAGGATTGAGGATTGAGGATTGAAGATTGAGGATTGGGTATTGAGGATTGAAGAATGAGGATTGAGTATTGAGTATTGAGGATTGAGGATTGAAGATTGAGTATTGAGGATTGAAGATTGTCGATTGAGGATTGAGGATTGAGGATTGAGGATTGAGGATTGAGGATTGAGGATTGAGTATTGAAGATTGAATATTGATGATTGGAGATTGAGTACTGAGTATTGAAGAATGAGGATTGAGGATTGAGGATTGAGGATTGAGGATTGAGGATTGAAGGTTGAGGATTTCGTATTGAGGATAGAACATTGAGGATTGAGGTTTGAGTATTGAGGATTGAGGATTGAGGATTGAAGATTGAATATTGATGATTGAAAATTGAGGATCGAGGATTGAGCGTTGTGGATTGAGGACGAGGACTGAGGGTTGAGTATTGATGTTTGAGGTCTGAGGATTGAGGAATGAGGATTGAGAATTGAGGGTTGAGGATTGAGGATTGGAGATTGAGGATTGGGTGTTGATGATTGAAGAATGAGGATTGAGGATTGAGGATTGAGGATTGAGGATTGAAGATTGAGTATTGAGGATTGAAGATTGAGGATTGAGGATTGAGGATTGAAGATTGAGGATTGGGTATTGAGGATTGAAGAATGAGGATTGAGTATTGATTATTGAGGATTGAGTATTGACGATTGAGTATTGAGGATTGAAGGTTGACGGTTGAGGATTGAGGATTGAGGATTGAGGATTGAGGATTGAGGATTGAGGATTGAAGATTGAAGATTGAGTATTGAGTATTGAAGATTGAGGATTGAGGAATGAGGACTGAGGATTGAGGATTGAAGATTGCGTACTGAGGATTGAAGATTAAGATTGAGGATTGAGGATTGAGGATTGAGTATTGAGGATTGAGGATTGAAGATTGAAGATTGAGGATTGGGTATTGAGGATTGAAGAATGAGGATTGAGGATTGAGTATTGAGGACTGCAGATTGAGGACTGAGGATTGAGGATTGAGGATTGACGATTGAGGATTGAGCGTTGTGGATTGAGGACGAGGACTGAGGGTTGAGTATTGATGTTTGAGGTCTGAGGATTGAGGAATGAGGATTGAGAATTGAGGGTTGAGGATTGAGGATTGAAGATTGAGGATTGGGTGTTGAGGAATGAAGAATGAGGATTGGGGATTGAGGATTGAGGATTGAGGATTGAAGATTGAGTATTGAGGATTGAAGATTGAGGAATGAGGATTGAGGATTGAGGATTGAGGATTGAGGATTGAGGATTGAGGATTGCGGATTGAAGATTGAGGATTGGGTATTGCGGTTTGAACATTGAGGATTGAGGATTGAGGATTGAGGATTGAGGATTGAGGATTGAGAATTGAGGATTGAGGATTGAGGATTGAAGATTGAGGATTGGGTATTGAGGATTGAAGAATGAGGATTGAGGATTGAGGATTGCGGATTGAGGATTGAGGATTGAAGACTGAGTATTGAGGATTGAAGATTGAGGATTGAGGAGTGAGTGTTGAAGATTGAGGATTTGGGACGGAGGATTGAAGATTGAGGATTGAGGATTGAGGATTGAGGATTGAGGGTTGAGGATTGAGGATTGAAGATTGAGGATTGGGTATTGAGGATTGAAGAATGAGGATTGAGGATTGAGGATTGAGGATTGAGTATTGAAGATTGAGTATTCAGGATTGAAGGTTGACGATTGAGGATTGAGGATTGAGGATTGAGGATTGAGGATTGATGATTGAGGATTGAAGTTTGAGCATTGAGGATTGAAGATTGAGGATTGAGGATTGAGGATTGAGGTTTGAGGATTGAAGATTGAGGGTTGAGGATTGAGGATTGAGGATTGAAGATTGAAGATTGAGGATTGGGTATTGAGGATTGAAGAATGAGGATTGAGTATTGAGTATTGAGGATTGAGGATTGAAGATTGAGTATTGAGGATTGACGATTGTCGATTGAGGATTGAGGATTGAGGATTGAGGATTGAGGATTGAGGATTGAGGATTGGAGATTGAGTATTGAGTATTGAAGATTGAGGATTGAGGATTGAGGATTGAGGATTGAGGATTGAAGATTGAGGATTGCGTATTGAGGATAGAACATTGAGGATTGAGGATTGAGTATTGAGGATTGAGGATTGAGGATTGAAGGTTGAATATTGATGATTGAAGATTGAGGTTTGAGGATTGAGTGTTGTGGATTGAGGACGGGGACTGAGGGTAGAGTATTGGTGCCTGAGGTCTGAGGATTGAGGATTGAGGATTGAGAATTGAGGATTGAGGGTTGTGGATTGAGGACGAGGACTGAGGGTTGAGTATTGATGTTTGAAGTCTGAGGATTCAGGATTGAGGATTGAGAATAGAGGATTGAGTATTGAGGATTGAAGATTGAGGATTCGGTATTGAGGATTGAAGGATGAGGATTGAGGAGTGAGTACTGAGGATTGAGGATTGCAGATTGAGTATTGAGGATTGAAGATAGAGGACTGAGGATTGAGGATTGAGGATTGACGATTGAGGATTGAAGATTGACGATTGAGGATTGAGGATTGAGGATTGAGGATTGAGAATTGAGGATTGAGGATTGATGATTGAGTATTGAGGATTGAAGATTGAGGATTGAGGATTGAGGATTGAGGATTGCGGATTGAGGATTGAAGATTGAGTACTGAGGATTGAAGATTAAGATTAAGGATTGAGGATTGAGGATTGAGGATTGAGAATTGAGGATTGAGGATGGAGGATTGAAGATCGAGGATTCGGTATTGAGGATTGAAGAATGAGGATTGAGGAGTGAGTACTGAGGATTGAGGATTGCAGATTGAGGATTGAAGATTGAGAATTGAGGATTGAGGGTTGAACATTGAGGACTGAGTGTTGAGGATTGAAGATTGAGGATTGCGTATTGAGGATAGAACATTGAGGATTGAGGATTGAGTATTGAGGATTGATGATTGAGGATTGAAGATTGAATATTGATGATTGAATATTGAGGATCGAGGATTGAGTGTTGTGGATTGAGGACGAGGACTGAGGGTAGAGTATTGATGTTTGAGGTCTGAGGATTGAGGGTTGAGGATTGAGAATTGAGGATTGAGGATTGAGGATTGATGATTGAGGATTGGGTGTTGAGGATTGAAGAATGAGGATTGAGGATTGAGGATTGAGGATTGAGGATTGAGGATTGAGGATTGAAGATTGAGCATTGCGGATAGAAGATTGAGGATTGGGTATTGCGGATTGAACATTGAGGATTGAGGATTGAGGATTGAGGATTGAGGATTGAGGATTGAGGATTGAGAATTGAGGATTGAGGATTCAGGATTGAAGATTGAGGATTAGGTGTTGAGGATTGAAGAATGAGGATTGAGGATTGAGGATTGCGGATTGAGGATTGAGGATTGAAGATTGAATATTGATGATTGAAGATTGAGGATCGAGGATTGAGTGTTGTGGATTGAGGACGAGGACTGAGGGTAGAGCATTGATGTTTAAGGTCTGAGGATTGAGGATTGAGGATTGAAGATTGAGGAATGAGGATTGCGGATAGAAGGTTGAGGATTGGGTATTGCGGATTGAACATTGAGGATTGAGGATTGAGGATTGAGGATTAAAGATTGAGGATTGGGTTTTGAGGATTGAAGAATGAGGATTGAGGATTGAGGATTGAGGATTGAGGATTGAAGATTGAGTATTGAGGATTGAAGATTGAGGATTGGGGATTGAGGATTGAAGATTGAGGATTGAGGATTGAGGATTGCGTATAGAAGGTTGAGGATTGGGTATTGCGGTTTGAACATCGAGGATTGAGGATTGAGGATTGAGGATTGAGGATTGAGGATTGAGAATTGAGGATTGAGGATTGAGGATTGAAGATTGAGGATTGGGTATTGAGGATTGAAGAATGAGGATTGAGGATTGAGGATTGCGGATTGAGGATTGAGGATTGAAGACTGAGTATTGAGGATTGAAGATTGAGGATTGAGGAGTGAGTGTTGAAGATTGAGGATTTGGGACGGAGGATTGAAGATTGAGGATTGAGGATTGAGGATTGAGGATTGAGGATTGAGGATTGAGGATTGAAGATTGAGGATTGGGTATTGAGGATTGAAGAATGAGGATTGAGGAATGAGGATTGAGGATTGAGTATTGAAGATTGAGTATTCAGGATTGAAGGTTGACGATTGAGGATTGAGGATTGAGGATTGAGGATTGAGGATTGATGATTGAGGATTGAAGTTTGAGCATTGAGGATTGAAGATTGAGGATTGAGGATTGAGGATTGAGGTTTGAGGATTGAAGATTGAGGGTTGAGGATTGAGGATTGAGGATTGAAGATTGAAGATTGAGGATTGGGTATTGAGGATTGAAGAATGAGGATTGAGTATTGAGTATTGAGGATTGAGGATTGAAGATTGAGTATTGAGGATTGACGATTGTCGATTGAGGATTGAGGATTGAGGATTGAGGATTGAGGATTGAGGATTGAGGATTGGAGATTGAGTATTGAGTATTGAAGATTGAGGATTGAGGATTGAGGATTGAGGATTGAGGATTGAAGATTGAGGATTGCGTATTGAGGATAGAACATTGAGGATTGAGGATTGAGTATTGAGGATTGAGGATTGAGGATTGAAGGTTGAATATTGATGATTGAAGATTGAGGTTTGAGGATTGAGTGTTGTGGATTGAGGACGGGGACTGAGGGTAGAGTATTGGTGCTTGAGGTCTGAGGATTGAGGATTGAGGATTGAGAATTGAGGATTGAGGGTTGTGGATTGAGGACGAGGACTGAGGGTTGAGTATTGATGTTTGAAGTCTGAGGATTCAGGATTGAGGATTGAGAATAGAGGATTGAGGATTGAGGATTGAAGATTGAGGATTCGGTATTGAGGATTGAAGGATGAGGATTGAGGAGTGAGTACTGAGGACTGAGGATTGCAGATTGAGTATTGAGGATTGAAGATAGAGGACTGAGGATTGAGGATTGAGGATTGACGATTGAGGATTGAAGATTGACGATTGAGGATTGAGGATTGAGGATTGAGGATTGAGGATTGAGGATTGAGGATTGATGATTGAGTATTGAGGATTGAAGATTGAGGATTGAGGATTGAGGATTGCGGATTGAGGATTGAAGATTGAGTACTGAGGATTGAAGATTAAGATTAAGGATTGAGGATTGAGGATTGAGGATTGAGAATTGAGGATTGAGGATTGAGGATTGAAGATCGAGGATTCGGTATTGAGGATTGAAGAATGAGGATTGAGGAGTGAGTACTGAGGATTGAGGATTGCAGATTGAGGATTGAAGATTGAGAATTGAGGATTGAGGGTTGAACATTGAGGACTGAGTGTTGAGGATTGAAGATTGAGGATTGCGTATTGAGGATAGAACATTGAGGATTGAGGATTGAGTATTGAGGATTGATGATTGAGGATTGAAGATTGAATATTGATGATTGAATATTGAGGATCGAGGATTGAGTGTTGTGGATTGAGGACGAGGACTGAGGGTAGAGTATTGATGTTTGAGGTCTGAGGATTGAGGGTTGAGGATTGAGAATTGAGGATTGAGGATTGAGGATTGATGATTGAGGATTGGGTGTTGAGGATTGAAGAATGAGGATTGAGGATTGAGGATTGAGGATTGAGGATTGAGGATTGAAGATTGAGCATTGCGGATAGAAGATTGAGGATTGGGTATTGCGGATTGAACATTGAGGATTGAGGATTGAGGATTGAGGATTGAGGATTGAGGATTGAGGATTGAGAATTGAGGATTGAGGATTCAGGATTGAAGATTGAGGATTAGGTGTTGAGGATTGAAGAATGAGGATTGAGGATTGAGGATTGTGGATTGAGGATTGAGGATTGAAGATTGAGGATTGGGTATTGAGGATTGAAGAATGAGGATTGAGGATTGAGGATTGAGGATTGAGTATTGAAGATTGAGTATTCAGGATTGAAGATTGACGATTGAGTATTGATGATTGAGGATTGAGGATTGAGAATTGATGATTGAGGATTGAAGTTTGAGCGTTGAGGATTGAAGATTGAGGATTGAGGATTGAGGATTGAGGTTTGAGGATTGAAGATTGAGGATTGAGGATTGAGGATTGAGGATTGAGGATTGAAGATTGAGGATTGGGTATTGAGGATTGAAGAATGAGGATTGAGTATTGATTATTGAGGATTGAGTATTGACGATTGAGTATTGAGGATTGAAGGTTGACGGTTGAGGATTGAGGATTGAGGATTGAGGATTGAGGATTGAGGATTGAGGATTGAAGATTGAGTATTGAGTATTGAAGATTGAGGATTGAGGAATGAGGACTGAGGATTGAGGATTGAAGATTGCGTACTGAGGATTGAAGATTAAGATTGAGGATTGAGGATTGAGGATTGAGTATTGAGGATTGAGGATTGAAGATTGAAGATTGAGGATTGGGTATTGAGGATTGAAGAATGAGGATTGAGGATTGAGTATTGAGGACTGCAGATTGAGGACTGAGGATTGAGGATTGAGGATTGACGATTGAGGATTGAGCGTTGTGGATTGAGGACGAGGACTGAGGGTTGAGTATTGATGTTTGAGGTCTGAGGATTGAGGAATGAGGATTGAGAATTGAGGGTTGAGGATTGAGGATTGAAGATTGAGGATTGGGTGTTGAGGAATGAAGAATGAGGATTGGGGATTGAGGATTGAGGATTGAGGATTGAAGATTGAGTATTGAGGATTGAAGATTGAGGAATGAGGATTGAGGATTGAGGATTGAGGATTGAGGATTGAGGATTGCGGATTGAAGATTGAGGATTGGGTATTGCGGTTTGAACATTGAGGATTGAGGATTGAGGTTTGAGGATTGAGGATTGAGGATTGAGGATTGAGAATTGAGGATTGAGGATTGAGGATTGAAGATTGAGGATTGGGTATTGAGGATTGAAGAATGAGGATTGAGGATTTAGGATTGCGGATTGAGGATTGAGGATTGAAGACTGAGTATTGAGGATTGAAGATTGAGGATTGAGGAGTGAGTGTTGAAGATTGAGGATTTGGGACGGAGGATTGAAGATTGAGGATTGAGGATTGAGGATTGAGGATTGAGGATTGAGGATTGAGGATTGAAGATTGAGGATTGGGTATTGAGGATTGAAGAATGAGGATTGAGGATTGAGGATTGAGGATTGAGTATTGAAGATTGAGTATTCAGGATTGAAGGTGGACGATTGAGGATTGAGGATTGAGGATTGAGGATTGAGGATTGATGATTGAGGATTGAAGTTTGAGCATTGAGGATTGAAGATTGAGGATTGAGGATTGAGGATTGAGGTTTGAGGATTGAAGATTGAGGATTGAGGATTGAGGATTGAGGATTGAAGATTGAAGATTGAGGATTGGGTATTGAGGATTGAAGAATGAGGATTGAGTATTGAGTATTGAGGATTGAGGATTGAAGATTGAGTATTGAGGATTGACGATTGTCGATTGAGGATTGAGGATTGAGGATTGAGGATTGAGGATTGAGGATTGAGGATTGGAGATTGAGTATTGAGTATTGAAGATTGAGGATTGAGGATTGAGGATTGAGGATTGAAGATTGAGGATTGCGTATTGAGGATAGAACATTGAGGATTGAGGATTGAGTATTGAGGATTGAGGATTGAGGATTGAAGGCTGAATATTGATGATTGAAGATTGAGGTTTGAGGATTGAGTGTTGTGGATTGAGGACGAGGACTGAGGGTAGAGTATTGGTGCTTGAGGTCTGAGGATTGAGGATTGAGGATTGAGAATTGAGGATTGAGGGTTGTGGATTGAGGACGAGGACTGAGGGTTGAGTATTGATGTTTGAAGTCTGAGGATTCAGGATTGAGGATTGAGAATTGAGGATTGAGGATTGAGGATTGAAGATTGAGGATTCGGTATTGAGGATTGAAGGATGAGGATTGAGGAGTGAGTACTGAGGATTGAGGATTGCATATTGAGTATTGAGGATTGAAGATTGAGGACTGAGGATTGAGGATTGAGGATTGACGATTGAGGATTGAAGATTGACGATTGAGGATTGAGGATTGAGGATTGAGGATTGAGGATTGAGGATTGAGGATTGATGATTGAGTATTGAGGATTGAAGATTGAGGATTGAGGATTGAGGATTGCGGATTGAGGATTGAAGATTGAGTACTGAGGATTGAAGATTAAGATTAAGGATTGAGGATTGAGGATTGAGGATTGAGAATTGAGGATTGAGGATTGAGGATTGAAGATCGAGGATTCGGTATTGAGGATTGAAGAATGAGGATTGAGGAGTGAGTACTGAGGATTGAGGATTGCAGATTGAGGATTGAAGATTGAGAATTGAGGATTGAGGGTTGAACATTGAGGACTGAGTGTTGAGGATTGAAGATTGAGGATTGCGTATTGAGGATAGAACATTGAGGATTGAGGATTGAGTATTGAGGATTGATGATTGAGGATTGAAGATTGAATATTGATGATTGAATATTGAGGATCGAGGATTGAGTGTTGTGGATTGAGGACGAGGACTGAGGGTAGAGTATTGATGTTTGAGGTCTGAGGATTGAGGGTTGAGGATTGAGAATTGAGGATTGAGGATTGAGGATTGATGATTGAGGATTGGGTGTTGAGGATTGAAGAATGAGGATTGAGGATTGAGGATTGAGGATTGAGGATTGAGGATTGAGGATTGAGGATTGCGGATAGAAGATTGAGGATTGGGTATTGCGGATTGAACATTGAGGATTGAGGATTGAGGATTGAGGATTGAGGATTGAGGATTGAGGATTGAGAATTGAGGATTGAGGATTCAGGATTGAAGATTGAGGATTAGGTATTGAGGATTGAAGAATGAGGATTGAGGATTGAGGATTGCGGATTGAGGATTGAGGATTGAAGATTGAATATTAATGATTGAAGATTGAGGATCGAGGATTGAGTGTTGTGGATTGAGGACGAGGACTGAGGGTAGAGCATTGATGTTTAAGGTCTGAGGATTGAGGATTGAGGATTGAAGATTGAGGAATGAGGATTGCGGATAGAAGGTTGAGGATTGGGTATTGCGGATTGAACATTGAGGATTGAGGATTGAGGATTGAGGATTGAAGATTGAGGATTGCGTATTGAGGATAGAACATTGAGGATTGAGGATTGAGTATTGAGGATTGAGGATTGAGGATTGAAGGTTGAATATTGATGATTGAAGATTCAGGTTTGAGGATTGAGTGTTGTGGATTGAGGACGAGGACTGAGGGTAGAGTGTTGGTGTTTGAGGTCTGAGGATTGAGGATTGAGGATTGAGAATTGAGGATTGAGGATAGAGGATTGAAGATTGAGGATTCGGTATTGAGGATTGAAGGATGAGGATTGAGGAGTGAGTACTGAGGATTGAGGATTGCAGATTGAGTATTGAGGATTGAAGATTGAGGACTGAGGATTGAGGATTGAGGATTGACGATTGAGGATTGAAGATTGACGATTGAGGATTGAGGATTGAGGATTGAGGATTGAGGATTGAGGATTGAGGATTGATGATTGAGTATTGAGGATTGAAGATTGAGGATTGAGGATTGAGGATTGCGGATTGAGGATTGAAGGTTGAGTACTGAGGATTGAAGATTAAGATTGAGGATTGAGGATTGAGGATTGAGGATTGAGAATTGAGGATTGAGGATTGAGGATTGAAGATCGAGGATTCGGTATTGAGGATTGAAGAATGAGGATTGAGGAGTGAGTACTGAGGATTGAGGATTGCAGATTGAGGATTGAAGATTGAGAATTGAGGATTGAGGGTTGAACATTGAGGACTGAGTGTTGAGGATTGAAGATTGAGGATTGCGTATTGAGGATAGAACATTGAGGATTGAGGATTGAGTATTGAGGATTGATGATTGAGGATTGAAAATTGAATATTGATGATTGAATATTGAGGATCGAGGATTGAGTGTTGTGGATTGAGGACGAGGACTGAGGGTAGAGCATTGATGTTTGAGGTCTGAGGATTGAGGGTTGAGGATTGAGAATTGAGGATTGAGGATTGAGGATTGATGATTGAGGATTGGGTGTTGAGGATTGAAGAATGAGGATTGAGGATTGAGGATTGAGGATTGAGGATTGAGGATTGAGGATTGAGGATTGCGGATAGAAGATTGAGGATTGGGTATTGCGGATTGAACATTGAGGATTGAGGATTGAGGATTGAGGATTGAGGATTGAGGATTGAGAATTGAGGATTGAGGATTCAGGAATGAAGATTGAGGATTAGGTATTGAGGATTGAAGAATGAGGATTGAGGATTGAGGATTGCGGATTGAGGATTGAGGATTGAAGATTGAATATTGATGATTGAAGATTGAGGATCGAGGATTGAGTGTTGTGGATTGAGGACGAGGACTGAGGGTAGAGCATTGATGTTTAAGGTCTGAGGATTGAGGATTGAGGATTGAAGATTGAGGAATGAGGATTGCGGATAGAAGGTTGAGGATTGGGTATTGCAGATTGAACATTGAGGATTGAGGATTGAGGATTGAGGATTAAAGATTGAGGATTGGGTTTTGAGGATTGAAGAATGAGGATTGAGGATTGAGGATTGAGGATTGAGGATTGAAGATTGAGTATTGAGGATTGAAGATTGAGGATTGGGGATTGAGGATTGAAGATTGAGGATTGAGGATTGAGGATTGCGGATAGAAGGTTGAGGATTGGGTATTGCGGATTGAACATTGAGGATTTAGGATTGAGGATTGAGGATTGAGGATTGAGGATTGAGAATTGAGGATTGAGGATTGAGGATTGAAGATTGAGAATTGGGTATTGAGGATTGGAGAATGAGGATTGAGGATTGAGGATTGCGGATTGAGGATTGAGGATTGAAGACTGAGTATTGAGGATTGAAGATTGAGGATTGCGGAGTGAGTATTGAAGTTTGAGGATTTGGGACTGAGGATTGAAGATTGAGGATTGAGGATTGAGGATTGAGGATTGAGGATTGAGGATTGAGGATTGAAGATTGAGGATTGGGTATTGAGGATTGAAGAATGAGGATTGAGGATTGAGGATTGAGGATTGAGGATTGAGGATTGAGAATTGAGGATTGAGGATTGAGGATAGCGGGTTGAGGGTTGAGGGTTGAAGACTGAGTATTGAGGATTGAAGATTGAGGATTGAGGAGTGAGTATTGAAGTTTGAGGATTTGGGACTGAGGATTGAAGATTGAGGATTGAGGATTGAGGATTGTGGATTGAGGATTGAGGATTGAGGATTGAAGATTGAGGATTGGGTATTGAGGATTGAAGAATGAGGATTGAGGATTGAGGATTGAGGATTGAGTATTGAAGATTGAGTATTCAGGATTGAAGATTGACGATTGAGTATTGATGATTGAGGATTGAGGATTGAGAATTGATGATTGAGGATTGAAGTTTGAGTATTGAGGATTGAAGATTGAGGATTGAGGATTGAGGATTGAGGTTTGAGGATTGAAGATTGAGGATTGAGGATTGAGGATTGAGGATTGAGGATTCAAGATTGAGGATTGGGTATTGAGGATTGAAGAATGAGGATTGAGTATTGAGTATTGAGGATTGAGTATTGACGATTGAGTATTGAGGATTGAAGATTGACGGTTGAGGATTGAGGATTGAGGATTGAGGATTGAGGATTGAGGATTGAGGATCGAGGACTGAAGATTGAGTATTGAGTATTGAAGATTGAGAATTGAGGAATGAGGATTGAGGATTGAGGATTGAAGATTGCGTACTGAGGATTGAAGATTAAGATTGAGGATAGAGGATTGAGGATTGAGTATTGAGGATTGAGGATTGAAGATTGAAGATTGAGGATTGGGTATTGAGGATTGAAGAATGAGGATTGAGGATTGAGGATTGAGGATTGAGGATTGAGTATTGAAGACTGAGTATTGAGGATTGAAGATTGACGATTGAGGATTGAGGATTGAGGATTGAAGTCTGAGGATTCAGGATTGAGGATTGAGAATTGAGGATTGAGGATTGAGGATTGAAGATCGAGGATTCGGTATTGAGGATTGAAGAATGAGGTTTGAGGAGTGAGTACTGAGGATTGAGGATTGCAGATTGAGTATTGAGGATTGAAGATTGAGGACTGAGGATTGAGGATTGAGGATTGAGGATTGACGATTGAGGATTGAGGATTGAGAATTGAGGATTGAGGATTGAAGGTTGAGGATTCCGTATTGAGGATAGATCATTGAGGATTGAGGATTGAGTATTGAGGATTGAGGATTGAGGATTGAAGATTGAATATTGATGATTGAATATTGAGGATCGAGGATTGAGCGTTGTGGATTGAGGACGAGGCCTGAGGGTTGAGTATTGATGTTTGAGGTCTGAGGATTGAGGAATGAGGATTGAGAATTGACGATTGAGGATTGAGGATTGAAGATTGAGGATTGGGTGTTGAGGATTGAAGAATGAGGATTGAGGATTGAGGATTGAGGATTTAGGGTTGTGGATTGAGGACGAGGACTGAGGGTTGAGTATTGATGTTTGAAGTCCGAGGATTCAGGATTGAGGATCGAGAATTGAGGATTGAGTATTGAGTATTGAAGATTGAGGATTGAGGAATGAGGATTGAGGATTGAGGATTGAAGATTGCGTACTGAGGATTGAAGATTAAGACTGAGGATTGAGGATTGAGGATTGAGGATTGAGGATTGAGGATTCAAGATTGAGGATTGCGTATTGAGGATAGAACATTGAGGATTGAGGATTGAGTATTGAGGATTGAGGATTGAGGATTGAAGATTGAATATTGATGATTGAAGATTGAGGATCGAGGATTGAGTGTTGTGGATTGAGGACGAGGACTGATGGTAGAGAATTGATGTTTAAGGTCTGAGGATTGAGGATTGATGATTGAGAATTGAGGATTGAGGATTGAGGATTGAAGATTGAGGATTGGGTGCTGAGGATTGAAGAATGAGGATTGAGGATTGAGGATTGAGTATTGAGGATTGAAGGTTGAGTATTGAGGATTGAATATTGAGGATTCAGGATTGAGGATTGAGGATTGCGGATAGAAGATTGAGGATTGGGTATTGCGGATTGAACATTGAGGATTGAGGGTTGAGGATTGAGGATTGAGGATTGAGGACTGAAGATTGAATTTTGATGATTGAAGATTGAGGATTGAGGATTGATGGTTGTGGATTGAGGACGAGGACTGAGGGTTGACTATTGCTGTTTGAGGTCTGAGGATTGAGGATTGAGGATTGAGAATTGAGGATTGAGAATTGAGGATTGAGGATTGAGGATTGAGGATTGAGGATTGAGAATTGAGGATTGAGGATTGACGATTGAAGATTGAGGATTGGGTATTGAGGATTGAAGAATGAGGATTGAGGATTGAGGATTGCGGATTGAGGATTGAGGATTGAAGACTGAGTATTGAGGATTGAAGATTGAGGATTGAGGAGTGAGTATTGAAGATTGAGGATTTGGGACTGAAGATTGAAGATTGATTATTGAGGATTGAGGATTGAGGATTGAGGATTGAGGATTGAGGATTGAAGATTGAGGATTGGGTATTGAGGATTGAAGAATGAGGATTGAGGATTGAGGATTGAGGATTGAGTATTGAAGATTGAGTATTCAGGATTGAAGATTGACGGTTGAGGATTGAGGATTGAGGATTGAGGTTTGAGGACTGATGATTGAGGATTGAAGTTTGAGTATTGAGGATTGAAGATTGAGGATTGAGGATTGAGGATTGAGGTTTGAGGATTGAAGATTGAGGATTTAGGATTGAGGATTGAAGGTTGAGGATGGGGTGTTGAGGATTGAAGAATGAGGATTGAGGAATGAGGACTGAGGATTGAGGGTTGTGGATTGAGGACGAGGACTGAGGGTTGAGTATTGATGTTTGAAGTCTGAGGATTCAGGATTGCGGATTGAGAATTGAGGATTGAGGATTGAGGATTGAAGATCGAGGATTCGGTATTGAGGATTGAAGAATGAGGATTGAGGAGTGAGTACTGAGGATTGAGGATTGCAGATTGAGTATTGAGGATTGAAGATTGAGGACTGAGGATTGAGGATTGAGGATTGACGATTGAGGATTGAGGATTGAGGATTGAGGATTGAGGATTGAAGGTTGAGGATTCCGTATTGAGGATAGATCATTGAGGATTGAGGATTGAGTATTGAGGATTGAGGATTGAGGATTGAAGATTGAATATTGATGATTGAAGATTGAGGATCGAGGATTGAGCGTTGTGGATTGAGGACGAGGCCTGTGGGTTGAGTATTGATGTTTGAGGTCTGAGGATTGAGGAATGAGGATTGAGAATTGACGATTGAGGATTGAGGATTGAAGATTGAGGATTGGGTGTTGAGGATTGAAGAATGAGGATTGAGGATTGAGGATTGAGGATTTAGGGTTGTGGATTGAGGACGAGGACTGAGGGTTGAGTATTGATGTTTGAAGTCCGAGGATACAGGATTGAGGATCGAGAATTGAGGATTGAGTATTGAGGATTGAAGATTGAGGATTCGGGATTCAGGATTGAAGAATGAGGATTGAGGATTGAGGATTGAGGATTGAAGATTGAATATTGATGATTGAAAATTGAGGATCGAGGATTGAGCGTTGTGGATTGAGGACGGGGACTGAGGGTTGAGTATTGATGTTTGAGGTCTAAAGGATTGAGGAATGAGGATTGAGAATTGAGGGTTGAGGATTGAGGATTGGAGATTGAGGATTGGGTGTTGAGTATTGAAGAATGAGGATTGAGGATTGAGGATTGAGGATTGAGGATTGAGGATTGAAGATTGAATATTGATGATTGAAGATTGAGGATCGAGGATTGAGTGTTGTGGATTGAGGACGAGGACTGAGGGTAGAGTATTGATGTTTAAGGTCTGAGGATTGAGGGTTGAGGATTGAGAATTGAGGATTGAGGATTGAGGATTGAAGATTGAGGATTGGGTATTGAGGATTGAAGAATGAGGATTGAGGATTGAGGATTGAGGATTGAGGATTGAGGATTGAAGTCTGAGTATTGAGGATTGAAGATTGAGGATTGAGGAGTGAGTATTGAAGGTTGAGGAATTGGGACTGAGGATTGAAGATTGAGGATTGAGGATTGAGGATTGAGGATTGAGGATTGACGATTGAGGATTGAAGATTAAGGATTGGGTATTGAGGATTGAAGAATGAGGATTGAGGATTGAGGATTGAGGATTGAGTATTGAAGATTGAGTATTCAGGATTGAAGATTGACGATTGAGGATTGAGGATTGAAGATTGAGGATTCGGTATTGTGGATTGAAGAATGAGGATTGAGGAGTGAGGACTGAGGATTCGGGATTGCAGATTGAGTATTGAGGATTGAAGATTGAGGACTGAGGATTGAGGATTGAGGATTGACGAATGAGGATTGAGGATTGAGGATTGAGGATTGAGGATTGAAGGTTGAGGATTCCGTATTGAAGATAGAACATTGAGGATTGGGGATTGAGTATTGAGGATTGAGGATTGAGGTATGAAGATTGAATATTGATGATTGAAGATTGAGGATCGAGGATTGAGCGTTGTGGATTGAGTATTGACGATTGAGTATTGAGGATTGAAGATTGACGGATGAGGATTGAGGATTGAGGATTGAGGATTGAGGATTGAGGATTGAGGATTGAAGATTGAGTATTGAGTATTGAATATTGAGGATTGAGGAATGAGGATTGAGGATTGAGGATTGAAGATTGCGTACTGAGGATTGAAGATTAAGATTGAGGATTGAGGATTGAGGATTGAGGATTGAGGATTGAAGATTGAGTATTGAGGATTGAAGATTGAGGATTGGGTGTTGAGGATTGAAGAATGAGGATTGAGGATTGAGGATTGTGGATTGAGGATTGAGGATTGAAGACAGAGCATTGAGGATTGAAGATTGAGGATTGAGGAGTGAGTATTGAAGATTGAGGATTTGGGACTGAGGATTGAAGATTGAGGATTGAGGATTGAGGATTGAGGATTGAGGATTGAGGATTGAAGATTGAGTATTGAGTATTGAATATTGAGGATTGAGGAATGAGGATTGAGGATTGAGGATTGAAGATTGCGTACTGAGGATTGAAGATTAAGATTGAGGATTGAGGATTGAGGATTGAGGATTGAAGATTGAGTATTGAGGATTGAAGATTGAGGATTGGGTGTTGAGGATTGAAGAATGAGGATTGAGGATTGAGGATTGTGGATTGAGGATTGAGGATTGAAGACAGAGCATTGAGGATTGAAGATTGAGGATTGAGGAGTGAGTATTGAAGATTGAGGATTTGGGACTGAGGATTGAAGATTGAGGATTGAGGATTGAAGATTGAGGATTGGGTATTGAGGATTGAAGAATGAGGATTGAGGATTGAGGATTGAGGATTGAGTATTGAAGATTGAGTATTCAGGATTGAAGATTGACGATTGAGTATTGATGATTGAGGATTGATGATTGAGGATTGAAGTTTGAGTATTGAGGATTGAAGATTGATGATTGAGGATTGAGGATTGAGGTTTGAGGATTGAAGATTGAGGATTGAGGATTGAGGACTGAGGATTGAGGATTGAAGATTGAGGATTGGGTATTGAGGATTGAAGAGTGAGGATTGAGTATTGAGTATTGAGGATTGAGTATTGACGATAGAGTATTGAGGATTGAAGATTGACGATTGAGGATTGAGGATTGAGGATTGAGGATTGAGGATTGAGGATGGAGGATTGAAGATTGAGTATTGAGTATTGAAGATTGAGGATTGAGGAATGAGGATTGAGGATTGAGGATTGAAGATTGCGTACTGAGGATTGAAGATTAAGATTGAGGATTGAGGATTGAGGATTGAGGATTGAGGATTGAGGATTCAAGATTGAGGATTGCGTATTGAGGATAGAACATTGAGGATTGAGGATTGAGTATTGAGGATTGAGGATTGAGGATTGAAGATTGAATATTGATGATTGAAGATTGAGTATTCAGGATTGAAGATTGACGATTGAGGATTGAGGATTGAGGATTGAGGATTGAGGTTTGAGGATTGATGATTGAGGATTGAAGTTTGAGTATTGAGGATTGAAGATTGTGGATTGAGGATTGAGGATTGAGTATTGAGGATTGAAGGTTGAGTATTGAGGATTGAAGATTGAGGATTGAGGATTGAGGATTGAGGATTGAGGATTGAGGATAGCGGATAGATGATTGAGGATTGGGTATTGCGGATTGAACATTGAGGATTGAGGGTTGAGGATTGAGGATTGAGGATTGAGGACTGAAGATTGAATATTGATGATTGAAGATTGAGGATTGAGGATTGATGGTTGTGGATTGAGGACGAGGACTGAGGGTTGACTATTGCTGTTTGAGGTCTGAGGATTGAGGATTGAGGATTGAGAATTGAGGATTCAGGATTGAGGATTGAGGATTGAGGATTGAGGATTGAGGATTGAGAATTGAGGATTGAGGTTTGAGGATTGAAGATTGAGGATTGGGTATTGAGGATTGAAGAATGAGGATTGAGGATTGAGGATTGAGGATTGAGGATTGAGGATTGAGGATTGAAGATTGAGGATTGGGTATTGAGTATTGAAGAATGAGGATTGAGGATTGAGGATTGAGGATTGAGTATTGAAGATTGAGTATTCAGGATTGAAGATTGACGATTGAGGATTGAGGATTGAGGATTGAGGATTGAGGATTGAGGATTGATGATTGAGGATTGAAGTTTGAGTATTGAGGATTGAAGATTGAGGATTGAGGATTGAGGATTGAGGTTTGAGGATTGAAGATTGAGGATTGAGGATTGAGGATTGAGGATTGAGGATTGAAGATTGAGGATTGGGTATTGAGGATTGAAGAATGAGGATTCAGTATTGAGTATTGAGGATTGAGTATTGACGATTGAGTATTGAGGATTGAAGATTGACGATTGGGGATTGAGGACTGAGGATTGAGGATTGAGGATTGAGGATTGAGGATTCAAGATTGAGTATTGAGTATTGAAGATTGAGGATTGAGGAATGAGGATTGAGGATTGAGGATTGAAGATTGCGTACTGAGGATTGAAGATTAAGATTGAAGATTGAGGATTGAGGATTGAGGATTGAGAATTGAGGATTGAAGATTGAGGATTGCGTATTGAGGATAGAACATTGAGGATTGAGGATTGAGGATTGAGGTTTGAGGATTGAAGATTGAGGATTGAGGATTGAGGATTGAGGATTGAGGATTGAAGATTGAGGATTGGGTATTGAGGGTTGAAGAATGAGGATTGAGTATTGAGGATTGAGGATTGAGGATTGAAGATTGAATATTGATGATTGAAGATTGAGGATCGAGGATTGAGTGTTGTGGATTGAGGACGAGGACTGAGTGTAGAGTATTGATGTTTAAGGTCTGAGGATTGAGGATTGAGGATTGAGAATTGAGGATTGAGGATTGAGGATTGAGAATTGAGGATTGAGGTTTGAGGATTGAAGATTGAGGATTGGGTATTGAGGATTGAAGACTGAGTGTTGAGGGTTGAGTAATGAGAATTGATGTTTGTGGATAGAGATTTGAAGATTGCAGATTGAGTATTGAGTATTGAAAACTGTGAATTGATGATATTCTCTTGAGGATTGAGGATTGACAACAGATTGTTGAGGACTGAGGGCTGAAGGTTGAGGATTCAGGATTGAGGATTCAGGATTGTGGTTTGACGACCGAGGATTGAGGATTGAGGATTGAGGATTGAGAATTGAAGATTGAGAATTGAGTATTGGGGGTTGTGGATTGAGGACGAGGACTGACGGTTGAGTATTGAGTATTGAGGATTGAGGATTGAAGATTGAGTATTGAGGATTGAATATTGACAATTGAGGATTGAGGATTGAGGATTGAGGATTGAGGATTGAGGATTGAGGATTGAGGATTGAAGACTGAGTATTGAGGATTGAAGATTGAGGATTGGGTATTGAGGATTGAAGAATGAGGATTGAGGATTGAGGATTGAGGTTTGAGGATTGAAGATTGAATATTGATGATTGAAGATTGAGGATCGAGGATTGAGCGTTGTGGATTGAGCACGAGGACTGAGGGTTGAGTATTGATGTTTGAGGTCTGAGGATTGAGGATTGAGGATTGAGAATTGAGGATTGAGGATTGAGGATTGAGGATTGAGGATTGAGGATTGAGGATTGAGAATTGAGGATTGAGGTTTGAGGATTGAAGATTGAGGATTGGGTATTGAGGATTGAAGAATGAGGATTGAGGATTGAGGATTGAGGATTGAGGATTGAGGATTGAGGATTGAAGATTGAGGATTGGGTATTGAGTATTGAAGAATGAGGATTGAGGATTGAGGATTGAGGATTGAGTATTGAAGATTGAGTATTCAGGATTGAAGATTGACGATTGAGGATTGAGGATTGAGGATTGAGGATTGAGGATTGAGGATTGATGATTGAGGATTGAAGTTTGAGTATTGAGGATTGAAGATTGAGGATTGAGGATTGAGGATTGAGGTTTGAGGATTGAAGATTGAGGATTGAGGATTGAGGATTGAGGATTGAGGATTGAAGATTGAGGATTGGGTATTGAGGATTGAAGAATGAGGATTCAGTATTGAGTATTGAGGATTGAGTATTGACGATTGAGTATTGAGGATTGAAGATTGACGATTGGGGATTGAGGACTGAGGATTGAGGATTGAGGATTGAGGATTGAGGATTCAAGATTGAGTATTGAGTATTGAAGATTGAGGATTGAGGAATGAGGATTGAGGATTGAGGATTGAAGATTGCGTACTGAGGATTGAAGATTAAGATTGAAGATTGAGGATTGAGGATTGAGGATTGAGAATTGAGGATTGAAGATTGAGGATTGCGTATTGAGGATAGAACATTGAGGATTGAGGATTGAGGATTGAGGTTTGAGGATTGAAGATTGAGGATTGAGGATTGAGGATTGAGGATTGAGGATTGAAGATTGAGGATTGGGTATTGAGGGTTGAAGAATGAGGATTGAGTATTGAGGATTGAGGATTGAGGATTGAAGATTGAATATTGATGATTGAAGATTGAGGATCGAGGATTGAGTGTTGTGGATTGAGGACGAGGACTGAGTGTAGAGTATTGATGTTTAAGGTCTGAGGATTGAGGATTGAGGATTGAGAATTGAGGATTGAGGAGTGAGGATTGAAGATTGAGGATTGGGTGTTGAGGATTGAGGAATGAGCACTGAGGATTGAGGATTGAGTATTGAGGATTGAAGATTGAGTGTTGAGGATTGAAGATTGAGGATTGAGGACTGAGGATTGAGGATTGAGGATTGAGGATTGCGGATAGAAGATTGAGGATTGGGAATTGCGGATTGAACATTGAGGATTGAGGGTTGAGGATTGAGGATTGAGGATTGAGGACTGAAGATTGAATATTGATGATTGAAGATTGAGGATTGAGGATTGATGGTTGTGGATTGAGGACGAGGACTGAGGGTTGACTATTGCTGTTTGAGGTCTGAGGATTGAGGATTGAGGATTGAGAATTGAGGATTGAGGATTGAGGATTGAAGAATGAGGATTGGGTATTGCGGATTGAAGAATGAGGATTGAGGATTGAGGACTGAGGATTGAGGATTGAAGACTGAGTGTTGAGGGTTGAGTGATGAGAATTGATGTTTGTGGATAGAGATTTGAAGATTGCAGATTGAGTATTGAGTATTGAAAACTGTGAATTGATGATATTCTCTTGAGGATTGAGGATTGACAACAGATTGTTGAGGACTGATGGCTGAAGGTTGAGGATTCAGGATTGAGGATTCAGGATTGTGGTTTGACGACCGAGGATTGAGGATTGAGGATTGAGGATTGAGAATTGAAGATTGAGAATTGAGTATTGGGGGTTGTGGATTGAGGACGAGGACTGACGGTTGAGTATTGAGTATTGAGGATTGAGGATTGAAGATTGAGTATTGAGGATTGAATATTGACAATTGAGGATTGAGGATTGAGGATTGAGGATTGAGGATTGAGGATTGAGGATTGAGGATTGAAGACTGAGTATTGAGGATTGAAGATTGAGGATTGGGTATTGAGGATTGAAGAATGAGGATTGAGGATTGAGGATTGAGGTTTGAGGATTGAAGATTGAATATTGATGATTGAAGATTGAGGATCGAGGATTGAGCGTTGTGGATTGAGCACGAGGACTGAGGGTTGAGTATTGATGTTTGAGGTCTGAGGATTGAGGAATGAGGATTGAGAATTGAGGTTTGAGGATTGAGGATTGAAGATTGAGGATTGGGTGTTGAGGATTGAAGAATGAGGATTGAGGATTGAGGATTGAGTATTGAGGATTGAAGATTGAGTATTGAGGATTGAAGATTGAGGATTGAGGATTGAGGATTGAGGATTGAGGATTGAGGATTGAGGATTGCGGATAGAAGGTTGAGGATTGGGTATTGCGGATTGAACATTGATGATTGAGGATTGAGGATTGAGGATTGAGGATTGAGGATTGAGAATTGAGGATTGAGGATTGAGGATCGAAGATTGAGGATTGGGTATTGAGGATTGAAGAATGAGGATTGAGGATTGAGGATTGCGGATTGAGGATTGAGGATTGAAGACAGATTATTGAGGATTGAAGATTGAGGATTGAGGAGTGAGTATTGACGATTGAGGATTTGGGACTGAGGATTGAAGATTGAGGATTGAGGATTGAGGATTGAGGATTGAGGATTGAGGATTGAGGATTGAAGATTGAGGATTGGGTATTGAGGATTGAAGAATGAGGTTTGAGGATTGAGGATTGAGGATTGAGTATTGAAGATTGAGTATTCAGGATTGAAGATTGACGATTGAGTATTGATGATTGAGGATTGAGGATTGAGGATTGATGATTGAGGATTGAAGTTTGAGTATTGAGGATTGAAGATTGAGTATTGAGGATTGAGGATTGAGGTTTGAGGATTGAGGATTGGGTGTTGAGGATTGAAGGATGAGGATTGAGGATTGAGTATTGAGGATTGAGGATTGAGGATTGAGGATTGAAGATTGAATATTGATGATTGAAGATTGAGGATCGAGGATTGAGTGTTGTGGATTGAGGACGAGGACTGATGGTAGAGTATTGATGTTTAAGGTCTGAGGATTGAGGATTGAGGATTGAGAATTGAGGTTTGAGGATTGAGGATTGAAGATTGAGGATTGGGTGTTGAGGATTGAAGGATGAGGATTGAGGATTGAGTATTGAGGATTGAGGATTGAGGATTGAGGATTGAAGATTGAATATTGATGATTGAAGATTGAGGATCGAGGATTGAGTGTTGTGGATTGAGGACGAGGACTGATGGTAGAGTATTGATGTTTAAGGTCTGAGGATTGAGGATTGAGGATTGAGAATTGAGGATTGGGGATTGAGGATTGAAGATTGAGGATTCGGTATTGAGGATTGAAGAATGAGGATTGAGGAGTGAGGACTGAGGATTGAGGATTGCAGATTGAGTATTGAGGATTGAAGGTTGAGGATTGAGGATTGAGGATTGAGGATTTAGGATTGAGGATTGAAGATTGAGGATTGGGGATTGAGGATTGACGATTGAGGATTGAGCATTGAGGATTGAGAATTGAGGATTGAGGATTGAGGATTGAGGATTGAGGATGGAGGATTGAAGGTTGAGTATTGAGGTTTGAAGATTGAGCATCGAGGATTGAGGATTGAGGATTGAGGATTGAAGATTGTGGATTGGGGACTGAGTGTTGAGGGTTGAATGATGAGAATTGATGTTTGTGGATAGAGATTTGAAGATTGCAGATTGAGTATTGAGTATTGAAAACGGTGAATTGATGATACTCTATTGAGGATTGAGAATTGACAACTGATTGTTGAGGACTGTGGTCTGAAGACTGAGGATTCAGGATTGAGGATTCAGGTTTGAGGTTTGAGGACTGAGGATTGAGGATTGAGGATTGAGGATTGAGGATTGAGGATTGAGGGTTGAGGATTGAGGATGGAAGACTGAGGATTGGGTATTGAGGATTGAACATTGAGGATTGAGGGTTGAGGATTGAGGATTGGGGATTGAGGATTGAAGATTGAATATTAATGATTGAAGATTGAGGATTGGGGATTGAGGGTTGTGAATTGAGGACGAGGACTGAGGGTTGAGTATTGATGTTTGAAGCCTGAGGATTGAGGATTGAGGATTGAAGATTGAGGATTCGGTATTGAGGATTGAAGAATGAGGAATGAGGAGTGAGGACTGAGGATTGAGGATTGCAGATTGAGTATTGACGATTGAAGGTGGAGGATTGAGGATTGAGGATTGAGGATTGAGGATTGATGATTGAGGATTGAAGATTGAGTATTGAGGATTGAAGATTGAGGATTGAGGATTAAAGATTGAGGATTGAGGATTGAAGATTGAGGATTGGGGATTGAGGGTTGACGATTGAGGTTTGAGCATTGAGGATTGAGAATTGAGGATTGAGGATTGAAGATTGAGTATTGAGGATTGAAGATTGAGGATTGAGGATTGAGGATTGAAGATTGAGGACTGAGTATTGAGGGTTGAGTAATGAGAATTGATGTTTGTGGATTGAGATTTGAAGATTGAAGAATGGGGATTGAGTATTGAAAACTGTGAATTGAGGATATTCTATTGAGGATTGAGGATTGACAATTGATTTTTGAGGACTGAGGGCTGAAGATTGAGGATTCAGGATTGTGGACTCGGGATTGAGGCTTGAGGACTCAGGATTGAGGGTTGAGGATTGAGGATTGAGCATTGACGTTTGAGGATTGAGGGTTGAGGATGGAGGATTGAGGAGAGAGGTCTGAGTGTTGAGGATTGAGTGTTGAGATTTCATGTTTGTGGATTGAGATTTGATTATTGAGTAATGTGGATTGAGTACTGGACCATGAGAATTCAGGATATTCTATTGAGTATTGAGAATTGAGGATTGTGTATTGCGGATTGAACATTGAGGATTGAGGGTTGAGGATTGAGGATTGAGGATTGAGGACTGAAGATTGAATATTGATGATTGAAGATTGAGGATTGAGGATTGATGGTTGTGGATTGAGGACGAGGACTGAGGGTTGACTATTGCTGTTTGAGGTCTGAGGATTGAGGATTGAGGATTGAGAATTGATGATTGAGGAATGAGGATTGAGGATTGAGGATTGAGGATTGAGGATTGAGAATTGAGGGTTGAGGATTGAGGATTGAAGATTGAGGATTGGGTGTTGAGGATTGAAGAATGAGGATTGAGGATTGACGATTGAGGATTGAGGATTGAAGATTGTGTATTGAGGATTGAAGGTTGAGGATTGAGGATTGAGGATTGATGATTGAGGATTGAGGATTGAGGATTGCGGATAGAAGATTGAGGATTGGGTATTGCGGATTGAACATTGCGGATTGAGGATTGAGGATTGAGAATTGAGGATTGAGGATTGAGGATTGAAGATTGAGGATTGGGTATTGAGGATTGAAGAATGAGGATTGAGGATTGAGGACTGCGGATTGAGGATTGAGGATTGAAGACTGAGTATTGAGGATTGAAGATTGAGGATTGAGGAGTGAGTATTGAAGATTGAGGATTTGGGGCTGAGGATTGAAGATTGAGGATTGAGGATTGAGGATTGAGGATTGAGGATTGAGGATTGAGGACTGAAGATTGAGGATTGGGTATAGAGGATTGAAGAATGAGGATTGAGGATTGAGGATTGAGGATTGAGTATTGAAGCTTGAGTATTCAGGATTGAAGATTGACGATTGAGGATTGAGGATTGAGGATTGAGGATTGAGGTTTGAGGATTGATGATTGAGGATTGAAGTTTGAGTATTGAGGATTGAAGATTGTGGATTGAGGATTGAGGATTGAGTACTGAGGATTGAAGGTTGAGTATTGAGGATTGAAGATTGAGGATTGAGGATTGAGGATTGAGGATTGAGGATTGAGGATTGAGGATTGCGGATAGAAGATTGAGGATTGGGTATTGCGGATTGAACATTGAGGATTGAGGGTTGAGGATTGAGGATTGAGGATTGAGGACTGAAGATTGAATATTGATGATTGAAGATTGAGGATTGAGGATTGATGGTTGTGGATTGAGGACGAGGACTGAGGGTTGACTATTGCTGTTTGAGGTCTGAGGATTGAGGATTGAGGATTGAGAATTGAGGATTGAGGATTGAGGATTGAGGATTGAAGATTGAGGATTGAGGAGTGAGTATTGAAGATTGAGAATTTGGGACTGAGGATTGAAGATTGAGGATTGAGGATTGAGGTTTGAGGATTGAGGATTGAGGATTGAAGATTGAAGATTGGGGATTGGGTATTGAGGATTGAAGAATGAGGATTGAGTATTGAGGATTGAGGACTGAGGATTGAAGATTGAGTATTGAGGATTGAGGATTGACGACTGAGGATTGAGTACTGAGGATTGAGGATTGAGGATTGAGGATTGAGGATTGAAGATTGAGTATTGAGGATTGAAGACTGAGGATTGAGGATTGAGGATTGAGGATTGAGGATTGAAGATTGAGGATTGAAGATTGAGGATTGAGGATTGAGGATTGAAGATTGAGGATTGGGTATTGAGGATTGAAGAATGAGGATTGAGTATTGAGTATTGAGGATTGAGGATTGAAGATTGAGTATTGAGGATTGAAGATTGTCGATTGAGGATTGAGGATTGAGGATTGAGGATTGAGGATTGAGGATTGAGTATTGAAGATTGAATATTGATGATTGGAGGTTGAGTATTGAGTATTGAAGAATGAGGACTGAGGATTGAGGATTGAGGATTGAAGATTGAATATTGATGATTGAAAATTGAGGATCGAGGATTGATCGTTGTGGATTGAGGACGAGGCCTGAGGGTTGAGTATTGATGCTTGAGGTCTGAGGATTGAGGAATGAGTATTGAAGATTGAGGATTTGGGACTGAGTGTTGAAGATTGAGGATTGAGTATTGAGGATTGAGGATTGAGAATTGAGTATTGAGGATTGAGGATTGAGGATTGAGGATTGAGGATTGAGGATTGAGGATTGGAGATTGAGTATTGAGTATTGAAGATTGAGGATTGAGGATTGAGGATTGAGGATTGAAGATTGAGGATTGCGTATTGAGTATAGAACATTGCGGATTGAGGATTGAGTACTGAGGATTGAGGATTGAGGATTGAAGGTTGAGGATTCGGTATTGAGGATTGAAGAATGAGGATTGAGGAGTGAGTACTGAGGATTGAGGATTGCAGATTGAGTATTGAGGATTAAAGATTGAGGACTGAGGATTGAGGATTGAGGATTGACGATTGAGGATTGAGGATTGAGGATTGAGGATTGAGGATTGAGGATTGAAGGTTGAGGATTCCGTATTGAGGATAGATCATTGATGATTGAGGATTGAGTATAGAGGATCGAGGTTTGAGGATTGAAGATTGAATATTGATGATTGAAGATTGAGGATCGAGGATTGAACGTTGTGGATTGAGGACGAGGCCTGAGGGTTGAGTATTGATGTTTGAGGTCTGAGGATTGAGGAATGAGGATTGAGAATTGAGGATTGAGGATTCAGGATTGAAGATTGAGGATTAGGTATTGAGGATTGAAGAATGAGTATTGAGGATTGAGGATTGCGGATTGAGGATTGAGGATTGAAGACTGAGTATTGAGGATTGAATATTGAGGATTGAGGATTGAAGATTGAGGATTGCGTATTGAGGATAGAACACTGAGGATTGAGGATTGAGTATTGAGGACTGAGGATTGAGGATTGAAGATTGAATATTGATGATTGAAGATTGAGGATCGAGGATTGAGTGTTGTGGACTGAGGACGAGGACTGAGGGTAGAGCATTGATGTTTAAGGTCTGAGGATTGAGGATTGAGGATTGAAGATTGAGGATTGAGGATTGCGGATAGAAGGTTGAGGATTGGGTATTGCGGATTGAACATTGAGGATTGAGGATAGAGGATTGAGGATTGAAGATTGAGGATTGGGTTTTGAGGATTGAAGAATGAGGATTGAGGATTGAGGATTGAGGATTGAGGATTGAAGATTGAGTATTGAGGATTGAAGATTGAGGATTGAGGATTGAAGATTGAAGATTGAGGATTGAGGATTGAGAATTGCGGATAGAAGGTTGAGGATTGGGTATTGCGGATTGAACATTGAGGATTGAGGATTGAGGATTGAGGATTGAGGATTGAGGATTGAGAGTTGAGGATTGAGGATTGAGGATTGAAGATTGAGGATTGGGTATTGAGGATTGAAGAATGAGGATTGAAGATTGAGGATTGAGGATTGAGGATTGAGGATTGAGGATTGAGGATTGAGGATTGCGGATTGAAGATTGAGGATTGGGTATTGCGGATTGAACATTGAGGATTGAGGATTGAGGATTGAGGATTGAGGATTGAGGATTGAGAATTGAGGATTGAGGATTGAGGATTGAAGATTGAGGATTGGGTATTGAGGATTGAAGAATGAGGATTGAGGATTGAGGATTGCGGATTGAGGATTGAGGATTTAAGACTGAGTATTGAGGATTGAAGATTGAGGATTGAGGAGTGAGTGTTGAAGATTGAGGATTTGGGACTGAGGATTGAAGATTGAGGATTGAGGATTGAGGTTTGAGGATTGAGGATTGAGGATTGAAGATTGAAGATTGGGGATTGGGTATTGAGGATTGAAGAATGAGGATTGAGTATTGAGGATTGAGGACTGAGGATTGAAGATTGAGTATTGAGGATTGAGGATTGACGACTGAGGATTGAGTACTGAGGATTGAGGATTGAGGATTGAGGATTGAGGATTGAAGATTGAGTATTGAGGATTGAAGATTGAGGATTGAGGATTGAGGATTGAGGATTGAAGATTGAAGATTGAGGATTGGGTATTGAGGATTGAAGAATGAGGATTGAGTATTGAGTATTGAGGATTGAGGATTGAAGATTGAGTATTGAGGATTGACGATTGTCGATTGAGGATTGAGGATTGAGGATTGAGGATTGAGGATTGAGGATTGAGGATTGAGGGTTGAAGACTGAGTGTTGAGGATTGAAGATTGAGGATTGAGGAGTGAGTATTGAAGATTGAGAATTTGGGACTGAGGATTGAAGATTGAGGATTGACGATTGAGGTTTGAGGATTGAGGATTGAGGATTGAAGATTGAAGATTGGGGATTGGGTATTGAGGATTGAAGAATGAGGATTGAGTATTGAGGATTGAGGACTGAGGATTGAAGATTGAGTATTGAGGATTGAGGATTGACGACTGAGGATTGAGTACTGAGGATTGAGGATTGAGGATTGAGGATTGAGGATTGAAGATTGAGCATTGAGGATTGAAGACTGAGGATTGAGGATTGAGGATTGAGGATTGAGGATTGAAGATTGAGGATTGAGGATTGAGCATTGAGGATTGAGGATTGAAGATTGTGGATTGGGTATTGAGGATTGAAGAATGAGGATTGAGTATTGAGTATTGAGGATTGAGGATTGAAGATTGAGTATTGAGGATTGAAGATTGTCGATTGAGGATTGAGGATTGAGGATTGAGGATTGAGGATTGAGGATTGAGGATTGAGTATTGAAGATTGAATATTGATGATTGGAGATTGAGTATTGAGTATTGAAGAATGAGGATTGAGGATTGAGGATTGAGGATTGAAGATTGAATATTGATGATTGAAAATTGAGGATCGAGGATTGAGCGTTGTGGATTGAGGACGAGTCCTGAGGGTTGAGTATTGATGTTTGAGGTCTGAGGATTGAGGAATGAGTATTGAAGATTGAGGATTTGGGACTGAGGATTGAAGATTGAGGATTGAGGATTGAGGATTGAGGATTGAGAATTGAGGATTGAAGACTGAGGATTGAGGATTGAGGATTGAGGATTGAGGATTGAAGATTGAGGATTGAGGATTGAGGATTGAGGATTGAGGATTGAAGATTGAGGATTGGGTATTGAGGATTGAAGAATGAGGATTGAGTATTGAGTATTGAGGATTGAGGATTGAAGATTGAGTATTGAGGATTGAAGATTGTCGATTGAGGATTGAGGATTGAGGATTGAGGATTGAGGATTGAGGATTGAGGATTGAGTATTGAAGATTGAATATTGATGATTGGAGATTGAGTACTGAGTATTGAAGAATGAGGATTGAGGATTGAGGATTGAGGATTGAGGATTGAGGATTGAAGGTTGAGGATTTCGTATTGAGGATAGAACATTGAGGATTGAGGTTTGAGTATTGAGGATTGAGGATTGAGGATTGAAGATTGAATATTGATGATTGAAAATTGAGGATCGAGGATTGAGCGTTGTGGATTGAGGACGAGGACTGAGGGTTGAGTATTGATGTTTGAGGTCTGAGGATTGAGGAATGAGGATTGAGAATTGAGGGTTGAGGATTGAGGATTGGAGATTGAGGATTGGGTGTTGATGATTGAAGAATGAGGATTGAGGATTGAGGATTGAGGATTGAGGATTGAAGATTGAGTATTGAGGATTGAAGATTGAGGATTGAGGATTGAGGATTGAAGATTGAGGATTGGGTATTGAGGATTGAAGAATGAGGATTGAGTATTGATTATTGAGGATTGAGTATTGACGATTGAGTATTGAGGATTGAAGGTTGACGGTTGAGGATTGAGGATTGAGGATTGAGGATTGAGGATTGAGGATTGAGGATTGAAGATTGAGTATTGAGTATTGAAGATTGAGGATTGAGGAATGAGGACTGAGGATTGAGGATTGAAGATTGCGTACTGAGGACTGAAGATTAAGATTGAGGATTGAGGATTGAGGATTGAGTATTGAGGATTGAGGATTGAAGATTGAAGATTGAGGATTGGGTATTGAGGATTGAAGAATGAGGATTGAGGATTGAGTATTGAGGACTGCAGATTGAGGACTGAGGATTGAGGATTGAGGATTGACGATTGAGGATTGAGCGTTGTGGATTGAGGACGAGGACTGAGGGTTGAGTATTGATGTTTGAGGTCTGAGGATTGAGGAATGAGGATTGAGAATTGAGGGTTGAGGATTGAGGATTGAAGATTGAGGATTGGGTGTTGAGGAATGAAGAATGAGGATTGGGGATTGAGGATTGAGGATTGAGGATTGAAGATTGAGTATTGAGGATTGAAGATTGAGGAATGAGGATTGAGGATTGAGGATTGAGGATTGAGGATTGAGGATTGAGGATTGCGGATTGAAGATTGAGGATTGGGTATTGCGGTTTGAACATTGAGGATTGAGGATTGAGGATTGAGGATTGAGGATTGAGGATTGAGAATTGAGGATTGAGGATTGAGGATTGAAGATTGAGGATTGGGTATTGAGGATTGAAGAATGAGGATTGAGGATTGAGGATTGCGGATTGAGGATTGAGGATTGAAGACTGAGTATTGAGGATTGAAGATTGAGGATTGAGGAGTGAGTGTTGAAGATTGAGGATTTGGGACGGAGGATTGAAGATTGAGGATTGAGGATTGAGGATTGAGGATTGAGGGTTGAGGATTGAGGATTGAAGATTGAGGATTGGGTATTGAGGATTGAAGAATGAGGATTGAGGATTGAGGATTGAGGATTGAGTATTGAAGATTGAGTATTCAGGATTGAAGATTGTCGATTGAGGATTGAGGATTGAGGATTGAGGATTGAGGATTGAGGATTGAGGATTGAGTATTGAAGATTGAATATTGATGATTGGAGATTGAGTATTGAGTATTGAAGAATGAGGATTGAGGATTGAGGATTGAGGATTGAAGATTGAATATTGATGATTGAAAATTGAGGATCGAGGATTGAGCGTTGTGGATTGAGGACGAGTCCTGAGGGTTGAGTATTGATGTTTGAGGTCTGAGGATTGAGGAATGAGTATTGAAGATTGAGGATTTGGGACTGAGGATTGAAGATTGAGGATTGAGGATTGAGGATTGAGGATTGAGAATTGAGGATTGAAGACTGAGGATTGAGGATTGAGGATTGAGGATTGAGGATTGAAGATTGAGGATTGAGGATTGAGGATTGAGGATTGAGGATTGAAGATTGAGGATTGGGTATTGAGGATTGAAGAATGAGGATTGAGTATTGAGTATTGAGGATTGAGGATTGAAGATTGAGTATTGAGGATTGAAGATTGTCGATTGAGGATTGAGGATTGAGGATTGAGGATTGAGGATTGAGGATTGAGGATTGAGTATTGAAGATTGAATATTGATGATTGGAGATTGAGTACTGAGTATTGAAGAATGAGGATTGAGGATTGAGGATTGAGGATTGAGGATTGAGGATTGAAGGTTGAGGATTTCGTATTGAGGATAGAACATTGAGGATTGAGGTTTGAGTATTGAGGATTGAGGATTGAGGATTGAAGATTGAATATTGATGATTGAAAATTGAGGATCGAGGATTGAGCGTTGTGGATTGAGGACGAGGACTGAGGGTTGAGTATTGATGTTTGAGGTCTGAGGATTGAGGAATGAGGATTGAGAATTGAGGGTTGAGGATTGAGGATTGGAGATTGAGGATTGGGTGTTGATGATTGAAGAATGAGGATTGAGGATTGAGGATTGAGGATTGAGGATTGAAGATTGAGTATTGAGGATTGAAGATTGAGGATTGAGGATTGAGGATTGAAGATTGAGGATTGGGTATTGAGGATTGAAGAATGAGGATTGAGTATTGATTATTGAGGATTGAGTATTGACGATTGAGTATTGAGGATTGAAGGTTGACGGTTGAGGATTGAGGATTGAGGATTGAGGATTGAGGATTGAGGATTGAGGATTGAAGATTGAGTATTGAGTATTGAAGATTGAGGATTGAGGAATGAGGACTGAGGATTGAGGATTGAAGATTGCGTACTGAGGACTGAAGATTAAGATTGAGGATTGAGGATTGAGGATTGAGTATTGAGGATTGAGGATTGAAGATTGAAGATTGAGGATTGGGTATTGAGGATTGAAGAATGAGGATTGAGGATTGAGTATTGAGGACTGCAGATTGAGGACTGAGGATTGAGGATTGAGGATTGACGATTGAGGATTGAGCGTTGTGGATTGAGGACGAGGACTGAGGGTTGAGTATTGATGTTTGAGGTCTGAGGATTGAGGAATGAGGATTGAGAATTGAGGGTTGAGGATTGAGGATTGAAGATTGAGGATTGGGTGTTGAGGAATGAAGAATGAGGATTGGGGATTGAGGATTGAGGATTGAGGATTGAAGATTGAGTATTGAGGATTGAAGATTGAGGAATGAGGATTGAGGATTGAGGATTGAGGATTGAGGATTGAGGATTGAGGATTGCGGATTGAAGATTGAGGATTGGGTATTGCGGTTTGAACATTGAGGATTGAGGATTGAGGATTGAGGATTGAGGATTGAGGATTGAGAATTGAGGATTGAGGATTGAGGATTGAAGATTGAGGATTGGGTATTGAGGATTGAAGAATGAGGATTGAGGATTGAGGATTGCGGATTGAGGATTGAGGATTGAAGACTGAGTATTGAGGATTGAAGATTGAGGATTGAGGAGTGAGTGTTGAAGATTGAGGATTTGGGACGGAGGATTGAAGATTGAGGATTGAGGATTGAGGATTGAGGATTGAGGGTTGAGGATTGAGGATTGAAGATTGAGGATTGGGTATTGAGGATTGAAGAATGAGGATTGAGGATTGAGGATTGAGGATTGAGTATTGAAGATTGAGTATTCAGGATTGAAGGTTGACGATTGAGGATTGAGGATTGAGGATTGAGGATTGAGGATTGATGATTGAGGATTGAAGTTTGAGCATTGAGGATTGAAGATTGAGGATTGAGGATTGAGGATTGAGGTTTGAGGATTGAAGATTGAGGGTTGAGGATTGAGGATTGAGGATTGAAGATTGAAGATTGAGGATTGGGTATTGAGGATTGAAGAATGAGGATTGAGTATTGAGTATTGAGGATTGAGGATTGAAGATTGAGTATTGAGGATTGACGATTGTCGATTGAGGATTGAGGATTGAGGATTGAGGATTGAGGATTGAGGATTGAGGATTGGAGATTGAGTATTGAGTATTGAAGATTGAGGATTGAGGATTGAGGATTGAGGATTGAGGATTGAAGATTGAGGATTGCGTATTGAGGATAGAACATTGAGGATTGAGGATTGAGTATTGAGGATTGAGGATTGAGGATTGAAGGTTGAATATTGATGATTGAAGATTGAGGTTTGAGGATTGAGTGTTGTGGATTGAGGACGGGGACTGAGGGTAGAGTATTGGTGCCTGAGGTCTGAGGATTGAGGATTGAGGATTGAGAATTGAGGATTGAGGGTTGTGGATTGAGGACGAGGACTGAGGGTTGAGTATTGATGTTTGAAGTCTGAGGATTCAGGATTGAGGATTGAGAATAGAGGATTGAGGATTGAGGATTGAAGATTGAGGATTCGGTATTGAGGATTGAAGGATGAGGATTGAGGAGTGAGTACTGAGGATTGAGGATTGCAGATTGAGTATTGAGGATTGAAGATAGAGGACTGAGGATTGAGGATTGAGGATTGACGATTGAGGATTGAAGATTGACGATTGAGGATTGAGGATTGAGGATTGAGGATTGAGGATTGAGGATTGAGGATTGATGATTGAGTATTGAGGATTGAAGATTGAGGATTGAGGATTGAGGATTGCGGATTGAGGATTGAAGATTGAGTACTGAGGATTGAAGATTAAGATTAAGGATTGAGGATTGAGGATTGAGGATTGAGAATTGAGGATTGAGGATTGAGGATTGAAGATCGAGGATTCGGTATTGAGGATTGAAGAATGAGGATTGAGGAGTGAGTACTGAGGATTGAGGATTGCAGATTGAGGATTGAAGATTGAGAATTGAGGATTGAGGGTTGAACATTGAGGACTGAGTGTTGAGGATTGAAGATTGAGGATTGCGTATTGAGGATAGAACATTGAGGATTGAGGATTGAGTATTGAGGATTGATGATTGAGGATTGAAGATTGAATATTGATGATTGAATATTGAGGATCGAGGATTGAGTGTTGTGGATTGAGGACGAGGACTGAGGGTAGAGTATTGATGTTTGAGGTCTGAGGATTGAGGGTTGAGGATTGAGAATTGAGGATTGAGGATTGAGGATTGATGATTGAGGATTGGGTGTTGAGGATTGAAGAATGAGGATTGAGGATTGAGGATTGAGGATTGAGGATTGAGGATTGAAGATTGAGCATTGCGGATAGAAGATTGAGGATTGGGTATTGCGGATTGAACATTGAGGATTGAGGATTGAGGATTGAGGATTGAGGATTGAGGATTGAGGATTGAGAATTGAGGATTGAGGATTCAGGATTGAAGATTGAGGATTAGGTGTTGAGGATTGAAGAATGAGGATTGAGGATTGAGGATTGCGGATTGAGGATTGAGGATTGAAGATTGAATATTGATGATTGAAGATTGAGGATCGAGGATTGAGTGTTGTGGATTGAGGACGAGGACTGAGGGTAGAGCATTGATGTTTAAGGTCTGAGGATTGAGGATTGAGGATTGAAGATTGAGGAATGAGGATTGCGGATAGAAGGTTGAGGATTGGGTATTGCGGATTGAACATTGAGGATTGAGGATTGAGGATTGAGGATTAAAGATTGAGGATTGGGTTTTGAGGATTGAAGAATGAGGATTGAGGATTGAGGATTGAGGATTGAGGATTGAAGATTGAGTATTGAGGATTGAAGATTGAGGATTGGGGATTGAGGATTGAAGATTGAGGATTGAGGATTGAGGATTGCGTATAGAAGGTTGAGGATTGGGTATTGCGGTTTGAACATCGAGGATTGAGGATTGAGGATTGAGGATTGAGGATTGAGGATTGAGAATTGAGGATTGAGGATTGAGGATTGAAGATTGAGGATTGGGTATTGAGGATTGAAGAATGAGGATTGAGGATTGAGGATTGCGGATTGAGGATTGAGGATTGAAGACTGAGTATTGAGGATTGAAGATTGAGGATTGAGGAGTGAGTGTTGAAGATTGAGGATTTGGGACGGAGGATTGAAGATTGAGGATTGAGGATTGAGGATTGAGGATTGAGGATTGAGGATTGAGGATTGAAGATTGAGGATTGGGTATTGAGGATTGAAGAATGAGGATTGAGGATTGAGGATTGAGGATTGAGTATTGAAGATTGAGTATTCAGGATTGAAGGTTGACGATTGAGGATTGATGATTGAGGATTGAGGATTGAGGATTGATGATTGAGGATTGAAGTTTGAGCATTGAGGATTGAAGATTGAGGATTGAGGATTGAGGATTGAGGTTTGAGGATTGAAGATTGAGGGTTGAGGATTGAGGATTGAGGATTGAAGATTGAAGATTGAGGATTGGGTATTGAGGATTGAAGAATGAGGATTGAGTATTGAGTATTGAGGATTGAGGATTGAAGATTGAGTATTGAGGATTGACGATTGTCGATTGAGGATTGAGGATTGAGGATTGAGGATTGAGGATTGAGGATTGAGGATTGGAGATTGAGTATTGAGTATTGAAGATTGAGGATTGAGGATTGAGGATTGAAGATTGAGGATTGCGTATTGAGGATAGAACATTGAGGATTGAGGATTGAGTATTGAGGATTGAGGATTGAGGATTGAAGGTTGAATATTGATGATTGAAGATTGAGGTTTGAGGATTGAGTGTTGTGGATTGAGGACGGGGACTGAGGGTAGAGTATTGGTGCTTGAGGTCTGAGGATTGAGGATTGAGGATTGAGAATTGAGGATTGAGGGTTGTGGATTGAGGACGAGGACTGAGGGTTGAGTATTGATGTTTGAAGTCTGAGGATTCAGGATTGAGGATTGAGAATTGAGGATTGATGATTGAGGATTGAAGATTGAGGATTCGGTATTGAGGATTGAAGGATGAGGATTGAGGAGTGAGTACTGAGGATTGAGGATTGCAGATTGAGTATTGAGGATTGAAGATTGAGGACTGAGGATTGAGGATTGAGGATTGACGATTGAGGATTGAAGATTGACGATTGAGGATTGAGGATTGAGGATTGAGGATTGAGGATTGAGGATTGAGGATTGATGATTGAGTATTGAGGATTGAAGATTGAGGATTGAGGATTGAGGATTGCGGATTGAGGATTGAAGGTTGAGTACTGAGGATTGAAGATTAAGATTGAGGATTGAGGATTGAGGATTGAGGATTGAGAATTGAGGATTGAGGATTGAGGATTGAAGATCGAGGATTCGGTATTGAGGATTGAAGAATGAGGATTGAGGAGTGAGTACTGAGGATTGAGGATTGCAGATTGAGGATTGAAGATTGAGAATTGAGGATTGAGGGTTGAACATTGAGGACTGAGTGTTGAGGATTGAAGATTGAGGATTGCGTATTGAGGATAGAACATTGAGGATTGAGGATTGAGTATTGAGGATTGATGATTGAGGATTGAAAATTGAATATTGATGATTGAATATTGAGGATCGAGGATTGAGTGTTGTGGATTGAGGACGAGGACTGAGGGTAGAGCATTGATGTTTGAGGTCTGAGGATTGAGGGTTGAGGATTGAGAATTGAGGATTGAGGATTGAGGATTGATGATTGAGGATTGGGTGTTGAGGATTGAAGAATGAGGATTGAGGATTGAGGATTGAGGATTGAGGATTGAGGATTGAGGATTGAGGATTGCGGATAGAAGATTGAGGATTGGGTATTGCGGATTGAACATTGAGGATTGAGGATTGAGGATTGAGGATTGAGGATTGAGGATTGAGAATTGAGGATTGAGGATTCAGGAATGAAGATTGAGGATTAGGTATTGAGGATTGAAGAATGAGGATTGAGGATTGAGGATTGCGGATTGAGGATTGAGGATTGAAGATTGAATATTGATGATTGAAGATTGAGGATCGAGGATTGAGTGTTGTGGATTGAGGACGAGGACTGAGGGTAGAGCATTGATGTTTAAGGTCTGAGGATTGAGGATTGAGGATTGAAGATTGAGGAATGAGGATTGCGGATAGAAGGTTGAGGATTGGGTATTGCAGATTGAACATTGAGGATTGAGGATTGAGGATTGAGGATTAAAGATTGAGGATTGGGTTTTGAGGATTGAAGAATGAGGATTGAGGATTGAGGATTGAGGATTGAGGATTGAAGATTGAGTATTGAGGATTGAAGATTGAGGATTGGGGATTGAGGATTGAAGATTGAGGATTGAGGATTGAGGATTGCGGATAGAAGGTTGAGGATTGGGTATTGCGGATTGAACATTGAGGATTTAGGATTGAGGATTGAGGATTGAGGATTGAGGATTGAGAATTGAGGATTGAGGATTGAGGATTGAAGATTGAGAATTGGGTATTGAGGATTGAAGAATGAGGATTGAGGATTGAGGATTGCGGATTGAGGATTGAGGATTGAAGACTGAGTATTGAGGATTGAAGATTGAGGATTGCGGAGTGAGTATTGAAGTTTGAGGATTTGGGACTCAGGATTGAAGATTGAGGATTGAGGATTGAGGATTGAGGATTGAGGATTGAGGATTGAGGATTGAAGATTGAGGATTGGGTATTGAGGATTGAAGAATGAGGATTGAGGATTGAGGATTGAGGATTGAGGATTGAGGATTGAGAATTGAGGATTGAGGATTGAGGATAGCGGGTTGAGGGTTGAGGGTTGAAGACTGAGTATTGAGGATTGAAGATTGAGGATTGAGGAGTGAGTATTGAAGTTTGAGGATTTGGGACTGAGGATTGAAGATTGAGGATTGAGGATTGAGGATTGTGGATTGAGGATTGAGGATTGAGGATTGAAGATTGAGGATTGGGTATTGAGGATTGAAGAATGAGGATTGAGGATTGAGGATTGAGGATTGAGTATTGAAGATTGAGTATTCAGGATTGAAGATTGACGATTGAGTATTGATGATTGAGGATTGAGGATTGAGAATTGATGATTGAGGATTGAAGTTTGAGTATTGAGGATTGAAGATTGAGGATTGAGGATTGAGGATTGAGGTTTGAGGATTGAAGATTGAGGATTGAGGATTGAGGATTGAGGATTGAGGATTCAAGATTGAGGATTGGGTATTGAGGATTGAAGAATGAGGATTGAGTATTGAGTATTGAGGATTGAGTATTGACGATTGAGTATTGAGGAT
Organism: Calliopsis andreniformis; assembly: GCF_051401765.1. Lineage (NCBI taxonomy): Eukaryota > Metazoa > Arthropoda > Insecta > Hymenoptera > Andrenidae > Calliopsis > Calliopsis andreniformis. Next base: position 3,773,165 of record NW_027480459.1, on the reverse strand, counting down.
TGAAGATTGACGGTTGAGGATTGAGGATTGAGGATTGAGGATTGAGGATTGAGGATTGAGGATCGAGGATTGAAGATTGAGTATTGAGTATTGAAGATTGAGGATTGAGGAATGAGGATTGAGGATTGAGGATTGAAGATTGCGTACTGAGGATTGAAGATTAAGATTGAGGATTGAGGATTGAGGATTGAGTATTGAGGATTGAGGATTGAAGATTGAAGATTGAGGATTGGGTATTGAGGATTGAAGAATGAGGATTGAGGATTGAGGATTGAGGATTGAGGATTGAGTATTGAAGACTGAGTATTGAGGATTGAAGATTGACGATTGAGGATTGAGGATTGAGGATTGAAGTCTGAGGATTCAGGATTGAGGATTGAGAATTGAGGATTGAGGATTGAGGATTGAAGATCGAGGATTCGGTATTGAGGATTGAAGAATGAGGTTTGAGGAGTGAGTACTGAGGATTGAGGATTGCAGATTGAGTATTGAGGATTGAAGATTGAGGACTGAGGATTGAGGATTGAGGATTGAGGATTGACGATTGAGGATTGAGGATTGAGAATTGAGGATTGAGGATTGAAGGTTGAGGATTCCGTATTGAGGATAGATCATTGAGGATTGAGGATTGAGTATTGAGGATTGAGGATTGAGGATTGAAGATTGAATATTGATGATTGAATATTGAGGATCGAGGATTGAGCGTTGTGGATTGAGGACGAGGCCTGAGGGTTGAGTATTGATGTTTGAGGTCTGAGGATTGAGGAATGAGGATTGAGAATTGACGATTGAGGATTGAGGATTGAAGATTGAGGATTGGGTGTTGAGGATTGAAGAATGAGGATTGAGGATTGAGGATTGAGGATTTAGGGTTGTGGATTGAGGACGAGGACTGAGGGTTGAGTATTGATGTTTGAAGTCCGAGGATTCAGGATTGAGGATCGAGAATTGAGGATTGAGTATTGAGTATTGAAGATTGAGGATTGAGGAATGAGGATTGAGGATTGAGGATTGAAGATTGCGTACTGAGGATTGAAGATTAAGACTGAGGATTGAGGATTGAGGATTGAGGATTGAGGATTGAGGATTCAAGATTGAGGATTGCGTATTGAGGATGGAACATTGAGGATTGAGGATTGAGTATTGAGGATTGAGGATTGAGGATTGAAGATTGAATATTGATGATTGAAGATTGAGGATCGAGGATTGAGTGTTGTGGATTGAGGACGAGGACTGATGGTAGAGAATTGATGTTTAAGGTCTGAGGATTGAGGATTGATGATTGAGAATTGAGGATTGAGGATTGAGGATTGAAGATTGAGGATTGGGTGCTGAGGATTGAAGTATGAGGATTGAGGATTGAGGATTGAGTATTGAGGATTGAAGGTTGAGTATTGAGGATTGAATATTGAGGATTCAGGATTGAGGATTGAGGATTGCGGATAGAAGATTGAGGATTGGGTATTGCGGATTGAACATTGAGGATTGAGGGTTGAGGATTGAGGATTGAGGATTGAGGACTGAAGATTGAATTTTGATGATTGAAGATTGAGGATTGAGGATTGATGGTTGTGGATTGAGGACGAGGACTGAGGGTTGACTATTGCTGTTTGAGGTCTGAGGATTGAGGATTGAGGATTGAGAATTGAGGATTGAGAATTGAGGATTGAGGATTGAGGATTGAGGATTGAGGATTGAGAATTGAGGATTGAGGATTGACGATTGAAGATTGAGGATTGGGTATTGAGGATTGAAGAATGAGGATTGAGGATTGAGGATTGCGGATTGAGGATTGAGGATTGAAGACTGAGTATTGAGGATTGAAGATTGAGGATTGAGGAGTGAGTATTGAAGATTGAGGATTTGGGACTGAAGATTGAAGATTGATTATTGAGGATTGAGGATTGAGGATTGAGGATTGAGGATTGAGGATTGAAGATTGAGGATTGGGTATTGAGGATTGAAGAATGAGGATTGAGGATTGAGGATTGAGGATTGAGTATTGAAGATTGAGTATTCAGGATTGAAGATTGACGGTTGAGGATTGAGGATTGAGGATTGAGGTTTGAGGACTGATGATTGAGGATTGAAGTTTGAGTATTGAGGATTGAAGATTGAGGATTGAGGATTGAGGATTGAGGTTTGAGGATTGAAGATTGAGGATTTAGGATTGAGGATTGAAGGTTGAGGATGGGGTGTTGAGGATTGAAGAATGAGGATTGAGGAATGAGGACTGAGGATTGAGGGTTGTGGATTGAGGACGAGGACTGAGGGTTGAGTATTGATGTTTGAAGTCTGAGGATTCAGGATTGCGGATTGAGAATTGAGGATTGAGGATTGAGGATTGAAGATCGAGGATTCGGTATTGAGGATTGAAGAATGAGGATTGAGGAGTGAGTACTGAGGATTGAGGATTGCAGATTGAGTATTGAGGATTGAAGATTGAGGACTGAGGATTGAGGATTGAGGATTGACGATTGAGGATTGAGGATTGAGGATTGAGGATTGAGGATTGAAGGTTGAGGATTCCGTATTGAGGATAGATCATTGAGGATTGAGGATTGAGTATTGAGGATTGAGGATTGAGGATTGAAGATTGAATATTGATGATTGAAGATTGAGGATCGAGGATTGAGCGTTGTGGATTGAGGACGAGGCCTGTGGGTTGAGTATTGATGTTTGAGGTCTGAGGATTGAGGAATGAGGATTGAGAATTGACGATTGAGGATTGAGGATTGAAGATTGAGGATTGGGTGTTGAGGATTGAAGAATGAGGATTGAGGATTGAGGATTGAGGATTTAGGGTTGTGGATTGAGGACGAGGACTGAGGGTTGAGTATTGATGTTTGAAGTCCGAGGATTCAGGATTGAGGATCGAGAATTGAGGATTGAGTATTGAGGATTGAAGATTGAGGATTCGGGATTCAGGATTGAAGAATGAGGATTGAGGATTGAGGATTGAGGATTGAAGATTGAATATTGATGATTGAAAATTGAGGATCGAGGATTGAGCGTTGTGGATTGAGGACGGGGACTGAGGGTTGAGTATTGATGTTTGAGGTCTGAGGATTGAGGAATGAGGATTGAGAATTGAGGGTTGAGGATTGAGGATTGGAGATTGAGGATTGGGTGTTGAGTATTGAAGAATGAGGATTGAGGATTGAGGATTGAGGATTGAGGATTGAGGATTGAAGATTGAATATTGATGATTGAAGATTGAGGATCGAGGATTGAGTGTTGTGGATTGAGGACGAGGACTGAGGGTAGAGTATTGATGTTTAAGGTCTGAGGATTGAGGGTTGAGGATTGAGAATTGAGGATTGAGGATTGAGGATTGAAGATTGAGGATTGGGTATTGAGGATTGAAGAATGAGGATTGAGGATTGAGGATTGAGGATTGTGGATTGAGGATTGAAGTCTGAGTATTGAGGATTGAAGATTGAGGATTGAGGAGTGAGTATTGAAGGTTGAGGAATTGGGACTGAGGATTGAAGATTGAGGATTGAGGATTGAGGATTGAGGATTGAGGATTGACGATTGAGGATTGAAGATTAAGGATTGGGTATTGAGGATTGAAGAATGAGGATTGAGGATTGAGGATTGAGGATTGAGTATTGAAGATTGAGTATTCAGGATTGAAGATTGACGATTGAGGATTGAGGATTGAAGATTGAGGATTCGGTATTGTGGATTGAAGAATGAGGATTGAGGAGTGAGGACTGAGGATTCGGGATTGCAGATTGAGTATTGAGGATTGAAGATTGAGGACTGAGGATTGAGGATTGAGGATTGACGAATGAGGATTGAGGATTGAGGATTGAGGATTGAGGATTGAAGGTTGAGGATTCCGTATTGAAGATAGAACATTGAGGATTGGGGATTGAGTATTGAGGATTGAGGATTGAGGTATGAAGATTGAATATTGATGATTGAAGATTGAGGATCGAGGATTGAGCGTTGTGGATTGAGTATTGACGATTGAGTATTGAGGATTGAAGATTGACGGATGAGGATTGAGGATTGAGGATTGAGGATTGAGGATTGAGGATTGAGGATTGAGGATTGAAGATTGAGTATTGAGTATTGAATATTGAGGATTGAGGAATGAGGATTGAGGATTGAGGATTGAAGATTGCGTACTGAGGATTGAAGATTAAGATTGAGGATTGAGGATTGAGGATTGAGGATTGAGGATTGAAGATTGAGTATTGAGGATTGAAGATTGAGGATTGGGTGTTGAGGATTGAAGAATGAGGATTGAGGATTGAGGATTGTGGATTGAGGATTGAGGATTGAAGACAGAGCATTGAGGATTGAAGATTGAGGATTGAGGAGTGAGTATTGAAGATTGAGGATTTGGGACTGAGGATTGAAGATTGAGGATTGAGGATTGAGGATTGAGGATTGAGGATTGAGGATTGAGGATTGAAGATTGAGGATTGAGGATTGAGTATTGAGGATTGAGGATTGAGGATTGAAGATTGAATATTGATGATTGAAGATTGAGGATCGAGGATTGAGCGTTGTGGATTGAGGACGAGGACTGAGGGTTGAGTATTGATGTTTGGGGTCTGAGGATTGAGGAATGAGGATTGAGAATTGAGGGTTGAGGATTGAGGATTGAAGATTGAGGATTGGGTGTTGAGGATTGAAGAATGAGGATTGAGGATTGCGGATTGAGGATTGAGGATTGAAGACTGAGTATTGAGGATTGAAGATTGAGGATTGAGGAGTGAGTATTGAAGATTGAGAATTTGGGACTGAGGATTGAAGATTGAGGATTGAGGATTGAGGATTGAGGATTGAGGATTGAGGATTGAGGACTGAAGATTGAGGATTGGGTATTGAGGATTGAAGAATGAGGATTGAGGATTGAGGATTGAGGATTGAGTGTTGAAGATTGAGTATTCAGGATTGAAGATTGACGATTGAGGATTGAGGATTGAGGATTGAGGATTGAGGATTGAAGATTGAGTATTGAGTATTGAATATTGAGGATTGAGGAATGAGGATTGAGGATTGAGGATTGAAGATTGCGTACTGAGGATTGAAGATTAAGATTGAGGATTGAGGATTGAGGATTGAGGATTGAAGATTGAGTATTGAGGATTGAAGATTGAGGATTGGGTGTTGAGGATTGAAGAATGAGGATTGAGGATTGAGGATTGTGGATTGAGGATTGAGGATTGAAGACAGAGCATTGAGGATTGAAGATTGAGGATTGAGGAGTGAGTATTGAAGATTGAGGATTTGGGACTGAGGATTGAAGATTGAGGATTGAGGATTGAAGATTGAGGATTGGGTATTGAGGATTGAAGAATGAGGATTGAGGATTGAGGATTGAGGATTGAGTATTGAAGATTGAGTATTCAGGATTGAAGATTGACGATTGAGTATTGATGATTGAGGATTGATGATTGAGGATTGAAGTTTGAGTATTGAGGATTGAAGATTGATGATTGAGGATTGAGGATTGAGGTTTGAGGATTGAAGATTGAGGATTGAGGATTGAGGACTGAGGATTGAGGATTGAAGATTGAGGATTGGGTATTGAGGATTGAAGAGTGAGGATTGAGTATTGAGTATTGAGGATTGAGTATTGACGATAGAGTATTGAGGATTGAAGATTGACGATTGAGGATTGAGGATTGAGGATTGAGGATTGAGGATTGAGGATGGAGGATTGAAGATTGAGTATTGAGTATTGAAGATTGAGGATTGAGGAATGAGGATTGAGGATTGAGGATTGAAGATTGCGTACTGAGGATTGAAGATTAAGATTGAGGATTGAGGATTGAGGATTGAGGATTGAGGATTGAGGATTCAAGATTGAGGATTGCGTATTGAGGATAGAACATTGAGGATTGAGGATTGAGTATTGAGGATTGAGGATTGAGGATTGAAGATTGAATATTGATGATTGAAGATTGAGGATCGAGGATTGAGTGTTGCGGATTGAGGACGAGGACTGATGGTAGAGTATTGATGTTTAAGGTCTGAGGATTGAGGATTGATGATTGAGAATTGAGGATTGAGGATTGAGGATTGAAGATTGAGGATTGGGTGTTGAGGATTGAAGAATGAGGATTGAGGATTGAGGATTGAGGATTGAGTATTGAAGATTGAGTATTCAGGATTGAAGATTGACGATTGAGGATTGAGGATTGAGGATTGAGGTTTGAGGACTGATGATTGAGGATTGAAGTTTGAGTATTGAGGATTGAAGACTGAGGATTGAGGATTGAGGATTGAGGTTTGAGGATTGAAGATTGAGGATTGAGGATTGAGGATTGAGGATTGAGGATTGAGTATTGAGGATTGAGGATTGAGGATTGAAGATTGAATATTGATGATTGAAGATTGAGGATCGAGGATTGAGCGTTGTGGATTGAGGACGAGGACTGAGGGTTGAGTATTGATGTTTGAGGTCTGAGGATTGAGGAATGAGGATTGAGAATTGAGGGTTGAGGATTGAGGATTGAAGATTGAGGATTGAGGATTGAGGATTGAGGATTGAAGATTGAGGATTGGGTATTGAGGATTGAAGAATGAGGATTGAGGATTGAGGATTGAGGATTGAGTATTGAAGATTGAGTATTCAGGATTGAAGATTGACGATTGAGGATTGAGGATTGAGGATTGAGGATTGAGGTTTGAGGATTGATGATTGAGGATTGAAGTTTGAGTATTGAGGATTGAAGATTGTGGATTGAGGATTGAGGATTGAGTATTGAGGATTGAAGGTTGAGTATTGAGGATTGAAGATTGAGGATTGAGGATTGAGGATTGAGGATTGAGGATTGAGGATTGAGGATTCAAGATTGAGGATTGCGTATTGAGGATAGAACATTGAGGATTGAGGATTGAGTATTGAGGATTGAGGATTGAGGATTGAAGATTGAATATTGATGATTGAAGATTGAGGATCGAGGATTGAGTGTTGTGGATTGAGGACGAGGACTGATGTTAGAGTATTGATGTTTAAGGTCTGAGGATTGAGGATTGATGATTGAGAATTGAGGATTGAGGATTGAGGATTGAAGATTGAGGATTGGGTGTTGAGGATTGAAGAATGAGGATTGAGGATTGAGGATTGAGGATTGAGTATTGAAGATTGAGTATTCAGGATTGAAGATTGACGATTGAGGATTGAGGATTGAGGATTGAGGTTTGAGGACTGATGATTGAGGTTTGAAGTTTGAGTATTGAGGATTGAAGACTGAGGATTGAGGATTGAGGATTGAGGTTTGAGGATTGAAGATTGAGGATTGAGGATTGAGGATTGAGGATTGAGGATTGAGTATTGAGGATTGAGGATTGAGGATTGAAGATTGAATATTGATGATTGAAGACTGAGGATCGAGGATTGAGCGTTGTGGATTGAGGACGAGGACTGAGGGTTGAGTATTGATGTTTGAGGTCTGAGGATTGAGGAATGAGGATTGAGAATTGAGGGTTGAGGATTGAGGATTGAAGATTGAGGATTGGGTGTTGAGGATTGAGGATTGAGGATTGAGGATTGAGGACTGAAGATTGAGGATTGGGTATTGAGGATTGAAGAATGAGGATTGAGGATTGAGGATTGAGGATTGAGTATTGAAGATTGAGTATTCAGGATTGAAGATTGACGATTGAGGATTGAGGATTGAGGATTTAGGATTGAGGATTGAAGATTGAGGATTGGGGATTGAGGATTGACGATTGAGGATTGAGCATTGAGGATTGAGAATTGAGGATTGAGGATTGAGGATTGAGGATTGAGGATGGAGGATTGAAGGTTGAGTATTGAGGTTTGAAGATTGAGGATCGAGGATTGAGGATTGAGGATTGAGGATTGAAGATTGAGGATTGGGGACTGAGTGTTGAGGGTTGAATGATGAGAATTGATGTTTGTGGATAGAGATTTGAAGATTGCAGATTGAGTATTGAGTATTGAAAACGGTGAATTGATGATACTCTATTGAGGATTGAGAATTGACAACTGATTGTTGAGGACTGTGGTCTGAAGACTGAGGATTCAGGATTGAGGATTCAGGTTTGAGGTTTGAGGACTGAGGATTGAGGATTGAGGATTGAGGATTGAGGATTGAGGATTGAGGGTTGAGGATTGAGGATGGAAGACTGAGGATTGGGTATTGAGGATTGAACATTGAGGATTGAGGGTTGAGGATTGAGGATTGGGGATTGAGGATTGAAGATTGAATATTAATGATTGAAGATTGAGGATTGGGGATTGAGGGTTGTGAATTGAGGACGAGGACTGAGGGTTGAGTATTGATGTTTGAAGCCTGAGGATTGAGGATTGAGGATTGAAGATTGAGGATTCGGTATTGAGGATTGAAGAATGAGGAATGAGGAGTGAGGACTGAGGATTGAGGATTGCAGATTGAGTATTGACGATTGAAGGTGGAGGATTGAGGATTGAGGATTGAGGATTGAGGATTGATGATTGAGGATTGAAGATTGAGTATTGAGGATTGAAGATTGAGGATTGAGGATTAAAGATTGAGGATTGAGGATTGAAGATTGAGGATTGGGGATTGAGGGTTGACGATTGAGGTTTGAGCATTGAGGATTGAGAATTGAGGATTGAGGATTGAAGATTGAGTATTGAGGATTGAAGATTGAGGATTGAGGATTGAGGATTGAAGATTGAGGACTGAGTATTGAGGGTTGAGTAATGAGAATTGATGTTTGTGGATTGAGATTTGAAGATTGAAGAATGGGGATTGAGTATTGAAAACTGTGAATTGAGGATATTCTATTGAGGATTGAGGATTGACAATTGATTTTTGAGGACTGAGGGCTGAAGATTGAGGATTCAGGATTGTGGACTCGGGATTGAGGCTTGAGGACTCAGGATTGAGGGTTGAGGATTGAGGATTGAGCATTGACGCTTGAGGATTGAGGGTTGAGGATGGAGGATTGAGGAGAGAGGTCTGAGTGTTGAGGATTGAGTGTTGAGATTTCATGTTTGTGGATTGAGATTTGATTATTGAGTAATGTGGATTGAGTACTGGACCATGAGAATTCAGGATATTCTATTGAGTATTGAGAATTGAGGATTGTGTATTGCGGATTGAACATTGAGGATTGAGGGTTGAGGATTGAGGATTGAGGATTGAGGACTGAAGATTGAATATTGATGATTGAAGATTGAGGATTGAGGATTGATGGTTGTGGATTGAGGACGAGGACTGAGGGTTGACTATTGCTGTTTGAGGTCTGAGGATTGAGGATTGAGGATTGAGAATTGATGATTGAGGAATGAGGATTGAGGATTGAGGATTGAGGATTGAGGATTGAGAATTGAGGGTTGAGGATTGAGGATTGAAGATTGAGGATTGGGTGTTGAGGATTGAAGAATGAGGATTGAGGATTGACGATTGAGGATTGAGGATTGAAGATTGTGTATTGAGGATTGAAGGTTGAGGATTGAGGATTGAGGATTGATGATTGAGGATTGAGGATTGAGGATTGCGGATAGAAGATTGAGGATTGGGTATTGCGGATTGAACATTGCGGATTGAGGATTGAGGATTGAGAATTGAGGATTGAGGATTGAGGATTGAAGATTGAGGATTGGGTATTGAGGATTGAAGAATGAGGATTGAGGATTGAGGACTGCGGATTGAGGATTGAGGATTGAAGACTGAGTATTGAGGATTGAAGATTGAGGATTGAGGAGTGAGTATTGAAGATTGAGGATTTGGGGCTGAGGATTGAAGATTGAGGATTGAGGATTGAGGATTGAGGATTGAGGATTGAGGATTGAGGACTGAAGATTGAGGATTGGGTATAGAGGATTGAAGAATGAGGATTGAGGATTGAGGATTGAGGATTGAGTATTGAAGCTTGAGTATTCAGGATTGAAGATTGACGATTGAGGATTGAGGATTGAGGATTGAGGATTGAGGTTTGAGGATTGATGATTGAGGATTGAAGTTTGAGTATTGAGGATTGAAGATTGTGGATTGAGGATTGAGGATTGAGTATTGAGGATTGAAGGTTGAGTATTGAGGATTGAAGATTGAGGATTGAGGATTGAGGATTGAGGATTGAGGATTGAGGATTGAGGATTGCGGATAGAAGATTGAGGATTGGGTATTGCGGATTGAACATTGAGGATTGAGGGTTGAGGATTGAGGATTGAGGATTGAGGACTGAAGATTGAATATTGATGATTGAAGATTGAGGATTGAGGATTGATGGTTGTGGATTGAGGACGAGGACTGAGGGTTGACTATTGCTGTTTGAGGTCTGAGGATTGAGGATTGAGGATTGAGAATTGAGGATTGAGGATTGAGGATTGAGGATTGAGGATTGAGGATTGAGGATTGGGAATTGAGGATTGAGGTTTGAGGATTGAAGATTGAGGATTGGGTATTGAGGATTGAAGAATGAGGATTGAGGATTGAGGATTGCGGATTGAGGATTGAGGATTGAAGACTGAGTATTGAGGATTGAAGATTGAGGATTGAGGATTGAGGATTGAGGATTGAGGATTGAGGATTGAGGATTGAAGATTGAGGATTGGGTATTGAGGATTGAAGAATGAGGATTGAGGATTGAGGATTGAGGATTGAGTATTGAAGATTGAGTATTCAGGACTGAAGATTGACGATTGAGGATTGAGGATTGAGGATTGAGGATTGAGGATTGATGATTGAGGATTGAAGTTTGAGTATTGAGGATTGAAGATTGAGGATTGAGGATTGAGGATTGAGGTTGAGGATTGAAGATTGAGGATTGAGGATTGAGGATTGAGGATTGAGGATTGAGGATTGAAGATTGAGGATTGGGTATTGAGGATTGAAGAATGAGGATTGAGGATTGAGGATTGAGGATTGAGTATTGAAGATTGAGTATTCAGGATTGAAGATTGACGATTGAGGATTGAGGATTGAGGATTGAGGATTGAGGATTGATGATTGAGGATTGAAGTTTGAGTATTGAGGATGGAAGATCGAGGATTGAGGATTGAGGATTGAGGTTTGAGGATTGAAGATTGAGGATTGAGGATTGAGGATTGAGGATTGAGGATTGAAGATTGAGGATTGGGTATTGAGGATTGAAGAATGAGGATTGAGTATTGAGTATTGAGGATTGAGTATTAACGATTGAGTATTGAGGATTGAAGATTGACGATTGAGGATTGAGGATTGAGGATTGAGGATTGAGGATTGAAGATTGAGTATTGAGTATTGAAGATTGAGGATTGAGGAATGAGGATTGAGGATTGAGGATTGAAGATTGCGTACTGAGGATTGAAGATTAAGATTGAAGATTGAGGATTGAGGATTGAGGATTGAGGATTGCGGATAGAAGATTGAGGATTGGGTATTGCGGATTGAACATTGAGGATTGAGGGTTGAGGATTGAGGATTGAGGATTGAGAACTGAAGATTGAATATTGATGATTGAAGATTGAGGATTGAGGATTGACGGTTGTGGATTGAGGACGAGGACTGAGGGTTGACTATTGCTGTTTGAGGTCTGAGGATTGAGGATTGAGGATTGAGAATTGAGGATTGAGGATTGAGGATTGAGGATTGAGGATTGAGGATTGAGGATTGAGAATTGAGGATTGAGGTTTGAGGATTGAAGGTTGAGGATTGGGTATTGAGGACTGAAGAATGAGGATTGAGGATTGAGGATTGCGGATTGAGGATTGAGGATTGAAGACTGAGTATTGAGGATTGAAGATTGAGGATTGAGGATTGAGGATTGAGGATTGAGGATTGAGGATTGAGGATTGAAGATTGAGGATTGGGTATTGAGGATTGAAGAATGAGGATTGAGGATTGAGGATTGAGGATTGAGTATTGAAGATTGAGTATTCAGAATTGAAGGTTGACGATTGAGGATTGAGGATTGAGGATTGACGATTGAGGATTGAAGTTTGAGTATTGAGGATTGAAAATTGAGGATTGAGGATTGAGGATTGAAGATTGAGGATTGGGTATTGAGGATTGAAGAATGAGGATTGTGTATTGAGTATTGAGGATTGAGTATTGAAGATTGAGTATTCAGGATTGAAGATTGACGATTGAGGATTGAGGATTGAGGATTGAGGATTGAGGTTTGAGGATTGATGATTGAGGATTGAAGTTTGAGTATTGAGGATTGAAGATTGTGGATTGAGGATTGAGGATTGAGTATTGAGGGTTGAAGGTTGAGTATTGAGGATTGAAGATTGATGATTGAGGATTGAGGATTGAGGATTGAGGATTGAGGATTGCGGATAGAAGATTGAGGATTGGGTATTGCGGATTGAACATTGAGGATTGAGGGTTGAGGATTGAGGATTGAGGATTGAGGACTGAAGATTGAATATTGATGATTGAAGATTGAGGATTGAGGATTGATGGTTGTGGATTGAGGACGAGGACTGAGGGTTGACTATTGCTGTTTGAGGTCTGAGGATTGAGGATTGAGGATTGAGAATTGAGGATTGAGGATTGAGGATTGAGGAATGAGGATTGAGGATTGAGGATTGAGAATTGAGGATTGAGGTTTGAGGATTGAAGATTGAGGATTGGGTATTGAGGATTGAAGATTGAGGATTGAGGATTGAGGATTGAGGTTGAGGATTGAAGATTGAGGATTGAGGATTGAGGATTAAGGATTGAGGATTGAAGATTGAGGATTGGGTATTGAGGATTGAAGAATGAGGATTGAGTATTGAGTATTGAGGATTGAGTATTGACGATTGAGTATTGAGGATTGAAGATTGACGATTGAGGATTGAGGATTGAGGATTGAGGATTGAGGATTGAGGATTGAGGATTGAAGATTGAGTATTGAGTATTGAAGATTGAGGATTGAGGAATGAGGATTGAGGATTAAGGATTGAAGATTGCGTACTGAGGATTGAAGATTAAGATTGAAGATTGAGGATTGAGGATTGAGAATTGAGGATTGAGGATTGAAGATTGAGGATTGCGTATTGAGGATAGAACATTGAGGATTGAGGATTGAGTATTGACGATTGAGTATTGAGGATTGAAGATTGACGATTGAGGATTGAGGATTGAGGATTGAGGGTTGAGGATTGAGGATTGAGGATTGAGGACTGAAGATTGAATATTGATGATTGAAGATTGAGGATTGAGGATTGATGGTTGTGGATTGAGGACGAGGACTGAGGGTTGACTATTGCTGTTTGAGGTCTGAGGATTGAGGATTGAGGATTGAGAATTGAGGATTGAGGATTGAGGATTGAAGAATGAGGATTGGGTATTGCGGATTGAAGAATGAGGATTGAGGATTGAGGACTGAGGATTGAGGATTGCGGATAGAAGATTGAGGATTGGGTATTGCGGATTGAACATTGCGGATTGAGGATTGAGGATTGAGGATTGAGGATTGAGGATTGAGAATTGAGGATTGAGGATTGAGGATTGAAGATTGAGGATTGGGTATTGAGGATTGAAGAATGAGGATAGAGGATTGAGTATTGAGGATTGAGTATTGACGATTGAAGACTGAGTATTGAGGATTGAAGATTGAGGATTGAGGATTGAGGATTGAGGATTGAGGATTGAGGATTGAGGATTGAAGATTGAGGATTGGGTATTGAGGATTGAAGAATGAGGATTGAGGATTGAGGATTGAGGATTGAGTATTGAAGATTGAGTATTCAGGATTGAAGATTGACGATTGAGGATTGAGGATTGAGGATTGAGGATTGAGGATTGATGATTGAGGATTGAAGATTGCGTACTGAGGATTGAAGATTAAGATTGAAGATTGAGGATTGAGGATTGAGGATTGAGGATTGCGGATAGAAGATTGAGGATTGGGTATTGCGGATTGAACATTGAGGATTGAGGGTTGAGGATTGAGGATTGAGGATTGAGAACTGAAGATTGAATATTGATGATTGAAGATTGAGGATTGAGGATTGACGGTTGTGGATTGAGGACGAGGACTGAGGGTTGACTATTGCTGTTTGAGGTCTGAGGATTGAGGATTGAGGATTGAGGATTGAGAATTGAGGATTGAGGATTGAGGATTGAGGATTGAGGATTGAGGATTGAGGATTGAGGATTGAGGATTGAGGATTGCGGATAGAAGGTTGAGGATTGTGTATTGCGGATTGAACATTGAGGATTGAGGGTTGAGGATTGAGGATTGAGGATTGAGGACTGAAGATTGAATATTGATGATTGAAGATTGAGGATTGAGGATTGATGGTTGTGGATTGAGGACGAGGACTGAGGGTTGACTATTGCTGTTTGAGGTCTGAGGATTGAGGATTGAGGATTGAGAATTGATGATTGAGGAATGAGGATTGAGGATTGAGGATTGAGGATTGAGGATTGAGAATTGAGGGTTGAGGATTGAGGATTGAAGATTGAGGATTGGGTGTTGAGGATTGAAGAATGAGGATTGAGGATTGACGATTGAGGATTGAGGATTGAAGATTGTGTATTGAGGATTGAAGATTGAGGATTGAGGATTGAGGATTGATGATTGAGGATTGAGGATTGAGGATTGCGGATAGAAGATTGAGGATTGGGTATTGCGGATTGAACATTGCGGATTGAGGATTGAGGATTGAGGATTGAGGACTGAGGATTGAGAATTGAGGATTGAGGATTGAGGATTGAAGATTGAGGATTGGGTATTGAGGATTGAAGAATGAGGATTGAGGATTGAGGACTGCGGATTGAGGATTGAGGATTGAAGACTGAGTATTGAGGATTGAAGATTGAGGATTGAGGAGTGAGTATTGAAGATTGAGGATTTGGGACTGAGGATTGAAGATTGAGGATTGAGGATTGAGGATTGAGGATTGAGGATTGAGGATTGAGGACTGAAGATTGAGGATTGGGTATAGAGGATTGAAGAATGAGGATTGAGGATTGAGGATTGAGGATTGAGTATTGAAGATTGAGTATTCAGGATTGAAGATTGACGATTGAGGATTGAGGATTGACGATTGAGGATTGAGGATTGAGGTTTGAGGATTGATGATTGAGGGTTGAAGTTTGAGTATTGAGGATTGAAGATTGTGGATTGAGGATTGAGGATTGAGTATTGAGGATTGAAGGTTGAGTATTGAGGATTGAAGATTGAGGATTGAGGATTGAGGATTGAGGATTGAGGATTGAGGATTGCGGATAGAAGATTGAGGATTGGGTATTGCGGATTGAACATTGAGGATTGAGGGTTGAGGATTGAGGATTGAGGATTGAGGACTGAAGATTGAATATTGATGATTGAAGATTGAGGATTGAGGATTGATGGTTGTGGATTGAGGACGAGGACTGAGGGTTGACTATTGCTGTTTGAGGTCTGAGGATTGAGGATTGAGGATTGAGAATTGAGGATTGAGGATTGAGGATTGAGGATTGAGGATTGAGGGTTGAGGATTGAGAATTGAGGATTGAGGTTTGAGGATTGAAGATTGAGGATTGGGTATTGAGGATTGAAGAATGAGGATTGAGGATTGAGGATTGCGGATTGAGGATTGAGGATTGAAGACTGAGTATTGAGGATTGAAGATTGAGGATTGAGGATTGAGGATTGAGGATTGAGGATTGAGGATTGAGGATTGAAGATTGAGGATTGAGGTTTGAGGATTGAAGATTGAGGATTGAGGATTGAGGATTGAGGATTGAGGATTGAAGATTGAGGATTGGGTATTGAGGATTGAAGAATGAGGATTGAGTATTGAGTATTGAGGATTGAGTATTAACGATTGAGTATTGAGGATTGAAGATTGACGATTGAGGATTGAGGATTGAGGATTGAGGATTGAGGATTGAGGATTGAGGATTGAGGATTGAAGATTGAGTATTGAGTATTGACGATTGAGTATTGAGGATTGAAGATTGACGATTGAGGATTGAGGATTGAGGATTGAGGGTTGAGGATTGAGGATTGAGGATTGAGGACTGAAGATTGAATATTGATGATTGAAGATTGAGGATTGAGGATTGATGGTTGTGGATTGAGGACGAGGACTGAGGGTTGACTATTGCTGTTTGAGGTCTGAGGATTGAGGATTGAGGATTGAGAATTGAGGATTGAGGATTGAGGATTGAAGAATGAGGATTGGGTATTGCGGATTGAAGAATGAGGATTGAGGATTGAGGACTGAGGATTGAGGATTGCGGATAGAAGATTGAGGATTGGGTATTGCGGATTGAACATTGCGGATTGAGGATTGAGGATTGAGGATTGAGGATTGAGGATTGAGAATTGAGGATTGAGGATTGAGGATTGAAGATTGAGGATTGGGTATTGAGGATTGAAGAATGAGGATAGAGGATTGAGTATTGAGGATTGAGTATTGACGATTGAAGACTGAGTATTGAGGATTGAAGATTGAGGATTGAGGATTGAGGATTGAGGATTGAGGATTGAGGATTGAGGATTGAAGATTGAGGATTGGGTATTGAGGATTGAAGAATGAGGATTGAGGATTGAGGATTGAGGATTGAGTATTGAAGATTGAGTATTCAGGATTGAAGATTGACGATTGAGGATTGAGGATTGAGGATTGAGGATTGAGGATTGATGATTGAGGATTGAAGTTTGAGTATTGAGGATGGAAGATCGAGGATTGAGGATTGAGGATTGAGGTTTGAGGATTGAAGATTGAGGATTGAGGATTGAGGATTGAGGATTGAGGATTGAAGATTGAGGATTGGGTATTGAGGATTGAAGAATGAGGATTGAGTATTGAGTATTGAGGATTGAGTATTAACGATTGAGTATTGAGGATTGAAGATTGACGATTGAGGATTGAGGATTGAGGATTGAGGATTGAGGATTGAAGATTGAGTATTGAGTATTGAAGGTTGAGGATTGAGGAATGAGGATTGAGGATTGAGGATTGAAGATTGCGTACTGAGGATTGAAGATTAAGATTGAAGATTGAGGATTGAGGATTGAGGATTGAGGATTGCGGATAGAAGATTGAGGATTGGGTATTGCGGATTGAACATTGAGGATTGAGGGTTGAGGATTGAGGATTGAGGATTGAGAACTGAAGATTGAATATTGATGAATGAAGATTGAGGATTGAGGATTGACGGTTGTGGATTGAGGACGAGGACTGAGGGTTGACTATTGCTGTTTGAGGTCTGAGGATTGAGGATTGAGGATTGAGAATTGAGGATTGAGGATTGAGGATTGAGGATTGAGGATTGAGGATTGAGGATTGAGAATTGAGGATTGAGGTTTGAGGACTGAAGGTTGAGGATTGGGTATTGAGGATTGAAGAATGAGGATTGTGTATTGAGTATTGAGGATTGAGTATTGAAGATTGAGTATTCAGGATTGAAGATTGACGATTGAGGATTGAGGATTGAGGATTGAGGATTGAGGTTTGAGGATTGATGATTGAGGATTGAAGTTTGAGTATTGAGGATTGAAGATTGTGGATTGAGGATTGAGGATTGAGTATTGAGGGTTGAAGGTTGAGTATTGAGGATTGAAGATTGATGATTGAGGATTGAGGATTGAGGATTGAGGATTGAGGATTGCGGATAGAAGATTGAGGATTGGGTATTGCGGATTGAACATTGAGGATTGAGGGTTGAGGATTGAGGATTGAGGATTGAGGACTGAAGATTGAATATTGATGATTGAAGATTGAGGATTGAGGATTGATGGTTGTGGATTGAGGACGAGGACTGAGGGTTGACTATTGCTGTTTGAGGTCTGAGGATTGAGGATTGAGGATTGAGAATTGAGGATTGAGGATTGAGGATTGAGGAATGAGGATTGAGGATTGAGGATTGAGAATTGAGGATTGAGGTTTGAGGATTGAAGATTGAGGATTGGGTATTGAGGATTGAAGATTGAGGATTGAGGATTGAGGATTGAGGTTGAGGATTGAAGATTGAGGATTGAGGATTGAGGATTGAGGATTGAGGATTGAAGATTGAGGATTGGGTATTGAGGATTGAAGAATGAGGATTGAGTATTGAGTATTGAGGATTGAGTATTGTCGATTGAGTATTGAGGATTGAAGATTGACGATTGAGGATTGAGGATTGAGGATTGAGGATTGAGGATTGAGGATTGAGGATTGAGGATTGAGGATTGAAGATTGAGTATTGAGTATTGAAGATTGAGGATTGAGGAATGAGGATTGAGGATTGAGGATTGAAGATTGCGTACTGAGGATTGAAGATTAAGATTGAAGATTGAGGATTGAGGATTGAGAATTGAGGATTGAGGATTGAAGATTGAGGATTGCGTATTGAGGATAGAACATTGAGGATTGAGGATTGAGTATTGACGATTGAGTATTGAGGATTGAAGATTGACGATTGAGGATTGAGGATTGAGGATTGAGGGTTGAGCATTGAGGATTGAGGATTGAGGACTGAAGATTGAATATTGATGATTGAAGATTGAGGATTGAGGATTGATGGTTGTGGATTGAGGACGAGGACTGAGGGTTGACTATTGCTGTTTGAGGTCTGAGGATTGAGGATTGAGGATTGAGAATTGAGGATTGAGGATTGAGGATTGAAGAATGAGGATTGGGTATTGCGGATTGAAGAATGAGGATTGAGGATTGAGGACTGAGGATTGAGGATTGCGGATTGAGGATTGAAGATTGAGGATTGGGTATTGAGGATTGAAGAATGAGGATTGAGGATTGAGGATTGAGGATTGAGTATTGAAGATTGAGTATTCAGAATTGAAGATTGACGATTGAGGATTGAGGATTGAGGATTGAGGATTGAGAACTGAAGATTGAATATTGATGATTGAAGATTGAGGATTGAGGATTGACGGTTGTGGATTGAGGACGAGGACTGAGGGTTGACTATTGCTGTTTGAGGTCTGAGGATTGAGGATTGAGGATTGAGAATTGAGGATTGAGGATTGAGGATTGAGGATTGAGGATTGAGGATTGAGGATTGAGAATTGAGGATTGAGGTTTGAGGATTGAAGATTGAGGATTGGGTATTGAGGATTGAAGAATGAGGATTGAGGATTGAAGATTGAGGATTGAGGATTGAGGATTGAGGATTGAGGATTGAGGATTGAGGATTGGGTGTTGCGGATTGAACATTGAGGATTGAGGGTTGAGGATTGAGGATTGAGGATTGAGAATTGAGGATTGAGGATTGAGGATTGAAGATTGAGGATTGGGTATTGAGGATTGAAGAATGAGGATAGAGGATTGAGTATTGAGGATTGAGTATTGACGATTGAAGACTGAGTATTGAGGATTGAAGATTGAGGATTGAGGATTGAGGATTGAGGATTGAGGATTGAGGATTGAGGATTGGGTATTGCGGATTGAACATTGAGGATTGAGGGTTGAGGATTGAGGATTGAGGATTGAGAACTGAAGATTGAATATTGATGATTGAAGATTGAGGATTGAGGATTGACGGTTGTGGAATGAGGACGAGGACTGAGGGTTGACTATTGCTGTTTGAGGTCTGAGGATTGAGGATTGAGGATTGAGAATTGAGGATTGAGGATTGAGGATTGAGGATTGAGGATTGAGGATTGAGGATTGAGAATTGAGGATTGAGGGCTGAGGATTGAAGATTGAGGATTGGGTATTGAGGATTGAAGAATGAGGATTGAGGATTGAGGATTGCGGATTGAGGATTGAGGATTGAAGACTGAGTATTGAGGATTGAAGATTGAGGATTGAGGATTGAGGATTGAGGATTGAGGATTGAGGATTGAGGATTGAAGATTGAGGATTGGGTATTGAGGATTGAAGAATGAGGATTGAGGATTGAGGATTGAGGATTGAGTATTGAAGATTGAGTATTCAGAATTGAAGATTGACGATTGAGGATTGAGGATTGAGGATTGAGGATTGAGGATTGATGATTGAGGATTGAAGTTTGAGTATTGAGGATTGAAAATTGAGGATTGAGGATTGAGGATTGAGGTTTGAGGATTGAGGATTGAGGATTGAGAACTGAAGATTGAATATTGATGATTGAAGATTGAGGATTGAGGATTGACGGTTGTGGATTGAGGACGAGGACTGAGGGTTGACTATTGCTGTTTGAGGTCTGAGGATTGAGGATTGAGGATTGAGAATTGAGGATTGAGGATTCAAGATTGAGGATTGGGTGTTGAGGATTGAAGAATGAGGATTGAGGATTGAGGATTGAGTATTGAGGATTGAAGATTGAGTATTGAGGATTGAAGATTGAGGATTGAGGATTGAGGATTGAGGATTGAGGATTGAGGATTGCGGATAGAAGATTGAGGATTGGGAATTGCGGATTGAAGATTGAGTATTGAGGATTGAGGATTGAGGAATGAGGATTGGGTATAGAAGATTGAGGATTGATGATTGAGGATTGATGGTTGAGGATTGAGGATTAAGGATTGAGGATTGAAGATTGAGCGTTGAGTATTGAAGATTGAGGATTGAGGATTGAGTATTGAGGATTGAGTATTGAGGATAGAAGGTTGAGGTTTGGGGACTGAGGGTTGAAGATTGAGGATTGAGGATGAGGATTGAGGATTGAGGATTGAGGATTGAGGATTGAGGATGGAGGATTGAAGATTGAGTATTGAGGATTGAAGATTGAGGATCGAGGATTGAGGATTGAGGATTGAGGATTGAAGATTGAGGATTGTGGACTGAGCGTTGAGGGTTGAATGATGAGAATTGATGTTTGTGGATAGAGATCTGAAGATTGCAGATTGAGTATTGAGTATTGAAAACTGTGTGTTGAGGATATTATATTGGGGGTTGAGGATTGACAACTGATTGTTGAGGACTGAGGGCTGAAGATTGAGGATGCAGGATTGAGGATTCAGAATTGAGGTTTGAGGACTGAGGATTGAGGATTGAAGATTGAGTATTGAGGGTTGAAGGTTGAGGATTGCTGATTGTCGATTGAGGATTGAGGATGGGTGCTGAGGGTTGACGATTGAGGTTTGAGGACTGAGGACTGAGGATTGAGGATTGAGGATTGAGGATTGAAGATTGAGGATTGGGTATTGAGGATTGAAGAATGAGGATTGAGGATTGAGGATTGAGGATTGAGTATTGAAGATTGGGTATTCAGGATTGAAGATTGACGATTGAGGATTGAGGATTGAGGATTGAGGATTGACGATTGATGATTGAGGATTGAAGTTTGAGTATTGAGGATTGAAGATTGAGGATTGAGGATTGAGGATTGAGGTTTGAGGATTGAAGATTGAGGATTGAGGATTGAGGATTGAGGATTGAGGATTGAAGATTGAGGATTGGGTATTGAGGATTGAAGAATGAGGATTGAGTATTGAGTATTGAGGATTGAGTATTGACGATTGAGTATTGAGGATTGAAGATTGACGATTGAGGATTGAGGATTGAGGATTGAGGATTGAGGATTGAGGATTGAGGATTGAAGATTGAGTATTGGGTATTGAAGACTGAGGATTGAGGAATGAGGATTGAGGATTGAGGATTGAAGATTGCGTACTGAGGATTGAAGATTAAGATTGAAGATTGAGGATTGAGGATTGAGAATTGAGGATTCAGGATTGAAGATTGAGGATTGCGTATTGAGGATAGAACATTGAGGATTGAGGATTGAGTATTGACGATTGAGGATTGAGGATAGAAGATTGAATATTGATGATTGAAGATTGAGGATCGAGGATTGAGTGTTGTGGATTGAGGACGAGGACTGAGGGTAGAGTATTGATGTTTAAGGTCTGAGGATTGAGGATTGAGGGTTGAGAATTGAGGATTGAGGAGCGAGGATTCAAGATTGAGGATTGAGGATTGAGGATTGAGAATTGAGGGTTGAGGATTGAGGATTGAAGATTGAGGATTGGGTGTTGAGGATTGAAGAATGAGGATTGAGGATTGACGATTGAGGATTGAGGATTGAAGATTGTGTATTGAGGATTGAAGATTGAGGATTGAGGATTGAGGATTGATGATTGAGGATTGAGGATTGAGGATTGCGGATAGAAGATTGAGGATTGGGTATTGCGGATTGAGGATTGAGGATTGAGGATTGAGGATTGAGGATTGAGAATTGAGGATTGAGGATTGAGGATTGAAGATTGAGGATTGGGTATTGAGGATTGAAGAATGAGGATTGAGGATTGAGGATTGCGGATTGAGGATTGAGGATTGAAGACTGAGTCTTGAGGATTGAAGATTGAGGATTGAGGAGTGAGTATTGAAGATTGAGGATTTGGGACTGAGGATTGAAGATTGAGGATTGAGGATTGAGGATTGAGGATTGAGGATTGAGGATTGAGGACTGAAGATTGAGGATTGGGTATTGAGGATTGAAGAATGAGGATTGAGGATTGAGGATTGAGGATTGAGTATTGAAGATTGAGTATTCAGGATTGAAGATTGACGATTGAGGATTGAGGATTGAGGATTGAGGATTGAGGTTTGAGGATTGATGATTGAGGATTGAAGTTTGAGTATTGAGGATTGAAGATTGTGGATTGAGGATTGAGGATTGAGTATTGAGGATTGAAGGTTGAGTATTGAGGATTGAAGATTGAGGATTGAGGATTGAGGATTGAGGATTGAGGATTGAGGATTGCGGATAGAAGATTGAGGATTGAATATTGATGATTGAAGATTGAGGACTGAGGATTGATGGTTGTGGATTGAGGACGAGGACTGAGGGTTGACTATTGCTGTTTGAGGTCTGAGGATTGAGGATTGAGGATTGAGAATTGAGGATTGAGGATTGAGGATTGAGGATTGAGAATTGGGGATTGAGGATTGAGAATTGAGGATTGAGGTTTGAGGATTGAAGATTGAGGATTGGGTATTGAGGATTGAAGAATGAGGATTGAGGATTGAGGATTGCGGATTGAGGATTGAGGATTGAAGACTGAGTATTGAGGATTGAAGATTGAGGATTGAGGATTGAGGATTGAGGATTGAGGATTGAGGATTGAGGATTGAGGATTGAAGATTGAGGATTGGGTATTGAGGATTGAAGAATGAGGATTGAGGATTGAGGATTGAGGATTGAGTATTGAAGATTGAGTATTCAGGATTGAAGATTGACGATTGAGGATTGAGGATTGAGGATTGAGGATTGAGGATTGATGATTGAGGATTGAAGTTTGAGTATTGAGGATTGAAGATTGAGGTTTGAGGATTGAGGATTGAGGTTGAGGATTGAAGATTGAGGATTGAGGATTGAGGATTGAGGATTGAGGATTGAAGATTGAGGATTGGGTATTGATGATTGAAGAATGAGTATTGAGTATTGAGTATTGAGGATTGAGTATTGACGATTGAGTATTGAGGATTGAAGATTGACGATTGAGGATTGAGGATTGAGGATTGAGGATTGAGGATTGAGGATTGAGGATTGAAGATTGAGTATTGAGTATTGAAGATTGAGGATTGAGGAATGAGGATTGAAGATTGAGGATTGAAGATTGCGTACTGAGGATTGAAGATTAAGATTGAAGATTGAGGATTGAGGATTGAGAATTGAGGATTGATGATTGAAGATTGAGGATTGCGTATTGAGGATAGAACATTGAGGATTGAGGATTGAGTATTGACGATTGAGTATTGAGGATTGAAGATTGACGATTGAGGATTGAGGATTGAGGATTGAGGGTTGAGGATTGAGGATTGAGGATTGAGGACTGAAGATTGAATATTGATGATTGAAGATTGAGGATTGAGGATTGATGGTTGTGGATTGAGGACGAGGACTGAGGGTTGACTATTGCTGTTTGAGGTCTGAGGATTGAGGATTGAGGATTGAGAATTGAGGATTGAGGATTGAGGATTGAAGAATGAGGATTGGGTATTGCGGATTGAAGAATGAGGATTGAGGATTGAGGACTGAGGATTGAGGATTGCCGATAGAAGATTGAGGATTGGGTATTGCGGATTGAACATTGCGGATTGAGGATTGAGGATTGAGGATTGAGGATTGAGGATTGAGAATTGAGGATTGAGGATTGAGGATTGAAGATTGGGTATTGAGGATTGAAGAATGAGGATAGAGGATTGAGTATTGAGGATTGAGTATTGACGATTGAAGACTGAGTATTGAGGATTGAAGATTGAGGATTGAGGATTGAGGATTGAGGATTGAGGATTGAGGATTGAGGATTGAAGATTGAGGATTGGGTATTGAGGATTGAAGAATGAGGATTGAGGATTGAGGATTGAGGATTGAGTATTGAAGATTGAGTATTCAGGATTGAAGATTGACGATTGAGGATTGAGGATTGAGGATTGAGGATTGAGGATTGATGATTGAGGATTGAAGTTTGAGTATTGAGGATTGAAGATCGAGGATTGAGGATTCAGGATTGAGGTTTGAGGATTGAAGATTGAGGATTGAGGATTGGGGATTGAGGATTGAGGATTGAAGATTGAGGATTGGGTATTGAGGATTGAAGAATGAGGATTGAGTATTGAGTATTGAGGATTGAGTATTAACGATTGAGTATTGAGGATTGAAGATTGACGATTGAGGATTGCGGATTGAGGATTGAGGATTGAGGATTGAAGATTGAGTATTGAGTATTGAAGATTGAGGATTGAGGAATGAGGATTGAGGATTGAGGATTGAAGATTGCGTACTGAGGATTGAAGATTAAGATTGAAGATTGAGGATTGAGGATTGAGGATTGAGGATTGCGGATAGAAGATTGAGGATTGGGTATTGCGGATTGAACATTGAGGATTGAGGGTTGAGGATTGAGGATTGAGGATTGAGAACTGAAGATTGAATATTGATGATTGAAGATTGAGGATTGAGGATTGACGGTTGTGGATTGAGGACGAGGACTGAGGGTTGACTATTGCTGTTTGAGGTCTGAGGATTGAGGATTGAGGATTGAGAATTGAGGATTGAGGATTGAGGATTGAGGATTGAGGATTGAGGATTGAGGATTGAGAATTGAGGATTGAGGTTTGAGGATTGAAGGTTGAGGATTGGGTATTGAGGATTGAAGAATGAGGATTGAGGATTGAGGATTGCGGATTGAGGATTGAGGATTGAAGACTGAGTATTGAGGATTGAAGATTGAGGATTGAGGATTGAGGATTGAGGATTGAGGATTGAGGATTGAGGATTGAAGATTGAGGATTGGGTATTGAGGATTGAAGAATGAGGATTGAGGATTGAGGATTGAGGATTGAGTATTGAAGATTGAGTATTCAGAATTGAAGATTGACGATTGAGGATTGAGGATTGAGGATTGAGGATTGAGGATTGAGGATTGACGATTGAGGATTGAAGTTTGAGTATTGAGGATTGAAAATTGAGGATTGAGGATTGAGGATTGAGGTTTGAGGATTGAAGATTGAGGATTGAGGATTGAGGATTGAGGATTGATGATTCAGGATTGAAGATTGAGGATTGGGTATTGAGGATTGAAGAATGAGGATTGTGTATTGAGTATTGAGGATTGAGTATTGAAGATTGAGTATTCAGGATTGAAGATTGACGATTGAGGATTGAGGATTGAGGATTGAGGATTGAGGTTTGAGGATTGATGATTGAGGATTGAAGTTTGAGTATTGAGGATTGAAGATTGTGGATTGAGGATTGAGGATTGAGTATTGAGGGTTGAAGGTTGAGTATTGAGGATTGAAGATTGATGATTGAGGATTGAGGATTGAGGATTGAGGATTGAGGATTGCGGATAGAAGATTGAGGATTGGGTATTGCGGATTGAACATTGAGGATTGAGGGTTGAGGATTGAGGATTGAGGATTGAGGACTGAAGATTGAATATTGATGATTGAAGATTGAGGATTGAGGATTGATGGTTGTGGATTGAGGACGAGGACTGAGGGTTGACTATTGCTGTTTGAGGTCTGAGGATTGAGGATTGAGGATTGAGAATTGAGGATTGAGGATTGAGGATTGAGGAATGAGGATTGAGGATTGAGGATTGAGAATTGAGGATTGAGGTTTGAGGATTGAAGATTGAGGATTGGGTATTGAGGATTGAAGATTGAGGATTGAGGATTGAGGATTGAGGTTGAGGATTGAAGATTGAGGATTGAGGATTGAGGATTGAGGATTGAGGATTGAAGATTGAGGATTGGGTATTGAGGATTGAAGAATGAGGATTGAGTATTGAGTATTGAGGATTGAGTATTGACGATTGAGTATTGAGGATTGAAGATTGACGATTGAGGATTGAGGATTGAGGATTGAGGATTGAGGATTGAGGATTGAGGATTGAAGATTGAGTATTGAGTATTGAAGATTGAGGATTGAGGAATGAGGATTGAGGATTGAGGATTGAAGATTGCGTACTGAGGATTGAAGATTAAGATTGAAGATTGAGGATTGAGGATTGAGAATTGAGGATTGAGGATTGAAGATTGAGGATTGCGTATTGAGGATAGAATATTGAGGATTGAGGATTGAGTATTGACGATTGAGTATTGAGGATTGAAGATTGACGATTGAGGATTGAGGATTGAGGATTGAGGGTTGAGGATTGAGGATTGAGGATTGAGGACTGAAGATTGAATATTGATGATTGAAGATTGAGGATTGAGGATTGATGGTTGTGGATTGAGGACGAGGACTGAGGGTTGACTATTGCTGTTTGAGGTCTGAGGATTGAGGATTGAGGATTGAGAATTGAGGATTGAGGATTGAGGATTGAAGAATGAGGATTGGGTATTGCGGATTGAAGAATGAGGATTGAGGATTGAGAACTGAGGATTGAGGATTGCGGATAGAGGATTGAGGATTGGGTATTGCGGATTGAACATTGCGGATTGAGGATTGAGGATTGAGGATTGAGGATTGAGGATTGAGAATTGAGGATTGAGGATTGAGGATTGAAGATTGAGGATTGGGTATTGAGGATTGAAGAATGAGGATAGAGGATTGAGTATTGAGGATTGAGTATTGACGATTGAAGACTGAGTGTTGAGGATTGAAGATTGAGGATTGAGGATTGAGGATTGAGGATTGAGGATTGAGGATTGAGGATTGGGTATTGCGGATTGAACATTGAGGATTGAGGGTTGAGGATTGAGGATTGAGGATTGAGAACTGAAGATTGAATATTGATGATTGAAGATTGAGGATTGAGGATTGACGGTTGTGGATTGAGGACGAGGACTGAGGGTTGACTATTGCTGTTTGAGGTCTGAGGATTGAGGATTGAGGATTGAGAATTGAGGATTGAGGATTGAGGATTGAGGATTGAGGATTGAGGATTGAGGATTGAGAATTGAGGATTGAGGTTTGAGGATTGAAGATTGAGGATTGGGTATTGAGGATTGAAGAATGAGGATTGAGGATTGAGGATTGCGGATTGAGGATTGAGGATTGAAGACTGAGTATTGAGGATTGAAGATTGAGGATTGAGGATTGAGGATTGAGGATTGAGGATTGAGGATTGAGGATTGAAGATTGAGGATTGGGTATTGAGGATTGAAGAATGAGGATTGAGGATTGAGGATTGAGGATTGAGTATTGAAGATTGAGTATTCAGAATTGAAGATTGACGATTGAGGATTGAGGATTGAGGATTGAGGATTGAGGATTGATGATTGAGGATTGAAGTTTGAGTATTGAGGATTGAAAATTGAGGATTGAGGATTGAGGATTGAGGTTTGAGGATTGAAGATTGAGGATTGAGGATTGAGGATTGAGGATTGATGATTGAGGATTGAAGATTGAGGATTGGGTATTGAGGATTGAAGAATGAGGATTGTGTATTGAGTATTGAGGATTGAGTATTGAAGATTGAGTATTCAGGATTGAAGATTGACGATTGACGATTGACGATTGAGGATTGAGGATTGAGGATTGAGGTTTGAGGATTGATGATTGAGGATTGAAGTTTGAGTATTGAGGATTGAAGATTGAGGATTGAGGATTGAGGATTGAGGTTTGAGGATTGAAGATTGAGGATTGAGGATTGAGGATTGAGGATTGAGGATTGAAGATTGAGGATTGGGTATTGAGGATTGAAGAATGAGGATTGAGTATTGAGTATTGAGGATTGAGTATTGACGATTGAGTATTGATGATTGAAGATTGACGATTGAGGATTGAGGATTGAGGATTGAGGATTGAGGATTGAGGATTGAGGATTGAAGATTGAGTATTGAGTATTGAAGATTGAGGATTGAGGAATGAGGATTGAGGATTGAGGATTGAAGATTGCGTACTGAGGATTGAAGATTAAGATTGAAGATTGAGGATTGAGGATTGAGAATTGAGGATTGAGGATTGAAGATTGAGGATTGCGTATTGAGGATAGAACATTGAGGATTGAGGATTGAGTATTGACGATTGAGTATTGAGGATTGAAGATTGACGATTGAGGATTGAGGATTGAGGATTGAGAATTGAGGATTGAGGATTGAGGATTGAAGAATGAGGATTGGGTATTGCGGATTGAAGAATGAGGATTGAGGATTGAGGACTGAGGATTGAGGATTGCGGATAGAAGATTGAGGATTGGGTATTGCGGATTGAACATTGCGGATTGAGGATTGAGGATTGAGGATTGAGGATTGAGTATTGAGAATTGAGGATTGAGGATTGAGGATTGAAGATTGAGGATTGGGTATTGAGGATTGAAGAATGAGGATAGAGGATTGAGTATTGAGGATTGAGTATTGACGATTGAAGACTGAGTATTGAGGATTGAAGATTGAGGATTGAGGATTGAGGATTGAGGATTGAGGATTGAGGATTGAGGATTGAAGATTGAGGATTGGGTATTGAGGATTGAAGAATGAGGATTGAGGATTGAGGATTGAGGATTGAGTATTGAAGATTGAGTATTCAGGATTGAAGATTGACGATTGAGGATTGAGGATTGAGGATTGAGGATTGAGGATTGATGATTGAGGATTGAAGTTTGAGTATTGAGGATGGAAGATCGAGGATTGAGGATTGAGGATTGAGGTTTGAGGATTGAAGATTGAGGATTGAGGATTGAGGATTGAGGATTGAGGATTGAAGATTGAGGATTGGGTATTGAGGATTGAAGAATGAGGATTGAGCATTGAGTATTGAGGATTGAGTATTAACGATTGAGTATTGAGGATTGAAGATTGACGATTGAGGATTGAGGATTGAGGATTGAGGATTGAGGATTGAAGATTGAGTATTGAGTATTGAAGATTGAGGATTGAGGAATGAGGATTGAGGATTGAGGATTGAAGATTGCGTACTGAGGATTGAAGATTAAGATTGAAGATTGAGGATTGAGGATTGAGGATTGAGGATTGCGGATAGAAGATTGAGGATTGGGTATTGCGGATTGAACATTGAGGATTGAGGGTTGAGGATTGAGGATTGAGGATTGAGAACTGAAGATTGAATATTGATGATTGAAGATTGAGGATTGAGGATTGACGGTTGTGGATTGAGGACGAGGACTGAGGGTTGACTATTGCTGTTTGAGGTCTGAGGATTGAGGATTGAGGATTGAGAATTGAGGATTGAGGATTGAGGATTGAGGATTGAGGATTGAGGATTGAGGATTGAGAATTGAGGATTGAGGTTTGAGGATTGAAGGTTGAGGATTGGGTATTGAGGATTGAAGAATGAGGATTGAGGATTGAGGATTGCGGATTGAGGATTGAGGATTGAAGACTGAGTATTGAGGATTGAAGATTGAGGATTGAGGATTGAGGATTGAGGATTGAGGATTGAGGATTGAGGATTGAAGATTGAGGATTGGGTATTGAGGATTGAAGAATGAGGATTGAGGATTGAGGATTGAGGATTGAGTATTGAAGATTGAGTATTCAGAATTGAAGATTGACGATTGAGGATTGAGGATTGAGGATTGAGGATTGAGGATTGAGGATTGACGATTGAGGATTGAAGTTTGAGTATTGAGGATTGAAAATTGAGGATTGAGGATTGAGGATTGAGGTTTGAGGATTGAAGATTGAGGATTGAGGATTGAGGATTGAGGATTGATGATTGAGGATTGAAGATTGAGGATTGGGTATTGAGGATTGAAGAATGAGGATTGTGTATTGAGTATTGAGGATTGAGTATTGAAGATTGAGTATTCAGGATTGAAGATTGACGATTGAGGATTGAGGATTGAGGATTGAGGATTGAGGTTTGAGGATTGATGATTGAGGATTGAAGATTGAGTATTGAGGATTGAAGATTGTGGATTGAGGATTGAGGAATGAGTATTGAGGGTTGAAGGTTGAGTATTGAGGATTGAAGATTGATGATTGAGGATTGAGGATTGAGGATTGAGGATTGAGGATTGCGGATAGAAGATTGAGGATTGGGTATTGCGGATTGAACATTGAGGATTGAGGGTTGAGGATTGAGGATTGAGGATTGAGGACTGAAGATTGAATATTGATGATTGAAGATTGAGGATTGAGGATTGATGGTTGTGGATTGAGGACGAGGACTGAGGGTTGACTATTGCTGTTTGAGGTCTGAGGATTGAGGATTGAGGATTGAGAATTGAGGATTGAGGATTGAGGATTGAGGAATGAGGATTGAGGATTGAGGATTGAGAATTGAGGATTGAGGTTTGAGGATTGAAGATTGAGGATTGGGTATTGAGGATTGAAGATTGAGGATTGAGGATTGAGGATTGAGGTTGAGGATTGAAGATTGAGGATTGAGGATTGAGGATTGAGGATTGAGGATTGAAGATTGAGGATTGGGTATTGAGGATTGAAGAATGAGGATTGAGTATTGAGTATTGAGGATTGAGTATTGACGATTGAGTATTGAGGATTGAAGATTGACGATTGAGGATTGAGGATTGAGGATTGAGGATTGAGGATTGAGGATTGAGGATTGAAGATTGAGTATTGAGTATTGAAGATTGAGGATTGAGGAATGAGGATTGAGGATTGAGGATTGAAGATTGCGTACTGAGGATTGAAGATTAAGATTGAAGATTGAGGATTGAGGATTGAGAATTGAGGATTGAGGATTGAAGATTGAGGATTGCGTATTGAGGATAGAACATTGAGGATTGAGGATTGAGTATTGACGATTGAGTATTGAGGATTGAAGATTGACGATTGAGGATTGAGGATTGAGGATTGAGGGTTGAGGATTGAGGATTGAGGATTGAGGACTGAAGATTGAATATTGATGATTGAAGATTGAGGATTGAGGATTGATGGTTGTGGATTGAGGACGAGGACTGAGGGTTGACTATTGCTGTTTGAGGTCTGAGGATTGAGGATTGAGGATTGAGAATTGAGGATTGAGGATTGAGGATTGAAGAATGAGGATTGGGTATTGCGGATTGAAGAATGAGGATTGAGGATTGAGGACTGAGGATTGAGGATTGCGGATAGAAGATTGAGGATTGGGTATTGCGGATTGAACATTGCGGATTGAGGATTGAGGATTGAGGATTGAGGATTGAGGATTGAGAATTGAGGATTGAGGATTGAGGATTGAAGATTGAGGATTGGGTATTGAGGATTGAAGAATGAGGATAGAGGATTGAGTATTGAGGATTGAGTATTGACGATTGAAGACTGAGTATTGAGGATTGAAGATTGAGGATTGAGGATTGAGGATTGAGGATTGAGGATTGAGGATTGAGGATTGGGTATTGCGGATTGAACATTGAGGATTGAGGGTTGAGGATTGAGGATTGAGGATTGAGAACTGAAGATTGAATATTGATGATTGAAGATTGAGGATCGAGGATTGACGGTTGTGGATTGAGGACGAGGACTGAGGGTTGACTATTGCTGTTTGAGGTCTGAGGATTGAGGATTGAGGATTGAGAATTGAGGATTGAGGATTGAGGATTGAGGATTGAGGATTGAGGATTGAGGATTGAGAATTGAGGATTGAGGTTTGAGGATTGAAGATTGAGGATTGGGTATTGAGGATTGAAGAATGAGGATTGAGGATTGAGGATTGCGGATTGAGGATTGAGGATTGAAGACTGAGTATTGAGGATTGAAGATTGAGGATTGAGGATTGAGGATTGAGGATTGAGGATTGAGGATTGAGGATTGAAGATTGAGGATTGGGTATTGAGGATTGAAGAATGAGGATTGAGGATTGAGGATTGAGGATTGAGTATTGAAGATTGAGTATTCAGAATTGAAGATTGACGATTGAGGATTGAGGATTGAGGATTGAGGATTGAGGATTGATGATTGAGGATTGAAGTTTGAGTATTGAGGATTGAAAATTGAGGATTGAGGATTGAGGATTGAGGTTTGAGGATTGAAGATTGAGGATTGAGGATTGAGGATTGAGGATTGATGATTGAGGATTGAAGATTGAGGATTGGGTATTGAGGATTGAAGAATGAGGATTGTGTATTGAGTATTGAGGATTGAGTATTGAAGATTGAGTATTCAGGATTGAAGATTGACGATTGACGATTGAGGATTGAGGATTGAGGATTGAGGTTTGAGGATTGATGATTGAGGATTGAAGTTTGAGTATTGAGGATTGAAGATTGAGGATTGAGGATTGAGGATTGAGGTTTGAGGATTGAAGATTGAGGATTGAGGATTGAGGATTGAGGATTGAGGATTGAAGATTGAGGATTGGGTATTGAGGATTGAAGAATGAGGATTGAGTATTGAGTATTGAGGATTGAGTATTGACGATTGAGTATTGATGATTGAAGATTGACGATTGAGGATTGAGGATTGAGGATTGAGGATTGAGGATTGAGGATTGAGGATTGAAGATTGAGTATTGGGTATTGAAGATTGAGGATTGAGGAATGAGGATTGAGGATTGAGGATTGAAGATTGCGTACTGAGGATTGAAGATTAAGATTGAAGATTGAGGATTGAGGATTGAGAATTGAGGATTCAGGATTGAAGATTGAGGATTGCGTATTGAGGATAGAACATTGAGGATTGAGGATTGAGTATTGACGATTGAGGATTTAGGATTGAAGATTGAATATTGATGATTGAAGATTGAGGATCGAGGATTGAGTGTTGTGAATTGAGGACGAGGACTGGGGGTAGAGTATTGATGTTTAAGGTCTGAGGATTGAGGATTGAGGATTGAGAATTGAGGATTGAGGAGCGAGGATTCAAGATTGAGGATTGGGTGTTGAGGATTGAAGAATGAGGATTGAGGATTGAGGATTGAGTATTGAGGATTGAAGATTGAGTATTGAGGATTGAAGATTGAGGATTGAGGATTGAGGATTGAGGATTGAGGATTGAGGATTGAGGATTGCGGATAGAAGATTGAGGATTGGGAATTGCGGATTGAAGATTGAGTATTGAGGATTGAGGATTGAGGAATGAGGATTGGGTATAGAAGATTGAGGATTGATGATTGAGGATTGATGGTTGAGGATTGAGGATTAAGGATTGAGGAGTGAAGATTGAGCGTTGAGGATTGAAGATTGAGGATTGAGGATTGAGTATTGAGGATTGAGTATTGAGGATAGAAGGTTGAGGTTTGGGGACTGAGGGTTGAAGATTGAGGATTGAGGATGAGGATTGAGGATTGAGGATTGAGGATTGAGGATTGAGGATGGAGGATTGAAGATTGAGTATTGAGGATTGAAGATTGAGGATCGAGGATTGAGGATTGAGGATTGAGGATTGAAGATTGAGGATTGTGGACTGAGCGTTGAGGGTTGAATGATGAGAATTGATGTTTGTGGATAGAGATCTGAAGATTGCAGATTGAGTATTGAGTATTGAAAACTGTGTGTTGAGGATATTATATTGGGGGTTGAGGATTGACAACTGATTGTTGAGGACTGAGGGCTGAAGATTGAGGATGCAGGATTGAGGATTCAGAATTGAGGTTTGAGGACTGAGGATTGAGGATTGAAGATTGAGTATTGAGGGTTGAAGGTTGAGGATTGCTGATTGTCGATTGAGGATTGAGGATGGGGGCTGAGGGTTGACGATTGAGGTTTGAGGACTGAGGACTGAGGATTGAGGATTGAGGATTGAGGATTGAAGATTGAGGATTGGGTATTGAGGATTGAAGAATGAGGATTGAGGATTGAGGATTGAGGATTGAGTATTGAAGATTGGGTATTCAGGATTGAAGATTGACGATTGAGGATTGAGGATTGAGGATTGAGGATTGACGATTGATGATTGAGGATTGAAGTTTGAGTATTGAGGATTGAAGATTGAGGATTGAGGATTGAGGATTGAGGTTTGAGGATTGAAGATTGAGGATTGAGGATTGAGGATTGAGGATTGAGGATTGAAGATTGAGGATTGGGTATTGAGGATTGAAGAATGAGGATTGAGTATTGAGTATTGAGGATTGAGTATTGACGATTGAGTATTGAGGATTGAAGATTGACGATTGAGGATTGAGGATTGAGGATTGAGGATTGAGGATTGAGGATTGAGGATTGAAGATTGAGTATTGGGTATTGAAGATTGAGGATTGAGGAATGAGGATTGAGGATTGAGGATTGAAGATTGCGTACTGAGGATTGAAGATTAAGATTGAAGATTGAGGATTGAGGATTGAGAATTGAGGATTCAGGATTGAAGATTGAGGATTGCGTATTGAGGATAGAACATTGAGGATTGAGGATTGAGTATTGACGATTGAGGATTTAGGATTGAAGATTGAATATTGATGATTGAAGATTGAGGATCGAGGATTGAGTGTTGTGAATTGAGGACGAGGACTGGGGGTAGAGTATTGATGTTTAAGGTCTGAGGATTGAGGATTGAGGATTGAGAATTGAGGATTGAGGAGCGAGGATTCAAGATTGAGGATTGGGTGTTGAGGATTGAAGAATGAGGATTGAGGATTGAGGATTGAGTATTGAGGATTGAAGATTGAGTATTGAGGATTGAAGATTGAGGATTGAGGATTGAGGATTGAGGATTGAGGATTGAGGATTGAGGATTGCGGATAGAAGATTGAGGATTGGGAATTGCGGATTGAAGATTGAGTATTGAGGATTGAGGATTGAGGAATGAGGATTGGGTATAGAAGATTGAGGATTGATGATTGAGGATTGATGGTTGAGGATTGAGGATTAAGGATTGAGGATTGAAGATTGAGCGTTGAGGATTGAAGATTGAGGATTGAGGATTGAGTATTGAGGATTGAGTATTGAGGATAGAAGGTTGAGGTTTGGGGACTGAGGGTTGAAGATTGAGGATTGAGGATGAGGATTGAGGATTGAGGATTGAGGATTGAGGATTGAGGATGGAGGATTGAAGATTGAGTATTGAGGATTGAAGATTGAGGATCGAGGATTGAGGATTGAGGATTGAGGATTGAAGATTGAGGATTGTGGACTGAGCGTTGAGGGTTGAATGATGAGAATTGATGTTTGTGGATAGAGATCTGAAGATTGCAGATTGAGTATTGAGTATTGAAAACTGTGTGTTGAGGATATTATATTGGGGGTTGAGGATTGACAACTGATTGTTGAGGACTGAGGGCTGAAGATTGAGGATGCAGGATTGAGGATTCAGAATTGAGGTTTGAGGACTGAGGATTGAGGATTGAAGATTGAGTATTGAGGGTTGAAGGTTGAGGATTGCTGATTGTCGATTGAGGATTGAGGATGGGGGCTGAGGGTTGACGATTGAGGTTTGAGGACTGAGGACTGAGGATTGAGGATTGAGGATTGAGGATTGAAGATTGAGGATTGGGTATTGAGGATTGAAGAATGAGGATTGAGGATTGAGGATTGAGGATTGAGTATTGAAGATTGGGTATTCAGGATTGAAGATTGACGATTGAGGATTGAGGATTGAGGATTGAGGATTGACGATTGATGATTGAGGATTGAAGTTTGAGTATTGAGGATTGAAGATTGAGGATTGAGGATTGAGGATTGAGGTTTGAGGATTGAAGATTGAGGATTGAGGATTGAGGATTGAGGATTGAGGATTGAAGATTGAGGATTGGGTATTGAGGATTGAAGAATGAGGATTGAGTATTGAGTATTGAGGATTGAGTATTGACGCTTGAGTATTGAGGATTGAAGATTGACGATTGAGGATTGAGGATTGAGGATTGAGGATTGAGGATTGAGGATTGAGGATTGAAGATTGAGTATTGGGTATTGAAGATTGAGGATTGAGGAATGAGGATTGAGGATTGAGGATTGAAGATTGCGTACTGAGGATTGAAGATTAAGATTGAAGATTGAGGATTGAGGATTGAGAATTGAGGATTCAGGATTGAAGATTGAGGATTGCGTATTGAGGATAGAACATTGAGGATTGAGGATTGAGTATTGACGATTGAGGATTGAGGATAGAAGATTGAATATTGATGATTGAAGATTGAGGATCGAGGATTGAGTGTTGTGGATTGAGGACGAGGACTGAGGGTAGAGTATTGATGTTTAAGGTCTGAGGATTGAGGATTGAGGGTTGAGAATTGAGGATTGAGGAGCGAGGATTCAAGATTGAGGATTGAGGATTGAGGATTGAGAATTGAGGGTTGAGGATTGAGGATTGAAGATTGAGGATTGGGTGTTGAGGATTGAAGAATGAGGATTGAGGATTGACGATTGAGGATTGAGGATTGAAGATTGTGTATTGAGGATTGAAGATTGAGGATTGAGGATTGAGGATTGATGATTGAGGATTGAGGATTGAGGATTGCGGATAGAAGATTGAGGATTGGGTATTGCGGATTGAGGATTGAGGATTGAGGATTGAGGATTGAGGATTGAGAATTGAGGATTGAGGATTGAGGATTGTAGATTGAGGATTGGGTATTGAGGATTGAAGAATGAGGATTGAGGATTGAGGATTGCGGATTGAGGATTGAGGATTGAAGACTGAGTATTGAGGATTGAAGATTGAGGATTGAGGAGTGAGTATTGAAGATTGAGGATTTGGGACTGAGGATTGAAGATTGAGGATTGAGGATTGAGGATTGAGGATTGAGGATTGAGGATTGAGGACTGAAGATTGAGGATTGGGTATTGAGGATTGAAGAATGAGGATTGAGGATTGAGGATTGAGGATTGAGTATTGAAGATTGAGTATTCAGGATTGAAGATTGACGATTGAGGATTGAGGATTGAGGATTGAGGATTGAGGTTTGAGGATTGATGATTGAGGATTGAAGTTTGAGTATTGAGGATTGAAGATTGTGGATTGAGGATTGAGGATTGAGTATTGAGGATTGAAGGTTGAGTATTGAGGATTGAAGATTGAGGATTGAGGATTGAGGATTGAGGATTGAGGATTGAGGATTGCGGATAGAAGATTGAGGATTGAATATTGATGATTGAAGATTGAGGATTGAGGATTGATGGTTGTGGATTGAGGACGAGGACTGAGGGTTGACTATTGCTGTTTGAGGTCTGAGGATTGAGGATTGAGGATTGAGAATTGAGGATTGAGGATTGAGGATTGAGGATTGAGAATTGAGGATTGAGGATTGAGAATTGAGGATTGAGGTTTGAGGATTGAAGATTGAGGATTGGGTATTGAGGATTGAAGAATGAGGATTGAGGATTGAGGATTGCGGATTGAGGATTGAGGATTGAAGACTGAGTATTGAGGATTGAAGATTGAGGATTGAGGATTGAGGATTGAGGATTGAGGATTGAGGATTGAGGATTGAAGATTGAGGATTGCGTATTGAGGATTGAAGAATGAGGATTGAGGATTGAGGATTGAGGATTGAGGATTGAAGATTGAGTATTGAGTATTGAAGATTGAGGATTGAGGAATGAGGATTGAGGATTGAGGATTGAAGATTGCGTACTGAGGATTGAAGATTAAGATTGAAGATTGAGGACTGAGGATTGAGAATTGAGGATTGAGGATTGAAGATTGAGGATTGCGTATTGAGGATAGAACATTGAGGATTGAGGATTGAGTATTGACGATTGAGTATTGAGGATTGAAGATTGACGATTGAGGATTGAGGATTGAGGATTGAGGGTTGAGGATTGAGGATTGAGGATTGAGGACTGAAGATTGAATATTGATGATTGAAGATTGAGGATTGAGGATTGATGGTTGTGGATTGAGGACGAGGACTGAGGGTTGACTATTGCTGTTTGAGGTCTGAGGATTGAGGATTGAGGATTGAGAATTGAGGGTTGAGGATTGAGGATTGAAGAATGAGGATTGGGTATTGCGGATTGAAGAATGAGGATTGAGGATTGAGGACTGAGGATTGAGGATTGCCGATAGAAGATTGAGGATTGGGTATTGCGGATTGAACATTGCGGATTGAGGATTGAGGATTGAGGATTGAGGACTGAAGATTGAATATTGATGATTGAAGATTGAGGATTGAGGATTGACGGTTGTGGATTGAGGACGAGGACTGAGGGTTGACTATTGCTGTTTGAGGTCTGAGGATTGAGGATTG
Source organism: Calliopsis andreniformis (assembly GCF_051401765.1). NCBI lineage: Eukaryota > Metazoa > Arthropoda > Insecta > Hymenoptera > Andrenidae > Calliopsis > Calliopsis andreniformis. Next base: position 3,734,925 of record NW_027480459.1, on the reverse strand, counting down.
AGGATTGAGAATTGAGGATTGAGGATTGAGGATTGAGGAATGAGGATTGAGGATTGAGGATTGAGAATTGAGGATTGAGGTTTGAGGATTGAAGATTGAGGATTGGGTATTGAGGATTGAAGAATGAGGATTGAGGATTGAGGATTGCGGATTGAGGATTGAGGATTGAAGACTGAGTATTGAGGATTGAAGATTGAGGATTGAGGATTGAGGATTGAGGATTGAGGATTGAGGATTGAGGATTGAAGATTGAGGATTGGGTATTGAGGATTGAAGAATGAGGATTGAGGATTGAGGATTGACGATTGAGGATTGAGGATTGAGGATTGAGGATTGAGGATTGAGGATTGAGGATTGAAGATTGAGTATAGAGTATTGAAGATTGAGGATTGAGGAATGAGGATTGAGGATTGAGGATTGAAGATTGCGTACTGAGGATTGAAGATTAAGATTGAAGATTGAGGATTGAGGATTGAGAATTGAGGATTGAGGATTGAAGATTGAGGATTGCGTATTGAGGATAGAACATTGAGGATTGAGGATTGAGTATTGACGATTGAGTATTGAGGATTGAAGATTGACGATTGAGGATTGAGGATTGAGGATTGAGGGTTGAGGATTGAGGATTGAGGATTGAGGACTGAAGATTGAATATTGATGATTGAAGATTGAGGATTGAGGATTGATGGTTGTGGATTGAGGACGAGGACTGAGGGTTGACTATTGCTGTTTGAGGTCTGAGGATTGAGGATTGAGGATTGAGAATTGAGGATTGAGGATTGAGGATTGAAGAATGAGGATTGGGTATTGCGGATTGAAGAATGAGGATTGAGGATTGAGGACTGAGGATTGAGGATTGCGGATAGAATATTGAGGATTGGGTATTGCGGATTGAACATTGCGGATTGAGGATTGAGGATTGAGGATTGAGGATTGAGGATTGAGAATTGAGGATTGAGGATTGAGGATTGAAGATTGAGGATTGGGTATTGAGGATTGATGAATGAGGATAGAGGATTGAGTATTGAGGATTGAGTATTGACGATTGAAGACTGAGTATTGAGGATTGAAGATTGAGGATTGAGGATTGAGGATTGAGGATTGAGGATTGAGGATTGAGGATTGGGTATTGCGGATTGAACATTGAGGATTGAGGGTTGAGGATTGAGGATTGAGGATTGAGAACTGAAGATTGAATATTGATGATTGAAGATTGAGGATTGAGGATTGACGGTTGTGGATTGAGGACGAGGACTGAGGGTTGACTATTGCTGTTTGAGGTCTGAGGATTGAGGATTGAGGATTGAGAATTGAGGATTGAGGATTGAGGATTGAGGATTGAGGATTGAGGATTGAGGATTGAGAATTGAGGATTGAGGTTTGAGGATTGAAGATTGAGGATTGGGTATTGAGGATTGAAGAATGAGGATTGAGGATTGAGGATTGCGGATTGAGGATTGAGGATTGAAGACTGAGTATTGAGGATTGAAGATTGAGGATTGAGGATTGAGGATTGAGGATTGAGGATTGAGGATTGAGGATTGAAGATTGAGGATTGGGTATTGAGGATTGAAGAATGAGGATTGAGGATTGAGGATTGAGGATTGAGTATTGAAGATTGAGTATTCAGAATTGAAGATTGACGATTGAGGATTGAGGATTGAGGATTGAGGATTGAGGATTGAGGATTGATGATTGAGGATTGAAGTTTGAGTATTGAGGATTGAAAATTGAGGATTGAGGATTGAGGATTGAGGTTTGAGGATTGAAGATTGAGGATTGAGGATTGAGGATTGAGGATTGATGATTGAGGATTGAAGATTGAGGATTGGGTATTGAGGATTGAAGAATGAGGATTGTGTATTGATTATTGAGGATTGAGTATTGAAGATTGAGTATTCAGGATTGAAGATTGACGATTGACGATTGAGGATTGAGGATTGAGGATTGAGGTTTGAGGATTGATGATTGAGGATTGAAGTTTGAGTATTGAGGATTGAAGATTGAGGATTGAGGATTGAGGATTGAGGTTTGAGGATTGAAGATTGAGGATTGAGGATTGAGGATTGAGGATTGAGGATTGAAGATTGAGGATTGGGTATTGAGGATTGAAGAATGAGGATTGAGTATTGAGTATTGAGGATTGAGTATTGACGATTGAGTATTGAGGATTGAAGATTGACGATTGAGGATTGAGGATTGAGGATTGAGGATTGAGGATTGAGGATTGAGGATTGAAGATTGAGTATTGGGTATTGAAGATTGAGGATTGAGGAATGAGGATTGAGGATTGAGGATTGAAGATTGCGTACTGAGGATTGAAGATTAAGATTGAAGATTGAGGATTGAGGATTGAGAATTGAGGATTCAGGATTGAAGATTGAGGATTGCGTATTGGGGATAGAACATTGAGGATTGAGGATTGAGTATTGACGATTGAGGATTTAGGATTGAAGATTGAATATTGATGATTGAAGATTGAGGATCGAGGATTGAGTGTTGTGGATTGAGGACGAGGACTGGGGGTAGAGTATTGATGTTTAAGGTCTGAGGATTGAGGATTGAGGATTGAGAATTGAGGATTGAGGAGCGAGGATTCAAGATTGAGGATTGGGTGTTGAGGATTGAAGAATGAGGATTGAGGATTGAGGATTGAGTATTGAGGATTGAAGATTGAGTATTGAGGATTGAAGATTGAGGATTGAGGATTGAGGATTGAGGATTGAGGATTGAGGATTGCGGATAGAAGATTGAGGATTGGGAATTGCGGATTGAAGATTGAGTATTGAGGATTGAGGATTGAGGAATGAGGATTGGGTATAGAAGATTGAGGATTGATGATTGAGGATTGATGGTTGAGGATTGAGGATTAAGGATTGAGGATTGAAGATTGAGCGTTGAGGATTGAAGATTGAGGATTGAGGATTGAGTATTGAGGATTGAGTATTGAGGATAGAAGGTTGAGGTTTGGGGACTGAGGGTTGAAGATTGAGGATTGAGGATGAGGATTGAGGATTGAGGATTGAGGATTGAGGATTGAGGATGGAGGATTGAAGATTGAGTATTGAGGATTGAAGATTGAGGATCGAGGATTGAGGATTGAGGATTGAGGATTGAAGATTGAGGATTGTGGACTGAGCGTTGAGGGTTGAATGATGAGAATTGATGTTTGTGGATAGAGATCTGAAGATTGCAGATTGAGTATTGAGTATTGAAAACTGTGTGTTGAGGATATTATATTGGGGGTTGAGGATTGACAACTGATTGTTGAGGACTGAGGGCTGAAGATTGAGGATGCAGGATTGAGGATTCAGAATTGAGGTTTGAGGACTGAGGATTGAGGATTGAAGATTGAGTATTGAGGGTTGAAGGTTGAGGATTGCTGATTGTCGATTGAGGATTGAGGATGGGGGCTGAGGGTTGACGATTGAGGTTTGAGGACTGAGGACTGAGGATTGAGGATTGAGGATTGAGGATTGAAGATTGAGGATTGGGTATTGAGGATTGAAGAATGAGGATTGAGGATTGAGGATTGAGGATTGAGTATTGAAGATTGGGTATTCAGGATTGAAGATTGACGATTGAGGATTGAGGATTGAGGATTGAGGATTGACGATTGATGATTGAGGATTGAAGTTTGAGTATTGAGGATTGAAGATTGAGGATTGAGGATTGAGGATTGAGGTTTGAGGATTGAAGATTGAGGATTGAGGATTGAGGATTGAGGATTGAGGATTGAAGATTGAGGATTGGGTATTGAGGATTGAAGAATGAGGATTGAGTATTGAGTATTGAGGATTGAGTATTGACGATTGAGTATTGAGGATTGAAGATTGACGATTGAGGATTGAGGATTGAGGATTGAGGATTGAGGATTGAGGATTGAGGATTGAAGATTGAGTATTGGGTATTGAAGATTGAGGATTGAGGAATGAGGATTGAGGATTGAGGATTGAAGATTGCGTACTGAGGATTGAAGATTAAGATTGAAGATTGAGGATTGAGGATTGAGAATTGAGGATTCAGGATTGAAGATTGAGGATTGCGTATTGAGGATAGAACATTGAGGATTGAGGATTGAGTATTGACGATTGAGGATTGAGGATAGAAGATTGAATATTGATGATTGAAGATTGAGGATCGAGGATTGAGTGTTGTGGATTGAGGACGAGGACTGAGGGTAGAGTATTGATGTTTAAGGTCTGAGGATTGAGGATTGAGGGTTGAGAATTGAGGATTGAGGAGCGAGGATTCAAGATTGAGGATTGAGGATTGAGGATTGAGAATTGAGGGTTGAGGATTGAGGATTGAAGATTGAGGATTGGGTGTTGAGGATTGAAGAATGAGGATTGAGGATTGACGATTGAGGATTGAGGATTGAAGATTGTGTATTGAGGATTGAAGATTGAGGATTGAGGATTGAGGATTGATGATTGAGGATTGAGGATTGAGGATTGCGGATAGAAGATTGAGGATTGAGGATTGAGGATTGAGGATTGAGGATTGAGGTTTGAGGATTGATGATTGAGGATTGAAGTTTGAGTATTGAGGATTGAAGATTGTGGATTGAGGATTGAGGATTGAGTATTGAGGATTGAAGAATGAGGATTGAGGATTGACGATTGAGGATTGAGAATTGAGGATTGAGGATTGAGGATTGAAGATTGAGGATTGGGTATTGAGGATTGAAGAATGAGGATTGAGGATTGAGGATTGCGGATTGAGGATTGAGGATTGAAGACTGAGTATTGAGGATTGAAGATTGAGGATTGAGGAGTGAGTATTGAAGATTGAGGATTTGGGACTGAGGATTGAAGATTGAGGATTGAGGATTGAGGATTGAGGATTGAGGATTGAGGATTGAGGACTGAAGATTGAGGATTGGGTATTGAGGATTGAAGAATGAGGATTGAGGATTGAGGATTGAGGATTGAGTATTGAAGATTGAGTATTCAGGATTGAAGATTGACGATTGAGGATTGAGGATTGAGGATTGAGGATTGAGGTTTGAGGATTGATGATTGAGGATTGAAGTTTGAGTATTGAGGATTGAAGATTGTGGATTGAGGATTGAGGATTGAGTATTGAGGATTGAAGGTTGAGTATTGAGGATTGAAGATTGAGGATTGAGGATTGAGGATTGAGGATTGAGGATTGAGGATTGCGGATAGAAGATTGAGGATTGAATATTGATGATTGAAGATTGAGGATTGAGGATTGATGGTTGTGGATTGAGGACGAGGACTGAGGGTTGACTATTGCTGTTTGAGGTCTGAGGATTGAGGATTGAGGATTGAGAATTGAGGATTGAGGATTGAGGATTGAGGATTGAGAATTGAGGATTGAGGATTGAGAATTGAGGATTGAGGTTTGAGGATTGAAGATTGAGGATTGGGTATTGAGGATTGAAGAATGAGGATTGAGGATTGAGGATTGCGGATTGAGGATTGAGGATTGAAGACTGAGTATTGAGGATTGAAGATTGAGGATTGAGGATTGAGGATTGAGGATTGAGGATTGAGGATTGAGGATTGAAGATTGAGGATTGGGTATTGAGGATTGAAGAATGAGGATTGAGGATTGAGGATTGAGGATTGAGTATTGAAGATTGAGTATTCAGGATTGAAGATTGACGATTGAGGATTGAGGATTGAGGATTGAGGATTGAGGATTGATGATTGAGGATTGAAGTTTGAGTATTGAGGATTGAAGATTGAGGTTTGAGGATTGAGGATTGAGGTTGAGGATTGAAGATTGAGGATTGAGGATTGAGGATTGAGGATTGAGGATTGAAGATTGAGGATTGGGTATTGATGATTGAAGAATGAGGATTGAGTATTGAGTATTGAGGATTGAGTATTGACGATTGAGTATTGAGGATTGAAGATTGACGATTGAGGATTGAGGATTGAGGATTGAGGATTGAGGATTGAGGATTGAGGATTGAGGATTGAGGATTGAGGATTGAGAATTGAGGATTGAGGTTTGAGGATTGAAGATTGAGGATTGGGTATTGAGGATTGAAGAATGAGGATTGAGGATTGAGGATTGCGGATTGAGGATTGAGGATTGAAGACTGAGTATTGAGGATTGAAGATTGAGGATTGAGGATTGAGGATTGAGGATTGAGGATTGAGGATTGAGGATTGAAGATTGAGGATTGGGTATTGAGGATTGAAGAATGAGGATTGAGGATTGAGGATTGAGGATTGAGTATTGAAGATTGAGTATTCAGAATTGAAGATTGACGATTGAGGATTGAGGATTGAGGATTGAGGATTGAGGATTGAGGATTGATGATTGAGGATTGAAGTTTGAGTATTGAGGATTGAAAATTGAGGATTGAGGATTGAGGATTGAGGTTTGAGGATTGAAGATTGAGGATTGAGGATTGAGGATTGAGGATTGATGATTGAGGATTGAAGATTGAGGATTGGGTATTGAGGATTGAAGAATGAGGATTGTGTATTGATTATTGAGGATTGAGTATTGAAGATTGAGTATTCAGGATTGAAGATTGACGATTGACGATTGAGGATTGAGGATTGAGGATTGAGGTTTGAGGATTGATGATTGAGGATTGAAGTTTGAGTATTGAGGATTGAAGATTGAGGATTGAGGATTGAGGATTGAGGTTTGAGGATTGAAGATTGAGGATTGAGGATTGAGGATTGAGGATTGAGGATTGAAGATTGAGGATTGGGTATTGAGGATTGAAGAATGAGGATTGAGTATTGAGTATTGAGCATTGAGTATTGACGATTGAGTATTGAGGATTGAAGATTGACGATTGAGGATTGAGGATTGAGGATTGAGGATTGAGGATTGAGGATTGAGGATTGAAGATTGAGTATTGGGTATTGAAGATTGAGGATTGAGGAATGAGGATTGAGGATTGAGGATTGAAGATTGCGTACTGAGGATTGAAGATTAAGATTGAAGATTGAGGATTGAGGATTGAGAATTGAGGATTCAGGATTGAAGATTGAGGATTGCGTATTGGGGATAGAACATTGAGGATTGAGGATTGAGTATTGACGATTGAGGATTTAGGATTGAAGATTGAATATTGATGATTGAAGATTGAGGATCGAGGATTGAGTGTTGTGGATTGAGGACGAGGACTGGGGGTAGAGTATTGATGTTTAAGGTCTGAGGATTGAGGATTGAGGATTGAGAATTGAGGATTGAGGAGCGAGGATTCAAGATTGAGGATTGGGTGTTGAGGATTGAAGAATGAGGATTGAGGATTGAGGATTGAGTATTGAGGATTGAAGATTGAGTATTGAGGATTGAAGATTGAGGATTGAGGATTGAGGATTGAGGATTGAGGATTGAGGATTGCGGATAGAAGATTGAGGATTGGGAATTGCGGATTGAAGATTGAGTATTGAGGATTGAGGATTGAGGAATGAGGATTGGGTATAGAAGATTGAGGATTGATGATTGAGGATTGATGGTTGAGGATTGAGGATTAAGGATTGAGGATTGAAGATTGAGCGTTGAGGATTGAAGATTGAGGATTGAGGATTGAGTATTGAGGATTGAGTATTGAGGATAGAAGGTTGAGGTTTGGGGACTGAGGGTTGAAGATTGAGGATTGAGGATGAGGATTGAGGATTGAGGATTGAGGATTGAGGATTGAGGATGGAGGATTGAAGATTGAGTATTGAGGATTGAAGATTGAGGATCGAGGATTGAGGATTGAGGATTGAGGATTGAAGATTGAGGATTGTGGACTGAGCGTTGAGGGTTGAATGATGAGAATTGATGTTTGTGGATAGAGATCTGAAGATTGCAGATTGAGTATTGAGTATTGAAAACTGTGTGTTGAGGATATTATATTGGGGGTTGAGGATTGACAACTGATTGTTGAGGACTGAGGGCTGAAGATTGAGGATGCAGGATTGAGGATTCAGAATTGAGGTTTGAGGACTGAGGATTGAGGATTGAAGATTGAGTATTGAGGGTTGAAGGTTGAGGATTGCTGATTGTCGATTGAGGATTGAGGATGGGGGCTGAGGGTTGACGATTGAGGTTTGAGGACTGAGGACTGAGGATTGAGGATTGAGGATTGAGGATTGAAGATTGAGGATTGGGTATTGAGGATTGAAGAATGAGGATTGAGGATTGAGGATTGAGGATTGAGTATTGAAAATTGGGTATTCAGGATTGAAGATTGACGATTGAGGATTGAGGATTGAGGTTTGAGGATTGAAGATTGAGGATTGAGGATTGAGGATTGAGGATTGAGGATTGAAGATTGAGGATTGGGTATTGAGGATTGAAGAATGAGGATTGAGTATTGAGTATTGAGGATTGAGTATTGACGATTGAGTATTGAGGATTGAAGATTGACGATTGAGGATTGAGGATTGAGGATTGAGGATTGAGGATTGAGGATTGAGGATTGAAGATTGAGTATTGGGTATTGAAGATTGAGGATTGAGGAATGAGGATTGAGGATTGAGGATTGAAGATTGCGTACTGAGGATTGAAGATTAAGATTGAAGATTGAGGATTGAGGATTGAGAATTGAGGATTCAGGATTGAAGATTGAGGATTGCGTATTGAGGATAGAACATTGAGGATTGAGGATTGAGTATTGACGATTGAGGATTGAGGATAGAAGATTGAATATTGATGATTGAAGATTGAGGATCGAGGATTGAGTGTTGTGGATTGAGGACGAGGACTGAGGGTAGAGTATTGATGTTTAAGGTCTGAGGATTGAGGATTGAGGGTTGAGAATTGAGGATTGAGGAGCGAGGATTCAAGATTGAGGATTGAGGATTGAGGATTGAGAATTGAGGGTTGAGGATTGAGGATTGAAGATTGAGGATTGGGTGTTGAGGATTGAAGAATGAGGATTGAGGATTGACGATTGAGGATTGAGGATTGAAGATTGTGTATTGAGGATTGAAGATTGAGGATTGAGGATTGAGGATTGATGATTGAGGATTGAGGATTGAGGATTGCGGATAGAAGATTGAGGATTGAGGATTGAGGATTGAGGATTGAGGATTGAGGTTTGAGGATTGATGATTGAGGATTGAAGTTTGAGTATTGAGGATTGAAGATTGTGGATTGAGGATTGAGGATTGAGTATTGAGGATTGAAGAATGAGGATTGAGGATTGACGATTGAGGATTGAGAATTGAGGATTGAGGATTGAGGATTGAAGATTGAGGATTGGGTATTGAGGATTGAAGAATGAGGATTGAGGATTGAGGATTGCGGATTGAGGATTGAGGATTGAAGACTGAGTATTGAGGATTGAAGATTGAGGATTGAGGAGTGAGTATTGAAGATTGAGGATTTGGGACTGAGGATTGAAGATTGAGGATTGAGGATTGAGGATTGAGGATTGAGGATTGAGGATTGAGGACTGAAGATTGAGGATTGGGTATTGAGGATTGAAGAATGAGGATTGAGGATTGAGGATTGAGGATTGAGTATTGAAGATTGAGTATTCAGGATTGAAGATTGACGATTGAGGATTGAGGATTGAGGATTGAGGATTGAGGTTTGAGGATTGATGATTGAGGATTGAAGTTTGAGTATTGAGGATTGAAGATTGTGGATTGAGGATTGAGGATTGAGTATTGAGGATTGAAGGTTGAGTATTGAGGATTGAAGATTGAGGATTGAGTATTGAGGATTGAGGATTGAGGATTGAGGATTGCGGATAGAAGATTGAGGATTGAATATTGATGATTGAAGATTGAGGATTGAGGATTGATGGTTGTGGATTGAGGACGAGGACTGAGGGTTGACTATTGCTGTTTGAGGTCTGAGGATTGAGGATTGAGGATTGAGAATTGAGGATTGAGGATTGAGGATTGAGGATTGAGAATTGAGGATTGAGGATTGAGAATTGAGGATTGAGGTTTGAGGATTGAAGATTGAGGATTGGGTATTGAGGATTGAAGAATGAGGATTGAGGATTGAGGATTGCGGATTGAGGATTGAGGATTGAAGACTGAGTATTGAGGATTGAAGATTGAGGATTGAGGATTGAGGATTGAGGATTGAGGATTGAGGATTGAGGATTGAAGATTGAGGATTGGGTATTGAGGATTGAAGAATGAGGATTGAGGATTGAGGATTGAGGATTGAGTATTGAAGATTGAGTATTCAGGATTGAAGATTGACGATTGAGGATTGAGGATTGAGGATTGAGGATTGAGGATTGATGATTGAGAATTGAAGTTTGAGTATTGAGGATTGAAGATTGAGGTTTGAGGATTGAGGATTGAGGTTGAGGATTGAAGATTGAGGATTGAGGATTGAGGATTGAGGATTGAGGATTGAAGATTGAGGATTGGGTATTGATGATTGAAGAATGAGGATTGAGTATTGAGTATTGAGGATTGAGTATTGACGATTGAGTATTGAGGATTGAAGATTGACGATTGAGGATTGAGGATTGAGGATTGAGGATTGAGGATTGAGGATTGAGGATTGAGGATTGAAGATTGAGTATTGAGTATTGAAGATTGAGGATTGAGGAATGAGGATTGAGGATTGAGGATTGAAGATTGCGTACTGAGGATTGAAGATTAAGATTGAAGATTGAGGATTGAGGATTGAGAATTGAGGATTGAGGATTGAAGATTGAGGATTGCGTATTGAGGATAGAACATTGAGGATTGAGGATTGAGTATTGACGATTGAGTATTGAGAATTGAAGATTGACGATTGAGGATTGAGGATTGAGGATTGAGGGTTGAGGATTGAGGATTGAGGATTGAGGACTGAAGATTGAATATTGATGATTGAAGATTGAGGATTGACGATTGATGGTTGTGGATTGAGGACGAGGACTGAGGGTTGACTATTGCTGTTTGAGGTCTGAGGATTGAGGATTGAGGATTGAGAATTGAGGATTGAGGATTGAGGATTGAAGAATGAGGATTGGGTATTGCGGATTGAAGAATGAGGATTGAGGATTGAGGACTGAGGATTGAGGATTGCCGATAGAAGATTGAGGATTGGGTATTGCGGATTGAACATTGCGGATTGAGGATTGAGGATTGAGGATTGAGGATTGAGGATTGAGAATTGAGGATTGAGGATTGAGGATTGAAGATTGAGGATTGGGTATTGAGGATTGAAGAATGAGGATAGAGGATTGAGTATTGAGGATTGAGTATTGACGATTGAAGACTGAGTATTGAGGATTGAAGATTGAGGATTGAGGATTGAGGATTGAGGATTGAGGATTGAGTATTGAGGATTGAAGATTGAGGATTGGGTATTGAGGATTGAAGATTGAGGATTGAGGATTGAGGATTGAGGATTGAGTATTGAATATTGAGTATTCAGGATTGAAGATTGACGATTGAGGATTGAGGATTGAGGATTGAGGATTGAGGATTGATGATTGAGGATTGAAGTTTGAGTATTGAGGATTGAAGATCGAGGATTGAGGATTCAGGATTGAGGTTTGAGGATTGAAGATTGAGGATTGAGGATTGAGGATTGAGGATTGAGGATTGAAGATTGAGGATTGGGTATTGAGGATTGAAGAATGAGGATTGAGTATTGAGTATTGAGGATTGAGTATTAACGATTGAGTATTGAGGATTGAAGATTGACGATTGAGGATTGAGGATTGAGGATTGAGGATTGAGGATTGAAGATTGAGTATTGAGTATTGAAGATTGAGAATTGAGGAATGAGGATTGTGGATTGAGGAGTGAAGATTGCGTACTGAGGATTGAAGATTAAGATTGAAGATAGAGGATTGAGGATTGAGGATTGAGGATTGCGGATAGAAGATTGAGGATTGGGTATTGCGGATTGAACATTGAGGATTGAGGGTTGAGGATTGAGGATTGAGGATTGAGGACTGAAGATTGAATATTGATGATTGAAGATTGAGGATTGAGGATTGACGGTTGTGGATTGAGGACGAGGACTGAGGGTTGACTATTGCTGTTTGAGGTCTGAGGATTGAGGATTGAGGATTGAGAATTGAGGATTGAGGATTGAGGATTGAGGAATGAGGATTGAGGATTGAGGATTGAGAATTGAGGATTGAGGTTTGAGGATTGAAGATTGAGGATTGGGTATTGAGGATTGAAGAATGAGGATTGAGGATTGAGGATTGCGGATTGAGGATTGAGGATTGAAGACTGAGTATTGAGGATTGAAGATTGAGGATTGAGGATTGAGGATTGAGGATTGAGGATTGAGGATTGAGGATTGAAGATTGAGGATTGGGTATTGAGGATTGAAGAATGAGGATTGAGGATTGAGGATTGAGGATTGAGTATTGAAGATTGGGTATTCAGGATTGAAGATTGACGATTGAGGATTGAGGATTGAGGATTGAAGATTGACGATTGATGATTGAGGATTGAAGTTTGAGTATTGAGGATTGAAGATTGAGGATTGAGGATTGAGGATTGAGGTTTGAGGATTGAAGATTGAGGATTGAGGATTGAGGATTGAGGATTGAGGATTGAAGATTGAGGATTGGGTATTGAGGATTGAAGAATGAGGATTGAGTATTGAGTATTGAGGATTGAGTATTGACGATTGAGTATTGAGGATTGAAGATTGACGATTGAGGATTGAGGATTGAGGATTGAGGATTGAGGATTGAGGATTGAGGATTGAAGATTGAGTATTGGGTATTGAAGATTGAGGATTGAGGAATGAGGATTGAGGATTGAGGATTCAAGATTGAGGATTGGGTGTTGAGGATTGAAGAATGAGGATTGAGGATTGAGGATTGAGTATTGAGGATTGAAGATTGAGTATTGAGGATTGAAGATTGAGGATTGAGGATTGAGGATTGATGATTGAGGATTGAGGATTGCGGATAGAAGATTGAGGATTGGGAATTGCGGATTGAAGATTGAGGATTGAGGGTTGAAGATTGAATATTGATGATTGAAGATTGAGGATCGAGGATTGAGTGTTGTGGATTGAGGACGAGGACTGAGGGTAGAGTATTGATGTTTAAGGTCTGAGGATTGAGGATTGAGGGTTGAGAATTGAGGATTGAGGAGCGAGGATTCAAGATTGAGGATTGGGTGTTGAGGATTGAAGAATGAGGATTGAGGATTGAGGATTGAGTATTGAGGATTGAAGATTGAGTATTGAGGATTGAAGATTGAGGATTGAGGATTGAGGATTGATGATTGAGGATTGAGGATTGCGGATAGAAGATTGAGGATTGGGAATTGCGGATTGAAGATTGAGGATTGAGGGTTGAGGATTGAGGATTGAGGATTGAGGACTGAAGATTGAATATTGATGATTGAAGATTGAGGATTGAGGATTGATGGTTGTGGATTGAGGACGAGGACTGAGGGTTGACTATTGCTGTTTGAGGTCTGAGGATTGAGGATTGAGGATTGAGAATTGAGGATTGAGGATTGAGGATTGAGGATTGAGGATTGAGGATTGAGGATTGAGAATTGAGGGTTGAGGATTGAGGATTGAAGATTGAGGATTGGGTGTTGAGGATTGAAGAATGAGGATTGAGGATTGACGATTGAGGATTGAGGATTGAAGATTGTGTATTGAGGATTGAAGATTGAGGATTGAGGATTGAGGATTGATGATTGAGGATTGAGGATTGAGGATTGCGGATAGAAGATTGAGGATTGGGTATTGCGGATTGAACATTGCGGATTGAGGATTGAGGATTGAGGATTGAGGATTGAGGATTGAGAATTGAGGATTGAGGATTGAGGATTGAAGATTGAGGATTGGGTATTGAGGATTGAAGAATGAGGATTGAGGATTGAGGATTGCGGATTGAGGATTGAGGATTGAAGACTGAGTATTGAGGATTGAAGATTGAGGATTGAGGAGTGAGTATTGAAGATTGAGGATTTGGGACTGAGGATTGAAGATTGAGGATTGAGGATTGAGGATTGAGGATTGAGGATTGAGGATTGAGGACTGAAGATTGAGGATTGGGTATTGAGGATTGAAGAATGAGGATTGAGGATTGAGGATTGAGGATTGAGTATTGAAGATTGAGTATTCAGGATTGAAGATTGACGATTGAGGATTGAGGGTTGAGGATTGAGGATTGAGGTTTGAGGATTGATGATTGAGGATTGATGTTTGAGTATTGAGGATTGAAGATTGTGGATTGAGGATTGAGGATTGAGTATTGAGGATTGAAGGTTGAGTATTGAGGATTGAAGATTGAGGATTGAGGATTGAATATTGAGGATTGAGGAATGAGGATTGAGGATTGAGGATTGGCGATTGAGGATTGAGGATTGAGGATTGAGGATTGAGGATTGAAGGTTGAGGATTCCGTATTGAGGATAGATCATTGAGGATTGAGGATTGAGTATTGAGGATTGAGGATTGAGGATTGAAGATCGAATATTGATGATTGAAGATTGAGGATCGAGGATTGAGCGTTGTGGATTGAGGACGAGGCCTGAGGGTTGAGTATTGATGTTTGAGGTCTGAGGATTGAGGAATGAGGATTGAGAATTGACGATTGAGGATTGAGGATTGAAGATTGAGGATTGGGTGTTGAGGATTGAAGAATGAGGATTGAGGATTGAGGATTGAGGTTTTAGGGTTGTGGATTGAGGACGAGGACTGAGGGTTGAGTATTGATGTTTGAAGTCCGAGGATTCAGGATTGAGGATCGAGAATTGAGGATTGAGTATTGAGGATTGAAGATTGAGGATTCGGGATACAGGATTGAAGAATGAGGATTGAGGATTGAGGATTGAGGATTGAAGATTGAATATTGATGATTGAATATTGAGGATCGAGGATTGAGCGTTGTGGATTGAGGACGGGGACTGAGGGTTGAGTATTGATGTTTGAGGTCTGAGGATTGAGGAATGAGGATTGAGAATTGAGGATTGAGGTTTGAGGATTGAAGATTGAGGATTGGGTATTGAGGATTGAAGAATGAGGATTGAGGATTGAGGATTGCGGATTGAGGATTGAGGATTGAAGACTGAGTATTGAGGATTGAAGATTGAGGACTGAGGATTGAGGATTGAGGATTGAGGATTGAGGATTGAGGATTGAAGATTGAGGATTGGGTATTGAGTATTGAAGAATGAGGATTGAGGATTGAGGATTGAGGATTGAGTATTGAAGATTGAGTATTCAGGATTGAAGATTGACGATTGAGGATTGAGGATTGAGGATTGAGGATTGAGGATTGAGGATTGATAATTGAGGATTGAAGTTTGAGTATTGAGGATTGAAGATTGAGGATTGAGGATTGAGGATTGAGGTTTGAGGATTGAAGATTGAGGATTGAGGATTGAGGATTGAGGATTGAGGATTGAAGATTGAGGATTGGGTATTGAGGATTGAAGACTGAGGATTGAGTATTGAGTATTGAGGATTGAGTATTGACGATTGAGTATTGAGGATTGAAGATTGACGATTGGGGATTGAGGACTGAGGATTGAGGATTGAGGATTGAGGATTGAGGATTCAAGATTGAGTATTGAGTATTGAAGATTGAGGATTGAGGAATGAGGATTGAGGATTGAGGATTGAAGATTGCGTACTGAGGATTGAAGATTAAGATTGAAGATTGAGGATTGAGGATTGAGGATTGAGAATTGAGGATTGAAGATTGAGGATTGCGTATTGAGGATAGAACATTGAGGATTGAGGATTGAGGATTGAGGTATGAGGATTGAAGATTGAGGATTGAGGATTGAGGATTGAGGATTGAGGATTGAAGATTGAGGATTGGGTATTGAGGATTGAAGAATGAGGATTGAGTATTGAGCATTGAGGATTGAGGATTGAAGATTGAATATTGATGATTGAAGATTGAGGATCGAGGATTGAGTGTTGTGGATTGAGGACGAGGACTGAGTGTAGAGTATTGATGTTTAAGGTCTGAGGATTGAGGATTGAGGATTGAGAATTGAGGATTGAGGAGTGAGGATTGAAGATTGAGGATTGGGTGTTGAGGATTGAGGAATGAGGATTGAGGATTGAGGATTGAGTATTGAGGATTGAAGATTGAGTGTTGAGGATTGAAGATTGAGGATTGAGGACTGAGGATTGAGGATTGAGGATTGAGGATTGCGGATAGAAGATTGAGGATTGGGAATTGCGGATTGAACATTGAGGATTGAGGGTTGAGGATTGAGGATTGAGGATTGAGGACTGAAGATTGAATATTGATGATTGAAGATTGAGGATTGAGGATTGATGGTTGTGGATTGAGGACGAGGACTGAGGGTTGACTATTGCTGTTTGAGGTCTGAGGATTGAGGATTGAGGATTGAGAATTAAGGATTGAGGATTGAGGATTGAAGAATGAGGATTGGGTATTGCGGATTGAAGAATGAGGATTGAGGATTGAGGACTGAGGATTGAGGATTGAAGACTGAGTGTTGAGGGTTGAGTGATGAGAATTGATTTTTGTGGATAGAGATTTGAAGATTGCAGATTGAGTATTGAGTATTGAAAACTGTGAATTGATGATATTCTCTTGAGGATTGAGTATTGACAACAGATTGTTGAGGACTGAGGGCTGAAGGTTGAGGATTCAGGATTGAGGATTCAGGATTGTGGTTTGACGACCGAGGATTGAGGATTGAGGATTGAGGATTGAGAATTGAAGATTGAGAATTGAGTATTGGGGGTTGTGGATTGAGGACGAGGACTGACGGTTGAGTATTGAGTATTGAGGATTGAGGATTGAAGATTGAGTATTGAGGATTGAATATTGACAATTGAGGATTGAGGATTGAGGATTGAGGATTGAGGATTGAGGATTGAGGATTGAGGATTGAAGATTGAGGAATGAGGATTGAGGATTGAAGATTGACGATTGGGGATTGAGGACTGAGGATTGAGGATTGAGGATTGAGGATTGAGGATTCAAGATTGAGTATTGAGTATTGAAGATTGAGGATTGAGGAATGAGGATTGAGGATTGAGGATTGAAGATTGCGTACTGAGGATTGAAGATTAAGATTGAAGATTGAGGATTGAGGATTGAGGATTGAGAATTGAGGATTGAAGATTGAGGATTGCGTATTGAGGATAGAACATTGAGGATTGAGGATTGAGGATTGAGGTATGAGGATTGAAGATTGAGGATTGAGGATTGAGGATTGAGGATTGAGGATTGAAGATTGAGGATTGGGTATTGAGGATTGAAGAATGAGGATTGAGTATTGAGCATTGAGGATTGAGGATTGAAGATTGAATATTGATGATTGAAGATTGAGGATCGAGGATTGAGTGTTGTGGATTGAGGACGAGGACTGAGTGTAGAGTATTGATGTTTAAGGTCTGAGGATTGAGGATTGAGGATTGAGAATTGAGGATTGAGGAGTGAGGATTGAAGATTGAGGATTGGGTGTTGAGGATTGAGGAATGAGGATTGAGGATTGAGGATTGAGTATTGAGGATTGAAGATTGAGTGTTGAGGATTGAAGATTGAGGATTGAGGACTGAGGATTGAGGATTGAGGATTGAGGATTGCGGATAGAAGATTGAGGATTGGGAATTGCGGATTGAACATTGAGGATTGAGGGTTGAGGATTGAGGATTGAGGATTGAGGACTGAAGATTGAATATTGATGATTGAAGATTGAGGATTGAGGATTGATGGTTGTGGATTGAGGACGAGGACTGAGGGTTGACTATTGCTGTTTGAGGTCTGAGGATTGAGGATTGAGGATTGAGAATTGAGGATTGAGGATTGAGGATTGAAGAATGAGGATTGGGTATTGCGGATTGAAGAATGAGGATTGAGGATTGAGGACTGAGGATTGAGGATTGAAGACTGAGTGTTGAGGGTTGAGTGATGAGAATTGATGTTTGTGGATAGAGATTTGATGATTGCAGATTGAGTATTGAGTATTGAAAACTGTGAATTGATGATATTCTCTTGAGGATTGAGTATTGACAACAGATTGTTGAGGACTGAGGGCTGAAGGTTGAGGATTCAGGATTGAGGATTCAGGATTGTGGTTTGACGACCGAGGATTGAGGATTGAGGATTGAGGATTGAGAATTGAAGATTGAGAATTGAGTATTGGGGGTTGTGGATTGAGGACGAGGACTGACGGTTGAGTATTGAGTATTGAGGATTGAGGATTGAAGATTGAGTATTGAGGATTGAATATTGACAATTGAGGATTGAGGATTGAGGATTGAGGATTGAGGATTGAGGATTGAGGATTGAGGATTGAAGACTGAGTATTGAGGATTGAAGATTGAGGATTGGGTATTGAGGATTGAAGAATGAGGATTGAGGATTGAGGATTGAGGTTTGAGGATTGAAGATTGAATATTGATGATTGAAGATTGAGGATCGAGGATTGAGCGTTGCGGATTGAGCACGAGGACTGAGGGTTGAGTATTGATGTTTGAGGTCTGAGGATTGAGGAATGAGGATTGAGAATTGAGGTTTGAGGATTGAGGATTGAAGATTGAGGATTGGGTGTTGAGGATTGAAGAATGAGGATTGAGGATTGAGGATTGAGTATTGAGGATTGAAGATTGAGTATTGAGGATTGAAGGTTGAGGATTGAGGATTGAGGATTGAGGATTGAGGATTGAGGATTGAGGATTGCGGATAGAAGGTTGAGGATTGGGTATTGCGGATTGAACATTGATGATTGAGGATTGAGGATTGAGGATTGAGGATTGAGGATTGAGAGTTGAGGATTGAGGATTGAGGATCGAAGATTGAGGATTGGGTATTGAGGATTGAAGAATGAGGATTGAGGATTGAGGATTGCGGATTGAGGATTGAGGATTGAAGACAGAGTATTGAGCATTGAAGATTGAGGATTGAGGAGTGAGTATTGAAGATTGAGGATTTGGGACTGAGGATTGAAGATTGAGGAATGAGGATTGAGGATTGAGGATTGAGGATTGAGGATTGAGGATTGAAGATTGAGGATTGGGTATTGAGGATTGAAGAATGAGGTTTGAGGATTGAGGATTGAGGATTGAGTATTGAAGATTGAGTATTCAGGATTGAAGATTGACGATTGAGTATTGATGATTGAGGATTGAGGATTGAGGATTGATGATTGAGGATTGAAGTTTGAGTATTGAGGATTGAAGATTGAGGATTGAGGATTGAGGATTGAGGTTTGAGGATTGAAGATTGAGGATTGAGGATTGAGGATTGAGGATTGAGGATTGAAGATTGAGGATTGGGTATTGAGGATTGAAGAATGAGGATTGAGTATTGAGTATTGAGGATTCAGTATTGACGATTGAGTATTGAGGTATGAAGATTGACGATTGAGGATTGAGGATTGAGTATTGATGTTTGAGGTCTGAGGATTGAGGAATGAGGATTGAGAATTGAGGTTTGAGGATTGAGGATTGAAGATTGAGGATTGGGTGTTGAGGATTGAAGAATGAGGATTGAGGATTGAGTATTGAGGATTGAGGATTGAGGATTGAAGATTGGATATTGATGATTGAAGATTGAGGATCGAGGATTGAGTGTTGTGGATTGAGGACGAGGACTGATGGTAGAGTATTGATGTTTAAGGTCTGAGGATTGAGGATTGAGGATTGAGAATTGAGGATTGGGGATTGAGGATTGAAGATTGAGGATTCGGTATTGAGGATTGAAGAATGAGGATTGAGGAGTGAGGACTGAGGATTGAGGATTGCAGATTGAGTATTGAGGATTGAAGGTTGAGGATTGAGGATTGAGGATTGAGGATTTAGGATTGAAGATTCAGTATTGATGATTGAAGATGGCAGGAATGAGGATTGAGTGTTGAGGTTTGAGGACGAGGACTGACGGTTGAGGATTGAGGTTTGAGGATTGTAGATTGAGGATTGAGAATGAGGGCTGAGGGTTGAGGATTGAGGTTTGAGTATAGAATCCTGAGAATTCAGGCTATTCTATTGAGTATTGTGAATTGAGGATTGATGATTGAGTATTGAGGATTGAGGAATGAGGATTGGGTATAGAAGATTGAGGATTGATGATTGAGGATTGATGGTTGAGGATTGAGGATTAAGGATTGAGGATTGAAGATTGAGCGTTGAGGATTGAAGATTGAGGATTGAGGATTGAGTATTGAGGATTGAGTATTGAGGATAGAAGGTTGAGGATTGGGGACCGAGGGTTGAAGATTGAGGATTGAGGATTGAGGATTGAGGATTGAGGATTGAGGATTGAGGATTGAGGATGGAGGATTGAAGATTGAGTATTGAGGATTGAAGATTGAGGATCGAGGATTGAGGATTGAGGATTGAGGATTGAAGATTGAGGATTGTGGACTGAGCGTTGAGGGTTGAATGATGAGAATTGATGTTTGTGGATAGAGATCTGAAGATTGCAGATTGAGTATTGAGTATTGAAAACTGTGTGTTGAGGATATTATATTGGGGGTTGAGGATTGACAACTGATTGTTGAGGACTGAGGGCTGAAGATTGAGGATGCAGGATTGAGGATTCAGAATTGAGGTTTGAGGACTGAGGATTGAGGATTGAAGATTGAGTATTGAGGATTGAAGGTTGAGGATTGCTGATTGTCGATTGAGGATTGAGGATGGGGGCTGAGGGTTGACGATTGCGGTTTGAGGACTGAGGACTGAGGATTGAGGATTGAGGTTTGAGGATTGAAGATTGAGGATTGAGGAGTGAGTATTGAAGATTGAGGATTTGGGACTGAGGATTGAAGATTGAGGATTGAGGATTGAGGATTGAGGATTGAGTATTGAGGATTGAAGGTTGAGTATTGAGGATTGAAGATTGAGGATTGAGGATTGAGGATTGAGGATTGAGGATTGAGGATTGCGGATAGAAGATTGAGGATTGAATATTGATGATTGAAGATTGAGGATTGAGGATTGATGGTTGTGGATTGAGGACGAGGACTGAGGGTTGACTATTGCTGTTTGAGGTCTGAGGATTGAGGATTGAGGATTGAGAATTGAGGATTGAGGATTGAGGATTGAGGATTGAGAATTGAGGATTGAGGATTGAGAATTGAGGATTGAGGTTTGAGGATTGAAGATTGAGGATTGGGTATTGAGGATTGAAGAATGAGGATTGAGGATTGAGGATTGCGGATTGAGGATTGAGGATTGAAGACTGAGTATTGAGGATTGAAGATTGAGGATTGAGGATTGAGGATTGAGGATTGAGGATTGAGGATTGAGGATTGAAGATTGAGGATTGGGTATTGAGGATTGAAGAATGAGGATTGAGGATTGAGGATTGAGGATTGAGTATTGAAGATTGAGTATTCAGGATTGAAGGTTGACGATTGAGGATTGAGGATTGAGGATTGAGGATTGAGGATTGATGATTGAGGATTGAAGTTTGAGTATTGAGAATTGAAGATTGAGGTTTGAGGATTGAGGATTGAGGTTGAGGATTGAAGATTGAGGATTGAGGATTGAGGATTGAGGATTGAGGATTGAAGATTGAGGATTGGGTATTGATGATTGAAGAATGAGGATTGAGTATTGAGTATTGAGGATTGAGTATTGACGATTGAGTATTGAGGATTGAAGATTGACGATTGAGGATTGAGGATTGAGGATTGAGGATTGAGGATTGAGGATTGAGGATTGAAGATTGAGTATTGAGTATTGAAGATTGAGGATTGAGGAATGAGGATTGAGGATTGAGGATTGAAGATTGCGTACTGAGGATTGAAGATTAAGATTGAAGATTGAGGATTGAGGATTGAGAATTGAGGATTGAGGATTGAAGATTGAGGATTGCGTATTGAGGATAGAACATTGAGGATTGAGGATTGAGTATTGACGATTGAGTATTGAGGATTGAAGATTGACGATTGAGGATTGAGGATTGAGGATTGAGGGTTGAGGATTGAGGATTGAGGATTGAGGACTGAAGATTGAATATTGATGATTGAAGATTGAGGATTGAGGATTGATGGTTGTGGATTGAGGACGAGTACTGAGGGTTGACTATTGCTGTTTGAGGTCTGAGGATTGAGGATTGAGGATTGAGAATTGAGGATTGAGGATTGAGGATTGAAGAATGAGGATTGGGTATTGCGGATTGAAGAATGAGGATTGAGGATTGAGGACTGAGGATTGAGGATTGCCGATAGAAGATTGAGGATTGGGTATTGCGGATTGAACATTGCGGATTGAGGATTGAGGATTGAGGATTGAGGATTGAGGATTGAGAATTGAGGATTGAGGATTGAGGATTGAAGATTGAGGATTGGGTATTGAGGATTGAAGAATGAGGATAGAGGATTGAGTATTCAGGATTGAAGATTGACGATTGAGGATTGAGGATTGAGGATTGAGGATTGAGGATTGATGATTGAGGATTGAAGTTTGAGTATTGAGGATTGAAGATCGAGGATTGAGGATTCAGGATTGAGGTTTGAGGATTGAAGATTGAGGATTGAGGATTGAGGATTGAGGATTGAGGATTGAAGATTGAGGATTGGGTATTGAGGATTGAAGAATGAGGATTGAGTATTGAGTATTGAGGATTGAGTATTAACGATTGAGTATTGAGGATTGAAGATTGACGATTGAGGATTGAGGATTGAGGATTGAGGATTGAGGATTGAAGATTGAGTATTGAGTATTGAAGATTGAGGATTGAGGAATGAGGATTGTGGATTGAGGAGTGAAGATTGCGTACTGAGGATGGAAGATTAAGATTGAAGATAGAGGATTGAGGATTGAGGATTGAGGATTGCGGATAGAAGATTGAGGATTGGGTATTGCGGATTGAACATTGAGGATTGAGGGTTGAGGATTGAGGATTGAGGATTGAGGACTGAAGATTGAATATTGATGATTGAAGATTGAGGATTGAGGATTGACGGTTGTGGATTGAGGACGAGGACTGAGGGTTGACTATTGCTGTTTGAGGTCTGAGGATTGAGGATTGAGGATTGAGAATTGAGGATTGAGGATTGAGGATTGAGGAATGAGGATTGAGGATTGAGGATTGAGAATTGAGGATTGAGGTTTGAGGATTGAAGATTGAGGATTGGGTATTGAGGATTGAAGAATGAGGATTGAGGATTGAGGATTGCGGATTGAGGATTGAGGATTGAAGACTGAGTATTGAGGATTGAAGATTGAGGATTGAGGATTGAGGATTGAGGATTGAGGATTGAGGATTGAGGATTGAAGATTGAGGATTGGGTATTGAGGATTGAAGAATGAGGATTGAGGATTGAGGATTGAGGATTGAGGATTGAGGATTGAGGATTGAGGATTGAGGATTGAGGATTGAGGATTGAAGATTGAGTATTGAGTATTGAAGATTGAGGATTGAGGAATGAGGATTGAGGATTGAGGATTGAAGATTGCGTACTGAGGATTGAAGATTAAGATTGAAGATTGAGGATTGAGGATTGAGAATTGAGGATTGAGGATTGAAGATTGAGGATTGCGTATTGAGGATAGAACATTGAGGATTGAGGATTGAGTATTGACGATTGAGTATTGAGGATTGAAGATTGACGATTGAGGATTGAGGATTGAGGATTGAGGGTTGAGGATTGAGGATTGAGGATTGAGGACTGAAGATTGAATATTGATGATTGAAGATTGAGGATTGAGGATTGATGGTTGTGGATTGAGGACGAGGACTGAGGGTTGACTATTGCTGTTTGAGATCTGAGGATTGAGGATTGAGGATTGAGAATTGAGGATTGAGGATTGAGGATTGAAGAATGAGGATTGGGTATTGCGGATTGAAGAATGAGGATTGAGGATTGAGGACTGAGGATTGAGGATTGCGGATAGAAGATTGAGGATTGGGTATTGCGGATTGAACATTGCGGATTGAGGATTGAGGATTGAGGATTGAGGATTGAGGATTGAGAATTGAGGATTGAGGATTGAGGATTGAAGATTGAGGATTGGGTATTGAGGATTGAAGAATGAGGATTGAGGATTGAGGATTGCGGATTGAGGATTGAGGATTGAAGACTGAGTATTGAGGATTGAAGATTGAGGATTGAGGATTGAGGATTGAGGATTGAGGATTGAGGATTGAGGATTGAAGATTGAGGATTGGGTATTGAGGATTGAAGAATGAGGATTGAGGATTGAGGATTGAGGATTGAGTATTGAAGATTGAGTATTCAGGATTGAAGATTGACGATTGAGGATTGAGGATTGAGGATTGAGGATTGAGGATTGATGATTGAGGATTGAAGTTTGAGTATTGAGGATTGAAGATTGAGGTTTGAGGATTGAGGATTGAGGTTGAGGATTGAAGATTGAGGATTGAGGATTGAGGATTGAGGATTGAGGATTGAAGATTGAGGATTGGGTATTGATGATTGAAGAATGAGGATTGAGTATTGAGTATTGAGGATTGAGTATTGACGATTGAGTATTGAGGATTGAAGATTGACGATTGAGGATTGAGGATTGAGGATTGAGGATTGAGGATTGAGGATTGAGGATTGAAGATTGAGTATTGAGTATTGAAGATTGAGGATTGAGGAATGAGGATTGAGGATTGAGGATTGAAGATTGCGTACTGAGGATTGAAGATTAAGATTGAAGATTGAGGATTGAGGATTGAGAATTGAGGATTGAGGATTGAAGATTGAGGATTGCGTATTGAGGATAGAACATTGAGGATTGAGGATTGAGTATTGACGATTGAGTATTGAGGATTGAAGATTGACGATTGAGGATTGAGGATTGAGGATTGAGGGTTGAGGATTGAGGATTGAGGATTGAGGACTGAAGATTGAATATTGATGATTGAAGATTGAGGATTGAGGATTGATGGTTGTGGATTGAGGACGAGGACTGAGGGTTGACTATTGCTGTTTGAGGTCTGAGGATTGAGGATTGAGGATTGAGAATTGACGATTGAGGATTGAGGATTGAAGAATGAGGATTGGGTATTGCGGATTGAAGAATGAGGATTGAGGATTGAGGACTGAGGATTGAGGATTGCCGATAGAAGATTGAGGATTGGGTATTGCGGATTGAACATTGCGGATTGAGGATTGAGGATTGAGGATTGAGGATTGAGGATTGAGAATTGAGGATTGAGGATTGAGGATTGAAGATTGAGGATTGGGTATTGAGGATTGAAGAATGAGGATAGAGGATTGAGTATTGAGGATTGAGTATTGACGATTGAAGACTGAGTATTGAGGATTGAAGATTGAGGATTGAGGATTGAGGATTGAGGATTGAGGATTGAGGATTGAGGATTGAAGATTGAGGATTGGGTATTGAGGATTGAAGAATGAGGATTGAGGATTGAGGATTGAGGATTGAGTATTGAATATTGAGTATTCAGGATTGAAGATTGACGATTGAGGATTGAGGATTGAGGATTGAGGATTGAGGATTGATGATTGAGGATTGAAGTTTGAGTATTGAGGATTGAAGATCGCGGATTGAGGATTCAGGATTGAGGTTTGAGGATTGAAGATTGAGGATTGAGGATTGAGGATTGAGGATTGAGGATTGAAGATTGAGGATTGGGTATTGAGGATTGAAGAATGAGGATTGAGTATTGAGTATTGAGGATTGAGTATTAACGATTGAGTATTGAGGATTGAAGATTGACGATTGAGGATTGAGGATTGAGGATTGAGGATTGAGGATTGCGGATAGAAGATTGAGGATTGGGTATTGCGGATTGAACATTGAGGATTGAGGGTTGAGGATTGAGGATTGAGGATTGAGGACTGAAGGTTGAATATTGATGATTGAAGATTGAGGATTGAGGATTGACGGTTGTGGATTGAGGACGAGGACTGAGGGTTGACTATTGCTGTTTGAGGTCTGAGGATTGAGGATTGAGGATTGAGAATTGAGGATTGAGGATTGAGGATTGAGGAATGAGGATTGAGGATTGAGGATTGAGAATTGAGGATTGAGGTTTGAGGATTGAAGATTGAGGATTGGGTATTGAGGATTGAAGAATGAAGATTGAGGATTGAGGATTGCGGATTGAGGATTGAGGATTGAAGACTGAGTATTGAGGATTGAAGATTGAGGATTGAGGATTGAGGATTGAGGATTGAGGATTGAGGATTGAGGATTGAAGATTGAGGATTGGGTATTGAGGATTGAAGAATGAGGATTGAGGATTGACGATTGAGGATTGAGGATTGAGGATTGAGGATTGAGGATTGCGGATAGAAGATTGAGGATTGGGTATTGCGGATTGAACATTGAGGATTGAGGGTTGAGGATTGAGGATTGAGGATTGAGGACTGAAGATTGAATATTGATGATTGAAGATTGAGGATTGAGGATTGACGGTTGTGGATTGAGGACGAGGACTGAGGGTTGACTATTGCTGTTTGAGGTCTGAGGATTGAGGATTGAGGATTGAGAATTGAGGATTGAGGATTGAGGATTGAGGAATGAGGATTGAGGATTGAGGATTGAGAATTGAGGATTGAGGTTTGAGGATTGAAGATTGAGGATTGGGTATTGAGGATTGAAGAATGAGGATTGAGGATTGAGGATTGCGGATTGAGGATTGAGGATTGAAGACTGAGTATTGAGGATTGAAGATTGAGGATTGAGGATTGAGGATTGAGGATTGAGGATTGAGGATTGAGGATTGAAGATTGAGGATTGGGTATTGAGGATTGAAGAATGAGGATTGAGGATTGAGGATTGAGGATTGAGGATTGAGGATTGAGGATTGAGGATTGAGGATTGAGGATTGAGGATTGAAGATTGAGTATTGAGTATTGAAGATTGAGGATTGAGGAATGAGGATTGAGGATTGAGGATTGAAGATTGCGTACTGAGGATTGAAGATTAAGGTTGAAGATTGAGGATTGAGGATTGAGAATTGAGGATTGAGGATTGAAGATTGAGGATTGCGTATTGAGGATAGAACATTGAGGATTGAGGATTGAGTATTGACGATTGAGTATTGAGGATTGAAGATTGACGATTGAGGATTGAGGATTGAGGATTGAGGGTTGAGGATTGAGGATTGAGGATTGAGGACTGAAGATTGAATATTGATGATTGAAGATTGAGGATTGAGGATTGATGGTTGTGGATTGAGGACGAGGACTGAGGGTTGACTATTGCTGTTTGAGGTCTGAGGATTGAGGATTGAGGATTGAGAATTGAGGATTGAGGATTGAGGATTGAAGAATGAGGATTGGGTATTGCGGATTGAAGAATGAGGATTGAGGATTGAGGACTGAGGATTGAGGATTGCGGATAGAAGATTGAGGATTGGGTATTGCGGATTGAACATTGCGGATTGAGGATTGAGGATTGAGGATTGAGGATTGAGGATTGAGAATTGAGGATTGAGGATTGAGGATTGAAGATTGAGGATTGGGTATTGAGGATTGAAGAATGAGGATTGAGGATTGAGGATTGCGGATTGAGGATTGAGGATTGAAGACTGAGTATTGAGGATTGAAGATTGAGGATTGAGGATTGAGGATTGAGGATTGAGGATTGAGGATTGAGGATTGAAGATTGAGGATTGGGTATTGAGGATTGAAGAATGAGGATTGAGGATTGAGGATTGAGGATTGAGTATTGAAGATTGAGTATTCAGGATTGAAGATTGACGATTGAGGATTGAGGATTGAGGATTGAGGATTGAGGATTGATGATTGAGGATTGAAGTTTGAGTATTGAGGATTGAAGATTGAGGTTTGAGGATTGAGGATTGAGGTTGGGGATTGAAGATTGAGGATTGAGGATTGAGGATTGAGGATTGAGGATTGAAGATTGAGGATTGGGTATTGATGATTGAAGAATGAGGATTGAGTATTGAGTATTGAGGATTGAGTATTGACGATTGAGTATTGAGGATTGAAGATTGACGATTGAGGATTGAGGATTGAGGATTGAGGATTGAGGATTGAGGATTGAGGATTGAAGATTGAGTATTGAGTATTGAAGATTGAGGATTGAGGAATGAGGATTGAGGATTGAGGATTGAAGATTGCGTACTGAGGATTGAAGATTAAGATTGAAGATTGAGGATTGAGGATTGAGAATTGAGGATTGAGGATTGAAGATTGAGGATTGCGTATTGAGGATAGAACATTGAGGATTGAGGATTGAGTATTGACGATTGAGTATTGAGGATTGAAGATTGACGATTGAGGATTGAGGATTGAGGATTGAGGGTTGAGGATTGAGGATTGAGGATTGAGGACTGAAGATTGAATATTGATGATTGAAGATTGAGGATTGAGGATTGATGGTTGTGGATTGAGGACGAGGACTGAGGGTTGACTATTGCTGTTTGAGGTCTGAGGATTGAGGATTGAGGATTGAGAATTGACGATTGAGGATTGAGGATTGAAGAATGAGGATTGGGTATTGCGGATTGAAGAATGAGGATTGAGGATTGAGGACTGAGGATTGAGGATTGCCGATAGAAGATTGAGGATTGGGTATTGCGGATTGAACATTGCGGATTGAGGATTGAGGATTGAGGATTGAGGATTGAGTATTGAGAATTGAGGATTGAGGATTGAGGATTGAAGATTGAGGATTGGGTATTGAGGATTGAAGAATGAGGATAGAGGATTGAGTATTGAGGATTGAGTATTGACGATTGAAGACTGAGTATTGAGGATTGAAGATTGAGGATTGAGGATTGAGGATTGAGGATTGAGGATTGAGGATTGAGGATTGAAGATTGAGGATTGGGTATTGAGGATTGAAGAATGAGGATTGAGGATTGAGGATTGAGGATTGAGTATTGAATATTGAGTATTCAGGATTGAAGATTGACGATTGAGGATTGAGGATTGAGGATTGAGGATTGAGGATTGATGATTGAGGATTGAAGTTTGAGTATTGAGGATTGAAGATCGCGGATTGAGGATTCAGGATTGAGGTTTGAGGATTGAAGATTGAGGATTGAGGATTGAGGATTGAGGATTGCGGATAGAAGATTGAGGATTGGGTATTGCGGATTGAACATTGAGGATTGAGGGTTGAGGATTGAGGATTGAGGATTGAGGACTGAAGATTGAATATTGATGATTGAAGATTGAGGATTGAGGATTGACGGTTGTGGATTGAGGACGAGGACTGAGGGTTGACTATTGCTGTTTGAGGTCTGAGGATTGAGGATTGAGGATTGAGAATTGAGGATTGAGGATTGAGGATTGAGGAATGAGGATTGAGGATTGAGGATTGAGAATTGAGGATTGAGGTTTGAGGATTGAAGATTGAGGATTGGGTATTGAGGATTGAAGAATGAGGATTGAGGATTGAGGATTGCGGATTGAGGATTGAGGATTGAAGACTGAGTATTGAGGATTGAAGATTGAGGATTGAGGATTGAGGATTGAGGATTGAGGATTGAGGATTGAGGATTGAAGATTGAGGATTGGGTATTGAGGATTGAAGAATGAGGATTGAGGATTGAGGATTGAGTATTGAAGATTGGGTATTCAGGATTGAAGATTGACGATTGAGGATTGAGGATTGAGGATTGAAGATTGACGATTGATGATTGAGGATTGAAGTTTGAGTATTGAGGATTGAAGATTGAGGATTGAGGATTGAGGATTGAGGTTTGAGGATTGAAGATTGAGGATTGAGGATTGAGGATTGAGGATTGAGGATTGAAGATTGAGGATTGGGTATTGAGGATTGAAGAATGAGGATTGAGTATTGAGTATTGAGGATTGAGTATTGACGATAGAGTATTGAGGATTGAAGATTGACGACTGAGGATTGAGGATTGAGGATTGAGGATTGAGGATTGAGGATTGAGGATTGAAGATTGAGTATTGGGTATTGAAGATTGAGGATTGAGGAATGAGGATTGAGGATTGAGGATTGAAGATTGCGTACTGAGGATTGAAGATTAAGATTGAAGACTGAGGATTGAGGATTGAGAATTGAGGATTCAGGATTGAAGATTGAGGATTGCGTATTGAGGATAGAACATTGAGGATTGAGGATTGAGTATTGACGATTGAGGATTGAGGATTGAAGATTGAATATT
The DNA here is from genome assembly GCF_051401765.1 of Calliopsis andreniformis. Classification (NCBI taxonomy): domain Eukaryota; kingdom Metazoa; phylum Arthropoda; class Insecta; order Hymenoptera; family Andrenidae; genus Calliopsis; species Calliopsis andreniformis. The sequence goes on along the minus strand of NW_027480459.1, from coordinate 3,705,005 downwards.
GATGATTGAAGATTGAGGATCGAGGATTGAGTGTTGTGGATTGAGGACGAGGACTGAGGGTAGAGTATTGATGTTTAAGGTCTGAGGATTGAGGATTGAGGGTTGAGAATTGAGGATTGAGGAGCGAGGATTCAAGATTGAGGATTGGGTGTTGAGGATTGAAGAATGAGGATTGAGGATTGAGGATTGAGTATTGAGGATTGAAGATTGAGTATTGAGGATTGAAGATTGAGGATTGAGGATTGAGGATTGATGATTGAGGATTGAGGATTGCGGATAGAAGATTGAGGATTGGGAATTGCGGATTGAAGATTGAGGATTGAGGGTTGAGGATTGACGATTGAGGATTGAGGACTGAAGATTGAATATTGATGATTGAAGATTGAGGATTGAGGATTGATGGTTGTGGATTGAGGACGAGGACTGAGGGTTGACTATTGCTGTTTGAGGTCTGAGGATTGAGGATTGAGGATTGAGAATTGAGGATTGAGGATTGAGGATTGAGGATTGAGGATTGAGGATTGAGGATTGAGAATTGAGGGTTGAGGATTGAGGATTGAAGATTGAGGATTGGGTGTTGAGGATTGAAGAATGAGGATTGAGGATTGGCGATTGAGGATTGAGGATTGAAGATTGTGTATTGAGGATTGAAGATTGAGGATTGAGGATTGAGGATTGATGATTGAGGATTGAGGATTGAGGATTGCGGATAGAAGATTGAGGATTGGGTATTGCGGATTGAACATTGCGGATTGAGGATTGAGGATTGAGGATTGAGGATTGAGGATTGAGAATTGAGGATTGAGGATTGAGGATTGAAGATTGAGGATTGGGTATTGAGGATTGAAGAATGAGGATTGAGGATTGAGGATTGCGGATTGAGGATTGAGGATTGAAGACTGAGTATTGAGGATTGAAGATTGAGGATTGAGGAGTGAGTATTGAAGATTGAGCATTTGGGACTGAGGATTGAAGATTGAGGATTGAGGATTGAGGATTGAGGATTGAGGATTGAGGATTGAGGACTGAAGATTGAGGATTGGGTATTGAGGATTGAAGAATGAGGATTGAGGATTGAGGATTGAGGATTGAGTATTGAAGATTGAGTATTCAGGATTGAAGATTGACGATTGAGGATTGAGGGTTGAGGATTGAGGATTGAGGTTTGAGGATTGATGATTGAGGATTGATGTTTGAGTATTGAGGATTGAAGATTGTGGATTGAGGATTGAGGATTGAGTATTGAGGATTGAAGGTTGAGTATTGAGGATTGAAGATTGAGGATTGAGGATTGAATATTGAGGATTGAGGAATGAGGATTGAGGATTGAGGATTGGCGATTGAGGATTGAGGATTGAGGATTGAGGATTGAGGATTGAAGGTTGAGAATTCCGTATTGAGGATAGATCATTGAGGATTGAGGATTGAGTATTGAGGATTGAGGATTGAGGATTGAAGATTGAATATTGATGATTGAAGATTGAGGATCGAGGATTGAGCGTTGTGGATTGAGGACGAGGCCTGAGGGTTGAGTATTGATGTTTGAGGTCTGAGGATTGAGGAATGAGGATTGAGAATTGACGATTGAGGATTGAGGATTGAAGATTGAGGATTGGGTGTTGAGGATTGAAGAATGAGGATTGAGGATTGAGGATTGAGGTTTTAGGGTTGTGGATTGAGGACGAGGACTGAGGGTTGAGTATTGATGTTTGAAGTCCGAGGATGCAGGATTGAGGATCGAGAATTGAGGATTGAGTATTGAGGATTGAAGATTGAGGATTCGGGATACAGGATTGAAGAATGAGGATTGAGGATTGAGGATTGAGGATTGAAGATTGAATATTGATGATTGAATATTGAGGATCGAGGATTGAGCGTTGTGGATTGAGGGCGGGGACTGAGGGTTGAGTATTGATGTTTGAGGTCTGAGGATTGAGGAATGAGGATTGAGAATTGAGGATTGAGGTTTGAGGATTGAAGATTGAGGATTGGGTATTGAGGATTGAAGAATGAGGATTGAGGATTGAGGATTGCGGATTGAGGATTGAGGATTGAAGACTGAGTATTGAGGATTGAAGATTGAGGATTGAGGATTGAGGATTGAGGATTGAGGATTGAGGATTGAGGATTGAAGATTGAGGATTGGGTATTGAGTATTGAAGAATGAGGATTGAGGATTGAGGATTGAGGATTGAGTATTGAAGATTGAGTATTCAGGATTGAAGATTGACGATTGAGGATTGAGGATTGAGGATTGAGGATTGAGGATTGAGGATTGAGGATTGATAATTGAGGATTGAAGTTTGAGTATTGAGGATTGAAGATTGAGGATTGAGGATTGAGGATTGAGGTTTGAGGATTGAAGATTGAGGATTGAGGATTGAGGATTGAGGATTGAGGATTGAAGATTGAGGATTGGGTATTGAGGATTGAAGAATGAGGATTGAGTATTGAGTATTGAGGATTGAGTATTGACGATTGAGTATTGAGGATTGAAGATTGACGATTGGGGATTGAGGACTGAGGATTGAGGATTGAGGATTGAGGATTGAGGATTCAAGATTGAGTATTGAGTATTGAAGATTGAGGATTGAGGAATGAGGATTGAGGATTGAGGATTGAAGATTGCGTACTGAGGATTGAAGATTAAGATTGAAGATTGAGGATTGAGGATTGAGGATTGAGAATTGAGGATTGAAGATTGAGGATTGCGTATTGAGGATAGAACATTGAGGATTGAGGATTGAGGATTGAGGTATGAGGATTGAAGATTGAGGATTGAGGATTGAGGATTGAGGATTGAGGATTGAAGATTGAGGATTGGGTATTGAGGATTGAAGAATGAGGATTGAGTATTGAGCATTGAGGATTGAGGATTGAAGATTGAATATTGATGATTGAAGATTGAGGATCGAGGATTGAGTGTTGTGGATTGAGGACGAGGACTGAGTGTAGAGTATTGATGTTTAAGGTCTGAGGATTGAGGATTGAGGATTGAGAATTGAGGATTGAGGAGTGAGGATTGAAGATTGAGGATTGCGTATTGAGGATAGAACATTGAGGATTGAGGATTGAGTATTGACGATTGAGTATTGAGGATTGAAGATTGACGATTGAGGATTGAGGATTGAGGATTGAGGGTTGAGGATTGAGGATTGAGGATTGAGGACTGAAGATTGAATATTGATGATTGAAGATTGAGGATTGAGGATTGATGGTTGTGGATTGAGGACGAGGACTGAGGGTTGACTATTGCTGTTTGAGGTCTGAGGATTGAGGATTGAGGATTGAGAATTGACGATTGAGGATTGAGGATTGAAGAATGAGGATTGGGTATTGCGGATTGAAGAATGAGGATTGAGGATTGAGGACTGAGGATTGAGGATTGCCGATAGAAGATTGAGGATTGGGTATTGCGGATTGAACATTGCGGATTGAGGATTGAGGATTGAGGATTGAGGATTGAGTATTGAGAATTGAGGATTGAGGATTGAGGATTGAAGATTGAGGATTGGGTATTGAGGATTGAAGAATGAGGATAGAGGATTGAGTATTGAGGATTGAGTATTGACGATTGAAGACTGAGTATTGAGGATTGAAGATTGAGGATTGAGGATTGAGGATTGAGGATTGAGGATTGAGGATTGAGGATTGAAGATTGAGGATTGGGTATTGAGGATTGAAGAATGAGGATTGAGGATTGAGGATTGAGGATTGAGTATTGAATATTGAGTATTCAGGATTGAAGATTGACGATTGAGGATTGAGGATTGAGGATTGAGGATTGAGGATTGATGATTGAGGATTGAAGTTTGAGTATTGAGGATTGAAGATCGCGGATTGAGGATTCAGGATTGAGGTTTGAGGATTGAAGATTGAGGATTGAGGATTGAGGATTGAGGATTGCGGATAGAAGATTGAGGATTGGGTATTGCGGATTGAACATTGAGGATTGAGGGTTGAGGATTGAGGATTGAGGATTGAGGACTGAAGATTGAATATTGATGATTGAAGATTGAGGATTGAGGATTGACGGTTGTGGATTGAGGACGAGGACTGAGGGTTGACTATTGCTGTTTGAGGTCTGAGGATTGAGGATTGAGGATTGAGAATTGAGGATTGAGGATTGAGGATTGAGGAATGAGGATTGAGGATTGAGGATTGAGAATTGAGGATTGAGGTTTGAGGATTGAAGATTGAGGATTGGGTATTGAGGATTGAAGAATGAGGATTGAGGATTGAGGATTGCGGATTGAGGATTGAGGATTGAAGACTGAGTATTGAGGATTGAAGATTGAGGATTGAGGATTGAGGATTGAGGATTGAGGATTGAGGATTGAGGATTGAAGATTGAGGATTGGGTATTGAGGATTGAAGAATGAGGATTGAGGATTGAGGATTGAGTATTGAAGATTGGGTATTCAGGATTGAAGATTGACGATTGAGGATTGAGGATTGAGGATTGAAGATTGACGATTGATGATTGAGGATTGAAGTTTGAGTATTGAGGATTGAAGATTGAGGATTGAGGATTGAGGATTGAGGTTTGAGGATTGAAGATTGAGGATTGAGGATTGAGGATTGAGGATTGAGGATTGAAGATTGAGGATTGGGTATTGAGGATTGAAGAATGAGGATTGAGTATTGAGTATTGAGGATTGAGTATTGACGATAGAGTATTGAGGATTGAAGATTGACGACTGAGGATTGAGGATTGAGGATTGAGGATTGAGGATTGAGGATTGAGGATTGAAGATTGAGTATTGGGTATTGAAGATTGAGGATTGAGGAATGAGGATTGAGGATTGAGGATTGAAGATTGCGTACTGAGGATTGAAGATTAAGATTGAAGACTGAGGATTGAGGATTGAGAATTGAGGATTCAGGATTGAAGATTGAGGATTGCGTATTGAGGATAGAACATTGAGGATTGAGGATTGAGTATTGACGATTGAGGATTGAGGATTGAAGATTGAATATTGATGATTGAAGATTGAGGATCGAGGATTGAGTGTTGTGGATTGAGGACGAGGACTGAGGGTAGAGTATTGATGTTTAAGGTCTGAGGATTGAGGATTGAGGGTTGAGAATTGAGGATTGAGGAGCGAGGATTCAAGATTGAGGATTGGGTGTTGAGGATTGAAGAATGAGGATTGAGGATTGAGGATTGAGTATTGAGGATTGAAGATTGAGTATTGAGGATTGAAGATTGAGGATTGAGGATTGAGGATTGATGATTGAGGATTGAGGATTGCGGATAGAAGATTGAGGATTGGGAATTGCGGATTGAAGATTGAGGATTGAGGGTTGAGGATTGACGATTGAGGATTGAGGACTGAAGATTGAATATTGATGATTGAAGATTGAGGATTGAGGATTGATGGTTGTGGATTGAGGACGAGGACTGAGGGTTGACTATTGCTGTTTGAGGTCTGAGGATTGAGGATTGAGGATTGAGAATTGAGGATTGAGGATTGAGGATTGAGGATTGAGGATTGAGGATTGAGGATTGAGAATTGAGGGTTGAGGATTGAGGATTGAAGATTGAGGATTGGGTGTTGAGGATTGAAGAATGAGGATTGAGGATTGGCGATTGAGGATTGAGGATTGAAGATTGTGTATTGAGGATTGAAGATTGAGGATTGAGGATTGAGGATTGATGATTGAGGATTGAGGATTGAGGATTGCGGATAGAAGATTGAGGATTGGGTATTGCGGATTGAACATTGCGGATTGAGGATTGAGGATTGAGGATTGAGGATTGAGGATTGAGAATTGAGGATTGAGGATTGAGGATTGAAGATTGAGGATTGGGTATTGAGGATTGAAGAATGAGGATTGAGGATTGAGGATTGCGGATTGAGGATTGAGGATTGAAGACTGAGTATTGAGGATTGAAGATTGAGGATTGAGGAGTGAGTATTGAAGATTGAGCATTTGGGACTGAGGATTGAAGATTGAGGATTGAGGATTGAGGATTGAGGATTGAGGATTGAGGATTGAGGACTGAAGATTGAGGATTGGGTATTGAGGATTGAAGAATGAGGATTGAGGATTGAGGATTGAGGATTGAGTATTGAAGATTGAGTATTCAGGATTGAAGATTGACGATTGAGGATTGAGGGTTGAGGATTGAGGATTGAGGTTTGAGGATTGATGATTGAGGATTGATGTTTGAGTATTGAGGATTGAAGATTGTGGATTGAGGATTGAGGATTGAGTATTGAGGATTGAAGGTTGAGTATTGAGGATTGAAGATTGAGGATTGAGGATTGAATATTGAGGATTGAGGAATGAGGATTGAGGATTGAGGATTGGCGATTGAGGATTGAGGATTGAGGATTGAGGATTGAGGATTGAAGGTTGAGAATTCCGTATTGAGGATAGATCATTGAGGATTGAGGATTGAGTATTGAGGATTGAGGATTGAGGATTGAAGATTGAATATTGATGATTGAAGATTGAGGATCGAGGATTGAGCGTTGTGGATTGAGGACGAGGCCTGAGGGTTGAGTATTGATGTTTGAGGTCTGAGGATTGAGGAATGAGGATTGAGAATTGACGATTGAGGATTGAGGATTGAAGATTGAGGATTGGGTGTTGAGGATTGAAGAATGAGGATTGAGGATTGAGGATTGAGGTTTTAGGGTTGTGGATTGAGGACGAGGACTGAGGGTTGAGTATTGATGTTTGAAGTCCGAGGATGCAGGATTGAGGATCGAGAATTGAGGATTGAGTATTGAGGATTGAAGATTGAGGATTCGGGATACAGGATTGAAGAATGAGGATTGAGGATTGAGGATTGAGGATTGAAGATTGAATATTGATGATTGAATATTGAGGATCGAGGATTGAGCGTTGTGGATTGAGGGCGGGGACTGAGGGTTGAGTATTGATGTTTGAGGTCTGAGGATTGAGGAATGAGGATTGAGAATTGAGGATTGAGGTTTGAGGATTGAAGATTGAGGATTGGGTATTGAGGATTGAAGAATGAGGATTGAGGATTGAGGATTGCGGATTGAGGATTGAGGATTGAAGACTGAGTATTGAGGATTGAAGATTGAGGATTGAGGATTGAGGATTGAGGATTGAGGATTGAGGATTGAGGATTGAAGATTGAGGATTGGGTATTGAGTATTGAAGAATGAGGATTGAGGATTGAGGATTGAGGATTGAGTATTGAAGATTGAGTATTCAGGATTGAAGATTGACGATTGAGGATTGAGGATTGAGGATTGAGGATTGAGGATTGAGGATTGAGGATTGATAATTGAGGATTGAAGTTTGAGTATTGAGGATTGAAGATTGAGGATTGAGGATTGAGGATTGAGGTTTGAGGATTGAAGATTGAGGATTGAGGATTGAGGATTGAGGATTGAGGATTGAAGATTGAGGATTGGGTATTGAGGATTGAAGAATGAGGATTGAGTATTGAGTATTGAGGATTGAGTATTGACGATTGAGTATTGAGGATTGAAGATTGACGATTGGGGATTGAGGACTGAGGATTGAGGATTGAGGATTGAGGATTGAGGATTCAAGATTGAGTATTGAGTATTGAAGATTGAGGATTGAGGAATGAGGATTGAGGATTGAGGATTGAAGATTGCGTACTGAGGATTGAAGATTAAGATTGAAGATTGAGGATTGAGGATTGAGGATTGAGAATTGAGGATTGAAGATTGAGGATTGCGTATTGAGGATAGAACATTGAGGATTGAGGATTGAGGATTGAGGTATGAGGATTGAAGATTGAGGATTGAGGATTGAGGATTGAGGATTGAGGATTGAAGATTGAGGATTGGGTATTGAGGATTGAAGAATGAGGATTGAGTATTGAGCATTGAGGATTGAGGATTGAAGATTGAATATTGATGATTGAAGATTGAGGATCGAGGATTGAGTGTTGTGGATTGAGGACGAGGACTGAGTGTAGAGTATTGATGTTTAAGGTCTGAGGATTGAGGATTGAGGATTGAGAATTGAGGATTGAGGAGTGAGGATTGAAGATTGAGGATTGGGTGTTGAGGATTGAGGAATGAGGATTGAGGATTGAGGATTGAGTATTGAGGATTGAAGATTGAGTGTTGAGGATTGAAGATTGAGGATTGAGGACTGAGGATTGAGGATTGAGGATTGAGGATTGCGGATAGAAGATTGAGGATTGGGAATTGCGGATTGAACATTGAGGATTGAGGGTTGAGGATTGAGGATTGAGGATTGAGGACTGAAGATTGAATATTGATGATTGAAGATTGAGGATTGAGGATTGATGGTTGTGGATTGAGGACGAGGACTGAGGGTTGACTATTGCTGTTTGAGGTCTGAGGATTGAGGATTGAGGATTGAGAATTGAGGATTGAGGATTGAGGATTGAAGAATGAGGATTGGGTATTGCGGATTGAAGAATGAGGATTGAGGATTGAGGACTGAGGATTGAGGATTGAAGACTGAGTGTTGAGGGTTGAGTGATGAGAATTGATGTTTGTGGATAGAGATTTGAAGATTGCAGATTGAGTATTGAGTATTGAAAACTGTGAATTGATGATATTCTCTTGAGGATTGAGTATTGACAACAGATTGTTGAGGACTGAGGGCTGAAGGTTGAGGATTCAGGATTGAGGATTCAGGATTGTGGTTTGACGACCGAGGATTGAGGATTGAGGATTGAGGATTGAGAATTGAAGATTGAGAATTGAGTATTGGGGGTTGTGGATTGAGGACGAGGACTGACGGTTGAGTATTGAGTATTGAGGATTGAGGATTGAAGATTGAGTATTGAGGATTGAATATTGACAATTGAGGATTGAGGATTGAGGATTGAGGATTGAGGATTGAGGATTGAGGATTGAGGATTGAAGACTGAGTATTGAGGATTGAAGATTGAGGATTGGGTATTGAGGATTGAAGAATGAGGATTGAGGATTGAGGATTGAGGTTTGAGGATTGAAGGTTGAATATTGATGATTGAAGATTGAGGATCGAGGATTGAGCGTTGTGGATTGAGCACGAGGACTGAGGGTTGAGTATTGATGTTTGAGGTCTGAGGATTGAGGAATGAGGATTGAGAATTGAGGTTTGAGGATTGAGGATTGAAGATTGAGGATTGGGTGTTGAGGATTGAAGAATGAGGATTGAGGATTGAGGATTGAGTATTGAGGATTGAAGATTGAGTATTGAGGATTGAAGGTTGAGGATTGAGGATTGAGGATTGAGGATTGAGGATTGAGGATTGAGGATTGCGGATAGAAGGTTGAGGATTGGGTATTGCGGATTGAACATTGATGATTGAGGATTGAGGATTGAGGATTGAGGATTGAGGATTGAGAGTTGAGGATTGAGGATTGAGGATCGAAGATTGAGGATTGGGTATTGAGGATTGAAGAATGAGGATTGAGGATTGAGGATTGCGGATTGAGGATTGAGGATTGAAGACAGAGTATTGAGGATTGAAGATTGAGGATTGAGGAGTGAGTATTGAAGATTGAGGATTTGGGACTGAGGATTGAAGATTGAGGATTGAGGATTGAGGATTGAGGATTGAGGATTGAGGATTGAGGATTGAAGATTGAGGATTGGGTATTGAGGATTGAAGAATGAGGTTTGAGGATTGAGGATTGAGGATTGAGTATTGAAGATTGAGTATTCAGGATTGAAGATTGACGATTGAGTATTGATGATTGAGGATTGAGGATTGAGGATTGATGATTGAGGATTGAAGTTTGAGTATTGAGGATTGAAGATTGAGGATTGAGGATTGAGGATTGAGGTTTGAGGATTGAAGATTGAGGATTGAGGATTGAGGATTGAGGATTGAGGATTGAAGATTGAGGATTGGGTATTGAGGATTGAAGAATGAGGATTGAGTATTGAGTATTGGGGATTCAGTATTGACGATTGAGTATTGAGGTATGAAGATTGACGATTGAGGATTGAGGATTGAGTATTGATGTTTGAGGTCTGAGGATTGAGGAATGAGGATTGAGAATTGAGGTTTGAGGATTGAGGATTGAAGATTGAGGATTGGGTGTTGAGGATTGAAGAATGAGGATTGAGGATTGAGTATTGAGGATTGAGGATTGAGGATTGAAGATTGGATATTGATGATTGAAGATTGAGGATCGAGGATTGAGTGTTGTGGATTGAGGACGAGGACTGATGGTAGAGTATTGATGTTTAAGGTCTGAGGATTGAGGATTGAGGATTGAGAATTGAGGATTGGGGATTGAGGATTGAAGATTGAGGATTCGGTATTGAGGATTGAAGAATGAGGATTGAGGAGTGAGGACTGAGGATTGAGGATTGCAGATTGAGTATTGAGGATTGAAGGTTGAGGATTGAGGATTGAGGATTGAGGATTTAGGATTGAAGATTCAGTATTGATGATTGAAGATGGGAGGAATGAGGATTGAGTGTTGAGGTTTGAGGACGAGGACTGACGGTTGAGGATTGAGGTTTGAGGATTGTAGATTGAGGATTGAGAATGAGGGCTGAGGGTTGAGGATTGAGGTTTGAGTATAGAATCCTGAGAATTCAGGCTATTCTATTGAGTATTGTGAATTGAGGATTGATGATTGAGTATTGAGGATTGAGGAATGAGGATTGGGTATAGAAGATTGAGGATTGATGATTGAGGATTGATGGTTGAGGATTGAGGATTAAGGATTGAGGATTGAAGATTGAGCGTTGAGGATTGAAGATTGAGGATTGAGGATTGAGTATTGAGGATTGAGTATTGAGGATAGAAGGTTGAGGATTGGGGACCGAGGGTTGAAGATTGAGGATTGAGGATTGAGGATTGAGGATTGAGGATTGAGGATTGAGGATGGAGGATTGAAGATTGAGTATTGAGGATTGAAGATTGAGGATCGAGGATTGAGGATTGAGGATTGAGGATTGAAGATTGAGGATTGTGGACTGAGCGTTGAGGGTTGAATGATGAGAATTGATGTTTGTGGATAGAGATCTGAAGATTGCAGATTGAGTATTGAGTATTGAAAACTGTGTGTTGAGGATATTATATTGGGGGTTGAGGATTGACAACTGATTGTTGAGGACTGAGGGCTGAAGATTGAGGATGCAGGATTGTGGATTCAGAATTGAGGTTTGAGGACTGAGGATTGAGGATTGAAGATTGAGTATTGAGGATTGAAGGTTGAGGATTGCTGATTGTCGATTGAGGATTGAGGATGGGGGCTGAGGGTTGACGATTGCGGTTTGAGGACTGAGGACTGAGGATTGAGGATTGAGGTTTGAGGATTGAAGATTGAGGATTGAGGAGTGAGTATTGAAGATTGAGGATTTGGGACTGAGGATTGAAGATTGAGGATTGAGGATTGAGGATTGAGGATTGAGGATTGAGGATTGAGGTCTGAAGATTGAGGATTGGGTATTGAGGATTGAAGAATGAGGATTGAGGATTGAGGATTGAGGATTGAGTATTGAAGATTGAGTATTCAGGATTGAAGATTGACGATTGAGGATTGAGGATTGAGGATTGAGGATTGAGGTTTGAGGATTGATGATTGAGGATTGAAGATTGAGTATTGAGGATTGAAGATTGTGTATTGAGGATTGAGGATTGAGTATTGAGGATTGAAGGTTGAGTATTGACGATTGGAGATTGAGGATTGAGGATTGAGGATTGAGGATTGAGGATTGAGGATTGCGGATAGAAGATTCAGGATTGTGTATTGCGGATTGAACATTGAGGATTGAGGGTTGAGGATTGAGGATTGAGGATTGAGGACTGATGATTGAATATTGATGATTGAAGATTGAGGATTGAGGATTGATGGTTGTGGATTGAGGACGAGGACTGAGGGTTGACTATTGCTGTTTGAGGTCTAAGGATTGAGGATTGAGGATTGAGAATTGAGGATTGAGGATTGAGGATTGAGGATTGAGGATTCAGGATTGAGGATTGAGAATTGAGGGTTGAGGATTGAGGATTGAAGATTGAGGATTGGGTGTTCAGGGTTGAAGAATGAGGATTGAGGATTGACGATTGAGGATTGAGGATTGAAGATTGTGTATTGAGGATTGAAGATTGAGGATTGAGGATTGAGGATTGATGATTGAGGATTGAGGATTGAGGATTGCGGATAGAAGATTGAGGATTGGGTATTGCGGATTGAACATTGCGGATTGAGGATTGAGGATTGAGGATTGAGGATTGAGGATTGAGAATTGAGGATTGAGGATTGAGGATTGAAGATTGAGGATTGGGTATTGAGGATTGAAGAATGAGGATTGAGGATTGAGGATTGCGGATTGAGGATTGAGGATTGAAGACTGAGTATTGAGGATTGAAGATTGAGGATTGAGGAGTGAGTATTGAAGATTGAGGATTTGGGACTGAGGATTGAAGATTGAGGATTGAGGATTGAGGATTGAGGATTGAGGATTGAGGATTGAGGACTGAAGATTGAGGATTGGGTATTGAGGATTGAAGAATGAGGATTGAGGATTGAGGATTGAGGATTGAGTATTGAAGATTGAGTATTCAGGATTGAAGATTGACGATTGAGGATTGAGGATTGAGGATTGAGGATTGAGGTTTGAGGATTGATGATTGAGGATTGAAGTTTGAGTATTGAGGATTGAAGATTGTGGATTGAGGATTGAGGATTGAGTATTGAGGATTGAAGGTTGAGTATTGAGGATTGAAGATTGAGGATTGAGGATTGAGGACTGAGGATTGAGGATTGAGGATTGCGGATAGAAGATTGAGGATTGGGTATTGCGGATTGAACATTGAGGATTGAGGGTTGAGGATTGAGGATTGAGGATTGAGGACTGAAGATTGAATATAGATGATTGAAGATTGAGGATTGAGGATTGATGGTTGTGGATTGAGGACGAGGACTGAGGGTTGACCATTGCTGTTTGAGGTCTGAGGATTGAGGATTGAGGATTGAGAATTGAGGATTGAGGATTGAGGATTGAGGATTGAGGATTGAGGATTGAGGATTGAGAATTGAGGATTGAGGTTTGAGGATTGAAGATTGAGGATTGGGTATTGAGGATTGAAGAATGAGGATTGAGGATTGAGGATTGCGGATTGAGGATTGAGGATTGAAGACTGAGTATTGAGGATTGAAGATTGAGGATTGAGGATTGAGGATTGAGAATTGAGGATTGAGGATTGAGGATTGAAGATTGAGGATTGGGTATTGAGGATTGAAGAATGAGGATTGAGGATTGAGGATTGAGGATTGAGTATTGAAGATTGAGTATTCAGGATTGAAGATTGACGATTGAGGATTGAGGATTGAGGATTGAGGATTGAGGATTGATGATTGAGGATTGAAGTTTGAGTATTGAGGATTGAAGATTGAGGATTGAGGATTGAGGATTGAGGTTGAGGATTGAAGATTGAGGATTGAGGATTGAGGATTGAGGATTGAGGATTGAAGATTGAGGATTGGGTATTGATGATTGAAGAATGAGGATTGAGTATTGAGTATTGAGGATTGATTATTGACGATTGAGTATTGAGGATTGAAGATTGACGATTGAGGATTGAGGATTGAGGATTGAGGATTGAGGATTGAGGATTGAGGATTGAAGATTGAGTATTGAGTATTGAAGATTGAGGATTGAGGAATGAGGATTGAGGATTGAGTATTGAAGATTGCGTACTGAGGATTGAAGATTAAGATTGAAGATTGAGGATTGAGGATTGAGAATTGAGGATTGAGGATTGAAGATTGAGGATTGCGTATTGAGGATAGAACATTGAGGATTGAGGATTGAGTATTGACGATTGAGTATTGAGGATTGAAGATTGACGATTGAGGATTGAGGATTGAGGATTGAGGGTTGAGGATTGAGGATTGAGGATTGAGGACTGAAGATTGAATATTGATGATTGAAGATTGAGGATTGAGGATTGATGGTTGTGGATTGAGGACGAGGACTGAGGGTTGACTATTGCTGTTTGAGGTCTGAGGATTGAGGATTGAGGATTGAGAATTGAGGATTGAGGATTGAGGATTGAAGAATGAGGATTGGGTATTGCGGATTGAAGAATGAGGATTGAGGATTGAGGACTGAGGATTGAGGATTGCGGATAGAAGATTGAGGATTGGGTATTGCGGATTGAACATTGCGGATTGAGGATTGAGGATTGAGGATTGAGGATTGAGGATTGAGAATTGAGGATTGAGGATTGAGGATTGAAGATTGAGGATTGGGTATTGAGGATTGAAGAATGAGGATAGAGGATTGAGTATTGAGGATTGAGTATTGACGATTGAAGACTGAGTATTGAGGATTGAAGATTGAGGATTGAGGATTGAGGATTGAGGATTGAGGATTGAGGATTGAGGATTGAAGATTGAGGATTGGGTATTGAGGTTTGAAGAATGAGGATTGAGGATTGAGGATTGAGGATTGAGTATTGAAGATTGAGTATTCAGGATTGAAGTTTGACGATTGAGGATTGAGGATTGAGGATTGAGGATTGAGGATTGATGATTGAGGATTGAAGTTTGAGTATTGAGGATTGAAGATCGAGGATTGAGGATTGAGGATTGAGGTTTGAGGATTGAAGATTGAGGATTGAGGATTGAGGATTGAGGATTGAGGATTGAAGATTGAGGATTGGGTATTGAGGATTGAAGAATGAGGATTGAGTATTGAGTATTGAGGATTGAGTATTAACGATTGAGTATTGAGGATTGAAGATTGAAGATTGAGGATTGAGGATTGAGGATTGAGAATTGAGGATTGAAGATTGAGTATTGAGTATTGAAGATTGAGGATTGAGGAATGAGGATTGAGGATTGAGGATTGAACATTGCGTACTGAGGATTGAAGATTAAGATTGAAGATTGAGGTTTGAGGATTGAGGATTGAGGATTGCGGATAGAAGATTGAGGATTGGGTATTGCGGATTGAACATTGAGGATTGAGGGTTGAGGACTGAGGATTGAGGATTGAGGACTGAAGATTGAATATTGATGATTGAAGATTGAGGATTGAGGATTGACGGTTGTGGATTGAGGACGAGGACTGAGGGTTGACTATTGTTGTTTGAGGTCTGAGGATTGAGGATTGAGGATTGAGAATTGAGGATTGAGGATTGAGGATTGAGGATTGAGGATTGAGGATTGAGGATTGAGAATTGAGGATTGAGGTTTGAGGATTGAAGATTGAGGATTGGGTATTGAGGATTGAAGAATGAGGATTGAGGATTGAGGATTGCGGATTGAGGATTGAGGATTGAAGACTGAGTATTGAGGATCGAAGATTGAGGATTGAGTATTGAGGATAGAGGATTGAGGATTGAGGATTGAGGATTGAAGATTGAGGATTGGGTATTGAGGATTGAAGAATGAGGATTGAGGATTGAGGATTGAGGATTGAGTATTGAAGATTGAGTATTCAGAATTGAAGATTGACGATTGAGGATTGAGGATTGAGGATTGAGGATTGAGGATTGATGATTGAGGATTGAAGTTTGAGTACTGAGGATTGAAAATTGAGGATTGAGGATTGAGGATTGAGGTTTGAGGATTGAAGATTGAGGATTGAGGATTGAGGATTGAGGATTGATGGTGGAGGATTGAAGATTGAGGATTGGGTATTGAGGATTGAAGAATGAGGATTGTGTATTGAGTATTGAGGATTGAGTATTGAAGATTGAGTATTCAGGATTGAAGATTGACGATTGAGGATTGAGGATTGAGGATTGAGGATTGAGGTTTGAGGATTGATGATTGAGGATTGAAGTTTGAGTATTGAGGATTGAAGATTGTGGATTGAGGATTGAGGATTGAGTATTGAGGGTTGAAGGTTGAGTATTGAGGATTGAAGATTGAGGATTGAGGATTGAGGATTGAGGATTGAGGATTGAGGATTGCGGATAGAATATTGAGGATTGGGTATTGCGGATTGAACATTGAGGATTGAGGGTTGAGGATTGAGGATTGAGGATTGAGGACTGAAGATTGAATATTGATGATTGAAGATTGAGGATTGAGGATTGATGGTTGTGGATTGAGGACGAGGACTGAGGGTTGACTATTGCTGTTTGAGGTCTGAGGATTGAGGATTGAGGATTGAGAATTGAGGATTGAGGATTGAGGATTGAGGATTGAGGATTGAGGATTGAGGATTGAGAATTGAGGATTGAGGTTTGAGGATTGAAGATTGAGGATTGGGTATTGAGGATTGAAGAATGAGGATTGAGGATTGAGGATTGCGGATTGAGGATTGAGGATTGAAGACTGAGTATTGAGGATTGAAGATTGAGGATTGAGGATTGAGGATTGAGGATTGCGGATTGAGGATTGAGGATTGAAGATTGAGGATTGGGTATTGAGGATTGAAGAATGAGGATTGAGGATTGAGGATTGAGGATTGAGTATTGAAGATTGAGAATTCAGGATTGAAGATTGACGATTGAGGATTGAGGATTGAGGATTGAGGATTGACGATTGATGATTGAGGATTGAAGTTTGAGTATTGAGGATTGAAGATTGAGGATTGAGGATTGAGGATTGAGGTATGAGGATTGAAGATTGAGGGTTGAGGATTGAGGATTGAGGATTGAGGATTGAAGATTGAGGATTGGGTATTGAGGATTGAAGAATGAGGATTGAGTATTGAGTATTGAGGATTGAGTATTGACGATTGAGTATTGAGGATTGAAGATTGACGATTGAGGATCGAGGATTGAGGATTGAGGATTGAGGATTGAGGATTGAGGATTGAAGATTGAGTATTGAGTATTGAAGATTGAGGATTGAGGAATGAGGATTGAGGATTGAGGATTGAAGATTGCGTACTGAGGATTGAAGATTAAGATTGAAGATTGAGGATTGAGGATTGAGAATTGAGGATTCAGGATTGAAGATTGAGGATTGCGTATTGAGGATAGAACATTGAGGATTGAGGATTGAGGATTGAAGATTGAATATTGATGATTGAAGATTGAGGATCGAGGATTGAGTGTTGTGGATTGAGGACGAGGACTGAGGGTAGAGTATTGATGTTTAAGGTCTGAGGATTGAGGATTGAGGATCGAGAATTGAGGACTGAGGAGCGAGGATTCAAGATTGAGGATTGGGTGTTGAGGATTGAAGAATGAGGATTGAGGATTGAGGATTGAGTATTGAGGATTGAAGATTGAGTATTGAGGATTGAAGATTGAGGATTGAGGATTGAGGATTGAGGATTGAGGATTGAGGATTGCGGATAGAAGATTGAGGATTGGGAATTGCGGATTGAACATTGAGGATTGAGGGTTGAGGATTGAGGATTGAGGATTGAGGACTGAAGATTGAATATTGATGATTGAAGATTGAGGATTGAGGATTGATGGTTGTGGATTGAGGACGAGGACTGAGGGTTGACTATTGCAGTTTGAGGTCTGAGGATTGAGGATTGAGGATTGAGAATTGAGGATTGAGGATTGAGGATTGAAGAATGAGGATTGGGTATTGCGGATTGAAGAATGAGGATTGAGGATTGAGGACTGAGGATTGAGGATTGCGGATAGAAGATTGAGGATTGGGTATTGCGGATTGAACATTGCGGATTGAGGATTGAGGATTGAGGATTGAGGATTGAGGATTGAGAATTGAGGATTGAGGATTGAGGATTGAAGATTGAGGATTGGGTATTGAGGATTGAAGAATGAGGATAGAGGATTGAGTATTGAGGATTGAGTATTGACGATTGAAGACTGAGTATTGAGGATTGATGATTGAGGATTGAGGATTGAGGATTGAGGATTGAGGATTGAGGATTGAGGATTGAAGATTGAGGATTGGGTATTGAGGATTGAAGAATGAGGATTGAGGATTGAGGATTGAGGATTGAGCATCCAGGATTGAAGATTGACGATTGAGGATTGAGGATTGAGGATTGATGATTGAGGATTGAAGTTTGAGTATTGAGGATTGAAGATTGAGGATTGAGGATTGAGGATTGAGGTTTGAGGATTGAAGATTGATGATTGAGGATTGAGGATTGAGGATTGAGGATTGAAGATTGAGGATTGGGTATTGAGGATTGAAGAATGAGGATTGAGTATTGAGTATTGAGGATTGAGTATTAACGATTGAGTATTGAGGATTGAAGATTGACGATTGAGGATTGAGGATTGAGGATTGAGGATTGAGGATTGAGGATTGAGGATTGAAGATTGAGTATTGAGTATTGAAGATTGAGGATTGAGGAATGAGGATTGAGGATTGAGGATTGAAGATTGCGTACTGATGATAGAAGATTAAGATTGAAGATTGAGGATTGAGGATTGAGGATTGAGGATTGCGGATAGAAGATTGAGGATTGGGTATTGCGGATTGAACATTGAGGATTGAGTGTTGAGGATTGAGGATTGAGGATTGACGGTTGTGGATTGAGGACGAGGACTGAGGGTTGACTATTGCTGTTTGAGGTCTGAGGATTGAGGATCGAGGATTGAGAATTGAGGATTGAGGATTGAGGATTGAGGATTGAGGATTGAGGATTGAGGATTGAGAATTGAGGATTGAGGTTTGAGGATTGAAGATTGAGGATTGGGTATTGAGGATTGAAGAATGAGGATTGAGGATTGAGGATTGCGGATTGAGGATTGAGGATTGAAGACTGAGTATTGAGGATTGAAGATTGAGGATTGAGGATTGAGGATTGAGGATTGAGGATTGAGGATTGAGGATTGAGGATTGAGGATTGGGTATTGAGGATTGAAGAATGAGGATTGAGGATTGAGGATTGAGGATTGAGTATTGAAGATTGAGTATTCAGGATTGAAGATTGACGATTGAGGATTGAGGATTGAGGATTGAGGATTGAGGATTGATGATTGAGGATTGAAGTTTGAGTATTGAGGATTGAAAATTGAGGATTGAGGATTGAGGATTGAGGTTTGAGGATTGAAGATTGAGGATTGAGGATTGAGGATTGAGGATTGGTGATTGATGATTGAAGATTGAGGATTGGGTATTGAGGATTGAAGAATGAGGATTGTGTATTGAGTATTGAGGATTGAGTATTGACGATTGAGTATTGAGGATTGATGATTGACGATTGAGGATTGAGGATTGAGGATTGAGGATTGAGGATTGAGGATTGAGGGTGAAGATTGAGTATTGAGTATTGAAGATTGAGGATTGAGGAATGAGGATTGAGGATTGAGGATTGAAGATTGAGGATTGCGTATTGAGGATAGAACATTGAGGATTGACGATTGAGTATTGAGGATTGAAGATTGACGATTGAGGATTGAGGATTGAGGATTGAGGATTGAGGATTGAGGATTGAGGTTTCAAGATTGAGGATTGCGTATTGAGGATAGAACATTGAGGATTGAGGATTGAGTATTGAGGATTGATGATTGAGGATTGAAGATTGAATATTGATGATTGAAGATTGAGGATCGAGGATTGAGTGTTGTGGATTGAGGACGAGGTCTGATGGTAGAGTATTGATGTTTAAGGTCTGAGGATTGAGGATTGAGGATTGAGAATTGAGGATTGAGTATTGAGGATTGAAGATTGAGGATTGGGTGTTGAGGATTGAATAATGAGGATTGAGGATTGAGGATTGAGTATTGAGGATTGAAGGTTCAGTACTGAGGATTGAAGATTGAGGATTGAGGATTGAGGATTGAGGATTGAGGATTGAAGATTGAGGATTGGGTATTGAGGATTGAAGAATGAGGATTGAGGATTGAGGATTGCGGATTGAGGATTGAGGATTGAAGACTGAGTATTGAGGATTGAAGATTGAGGATTGAGGAGTGAGTATTGAAGATTGAGGATTTGGGACTGAAGATTGAAGATTGATTATTGAGGATTGAGGATTGAGGATTGAGGATTGAGGATTGAGGATTGAAGATTGAGGATTGGGTATTGAGGATTGAAGAATGAGGATTGAGGATTGAGGATTGAGGACTGAGTATTGAAGATTGAGTATTCAGGATTGAAGATTGACAATTGAAGATTGAGGATTGAGGATTGAGGTTTGAGGATTGATGATTGAGGATTGAAGTTTGAGTATTGAGGATTGAAGATTGAGGATTGAGGATTGAGGATTGAGGTTTGATGATTGAAGATTGAGGATCGAGGATTGAGCGTTGTGGATTGAGGACGAGGACTGAGGGTTGAGTATTGATGTTTGAGGTCTGAGGATTGAGGAATGAGGATTGAGAATTGAGGGTTGAGGATTGGGGATTGAAGATTGAGGATTGTGTGTTGAGGATTGAAGAATGAGGATTGAGGATTGAGGATTGAGGATTGAGGATTGAAGATTGTGTATTGAGGATTGAAGATTGAGGATTGAGGATTGAGGTTTGATGATTGAGAATTGAGGATTGAGCATTGCGGATTGAGGATTGAGGATTGAGGATTGAGGATTGAGGATTGAGAATTGAGGATTGAGGATTGAGGATTGAAGATTGAGGATTGGGTATTGAGGATTGCAGAATGAGGATTGAGGATTGAGGATTGCGGATTGAGGATTGAGGATTGAAGACTGAGTATTGAGGATTGAAGATTGAGGATTGAGGAGTGAGTATTGAAGATTGAGGATTTGGGACTGAGGATTGAAGATTGAGGATTGAGGATTGAGGATTGAGAATTGAGGATTCAGGATTGAAGATTGAGGATTGCGTATTGAGGATAGAACATTGAGGATTGAGGATTGAGTATTGACGATTGAGGATTGAGGATTGAAGATTGAATATTGATGATTGAAGATTGAGGATCGAGGATTGAGTGTTGTGGATTGAGGACGAGGACTGAGGGTAGAGTATTGATGTTTAAGGTCTGAGGATTGAGGATTGAGGATTGAGAATTGAGGATTGAGGAGCGAGGATTCAAGATTGAGGATTGGGTGTTGAGGATTGAAGAATGAGGATTGAGGATTGAGGATTGAGTATTGAGGATTGAAGATTGAGTATTGAGGATTGAAGATTGAGGATTGAGGATTGAGGATTGAGGATTGAGGATTGAGGATTGCGGATAGAAGATTGAGGATTGGGAATTGCGGATTGAACATTGAGGATTGAGGGTTGAGGATTGAGGATTGAGGATTGAGGACTGAAGATTGAATATTGATGATTGAAGATTGAGGATTGAGGATTGATGGTTGTGGATTGAGGACGAGGACTGAGGGTTGACTATTGCTGTTTGAGGTCTGAGGATTGAGGATTGAGGATTGAGAATTGAGGATTGAGGATTGAGGATTGAAGAATGAGGATTGGGTATTGCGGATTGAAGAATGAGGATTGAGGATTGAGGACTGAGGATTGAGGATTGCGGATAGAAGATTGAGGATTGGGTATTGCGGATTGAACATTGCGGATTGAGGATTGAGGATTGAGGATTGAGGATTGAGGATTGAGAATTGAGGATTGACGATTGAGGATTGAAGATTGAGGATTGGGTATTGAGGATTGAAGAATGAGGATAGAGGATTGTGTATTGAGGATTGAGTATTGACGATTGAAGACTGAGTATTGAGGATTGAATATTGAGGATTGAGGATTGAGGATTGAGGATTGAGGATTGAGGATTGAGGATTGAAGATTGAGGATTGGGTATTGAGGATTGAAGAATGAGGATTGAGGATTGAGGATTGAGGATTGAGTATTGAAGATTGAGTATCCAGGATTGAAGATTGACGATTGAGGATTGAGGATTGAGGATTGAGGATTGAGGATTGATGATTGAGGATTGAAGTTTGAGTATTGAGGATTGAAGATTGAGGATTGAGGATTGAGGATTGATGTTTGAGTATTGAAGATTGAGGATTGAGGATTGAGGATTGAGGATTGAAGATTGAGGATTGGGTATTGAGGATTGAAGAATGAGGATTGAGTATTGAGTATTGAGGATTGAGTATTAACGATTGAGTATTGAGGATTGAAGATTGACGATTGAGGATTGAGGATTGAGGATTGAGGATTGAGGATTGAGGATTGAGGATTGAGGATTGAAGATTGAGTATTGAGTATTGAAG
Source organism: Calliopsis andreniformis (assembly GCF_051401765.1). NCBI lineage: Eukaryota > Metazoa > Arthropoda > Insecta > Hymenoptera > Andrenidae > Calliopsis > Calliopsis andreniformis. The sequence continues at coordinate 3,683,027 of NW_027480459.1, read as the reverse complement.
ATTGAGGATTGAGGAATGAGGATTGAGGATTGAGGATTGAAGATTGCGTACTGATGATAGAAGATTAAGATTGAAGGTTGAGGATTGAGGATTGAGGATTGAGGATTGCGGATAGAAGATTGAGGATTGGGTATTGCGGATTGAACATTGAGGATTGAGTGTTGAGGATTGAGGATTGAGGATTGAGGACTGAAGATTGAATATTGATGATTGATGATTGAGGATTGAGGATTGACGGTTGTGGATTGAGGACGAGGACTGAGGGTTGACTATTGCTGTTTGAGGTCTGAGGATTGAGGATTGAGGATTGAGAATTGAGGATTGAGGATTGAGGATTGAGGATTGAAGATTGAGGATTGAGGATTGAGAATTGAGGATTGAGGTTTGAGGATTGAAGATTGAGGATTGGGTATTGAGGATTGAAGAATGAGGATTGAGGATTGAGGATTGCGGATTGAGGATTGAGGAATGAAGACTGAGTATTGAGGATTGAAGATTGAGGATTGAGGATTGAGGATTGAGGATTGAGGATTGAGGATTGAGGGTAGAGTATTGATGTTTAAGGTCTGAGGATTGAGGATTGAGGATTGAGAATTGAGGACTGAGGAGCGAGGATTCAAGATTGAGGATTGGGTGTTGAGGATTGAAGAATGAGGATTGAGGATTGAGGATTGAGTATTGAGGATTGAAGATTGAGTATTGAGGATTGAAGATTGAGGATTGAGGATTGAGGATTGAGGATTGAGGATTGAGGATTGCGGATAGAAGATTGAGGATTGGGAATTGCGGATTGAACATTGAGGATTGAGGGTTGAGGATTGAGGATTGAGGATTGAGGACTGAAGATTGAATATTGATGATTGAAGATTGAGGATTGAGGATTGATGGTTGTGGATTGAGGACGAGGACTGAGGGTTGACTATTGCAGTTTGAGGTCTGAGGATTGAGGATTGAGGATTGAGAATTGAGGATTGAGGATTGAGGATTGAAGAATGAGGATTGGGTATTGCGGATTGAAGAATGAGGATTGAGGATTGAGGACTGAGGATTGAGGATTGCGGATAGAAGATTGAGGATTGGGTATTGCGGATTGAACATTGCGGATTGAGGATTGAGGATTGAGGATTGAGGATTGAGGATTGAGAATTGAGGATTGAGGATTGAGGATTGAAGATTGAGGATTGGGTATTGAGGATTGAAGAATGAGGATAGAGGATTGAGTATTGAGGATTGAGTATTGACGATTGAAGACTGAGTATTGAGGATTGATGATTGAGGATTGAGGATTGAGGATTGAGGATTGAGGATTGAGGATTGAAGATTGAGGATTGGGTATTGAGGATTGAAGAATGAGGATTGAGGATTGAGGATTGAGGATTGAGTATTGAAGATTGAGTATCCAGAATTGAAGATTGACGATTGAGGATTGAGGATTGAGGATTGATGATTGAGGATTGAAGTTTGAGTATTGAGGATTGAAGATTGAGGATTGAGGATTGAGGATTGAGGTTTGAGGATTGAAGATTGAGGATTGAGGATTGAGGATTGAGGATTGAGGATTGAAGATTGAGGATTGGGTATTGAGGATTGAAGAATGAGGATTGAGTATTGAGTATTGAGGATTGAGTATTAACGATTGAGTATTGAGGATTGAAGATTGACGATTGAGGATTGAGGATTGAGGATTGAGGATTGAGGATTGAGGATTGAGGATTGAAGATTGAGTATTGAGTATTGAAGATTGAGGATTGAGGAATGAGGATTGAGGATTGAGGATTGAAGATTGCGTACTGATGATAGAAGGTTAAGATTGAAGATTGACGATTGAGGATTGAGGATTGAGGATTGCGGATAGAAGATTGAGGATTGGGTATTGCGGATTGAACATTGAGGATTGAGTGTTGAGGATTGAGGATTGAGGATTGACGGTTGTGGATTGAGGACGAGGACTGAGGGTTGACTATTGCTGTTTGAGGTCTGAGGATTGAGGATTGAGGATTGAGAATTGAGGATTGAGGATTGAGGATTGAGGATTGAGGATTGAGGATTGAGGATTGAGAATTGAGGATTGAGGTTTGAGGATTGAAGATTGAGGATTGGGTATTGAGGATTGAAGAATGAGGATTGAGGATTGAGGATTGCGGATTGAGGATTGAGGATTGAAGACTGAGTATTGAGGATTGAAGATTGAGGATTGAGGATTGAGGATTGAGGATTGAGGATTGAGGATTGAGGATTGAGGATTGAGGATTGGGTATTGAGGATTGAAGAATGAGGATTGAGGATTGAGGATTGAGGATTGAGTATTGAAGATTGAGTATTCAGGATTGAAGATTGACGATTGAGGATTGAGGATTGAGGATTGAGGATTGAGGATTGATGATTGAGGATTGAAGTTTGAGTATTGAGGATTGAAAATTGAGGATTGAGGATTGAGGATTGAGGTTTGAGGATTGAAGATTGAGGATTGAGGATTGAGGATTGAGGATTGATGATTGATGATTGAAGATTGAGGATTGGGTATTGAGGATTGAAGAATGAGGATTGTGTATTGAGTATTGAGGATTGAGTATTGACGATTGAGTATTGAGGATTGAAGATTGACGATTGAGGATTGAGGATTGAGGATTGAGGATTGAGGATTGAGGATTGAGGATTGAAGATTGAGTATTGAGTATTGAAGATTGAGGATTGAGGAATGAGGATTGAGGATTGAGGATTGAAGATTGAGGATTGCGTATTGAGGATAGAACATTGAGGATTGACGATTGAGTATTGAGGATTGAAGATTGACGATTGAGGATTGAGGATTGAGGATTGAGGATTGAGGATTGAGGATTGAGGTTTCAAGATTGAGGATTGCGTATTGAGGATAGAACATTGAGGATTGAGGATTGAGTATTGAGGATTGATGATTGAGGATTGAAGATTGAATATTGATGATTGAAGATTGAGGATCGAGGATTGAGTGTTGTGGATTGAGGACGAGGTCTGATGGTAGAGTATTGATGTTTATGGTCTGAGGATTGAGGATTGAGGATTGAGAATTGAGGATTGAGTATTGAGGATTGAAGATTGAGGATTGGGTGTTGAGGATTGAAGAATGAGGATTGAGGATTGAGGATTGAGTATTGAGGATTGAAGGTTCAGTACTGAGGATTGAAGATTGAGGATTGAGGATTGAGGATTGAGGATTGAGGATTGAAGATTGAGGATTGGGTATTGAGGATTGAAGAATGAGGATTGAGGATTGAGGATTGCGGATTGAGGATTGAGGATTGAAGACTGAGTATTGAGGATTGAAGATTGAGGATTGAGGAGTGAGTATTGAAGATTGAGGATTTGGGACTGAAGATTGAAGATTGATTATTGAGGATTGAGGATTGAGGATTGAGGATTGAGGATTGAGAATTGAATATTGAGGATTGGGTATTGAGGATTGAAGAATGAGGATTGAGGATTGAGGATTGAGGACTGAGTATTGAAGATTGAGTATTCAGGATTGAAGATTGACAATTGAAGATTGAGGATTGAGGATTGAGGTTTGAGGATTGATGATTGAGGATTGAAGTTTGAGTATTGAGGATTGAAGATTGAGGATTGAGGATTGAGGATTGAGGTTTGATGATTGAAGATTGAGGATCGAGGATTGAGCGTTGTGGATTGAGGACGAGGACTGAGGGTTGAGTATTGATGTTTGAGGTCTGAGGATTGAGGAATGAGGATTGAGAATTGAGGGTTGAGGATTGGGGATTGAAGATTGAGGATTGTGTGTTGAGGATTGAAGAATGAGTATTGAGGATTGAGGATTGAGGATTGAGGATTGAAGATTGTGTATTGAGGATTGAAGATTGAGGATTGAGGATTGAGGTTTGATGATTGAGAATTGAGGATTGAGCATTGCGGATTGAGGATTGAGGATTGAGGATTGAGGATTGAGGATTGAGAATTGAGGATTGAGGATTGAGGATTGAAGATTGAGGATTGGGTATTGAGGATTGCAGAATGAGGATTGAGGATTGAGGATTGCGGATTGAGGATTGAGGATTGAAGACTGAGTATTGAGGATTGAAGATTGAGGATTGAGGAGTGAGTATTGAAGATTGAGGATTTGGGACTGAGGATTGAAGATTGAGGATTGAGGATTGAGGATTGAGAATTGAGGATTCAGGATTGAAGATTGAGGATTGAGGATTGAAGATTGAATATTGATGATTGAAGATTGAGGATCGAGGATTGAGTGTTGTGGATTGAGGACGAGGACTGAGGGTAGAGTATTGATGTTTAAGGTCTGAGGATTGAGGATTGAGGATTGAGAATTGAGGATTGAGGAGCGAGGATTCAAGATTGAGGATTGGGTGTTGAGGATTGAAGAATGAGGATTGAGGATTGAGGATTGAGTATTGAGGATTGAAGATTGAGTATTGAGGATTGAAGATTGAGGATTGAGGATTGAGGATTGAGGATTGAGGATTGAGGATTGCGGATAGAAGATTGAGGATTGGGAATTGCGGATTGAACATTGAGGATTGAGGGTTGAGGATTGAGGATTGAGGATTGAGGACTGAAGATTGAATATTGATGATTGAAGATTGAGGATTGAGGATTGATGGTTGTGGATTGAGGACGAGGACTGAGGGTTGACTATTGCTGTTTGAGGTCTGAGGATTGAGGATTGAGGATTGAGAATTGAGGATTGAGGATTGAGGATTGAAGAATGAGGATTGGGTATTGCGGATTGAAGAATGAGGATTGAGGATTGAGGACTGAGGATTGAGGATTGCGGATAGAAGATTGAGGATTGGGTATTGCGGATTGAACATTGCGGATTGAGGATTGAGGATTGAGGATTGAGGATTGAGGATTGAGAATTGAGGATTGACGATTGAGGATTGAAGATTGAGGATTGGGTATTGAGGATTGAAGAATGAGGATAGAGGATTGTGTATTGAGGATTGAGTATTGACGATTGAAGACTGAGTATTGAGGATTGAAGATTGAGGATTGAGGATTGAGGATTGAGGATTGAGGATTGAGGATTGAGGATTGAAGATTGAGGATTGGGTATTGAGGATTGAAGAATGAGGATTGAGGATTGAGGATTGAGGATTGAGTATTGAAGATTGAGTATCCAGGATTGAAGATTGACGATTGAGGATTGAGGATTGAGGATTGAGGATTGAGGATTGATGATTGAGGATTGAAGTTTGAGTATTGAGGATTGAAGATTGAGGATTGAGGATTGAGGATTGATGTTTGAGGATTGAAGATTGAGGATTGAGGATTGAGGATTGAGGATTGAAGATTGAGGATTGGGTATTGAGGATTGAAGAATGAGGATTGAGTATTGAGTATTGAGGATTGAGTATTAACGATTGAGTATTGAGGATTGAAGATTGACGATTGAGGATTGAGGATTGAGGATTGAGGATTGAGGATTGAGGATTGAGGATTGAAGATTGAGTATTGAGTATTGAAGATTGAGGATTGAGGAATGAGGATTGAGGATTGAGGATTGAAGATTGCGTACTGATGATAGAAGATTAAGATTGAAGGTTGAGGATTGAGGATTGAGGATTGAGGATTGCGGATAGAAGATTGAGGATTGGGTATTGCGGATTGAACATTGAGGATTGAGTGTTGAGGATTGAGGATTGAGGATTGAGGACTGAAGATTGAATATTGATGATTGATGATTGAGGATTGAGGATTGACGGTTGTGGATTGAGGACGAGGACTGAGGGTTGACTATCGCTGTTTGAGGTCTGAGGATTGAGGATTGAGGATTGAGAATTGAGGATTGAGGATTGAGGATTGAGGATTGAAGATTGAGGATTGAGGATTGAGAATTGAGGATTGAGGTTTGAGGATTGAAGATTGAGGATTGGGTATTGAGGATTGAAGAATGAGGATTGAGGATTGAGGTTTGCGGATTGAGGATTGAGGATTGAAGACTGAGTATTGAGGATTGAAGATTGAGGATTGAGGATTGAGGATTGAGGATTGAGGATTGAGGATTGAGGATTGAGGATTGAGGATTGGGTATTGAGGATTGAAGAATGAGGATTGAGGATTGAGGATTGAGGATTGAGTATTGAAGATTGAGTATTCAGGATTGAAGATTGACGATTGAGGATTGAGGATTGAGGATTGAGGATTGAGGATTGATGATTGAGGATTGAAGTTTGAGTATTGAGGATTGAAAATTGAGGATTGAGGATTGAGGATTGAGGTTTGAGGATTGAAGATTGAGGATTGAGGATTGAGGATTGAGGATTGATGATTGATGATTGAAGATTGAGGATTGGGTATTGAGGATTGAAGAATGAGGATTGTGTATTGAGTATTGAGGATTGAGTATTGACGATTGAGTATTGAGGATTGAAGATTGACGATTGAGGACTGAGGATTGAGGATTGAGGATTGAGGATTGAGGATTGAGGATTGAAGATTGAGTATTGAGTATTGAAGATTGAGGATTGAGGAATGAGGATTGAGGATTGAGGATTGAAGATTGAGGATTGCGTATTGAGGATAGAACATTGAGGATTGACGATTGAGTATTGAGGATTGAAGATTGACGATTGAGGATTGAGGATTGAGGATTGAGGATTGAGGATTGAGGATTGAGGATTCAAGATTGAGGATTGCGTATTGAGGATAGAACATTGAGGATTGAGGATTGAGTATTGAGGATTGATGATTGAGGATTGAAGATTGAATATTGATGATTGAAGATTGAGGATCGAGGATTGAGTGTTGTGGATTGAGGACGAGGTCTGATGGTAGAGTATTGATGTTTAAGGTCTGAGGATTGAGGATTGAGGATTGAGAATTGAGGATTGAGTATTGAGGATTGAAGATTGAGGATTGGGTGTTGAGGATTGAAGAATGAGGATTGAGGATTGAGGATTGAGTATTGAGGATTGAAGGTTCAGTATTGAGGATTGAAGATTGAGGATTGAGGATTGAGGATTGAGGATTGAGGATTGAAGATTGAGGATTGGGTATTGAGGATTGAAGAATGAGGATTGAGGATTGAGGATTGCGGATTGAGGATTGAGGATTGAAGACTGAGTATTGAGGATTGAAGATTGAGGATTGAGGAGTGAGTATTGAAGATTGAGGATTTGGGACTGAAGATTGAAGATTGATTATTGAGGATTGAGGATTGAGGATTGAGGATTGAGGATTGAGGATTGAAGATTGAGGATTGGGTATTGAGGATTGAAGAATGAGGATTGAGGATTGAGGATTGAGGACTGAGTATTGAAGATTGAGTATTCAGGATTGAAGATTGACGATTGAAGATTGAGGATTGAGGATTGAGGTTTGAGGATTGATGATTGAGGATTGAAGTTTGAGTATTGAGGATTGAAGATTGAGGATTGAGGATTGAGGATTGAGGTTTGAGGATTGAAGATTGAGGATTGAGGATTGAGGATTGAGGATTGAGGATTGAGTATTGAGGATTGAGGATTGAGGATTGAGGATTGAAGATTGAATATTGATGATTGAAGATTGAGGATCGAGGATTGAGCGTTGTGGATTGAGGACGAGGACTGAGGGTTGAGTATTGATGTTTGAGGTCTGAGGATTGAGGAATGAGGATTGAGAATTGAGGGTTGAGGATTGGGGATTGAAGATTGAGGATTGTGTGTTGAGGATTGAAGAATGAGGATTGAGGATTGAGGATTGAGGATTGAGGATTGAAGATTGTGTATTGAGGATTGAAGATTGAGGATTGAGGATTGAGGTTTGATGATTGAGAATTGAGGATTGAGCATTGCGGATTGAGGATTGAGGATTGAGGATTGAGGATTGAGGATTGAGAATTGAGGATTGAGGATTGAGGATTGAAGATTGAGGATTGGGTATTGAGGATTGCAGAATGAGGATTGAGGATTGAGGATTGCGGATTGAGGATTGAGGATTGAAGACTGAGTATTGAGGATTGAAGATTGAGGATTGAGGAGTGAGTATTGAAGATTGAGGATTTGGGACTGAGGATTGAAGATTGAGGATTGAGGATTGAGGATTGAGAATTGAGGATTCAGGATTGAAGATTGAGGATTGCGTATTGAGGATAGAACATTGAGGATTGAGGATTGAGTATTGACGATTGAGGATTGAGGATTGAAGATTGAATATTGATGATTGAAGATTGAGGATCGAGGATTGAGTGTTGTGGATTGAGGACGAGGACTGAGGGTAGAGTATTGATGTTTAAGGTCTGAGGATTGAGGATTGAGGATTGAGAATTGAGGATTGAGGAGCGAGGATTCAAGATTGAGGATTGGGCGTTGAGGATTGAAGAATGAGGATTGAGGATTGAGGATTGAGTATTGAGGATTGAAGATTGAGTATTGAGGATTGAAGATTGAGGATTGAGGATTGAGGATTGAGGATTGAGGATTGAGGATTGCGGATAGAAGATTGAGGATTGGGAATTGCGGATTGAACATTGAGGATTGAGGGTTGAGGATTGAGGATTGAGGATTGAGGACTGAAGATTGAATATTGATGATTGAAGATTGAGGATTGAGGATTGATGGTTGTGGATTGAGGACGAGGACTGAGGGTTGACTATTGCTGTTTGAGGTCTGAGGATTGAGGATTGAGGATTGAGAATTGAGGATTGAGGATTGAGGATTGAAGAATGAGGATTGGGTATTGCGGATTGAAGAATGAGGATTGAGGATTGAGGACTGAGGATTGAGGATTGCGGATAGAAGATTGAGGATTGGGTATTGCGGATTGAACATTGCGGATTGAGGATTGAGGATTGAGGATTGAGGATTGAGGATTGAGAATTGAGGATTGACGATTGAGGATTGAAGATTGAGGATTGGGTATTGAGGATTGAAGAATGAGGATAGAGGTTTGTGTATTGAGGATTGAGTATTGACGATTGAAGACTGAGTATTGAGGATTGAAGATTGAGGATTGAGGATTGAGGATTGAGGATTGAGGATTGAGGATTGAGGATTGAAGATTGAGGATTGGGTATTGAGGATTGAAGAATGAGGATTGAGGATTGAGGATTGAGGATTGAGTATTGAAGATTGAGTATCCAGGATTGAAGATTGACGATTGAGGATTGAGGATTGAGGATTGAGGATTGAGGATTGAGGATTGATGATTGAGGATTGAAGTTTGAGTATTGAGGATTGAAGATTGAGGATTGAGGATTGAGGATTGATGTTTGAGGATTGAAGATTGAGGATTGAGGATTGAGGATTGAGGATTGAAGATTGAGGATTGGGTATTGAGGATTGAAGAATGAGGATTGAGTATTGAGTATTGAGGATTGAGTATTAACGATTGAGTATTGAGGATTGAAGATTGACGATTGAGGATTGAGGATTGAGGATTGAGGATTGAGGATTGAGGATTGAGGATTGAAGATTGAGTATTGAGTATTGAAGATTGAGGATTGAGGAATGAGGATTGAGGATTGAGGATTGAAGATTGCGTACTGATGATAGAAGATTAAGATTGAAGGTTGAGGATTGAGGATTGAGGATTGAGGATTGCGGATAGAAGATTGAGGATTGGGTATTGCGGATTGAACATTGAGGATTGAGTGTTGAGGATTGAGGATTGAGGATTGAGGACTGAAGATTGAATATTGATGATTGATGATTGAGGATTGAGGATTGACGGTTGTGGATTGAGGACGAGGACTGAGGGTTGACTATTGCTGTTTGAGGTCTGAGGATTGAGGATTGAGGATTGAGAATTGAGGATTGAGGATTGAGGATTGAGGATTGAAGATTGAGGATTGAGGATTGAGAATTGAGGATTGAGGTTTGAGGATTGAAGATTGAGGATTGGGTATTGAGGATTGAAGAATGAGGATTGAGGATTGAGGATTGCGGATTGAGGATTGAGGATTGAAGACTGAGTATTGAGGATTGAAGATTGAGGATTGAGGATTGAGGATTGAGGATTGAGGATTGAGGATTGAGGATTGAGGATTGAGGATTGGGTATTGAGGATTGAAGAATGAGGATTGAGGATTGAGGATTGAGGATTGAGTATTGAAGATTGAGTATTCAGGATTGAAGATTGACGATTGAGGATTGAGGATTGAGGATTGAGGATTGAGGATTGATGATTGAGGATTGAAGTTTGAGTATTGAGGATTGAAAATTGAGGATTGAGGATTGAGGATTGAGGTTTGAGGATTGAAGATTGAGGATTGAGGGTTGAGGATTGAGGATTGATGATTGATGATTGAAGACTGAGGATTGGGTATTGAGGATTGAAGAATGAGGATTGTGTATTGAGTATTGAGGATTGAGTATTGACGATTGAGTATTGAGGATTGAAGATTGACGATTGAGGACTGAGGATTGAGGATTGAGGATTGAGGATTGAGGATTGAGGATTGAAGATTGAGTATTGTGTATTGAAGATTGAGGATTGAGGAATGAGGATTGAGGATTGAGGATTGAAGATTGAGGATTGCGTATTGAGGATAGAACATTGAGGATTGACGATTGAGTATTGAGGATTGAAGATTGACGATTGAGGATTGAGGATTGAGGATTGAGGATTGAGGATTGAGGATTGAGGATTCAAGATTGAGGATTGCGTATTGAGGATAGAACATTGAGGATTGAGGATTGAGTATTGAGGATTGATGATTGAGGATTGAAGATTGAATATTGATGATTGAAGATTGAGGATCGAGGATTGAGTGTTGTGGATTGAGGACGAGGTCTGATGGTAGAGTATTGATGTTTAAGGTCTGAGGATTGAGGATTGAGGATTGAGAATTGAGGATTGAGTATTGAGGATTGAAGATTGAGGATTGGGTGTTGAGGATTGAGGAATGAGGATTGAGGATTGAGGATTGAGTATTGAGGATTGAAGGTTCAGTATTGAGGATTGAAGATTGAGGATTGAGGATTGAGGATTGAGGATTGAGGATTGAAGATTGAGGATTGGGTATTGAGGATTGAAGAATGAGGATTGAGGATTGAGGATTGCGGATTGAGGATTGAGGATTGAAGACTGAGTATTGAGGATTGAAGATTGAGGATTGAGGAGTGAGTATTGAAGATTGAGGATTTGGGACTGAAGATTGAAGATTGATTATTGAGGATTGAGGATTGAGGATTGAGGATTGAGGATTGAGGATTGAAGATTGAGGATTGGGTATTGAGGATTGAAGAATGAGGATTGAGGATTGAGGATTGAGGACTGAGTATTGAAGATTGAGTATTCAGGATTGAAGATTGACGATTGAAGATTGAGGATTGAGGATTGAGGTTTGAGGATTGATGATTGAGGATTGAAGTTTGAGTATTGAGGATTGAAGATTGAGGATTGAGGATTGAGGATTGAGGTTTGAGGATTGAAGATTGAGGATTGAGGATTGAGGATTGAGGATTGAGGATTGAGTATTGAGGATTGAGGATTGAGGATTGAGGATTGAAGATTGAATATTGATGATTGAAGATTGAGGATCGAGGATTGAGCGTTGTGGATTGAGGACGAGGACTGAGGGTTGAGTATTGATGTTTGAGGTCTAAGGATTGAGGAATGAGGATTGAGAATTGAGGGTTGAGGATTGGGGATTGAAGATTGAGGATTGTGTGTTGAGGATTGAAGAATGAGGATTGAGGATTGAGGATTGAGGATTGAGGATTGAAGATTGTGTATTGAGGATTGAAGATTGAGGATTGAGGATTGAGGTTTGATGATTGAGAATTGAGGATTGAGCATTGCGGATTGAGGATTGAGGATTGAGGATTGAGGATTGAGGATTGAGAATTGAGGATTGAGGATTGAGGATTGAAGATTCAGGATTGGGTATTGAGGATTGCAGAATGAGTATTGAGGATTGAGGATTGCGGATTGAGGATTGAGGATTGAAGACTGAGTATTGAGGATTGAAGATTGAGGATTGAGGAGTGAGTATTGAAGATTGAGGATTTGGGACTGAGGATTGAAGATTGAGGATTGAGGATTGAGGATTGAGAATTGAGGATTCAGGATTGAAGATTGAGGATTGCGTATTGAGCATAGAACATTGAGGATTGAGGATTGAGTATTGACGATTGAGGATTGAGGATTGAAGATTGAATATTTATGATTGAAGATTGAGGATCGAGGATTGAGTGTTGTGGATTGAGGACGAGGACTGAGGGTAGAGTATTGATGTTTAAGGTCTGAGGATTGAGGATTGAGGATTGAGAATTGAGGATTGAGGAGCGAGGATTCAAGATTGAGGATTGGGTGTTGAGGATTGAAGAATGAGGATTGAGGATTGAGGATTGAGTATTGAGGATTGAAGATTGAGTATTGAGGATTGAAGATTGAGGATTGAGGATTGAGGATTGAGGATTGAGGATTGAGGATTGCGGATAGAAGATTGAGGATTGGGAATTGCGGATTGAACATTGAGGATTGAGGGTTGAGGATTGAGGATTGAGGATTGAGGACTGAAGATTGAATATTGATGATTGAAGATTGAGGATTGAGGATTGATGGTTGTGGATTGAGGACGAGGACTGAGGGTTGACTATTGCTGTTTGAGGTCTGAGGATTGAGGATTGAGGATTGAGAATTGAGGATTGAGGATTGAGGATTGAGGATTGAAGAATGAGGATTGGGTATTGCGGATTGAAGAATGAGGATTGAGGATTGAGGACTGAGGATTGAGGATTGCGGATAGAAGATTGAGGATTGGGTATTGCGGATTGAACATTGCGGATTGAGGATTGAGGATTGAGGATTGAGGATTGAGGATTGAGAATTGAGGATTGAGGATTGAGGATTGAAGATTGAGGATTGGGTATTGAGGATTGAAGAATGAGGATAGAGGATTGAGTATTGAGGATTGAGTATTGACGATTGAAGGATGAGGATTGAGGATTGAGGATTGCGGATTGAGGATTGAGGATTGAAGACTGAGTATTGAGGATTGAAGATTGAGGATTGAGGATTGAGGATTGAGGATTGAGGATTGAGGATTGAGGATTGAGGATTGAGGATTGGGTATTGAGGATTGAAGAATGAGGATTGAGGATTGAGGATTGAGGATTGAGTATTGAAGATTGAGTATTCAGGATTGAAGATTGACGATTGAGGATTGAGGATTGAGGATTGAGGATTGAGGATTGATGATTGAGGATTGAAGTTTGAGTATTGAGGATTGAAAATTGAGGATTGAGGATTGAGGATTGAGGTTTGAGGATTGAAGATTGAGGATTGAGGATTGAGGATTGAGGATTGATGATTAATGATTGAAGATTGAGGATTGGGTATTGAGGATTGAAGAATGAGGATTGTGTATTGAGTATTGAGGATTGAGTATTGACGATTGAGTATTGCGGATTGAAGATTGACGATTGAGGATTGAGGATTGAGGATTGAGGATTGAGGATTGAGGATTGAGGATTGAAGATTGAGTATTGAGTATTGAAGATTGAGGATTGAGGAATGAGGATTGAGGATTGAGGATTGAAGATTGAGGATTGCGTATTGAGGATAGAACATTGAGGATTGACGATTGAGTATTGAGGATTGAAGATTGACGATTGAGGATTGAGGATTGAGGATTGAGGATTGAGGATTGAGGATTGAGGATTCAAGATTGAGGATTGCGTATTGAGGATAGAACATTGAGGATTGAGGATTGAGTATTGAGGATTGATGATTGAGGATTGAAGATTGAATATTGATGATTGAAGATTGAGGATCGAGGATTGAGTGTTGTGGATTGAGGACGAGGTCTGATGGCAGAGTATTGATGTTTAAGGTCTGAGGATTGAGGATTGAGGATTGAGAATTGAGGATTGAGTATTGAGGATTGAAGATTGAGGATTGGGTGTTGAGGATTGAAGAATGAGGATTGAGGATTGAGGATTGAGTATTGAGGATTGAAGGTTCAGCATTGAGGATTGAAGATTGAGGATTGAGGATTGAGGATTGAGGATTGAGGATTGAAGATTGAGGATTGGGTATTGAGGATTGAAGAATGAGGATTGAGGATTGAGGATTGAGGATTGAGTATTGAAGATTGAGTATTCAGGATTGAAGATTGACGATTGAGGATTGAGGATTGAGGATTGAGGATTGAGGTTTGAGGATTGATGATTGAGGATTGAAGTTTGAGTATTGAGGATTGAAGATTGTGGGTTGAGGATTGAGGACTGAGTATTGAGGATTGAAGGTTGAGTATTGAGGATTGAGGATTGAGGATTGAGGATTGAGGATTGAGGATTGAGGATTGAGGATTGCGGATAGAAGATTGAGGATTGGGAATTGCGGATTGAAGAATGAGGATTGAGGATTGAGGATTGAGGATTGAGGATTGAAGATTGTGGATTGGGTATTGAGGATTGAAGAATGAGGATTGAGGATTGAGGATTGCGGATTGAGGATTGAGGATTGAAGACTGAGTATTGAGGATTGAAGATTGAGGATTGAGGATTGAGGATTGAGGATTGAGGATTGAGGATTGAGGATTGAAGATTGAGGATTGGGTATTGACGATTGAAGAATGAGGATTGAGGATTGAGGATTGAGGATTGAGTATTGAAGATTGAGTATTCAGGATTGAAGATTGACGATTGAGGATTGAGGATTGAGGATTGAGGATTGAGGATTGATGATTGAGGATTGAAGTTTGAGTATTGAGGATTGAAGATTGAGGATTGAGGATTGAGGATTGAGGTTTGAGGATTGAAGATTGAGGATTGAGGATTGAGGATTGAGGATTGAGGATTGAAGATTGAGGATTGGGTATTGAGGATTGAAGAATGAGGATTGAGTATTGAGTATTGAGGATTGAGGATTGAGGATTGAAGATTGAATATTGATGATTGAAGATTGAGGATCGAGGATTGAGTGTTGTGGATTGAGGACGAGGACTGAGGGTAGAGTATTGATGTTTAGGGTCTGAGGATTGAGGATTGAGGATTGAGAATTGAGGATTGAGGAGTGAGGATTGAAGATTGAGGATTGGGTGTTGAGGATTGAAGAATGAGGATTGAGGATTGAGGATTGAGTATCGACGATTGAAGATTGAGTATTGAGGATTGAAGATTGAGGATTGAGGATTGAGGATTGAGGATTGAGGATTGAGGATTGCGGATAGAAGATTGAGGATTGGGAATTGCGGATTGAACATTGAGGATTGAGGGTTGAGGATTGAGGATTGAGGATTGAGGACTGAAGATTGAATATTGATGATTGAAGATTGAGGATTGAGGATTGATGGTTGTGGATTGAGGATGAGGACTGAGGGTTGACTATTGCTGTTTGAGGTCTGAGGATTGGGGATTGAGGATTGAGAATTGAGGATTGAGGATTGAGGATTGAAAAATGAGGATTGAGAATTGAAGATTGAGGATTGAGTATTGGGGGTTGTGGATTGAGGACGAGGACTGACGGTTGAGTATTGAGTATTGAGGATTGAGGATTGAAGATTGAGTATTGAGGATTGAATATTGACGATTGAGGATTGAGGATTGAGGATTGAGGATTGAGGATTGAGGATTGGGTATTGAGGATTGAAGAATGCGGATTGA
The DNA here is from genome assembly GCF_051401765.1 of Calliopsis andreniformis. Taxonomy (NCBI): domain Eukaryota; kingdom Metazoa; phylum Arthropoda; class Insecta; order Hymenoptera; family Andrenidae; genus Calliopsis; species Calliopsis andreniformis. The sequence goes on along the minus strand of NW_027480459.1, from coordinate 3,667,479 downwards.
CGATTGAGGATTGAGGATTGAGGATTGAGGATTGAGGATTGAAGACTGAGTATTGAGGATTGAAGATCGAGGATTGGGTATTGAGGATTGAAGAATGAGGATTGAGGATTGAGGATTGAGGATTGAGGATTGAAGATTGAGTATTGAGGATTGAAGATTGACGATTGAGGATTGAGGATTGAGGTCTGAGGATTTAGGATTGAGGATTGAAGATTGAGGATTGATGACTGAGGATTGAGAATTGCGGATAGAAGATTGAGGATTGGGTATTGCGGATTGAACATTGAGGATTGAGGATTGAAGAATGAGGATTGAGGATTGAGGATTGAGTATTGAGTATTGAAGATTGAGTATTCAGGATTGAAGATTGACGATTGAGGATTGAGGATTGAGGATTGAGGATTGATGATTGAGGATTGATGTTTGAGTATTGAGGATTGAAGATTGAGGATTGAGGACTGAGGATTGAGGTTTGATGATTGAAGATTGAGGATTGAGGATTGAGGATTGAGGATTGAGGATTGAAGAATGAGGATTGAGTATTGAGTATTGAGGATTGAGTATTGACGATTGAGTATTGAGTATTGAGGATTGAATATTGACGATTGAGGATTGAGGATTGAGGATTGAGGATTGAGGATTGAGGATAGAGGATTGTGTATTGAGGATTGAAGAATGAGGATTCAGGATTGAGGATTGAGGATTGAGGATTGAGGATTGAAGACTGAGTATTGAGGATTGAAGATTGAGGATTGGGTATTGAGGATTGAAGAATGAGGATTGAGGATTGAGGATTGCGTACTGAGGATTGAAGATTAAGATTGAGGATTGAGGATTGAGGATTGAGGATTGAGGATGGAGGATTGAGGATTGAAGATTGAGGATTGCGTATTGAGGATAGAACATTGAAGATTGAGGATTGAGTATTGAGGACTGAGGATTGAGGATTGAAGATTGAATATTGATGATTGAAGATTGAGGATCGAGGATTGAGTGTTGTGGATTGAGGACGAGGACTGTGGGTAGAGTATCGATGTTTAAGGTCAGAGGATTGAGGATTGAGGATTGAGAATTGAGGATTGAGGATTGAGGATTGAAGATTGAGGATTGGGTGTTGAGGATTGAAGAATGAGGATTGAGGATTGAGGATTGAGGATTGAGGATTGAGGATTGATGATTGAGGATTGTAGTTTGAGCATTGAGGATTGAAGATTGTGGATTGAGGATTGAGGATTGAGTATTGAGGATTGAAGGTTGAGTATTGAGGATTGAAGATTGAGGATTGAGGATTGAGGATTGAGGATTGAGGATTGAGGATTGCGGATAGAAGATTGAGGATTGGGTATTGCGGATTGAACATTGAGGATTGAGGGTTGAGGATTGAGGATTGAGGATTGAGGTCTGAAGATTGAATATTGATGATTGAAGATTGAGGATTGAGGATTGATGGTCGTGGATTGAGGACGAGGGCTGAGGGTTGACTATTGCTGTTTGAGGTCTGAGGATTGGGTGTTGAGGATTGAAGAATGAGGATTGAGGATTGAGGATTGAGTATTGAGGATTGAAGATTGAGTATTGAGGATTGAAGATTGAGGATTGTGGATTGAGGATTGAGGATTGAGGATTGAGGATTGCGGATAGAAGATTGAGGATTGGGAATTGCGGATTGAACATTGAGGATTGAGGGTTGAGGATTGAGGATTGAGGATTGAGGACTGAAGATTGAATATTGATGATTGAAGATTGAGGATTGAGGATTGATGGTTGTGGATTGAGGACGAGGACTGAGGGTTGACTATTGCTGTTTGAGGTCTGAGGATTGAGGATTGAGGATTGAGAGTTGAGGATTGAGGATTGAGGATTGAAGAATGAGGATTGGGTATTGCGGATTGAAGAATGAGGATTGAGGATTGAGGACTGAGGATTGAGGATTGAAGACTGAGTGTTGAGGGTTGAGTGATGAGAATTGATGTTTGTGGATAGAGATTTGAAGATTGCAGATTGAGTATTGAGTATTGAAAACCGTGAATTGATGATATTCTCTTGAGGATTGAGGATTGACAACTGATTGTTGAGGACTGAGGGCTGAAGGTTGAGGATTCAGGATTGAGGATTCAGGATTGTGGTTTGACGACCGAGGATTGAGGATTGAAGATTGAGGATTGAGAATTGAAGATTGAGGATTGAGTATTGGGGGTTGTGGATTGAGGACGAGGACTGACGGTTGAGTATTCAGTATTGAGGATTGAGGATTGAAGATTGAGTATTGAGGATTGAATATTGACGATTGAGGATTGAGGATTGAGGATTGAGGATTGTGGATTGAGGATTGAGTATTGGGTATTGAGGATTGAAGAATGAGGGTTGAGGATTGAGTATTGAGGATTGAGGATTGAGGATTGAGGATTGAAGACTGAGTATTGAGGATTGAAGATTGAGGGTTGGGTATTGAGGATTGAAGAATGAGAATTGAGGATTGAGGATTGAGGATTGAGGATTGAAGATTGAATATTGATGATTGAAGATTGAGGGTCGAGGATTGAGCGTTGTGGATTGAGCACGAGGTCTGAGGGTTGAGTATTGATGTTTGAGGTCTGAGGATTGAGGAATGAGGATTGAGAATTGAGGTTTGAGTATTGAGGCTTGAAGATTGAGGATTGGGTGTTGAGGATTGAAGAATGAGGATTGAGGATTGAGGATTGAGTATTGAGGATTGAAGATTGAGTATTGAGGATTGAAGATTGAGGATTGAGGATTGAGGATTGAGGATTGAGGATTGAGGATTGAGGATTGTGTGTTGAGGATTGAAGAATGAGGATTGAGGATTGAGGATTGAGTATTGAGGATTGAAGATTGAGTATTGAGGATTGAAGATTGAGGATTGAGGATTGAGGATTGAGGATTGAGGATTGAGGATGGCGGATAGAAGATTGAGGATTGGGTATTGCGGATTGAACATTGAGGATTGAGGGTTGAGGATTGAGGGTTGAGGATTGAGGACTGAAATTGAATATTGATGATTGAAGATTGAGGATTGAGGATTGATGGTTGTGGATTGAGGACGAGGACTGAGGGTTGGCTATTGCTGTTTGAGGTCTGAGTATTGAGGATTGAGGATTGAGAATTGAGGATTGAGGATTGAGGATTGAGGATTGAGGATTGAGGATTGAGGATTGAGAATTGGGGATTGAGGATTGAGGATTGAAGATTGAGGATTGGGTATTGAGGATTGAAGAATGAGGATTGAGGATTGAGGATTGCGGATTGAGGATTGAGGATTGAAGACTGAGTATTGAGGATTGAAGGTTGAGAATTGAGGAGTGAGTATTGAAGATTGAGGATTTGGGACTGAGGATTGAAGATTGAGGATTGAGGATTGCGGATTGAGGATTGAGGATTGAGGATTGAGGATTGAAGATTGAGGATTGGGTATTGAGGATTGAAGAATGAGGATTGAGGATTGAGGATTGAGGATTGAGTATTGAAGATTGAGTATTCAGGATTGAAGATTGACGATTGAGGATTGAGGATTGAGGATTGAGGATTGAGGATTGAGAATTGAGGATTGAGGTTTGAGGATTGCGGATTGAGGATTGAGGATTGAAGACTGAGTATTGAGGTTTGAAGATTGAGGATTGAGGATTGAGGATTGAGGATTGAGGATTGAGGATTGAGGATTGAAGATTGAGGATTGGGTATTGAGTATTGAAGAATGAGGATTGAGGATTGAGGATTGAGGATTGAGTATTGAAGATTGAGTATTCAGGATTGAAGATTGACGATTGAGGATTGAGGATTGAGGATTGAGGATTGAGGATTGAGGATTGATGATTGAGGATTGAAGTTTGAGTATTGAGGATTGAAGATTGAGGATTGAGGATTGAGGATTGAGGTTTGAGGATTGAAGATTGAGGATTGAGGATTGAGGATTGAGGATTGAGGATTGAAGACTGAGTATTGAGGATTGAAGATTGAGGATTGAGGAGTGAGTATTGAAGATTGAGGATTTGGGACTGAGGATTGAAGATTGAGGATTGAGGATTGAGGATTGAGAATTGAGGATTCAGGATTGAAGATTGAGGATTGCGTATTGAGGATAGAACATTGAGGATTGAGGATTGAGTATTGACGATTGAGGATTGAGGATTGAAGATTGAATATTGATGATTGAAGATTGAGGATCGAGGATTGAGTGTTGTGGATTGAGGACGAGGACTGAGGGTAGAGTATTGATGTTTAAGGTCTGAGGATTGAGGATTGAGGATTGAGAATTGAGGATTGAGGAGCGAGGATTCAAGATTGAGGATTGGGTGTTGAGGATTGAAGAATGAGGATTGAGGATTGAGGATTGAGTATTGAGGATTGAAGATTGAGTATTGAGGATTGAAGATTGAGGATTGAGGATTGAGGATTGAGGATTGAGGATTGAGGATTGCGGATAGAAGATTGAGGATTGGGAATTGCGGATTGAACATTGAGGATTGAGGGTTGAGGATTGAGGATTGAGGATTGAGGACTGAAGATTGAATATTGATGATTGAAGATTGAGGATTGAGGATTGATGGTTGTGGATTGAGGACGAGGACTGAGGGTTGACTATTGCTGTTTGAGGTCTGAGGATTGAGGATTGAGGATTGAGAATTGAGGATTGAAGATTGAGGATTGAAGAATGAGGATTGGGTATTGCGGATTGAAGAATGAGGATTGAGGATTGAGGACTGAGGATTGAGGATTGCGGATAGAAGATTGAGGATTGGGTATTGCGGATTGAACATTGCGGATTGAGGATTGAGGATTGAGGATTGAGGATTGAGGATTGAGAATTGAGGATTGACGATTGAGGATTGAAGATTGAGGATTGGGTATTGAGGATTGAAGAATGAGGATAGAGGATTGTGTATTGAGGATTGAGTATTGACGATTGAAGACTGAGTATTGAGGATTGAAGATTGAGGATTGAGGATTGAGGATTGAGGATTGAGGATTGAGGATTGAGGATTGAAGATTGAGGATTGGGTATTGAGGATTGAAGAATGAGGATTGAGGATTGAGGATTGAGGATTGAGTATTGAAGATTGAGTATCCAGGATTGAAGATTGACGATTGAGGATTGAGGATTGAGGATTGAGGATTGAGGATTGATGATTGAGGATTGAAGTTTGAGTATTGAGGATTGAAGATTGAGGATTGAGGATTGAGGATTGATGTTTGAGGATTGAAGATTGAGGATTGAGGATTGAGGATTGAGGATTGAAGATTGAGGATTGGGTATTGAGGATTGAAGAATGAGGATTGAGTATTGAGTATTGAGGATTGAGTATTAACGATTGAGTATTGAGGATTGAAGATTGACGATTGAGGATTGAGGATTGAGGATTGAGGATTGAGGATTGAGGATTGAGGATTGAAGATTGAGTATTGAGTATTGAAGATTGAGGATTGAGGAATGAGGATTGAGGATTGAGGATTGAAGATTGCGTACTGATGATAGAAGATTAAGATTGAAGGTTGAGGATTGAGGATTGAGGATTGAGGATTGCGGATAGAAGATTGAGGATTGGGTATTGCGGATTGAACATTGAGGATTGAGTGTTGAGGATTGAGGATTGAGGATTGAGGACTGAAGATTGAATATTGATGATTGATGATTGAGGATTGAGGATTGACGGTTGTGGATTGAGGACGAGGACTGAGGGTTGACTATTGCTGTTTGAGGTCTGAGGATTGAGGATTGAGGATTGAGAATTGAGGATTGAGGATTGAGGATTGAGGATTGAAGATTGAGGATTGAGGATTGAGAATTGAGGATTGAGGTTTGAGGATTGAAGATTGAGGATTGGGTATTGAGGATTGAAGAATGAGGATTGAGGATTGAGGATTGCGGATTGAGGATTGAGGATTGAAGACTGAGTATTGAGGATTGAAGATTGAGGATTGAGGATTGAGGATTGAGGATTGAGGATTGAGGATTGAGGATTGAGGATTGAGGATTGGGTATTGAGGATTGAAGAATGAGGATTGAGGATTGAGGATTGAGGATTGAGTATTGAAGATTGAGTATTCAGGATTGAAGATTGACGATTGAGGATTGAGGATTGAGGATTGAGGATTGAGGATTGATGATTGAGGATTGAAGTTTGAGTATTGAGGATTGAAAATTGAGGATTGAGGATTGAGGATTGAGGTTTGAGGATTGAAGATTGAGGATTGAGGATTGAGGATTGAGGATTGATGATTGATGATTGAAGATTGAGGATTGGGTATTGAGGATTGAAGAATGAGGATTGTGTATTGAGTATTGAGGATTGAGTATTGACGATTGAGTATTGAGGATTGAAGATTGACGATTGAGGACTGAGGATTGAGGATTGAGGATTGAGTATTGAGGATTGAGGATTGAAGATTGAGTATTGAGTATTGAAGATTGAGGATTGAGGAATGAGGATTGAGGATTGAGGATTGAAGATTGAGGATTGCGTATTGAGGATAGAACATTGAGGATTGACGATTGAGTATTGAGGATTGAAGATTGACGATTGAGGATTGAGGATTGAGGATTGAGGATTGAGGATTGAGGATTGAGGATTCAAGATTGAGGATTGCGTATTGAGGATAGAACATTGAGGATTGAGGATTGAGTATTGAGGATTGATGATTGAGGATTGAAGATTGAATATTGATGATTGAAGATTGAGGATCGAGGATTGAGTGTTGTGGATTGAGGACGAGGTCTGATGGTAGAGTATTGATGTTTAAGGTCTGAGGATTGAGGATTGAGGATTGAGAATTGAGGATTGAGTATTGAGGATTGAAGATTGAGGATTGGGTGTTGAGGATTGAAGAATGAGGATTGAGGATTGAGGATTGAGTATTGAGGATTGAAGGTTCAGTATTGAGGATTGAAGATTGAGGATTGAGGATTGAGGATTGAGGATTGAGGATTGAAGATTGAGGATTGGGTATTGAGGATTGAAGAATGAGGATTGAGGATTGAGGATTGCGGATTGAGGATTGAGGATTGAAGACTGAGTATTGAGGATTGAAGATTGAGGATTGAGGAGTGAGTATTGAAGATTGAGGATTTGGGACTGAAGATTGAAGATTGATTGTTGAGGATTGAGGATTGAGGATTGAGGATTGAGGATTGAGGATTGAAGATTGAGGATTGGGTATTGAGGATTGAAGAATGAGGATTGAGGATTGAGGATTGAGGACTGAGTATTGAAGATTGAGTATTCAGGATTGAAGATTGACGATTGAAGATTGAGGATTGAGGATTGAGGTTTGAGGATTGATGATTGAGGATTGAAGTTTGAGTATTGAGGATTGAAGATTGAGGATTGAGGATTGAGGATTGAGGTTTGAGGATTGAAGATTGAGGATTGAGGATTGAGGATTGAGGATTGAGGATTGAGTATTGAGGATTGAGGATTGAGGATTGAGGATTGAAGATTGAATATTGATGATTGAAGATTGAGGATCGAGGATTGAGCGTTGTGGATTGAGGACGAGGACTGAGGGTTGAGTATTGATGTTTGAGGTCTGAGGATTGAGGAATGAGGATTGAGAATTGAGGGTTGAGGATTGGGGATTGAAGATTGAGGATTGTGTGTTGAGGATTGAAGAATGAGGATTGAAGAATGAGGATTGAGGATTGAGGATTGAGTATTGAGGATTGAAGATTGAGTATTGAGGATTGAAGATTGAGGATTGAGGATTGAGGATTGAGGATTGAGGATTGAGGATTGAGGATTGCGGATAGAAGATTGAGGATTGGGAATTGCGGATTGAACATTGAGGATTGAGGGTTGAGGATTGAGGATTGAGGATTGAGGACTGAAGATTGAATATTGATGATTGAAGATTGAGGATTGAGGATTGATGGTTGTGGATTGAGGATGAGGACTGAGGGTTGACTATTGCTGTTTGAGGTCTGAGGATTGGGGATTGAGGATTGAGAATTGAGGATTGAGGATTGAGGATTGAAAAATGAGGATTGAGAATTGAAGATTGAGGATTGAGTATTGGGGGTTGTGGATTGAGGACGAGGACTGACGGTTGAGTATTGAGTATTGAGGATTGAGGATTGAAGATTGAGTATTGAGGATTGAATATTGACGATTGAGGATTGAGGATTGAGGATTGAGGATTGAGGATTGAGGATTGAGGATTGGGTATTGAGGATTGAAGAATGCGGATTGACGATTGAGGATTGAGGATTGAGGATTGAGGATTGAGGATTGAAGACTGAGTATTGAGGATTGAAGATCGAGGATTGGGTATTGAGGATTGAAGAATGAGGATTGAGGATTGAGGATTGAGGATTGAGGATTGAAGATTGAGTATTGAGGATTGAAGATTGACGATTGAGGATTGAGGATTGAGGTCTGAGGATTTAGGATTGAGGATTGAAGATTGAGGATTGATGACTGAGGATTGAGAATTGCGGATAGAAGATTGAGGATTGGGTATTGCGGATTGAACATTGAGGATTGAGGATTGAAGAATGAGGATTGAGGATTGAGGATTGAGTATTGAGTATTGAAGATTGAGTATTCAGGATTGAAGATTGACGATTGAGGATTGAGGATTGAGGATTGAGGATTGATGATTGAGGATTGATGTTTGAGTATTGAGGATTGAAGATTGAGGATTGAGGACTGAGGATTGAGGTTTGATGATTGAAGATTGAGGATTGAGGATTGAGGATTGAGGATTGAGGATTGAAGAATGAGGATTGAGTATTGAGTATTGAGGATTGAGTATTGACGATTGAGTATTGAGTATTGAGGATTGAATATTGACGATTGAGGATTGAGGATTGAGGATTGAGGATTGAGGATTGAGGATAGAGGATTGTGTATTGAGGATTGAAGAATGAGGATTCAGGATTGAGGATTGAGGATTGAGGATTGAGGATTGAAGACTGAGTATTGAGGATTGAAGATTGAGGATTGGGTATTGAGGATTGAAGAATGAGGATTGAGGATTGAGGATTGCGTACTGAGGATTGAAGATTAAGATTGAGGATTGAGGATTGAGGATTGAGGATTGAGGATGGAGGATTGAGGATTGAAGATTGAGGATTGCGTATTGAGGATAGAACATTGAAGATTGAGGATTGAGTATTGAGGACTGAGGATTGAGGATTGAAGATTGAATATTGATGATTGAAGATTGAGGATCGAGGATTGAGTGTTGTGGATTGAGGACGAGGACTGTGGGTAGAGTATCGATGTTTAAGGTCAGAGGATTGAGGATTGAGGATTGAGAATTGAGGATTGAGGATTGAGGATTGAAGATTGAGGATTGGGTGTTGAGGATTGAAGAATGAGGATTGAGGATTGAGGATTGAGGATTGAGGATTGAGGATTGAGGATTGATGATTGAGGATTGTAGTTTGAGCATTGAGGATTGAAGATTGTGGATTGAGGATTGAGGATTGAGTATTGAGTATTGAAGGTTGAGTATTGAGGATTGAAGATTGAGGATTGAGGATTGAGGATTGAGGATTGAGGATTGAGGATTGCGGATAGAAGATTGAGGATTGGGTATTGCGGATTGAACATTGAGGATTGAGGGTTGAGGATTGAGGATTGAGGATTGAGGTCTGAAGATTGAATATTGATGATTGAAGATTGAGGATTGAGGATTGATGGTCGTGGATTGAGGACGAGGGCTGAGGGTTGACTATTGCTGTTTGAGGTCTGAGGATTGGGTGTTGAGGATTGAAGAATGAGGATTGAGGATTGAGGATTGAGTATTGAGGATTGAAGATTGAGTATTGAGGATTGAAGATTGAGGATTGTGGATTGAGGATTGAGGATTGAGGATTGAGGATTGCGGATAGAAGATTGAGGATTGGGAATTGCGGATTGAACATTGAGGATTGAGGGTTGAGGATTGAGGATTGAGGATTGAGGACTGAAGATTGAATATTGATGATTGAAGATTGAGGATTGAGGATTGATGGTTGTGGATTGAGGACGAGGACTGAGGGTTGACTATTGCTGTTTGAGGTCTGAGGATTGAGGATTGAGGATTGAGAGTTGAGGATTGAGGATTGAGGATTGAAGAATGAGGATTGGGTATTGCGGATTGAAGAATGAGGATTGAGGATTGAGGACTGAGGATTGAGGATTGAAGACTGAGTGTTGAGGGTTGAGTGATGAGAACTGATGTTTGTGGATAGAGATTTGAAGATTGCAGATTGAGTATTGAGTATTGAAAACCGTGAATTGATGATATTCTCTTGAGGATTGAGGATTGACAACTGATTGTTGAGGACTGAGGGCTGAAGGTTGAGGATTCAGGATTGAGGATTCAGGATTGTGGTTTGACGACCGAGGATTGAGGATTGAAGATTGAGGATTGAGAATTGAAGATTGAGGATTGAGTATTGGGGGTTGTGGATTGAGGACGAGGACTGACGGTTGAGTATTCAGTATTGAGGATTGAGGATTGAAGATTGAGTATTGAGGATTGAATATTGACGATTGAGGATTGAGGATTGAGGATTGAGGATTGTGGATTGAGGATTGAGTATTGGGTATTGAGGATTGAAGAATGAGGGTTGAGGATTGAGTATTGAGGATTGAGGATTGAGGATTGAGGATTGAAGACTGAGTATTGAGGATTGAAGATTGAGGGTTGGGTATTGAGGATTGAAGAATGAGAATTGAGGATTGAGGATTGAGGATTGAGGATTGAAGATTGAATATTGATGATTGAAGATTGAGGGTCGAGGATTGAGCGTTGTGGATTGAGCACGAGGTCTGAGGGTTGAGTATTGATGTTTGAGGTCTGAGGATTGAGGAATGAGGACTGAGAATTGAGGTTTGAGTATTGAGGCTTGAAGATTGAGGATTGGGTGTTGAGGATTGAAGAATGAGGATTGAGGATTGAGGATTGAGTATTGAGGATTGAAGATTGAGTATTGAGGATTTAAGATTGAGGATTGAGGATTGAGGATTGAGGATTGAGGATTGAGGATTGAGGATTGTGTGTTGAGGATTGAAGAATGAGGATTGAGGATTGAGGATTGAGTATTGAGGATTGAAGATTGAGTATTGAGGATTGAAGATTGAGGATTGAGGATTGAGGATTGAGGATTGAGGATTGCGGATAGAAGATTGAGGATTGGGTATTGCGGATTGAACATTGAGGATTGAGGGTTGAGGATTGAGGGTTGAGGATTGAGGACTGAAATTGAATATTGATGATTGAAGATTGAGGATTGAGGATTGATGGTTGTGGATTGAGGACGAGGACTGAGGGTTGGCTATTGCTGTTTGAGGTCTGAGTATTGAGGATTGAGGATTGAGAATTGAGGATTGAGGATTGAGGATTGAGGATTGAGGATTGAGGATTGAGGATTGAGAATTGGGGATTGAGGATTGAGGATTGAAGATTGAGGATTGGGTATTGAGGATTGAAGAATGAGGATTGAGGATTGAGGATTGCGGATTGAGGATTGAGGATTGAAGACTGAGTATTGAGGATTGAAGGTTGAGAATTGAGGAGTGAGTATTGAAGATTGAGGATTTGGGACTGAGGATTGAAGATTGAGGATTGAGGATTGCGGATTGAGGATTGAGGATTGAGGATTGAGGATTGAAGATTGAGGATTGGGTATTGAGGATTGAAGAATGAGGATTGAGGATTGAGGATTGAGGATTGAGTATTGAAGATTGAGTATTCAGGATTGAAGATTGACGATTGAGGATTGAGGATTGAGGATTGAGGATTGAGGATTGAGAATTGAGGATTGAGGTTTGAGGATTGCGGATTGAGGATTGAGGATTGAAGACTGAGTATTGAGGTTTGAAGATTGAGGATTGAGGATTGAGGATTGAGGATTGAGGATTGAGGATTGAGGATTGAAGATTGAGGATTGGGTATTGAGTATTGAAGAATGAGGATTGAGGATTGAGGATTGATGATTGAGGATTGAAGTTTGAGTATTGAGGATTGAAGATTGAGGATTGAGGATTGAGGATTGAGGTTTGAGGATTGAAGATTGAGGATTGAGGATTGAGGATTGAGGATTGAGGATTGAGGATTGAAGATTGAGGATTGGGTATTGAGGATTGAAGTATGAGGATTGAGTATTGAGTATTGAGGATTGAGTATTGACGATTGAGTATTGAGGATTGAAGATTGACGATTGAGGATTGAGGATTGAAGAATGAGAATTGAGGATTGAGGAGTGAGGATTGAAGATTGAGGATTGGGTGTTGAGGATTGAAGAATGAGGATTGAGGATTGAGGATTGAGTATTGAGGATTGAAGATTGAGTATTGAGGATTGAAGATTGAGGATTGAGGATTGAGGATTGAGGATTGAGGATTGAGGATTGCGGATAGAAGATTGAGGATTGGGAATTGCGGATTGAACATTGAGGATTGAGGGTTGAGGATTGAGGATTGAGGATTGAGGACTGAAGATTGAATATTGATGATTGAAGATTGAGGATTGAGGATTGATGGTTGTGGATTGAGGACGAGGACTGAGGGTTGACTATTGCTGTTTGAGGTCTGAGGATTGAGGATTGAGGATTGAGAATTGAGGATTGATGATTGAGGATTGAAGAATGAGGATTGTGTGTTGAGGATTGAAGAATGAGGATTGAGGATTGAAGATTGAGGGTTGGGTATTGAGGATTGAAGAATGAGAATTGAGGATTGAGGATTGAGGATTGAGGATTGAAGATTGAATATTGATGATTGAAGATTGAGGGTCGAGGATTGAGCGTTGTGGATTGAGCACGAGGTCTGAGGGTTGAGTATTGATGTTTGAGGTCTGAGGATTGAGGAATGAGGATTGAGAATTGAGGTTTGAGTATTGAGGCTTGAAGATTGAGGATTGGGTGTTGAGGATTGAAGAATGAGGATTGAGGATTGAGGATTGAGTATTGAGGATTGAAGATTGAGTATTGAGGATTGAAGATTGAGGATTGAGGATTGAGGATTGAGGATTGAGGATTGAGGATTGAGGATTGAAGAATGAGGATTGAGGATTGAGGATTGAGTATTGAGGATTGAAGATTGAGTATTGAGGATTGAAGATTGAGGATTGAGGATTGAGGATTGAGGATTGAGGATTGCGGATAGAAGATTGAGGATTGGGTATTGCGGATTGAACATTGAGGATTGAGGGTTGAGGATTGAGGGTTGAGGATTGAGGACTGAAATTGAATATTGATGATTGAAGATTGAGGATTGAGGATTGATGGTTGTGGATTGAGGACGAGGACTGAGGGTTGGCTATTGCTGTTTGAGGTCTGAGTATTGAGGATTGAGGATTGAGAATTGAGGATTGAGGATTGAGGATTGAGGATTGAGGATTGAGGATTGAGGATTGAGAATTGGGGATTGAGGATTGAGGATTGAAGATTGAGGATTGGGTATTGAGGATTGAAGAATGAGGATTGAGGATTGAGGATTGCGGATTGAGGATTGAGGATTGAAGACTGAGTATTGAGGATTGAAGGTTGAGAATTGAGGAGTGAGTATTGAAGATTGAGGATTTGGGACTGAGGATTGAAGATTGAGGATTGAGGATTGCGGATTGAGGATTGAGGATTGAGGATTGAGGATTGAAGATTGAGGATTGGGTGTTGAGGATTGAAGAATGAGGATTGAGGATTGAGGATTGATGATTGAGGATTGAAGTTTGAGTATTGAGGATTGAAGATTGAGGATTGAGGATTGAGGATTGAAGAATGAGGATTGAGGATTGAGGATTGCGGATTGAGGATTGAGGATTGAAGACTGAGTATTGAGGATTGAAGGTTGAGAATTGAGGAGTGAGTATTGAAGATTGAGGATTTGGGACTGAGGATTGAAGATTGAGGATTGAGGATTGCGGATTGAGGATTGAGGATTGAGGATTGAGGATTGAAGATTGAGGATTGGGTATTGAGGATTGAAGAATGAGGATTGAGGATTGAGGATTGAGGATTGAGTATTGAAGATTGAGTATTCAGGATTGAAGATTGACGATTGAGGATTGAGGATTGAGGATTGAGGATTGAGGATTGAGGATTGAGAATTGAGGATTGAGGTTTGAGGATTGCGGATTGAGGATTGAGGATTGAAGACTGAGTATTGAGGTTTGAAGATTGAGGATTGAGGATTGAGGATTGAGGATTGAGGATTGAGGATTGAGGATTGAAGATTGAGGATTGGGTATTGAGTATTGAAGAATGAGGATTGAGGATTGAGGATTGATGATTGAGGATTGAAGTTTGAGTATTGAGGATTGAAGATTGAGGATTGAGGATTGAGGATTGAGGTTTGAGGATTGAAGATTGAGGATTGAGGATTGAGGATTGAGGATTGAGGATTGAGGATTGAAGATTGAGGATTGGGTATTGAGGATTGAAGTATGAGGATTGAGTATTGAGTATTGAGGATTGAGTATTGACGATTGAGTATTGAGGATTGAAGATTGACGATTGAGGATTGAGGATTGAAGAATGAGAATTGAGGATTGAGGAGTGAGGATTGAAGATTGAGGATTGGGTGTTGAGGATTGAAGAATGAGGATTGAGGATTGAGGATTGAGTATTGAGGATTGAAGATTGAGTATTGAGGATTGAAGATTGAGGATTGAGGATTGAGGATTGAGGATTGAGGATTGAGGATTGCGGATAGAAGATTGAGGATTGGGAATTGCGGATTGAACATTGAGGATTGAGGGTTGAGGATTGAGGATTGAGGATTGAGGACTGAAGATTGAATATTGATGATTGAAGATTGAGGATTGAGGATTGATGGTTGTGGATTGAGGACGAGGACTGAGGGTTGACTATTGCTGTTTGAGGTCTGAGGATTGAGGATTGAGGATTGAGAATTGAGGATTGATGATTGAGGATTGAAGAATGAGGATTGGGTATTGCGGATTGAAGAATGAGGATTGAGGATTGAGGACTGAGGATTGAGGATTGAAGACTGAGTGTTGAGGGTTGAGTGATGAGAATTGATGTTGGTGGATAGAGATTTGAAGATTGCAGATTGAGTATTGAGTATTGAAAACCGTGAATTGATGATATTCTCTTGAGGATTGAGGATTGACAACTGATTGTTGAGGACTGCGGGCTGAAGGTTGAGGATTCAGGATTGAGGATTCAGGATTGTGGTTTGACGACCGAGGATTGAGGATTGAGGATTGAGGATTGAGAATTGAAGATTGAGGATTGAGTATTGTGGGTTGTGGCTTGAGGACGAGGACTGACGGTTGAGTATTCAGTATTGAGGATTGAGGATTGAAGATTGAGTATTGAGGATTGAATATTGACGATTGAGGATTGAGGATTGAGGATTGAGGATTGTGGATTGAGGATTGAGTATTGGGTATTGAGGATTCAAGAATGAGGATTGAGGATTGAGGATTGAGGATTGAGGATTGTGGATTGAGGATTGAAGACTGAGTATTGAGGATTGAAGATTGAGGATTGGGTATTGAGGATTGAAGAATGAGGATTGAGGATTGAGGATTGAGGATTGAGGATTGAAGATTGAATATTGATGATTGAAAATTGAGGATCGAGGATTGAGCGTTGTGGATTGATCACGAGGACTGAGGGTTGAGTATTGATGTTTGAGGTCTGAGGATTGAGGAATGAGGATTGAGAATTGAGGTTTGAGGATTGAGGTTTGAAGATTGAGGATTGGGTGTTGAGGATTGAAGAATGAGGATTGAGGATTGAGGATTGAGTATTGAGGATTGAAGATTGAGTATTGAGGATTGAAGATTGAGGATTGAGGATTGAGGATTGAGGATTGAGGATTGAGGATTGAGGATTGGGTATTGCGGATTGACCATTGAGGATTGAGGATTGAGGATTGAGGATTGAGGATTGAGGATTGAGAATTGGGGATTCAGGATTGAGGATCGAAGATTGAGGATTGGGTATTGAGGATTGAAGAATGGGGATTGAGGATTGAGGATTGCGGATTGAGGATTGAGGATTGAAGACAGAGTATTGAGGATTGAAGATTGAGGATTGAGGAGTGAGTATTGAAGATTGAGGATTTGGGACTGAGGATTGAAGATTGAGGATTGAGGATTGAGGATTGAGGATTGAGGATTGAGGATTGAGGACTGAAGATTGAGGATTGGGTATTGAGGATTGAAGAATGAGGATTGAGGATTGAGGATTGAGGATTGAGTATTGAAGATTGAGTTTTCAGGATTGAAGATTGACGATTGAGGACTGAGGATTGAGGATTGAGGATTGAGGTTTGAGGATTGATGATTGAGGATTGAAGTTTGAGTATTGAGGATTGAAGATTGTGGATTGAGGATTGAGGATTGAGTATTGAGGATTGAAGGTTGAGTATTGAGGATTGGAGATTGAGGATTGAGGATTGAGGATTGAGGATTGAGGATTGAGGATTGCGGATAGAAGATTGAGGATTGGGTATTGCGGACTGAACATTGAGGATTGAGTGTTGAGGATTGAGGATTGAGGATTGAGGACTGAAGATTGAATATTGATGATTGAAGATTGAGGATTGAGGATTGATGGTTGTGGATTGAGGACGAGGACTGAGGGTTGACTATTGCTGTTTGAGGTCTGAGGATTGAGAATTGAGGATTGAGAATTGAGGATTGAGGATTGAGGATTGAGGATTGAGGTTTGAGGATTGAAGATTGAGGATTGAGCATTGAGGATTGAGGATTGAGGATTGAAGATTGAGGATTGGGTATTGAGGATTGAAGAATGAGGATTGAGTATTGAGTATTGAGGATTGAGTATTGACGATTGAGTATTGAGGATTGAAGATTTACGATTGAGGATTGAGGATTGAGGATTGAGTATTGAGGATTGAGGATTGAAGATTGAGTATTGAGTATTGACGATTGAGGATTGAGGAATGAGGATTGAGGATTGAGGATTGAAGATTGCGTACTGAGGATTGAAGATTAAGATTGAAGATTGAGGATTGAGGATTGAGGATTGAGAATTGAGGATTGAAGATTGAGGATTGCGTATTGAGGATAGAACATTGAGGATTGAGGATTGAGTATTGAGGATAGAGGATTGAGGATTGAAGATTGAATATTGATGATTGAAGATTGAGGATCGAGGATTGAGTGTTGTGGATTGAGGACGAGGACTGAGGGTAGAGTATTGATGTTTAAGGTCTGAGGAATGAGGATTGAGGATTGAGAATTGAGGATTGAGGAGTGAGGATTGAAGATTGAGGATTGGGTGTTGAGGATTGAAGAATGAGGATTGAGGATTGAGGATTGAGTATTGAAGATTGAGTTTTCAGGATTGAAGATTGACGATTGAGGTCTGAGGAATGAGGATTGAGGATTGAGAATTGAGGATTGAGGAGTGAGGATTGAAGATTGAGGATTGGGTGTTGAGGATTGAAGAATGAGGATTGAGGATTGAGGATTGAGTATTGAGGATTGAAGATTGAGTATTGAGGATTGAAGAATGAGGATTGAGGATTGAGGATTGCGGATTGAGGATTGAGGATTGAAGATTGAGGACTGAGGAGTGAGTATTGAAGATTGAGGATTTGGGACTGAGGATTGAGGATTGAGGATTGAGTATTGAGGATTGAAGGTTGAGTATTGAGGATTGGAGATTGAGGATTGAGGATTGAGGATTGAGGATTGAGGATTGAGGATTGCGGATAGAAGATTGAGGATTGGGTATTGCGGATTGATCATTGAGGATTGAGGGTTGAGGATTGAGGATTGAGGATTGAGGACTGAAGATTGAATATTGATGATTGAAGATTGAGGATTGAGGATTGATGGTTGTGGATTGAGGACGAGGACTGAGGGTTGACTATTGCTGTTTGAGGTCTGAGGATTGAGGATTGTGGATTGAGAATTGAGGATTGAGGATTGAGGATTGAGGATCGAGGATCGAGGATTGAAGAATGAGGATTGAGGATTGAGGATTGCGGATTGAGGGTTGAAGATTGAAGACTGAGTATTGAGGATTGAAGATTGTGGATTGAGGATTGAGGATTGAGGATTGAGGATTGAGGATTGAGGATTGAAGATTGAGGATTGGGTATTGAGGATTGAAGAATGAGGATTGAGGATTGAGGATTGAGGATTGAGTATTGAAGATTGAGTATTCAGGATTGAAGATTGACGATTGAGGATTGAGGATTGAGGATTGAGGATTGAGGATTGATGATTGAGGATTGAAGTTTGAGTATTGAGGATTGAAGATTGAGGATTGAGGATTGAGGATTGAGGTTTGAGAATTGAAGATTGAGGATTGAGGATTGAGGATTGAGGATTGAGGATTGAAGATTGAGGATTGGGTATTGAGGATTGAAGAATGAGGATTGAGTATTGAGTATTGAGGATTGAGTATTGACGATTGAGTATTGAGGATTGAAGATTGACGATTGAGGATTGAGGATTGAGGATTGAGGATTGAGGATTGAGGGTTGAGGATTGAAGATTGAGTATTGAGTATTGAAGATTGAGGATTGAGGAATGAGGATTGAGGATTGAGGATTGAAGATTGCGTACTGAGGATTGAAGATTAAGATTGAAGATTGAGGAATGAGGATTGAGGATTGAGGAATGCGGATAGAAGATTGAGGATTGGGTATTGCGGATTGAACATTGAGGATTGAGGGTTGAGGATTGAGGATTGAGGATTGAGGACAGAAGGTTGAATATTGATGATTGAAGATTGAGGATTGAGGATTGATGGTTGTGGATTGAGGACGAGGACTGAGGGTTGACTATTGCTGTTTGAGGTCTGAGGATTGAGGATTGAGGATTGAGAATTGAGAATTGAGGATTGAGAATTGAGGATTGAGGATTGAGGATTGAGGATTGAGGTTTGAGGATTGATGATTGAGGATTGAGCATTGAGGATTGAGGATTGAGGATTGAAGATTGAGGATTGGGTATTGAGGATTGAAGAATGAGGATTGAGTATTGAGTATTGAGGATTGAGTATTGACGATTGAGTATTGAGTATTGAAGATTTACGATTGAGGATTGAGGATTGAGGATTGAGGATTGTGGATTGAGGATTGAAGATTGAGTATTGAGTATTGAAGATTGAGGATTGAGGAAGAGGATTGAGGATTGAGGATTGAAGATTGCGTACTGAGGATTGAAGATTAAGATTGAAGATTGAGGATTGAGGATTGAGGATTGAGAATTGAGGATTGAAGATTGAGGATTGCGTATTGAGGATAGAACATTGAGGATTGAGGATTGAGTATTGAGGATAGAGGATTGAGGATTGAAGATTGAATATTGATGATTGAAGATTGAGGATCGAGGATTGAGTGTTGTGGATTGAGGACGAGGACTGAGGGTAGAGTATTGATGTTTAAGGTCTGAGGATTGAGGATTGAGGATTGAGAATTGAGAATTGAGGATTGAGAATTGAGGATTGAGGATTGAGGATTGAGGATTGAGGATTGAGGATTGAAGATTGAGGATTGGGTATTGAGGATTGAAGAATGAGGATTGAGGATTGAGGACTGAGGATTGAGGATTGAAGACTGAGTGTTGAGGGTTGAGTGATGAGAACTGATGTTTGTGGATAGAGATTTGAAGATTGCAGATTGAGTATTGAGTATTGAAAACTGTGAATTGATGATATTCTCTTGAGGATTGAGGATTGACAACTGATTGTTGAGGACTGAGGGCTGAAGGTTGAGGATTCAGGATTGAGGATTCAGGATTGAGGATTCAGGATTGTGGTTTGACGACCGAGGATTGAGGATTGAGGATTGAGGATTGAGAATTGAAGATTGAGGATTGAGTATTGGGGGTTGTGGATTGAGGACGAGGACTGACGGTTGAGTATTGAGTATTGAGGACTGAGGATTGAAGATTGAGTATTGAGGATTGAATATTGACGATTGAGGATTGAGGATTGAGGATTGAGGGTTGAGGATTGAGGATTGAGGATTGGGTATTGAGGATTGAAGAATGAGGATTGAGGATTGAGGACTGAGGATTGAGGATTGAGGATTGAGGATTGAAGACTGAGTATTGAGGATTGAAGATTGAGGATTGGGTATTGAGGATTGAAGAATGAGGATTGAGGATTGAGGATTGAGGATTGAGGATTGAAGATTGAATATTGATGATTGAAGATTGAGGATCGAGGATTGAGCGTTGTGGATTGAGCACGAGGACTGCGGGTTGAGTATTGATGTTTGAGGTCTGAGGATTGAGGAATGAGGATTGAGAATTGAGGTTTGAGGATTGACGATTGAAGATTGAGGATTGGGTGTTGAGGATTGAAGAATGAGGATTGAGGATTGAGGATTGAGTATTGAGTATTGAGGATTGAGTATTGACGATTGAGTATTGAGGATTGAAGATTTACGATTGAGGATTAAGGATTGAGGATTGAGTATTGAGGATTGAGGATTGAAGATTGAGTATTGAGTATTGACGATTGAGGATTGAGGAATGAGGATTGAGGATTGAGGATTGAAGATTGCGTACTGAGGATTGAAGATTAAGATTGAAGATTGAGGATTGAGGATTGAGGATTGAGAATTGAGGATTGAAGATTGAGGATTGCGTATTGAGGATAGAACATTGAGGATTGAGGATTGAGTATTGAGGATAGAGGATTGACGATTGAAGATTGAATATTGATGATTGAAGATTGAGGATCGAGGATTGAGTGTTGTGGATTGAGGACGAGGACTGAGGGTAGAGTATTGATGTTTAAGGTCTGAGGATTGAGGATTGAGGATTGAGAATTGAGGATTGAGGAGTGAGGATTGAAGATTGAGGATTGGGTGTTGAGGATTGAAGAATGAGGATTGAGGATTGAGGATTGAGTATTGAGGATTGAAGATTGAGTATTGAGGATTGAAGATTGAGGATTGAGGATTGAGGATTGAGGATTGAGGATTGAGGATTGCGGATAGAAGATTGAGGATTGGGAATTGCGGATTGAACATTGAGGATTGAGGGTTGAGGATTGAGGATTGAGGATTGAGGACTGAAGATTGAATATTGATGATTGAATATTGAGGATTGAGGATTGATGGTTGTGGATTGAGGACGAGGACTGAGTGTTGACTATTGCTGTTTGAGGTCTGAGGATTGAGGATTGAGGATTGAGAATTGAGGATTGAGGATTGAGGATTGAAGAATGAGGATTGGGTATTGCGGATTGAAGAATGAGGATTGAGGATTGAGGACTGAGGATTGAGGATTGAAGACTGAGTGTTGAGGGTTGAGTGATGAGAATTGATGTTTGTGGATAGAGATTTGAAGATTGCAGATTGAGTATTGAGTATTGAAAACTGTGAATTGATGATATTCTCTTGAGGATTGAGGATTGACAACTGATTGTTGAGGACTGAGGGCTGAAGGTTGAGGATTCAGGATTGAGGATTCAGGATTGTGGTTTGACGACCGAGGATTGAGGATTGAGGATTGAGGATTGAGAATTGAAGATTGAGGATTGAGTATTGGGGGTTGTGGATTGAGGACGAGGACTGACGGTTGAGTATTGAGTATTGAGGATTGAGGATTGAAGATTGAGTATTGAGGATTGAATATTGACGATTGAGGATTGAGGATTGAGGATTGAGGATTGAGGATTGAGGATTGAGGATTGGGTATTGAGGATTGAAGAACGAGGATTGAGGATTGAGGACTGAGGATTGAGGATTGAGGATTGAGGATTGAAGACTGAGTATTGAGGATTGAAGATTGAGGATTGGGTATTGAGGATTGAAGAATGAGGATTGAGGATTGAGGATTGAGGATTGAGGATTGAAGATTGAATATTGATGATTGAAGATTGAGGATCGAGGATTGAGCGTTGTGGATTGAGCACGAGGACTGAGGGTTGAGTATTGATGTTTGAGGTCTGAGGATTGAGGAATGAGGATTGAGAATTGAGGTTTGAGGATTGACGATTGAAGATTGAGGATTGGGTGTTGAGGATTGAAGAATGAGGATTGAGGATTGAGGATTGAGTATTGAGGATTGAAGATTGAGTATTGAGGATTGAAGATTGAGGATTGAGGATTGAGGATTGAGGATTGAGGATTGAGGATTGAGGATTGCGGATAGAAAGTTGAGGATTGGGTATTGCGGATTGACCATTGAGGATTGAGGATTGAGGATTGAGGATTGAGGATTGAGGATTGAGGATTGAGAATTGAGGATTGAGGATTGAGGATCGAAGATTGAGGATTGGGTATTGAGGATTGAAGAATGAGGATTGAGGATTGAGGATTGCGGATTGAGGATTGAGGATTGAAGACAGAGTATTGAGGATTGAAGATTGAGGACTGAGGAGTGAGTATTGAAGATTGAGGATTTGGGACTGAGGATTGAGGATTGAGGATTGAGTATTGAGGATTGAAGGTTGAGTATTGAGGATTGGAGATTGAGGATTGAGGATTGAGGATTGAGGATTGAGGATTGAGGATTGCGGATAGAAGATTGAGGATTGGGTATTGCGGATTGAACATTGAGGATTGAGGGTTGAGGATTGAGGATTGAGGATTGAGGACTGAAGATTGAATATTGATGATTGAAGATTGAGGATTGAGGATTGATGGTTGTGGATTGAGGACGAGGACTGAGGGTTGACTATTGCTGTTTGAGGTCTGAGGATTGAGGATTGAGGATTGAGAATTGAGGATTGAGGATTGAGGATTGAGGATCGAGGATCGAGGATTGAAGAATGAGGATTGAGGATTGAGGATTGCGGATTGTGGGTTGAGGATTGAAGACTGAGTATTGAGGATTGAAGATTGTGGATTGAGGATTGAGGATTGAGGATTGAGGATTGAGGATTGAGGATTGAAGATTGAGGATTGGGTATTGAGGATTGAAGAATGAGGATTGAGGATTGAGGATTGAGGATTGAGTATTGAAGATTGAGTATTCAGGATTGAAGATTGACGATTGAGGATTGAGGATTGAGGATTGAGGATTGAGGATTGATGATTGAGGATTGAAGTTTGAGTATTGAGGATTGAAGATTGAGGATTGAGGATTGAGGATTGAGGTTTGAGGATTGAAGATTGAGTATTGAGGATTGAGTATTGACGATTGAGTATTGAGGATTGAAGATTGACGATTGAGGATTGAGGATTGAGGATTGAGGATTGAGGATTGAGGGTTGAGGATTGAAGATTGAGTATTGAGTATTGAAGATTGAGGATTGAGGAATGAGGATTGAGGATTGAGGATTGAAGATTGCGTACTGAGGATTGAAGATTAAGATTGAAGATTGAGGGTTGAGGATTGAGGATTGAGGAATGCGGATAGAAGATTGAGGATTGGGTATTGCGGATTGAACATTGAGGATTGAGGGTTGAGGATTGAGGATTGAGGATTGAGGACTGAAGGTTGAATATTGATGATTGAAGATTGAGGATTGAGGATTGATGGTTGTGGATTGAGGACGAGGACTGAGGGTTGACTATTGCTGTTTGAGGTCTGAGGATTGAGGATTGAGGATTGAGAATTGAGAATTGAGGATTGAGAATTGAGGATTGAGGATTGAGGATTGAGGATTGAGGTTTGAGGATTGATGATTGAGGATTGAGCATTGAGGATTGAGGATTGAGGATTGAAGATTGAGGATTGGGTATTGAGGATTGAAGAATGAGGATTGAGTATTGAGTATTGAGGATTGAGTATTGACGATTGAGTATTGAGGATTGAAGATTTACGATTGACGATTGAGGATTGAGGATTGAGGACTGTGGATTGAGGATTGAAGATTGAGTATTGAGTATTGAAGATTGAGGATTGAGGAATGAGGATTGAGGATTGAGGATTGAAGATTGCGTACTGAGGATTGAAGATTAAGATTGAAGATTGAGGATTGAGGATTGAGGATTGAGAATTGAGGATTGAAGATTGAGGATTGCGTATTGAGGATAGAACATTGAGGATTGAGGATTGAGTATTGAGGATAGAGGATTGAGGATTGAAGATTGAATATTGATGATTGAAGATTGAGGATCGAGGATTGAGTGTTGTGGATTGAGGACGAGGACTGAGGGTAGAGTATTGATGTTTAAGGTCTGAGGATTGAGGATTGAGGATTGAGAATTGAGGATTGAGGAGTGAGGATTGAAGATTGAGGATTGGGTGTTGAGGATTGAAGAATGAGGATTGAGGATTGAGGATTGAGTATTGAGGATTGAAGATTGAGTATTGAGGATTGAAGATTGAGGATTGAGGATTGAGGATTGAGGATTGAGGATTGAGGATTGAGGATTGCGGATAGAAGGTTGAGGATTGGGTATTGCGGATTGACCATTGAGGATTGAGGATTGAGGATTGAGGATTGAGGATTGAGGATTGAGGATTGAGAATTGAGGATTGAGGATTGAGGATCGAAGATTGAGGATTGGGTATTGAGGATTGAAGAATGAGGATTGAGGATTGAGGATTGCGGATTGAGGATTGAGGATTGAAGACAGAGTATTGAGGATTGAAGATTGAGGACTGAGGAGTGAGTATTGAAGATTGAGGATTTGGTACTGAGGATTGAGGATTGAGGATTGAGTATTGAGGATTGAAGGTTGATTATTGAGGATTGGAGATTGAGGATTGAGGATTGAGGATTGAGGATTGAGGATTGAGGATTGCGGATAGAAGATTGAGGATTGGGTATTGCGGATTGAACATTGAGGATTGAGGGTTGAGGATTGAGGATTGAGGATTGAGGACTGAAGATTGAATATTGATGATTGAAGATTGAGGATTGAGTATTGATGGTTGTGGATTGAGGACGAGGACTGAGGGTTGACTATTGCTGTTTGAGGTCTGAGGATTGAGGATTGAGGATTGAGAATTGAGGATTGAGGATTGAGGATTGAGGATTGAGGATCGAGGATTGAAGAATGAGGATTGAGGATTGAGGATTGCGGATTGAGGGTTGAGGATTGAAGACTGAGTATTGAGGATTGAAGATTGTGGATTGAGGATTGAGGATTGAGGATTGAGGATTGAGGATTGAGGATTGAAGATTGAGGATTGGGTATTGAGGATTGAAGAATGAGGATTGAGGATTGAGGATTGAGGATTGAGTATTGAGGATTGAGTATTCAGGATTGAAGATTGACGATTGAGGATTGAGGATTGAGGATTGAGGATTGAGGATTGATGATTGAGGATTGAAGTTTGAGTATTGAGGATTGAAGATTGAGGATTGAGGATTGAGGATTGAGGTTTGAGGATTGAAGATTGAGGATTGAGGATTGAGGATTGAGGATTGAGGATTGAAGATTGAGGATTGGGTATTGAGGATTGAAGAATGAGGATTGAGTATTGAGTATTGAGGATTGAGTATTGACGATTGAGTATTGAGGATTGAAGATTGACGATTGAGGATTGAGGATTGAGGATTGAGGATTGAGGATTGAGGGTTGAGGATTGAAGATTGAGTATTGAGTATTGAAGATTGAGGATTGAGGAATGAGGATTGAGTATTGAGGATTGAAGATTGCGTACTGAGGATTGAAGATTAAGATTGAAGATTGAGGATTGAGGATTGAGGATTAAGGAATGCGGATAGAAGATTGAGGATTGGGTATTGCGGATTGAACATTGAGGATTGAGGGTTGAGGATTGAGGATTGAGGATTGAGGACTGAAGGTTGAATATTGATGATTGAAGATTGAGGATTGAGGATTGATGGTTGTGGATTGAGGACGAGGACTGAGGGTTGACTATTGCTGTTTGAGGTCTGAGGATTGAGGATTGAGGATTGAGAATTGAGGATTGAGGATTGAGGATTGAGGATTGAGGATTGAGGATTGAGGATTGAAGATTGCGTACTGAGGATTGAAGATTAAGATTGAAGATTGAGGATTGAGGATTGAGGATTGAGAATTGAGGATTGAAGATTGAGGATTGCGTATTGAGGATAGAACATTGAGGATTGAGGATTGAGTATTGAGGATTGAGGATTGAGGATTGAAGATTGAATATTGATGATTGAAGATTGAGGATCGAGGATTGAGTGCTGTGTATTGAGGACGAGGACTGAGGGTAGAGTATTGATGTTTAAGGTCTGAGGATTGAGGATTGAGGATTGAGAATTGAGGATTGAGGAGTGAGGATTGAAGATTGAGGATTGGGTGTTGAGGATTGAAGAATGAGGATTGAGGATTGAGGATTGAGTATTGAGGATTGAGGATTGAGGATTGAGGATTGAGGATTGAAGATTGAGGATTGGGTATTGAGGATTGAAGAATGAGGATTGAGTATTGAGTATTGAGGATTGAGTATTGACGATTGAGTATTGAGGATTGAAGATTGACGATTGAGGATTGAGGATTGAGGATTGAGGATTGAGGATTGAGGATTGAGGATTGAAGATTGAGTATTGAGTATTGAAGATTGAGGATTGAGGAATGAGGATTGAGGATTGAGGATTGAAGATTGCGTACTGAGGATTGAAGATTAAGATTGAAGATTGAGGATTGAGGATTGAGGATTGAGGATTGCGGATAGAAGATTGAGGATTGGGTATTGCGGATTGAACATTGAGGATTGAGGGTTGAGGATTGAGGATTGAGGATTGTGGACTGAAGATTGAATATTGATGATTGAAGATTGAGGATTGAGGATTGATGGTTGTGGATTGAGGACGAGGACTGAGGGTTGACTGTTGCTGTTTGAGGTCTGAGGATTGAGGATTGAGGATTGAGAATTGAGGATTGAGGATTGAGGATTGAGGATTGAGGATTGAGGATTGAGGATTGAGAATTGAGGATTGAGGTTTGAGGATTGAAGATTGAGGATTGGGTATTGAGGATTGAAGAATGAGGATTGAGGATTGAGGATTGCGGATGAGGATTGAGGATTGAAGACTGAGTATTGAGGATTGAAGATTGAGGATTGAGGATTGAGGATTGAGGATTGAGGATTGAGGATTGAGGATTGAAGGTTGAGGATTGGGTATTGAGGATTGAAGAATGAGGATTGAGGATTGAGGATTGAGTATTGAGTATTGTAGGTTGAGTATTCAGGATTGAAGATTGACGATTGAGGATTGAGGATTGAGGATTGAGGATTGAGGATTGATGATTGAGGATTGAAGTTTGAGTATTGAGGATTGAAAATTGAGGATTGAGGATTGAGGATTGAGGTTTGAGGATTGAAGATTGAGGATTGAGGATTGAGGATTGAGGATTGAGGATTGAAGATTGAGGATTGGGTATTGAGGATTGAAGAATGAGGATTGAGTATTGAGTATTGAGGATTGAGTATTGACGATTGAGTATTGAGGATTGAAGATTGACGATTGAGGATTGAGGATTGAGGATTGAGGATTGAGGATTGAGGATTGAGGATTGAAGATTGAGTTTTGAGTATTGAAGATTGAGGATTGAGGAATGAGGATTGAGGATTGAGGATTGAAGATTGCGTACTGAGGATTGAAGATTAAGATTGAAGATTGAGGATTGATGATTGAGGATTGAGAATTGAGGATTGAAGGTTGAGGATTGCGTATTGAGGATAGAACATTGAGGATTGAGGATTGAGTATTGAGGATTGAGGATTGAGAATTGAAGGTTGAATATTGATGATTGAAGATTGAGGATCGAGGATTGAGTGTTGTGGATTGAGGACGAGGACTGAGGGTAGAGTATTGATGTTTAAGGTCTGAGGATTGAGGATTGAGGATTGAGAATTGAGGATTGAGGAGTGAGGATTGAAGATTGAGGATTGGGTGTTGAGGATTGAAGAATGAGGATTGAGGATTGAGGATTGAGTACTGAGGATTGAAGATTGAGTATTGAGGATTGAAGATTGAGGATTGAGGATTGAGGATTGAGGATTGAGGATTGAGGATTGCGGATAGAAGATTGAGGATTGGGAATTGCGGATTGAACATTGAGGATTGAAGGTTGAGGATTGAGGATTGAGGATTGAGGACTGAAGATTGAATATTGATGATTGAAGATTGAGGATTGAGGATTGAGGATTGAGGATTGAGGATTGAGAATTGAGGATTGAGGATTGAGGATCGAAGATTGAGGATTGGGTGTTGAGGATTGAAGAATGAGGATTGAAGATTGAGGATTGAGGATTGAGGATTGAGGATTGAGGATTGAGGATTGAGGATTGAAGATTGAGGATTGGGTATTGAGGATTGAAGAATGAGGATTGAGGATTGAGGATTGAGGATTGAGTATTGAAGATTGAGTATTCAGGATTGAAGATTGACGATTGAGTATTGATGATTGAGGATTGAGGATTGAGGATTGATGATTGAGGATTGAAGTTTGAGTATTGAGGATTGAAGATTGAGGATTGAGTATTGAGGATTGAGGTTTGAGGATTGAAGATTGAGGATTGAGGATTGAGGATTGAGGATCGAGGATTGAAGATTGAGGATTGGGTATTGAGGATTGAAGAATGAGTATTGAGTATTGAGTATTGAGGATTGAGTATTGACGATTGAGTATTGAGGATTGAAGATTGACGATTGAGGATTGAGGATTGAGGATTGAGGATTGAGGATTGAGGATTGAGGATTGAAGATTGAGTATTGAGTATTGAAGATTGAGGATTGAGGAATGAGGATTGAGGATTGAGGATTGAAGATTGCGTACTGAGGATTGAAGATTAAGATTGAGGATTGAGGATTGAGGATTGAGGATTGAGGATTGAGGATTGAGGATTGAAGATTGAATATTGATGATTGAAGATTGAGGATCGAGGATTGAGCGTTGTGGATTGAGCACGAGGACTGAGGGTTGACTATTGCTGTTTGAGGTCTGAGGATTGAGGATTGAGGATTGAGAATTGAGGATTGAGGATTGAGGATTGAGGATTGAGGTTTGAGCATTGAAGATTGAGGATTGAGCATTGAGGATTGAGGATTGAGGATTGAAGATTGAGGATTGGGTATTGAGGATTGAAGAATGAGGATTGAGTATTGAGTATTGAGGATTGAGTATTGACGATTGAGTATTGAGGATTGAAGATTGACGATTGAGGATTGAGGATTGAGGATTGAGGATTGAGGATTGAGGATTGAGGATTGAAGATTGAGTATTGAGTATTGAAGATTGAGGATTGAGGAATGAGGATTGAGGATTGAGGATTGAAGATTGCGTACTGAGGATTGAAGATTAAGATTGAATATTGAGGATTGAGGATTGAGGATTGAGAATTGAGGATTGAAGATTGAGGATTGCGTATTGAGGATAGAACATTGAGGATTGAGGATTGAGTATTGAGGATTGAGGATTGAGGATTGAAGATTGAATATTGATGATTGAAGATTGAGGATCGAGGATTGAGTGTTGTGGATTGAGGACGAGGACTGAGGGTAGAGTATTGATGTTTAAGGTCTGAGGATTGAGGATTGAGGATTGAGAATTGAGGATTGAGGAGTGAGGATTGAAGATTGAGGATTGGGTGTTGAGGATTGAAGAATGAGGATTGAGGATTGAGGATTGAGGATTGAGGATTGAGGATTGAAGACTGAGTATTGAGGATTGAAGATTGAGGATTGGGTATTGAGGATTGAAGAATGAGGATTGAGGATTGAGGATTGAGGATTGAGGATTGAAGATTGAGTATTGAGGATTGAAGATTGACGATTGAGGATTGAGGATTGAGGTCTGAGGATTGAGGATTGAGGATTGAGGATTGAGGATTGAGGATTGAGGATTGAGGATTGCGGATAGAAGATTGAGGATTGGGTATTGCGGATTGAACATTGAGGATTGAGGATTGAGGATTGAGGATTGAGGATTGAGGATTGAGAATTGAGGATTGAGGATTGAGGATTGAAGATTGAGGATTGGGTATTGAGGATTGAAGAATGAGGATTGAGGATTGAGGATTGCGGATTGAGGATTGAGGATTGAAGACTGAGTATTGAGGATTGAAGGTTGAGGATTGAGGAGTGAGTATTGAAGATTGAGGATTTGGGACTGAGGATTGAAGATTGAGGGTTGAGGATTGAGGATTGAGGATTGAGGATTGAGGATTGAAGATTGAGGATTGGGTATTGAGGATTGAAGAATGAGGATTGAGGATTGAGGATTGAGGATTGCGTATTGAAGATTGAGTATTCAGGATTGAAGATTGACGATTGAGGATTGAGGATTGAGGATTGAGGATTGAGGATTGATGATTGAGGATTGAAGTTTGAGTATTGAGGGTTGAAGATTGAGGATTGAGGATTGAGGATTGAGGTTTGATGATTGAAGATTGAGGATTGAGGATTCAGGATTGAGGATTGAGGATTGAAGATTGAGGATTGGGTATTGAGGATTGAAGAATGAGGATTGAGTATTGAGTATTGAGGATTGAGTATTGACGATTGAGTATTGAGGATTGAAGGTTGACTATTGAGGATTGAGGATTGAAGATTGACGATTGAGGATTGAGGATTGAGGTCTGAGGATTGAGGATTGAGGATTGAGGACTGAGGATTGAGGATTGCGGATAGAAGATTGAGGATTGGGTATTGCGGATTGAAAATTGAGGATTGAGGATTGAGGACTGAGGATTGAGGATTGAGGATTGAGAATTGAGGATTGAGGATGGAGGATTGATGATTGAGGATTGGGTATTGAGGATTGATGGTTGAAGATTGAGGATTGAGGATTGAGGATTGAGGATTGAGGATTGAGGATTGAGGATTGAGGATTGACGATTGAAGATTGAGGATTGGGTATTGAGGATTGAAGAATCAGGATTGAGGATTGAGAATTGAGGATTGAGTATTGAAGATTGAGTATTCAGGATTGTAGATTGGCGATTGAGGATTGAGGATTGAGGATTGAGGGTTGAGGATTGATGATTGCGGATTGATGTTTGAGTATTGAGGATTGAAGATTGAGGATTGAGGATTGAGGATTGAGGTTTCATGATTGAAGATTGAGGATTGAGGATTGAGTATTGAGGATTGAGGATTGAGGATTGAAGATTGAGTATTGGGTATTGAGGATTGAAGAATGAGGATTGAGTATTGAGTATTGAGGATTGAGTATTGACGATTGAGTATTGAGTATTGAGGATTGAATATTGACGATTGAGGATTGAGGATTGAGGATTGAGGATTGAGGATTGAGGATTGAGGATTGTGTATTGAGGATTTAAGAATGAGGATTGAGGATTGAGGATTGAGGATTGAAGATTGAGGATTGAAGACTGAGCATTGAGGATTGAAGATTGAGGATTGGGTATTGAGGATTGAAGAATGAGGATTGAGGATTGAGGATTGCGTACTGAGGATTGAAGATTAAGATTGAGGATTGAGGATTGAGGATTGAGGATTGAGGATTGAGGATTCAAGATTGAGGATTGCGTATTGAGGATAGAACATTGAGGATTGAGGATTGAGTATTGAGGAGTGAGGATTGAGGATGGAAGATTGAATATTGATGATTGAAGATTGAGGATCGAGGATTGAGTGTTGTGGATTGAGGACGAGGTCTGAGGGTAGAGTATTGATGTTTAAGGTCTGAGGATTGAGGATTGAGGATTGAGAATTGAGGATTGAGGATTGAGGATTGAAGATTGAGGATTGGGTGTTGAGGATTGAAGAATGAGGATTGAGTATTGAGTATTGAGGATTGAGGATTGAAGATTGAGTATTGAGGATTGAAGATTGACGATTGAGGATTGAGGATTGAGGATTGAGGATTGAGGATTGAGGATTGAGGATTGAGGATTGATGATTGAGTATTGACGATTGAAGATTGAGGATTGAGGATTGAGCGTTGAAGATTGAGGATTGAGAATTGAAGATTGAGGATTGAGTATTGGGGGTTGTGGATTGAGGACGAGGGCTGACAGTTGAGTAATGATGTTTGAGGTCTGAGGATTGAGGAATGAGGACTGAGAATTGAGGATTGAGGATTGAGGATTGAAGATTGAGGATTGGGTGTTGAGGATTGAAGAATGACGATTGAGTATTGAGGATTGAGGATTTAGGGTTGTGGATTGAGGACGAGGACTGAGGGTTGAGTATTGATGTTTGAAGTCCGAGGATTCAGGATTGAGGATTGAGAATTGAGGATTGAGGATTGAGGATTGAAGATTGAGGATTCGGTATTGAGGATTGAAGAATGAGGATTGAGGATTGAGGATTGAGGATTGAAGATTGAATATTGATGATTGAAAATTGAGGATCGAGGATTGAGCGTTGTGGATTGAGGACGAGGACTGAGGGTTGAGTATTGATGTTTGAGGTCTGAGGATTGAGGAATGAGGATTGAGAATTGAGGGTTGAGAATTGAGGATTGGAGATTGAGGATTGGGTGTTGAGGATTGAAGAATGAGGATTGAGGATTGAGGATTGAGGATTGAGGATTGAAGATTGCGTACTGAGGATTGAAGATTAAGATTGAGGATTGAGGATTGAGGATTGCGGATTGAGGATTGAGGATTGAAGATTGAGGATTGCGTATTGAGGATAGAACATTGAGGATTGAGGATTGAGTATTGAGGATTGAGGATTGAGGATTGAAGATTGAATATTGATGATTGAAGATTGAGGATCGAGGATTGAGTGTTGTGGATCGAGGACGAGGACTGAGGGTAGAGTATTGATGTTTAAGGTCTGAGGATTGAGGATTGAGGATTGAGAATTGAGGATTGAGGATTGAGGATTGAAGATTGAGGATTGGGTGTTGAGGATTGAAGAATGAGGATTGAGGATTGAGGATTGAGTATTGAGGATTGAAGGTTGAGTATTGAGGATTGAAGATTGAGGATTGAGGGTTGAGGATTGAGGATTGAGGATTGAGGATTGCGGATAGAAGATTGAGGATTGGGTATTGCGGATTGAACATTGACGATTGAGGGTTGAGGATTGAGGATTGAGGATTGAGGACTGAAGTTTGAATATTGATGATTGAAGATTGAGGATTGAGGATTGATGGTTGTGGATTGAGGACGAGGACTGAGGGTTGACTGTTGCCGTTTGAGGTCTGAGGTTTGAGGATTGAGGATTGAGAATTGAGGATTGAGGATTGAGGATTGAGGATTGAGGATTGGGGATTGAGGATTGAGGATTGAGGATTGAGGATTGAGGATTGAAGATTGAGGATTGGGTATTGAGGATTGAAGAATGAGGATTGAGGATTGAGGATTGAGGATTGAGGATTGAGGATTGAGGATTGAGGATCGAGAATTGAGGATTGAGGATTCAGGATTGAAGATTGAGGATTGGGTATTGAGGATTGAAGAATGAGGATTGAGGATTGAGGATTGCGGATTGAGAATTGAGGATTGAAGACTGAGTATTGAGGATTAAAGATTGAGGATTGAGGATTGAAGATTGAGGATTGCGTATTGAGGATAGAACATTGAGGATTGAGGATTGAGTATTGAGGATTGAGGATTGAGGATTGAAGATTGAATATTGATGATTGAAGATTGATGATCGAGGATTGAGTGTTGTGGATTGAGGACGAGGACTGAGGGTAGAGTATTGATGTTTAAGGTCTGAGGATTGAGGATTGAGGATTGAGAATTGAGGATTGAGGATTGAGGATTGAAGATTGAGGATTGGGTATTGAGGATTGAAGAATGAGGATTGAGGATTGAGGATTGAGGATTGAGGATTGAGGATTGAAGACTGAGTATTGAGGATTGAAGATTGAGGATTGAGGAGTGAGTATTGAAGATTGAGGATTCGGGACTGAGGATTGAAGATTAAGGATTGAGGATTGAGGATTGAGGATTGAGGATTGAGGATTGAGGATTGAAGATTGAGGATTGGGTATTGAGGATTGAAGAATGAGGATTGAGGATTGAGGATTGAGGATTGAAGATTGAAGATTGAGGATTGAGGATTGAGGATTGAGGATTGAGGATTGATGATTCAGGATTGAAGTTTGAGTATTGAGGGTTGAAGATTGACGATTGAGGTCTGAGGATTGAGGATTGAGGATTGAGGACTGAGGATTGAGGATTGCGGATAGAAGATTGAGGATTGGGTATTGCGGATTGAAAATTGAGGATTGAGGATTGAGGACTGAGGATTGAGGATTGAGGATTGAGAATTGAGGATTGAGGATGGAGGATTGAAGATTGAGGATTGGGTATTGAGGATTGATGATTGAAGATTGAGGATTGAGGATTGAGGATTGAGGATTGAGGATTGAGGATTGAGGATTGAGGATTGACGATTGAAGATTGAGGATTGGGTATTGAGGATTGAAGAATCAGGATTGAGGATTGAGAATTGAGGATTGAGTATTGAAGATTGAGTATTCAGGATTGAAGATTGACGATTGAGGATTGAGGATTGAGGATTGAGGGTTGAGGATTGATGATTGAGGATTGATGTTTGAGTATTGAGGATTGAAGATTGAGGATTGAGGATTGAGGATTGAGGTTTGATGATTGAAGATTGAGGATTGAGGATTGAGTATTGAGGATTGAGGATTGACGATTGAAGATTGAGGATTGGGTATTGAGGATTGAAGAATGAGGATTGAGTATTGAGTATTGAGGATTGAGTATTGACGATTGAGTATTGAGTATTGAGGATTGAATATTGACGATTGAGGATTGAGGATTGAGGATTGAGGATTGTGGATTGAGGATTGAGGATTGTGTATTGAGGATTGAAGAATGAGGATTGAGGATTGAGGATTGAGGATTGAAGATTGAGGATTGAAGACTGAGTATTGAGGATTGAAGATTGAGGATTGGATATTGAGGATTGAAGAATGAGGATTGAGGATTGAGGATTGCGTACTGAGGATTGAAGATTAAGATTGAGGATTGAGGATTGAGGATTGAGGATTGAGGATTGAGGATTGAAGATTGAGGATTGCGTATTGAGGATAGAACATTGAGGATTGAGGATTGAGTATTGAGGATTGAGGTTTGAGGATGGAAGATTGAATATTGATGATTGAAGATTGAGGATCGAGGATTGAGTGTTGTGGATTGAGGACGAGGTCTGAGGGTAGAGCATTGATGTTTAAGGTCTGAGGATTGAGGATTGAGGATTGAGGATTGAAGATTGAGGATTGGGTGTTGAGGATTGAAGAATGAGGATTGAGGATTGAGGATTGAGTATTGAGGATTGAAGATTGAGTATTAAGGATTGAAGATTGAGGATTGAGGATTGAGGATTGAGGATTGAGGATTGAGGATTGAGGATTGCGGATAGAAGATTGAGGATAGGGTATTTCGGATTGAACATTGAGGATTGAGGGTTGAGGATTGAGGGTTTAGGATTGAGGACTGAAATTGAATATTGATGATTGAAGATTGAAGATTGAGGATTGATGGTTGTGGATTGAGGACGAGGACTGAGGGTTGGCTATTGCTGTTTGAGGTCTGAGGATTGACGATTGAGGATTGAGAATTGAGGATTGAGGATTGAGGATTGAGGATTGAGGATTGAGGATTGAGGATTGAGGATTGAGTATTGAGGATTGAGGATTGAGGATCGAAGATTGAGGATTGGGTATTGAGGATTGAAGAATGAGGATTGAGGATTGAGAATTGCGGATTGAGGATTGAGGATTGAAGACTGAGTATTGAGGATTGAAGATTGAGGATTGAGGAGTGAGTATTGAAGATTGAGGATTTGGGACTGAGGATTGAAGATTGAGGATTGAGGATTGAGGATTGAGGATTGAGGATTGAGGATTGAGGATTGAAGATTGAGGATTGGGTATTGAGGATTGAAGAATGATGATTGAGGATTGAGGATTGAGGATTGATTATTGAAGATTGAGTATTCAGGATTGAAGATTGACGATTGAGGATTGAGGATTGAGGATTGAGGATTGAGGATCGATGATTGAGGATTGAAGTTTGAGTATTGAGGATTGAAGATTGAGGATTGAGGATTGAGGATTGAGGTTTGAGGATTGAAGATTGAGGATTGAGGATTGAGGATTGAGGATTGAGGATTGAGTATTGAGGGTTGAGGATTGAGGATTGAAGATTGAGGATTGAGGATTGATGATTGAGGATTGGGTATTGAGGATTGAAGAATGAGGATTGAGGATTGAGGATTGAGGATTGAGGATCGCGGATTGAAGATTGAGGATTGGGTATTGAGGATTGAAGAATGAGGATTGAGTATTGAGTATTGAGGATTGAGTATTGACGATTGAGTATTGAGGATTGAAGATTGACGATTGAGGATTGAGGATTGAGGATTGAGGATTGAGTATTGAGGATTGAAGGTTGGGTATTGAGGATTGGAGATTGAGGATTGAGGATTGAGGATTGAGGATTGAGGATTGAGGATTGCGGATAGAAGATTGAGGATTGGGTATTGCGGACTGAACATTGAGGATTGAGGGTTGAGGATTGAGGATTGAGGATTGAGGACTGAAGATTGAATATTGATGATTGAAGATTGAGGATTGAGGATTGATGGTTGTGGATTGAGGACGAGGACTGAGGGTTGACTATTGCTATTTGAGGTCTGAGGATTGAGAATTGAGGATTGAGAATTGAGGATTGAGGATTGAGGATTGAGGATTGAGGTTTGAGGATTGAAGATTGAGGATTGAGCATTGAGGATTGAGGATTGAGGATTGAAGATTGAGGATTGGGTATTGAGGATTGAAGAATGAGGATTGAGTATTGAGTATTGAGGATTGAGTATTGACGATTGAGTATTGAGGATTGAAGGTTTACGATTGAGGATTGAGGATTGAGGATTGAGGGTTGAGGATTGAGGATTGAAGATTGAGTATTGAGTATTGAAGATTGAGGATTGAGGAATGAGGATTGATGATTGAGGATTGAAGATTGCGTACTGAGGATTGAAGATTAAGATTGAAGATTGAGGATTGAGGATTGAGGATTGAGAATTGAGGATTGAAGATTGAGGATTGCGTATTGGGGATAGAACATTGAGGATTGAGGATTGAGTATTGAGGATAGAGGATTGAGGATTGAAGATTGAATATTGATGATTGAAGATTGAGGATCGAGGATTGAGTGTTGTGGATTGAGGACGAGGACTGAGGGTAGAGTATTGATGTTTAAGGTCTGAGGATTGAGGATTGAGGATTGAGAATTGAGGATTGAGGAGTGAGGATTGAAGATTGAGGATTGGGTGTTGAGGATTGAAGAATGAGGATAGAGGATTGAGGATTGAGTATTGAGGATTGAAGATTGAGTATTGAGGATTGAAGATTGAGGATTGAGGATTGAGGATTGAGGATTGAGGATTGAGGATTGCGGATAGAAGATTGAGGATTGGGAATTGCGGATTGAACATTGAGGATTGAGGGTTGAGGATTGAGGATTGAGGATTGAGGACTGAAGATTGAATATTGATGATTGAATATTGAGGATTGAGGATTGATGGTTGTGGATTGAGGACGAGGACTGAGTGTTGACTATTGCTGTTTGAGGTCTGAGGATTGAGGATTGAGGATTGAGAATTGAGGATTGAGGATTGAGGATTGAAGAATGAGGATTGGGTATTGCGGATTGAAGAATGAGGATTGAGGATTGAGGACTGAGGATTGAGGATTGAAGACTGAGTGTTGAGGGTTGAGTGATGAGAATTGATGTTTGTGGATAGAGATTTGAAGATTGCAGATTGAGTATTGAGTATTGAAAACTGTGAATTGATGATATTCTCTTGAGGATTGAGGATTGACAACTGATTGTTGAGGACTGAGGGCTGAAGGTTGAGGATTCAGGATTGAGGATTCAGGATTGTGGTTTGACGACCGAGGATTGAGGATTGAGGATTGAGGATTGAGAATTGAAGATTGAGGATTGAGTATTGGGGGTTGTGGATTGAGGACGAGGACTGACGGTTGAGTATTGAGTATTGAGGATTGAGGATTGAAGATCGAGTATTGAGGATTGAATATTGACGATTGAGGATTGAGGATTGAGGATTGAGGATTGAGGATTGAGGATTGAGGATTGAGGATTGGGTATTGAGGATTGAAGAATGAGGATTGAGGATTGAGGATTGAGGATTGAGGATTGAGGATTGAAGACTGAGTATTGAGGATTGAAGATTGAGGATTGGGTATTGAGGATTGAAGAATGAGGATTGAGGATTCAGGATTGAGGATTGAGGATTGAAGATTGAATATTGATGATTGAAGATTGAGGATCGAGGATTGAGCGTTGTGGATTGAGCACGAGGACTGAGGGTTGAGTATTGATGTTTGAGGTCTGAGGATTGAGGAATGAGAATTGAGAATTGAGGTTTGAGGATTGACGATTGAAGATTGAGGATTGGGTGTTGAGGATTGAAGAATGAGGATTGAGGATTGAGGATTGAGTATTGAGGATTGAAGATTGAGTATTGAGGATTGAAGATTGAGGATTGAGGATTGAGGATTGAGGATTGAGGATTGAGGATTGAGGATTGCGGATAGAAGGTTGAGGATTGGGTATTGCGGATTGACCATTGAGGATTGAGGATTGAGGATTGAGGATTGAGGATTGAGGATTGAGGATTGAGAATTGAGGATTGAGGATTGAGGATCGAAGATTGAGGATTGGGTATTGAGGATTGAAGAATGAGGATTGAGGATTGAGGATTGCGGATTGAGGATTGAGGATTGAAGACAGAGTATTGAGGATTGAAGATTGAGGACTGAGGAGTGAGTATTGAAGATTGAGGATTTGGGACTGAGGATTGAGGATTGAGGATTGAGTATTGAGGATT
This sequence comes from Calliopsis andreniformis, assembly GCF_051401765.1. Taxonomy (NCBI): domain Eukaryota; kingdom Metazoa; phylum Arthropoda; class Insecta; order Hymenoptera; family Andrenidae; genus Calliopsis; species Calliopsis andreniformis. The sequence continues at coordinate 3,628,856 of NW_027480459.1, read as the reverse complement.
GAAGGTTGAGTATTGAGGATTGGAGATTGAGGATTGAGGATTGAGGATTGAGGATTGAGGATTGAGGATTGCGGATAGAAGATTGAGGATTGGGTATTGCGGATTGAACATTGAGGATTGAGGGTTGAGGATTGAGGATTGAGGATTGAGGACTGAAGATTGAATATTGATGATTGAAGATTGAGGATTGAGGATTGATGGTTGTGGATTGAGGACGAGGACTGAGGGTTGACTATTGCTGTTTGAGGTCTGAGGATTGAGGATTGAGGATTGAGAATTGAGGATTGAGGATTGAGGATTGAGGATTGAGGATCGAGGATTGAAGAATGAGGATTGAGGATTGAGGATTGCGAATTGAGGGTTGAGGATTGAAGACTGAGTATTGAGGATTGAAGATTGTGGATTGAGGATTGAGGATTGAGGATTGAGGATTGAGGATTGAGGATTGAGGATTGAAGATTGAGGATTGGGTATTGAGGATTGAAGAATGAGGATTGAGGATTGAGGATTGAGGATTGAGTATTGAAGATTGAGTATTCAGGATTGAAGATTGACGATTGAGGATTGAGGATTGAGGATTGAGGATTGAGGATTGATGATTGAGGATTGAAGTTTGAGTATTGAGGATTGAAGATTGAGGTTTGAGGATTGAGGATTGAGGTTTGAGGATTGAAGATTGAGGATTGAGGATTGAGGATTGAGGATTGAGGATTGAAGATTGAGGATTGGGTATTGAGGATTGAAGAATGAGGATTGAGTATTGAGTATTGAGGATTGAGTATTGACGATTGAGTATTGAGGATTGAAGATTGACGATTGAGGATTGAGGATTGAGGATTGAGGATTGAGGATTGAGGGTTGAGGATTGAAGATTGAGTATTGAGTATTGAAGATTGAGGATTGAGGAATGAGGATTGAGGATTGAGGATTGAAGATTGCGTACTGAGGATTGAAGATTAAGATTGAAGATTGAGGATTGAGGATTGAGGATTGAGGAATGCGGATAGAAGATTGAGGATTGGGTATTGCGGATTGAACATTGAGGATTGAGGGTTGAGGATTGAGGATTGAGGATTGAGGACTGAAGGTTGAATATTGATGATTGAAGATTGAGGATTGAGGATTGATGGTTGTGGATTGAGGACGAGGACTGAGGGTTGACTATTGCTGTTTGAGGTCTGAGGATTGAGGATTGAGGATTGAGAATTGAGGATTGAGGATTGAGGATTGAGGATTGAGGATTGAGGATTGAGGATTGAAGATTGCGTACTGAGGATTGAAGATTAAGATTGAAGATTGAGGATTGAGGATTGAGGATTGAGAATTGAGGATTGAAGATTGAGGATTGCGTATTGAGGATAGAACATTGAGGATTGAGGATTGAGTATTGAGGATTGAGGATTGAGGATTGAAGATTGAATATTGATGATTGAAGATTGAGGATCGAGGATTGAGTGCTGTGTATTGAGGACGAGGACTGAGGGTAGAGTATTGATGTTTAAGGTCTGAGGATTGAGGATTGAGGATTGAGAATTGAGGATTGAGGAGTGAGGATTGAAGATTGAGGATTGGGTGTTGAGGATTGAAGAATGAGGATTGAGGATTGAGGATTGAGTATTGAGGATAGAGGATTGAGGATTGAGGATTGAGGATTGAAGATTGAGGATTGGGTATTGAGGACTGAAGAATGAGGATTGAGTATTGAGTATTGAGGATTGAGTATTGACGATTGAGTATTGAGGATTGAAGATTGACGATTGAGGATTGAGGATTGAGGATTGAGGATTGAGGATTGAGGATTGAGGATTGAAGATTGAGTATTGAGTATTGAGGATTGAGGATTGAGGAATGAGGATTGAGGATTGAGGATTGAAGATTGCGTACTGAGGATTGAAGATTAAGATTGAAGATTGATGATTGAGGATTGAGGATTGAGGATTGATGATTGAAGATTGAGGATTGCGTATTGAGGATAGAACATTGAGGATTGAGGATTGAGTATTGAGGATTGAGGATTGAGGATTGAAGATTGAATATTGATGATTGAAGATTGAGGATCGAGGATTGAGTGTTGTGGATTGAGGACGAGGACTGAGGGTAGAGTCTTGATGTTTAAGGTCTGAGGATTGAGGATAGAGGATTGAGAATTGAGGATTGAGGAGTGAGGATTGAAGATTGAGGATTGGGTGTTGAGGATTGAAGAATGAGGATTGAGGATTGAGGATTGAGCATTGAGGATTGAAGATTGAGTATTGAGGATTGAAGATTGAGGATTGAGGATAGAGGATTGAGGATTGAGGATTGACGATTGCGGATAGAAGATTGAGGATTGGGAATTGCAGATTGAACATTGAGGATTGAGGGTTGAAGATTAAGATTGAGGATTGAGGATTGAGGATTGAGGATTGAGTATTGAGGATTGAAGATTGAGTATTGAGGATTGAAGATTGAGGATTGAGGATTGAGGATTGAGGATTGAGGATTGAGGATTGAGGATTGAGGATTGAAGATGGAGGATTGGGTATTGAGGATTGAAGAATTAGGATTGAGGATTGAGGATTGAGGATTGAGGATTGAGGATTGAAGACTGAGTATTGAGGATTGAAGATTGAGGATTGGGTATTGAGGATTGAAGAATGAGGATTGAGGATTGAGGATTGAGGATTGAGGATTGAAGATTGACGATTGAGGATTGAAGATTGACGATTGAGGATTGAGGATTGAGGTCTGAGGATTGAGGATTGAGGATTGAGGATTGAGGATTGAGGATTGAGGATTGAGGATTGCGGATAGAAGATTGAGGATTGTGTATTGCCGATTGAACATTGAGGATTGAGGATTGAGGATTGAGGATTGAGGATTGAGAATTGAGGATTGAGGATTGAGGATTGAAGATTGAGGATTGGGTATTGAGGATTGAAGAATGAGGATTGAGGATTGCGGATTGAGGATTGAGGATTGAAGACTGAGTATTGAGGATTGTGTATTGCGGATTGAACATTGAGGATTGAGGATTGAGGATTGAGGATTGACGATTGAGGATTGAGAATTGAGGATTGAGGATTGAGGATTGAAGATTGAGGATTGAGTATTGACGATTGAGGATTGACGATTGAAGATTGAATATTGATGATAGAAGATTGAGGATCGAGGATTGAGTGTTGTGGATTGAGGACGAGGACTGAGGGTAGAGTATTGATGTTTAAGGTCTGAGGATTGAGGATTGAGGATTGAGAATTGAGGATTGAGTGTTGAGGATTGAAGATTGAGGATTGGGTGTTGAGGATTGAAGAATGAGGATTGAGGATTGAGGATTGAGTATTGAGGATTGAAGATTGAGTATTGAGGATTGAAGATTGAGGATTGAGGATCGAGGATTGAGGATTGAGGATTGAGGATTGCGGATAGAAGATTGAGGATTGGGTATTGCGGATTGAACATTGAGGATTGAGGGTTGAGGATTGAGGATTGAGGATTGAGGACTGAAGATGAATATTGATGATTGAAGATTGAGGATTGAGGATTGAGGATTGAGGATTGAGGATTGAGGATTGAGGATTGAACATTGAGGATTGGGTATTGAGGATTGAAGAATGAGGATTGAGGATTGAGGATTGAGGATTGAGTATTGAAGATTGAGTATTCAGGATTGAAGATTGACGATTGAGGATTGAGGATTGAGGATTGAGGATTGAGGATCGATGATTGAGGTTTGAAGTTTGAGTATTGAGGATTGAAGGTTGAGGATTGAGGATTGAGGATTGAGGTTTGAGGATTGAAGGTTGAGGATTGGGTGTTGAGGATTGAAGAATGAGGATTGAGGATTGAGGATTGAAGATTGCGTACTGAGGATTGAAGATTAAGATTGAGGATTTAGGATTCAGGATTGAGGATTGAGGATTGAGGATTGAAGATTGAGGATTGCTTATTGGGGATAGAACATTGAGGATTGAGGATTGAGGATTGAGGATTGAAGATTGAATATTGATGATTGAAGATTGAGGGTCGAGGATTGAGTGTTGTGGATTGAGGACGAGGACTGAGGGTAGAGTATTGATGTTTACGGTCTGAGGATTGAGGATTGAGGATTGAGAATTGAGGATTGGGGATTGAGGATTGAGGATTGAGGATTGGGTGTTGAGGATTGAAGAATGAGGATTGAGGATTGAGGATTGAGGATTGAGAATTGAGGATTGAAGGTTGAGTATTGAGGATTGAAGATTGAGGATTGAGGATTGAGGATTGAGGATTGAGGATTGAGGATTGCGGATAGAAGATTGAGGATTGGGTATTGCGGATTGAACATTGAGGATTGAGGGTTGAGGATTGAGGATTGAGGATTGAGGACTGAAGAATGAATATTGATGATTGAAGATTGAGGATTGAGGATTGATGGTTGTGGATTGAGGACGAGGACTGAGGGTTGACTATCGCTGTTTGAGGTCTGAGGATTGAGGATTGAGGATTGAGAATTGAGGATTGAGGATTGAGGATTGAGGATTGAGGATTGAGGATTGAGGATTGAGAATTGAGGATTGAGGATTGAGGATTGAGGATTGAAGATTGAGGATTGGGTATTGAGGATTGAAGAATGAGGATTGAGGATTGAGGATTGCGGATTGAGGATTGAGGATTGAAGACTGAGTATTGAGGATTGAAGATTGAGGATTGTGGAGTGAGTATTGAATATTGAGGATTTGGGACTGAGGATTGAAGATTGATTATTGAGGATTGAGGATTGAGGATTGAAGAATGAGGATTGAGGATTGAGGATTGCGGATTGAGGATTGAGGATTGAAGACTGAGTATTGAGGATTGAAGATTGAGGATTGTGGAGTGAGTATTGAATATTGAGGATTTGGGACTGAGGATTGAAGATTGATTATTGAGGATTGAGGATTGAGGATTGAAGATTGAGGATTGAGGATTGAAGATTGAGGATTGGGTATTGAGGATTGAAGAATGAGGATTGAGGATTGAGGATTGAGGATTGAGTGTTGAAGATTGAGTATTCAGGATTGAAGATTGACGATTGAGGATTGAGGATTGAGGATTGAGGGTTGAGGATTGATGATTGAGGATTGCGTATTGAGGATAGAACATTGAGGATTGAGGATTGAGTATTGAGGATTGAGGATTGAGGATTGAAGATTGAATATTGATGATTGAAGATTGAGGATCGAGGATTGAGTGTTGTGGATTGAGGACGAGGACTGAGGGTAGAGTATTGATGTTTAAGGTCGGAGGATTGAGTACTGAGGATTGAGAATTGAGGATTGAGGATTGAGGATTGAAGATTGAGGATTGAGTATTGACGATTGAGGATTGACGACTGAAGATTGAATATTGATGATAGAAGATTGAGGATCGAGGATGGAGTGTTGTGGATTGAGGACGAGGACTGAGGCTAGAGTATTGATGTTTAAGGTCTGAGGATTGAGGATTGAGGATTGAGAATTGAGGATTGAGGGTTGAGGATTGAAGATTGAGGATTGGGTGTTGAGGATTGAAGAATGAGGATTGAGGATTGAGGATTGAGTATTGAGGATTGAAGATTGAGTATTGAGGATTGAAGATTGAGGATTGAGGATTGAGGATTGAGGATTGAGGATTGAGGATTGCGGATAGAAGATTGAGGATTGGGTATTGCGGATTGAACATTGAGGATTGAGGGTTGAGGATTGAGGATTGAGGATTGAGGACTGAAATTGAATATTGATGATTGAAGATTGAGGATTGAGGATTGAGGATTGAGGATTGAGGATTGAGGATTGAGGATTGAACATTGAGGATTGGGTATTGAGGATTGAAGAATGAGGATTGAGGATTGAGGATTGAGGATTGAGTATTGAAGATTGAGTATTCAGGATTGAAGATTGACGATTGAGGATTGAGGATTGAGGATTGAGGATTGAGGATCGATGATTGAGGTTTGAAGTTTGAGTATTGAGGATTGAAGGTTGAGGATTGAGGATTGAGGATTGAGGTTTGAGGATTGAAGGTTGAGGATTGGGTGTTGAGGATTGAAGAATGAGGATTGAGGATTGAGGATTGAAGATTGCGTACTGAGGATTGAAGATTAAGATTGAGGATTTAGGATTGAGGATTGAGGATTGAGGATTGAGGATTGAAGATTGAGGATTGCTTATTGGGGATAGAACATTGAGGATTGAGGATTGAGGATTGAGGATTGAAGATTGAATATTGATGATTGAAGATTGAGGGTCGAGGATTGAGTGTTGTGGATTGAGGACGAGGACTGAGGGTAGAGTATTGATGTTTATGGTCTGAGGATTGAGGATTGAGGATTGAGAATTGAGGATTGGGGATTGAGGATTGAAGATTGAGGATTGGGTGTTGAGGATTGAAGAATGAGGATTGAGGATTGAGGATTGAGGATTGAGAATTGAGGATTGAAGGTTGAGTATTGAGGATTGAAGATTGAGGATTGAGGATTGAGGAATGAGGATTGAGGATTGAGGATTGCGGATAGAAGATTGAGGATTGGGTATTGCGGATTGAACATTGAGGATTGAGGGTTGAGGGTTGGGGATTGAGGATTGAGGACTGAAGAATGAATATTGATGATTGAAGATTGAGGATTGAGGATTGATGGTTGTGGATTGAGGACGAGGACTGAGGGTTGACTATCGCTGTTTGAGGTCTGAGGATTGAGGATTGAGGATTGAGAATTGAGGATTGAGGATTGAGGATTGAGGATTGAGGATTGAGGATTGAGGATTGAGAATTGAGGATTGAGGATTGAGGATTGAGGATTGAAGATTGAGGATTGGGTATTGAGGATTGAAGAATGAGGATTGAGGATTGAGGATTGCGGATTGAGGATTGAGGATTGAAGACTGAGTATTGAGGATTGAAGATTGAGGATTGTGGAGTGAGTATTGAATATTGAGGATTTGGGACTGAGGATTGAAGATTGATTATTGAGGATTGAGGATTGAGGATTGAAGATTGAGGATTGAGGATTGAAGATTGAGGATTGGGTATTGAGGATTGAAGAATGAGGATTGAGGATTGAGGATTGAGGATTGAGTGTTGAAGATTGAGTATTCAGGATTGAAGATTGACGATTGAGGATTGAGGATTGAGGATTGAGGGTTGAGGATTGATGATTGAGGATTGCGTATTGAGGATAGAACATTGAGGATTGAGGATTGAGTATTGAGGATTGAGGATTGAGGATTGAAGATTGAATATTGATGATTGAAGATTGAGGATCGAGGATTGAGTGTTGTGGATTGAGGACGAGGACTGAGGGTAGAGTATTGATGTTTAAGGTCGGAGGATTGAGGACTGATGATTGAGAACTGAGGATTGAGGATTGAGGATTGAAGATTGAGGATTGGGTGTTGAGGATTGAAGAATGAGGATTGAGGATTGAGGATTGAGTATTGAGGATTGAAGATTGAGTGTTGAGGATAGAACATTGAGGATTGAGGATTGAGTATTGAGGATTGAGGATTGAGGATTGAAGATTGAATATTGATGATTGAATGTTGAGGATTGAGGATTGATGGTTGTGGATTGAGGACGAGGACTGAGGGTTGACTATTGCTGTTTGAGGTCTGAGGATTGAGGATTGAGGATTGAGAATTGGGGATTGAGGATTGAGGATTGAAGATTGAGGTTTGGGTATTGAGGATTGAAGAATGTGGATTGAGGATTGAGGACTGAGGATTGAGGATTGAAGACTGAGTGTTGAGGGTTGAGTGATGAGAATTGATGTTTGTGGATAGAGATTTGAAGATTGCAGATTGAGTATTGAGTATTGAAAACTGTGAATTGATGATATTCTCTTGAGGGTTGAGGATTGACAACTGATTGTTCAGGACTGAGGGCTGAAGGTTGAGGATTCAGGATTGTGGTTTGAGGACCGAGGATTGAGGATTGAGGATTGAGGATTGAGAATTGAAGATTGAGGATTGAGTATTGGGGGTTGTGGATTGAGGACGAGGACTGACGGTTGAGTAATGATGTTTGAGGTCTGAGGCTTGAGGGTTGAGGATTGAGGATTGAGGAGTGAGTATTGAAGATTGAGGATTTGGGACTGAGGATTGAAGATTGAGGATTGAGGATTGAGGATTGAGGATTGAAGAATGAGGATTGAGGATTGAGGATTGCGGATTGAGGATTGAGGATTGAAGACTGAGTATTGAGGATTGAAGATTGAGGATTGTGGAGTGAGTATTGAATATTGAGGATTTGGGACTGAGGATTGAAGATTGATTATTGAGGATTGAGGATTGAGGATTGAAGATTGAGGATTGAGGATTGAAGATTGAGGATTGGGTATTGAGGATTGAAGAATGAGGATTGAGGATTGAGGATTGAGGATTGAGTGTTGAAGATTGAGTATTCAGGATTGAAGATTGACGATTGAGGATTGAGGGTTGAGGATTGATGATTGAGGATTGCGTATTGAGGATAGAACATTGAGGATTGAGGATTGAGTATTGAGGATTGAGGATTGAGGATTGAAGATTGAATATTGATGATTGAAGATTGAGGATCGAGGATTGAGTGTTGTGGATTGAGGACGAGGACTGAGGGTAGAGTATTGATGTTTAAGGTCGGAGGATTGAGGACTGAGGATTGAGAATTGAGGATTGAGGATTGAGGATTGAAGATTGAGGATTGGGTGTTGAGGATTGAAGAATGAGGATTGAGGATTGAGGATTGAGTATTGAGGATTGAAGATTGAGTGTTGAGGATTGAAGATTGAGGATTGAGGATTGAGGATTGAGGATTGAGGATTGCGGATAGAAGATTGAGGATTGGGTATTGCGGATTGAACATTGAGGATTGAGGATTGAGGATTGAGGATTGACGGTTGAGGACTGAAGATTGAATATTGATGATTGAATGTTGAGGATTGAGGATTGATGGTTGTGGATTGAGGACGAGGACTGAGGGTTGACTATTGCTGTTTGAGGTCTGAGGATTGAGGATTGAGGATTGAGAATTGGGGATTGAGGATTGAGGATTGAAGATTGAGGTTTGGGTATTGAGGATTGAAGAATGTGTATTGAGGATTGAGGACTGAGGATTGAGGATTGAAGACTGAGTGTTGAGGGTTGAGTGATGAGAATTGATGTTTGTGGATAGAGATTTGAAGATTGCAGATTGAGTATTGAGTATTGAAAACTGTGAATTGATGATATTCTCTTGAGGGTTGGGGATTGACAACTGATTGTTCAGGACTGAGGGCTGAAGGTTGAGGATTCAGGATTGTGGTTTGAGGACCGAGGATTGAGGATTGAGGATTGAGGATTGAGAATTGAAGATTGAGGATTGAGTATTGGGGGTTGTGGATTGAGGACGAGGACTGACGGTTGAGTAATGATGTTTGAGGTCTGAGGATTGAGGGTTGAGGATTGAGGATTGAGGAGTGAGTATTGAAGATTGAGGATTTGGGACTGAGGATTGAAGATTGAGGATTGAGGATTGATGATTGAGGATTGAGGATTGAGGATTGAGGATTGAAGATTGAGGATTGGGTATTGAGGATTGAAGAATGAGGATTGAGGATTGAGGATTGAGGATTGAGTATTGAAGATTGAGTATTCATGATTGAAGATTGAGGATTCGGTATTGAGGATTGAAGAATGAGGATTGAGGAGTGAGGACTGAGGATTCAGGATTGCAGATTGAGTATTGAGGATTGAAGATTGAGGACTGAGGATTGAGGATTGAGGATTGACAAATGAGGATTGAGGATTGAGGATTGAGGATTGAGGATTGAAGGTTGAGGATTCCGTATTGAGGATAGAACATTGAGGATTGAGGATTGAGTATTGAGGATTGAGGATTGAGGATTGAAGATTGAATATTGATGATTGAAGATTGAGGATCGAGGATTGAGCGTTGTGGATTGAGGACGAGGACTGAGGGTTAAGTATTGATGTTTGAGGTCTGAGGATTGAGGAATGAGGATTGAGAATTGAGGGTTGAGGATTGAGGATTGAAGATTGAGGATTGGGTGTTGAGGATTCAAGAATGAGGATTGAGGATTGAGGATTGAGATTTGAGGATTGAAGACTGAGTATTGAGGATTGAAGATTGAGGATTGAGGATTGAGGATTGAGGATTGAGGATTGAGGATTGAGGATTGCGGATAGAATGTTGAGGATTGGGTATTGCGGATTGAACATTGAGGATTGAGGATTGAGGATTGAGGATTGAGGATTGAGGATTGAGAAATGAGGATTGAGGATTGAGGATTGAAGATTGAGGATTGGGTATTGAGGATTGAAGAATGAGGATTGAGGATTGAGGATTGAGAATTGAGGGTTGATCGTTGAGGATTGAAGATTGAGGACTGAGGATTGAGGATTGAGGATTGACAAATGAGGATTGAGGATTGAGGATTGAGGATTGAGGATTGAAGGTTGAGGATTCCGTATTGAGGATAGAACATTGAGGATTGAGGATTGAGTATTGAGGATTGAGGATTGAGGATTGAAGATTGAATATTGATGATTGAAGATTGAGGATCGAGGATTGAGCGTTGTGGATTGAGGACGAGGACTGAGGGTTGAGTATTGATGTTTGAGGTCTGAGGATTGAGGACTGAGGATTGAGAATTGAGGGTTGAGGATCGAGGATTGAAGATTGAGGATTGGGTGTTGAGGATTCAAGAATGAGTATTGAGGATTGAGGATTGAGATTTGAGGATTGAAGACTGAGTATTGAGGATTGAAGATTGAGGATTGAGGATTGAGGATTGAGGATTGAGGATTGAGGATTGAGGATTGCGGATAGAAGGTTGAGGATTGGGTATTGCGGATTGAACATTGAGGATTGAGGATTGAGGATTGAACATTGAGGATTGAGGATTGAGGATTGAGGATTGAGGATTGAGGATTGAGAATTGAGGATTGAGGATTGAGGATTGACGATTGAGGATTGGGTATTGAGGATTGAAGAATGAGGATTGAGGATTGAGGATTGAGAATTGAGGGTTGAGGGTTGAGGATTGAAGATTGAGGATTGGGTGTTGAGGATTCAAGAATGAGGATTGAGGATTGAGGATTGAGATTTGAGGATTGAAGACTGAGTATTGAGGATTGAAGATTGAGGATTGAGTATTGAGGATTGAAGATTGAGGATTGAGGATTGAGGATTGAGGATTGAGGATTGAGGATTGAGGATTGAAGATGGAGGATTGGGTATTGAGGATTGAAGATGGAGGATTGGGTATTGAGGATTGAAGAATGAGGATTGAGGATTGAGGATTGAGGATTGAGGATTGAGGATTGAAGACTGAGTATTGAGGATTGAAGATTGAGGATTGGGTATTGAGGATTGAAGAATGAGGATTGAGGATAGAGGATTGAGGATTGAGGATTGAAGATTGAGTATTGAGGATTGAAGATTGACGATTGAGGATTGAGGATTGAGGTCTGAGGATTGAGGATTGAGGATTGAGGATTGAGGATTGAGGATTGAGGATTGAGTATTGCGGATAGAAGATTGAGGATTGGGTATTGCGGATTGAAGATTGACGATTGAGGATTGAGGATTGAGGATTGAGGATTGACGATTGATGATTGAGGATTGAAGTTTGAGTATTGAGGATTGAAGATTGAGGATTGAGGATTGAGGATTGAGGTTTGATGATTGAAGATTGAGGATTGAGGATTGAGGATTGAGGATAGAGGATTGAAGATTGAGGATTGCGTATTGAGGATAGAACATTGAGGATTGAGGATTGAGTATTGACGTTTGAGGATTGACGATTGAAGATTGAATATTGATGATAGAAGATTGAGGATCGAGGATTGAGTGTTGTGGATTGAGGACGAGGACTGAGGGTAGACTATTGATGTTTAAGGTCTGAGGATTGAGGATTGAGGATTGAGAATTGAGGATTGAGGGTTGAGGATTGAAGATTGACGATTGGGTGTTGAGGATTGAAGAATGAGGATTGAGGATTGAGGATTGAGTATTGAGGATTGAAGATTGAGTATTGAGGATTGAAGATTGAGGATTGAGGATTGAGGATTGAGGATTGAGGATTGAGGATTGCGGATAGAAGATTGAGGATTGGGTATTGCGGATTGAACATTGAGGATTGAGGGTTGAGGATTGAGGATTGAGGATTGAGGACTGAAGATTGAATATTGATGATTGAAGATTGAGGATTGAGGATTGATGGTTGTGTATTGAGGACGAGGACTGAGGGTTGACTATTGCTGTTTGAGGTCTGAGGATTGAGGAGTGAGGATTGAGAATTGGGGATTGAGGATTGAGGATTGAAGATTGAGGATTGGGTATTGAGGATTGAGGATTGAGGATTGAGTATTGAGTATTGAGGATTGAAGATTGAGTATTGAGGATTGAAGATTGAGGATTGAGGATTGAGGATTGAGGATTGAGGATTGAGGATTGAGGATTGAGGATTGAAGATGGAGGATTGGGTATTGAGGATTGAAGAATGAGGATTGAGGATTGAGGATTGAGGATTGAGGGTTGAGGATTGAAGACTGAGTATTGAGGATTGAAGATTGAGGATTGGGTATTGAGGATTGAAGAATGAGGATTGAGGATTGAGGATTGAGGATTGAGGATTGAAGATTGAGTATTGAGGATTGAAGGTTGACGATTGAGGATTGAGGATTGAGGTCTGAGGATTGAGGATTGAGGATTGATTATTGAGGATTGAGGATTGAGGATTGAGGATTGAGTATTGCGGATAGAAGATTGAGGATTGGGTATTGCGGATTGAAGATTGACGATTGAGGATTGAGGATTGAGGATTGAGGATTGACGATTGATGATTGAGGATTGAAGTTTGAGTATTGAGGATTGAAGATTGAGGATTGAGGATTGAGGATTGAGGTTTGATGATTGAAGATTGATGATTGAGGATTGAGGATTGAGGATTGAGGATTGAAGATTGAAGTTTGAGTATTGAGGATTGAAGATTGAGGATTGAGGATTGAGGATTGAGGTTTGAGGATTGAAGATTGAGGATTGAGTATTGAGGATTGAAGATTGAGGATTGAGGATTGAGGATTGAGGATTGAGGATTGAGGATTGAGGATTGAAGATGGAGGATTGCGTATTGAGGATTGAAGAATGAGGATTGAGGATTGAGGATTGAGGATTGAGGATTGAGGATTGCGGATAGAATGTTGAGGAATGGGTATTGCGGATTGAACATTGAGGATTGAGGATTGAGGATTGAGGATTGAGGATTGAGGATTGAGAAATGAGGATTGAGGATTGAGGATTGAAGATTGAGGATTGGGTATTGAGGATTGAAGAATGAGGATTGAGGATTGAGGATTGAGAATTGAGGGTTGATCGTTGAGGATTGAAGATTGAGGACTGAGGATTGAGGATTGAGGATTGACAAATGAGGATTGAGGATTGAGGATTGAGGATTGAGGATTGAAGGTTGAGGATTCCGTATTGAGGATAGAACATTGAGGATTGAGGATTGAGTATTGAGGATTGAGGATTGAGGATTGAAGATTGAATATTGATGATTGAAGATTGAGGATCGAGGATTGAGCGTTGTGGATTGAGGACGAGGACTGAGGGTTGAGTATTGATGTTTGAGGTCTGAGGATTGAGGAATGAGGATTGAGAATTGAGGGTTGAGGATCGAGGATTGAAGATTGAGGATTGGGTGTTGAGGATTCAAGAATGAGTATTGAGGATTGAGGATTGAGATATGAGGATTGAAGACTGAGTATTGAGGATTGAAGATTGAGGATTGAGGATTGAGGATTGAGGATTGAGGATTGAGGATTGAGGATTGCGGATAGAAGGTTGAGGATTGGGTATTGCGGATTGAACATTGAGGATTGAGGATTGAGGATTGAGGATTGAGGATTGAGGATTGAGAATTGAGGATTGAGGATTGAGGATTGAAGATTGAGGATTGGGTATTGAGGATTGAAGAATGAGGATTGAGGATTGAGGATTGAGAATTGAGGGTTGAGGGTTGAGGATTGAAGATTGAGGATTGGGTGTTGAGGATTCAAGAATGAGGATTGAGGATTGAGGATTGAGATTTGAGGATTGAAGACTGAGTATTGAGGATTGAAGGTTGAGGATTGAGTATTGAGGATTGAAGATTGAGGATTGAGGATTGAGGATTGAGGATTGAGGATTGAGGATTGAGGATTGAAGATGGAGGATTGGGTATTGAGGATTGAAGATGGAGGATTGGGTATTGAGGATTGAAGAATGAGGATTGAGGATTGAGGATTGAGGATTGAGGATTGAGGATTGAAGACTGAGTATTGAGGATTGAAGATTGAGGATTGGGTATTGAGGATTGAAGAATGAGGATTGAGGATAGAGGATTGAGGATTGAGGATTGAAGATTGAGTATTGAGGATTGAAGATTGACGATTGAGGATTGAGGATTGAGGTCTGAGGATTGAGGATTGAGGATTGAGGATTGAGGATTGAGGATTGAGGATTGAGTATTGCGGATAGAAGATTGAGGATTGGGTATTGCGGATTGAAGATTGACGATTGAGGATTGAGGATTGAGGATTGTGGATTGACGATTGATGATTGAGGATTGAAGTTTGAGTATTGAGGATTGAAGATTGAGGATTGAGGATTGAGGATTGAGGTTTGATGATTGAAGATTGAGGATTGAGGATTGAGGATTGAGGATAGAGGATTGTAGATTGAGGATTGCGTATTGAGGATAGAACATTGAGGATTGAGGATTGAGTATTGACGTCTGAGGATTGACGATTGAAGATTGAATATTGATGATAGAAGATTGAGGATCGAGGATTGAGTGTTGTGGATTGAGGACGAGGTCTGAGGGTAGACTATTGATGTTTAAGGTCTGAGGATTGAGGATTGAGGATTGAGAATTGAGGATTGAGGGTTGAGGATTGAAGATTGACGATTGGGTGTTGAGGATTGAAGAATGAGGATTGAGGATTGAGGATTGAGTATTGAGGATTGAAGATTGAGTATTGAGGATTGAAGATTGAGGATTGAGGATTGAGGATTGAGGATTGAGGATTGAGGATTGCGGATAGAAGATTGAGGATTGGGTATTGCGGATTGAACATTGAGGATTGAGGGTTGAGGATTGAGGATTGAGGATTGAGGACTGAAGATTGAATATTGATGATTGAAGATTGAGGATTGAGGATTGATGGTTGTGTATTGAGGACGAGGACTGAGGGTTGACTATTGCTGTTTGAGGTCTGAGGATTGAGGAGTGAGGATTGAGAATTGGGGATTGAGGATTGAGGATTGAAGATTGAGGATTGGGTATTGAGGACTGAGGATTGAGGATTGAGTATTGAGTATTGAGGATTGAAGATTGAGTATTGAGGATTGAAGATTGAGGATTGAGGATTGAGGATTGAGGATTGAGGATTGAGGATTGAGGATTGAGGATTGAAGATGGAGGATTGGGTATTGAGGATTGAAGAATGAGGATTGAGGATTGAGGATTGAGGATTGAGGATTGAGGATTGAAGACTGAGTATTGAGGATTGAAGATTGAGGATTGGGTATTGAGGATTGAAGAATGAGGATTGAGGATTGAGGATTGAGGATTGAGGATTGAAGATTGAGTATTGAGGATTGAAGGTTGACGATTGAGGATTGAGGATTGAGGTCTGAGGATTGAGGATTGAGGATTGATTATTGAGGATTGAGGATTGAGGATTGAGGATTGAGGATTGAGTATTGCGGATAGAAGATTGAGGATTGGGTATTGCGGATTGAAGATTGACGATTGAGGATTGAGGATTGAGGATTGAGGATTGACGATTGATGATTGAGGATTGAAGTTTGAGTATTGAGGATTGAAGATTGAGGATTGAGGATTGAGGATTGAGGTTTGATGATTGAAGATTGAGGATTGAGGATTGAGGATTGAGGATTGAGGATTGAAGATTGAAGTTTGAGTATTGAGGATTGAAGATTGAGGATTGAGGATTGAGGATTGAGGTTTGAGGATTGAAGATTGAGGATTGAGTATTGAGGATTGAAGATTGAGGATTGAGGATTGAGGATTGAGGATTGAGGATTGAGGATTGAGGATTGAAGATGGAGGATTGCGTATTGAGGATTGAAGAATGAGGATTGAGGATTGAGGATTGAGGATTGAGGATTGAGGATTGAAGACTGAGTATTGAGGATTGAAGATTGAGGATTGGGTATTGAGGATTGAAGAATGAGGATTGAGGATTGAGGATTGAGGATTGAGGATTGAAGATTGAGTATTGAGGATTGAAGATTGACGATTGAGGATTGAGGATTGAGGTCTGAGGATTGAGGATTGAGGATTGAGGATTGAGGATTGAGGATTGAGGATTGAGTATTGCGAATAGAAGATTGAGGATTGGGTATTGCGGATTGAAGATTGACGATTGAGGATTGAGGATTGAGGATTGAGGATTGACGATTGATGATTGAGGATTGAAGTTTGAGTATTGAGGATTGAAGATTGAGGATTGAGGATTGAGGATTGAGGTTTGATGATTGAAGATTGAGGATTGAGGATTGAGTATTGAGGATTGAGGATTGAAGATTGAGGATTGCGTATTGAGGATAGAACATTGAGGATTGAGGATTGAGTATTGACGTTTGAGGATTGACGATTGAAGGTTGAATATTGATGATAGAAGATTGAGGATCGAGGATTGAGTGTTGTGGATTGAGGACGAGGACTGAGGGTAGACTATTGATGTTTAAGGTCTGAGGATTGAGGATTGAGGATTGAAGAATGAGGATTGAGGATTGAGGATTGAGTATTGAGGATTGAAGATTGAGTATTGAGGATTGAAGATTGAGGATTGAGGATTGAGAATTGAGGATTGAGGATTGAGGATTGCGGATAGAAGATTGAGGATTGGGTATTGCGGATTGAACATTGAGGATTGAGGGTTGAGGAGTGAGGATTGAGGATTGAGGACTGAAGATTGAATATTGATGATTGAAGATTGAGGATTGAGGATTGATGGTTGTGGATTGAGGACGAGGACTGAGGGTTGACTATTGCTGTTTGAGGTCTGAGGATTGAGGAGTGAGGATTGAGAATTGAGGATTGAGGATTGAGGATTGAAGATTGAGGATTGGGTATTGAGGATTGTGGATTGAGGATTGAGTATTGAGGATTGAGGATTGAGGATTGAGGATTAAGTATTGCGGATAGAAGATTGAGGATTGGGTATTGCGGATTGAAGATTGACGATTGAGGATTGAGGATTGAGGATTGAGGATTGACGATTGATGATTGAGGATTGAAGTTTGAGTATTGAGGATTGAAGATTGAGGATTGAGGATTGAGGTTTGAGGTTTGATGATTGAAGATTGAGGATTGAGGATTGAGGATTGAGGTTTGAGGATTGAAGATTGAGTATTGAGGATTGAAGATTGACGATTGAGGATTGAGGATTGAGGTCTGAGGATTGAGGATTGAGGATTGAGTATTGAGGATTGAGGATTGAGGATTGAGGATTGCGGATAGAAGATTGAGGATTGTGTATTGCGGATTGAACATTGAGGATTGAGGATTGAGGATTGAGGATTGAGGATTGAGAATTGAGGATTGAGGATTGAGGATTGAAGATTGAGGATTGGGTATTGAGGATTGAAGAATGAGGATTGAGGATTGAGGATTGCGGATTGAGGATTGAGGATTGAAGACTGAGTATTGAGGATTGTGTATTGCGGATTGAACATTGAGGATTGAGGATTGAGGATTGAGGATTGACGATTGAGGATTGAGAATTGAGGATTGAGGATTGAGGATTGAAGATTGAGGATTGAGTATTGACGATTGAGGATTGACGATTGAAGATTGAATATTGATGATAGAAGATTGAGGATCGAGGATTGAGTGTTGTGGATTGAGGACGAGGACTGAGGGTAGAGTATTGATGTTTAAGGTCTGAGGTTTGAGGATTGAGGATTGAGAGTTGAGGATTGAGGGTTGAGGATTGAAGATTGAGGATTGGGTGTTGAGGATTGAAGAATGAGGATTGAGGATTGAGGATTGAGTATTGAGGATTGAAGATTGAGTATTGAGGATTGAAGATTGAGGATTGAGGATTGAGGATTGAGGATTGAGGATTGAGGATTGTGGATAGAAGATTGAGGATTGGGTATTGCGGATTGAACATTGAGGATTGAGGGTTGAGGATTGAGGATTGAGGATTGAGGACTGAAATTGAATATTGATGATTGAAGATTGAGGATTGAGGATTGAGGATTGAGGATTGAGGATTGAGGATTGAGGATTGAACATTGAGGATTGGGTATTGAGGATTGAAGAATGAGGATTGAGGATTGAGGATTGAAGTTTGCGTACTGAGGATTGAAGATTAAGATTGAGGATTTAGGATTGAGGATTGAGGATTGAGGATTGAGGATTGAAGATTGAGGATTGCTTATTGGGGATAGAACATTGAGGATTGAGGATTGAGGATTGAGGATTGAAGATTGAATATTGATGATTGAAGATTGAGGGTCGAGGTTTGAGTGTTGTGGATTGAGGACGAGGACTGAGGGTAGAGTATTGATGTTTATGGTCTGAGGATTGAGGATTGAGGATTGAGAATTGAGGATTGGGGATTGAGGATTGAAGATTGAGGATTGGGTGTTGAGGATTGAAGAATGAGGATTGAGGATTGAGGATTGAGTATTGAGGATTGAAGGTTGAGTATTGAGGATTGAAGATTGAGGATTGAGGATTGAGGATTGAGGATTGAGGATTGAGGATTGCGGATAGAAGATTGAGGATTGGGTATTGCGGATTGAACATTGAGGATTGAGGGTTGAGTATTGAGGATTGAGGATTGAGGACTGAAGAATGAATATTGATGATTGAAGATTGAGGATTGAGGATTGATGGTTGTGGATTGAAGACGAGGACGGAGGGTTGACTATCGCTGTTTGAGGTCTGAGGATTGAGGATTGAGGATTGAGAATTGAGGATTGAGGATGGAGGATTGAGGATTGAGGATTGAGGATTGAGGATTGAGAATTGAGGATTGAGGATTGAGGATTGAGGATTGAAGATTGAGGATTGGGTGTTGAGGATTGAAGAATGAGGATTGAGGATTGAGGATTGCGGATTGAGGATTGAGGATTGAAGACTGAGTATTGAGGATTGAAGATTGAGGATTGTGGAGTGAGTATTGAATATTGAGGATTTGGGACTGAGGATTGAAGATTGATTATTGAGGATTGGGGATTGAGGATTGAAGATTGAGGATTGAGGATTGAAGATTGAGGATTGGGTATTGAGGATTGAAGAATGAGGATTGAGGGTTGAGGATTGAGGAATGAGTGTTGAAGATTGAGTATTCAGGATTGAAGATTGACGATTGAGGATTGAGGATTGAGGATTGAGGGTTGAGGATTGATGATTGAGGATTGCGTATTGAGGATAGAACATTGAGGATTGAGGATTGAGTATTGAGGATTGAGGATTGAGGATTGAAGATTGAATATTGATGATTGAAGATTGAGGATCGAGGATTGAGTGTTGTGGATTGAGGACGAGGACTGAGGGTAGAGTATTGATGTTTAAGGTCGGAGGATTGAGGACTGAGGATTGAGAATTGAGGATTGAGGATTGAGGATTGAAGATTGAGGATTGGGTGTTGAGGATTGAAGAATGAGGATTGAGGATTGAGGATTGAGTATTGAGGATTGAAGATTGAGTGTTGAGGATTGAAGATTGAGGATTGAGGATTGAGGATTGAGGATTGAGGATTGCGGATAGAAGATTGAGGATTGGGTATTGCGGATTGAACATTGAGGATTGAGGATTGAGGATTGAGGATTGACGGTTGAGGACTGAAGATTGAATATTGATGATTGAATATTGAGGATTGAGGATTGATGGTTGTGGATTGAGGACGAGGACTGAGGGTTGACTATTGCTGTTTGAGGTCTGAGGATTGAGGGTTGAGGATTGAGAATTGGGGATTGAGGATTGAGGATTGAAGATTGAGGTTTGGGTATTGAGGATTGAAGAATGTGGATTGAGGATTGAGGACTGAGGATTGAGGATTGAAGACTGAGTATTGAGGATTGAAGATTGAGGATTGAGGATTGAGGATTGAGGATTGAGGATTGAGGATTGAGGATTGCGGATAGAATGTTGAGGATTGGGTATTGCGGATTGAACATTGAGGATTGAGGATTGAGGATTGAGGATTGAGGATTGAGGATTGAGAATTGAGGATTGAGGATTGAGGATTGAAGATTGAGGATTGGGTATTGAGGATTGAAGAATGAGGATTGAGGATTGAGGATTGAGAATTGAGGGTTGAGGGTTGAGGATTGAAGATTGAGGACTGAGGATTGAGGATTGAGGATTGACAAATGAGGATTGAGGATTGAGGATTGAGGATTGAGGATTGAAGGTTGAGGATTCCGTATTGAGGATAGAACATTGAGGATTGAGGATTGAGTATTGAGGATTGAGGATTGAGGATTGAAGATTGAATATTGATGATTGAAGATTGAGGATCGAGGATTGAGCGTTGTGGATTGAGGACGAGGACTGAGGGTTGAGTATTGATGTTTGAGGTCTGAGGATTGAGGAATGAGGATTGAGAATTGAGGGTTGAGGATCGAGGATTGAAGATTGAGGATTGGGTGTTGAGGATTCAAGAATGAGTATTGAGGATTGAGGATTGAGATTTGAGGATTGAAGACTGAGTATTGAGGATTGAAGATTGAGGATTGAGGATTGAGGATTGAGGATTGAGGATTGAGGATTGAGGATTGCGGATAGAAGGTTGAGGATTGGGTATTGCGGATTGAACATTGAGGATTGAGGATTGAGGATTGAGGATTGAGGATTGAGGATTGAGAATTGAGGATTGAGGATTGAGGATTGAAGATTGAGGATTGGGTATTGAGGATTGAAGAATGAGGATTGAGGATTGAGGATTGAGAATTGAGGGTTGAGGGTTGAGGATTGAAGATTGAGGATTGGGTGTTGAGGATTCAAGAATGAGGATTGAGGATTGAGGATTGAGATTTGAGGATTGAAGACTGAGTATTGAGGATTGAAGTTTGAGGATTGAGTATTGAGGATTGAAGATTGAGGATTGAGGATTGAGGATTGAGGATTGAGGATTGAGGATTGAGGATTGAAGATGGAGGATTGGGTATTGAGGATTGAAGAATGAGGATTGAGGATTGAGGATTGAGGATTGAGGATTGAGGATTGAAGACTGAGTATTGAGGATTGAAGATTGAGGATTGGGTATTGAGGATTGAAGAATGAGGATTGAGGATAGAGGATTGAGGATTGAGGATTGAAGATTGAGTATTGAGGATTGAAGATTGACGATTGAGGATTGAGGATTGAGGTCTGAGGATTGAGGATTGAGGATTGAGGATTGAGGATTGAGGATTGAGGATTGAGTATTGCGGATAGAAGATTGAGGATTGGGTATTGCGGATTGAAGATTGACGATTGAGGATTGAGGATTGAGGATTGAGGATTGACGATTGATGATTGAGGATTGAAGTTTGAGTATTGAGGATTGAAGATTGAGGATTGAGGATTGAGGATTGACGTTTGATGATTGAAGATTGAGGATTGAGGATTGAGGTTTGAGGATTGAGGATTGAAGATTGAGGATTGCGTATTGAGGATAGAACATTGAGGATTGAGGATTGAGTATTGACGTTTGAGGATTGACGATTGAAGATTGAATATTGATGATAGAAGATTGAGGATCGAGGATTGAGTGTTGTGGATTGAGGACGAGGACTGAGGGTAGACTATTGATGTTTAAGGTCTGAGGATTGAGGATTGAGGATTGAGAATTGAGGATTGAGGGTTGAGGATTGAAGATTGACGATTGGGTGTTGAGGATTGAAGAATGAGGATTGAGGATTGAGGATTGAAGATAGAGGATTGAGGATTGAGGATTGAGGATTGAGGATTGAGGATTGAGGATTGCGTATTGAGGATTGAAGAATGAGGATTGAGGATTGAGGATTGAGGATTGAGGATTGAGGATTGAAGACTGAGTATTGAGGATTGAAGATTGAGGATTGGGTATTGAGGATTGAAGAATGAGGATTGAGGATTGAGGATTGAGGATTGAAGATTGAGTATTGAGGATTGAAGATTGACGATTGAGGATTGAGGATTGAGGTCTGAGGATTGAGGATTGAGGATTGAGGATTGAGGATTGAG
This sequence comes from Calliopsis andreniformis, assembly GCF_051401765.1. Taxonomy (NCBI): domain Eukaryota; kingdom Metazoa; phylum Arthropoda; class Insecta; order Hymenoptera; family Andrenidae; genus Calliopsis; species Calliopsis andreniformis. Next base: position 3,606,664 of record NW_027480459.1, on the reverse strand, counting down.
GATTGAGGATTGAGTATTGCGGATAGAAGATTGAGGATTGGGTATTGCGGATTGAAGATTGACGATTGAGGATTGAGGATTGAGGATTGAGGATTGACGATTGATGATTGAGGATTGAAGTTTGAGTATTGAGGATTGAATATTGAGGATTGAGGATTGAGGATTGAGGTTTGATGATTGAAGATTGAGGATTGAGGATTGAGGATTGAGGATTGAGAATTGAAGATTGAGGATTGCGTATTGAGGATAGAACATTGAGGATTGAGGATTGAGTATTGACGTTTGAGGATTGACGATTGAAGATTGAATATTGATGATAGAAGATTGAGGATCGAGGATTGAGTGTTGTGGATTGAGGACGAGGACTGACGGTTGAGTAATGATGTTTGAGGTCTGAGGATTGAGGGTTGAGGATTGAGGATTGAGGAGTGAGTATTGAAGATTGAGGATTTGGGACTGAGGATTGAAGATTGAGGATTGAGGATTGAGGATTGAGGATTGAGGATTGAGGATTGAGGATTGAAGATTGAGGATTGGGTATTGAGGATTGAAGAATGAGGATTGAGGATTGAGGATTGAGGATTGAGTATTGAAGATTGAGTATTCATGATTGAAGATTGAGGATTCGGTATTGAGGATTGAAGAATGAGGATTGAGGAGTGAGGACTGAGGATTCAGGATTGCAGATTGAGTATTGAGGATTGAAGATTGAGGACTGAGGATTGAGGATTGAGGATTGACAAATGAGGATTGAGGATTGAGGATTGAGGATTGAGGATTGAAGGTTGAGGATTCCGTATTGAGGATAGAACATTGAGGATTGAGGATTGAGTATTGAGGATTGAGGATTGAGGATTGAAGATTGAATATTGATGATTGAAGATTGAGGATCGAGGATTGAGCGTTGTGGATTGAGGACGAGGACTGAGGGTTAAGTATTGATGTTTGAGGTCTGAGGATTGAGGAATGAGGATTGAGAATTGAGGGTTGAGGATTGAGGATTGAAGATTGAGGATTGGGTGTTGAGGATTCAAGAATGAGGATTGAGGATTGAGGATTGAGATTTGAGGATTGAAGACTGAGTATTGAGGATTGAAGATTGAGGATTGAGGATTGAGGATTGAGGATTGAGGATTGAGGATTGAGGATTGCGGATAGAATGTTGAGGATTGGGTATTGCGGATTGAACATTGAGGATTGAGGATTGAGGATTGAGGATTGAGGATTGAGGATTGAGAAATGAGGATTGAGGATTGAGGATTGAAGATTGAGGATTGGGTATTGAGGATTGAAGAATGAGGATTGAGGATTGAGGATTGAGAATTGAGGGTTGATCGTTGAGGATTGAAGATTGAGGACTGAGGATTGAGGATTGAGGATTGACAAATGAGGATTGAGGATTGAGGATTGAGGATTGAGGATTGAAGGTCGAGGATTCCGTATTGACGATAGAACATTGAGGATTGAGGATTGAGTATTGAGGATTGAGGATTGAGGATTGAAGATTGAATATTGATGATTGAAGATTGAGGATCGAGGATTGAGCGTTGTGGATTGAGGACGAGGACTGAGGGTTGAGTATTGATGTTTGAGGTCTGAGGATTGAGGAATGAGGATTGAGAATTGAGGGTTGAGGATCGAGGATTGAAGATTGAGGATTGGGTGTTGAGGATTCAAGAATGAGTATTGAGGATTGAGGATTGAGATTTGAGGATTGAAGACTGAGTATTGAGGATTGAAGGTTGAGGATTGAGGATTGAGGATTGAGGATTGAGGATTGAGGATTGAGGATTGCGGATAGAAGGTTGAGGATTGGGTATTGCGGATTGAACATTGAGGATTGAGGATTGAGGATTGAGGATTGAGGATTGAGGATTGAGAATTGAGGATTGAGGATTGAGGATTGAAGATTGAGGATTGGGTATTGAGGATTGAAGAATGAGGATTGAGGATTGAGGATTGAGAATTGAGGGTTGAGGGTTGAGGATTGAAGATTGAGGATTGGGTGTTGAGGATTCAAGAATGAGGATTGAGGATTGAGGATTGAGATTTGAGGATTGAAGACTGAGTATTGAGGATTGAAGATTGAGGATTGAGTATTGAGGATTGAAGATTGAGGATTGAGGATTGAGGATTGAGGATTGAGGAATGAGGATTGAGGATTGAAGATGGAGGATTGGGTATTGAGGATTGAAGATGGAGGATTGGGTATTGAGGATTGAAGAATGAGGATTGAGGATTGAGGATTGAGGATTGAGGATTGAGGATTGAAGACTGAGTATTGAGGATTGAAGATTGAGGATTGGGTATTGAGGATTGAAGAATGAGGATTGAGGATAGAGGATTGAGGATTGAGGATTGAAGATTGAGTATTGAGGATTGAAGATTGACGATTGAGGATTGAGGATTGAGGTCTGAGGATTGAGGATTGAGGATTGAGGATTGAGGATTGAGGATTGAGGATTGAGTATTGCGGATAGAAGATTGAGGATTGGGTATTGCGGATTGAAGATTGACGATTGAGGATTGAGGATTGAGGATTGAGGATTGACGATTGATGATTGAGGATTGAAGTTTGAGTATTGAGGATTGAAGATTGAGGATTGAGGATTGAGGATTGAGGTTTGATGATTGAAGATTGAGGATTGATGATTGAGGATTGAGGATAGAGGATTGAAGATTGAGGATTGCGTATTGAGGATAGAACATTGAGGATTGAGGATTGAGTATTGACGTTTGAGGATTGACGATTGAAGATTGAATATTGATGATAGAAGATTGAGGATCGAGGATTGAGTGTTGTGGATTGAGGACGAGGACTGAGGGTAGACTATTGATGTTTAAGGTCTGATGATTGAGGATTGAGGATTGAGAATTGAGGATTGAGGGTTGAGGATTGAAGATTGACGATTGGGTGTTGAGGATTGAAGAATGAGGATTGAGGATTGAGGATTGAGTATTGAGGATAGAAGATTGAGTATTGAGGATTGAAGATTGAGGATTGAGGATTGAGGATTGAGGATTGAGGATTGAGGATTGCGGATAGAAGATTGAGGATTGGGTATTGCGGATTGAACATTGAGGATTGAGGGTTGAGGATTGAGGATTGAGGATTGAGGACTGAAGATTGAATATTGATGATTGAAGATTGAGGATTGAGGATTGATGGTTGTGTATTGAGGACGAGGACTGAGGGTTGACTATTGCTGTTTGAGGTCTGAGGATTGAGGAGTGAGGATTGAGAATTGGGGATTGAGGATTGAGGATTGAAGATTGAGGATTGGGTATTGAGGATTGAGGATTGAGGATTGAGTATTGAGTATTGAGGATTGAAGATTGAGTATTGAGGATTGAAGATTGAGGATTGAGGATTGAGGATTGAGGATTGAGGATTGAGGATTGAGGATTGAGGATTGAAGATGGAGGATTGGGTATTGAGGATTGAAGAATGAGGATTGAGGATTGACGATTGAGGATTGAGGATTGAGGATTGAAGACTGAGTATTGAGGATTGAAGATTGAGGATTGGGTATTGAGGATTGAAGAATGAGGATTGAGGATTGAGGATTGAGGATTGAGGATTGAAGATTGAGTATTGAGGATTGAAGGTTGACGATTGAGGATTGAGGATTGAGGTCTGAGGATTGAGGATTGAGGATTGATTATTGAGGATTGAGGATTGAGGATTGAGGATTGAGTATTGCGGATAGAAGATTGAGGATTGGGTATTGCGGATTGAAGATTGACGATTGAGGATTGAGGATTGAGGATTGAGGATTGACGATTGATGATTGAGGATTGAAGTTTGAGTATTGAGGATTGAAGATTGAGGATTGAGGATTGAGGATTGAGATTTGAGGATTGAAGACTGAGTATTGAGGATTGAAGATTGAGGATTGAGTATTGAGGATTGAAGATTGAGGATTGAGGATTGAGGATTGAGGATTGAGGAATGAGGATTGAGGATTGAAGATGGAGGATTGGGTATTGAGGATTGAAGATGGAGGATTGGGTATTGAGGATTGAAGAATGAGGATTGAGGATTGAGGATTGAGGATTGAGGATTGAGGATTGAAGACTGAGTATTGAGGATTGAAGATTGAGGATTGGGTATTGAGGATTGAAGAATGAGGATTGAGGATAGAGGATTGAGGATTGAGGATTGAAGATTGAGTATTGAGGATTGAAGATTGACGATTGAGGATTGAGGATTGAGGTCTGAGGATTGAGGATTGAGGATTGAGGATTGAGGATTGAGGATTGAGGATTGAGTATTGCGGATAGAAGATTGAGGATTGGGTATTGCGGATTGAAGATTGACGATTGAGGATTGAGGATTGAGGATTGAGGATTGACGATTGATGATTGAGGATTGAAGTTTGAGTATTGAGGATTGAAGATTGAGGATTGAGGATTGAGGATTGAGGTTTGATGATTGAAGATTGAGGATTGATGATTGAGGATTGAGGATAGAGGATTGAAGATTGAGGATTGCGTATTGAGGATAGAACATTGAGGATTGAGGATTGAGTATTGACGTTTGAGGATTGACGATTGAAGATTGAATATTGATGATAGAAGATTGAGGATCGAGGATTGAGTGTTGTGGATTGAGGACGAGGACTGAGGGTAGACTATTGATGTTTAAGGTCTGATGATTGAGGATTGAGGATTGAGAATTGAGGATTGAGGGTTGAGGATTGAAGATTGACGATTGGGTGTTGAGGATTGAAGAATGAGGATTGAGGATTGAGGATTGAGTATTGAGGATAGAAGATTGAGTATTGAGGATTGAAGATTGAGGATTGAGGATTGAGGATTGAGGATTGAGGATTGAGGATTGCGGATAGAAGATTGAGGATTGGGTATTGCGGATTGAACATTGAGGATTGAGGGTTGAGGATTGAGGATTGAGGATTGAGGACTGAAGATTGAATATTGATGATTGAAGATTGAGGATTGAGGATTGATGGTTGTGTATTGAGGACGAGGACTGAGGGTTGACTATTGCTGTTTGAGGTCTGAGGATTGAGGAGTGAGGATAGAGAATTGGGGATTGAGGATTGAGGATTGAAGATTGAGGATTGGGTATTGAGGATTGAGGATTGAGGATTGAGTATTGAGTATTGAGGATTGAAGATTGAGTATTGAGGATTGAAGATTGAGGATTGAGGATTGAGGATTGAGGATTGAGGATTGAGGATTGAGGATTGAGGATTGAAGATGGAGGATTGGGTATTGAGGATTGAAGAATGAGGATTGAGGATTGACGATTGAGGATTGAGGATTGAGGATTGAAGACTGAGTATTGAGGATTGAAGATTGAGGATTGGGTATTGAGGATTGAAGAATGAGGATTGAGGATTGAGGATTGAGGATTGAGGATTGAAGATTGAGTATTGAGGATTGAAGGTTGACGATTGAGGATTGAGGATTGAGGTCTGAGGATTGAGGATTGAGGATTGATTATTGAGGATTGAGGATTGAGGATTGAGGATTGAGTATTGCGGATAGAAGATTGAGGATTGGGTATTGCGGATTGAAGATTGACGATTGAGGATTGAGGATTGAGGATTGAGGATTGACGATTGATGATTGAGGATTGAAGTTTGAGTATTGAGGATTGAAGATTGAGGATTGAGGATTGAGGATTGAGGTTTGATGATTGAAGATTGAGGATTGAGGATTGAGGATTGAGGATTGAGGATTGAAGATTGAAGTTTGAGTATTGAGGATTGAAGATTGAGGATTGAGGATTGAGGATTGAGGTTTGAGGATTGAAGATTGAGGATTGAGTATTGAGGATTGAAGATTGAGGATTGAGGATTGAGGATTGAGGATTGAGGATTGAGGATTGAGGATTGAAGATGGAGGATTGCGTATTGAGGATTGAAGAATGAGGATTGAGGATTGAGGATTGAGGATTGAGGATTGAGGATTGAAGACTGAGTATTGAGGATTGAAGATTGAGGATTGGGTATTGAGGATTGAAGAATGAGGATTGAGGATTGAGGATTGAGGATTGAGGATTGAGGATTGAGGATTGAGGATTGAAGACTGAGTATTGAGGATTGAAGATTGAGGATTGGGTATTGAGGATTGAAGAATGAGGATTGAGGATAGAGGATTGAGGATTGAGGATTGAAGATTGAGTATTGAGGATTGAAGATTGACGATTGAGGATTGAGGATTGAGGTCTGAGGATTGAGGATTGAGGATTGAGGATTGAGGATTGAGGATTGAGGATTGAGTATTGCGGATAGAAGATTGAGGATTGGGTATTGCGGATTGAAGATTGACGATTGAGGATTGAGGATTGAGGATTGAGGATTGACGATTGATGGTTGAGGATTGAAGTTTGAGTATTGAGGATTGAAGATTGAGGATTGAGGATTGAGGATTGAGGTTTGATGATTGAAGATTGAGGATTGATGATTGAGGATTGAGGATAGAGGATTGAAGATTGAGGATTGCGTATTGAGGATAGAACATTTAGGATTGAGGATTGAGTATTGACGTTTGAGGATTGACGATTGAAGATTGAATATTGATGATAGAAGATTGAGGATCGAGGATTGAGTGTTGTGGATTGAGGACGAGGACTGAGGGTAGACTATTGATGTTTAAGGTCTGAGGATTGAGGATTGAGGATTGAGAATTGAGGATTGAGGGTTGAGGATTGAAGATTGACGATTGGGTGTTGAGGATTGAAGAATGAGGATTGAGGATTGAGGATTGAGTATTGAGGATTGAAGATTGAGTATTGAGGATTGAAGATTGAGGATTGAGGATTGAGGATTGAGGATTGAGGATTGAGGATTGCGGATAGAAGATTGAGGATTGGGTATTGCGGATTGAACATTGAGGATTGAGGGTTGAGGATTGAGGATTGAGGATTGAGGACTGAAGATTGAATATTGATGATTGAAGATTGAGGATTGAGGATTGATGGTTGTGTATTGAGGACGAGGACTGAGGGTTGACTATTGCTGTTTGAGGTCTGAGGATTGAGGAGTGAGGATTGAGAATTGGGGATTGAGGATTGAGGATTGAAGATTGAGGATTGGGTATTGAGGATTGAGGATTGAGGATTGAGTATTGAGTATTGAGGATTGAAGATTGAGTATTGAGGATTGAAGATTGAGGATTGAGGATTGAGGATTGAGGATTGAGGATTGAGGATTGAAGACTGAGTATTGAGGATTGAAGATTGAGGATTGGGTATTGAGGATTGAAGAATGAGGATTGAGGATTGAGGATTGAGGATTGAGGATTGAAGATTGAGTATTGAGGATTGAAGGTTGACGATTGAGGATTGAGGATTGAGGTCTGAGGATTGAGGATTGAGGATTGATTATTGAGGATTGAGGATTGAGGATTGAGGATTGAGTATTGCGGATAGAAGATTGAGGATTGGGTATTGCGGATTGAAGATTGACGATTGAGGATTGAGGATTGAGGATTGAGGATTGACGATTGATGATTGAGGATTGAAGTTTGAGTATTGAGGATTGAAGATTGAGGATTGAGGATTGAGGATTGAGGTTTGATGATTGAAGATTGAGGATTGAGGATTGAGGATTGAGGATTGAGGATTGAAGATTGAAGTTTGAGTATTGAGGATTGAAGATTGAGGATTGAGGATTGAGGATTGAGGTTTGAGGATTGAAGATTGAGGATTGAGTATTGAGGATTGAAGATTGAGGATTGAGGATTGAGGATTGAGGATTGAGGATTGAGGATTGAGGATTGAAGATGGAGGATTGCGTATTGAGGATTGAAGAATGAGGATTGAGGATTGAGGATTGAGGATTGAGGATTGAGGATTGAAGACTGAGTATTGAGGATTGAAGATTGAGGATTGGGTATTGAGGATTGAAGAATGAGGATTGAGGATTGAGGATTGAGGATTGAGGATTGAAGATTGAGTATTGAGGATTGAAGATTGACGATTGAGGATTGAGGATTGAGGTCTGAGGATTGAGGATTGAGGATTGAGGATTGAGGATTGAGGATTGAGGATTGAGTATTGCGGATAGAAGATTGAGGATTGGGTATTGCGGATTGAAGATTGACGATTGAGGATTGAGGATTGAGGATTGAGGATTGACGATTGATGATTGAGGATTGAAGTTTGAGTATTGAGGATTGAAGATTGAGGATTGAGGATTGAGGATTGAGGTTTGATGATTGAAGATTGAGGATTGAGGATTGAGGATTGAGGATTGAGGATTGAAGATTGAGGATTGCGTATTGAGGATAGAACATTGAGGATTGAGGATTGAGTATTGACGTTTGAGGATTGACGATTGAAGATTGAATATTGATGATAGAAGATTGAGGATCGAGGATTGAGTGTTGTGGATTGAGGACGAGGACTGAGGGTAGACTATTGATGTTTAAGGTCTGAGGATTGAGGATTGAGGATTGAAGAATGAGGATTGAGGATTGAGGATTGAGTATTGAGGATTGAAGATTGAGTATTGAGGATTGAAGATTGAGGATTGAGGATTGAGAATTGAGGATTGAGGATTGAGGATTGCGGATAGAAGATTGAGGATTGGGTATTGCGGATTGAACATTGAGGATTGAGGGTTGAGGATTGAGGATTGAGGATTGAGGACTGAAGATTGAATATTGATGATTGAAGATTGAGGATTGAGGATTGATGGTTGTGGATTGAGGACGAGGACTGAGGGTTGACTATTGCTGTTTGAGGTCTGAGGATTGAGGAGTGAGGATTGAGAATTGAGGATTGAGGATTGAGGATTGAAGATTGAGGATTGGGTATTGAGGATTGAGGATTGAGGATTGAGTATTGAGGATTGAGGATTGAGGATTGAGGATTAAGTATTGCGGATAGAAGATTGAGGATTGGGTATTGCGGATTGAAGATTGACGATTGAGGATTGAGGATTGAGGATTGAGGATTGACGATTGATGATTGAGGATTGAAGTTTGAGTATTGAGGATTGAAGATTGAGGATTGAGGATTGAGGTTTGAGGTTTGATGATTGAAGATTGAGGATTGAGGATTGAGGATTGAGGATTGAGGATTGAAGATTGAGTATTGAGGATTGAAGATTGACGATTGAGGATTGAGGATTGAGGTCTGAGGATTGAGGATTGAGGATTGAGTATTGAGGATTGAGGATTGAGGATTGAGGATTGCGGATAGAAGATTGAGGATTGTGTATTGCGGATTGAACATTGAGGATTGAGGATTGAGGATTGAGGATTGAGGATTGAGAATTGAGGATTGAGGATTGAGGATTGAAGATTGAGGATTGGGTATTGAGGATTGAAGAATGAGGATTGAGGATTGAGGATTGCGGATTGAGGATTGAGGATTGAAGACTGAGTATTGAGGATTGTGTATTGCGGATTGAACATTGAGGATTGAGGATTGAGGATTGAGGATTGACGATTGACGATTGAGGATTGAGAATTGAGGATTGAGGATTGAGGATTGAAGATTGAGGATTGAGTATTGACGATTGAGGATTGACGATTGAAGATTGAATATTGATGATAGAAGATTGAGGATCGAGGATTGAGTGTTGTGGATTGAGGACGAGGACTGAGGGTAGAGTATTGATGTTTAAGGTCTGAGGTTTGAGGATTGAGGATTGAGAGTTGAGGATTGAGGGTTGAGGATTGAAGATTGAGGATTGGGTGTTGAGGATTGAAGAATGAGGATTGAGGATTGAGGATTGAGTATTGAGGATTGAAGATTGAGTATTGAGGATTGAAGATTGAGGATTGAGGATTGAGGATTGAGGATTGAGGATTGAGGATTGTGGATAGAAGATTGAGGATTGGGTATTGCGGATTGAACATTGAGGATTGAGGGTTGAGGATTGAGGATTGAGGATTGAGGACTGAAATTGAATATTGATGATTGAAGATTGAGGATTGAGGATTGAGGATTGAGGATTGAGGATTGAGGATTGAGGATTGAACATTGAGGATTGGGTATTGAGGATTGAAGAATGAGGATTGAGGATTGAGGATTGAAGTTTGCGTACTGAGGATTGAAGATTAAGATTGAGGATTTAGGATTGAGGATTGAGGATTGAGGATTGAGGATTGAAGATTGAGGGTTGCTTATTGGGGATAGAACATTGAGGATTGAGGATTGAGGATTGAGGATTGAAGATTGAATATTGATGATTGAAGATTGAGGGTCGAGGATTGAGTGTTGTGGATTGAGGACGAGGACTGAGGGTAGAGTATTGATGTTTATGGTCTGAGGATTGAGGATTGAGGATTGAGAATTGAGGATTGGGGATTGAGGATTGAAGATTGAGGATTGGGTGTTGAGGATTGAAGAATGAGGATTGAGGATTGAGGATTGAGTATTGAGGATTGAAGGTTGAGTATTGAGGATTGAAGATTGAGGATTGAGGATTGAGGATTGAGGATTGAGGATTGAGGATTGCGGATAGAAGATTGAGGATTGGGTATTGCGGATTGAACATTGAGGATTGAGGGTTGAGTATTGAGGATTGAGGATTGAGGACTGAAGAATGAATATTGATGATTGAAGATTGAGGATTGAGGATTGATGGTTGTGGATTGAAGACGAGGACGGAGGGTTGACTATCGCTGTTTGAGGTCTGAGGATTGAGGATTGAGGATTGAGAATTGAGGATTGAGGATTGAGGATTGAGGATTGAGGATTGAGGATTGAGGATTGAGAATTGAGGATTGAGGATTGAGGATTGAGGATTGAAGATTGAGGATTGGGTATTGAGGATTGAAGAATGAGGATTGAGGATTGAGGATTGCGGATTGAGGATTGAGGATTGAAGACTGAGTATTGAGGATTGAAGATTGAGGATTGTGGAGTGAGTATTGAATATTGAGGATTTGGGACTGAGGATTGAAGATTGATTATTGAGGATTGGGGATTGAGGATTGAGGATTGAGGATTGAGGACTGAAGATTGAATATTGATGATTGAAGATTGAGGATTGAGGATTGATGGTTGTGTATTGAGGACGAGGACTGAGGGTTGACTATTGCTGTTTGAGGTCTGAGGATTGAGGAGTGAGGATTGAGAATTGGGGATTGAGGATTGAGGATTGAAGATTGAGGATTGGGTATTGAGGATTGAGGATTGAGGATTGAGTATTGAGTATTGAGGATTGAAGATTGAGTATTGAGGATTGAAGATTGAGGATTGAGGATTGAGGATTGAGGATTGAGGATTGAGGATTGAAGACTGAGTATTGAGGATTGAAGATTGAGGATTGGGTATTGAGGATTGAAGAATGAGGATTGAGGATTGAGGATTGAGGATTGAGGATTGAAGATTGAGTATTGAGGATTGAAGGTTGACGATTGAGGATTGAGGATTGAGGTCTGAGGATTGAGGATTGAGGATTGATTATTGAGGATTGAGGATTGAGGATTGAGGATTGAGTATTGCGGATAGAAGATTGAGGATTGGGTATTGCGGATTGAAGATTGACGATTGAGGATTGAGGATTGAGGATTGAGGATTGACGATTGATGATTGAGGATTGAAGTTTGAGTATTGAGGATTGAAGATTGAGGATTGAGGATTGAGGATTGAGGTTTGATGATTGAAGATTGAGGATTGAGGATTGAGGATTGAGGATTGAGGATTGAAGATTGAAGTTTGAGTATTGAGGATTGAAGATTGAGGATTGAGGATTGAGGATTGAGGTTTGAGGATTGAAGATTGAGGATTGAGTATTGAGGATTGAAGATTGAGGATTGAGGATTGAGGATTGAGGATTGAGGATTGAGGATTGAGGATTGAAGATGGAGGATTGCGTATTGAGGATTGAAGAATGAGGATTGAGGATTGAGGATTGAGGATTGAGGATTGAGGATTGAAGACTGAGTATTGAGGATTGAAGATTGAGGATTGGGTATTGAGGATTGAAGAATGAGGATTGAGGATTGAGGATTGAGGATTGAGGATTGAGGATTGAAGACTGAGTATTGAGGATTGAAGATTGAGGATTGGGTATTGAGGATTGAAGAATGAGGATTGAGGATAGAGGATTGAGGATTGAGGATTGAAGATTGAGTATTGAGGATTGAAGATTGACGATTGAGGATTGAGGATTGAGGTCTGAGGATTGAGGATTGAGGATTGAGGATTGAGGATTGAGGATTGAGGATTGAGTATTGCGGATAGAAGATTGAGGATTGGGTATTGCGGATTGAAGATTGACGATTGAGGATTGAGGATTGAGGATTGAGGATTGACGATTGATGATTGAGGATTGAAGTTTGAGTATTGAGGATTGAAGATTGAGGATTGAGGATTGAGGATTGACGTTTGATGATTGAAGATTGAGGATTGAGGATTGAGGTTTGAGGATTGAGGATTGAAGATTGAGGATTGCGTATTGAGGATAGAACATTGAGGATTGAGGATTGAGTATTGACGTTTGAGGATTGACGATTGAAGATTGAATATTGATGATAGAAGATTGAGGATCGAGGATTGAGTGTTGTGGATTGAGGACGAGGACTGAGGGTAGACTATTGATGTTTAAGGTCTGAGGATTGAGGATTGAGGATTGAGAATTGAGGATTGAGGGTTGAGGATTGAAGATTGACGATTGGGTGTTGAGGATTGAAGAATGAGGATTGAGGATTGAGGATTGAAGATAGAGGATTGAGGATTGAGGATTGAGGATTGAGGATTGAGGATTGAGGATTGCGTATTGAGGATTGAAGAATGAGGATTGAGGATTGAGGATTGAGGATTGAGGATTGAGGATTGAAGACTGAGTATTGAGGATTGAAGATTGAGGATTGGGTATTGAGGATTGAAGAATGAGGATTGAGGATTGAGGATTGAGGATTGAAGATTGAGTATTGAGGATTGAAGATTGACGATTGAGGATTGAGGATTGAGGTCTGAGGATTGAGGATTGAGGATTGAGGATTGAGGATTGAGGATTGAGGATTGAGTATTGCGGATAGAAGATTGAGGATTGGGTATTGCGGATTGAAGATTGACGATTGAGGATTGAGGATTGAGGATTGAGGATTGACGATTGATGATTGAGGATTGAAGTTTGAGTATTGAGGATTGAATATTGAGGATTGAGGATTGAGGATTGAGGTTTGATGATTGAAGATTGAGGATTGAGGATTGAGGATTGAGGATTGAGAATTGAAGATTGAGGATTGCGTATTGAGGATAGAACATTGAGGATTGAGGATTGAGTATTGACGTTTGAGGATTGACGATTGAAGATTGAATATTGATGATAGAAGATTGAGGATCGAGGATTGAGTGTTGTGGATTGAGGACGAGGACTGACGGTTGAGTAATGATGTTTGAGGTCTGAGGATTGAGGGTTGAGGATTGAGGATTGAGGAGTGAGTATTGAAGATTGAGGATTTGGGACTGAGGATTGAAGATTGAGGATTGAGGATTGAGGATTGAGGATTGAGGATTGAGGATTGAGGATTGAAGATTGAGGATTGGGTATTGAGGATTGAAGAATGAGGATTGAGGATTGAGGATTGAGGATTGAGTATTGAAGATTGAGTATTCATGATTGAAGATTGAGGATTCGGTATTGAGGATTGAAGAATGAGGATTGAGGAGTGAGGACTGAGGATTCAGGATTGCAGATTGAGTATTGAGGATTGAAGATTGAGGACTGAGGATTGAGGATTGAGGATTGACAAATGAGGATTGAGGATTGAGGATTGAGGATTGAGGATTGAAGGTTGAGGATTCCGTATTGAGGATAGAACATTGAGGATTGAGGATTGAGTATTGAGGATTGAGGATTGAGGATTGAAGATTGAATATTGATGATTGAAGATTGAGGATCGAGGATTGAGCGTTGTGGATTGAGGACGAGGACTGAGGGTTAAGTATTGATGTTTGAGGTCTGAGGATTGAGGAATGAGGATTGAGAATTGAGGGTTGAGGATTGAGGATTGAAGATTGAGGATTGGGTGTTGAGGATTCAAGAATGAGGATTGAGGATTGAGGATTGAGATTTGAGGATTGAAGACTGAGTATTGAGGATTGAAGATTGAGGATTGAGGATTGAGGATTGAGGATTGAGGATTGAGGATTGAGGATTGCGGATAGAATGTTGAGGATTGGGTATTGCGGATTGAACATTGAGGATTGAGGATTGAGGATTGAGGATTGAGGATTGAGGATTGAGAAATGAGGATTGAGGATTGAGGATTGAAGATTGAGGATTGGGTATTGAGGATTGAAGAATGAGGATTGAGGATTGAGGATTGAGAATTGAGGGTTGATCGTTGAGGATTGAAGATTGAGGACTGAGGATTGAGGATTGAGGATTGACAAATGAGGATTGAGGATTGAGGATTGAGGATTGAGGATTGAAGGTCGAGGATTCCGTATTGACGATAGAACATTGAGGATTGAGGATTGAGTATTGAGGATTGAGGATTGAGGATTGAAGATTGAATATTGATGATTGAAGATTGAGGATCGAGGATTGAGCGTTGTGGATTGAGGACGAGGACTGAGGGTTGAGTATTGATGTTTGAGGTCTGAGGATTGAGGAATGAGGATTGAGAATTGAGGGTTGAGGATCGAGGATTGAAGATTGAGGATTGGGTGTTGAGGATTCAAGAATGAGTATTGAGGATTGAGGATTGAGATTTGAGGATTGAAGACTGAGTATTGAGGATTGAAGGTTGAGGATTGAGGATTGAGGATTGAGGATTGAGGATTGAGGATTGAGGATTGCGGATAGAAGGTTGAGGATTGGGTATTGCGGATTGAACATTGAGGATTGAGGATTGAGGATTGAGGATTGAGGATTGAGGATTGAGAATTGAGGATTGAGGATTGAGGATTGAAGATTGAGGATTGGGTATTGAGGATTGAAGAATGAGGATTGAGGATTGAGGATTGAGAATTGAGGGTTGAGGGTTGAGGATTGAAGATTGAGGATTGGGTGTTGAGGATTCAAGAATGAGGATTGAGGATTGAGGATTGAGATTTGAGGATTGAAGACTGAGTATTGAGGATTGAAGATTGAGGATTGAGTATTGAGGATTGAAGATTGAGGATTGAGGATTGAGGATTGAGGATTGAGGAATGAGGATTGAGGATTGAAGATGGAGGATTGGGTATTGAGGATTGAAGATGGAGGATTGGGTATTGAGGATTGAAGAATGAGGATTGAGGATTGAGGATTGAGGATTGAGGATTGAGGATTGAAGACTGAGTATTGAGGATTGAAGATTGAGGATTGGGTATTGAGGATTGAAGAATGAGGATTGAGGATAGAGGATTGAGGATTGAGGATTGAAGATTGAGTATTGAGGATTGAAGATTGACGATTGAGGATTGAGGATTGAGGTCTGAGGATTGAGGATTGAGGATTGAGGATTGAGGATTGAGGATTGAGGATTGAGTATTGCGGATAGAAGATTGAGGATTGGGTATTGCGGATTGAAGATTGACGATTGAGGATTGAGGATTGAGGATTGAGGATTGACGATTGATGATTGAGGATTGAAGTTTGAGTATTGAGGATTGAAGATTGAGGATTGAGGATTGAGGATTGAGGTTTGATGATTGAAGATTGAGGATTGATGATTGAGGATTGAGGATAGAGGATTGAAGATTGAGGATTGCGTATTGAGGATAGAACATTGAGGATTGAGGATTGAGTATTGACGTTTGAGGATTGACGATTGAAGATTGAATATTGATGATAGAAGATTGAGGATCGAGGATTGAGTGTTGTGGATTGAGGACGAGGACTGAGGGTAGACTATTGATGTTTAAGGTCTGATGATTGAGGATTGAGGATTGAGAATTGAGGATTGAGGGTTGAGGATTGAAGATTGACGATTGGGTGTTGAGGATTGAAGAATGAGGATTGAGGATTGAGGATTGAGTATTGAGGATAGAAGATTGAGTATTGAGGATTGAAGATTGACGATTGAGGATTGAGGATTGAGGTCTGAGGATTGAGGATTGAGGATTGAGGATTGAGGATTGAGGATTGAGGATTGAGTATTGCGGATAGAAGATTGAGGATTGGGTATTGCGGATTGAAGATTGACGATTGAGGATTGAGGATTGAGGATTGAGGATTGACGATTGATGATTGAGGATTGAAGTTTGAGTATTGAGGATTGAATATTGAGGATTGAGGATTGAGGATTGAGGTTTGATGATTGAAGATTGAGGATTGAGGATTGAGGATTGAGGATTGAGAATTGAAGATTGAGGATTGCGTATTGAGGATAGAACATTGAGGATTGAGGATTGAGTATTGACGTTTGAGGATTGACGATTGAAGATTGAATATTGATGATAGAAGATTGAGGATCGAGGATTGAGTGTTGTGGATTGAGGACGAGGACTGACGGTTGAGTAATGATGTTTGAGGTCTGAGGATTGAGGGTTGAGGATTGAGGATTGAGGAGTGAGTATTGAAGATTGAGGATTTGGGACTGAGGATTGAAGATTGAGGATTGAGGATTGAGGATTGAGGATTGAGGATTGAGGATTGAGGATTGAAGATTGAGGATTGGGTATTGAGGATTGAAGAATGAGGATTGAGGATTGAGGATTGAGATTTGAGGATTGAAGACTGAGTATTGAGGATTGAAGATTGAGGATTGAGTATTGAGGATTGAAGATTGAGGATTGAGGATTGAGGATTGAGGATTGAGGAATGAGGATTGAGGATTGAAGATGGAGGATTGGGTATTGAGGATTGAAGATGGAGGATTGGGTATTGAGGATTGAAGAATGAGGATTGAGGATTGAGGATTGAGGATTGAGGATTGAGGATTGAAGACTGAGTATTGAGGATTGAAGATTGAGGATTGGGTATTGAGGATTGAAGAATGAGGATTGAGGATAGAGGATTGAGGATTGAGGATTGAAGATTGAGTATTGAGGATTGAAGATTGACGATTGAGGATTGAGGATTGAGGTCTGAGGATTGAGGATTGAGGATTGAGGATTGAGGATTGAGGATTGAGGATTGAGTATTGCGGATAGAAGATTGAGGATTGGGTATTGCGGATTGAAGATTGACGATTGAGGATTGAGGATTGAGGATTGAGGATTGACGATTGATGATTGAGGATTGAAGTTTGAGTATTGAGGATTGAAGATTGAGGATTGAGGATTGAGGATTGAGGTTTGATGATTGAAGATTGAGGATTGATGATTGAGGATTGAGGATAGAGGATTGAAGATTGAGGATTGCGTATTGAGGATAGAACATTGAGGATTGAGGATTGAGTATTGACGTTTGAGGATTGACGATTGAAGATTGAATATTGATGATAGAAGATTGAGGATCGAGGATTGAGTGTTGTGGATTGAGGACGAGGACTGAGGGTAGACTATTGATGTTTAAGGTCTGATGATTGAGGATTGAGGATTGAGAATTGAGGATTGAGGGTTGAGGATTGAAGATTGACGATTGGGTGTTGAGGATTGAAGAATGAGGATTGAGGATTGAGGATTGAGTATTGAGGATAGAAGATTGAGTATTGAGGATTGAAGATTGAGGATTGAGGATTGAGGATTGAGGATTGAGGATTGAGGATTGCGGATAGAAGATTGAGGATTGGGTATTGCGGATTGAACATTGAGGATTGAGGGTTGAGGATTGAGGATTGAGGATTGAGGACTGAAGATTGAATATTGATGATTGAAGATTGAGGATTGAGGATTGATGGTTGTGTATTGAGGACGAGGACTGAGGGTTGACTATTGCTGTTTGAGGTCTGAGGATTGAGGAGTGAGGATTGAGAATTGGGGATTGAGGATTGAGGATTGAAGATTGAGGATTGGGTATTGAGGATTGAGGATTGAGGATTGAGTATTGAGTATTGAGGATTGAAGATTGAGTATTGAGGATTGAAGATTGAGGATTGAGGATTGAGGATTGAGGATTGAGGATTGAGGATTGAGGATTGAGGATTGAAGATGGAGGATTGGGTATTGAGGATTGAAGAATGAGGATTGAGGATTGACGATTGAGGATTGAGGATTGAGGATTGAAGACTGAGTATTGAGGATTGAAGATTGAGGATTGGGTATTGAGGATTGAAGAATGAGGATTGAGGATTGAGGATTGAGGATTGAGGATTGAAGATTGAGTATTGAGGATTGAAGGTTGACGATTGAGGATTGAGGATTGAGGTCTGAGGATTGAGGATTGAGGATTGATTATTGAGGATTGAGGATTGAGGATTGAGGATTGAGTATTGCGGATAGAAGATTGAGGATTGGGTATTGCGGATTGAAGATTGACGATTGAGGATTGAGGATTGAGGATTGAGGATTGACGATTGATGATTGAGGATTGAAGTTTGAGTATTGAGGATTGAAGATTGAGGATTGAGGATTGAGGATTGAGATTTGAGGATTGAAGACTGAGTATTGAGGATTGAAGATTGAGGATTGAGTATTGAGGATTGAAGATTGAGGATTGAGGATTGAGGATTGAGGATTGAGGAATGAGGATTGAGGATTGAAGATGGAGGATTGGGTATTGAGGATTGAAGATGGAGGATTGGGTATTGAGGATTGAAGAATGAGGATTGAGGATTGAGGATTGAGGATTGAGGATTGAGGATTGAAGACTGAGTATTGAGGATTGAAGATTGAGGATTGGGTATTGAGGATTGAAGAATGAGGATTGAGGATAGAGGATTGAGGATTGAGGATTGAAGATTGAGTATTGAGGATTGAAGATTGACGATTGAGGATTGAGGATTGAGGTCTGAGGATTGAGGATTGAGGATTGAGGATTGAGGATTGAGGATTGAGGATTGAGTATTGCGGATAGAAGATTGAGGATTGGGTATTGCGGATTGAAGATTGACGATTGAGGATTGAGGATTGAGGATTGAGGATTGACGATTGATGATTGAGGATTGAAGTTTGAGTATTGAGGATTGAAGATTGAGGATTGAGGATTGAGGATTGAGGTTTGATGATTGAAGATTGAGGATTGATGATTGAGGATTGAGGATAGAGGATTGAAGATTGAGGATTGCGTATTGAGGATAGAACATTGAGGATTGAGGATTGAGTATTGACGTTTGAGGATTGACGATTGAAGATTGAATATTGATGATAGAAGATTGAGGATCGAGGATTGAGTGTTGTGGATTGAGGACGAGGACTGAGGGTAGACTATTGATGTTTAAGGTCTGATGATTGAGGATTGAGGATTGAGAATTGAGGATTGAGGGTTGAGGATTGAAGATTGACGATTGGGTGTTGAGGATTGAAGAATGAGGATTGAGGATTGAGGATTGAGTATTGAGGATAGAAGATTGAGTATTGAGGATTGAAGATTGAGGATTGAGGATTGAGGATTGAGGATTGAGGATTGAGGATTGCGGATAGAAGATTGAGGATTGGGTATTGCGGATTGAACATTGAGGATTGAGGGTTGAGGATTGAGGATTGAGGATTGAGGACTGAAGATTGAATATTGATGATTGAAGATTGAGGATTGAGGATTGATGGTTGTGTATTGAGGACGAGGACTGAGGGTTGACTATTGCTGTTTGAGGTCTGAGGATTGAGGAGTGAGGATTGAGAATTGGGGATTGAGGATTGAGGATTGAAGATTGAGGATTGGGTATTGAGGATTGAGGATTGAGGATTGAGTATTGAGTATTGAGGATTGAAGATTGAGTATTGAGGATTGAAGATTGAGGATTGAGGATTGAGGATTGAGGATTGAGGATTGAGGATTGAGGATTGAGGATTGAAGATGGAGGATTGGGTATTGAGGATTGAAGAATGAGGATTGAGGATTGAGGATTGAGTATTGAGGATTGAAGATTGAGTATTGAGGATTGAAGATTGAGGATTGAGGATTGAGAATTGAGGATTGAGGATTGAGGATTGCGGATAGAAGATTGAGGATTGGGTATTGCGGATTGAACATTGAGGATTGAGGGTTGAGGATTGAGGATTGAGGATTGAGGACTGAAGATTGAATATTGATGATTGAAGATTGAGGATTGAGGATTGATGGTTGTGGATTGAGGACGAGGACTGAGGGTTGACTATTGCTGTTTGAGGTCTGAGGATTGAGGAGTGAGGATTGAGAATTGAGGATTGAGGATTGAGGATTGAAGATTGAGGATTGGGTATTGAGGATTGAGGATTGAGGATTGAGTATTGAGGATTGAGGATTGAGGATTGAGGATTAAGTATTGCGGATAGAAGATTGAGGATTGGGTATTGCGGATTGAAGATTGACGATTGAGGATTGAGGATTGAGGATTGAGGATTGACGATTGATGATTGAGGATTGAAGTTTGAGTATTGAGGATTGAAGATTGAGGATTGAGGATTGAGGTTTGAGGTTTGATGATTGAAGATTGAGGATTGAGGATTGAGGATTGAGGATTGAGGATTGAAGATTGAGTATTGAGGATTGAAGATTGACGATTGAGGATTGAGGATTGAGGTCTGAGGATTGAGGATTGAGGATTGAGTATTGAGGATTGAGGATTGAGGATTGAGGATTGCGGATAGAAGATTGAGGATTGTGTATTGCGGATTGAACATTGAGGATTGAGGATTGAGGATTGAGGATTGAGGATTGAGAATTGAGGATTGAGGATTGAGGATTGAAGATTGAGGATTGGGTATTGAGGATTGAAGAATGAGGATTGAGGATTGAGGATTGCGGATTGAGGATTGAGGATTGAAGACTGAGTATTGAGGATTGTGTATTGCGGATTGAACATTGAGGATTGAGGATTGAGGATTGAGGATTGACGATTGACGATTGAGGATTGAGAATTGAGGATTGAGGATTGAGGATTGAAGATTGAGGATTGAGTATTGACGATTGAGGATTGACGATTGAAGATTGAATATTGATGATAGAAGATTGAGGATCGAGGATTGAGTGTTGTGGATTGAGGACGAGGACTGAGGGTAGAGTATTGATGTTTAAGGTCTGAGGTTTGAGGATTGAGGATTGAGAGTTGAGGATTGAGGGTTGAGGATTGAAGATTGAGGATTGGGTGTTGAGGATTGAAGAATGAGGATTGAGGATTGAGGATTGAGTATTGAGGATTGAAGATTGAGTATTGAGGATTGAAGATTGAGGATTGAGGATTGAGGATTGAGGATTGAGGATTGAGGATTGTGGATAGAAGATTGAGGATTGGGTATTGCGGATTGAACATTGAGGATTGAGGGTTGAGGATTGAGGATTGAGGATTGAGGACTGAAATTGAATATTGATGATTGAAGATTGAGGATTGAGGATTGAGGATTGAGGATTGAGGATTGAGGATTGAGGATTGAACATTGAGGATTGGGTATTGAGGATTGAAGAATGAGGATTGAGGATTGAGGATTGAAGTTTGCGTACTGAGGATTGAAGATTAAGATTGAGGATTTAGGATTGAGGATTGAGGATTGAGGATTGAGGATTGAAGATTGAGGGTTGCTTATTGGGGATAGAACATTGAGGATTGAGGATTGAGGATTGAGGATTGAAGATTGAATATTGATGATTGAAGATTGAGGGTCGAGGATTGAGTGTTGTGGATTGAGGACGAGGACTGAGGGTAGAGTATTGATGTTTATGGTCTGAGGATTGAGGATTGAGGATTGAGAATTGAGGATTGGGGATTGAGGATTGAAGATTGAGGATTGGGTGTTGAGGATTGAAGAATGAGGATTGAGGATTGAGGATTGAGTATTGAGGATTGAAGGTTGAGTATTGAGGATTGAAGATTGAGGATTGAGGATTGAGGATTGAGGATTGAGGATTGAGGATTGCGGATAGAAGATTGAGGATTGGGTATTGCGGATTGAACATTGAGGATTGAGGGTTGAGTATTGAGGATTGAGGATTGAGGACTGAAGAATGAATATTGATGATTGAAGATTGAGGATTGAGGATTGATGGTTGTGGATTGAAGACGAGGACGGAGGGTTGACTATCGCTGTTTGAGGTCTGAGGATTGAGGATTGAGGATTGAGAATTGAGGATTGAGGATTGAGGATTGAGGATTGAGGATTGAGGATTGAGGATTGAGAATTGAGGATTGAGGATTGAGGATTGAGGATTGAAGGTTGAGGATTGGGTATTGAGGATTGAAGAATGAGGATTGAGGATTGAGGATTGCGGATTGAGGATTGAGGATTGAAGACTGAGTATTGAGGATTGAAGATTGAGGATTGTGGAGTGAGTATTGAATATTGAGGATTTGGGACTGAGGATTGAAGATTGATTATTGAGGATTGGGGATTGAGGATTGAGGATTGAGGATTGAGGACTGAAGATTGAATATTGATGATTGAAGATTGAGGATTGAGGATTGATGGTTGTGTATTGAGGACGAGGACTGAGGGTTGACTATTGCTGTTTGAGGTCTGAGGATTGAGGAGTGAGGATTGAGAATTGGGGATTGAGGATTGAGGATTGAAGATTGAGGATTGGGTATTGAGGATTGAGGATTGAGGATTGAGTATTGAGTATTGAGGATTGAAGATTGAGTATTGAGGATTGAAGATTGAGGATTGAGGATTGAGGATTGAGGATTGAGGATTGAGGATTGAAGACTGAGTATTGAGGATTGAAGATTGAGGATTGGGTATTGAGGATTGAAGAATGAGGATTGAGGATTGAGGATTGAGGATTGAGGATTGAAGATTGAGTATTGAGGATTGAAGGTTGACGATTGAGGATTGAGGATTGAGGTCTGAGGATTGAGGATTGAGGATTGATTATTGAGGATTGAGGATTGAGGATTGAGGATTGAGTATTGCGGATAGAAGATTGAGGATTGGGTATTGCGGATTGAAGATTGACGATTGAGGATTGAGGATTGAGGATTGAGGATTGACGATTGATGATTGAGGATTGAAGTTTGAGTATTGAGGATTGAAGATTGAGGATTGAGGATTGAGGATTGAGGTTTGATGATTGAAGATTGAGGATTGAGGATTGAGGATTGAGGATTGAGGATTGAAGATTGAAGTTTGAGTATTGAGGATTGAAGATTGAGGATTGAGGATTGAGGATTGAGGTTTGAGGATTGAAGATTGAGGATTGAGTATTGAGGATTGAAGATTGAGGATTGAGGATTGAGGATTGAGGATTGAGGATTGAGGATTGAGGATTGAAGATGGAGGATTGCGTATTGAGGATTGAAGAATGAGGATTGAGGATTGAGGATTGAGGATTGAGGATTGAGGATTGAAGACTGAGTATTGAGGATTGAAGATTGAGGATTGGGTATTGAGGATTGAAGAATGAGGATTGAGGATTGAGGATTGAGGATTGAGGATTGAAGATTGAGTATTGAGGATTGAAGATTGACGATTGAGGATTGAGCATTGAGGTCTGAGGATTGAGGATTGAGGATTGAGGATTGAGGATTGAGGATTGAGGATTGAGTATTGCGGATAGAAGATTGAGGATTGGGTATTGCGGATTGAAGATTGACGATTGAGGATTGAGGATTGAGGATTGAGGATTGACGATTGATGATTGAGGATTGAAGTTTGAGTATTGAGGATTGAAGATTGAGGATTGAGGATTGAGGATTGAGGTTTGATGATTGAAGATTGAGGATTGAGGATTGAGGATTGAGGATTGAGGATTGAAGATTGAGGATTGCGTATTGAGGATAGAACATTGAGGATTGAGGATTGAGTATTGACGTTTGAGGATTGACGATTGAAGATTGAATATTGATGATAGAAGATTGAGGATCGAGGATTGAGTGTTGTGGATTGAGGACGAGGACTGAGGGTAGACTATTGATGTTTAAGGTCTGAGGATTGAGGATTGAGGATTGAAGAATGAGGATTGAGGATTGAGGATTGAGTATTGAGGATTGAAGATTGAGTATTGAGGATTGAAGATTGAGGATTGAGGATTGAGAATTGAGGATTGAGGATTGAGGATTGCGGATAGAAGATTGAGGATTGGGTATTGCGGATTGAACATTGAGGATTGAGGGTTGAGGATTGAGGATTGAGGATTGAGGACTGAAGATTGAATATTGATGATTGAAGATTGAGGATTGAGGATTGATGGTTGTGGATTGAGGACGAGGACTGAGGGTTGACTATTGCTGTTTGAGGTCTGAGGATTGAGGAGTGAGGATTGAGAATTGAGGATTGAGGATTGAGGATTGAAGATTGAGGATTGGGTATTGAGGATTGAGGATTGAGGATTGAGTATTGAGGATTGAGGATTGAGGATTGAGGATTAAGTATTGCGGATAGAAGATTGAGGATTGGGTATTGCGGATTGAAGATTGACGATTGAGGATTGAGGATTGAGGATTGAGGACTGACGATTGATGATTGAGGATTGAAGTTTGAGTATTGAGGATTGAAGATTGAGGATTGAGGATTGAGGTTTGAGGTTTGATGATTGAAGATTGAGGATTGAGGATTGAGGATTGAGGATTGAGGATTGAAGATTGAGTATTGAGGATTGAAGATTGACGATTGAGGATTGAGGATTGAGGTCTGAGGATTGAGGATTGAGGATTGAGTATTGAGGATTGAGGATTGAGGATTGAGGATTGCGGATAGAAGATTGAGGATTGTGTATTGCGGATTGAACATTGAGGATTGAGGATTGAGGATTGAGGATTGAGGATTGAGAATTGAGGATTGAGGATTGAGGATTGAAGATTGAGGATTGGGTATTGAGGATTGAAGAATGAGGATTGAGGATTGAGGATTGCGGATTGAGGATTGAGGATTGAAGACTGAGTATTGAGGATTGTGTATTGCGGATTGAACATTGAGGATTGAGGATTGAGGATTGAGGATTGACGATTGACGATTGAGGATTGAGAATTGAGGATTGAGGATTGAGGATTGAAGATTGAGGATTGAGTATTGACGATTGAGGATTGACGATTGAAGATTGAATATTGATGATAGAAGATTGAGGATCGAGGATTGAGTGTTGTGGATTGAGGACGAGGACTGAGGGTAGAGTATTGATGTTTAAGGTCTGAGGTTTGAGGATTGAGGATTGAGAGTTGAGGATTGAGGGTTGAGGATTGAAGATTGAGGATTGGGTGTTGAGGATTGAAGAATGAGGATTGAGGATTGAGGATTGAGTATTGAGGATTGAAGATTGAGTATTGAGGATTGAAGATTGAGGATTGAGGATTGAGGATTGAGGATTGAGGATTGAGGATTGTGGATAGAAGATTGAGGATTGGGTATTGCGGATTGAACATTGAGGATTGAGGGTTGAGGATTGAGGATTGAGGATTGAGGACTGAAATTGAATATTGATGATTGAAGATTGAGGATTGAGGATTGAGGATTGAGGATTGAGGATTGAGGATTGAGGATTGAACATTGAGGATTGGGTATTGAGGATTGAAGAATGAGGATTGAGGATTGAGGATTGAAGTTTGCGTACTGAGGATTGAAGATTAAGATTGAGGATTTAGGATTGAGGATTGAGGATTGAGGATTGAGGATTGAAGATTGAGGATTGGGTATTGCGGATTGAACATTGAGGATTGAGGGTTGAGTATTGAGGATTGAGGATTGAGGACTGAAGAATGAATATTGATGATTGAAGATTGAGGATTGAGGATTGATGGTTGTGGATTGAAGACGAGGACGGAGGGTTGACTATCGCTGTTTGAGGTCTGAGGATTGAGGATTGAGGATTGAGAATTGAGGATTGAGGATTGAGGATTGAGGATTGAGGATTGAGGATTGAGGATTGAGAATTGAGGATTGAGGATTGAGGATTGAGGATTGAAGATTGAGGATTGGGTATTGAGGATTGAAGAATGAGGATTGAGGATTGAGGATTGCGGATTGAGGATTGAGGATTGAAGACTGAGTATTGAGGATTGAAGATTGAGGATTGTGGAGTGAGTATTGAATATTGAGGATTTGGGACTGAGGATTGAAGATTGATTATTGAGGATTGGGGATTGAGGATTGAAGATTGAGGATTGAGGATTGAAGATTGAGGATTGGGTATTGAGGATTGAAGAATGAGGATTGAGGATTGAGGATTGAGGATAGAGTGTTGAAGATTGAGTATTCAGGATTGAAGATTGACGATTGAGGATTGAGGATTGAGGATTGAGGGTTGAGGATTGATGATTGAGGATTGCGTATTGAGGATAGAACATTGAGGATTGAGGATTGAGTATTGAGGATTGAGGATTGAGGATTGAAGATTGAATATCGATGATTGAAGATTGAGGATCGAGGATTGAGCGTTGTGGACTGAGGACGAGGACTGAGGGTTGAGTATTGATGTTTGAGGTCTGAGGATTGAGGAATGAGGATTGAGAATTGAGGGTTGAGGATCGAGGATTGAAGATTGAGGATTGGGTGTTGAGGATTCAAGAATGAGTATTGAGGATTGAGGATTGAGATTTGAGGATTGAAGACTGAGTATTGAGGATTGAAGATTGAGGATTGAGGATTGAGGATTGAGGATTGAGGATTGAGGATTGAGGATTGCGGATAGAAGGTTGAGGATTGGGTATTGCGGATTGAACATTGAGGATTGAGGATTGAGGATTGAGGATTGAGGATTGAGGATTGAGGATTGAGAATTGAGGATTGAGGATTGAGGATTGAAGATTGAGGATTGGGTATTGAGGATTGAAGAATGAGGATTGAGGATTGAGGATTGAGAATTGAGGGTTGAGGGTTGAGGATTGAAGATTGAGGATTGGGTGTTGAGGATTCAAGAATGAGGATTGAGGATTGAGGATTGAGATTTGAGGATTGAAGACTGAGTATTGAGGATTGAAGTTTGAGGATTGAGTATTGAGGATTGAAGATTGAGGATTGAGGATTGAGGATTGAGGATTGAGGATTGAGGATTGAGGATTGAAGATGGAGGATTGGGTATTGAGGATTGAAGAATGAGGATTGAGGATTGAGGATTGAGGATTGAGGATTGAGGATTGAAGACTGAGTATTGAGGATTGAAGATTGAGGATTGGGTATTGAGGATTGAAGAATGAGGATTGAGGATAGAAGATTGAGGATTGAGGATTGAAGATTGAGTATTGAGGATTGAAGATTGACGATTGAGGATTGAGGATTGAGGTCTGAGGATTGAGGATTGAGGATTGAGGATTGAGGATTGAGGATTGAGGATTGAGTATTGCGGATAGAAGATTGAGGATTGGGTATTGCGGATTGAAGATTGACGATTGAGGATTGAGGATTGAGGATTGAGGATTGACGATTGATGATTGAGGATTGAAGTTTGAGTATTGAGGATTGAAGATTGAGGATTGAGGATTGAGGATTGAGGTTTGATGATTGAAGATTGAGGATTGAGGATTGAGGTTTGAGGATTGAGGATTGAAGATTGAGGATTGCGTATTGAGGATAGAACATTGAGGATTGAGGATTGAGTATTGACGTTTGAGGATTGACGATTGAAGATTGAATATTGATGATAGAAGATTGAGGATCGAGGATTGAGTGTTGTGGATTGAGGACGAGGACTGAGGGTAGACTATTGATGTTTAAGGTCTGAGGATTGAGGATTGAGGATTGAGAATTGAGGATTGAGGGTTGAGGATTGACGATTGACGATTGGGTGTTGAGGATTGAAGAATGAGGATTGAGGATTGAGGATTGAAGATTGAGGATTGAGGATTGAGGATTGAGGATTGAGGATTGAGGATTGAGGATTGAAGATGGAGGATTGCGTATTGAGGGTTGAAGAATGAGGATTGAGGATTGAGGATTGAGGATTGAGGATTGAGGATTGAAGACTGAGTATTGAGGATTGAAGATTGAGGATTGGGTATTGAGGATTGTAGAATGAGGATTGAGGATTGAGGATTGAGGATTGAGGATTGAAGATTGAGTATTGAGGATTGAAGATTGACGATTGAGGATTGAGGATTGAGGTCTGAGGATTGAGGATTGAGGATTGAGGATTGAGGATTGAGGATTGAGGATTGAGTATTGCGGATAGAAGATTGAGGATTGGGTATTGCGGATTGAAGATTGACGATTGAGGATTGAGGATTGAGGATTGAGGATTGACGATTGATGATTGAGGATTGAAGTTTGAGTATTGAGGATTGAAGATTGAGGATTGTGGATTGAGGATTGAGGTTTGATGATTGAAGATTGCGGATCGAGGATTGAGTGTAGTGGATTGAGGACGAGGACTGAGGGTAGAGTCTTGATGTTTAAGGTCTGAGGATTGAGGATAGAGGATTGAGAATTGAGGACTGAGGAGTGAGGATTGAAGATTGAGGATTGGGTGTTGAGGATTGAAGAATGAGGATTGAGGATTGAGGATTGAGCATTGAGGATTGGAGATTGAGTATTGAGGATTGAAGATTGAGGATTGAGGATTGAGGATTGAGGATTGAGGATTGAGGATTGCGGATAGAAGATTGAGGATTGGGAATTGCGGATTGAACATTGAGGATTGAGGGTTGAAGATTAAGATTGAGGATTGAGGATTGAGGATTGAGGATTGAGTATTGAGGATTGAAGATTGAGTATTGATGATTGAAGATTGAGGATTGAGGATTGAGCATTGAGGATTGAGGATTGAGGATTGAGGATTGAAGATGGAGGATTGGGTATTGAGGATTGAAGAATTAGGATTGAGGATTGATGATTGAGGATTGAGGATTGAGGATTGAAGACTGAGTATTGAGGATTGAAGATTGAGGATTGGGTATTGAGGATTGAAGAATGAGGATTGAGGATTGAGGATTGAGGATTGAGGATTGAAGATTGAGTATTGAGTATTGAAGGTTGACGATTGAGGATTGAGGATTGAGGTCTGAGGATTGAGGATTGAGGATTGAGTATTGAGGATTGAGGATTGAGGATTGAGGATTGCGGATAGAAGATTGAGGATTGTGTATTGCGGATTGAACATTGAGGATTGAGGATTGAGGATTGAGGATTGAGGATTGAGAATTGAGGATTGAGGATTGAGGATTGAAGATTGAGGATTGGGTATTGAGGATTGAAGAATGAGGATTGAGGATTGAGGATTGCGGATTGAGGATTGAGGATTGAAGACTGAGTATTGAGGATTGTGTATTGCGGATTGAACATTGAGGATTGAGGATTGAGGATTGAGGATTGACGATTGAGGATTGAGAATTGAGGATTGAGGATTGAGGATTGAAGATTGAGGATTGAGTATTGACGATTGAGGATTGACGATTGAAGATTGAATATTGATGATAGAAGATTGAGGATCGAGGATTGAGTGTTGTGGATTGAGGACGAGGACTGAGGGTAGAGTATTGATGTTTAAGGTCTGAGGTTTGAGGATTGAGGATTGAGAGTTGAGGATTGAGGGTTGAGGATTGAAGATTGAGGATTGGGTGTTGAGGATTGAAGAATGAGGATTGAGGATTGAGGATTGAGTATTGAGGATTGAAGATTGAGTATTGAGGATTGAAGATTGAGGATTGAGGATTGAGGATTGAGGATTGAGGATTGAGGATTGTGGATAGAAGATTGAGGATTGGGTATTGCGGATTGAACATTGAGGATTGAGGGTTGAGGATTGAGGATTGAGGATTGAGGATTGAAGATTGAGGATTGGGTGTTGAGGATTGAAGAATGAGGATTGAGGATTGAGGATTGAGTATTGAGGATTGAAGATTGAGTATTGAGGATTGAAGATTGAGGATTGAGGATTGAGGATTGAGGATTGAGGATTGAGGATTGAGGATTGAACATTGAGGATTGGGTATTGAGGATTGAAGAATGAGGATTGAGGATTGAGGATTGAAGTTTGCGTACTGAGGATTGAAGATTAAGATTGAGGATTTAGGATTGAGGATTGAGGATTGAGGATTGAGGATTGAAGATTGAGGATTGCTTATTGGGGATAGAACATTGAGGATTGAGGATTGAGGATTGAGGATTGAAGATTGAATATTGATGATTGAAGATTGAGGGTCGAGGATTGAGTGTTGTGGATTGAGGACGAGGACTGAGGGTAGAGTATTGATGTTTATGGTCTGAGGATTGAGGATTGAGGATTGAGAATTGAGGATTGGGGATTGAGGATTGAAGATTGAGGATTGGGTGTTGAGGATTGAAGAATGAGGATTGAGGATTGAGGATTGAGTATTGAGGATTGAAGGTTGAGTATTGAGGATTGAAGGTTGAGGATTGAGGATTGAGGATTGAGGATTGAGGATTGAGGATTGCGGATAGAAGATTGAGGATTGGGTATTGCGGATTGAACATTGAGGATTGAGGGTTGAGGATTGAGGATTGAGGATTGAGGACTGAAGAATGAATATTGATGATTGAAGATTGAGGATTGAGGATTGATGGTTGTGGATTGAAGACGAGGACGGAGGGTTGACTATCGCTGTTTGAGGTCTGAGGATTGAGGATTGAGGATTGAGAATTGAAGATTGAGGATTGAGGATTGAGGATTGAGGATTGAGTATTGAGGATTGAGAATTGAGGATTGAGGATTGAGGATTGAGGATTGAAGATTGAGGATTGGGTATTGAGGATTGAAGAATGAGGATTGAGGATTGAGGATTGCGGATTGAGGATTGAGGATTGAAGACTGAGTATTGAGGATTGAAGATTGAGGATTGTGGAGTGAGGATTGAATATTGAGGATTTGGGACTGAGGATTGAAGATCGATTATTGAGGATTGGGGATTGAGGATTGAAGATTGAGGATTGAGGATTGAAGATTGAGGATTGGGTATTGAGGATTGAAGAATGAGGATTGAGGATTGAGGATTGAGGATTGAGTGTTGAAGATTGAGTATTCAGGATTGAAGATTGACGATTGAGGATTGAGGATTGAGGATTGAGGGTTGAGGATTGATGATTGAGGATTGCGTATTGAGGATAGAACATTGAGGATTGAGGATTGAGTATTGAGGATCGAGGATTGAGGATTGAAGATTGAATATTGATGATTGAAGATTGAGGATCGAGGATTGAGTGTTGTGGATTGAGGACGAGGACTGAGGGTAGAGTATTGATGTTTAAGGTCGGAGGATTGAGGACTGAGGATTGAGAATTGAGGATTGAGGATTGAGGATTGAAGATTGAGGATTGGGTGTTGAGGATTGAAGAATGAGGATTGAGGATTGAGGATTGAGTATTGAGGATTGAAGATTGAGTGTTGAGGATTGAAGATTGAGGATTGAGGATTGAGGATTGAGGATTGAGGATTGCGGATAGAAGATTGAGGATTGGGTATTGCGGATTGAACATTGAGGATTGAGGATTGAGGATTGAGGATTGACGGTTGAGGACTGAAGATTGAATATTGATGATTGAATATTGAGGATTGAGGATTGATGGTTGTGGATTGAGGACGAGGACTGAGGGTTGACTATTGCTGTTTGAGGTCTGAGGATTGAGGGTTGAGGATTGAGAATTGGGGATTGAGGATTGAGGATTGAAGATTGAGGTTTGGGTATTGAGGATTGAAGAATGTGGATTGAGGATTGAGGACTGAGGATTGAGGATTGAAGACTGAGTGTTGAGGGTTGAGTGATGAGAATTGATGTTTGTGGATAGAGATTTGAAGATTGCAGATTGAGTATTGAGTATTGAAAACTGTGAATTGATGATATTCTCTTGAGGGTTGAGGATTGACAACTGATTGTTCAGGACTGAGGGCTGAAGGTTGAGGATTCAGGATTGTGGTTTGAGGACCGAGGATTGAGGATTGAGGATTGAGGATTGAGAATTGAAGATTGAGGATTGAGTATTGGGGGTTGTGGATTGAGGACGAGGACTGACGGTTGAGTAATGATGTTTGAGGTCTGAGGATTGAGGGTTGAGGATTGAGGATTGAGGAGTGAGTATTGAAGATTGAGGATTTGGGACTGAGGATTGAAGATTGAGGATTGAGGATTGAGGATTGAGGATTGAGGATTGAGGATTGAGGATTGAAGATTGAGGATTGGGTATTGAGGATTGAAGAATGAGGATTGAGGATTGAGGATTGAGGATTGAGTATTGAAGATTGAGTATTCAGGATTGAAGATTGACGATTGAGGATTGAGGATTGAAGATTGAGGATTCGGTATTGAGGATTGAAGAATGAGGATTGAGGAGTGAGGACTGAGGATTCAGGATTGCAGATTGAGTATTGAGGATTGAAGATTGAGGACTGAGGATTGAGGATTGAGGATTGACAAATGAGGATTGAGGATTGAGGATTGAGGATTGAGGATTGAAGGTTGAGGATTCCGTATTGGGGATAGAACATTGAGGATTGAGGATTGAGTATTGAGGATTGAGGATTGAGGATTGAAGATTGAATATTGATGATTGAAGATTGAGGATCGAGGATTCAGCGTTGTGGATTGAGGACGAGGACTGAGGGTTGAGTATTGATGTTTGAGGTCTGAGGATTGAGGAATGAGGATTGAGAATTGAGGGTTGAGGATTGAGGATTGAAGATTGAGGATTGGGTGTTGAGGATTCAAGAATGAGGATTGAGGATTGAGATTTGAGGATTGAAGACTGAGTATTGAGGATTGAAGATTGAGGATTGAGGATTGAGGATTGAGGATTGAGGATTGAGGATTGAGGATTGCGGATAGAAGGTTGAGGATTGGGTATTGCGGATTGAACGTTGAAGATTGAGGATTGAGGATTGAGGATTGAGGATTGAGGATTGAGAATTGAGGATTGAGGATTGAGGATTGAAGATTGAGGATTGGGTATTGAGGATTGAAGAATGAGGATTGAGGATTGAGGATTGCGTATTGAGGATTGAGGATTGAAGACTGAGTATTGAGGATTGAAGATTGAGGATTGGGGAGTGAGTATTGAAGTTTGAGGATTTGGGACTGAGGGTTGAAGATTGAGGATTGAGGATTGAGGATTGAGGATTGAGGATTGAGGATTGAAGATTGAGGATTGGGTATTGAGGATTGAAGAATGAGGATTGAGGATTGAGGATTGAGGATTGAGTATTGAAGATTGAGTATTCAGGATTGAAGATTGACGATTGAGTATTGATTATTGAGGATTGAGGATAGAGGATTGATGATTGAGGATTGAAGTTTGAGTATTGAGGATTGAAGATTGAGGATTGAGGATTGAGGATTGAGGTTTGAGGATTGAAGATTGAGGATTGAGGATTGAGGATTGAGGATTGAGGATTGAAGATTGAGGATTGGGTACTGAGGATTGAAGAATGAGGATTGAGTATTGAGCATTGAGGATTGAGTATTGACGATTGAGTATTGAGGATTGAAGATTGACGATTGAGGATTGAGGATTGAGGATTGAGGATTGAGGATTGAGGATTGAGGATTGAAGATTGAGTATTGAGTATTGAAGATTGAGGATTGAGGAATGAGGATTGAGGATTGAGGATTGAAGATTAAGATTGAGGATTGAGGATTGAGGATTGAGGATTGAGGATTGAAGATTGAGGATTGCGTATTGAGGATAGAACATTGAGGATTGAGGATTGAGTATTGACGTTTGAGGATTGACGATTGAAGATTGAATGTTGATGATAGAAGGTTGAGGATCGAGGATTGAGTGTTGTGGATTGAGGACGAGGACTGAGGGTAGAGTATTGATGTTTAAGGTCTGAGGATTGAGGATTGAGGATTGAGAATTGAGGATTGAGGGTTGAGGATTGAAGATTGACGATTGGGTGTTGAGGATTGAAGAATGAGGATTGAGGATTGAGGATTGAGTATTGAGGATTGAAGATTGAGTATTGAGGATTGAAGATTGAGGATTGAGGATTGAGGATTGAGGATTGAGGATTGAGGATTGCGGATAGATGATTGAGGATTGGGTATTGCGGATTGAACATTGAGGATTGAGGGTTGAGGATTGAGGATTGAGGATTGAGGACTGAAGATTGAATATTGATGATTGAAGATTGAGGATTGAGGATTGATGGTTGTGGATTGAGGACGAGGACTGAGGGTTGACTATTGCTGTTTGAGGTCTGAGGATTGAGGAGTGAGGATTGAGAATTGAGGATTGAGGATTGAGGATTGAAGATTGAGGATTGTGTATTGAGGATTGAGGATTGAGGATTGAGTATTGAGTATTGAGGATTGAAGATTGAGTATTGAGTATTGAAGATTGAGGATTGAGGAATGAGGATTGAGGATTGAGGATTGAAGATTAAGATTGAGGATTGAGGATTGAGGATTGAGGATTGAGGATTGAAGATTGAGGATTGCGTATTGAGGATAGAACATTGAGGATTGAGGATTGAGTATTGACGTTTGAGGATTGACGATTGAAGATTGAATGTTGATGATAGAAGGTTGAGGATCGAGGATTGAGTGTTGTGGATTGAGGACGAGGACTGAGGGTAGAGTATTGATGTTTAAGGTCTGAGGATTGAGGATTGAGGATTGAGAATTGAGGATTGAGGGTTGAGGATTGAAGATTGAGTATTGAGTATTGCAGATTGAGGATTGAGGAATGAGGATTGAGGATTGAGGATTGAAGATTAAGATTGAGGATTGAGGATTGAGGATTGAGGATTGAGGATTGAAGATTGAGGATTGCGTATTGAGGATAGAACATTGAGGATTGAGGATTGAGTATTGACGTTTGAGGATTGACGATTGAAGATTGAATGTTGATGATAGAAGGTTGAGGATCGAGGATTGAGTGTTGTGGATTGAGGACGAGGACTGAGGGTAGAGTATTGATGTTTAAGGTCTGAGGATTGAGGATTGAGGATTGAGAATTGAGGATTGAGGGTTGAGGATTGAAGATTGACGATTGGGTGTTGAGGATTGAAGAATGAGGATTGAGGATTGAGGATTGAGTATTGAGGATTGAAGATTGAGTATTGAGGATTGAAGATTGAGGATTGAGGATTGAGGATTGAGGATTGAGGATTGAGGATTGCGGATAGATGATTGAGGATTGGGTATTGCGGATTGAACATTGAGGATTGAGGGTTGAGGATTGAGGATTGAGGATTGAGGACTGAAGATTGAATATTGATGATTGAAGATTGAGGATTGAGGATTGATGGTTGTGGATTGAGGACGAGGACTGAGGGTTGACTATTGCTGTTTGAGGTCTGAGGATTGAGGAGTGAGGATTGAGAATTGAGGATTGAGGATTGAGGATTGAAGATTGAGGATTGTGTATTGAGGATTGAGGATTGAGGATTGAGTATTGAGTATTGAGGATTGAAGATTGAGTATTGAGGATTGAAGATTGAGGATTGAGGATTGAGGATTGAGGATTGAGGATTGAGGATTGAGGATTGAAGATGGAGGATTGGGTATTGAGGATTGAAGAATGAGGATTGAGGATTGAGGATTGAGGATTGAGGATTGAGGATTGAAGACTGAGTATTGAGGATTGAAGATTGAGGATTGGGTATTGAGGATTGAAGAATGAGGATTGAGGATTGATGATTGAGGATTGAGGATTGAAGATTGAGTATTGAGGATTGAAGATTGACGATTGAGGATTGAGGATTGAGGTCTGAGGATTGAGGATTGAGGATTGAGGATTGAGGATTGAGGATTGAGGATTGAGTATTGCGGATAGAAGATTGAGGATTGGGTATTGCGGATTGAAGATTGACGATTGAGGATTGAGGATTGAGGATTGAGGATTGACGATTGATGATTGAGGATTGAAGTTTGAGTATTGAGGATTGAAGATTGAGGATTGAGGATTGAGGATTGAGGTTTGATGATTGAAGATTGAGGATTGAGGATTGAGGATTGAGGATTGAGGATTGAAGATTGAGGATTGGGTATTGAGGATTGAAGAATGAGGATTGAGTATTGAGTATTGAGGATTGAGTATTGACGATTGAGTATTGAGGATTGAAGATTGACTATTGAGGATTGAGGATTGAGGATTGAGGATTGAGGATTGAGGATTGAGGATTGAAGATTGAGTATTGAGTATTGAAGATTGCGGATTGAGGAATGAGGATTGAGGATTGAGGATTGAAGATTGCGTACTGAGGATTGAAGATTAAGATTGAGTATTGAGGATTGAGGATTGAGGATTGAGGATTGAGGATTGAGGATTGAGGGTTGCGTATTGAGGATAGAACATTGAGGATTGAGGATTGAGTATTGAGGATTGAGGATTGAGGATTGAAGATGGAGGATTGGGTATTGAGGATTGAAGAATGAGGATTGAGTATTGAAGATTGAGTATTCAGGATTGAAGATTGACGATTGAGGAGTGAGTATTGAAGATTGAGTATTTGGGACATAGGATTGAAGATTGAGGATTGAGGGTTGAGGATTGTGGATTGAGGATTGAGGATTGAGGATTGAAGATTGAGGATTGGGTATTGAGGATTGAGGATTGAGGATTGATGATTGAGGATTGAAGTTTGAGTATTGAGGATTGAAGATTGAGGATTGAGGATTGAGGATTGAGGTTTGAGGATTGAAGAGTGAGGATTGAGGATTGAGGATTGAGGATTGAGGATTGAAGATTGAGGATTGGGTATTGAGGATTGAAGAATGAGGATTAAGGATTGAGGATTGAGGATTGAGTATTGAAGATTGAGTATTCAGGATTGAAGATTGACGATTGAGGATTGAGGATTGAAGATTGAGGATTCGGTATTGAGGATTGAAGAATGAGGATTGAGGAGTGAGGACTGAGGATTCAGGATTGCAGATTGAGTATTGAGGATTGAAGATTGAGGACTGAGGATTGAGGATTGAGGATTGACAAATGAGGATTGAGGATTGAGGATTGAGGATTGAGGATTGAAGGTTGAGGATTCCGTATTGGGGATAGAACATTGAGGATTGAGGATTGAGTATTGAGGATTGAGGATTGAGGATTGAAGATTGAATATTGATGATTGAAGATTGAGGATCGAGGATTGAGCGTTGTGGATTGAGGACGAGGACTGAGGGTTGAGTATTGATGTTTGAGGTCTGAGGATTGAGGAATGAGGATTGAGAATTGAGGGTTGAGGATTGAGGATTGAAGATTGAGGATTGGGTGTTGAGGATTCAAGAATGAGGATTGAGGATTGAGGATTGAGTATTGAGGATTGAAGATTGAGTATTGAGGATTGAAGATTGAGGATTGAGGATTGAGGATTGAGGATTGAGGATTGAGGATTGCGGATAGATGATTGAGGATTGGGTATTGCGGATTGAACATTGAGGATTGAGGGTTGAGGATTGAGGATTGAGGATTGAGGACTGAAGATTGAATATTGATGATTGAAGATTGAGGATTGAGGATTGATGGTTGTGGATTGAGGACGAGGACTGAGGGTTGACTATTGCTGTTTGAGGTCTGAGGATTGAGGAGTGAGGATTGAGAATTGAGGATTGAGGATTGAGGATTGAAGATTGAGGATTGTGTATTGAGGATTGAGGATTGAGGATTGAGTATTGAGTATTGAGGATTGAAGATTGAGTATTGAGGATTGAAGATTGAGGATTGAGGATTGAGGATTGAGGATTGAGGATTGAGGATTGAGGATTGAAGATGGAGGATTGGGTATTGAGGATTGAAGAATGAGGATTGAGGATTGAGGATTGAGGATTGAGGATTGAGGATTGAAGACTGAGTATTGAGGATTGAAGATTGAGGATTGGGTATTGAGGATTGAAGAATGAGGATTGAGGATTGATGATTGAGGATTGAGGATTGAAGATTGAGTATTGAGGATTGAAGATTGACGATTGAGGATTGAGGATTGAGGTCTGAGGATTGAGGATTGAGGATTGAGGATTGAGGATTGAGGATTGAGGATTGAGTATTGCGGATAGAAGATTGAGGATTGGGTATTGCGGATTGAAGATTGACGATTGAGGATTGAGGATTGAGGATTGAGGATTGACGATTGATGATTGAGGATTGAAGTTTGAGTATTGAGGATTGAAGATTGAGGATTGAGGATTGAGGATTGAGGTTTGATGATTGAAGATTGAGGATTGAGGATTGAGGATTGAGGATTGAGGATTGAAGATTGAGGATTGGGTATTGAGGATTGAAGAATGAGGATTGAGTATTGAGTATTGAGGATTGAGTATTGACGATTGAGTATTGAGGATTGAAGATTGACTATTGAGGATTGAGGATTGAGGATTGAGGATTGAGGATTGAGGATTGAGGATTGAAGATTGAGTATTGAGTATTGAAGATTGCGGATTGAGGAATGAGGATTGAGGATTGAGGATTGAAGATTGCGTACTGAGGATTGAAGATTAAGATTGAGTATTGAGGATTGAGGATTGAGGATTGAGGATTGAGGATTGAGGATTGAGGGTTGCGTATTGAGGATAGAACATTGAGGATTGAGGATTGAGTATTGAGGATTGAGGATTGAGGATTGAAGATGGAGGATTGGGTATTGAGGATTGAAGAATGAGGATTGAGTATTGAAGATTGAGTATTCAGGATTGAAGATTGACGATTGAGGATTGAGGATTGAAGATTGAGGATTCGGTATTGAGGATTGAAGAATGAGGATTGAGGAGTGAGGACTGAGGATTCAGGATTGCAGATTGAGTATTGAGGATTGAAGATTGAGGACTGAGGATTGAGGATTGAGGATTGACAAATGAGGATTGAGGATTGAGGATTGAGGATTGAGGATTGAAGGTTGAGGATTCCGTATTGGGGATAGAACATTGAGGATTGAGGATTGAGTATTGAGGATTGAGGATTGAGGATTGAAGATTGAATATTGATGATTGAAGATTGAGGATCGAGGATTGAGCGTTGTGGATTGAGGACGAGGACTGAGGGTTGAGTATTGATGTTTGAGGTCTGAGGATTGAGGAATGAGGATTGAGAATTGAGGGTTGAGGATTGAGGATTGAAGATTGAGGATTGGGTGTTGAGGATTCAAGAATGAGGATTGAGGATTGAGGATTGAGATTTGAGGATTGAAGACTGAGTATTGAGGATTGAAGATTGAGGATTGAGGATTGAGGATTGAGGATTGAGGATTGAGGATTGAGGATTGCGGATAGAAGGTTGAGGATTGGGTATTGCGGATTGAACGTTGAGGATTGAGGATTGAGGATTGAGGATTGAGGATTGAGGATTGAGAATTGAGGATTGAGGATTGAGGATTGAAGATTGAGGATTGGGTATTGAGGATTGAAGAATGAGGATTGAGGATTGAGGATTGCGGATTGAGGATTGAGGATTGAAGACTGAGTATTGAGGATTGAAGATTGAGGATTGGGGAGTGAGTATTGAAGTTTGAGGATTTGGGACTGAGGGTTGAAGATTGAGGATTGAGGATTGAGGATTGAGGATTGAGGATTGAGGATTGAAGATTGAGGATTGGGTATTGAGGATTGAAGAATGAGGATTGAGGATTGAGGATTGAGGATTGAGTATTGAAGATTGAGTATTCAGGATTGAAGATTGACGATTGAGTATTGATGATTGAGGATTGAGGATAGAGGATTGATGATTGAGGATTGAAGTTTGAGTATTGAGGATTGAAGATTGACGATTGAGGATTGAGGATTGAGGATTGATGATTGAGGATTGAAGTTTGAGTATTGAGGATTGAAGATTGAGGATTGAGGATTGAGGATTGAGGTTTGAGGATTGAAGATTGAGGATTGAGGATTGAGGAT
The DNA here is from genome assembly GCF_051401765.1 of Calliopsis andreniformis. Classification (NCBI taxonomy): domain Eukaryota; kingdom Metazoa; phylum Arthropoda; class Insecta; order Hymenoptera; family Andrenidae; genus Calliopsis; species Calliopsis andreniformis. The sequence goes on along the minus strand of NW_027480459.1, from coordinate 3,567,085 downwards.
TGAGGATTGAGTATTGAAGATTGAGGATTGGGTATTGAGGATTGAAGAATGAGGATTGAGTATTGAGTATTGAGGATTGAGTATTGACGATTGAGTATTGAGGATTGAAGATTGACGATTGAGGATTGAGGATTGAGGATTGAGGATTGAGGATTGAGGATTGAAGATTGAGGATTGGGTATTGAGGATTGAAGAATGAGGATTGAGGATTGAGGATTGAGGATTGAGTATTGAAGATTGAGTATTCAGGATTGAAGATTGACGATTGAGGATTGAGGATTGAGGATTGAGGAATGAGGATTGATGATTGAGGATTGAAGTTTGAGTATTGAGGATTGAAGATTGAGGATTGAGGATTGAGGATTGAGGTTTGAGGATTGAAGATTGAGGATTGAGGATTGAGGATTGAGGATTGAGGATTGAAGATTGAGGATTGGGTATTGAGGATTGAAGAATGAGGATTGAGTATTGAGTATTGAGGATTGAGTATTGACGATTGAGTATTGAGGATTGAAGATTGACGATTGAGGATTGAGGATTGAGGATTGATGATTGAGGATTGAAGTTTGAGTATTGAGGATTGAAGATTGAGGATTGAGGATTGAGGATTGAGGTTTGAGGATTGAAGTTTGAGGATTGAGGATTGAGGATTGAGGATTGAGGATTGAAGATTGAGGATTGGGTATTGAGGATTGAAGAATGAGGATTGAGTATTGAGTATTGAGGATTGAGTATTGACGATTGAGTATTGAGGATTGAAGATTTACGATTGAGGATTGAGGATTGAGGATTGAGGATTGAGGATTGAGGATTGAGGATTGAGGATTGAAGATTGAGTATTGAGTATTGAAGATTGAGGATTGAGGAATGAGGATTGAGGGTTGAGCATTGAAGATTGCGTACTGAGGATTGAAGATTAAGATTGAGGATTGAGGATTGAGGATTGAGGATTGAGGATTGAGGATTGAAGATTGAGTATTGAGGATTGAGGATTGAGGATTGAGAATTGAGGATTGAGGATTGAGGATTGAAGATTGAGGATTGCGTATTGAGGATTGAGGATAGAGGATTGAGGATTGAGTATTGAGGATTGAAGATTGAGTATTCAGGATTGAAGGTTGACGATTGAGGATTGAGGATTGAGGATTGAGGATTGAGGATTGATGATTGAGGATTGAAGTTTGAGTATTGAGGATTGAAGATTGAGGATTGAGGATTGAGGATTGAGGTTTGAGGATTGAAGAGTGAGGATTGAGGATTGAGGATTGAGGATTGAGGATTGAAGATTGAGGATTGGGTATTGAGGATTGAAGAATGAGGATTGAGTATTGAGTATTGAGGATTGAGGATTGAGGATTGAAGATTGAGGATTGGGTATTGAGGATTGAAGAATGAGGATTGAGGATTGAGGATTGCGGATTGAGGATTGAGGATTGAAGACTGAGTATTGAGGATTGAAGATTGAGGATTGTGGAGTGAGGATTGAATATTGAGGATTTGGGACTGAGGATTGAAGATTGATTATTGAGGATTGGGGATTGAGGATTGAAGATTGAGGATTGAGGATTGAAGATTGAGGATTGGGTATTGAGGATTGATGAATGAGGATTGAGGATTGAGGATTGAGGATTGAGTGTTGAAGATTGAGTATTCAGGATTGAAGATTGACGATTGAGGATAGAGGATTGAGGATTGAGGGTTGAGGATTGATGATTGAGGATTGCGTATTGAGGATAGAACATTGAGGATTGAGGATTGAGTATTGAGGATTGAGGATTGAGGATTGAAGATTGAATATTGATGATTGAAGATTGAGGATCGAGGATTGAGTGTTGTGGATTGAGGACGAGGACTGAGGGTAGAGTATTGATGTTTAAGGTCGGAGGATTGAGGACTGAGGATTGAGAATTGAGGATTGAGGATTGAGGATTGAAGATTGAGGATTGGGTGTTGAGGATTGAAGAATGAGGATTGAGGATTGAGGATTGAGTATTGAGGATTGAAGATTGAGTGTTGAGGATTGAAGATTGAGGATTGAGGATTGAGGATTGAGGATTGAGGATTGCGGATAGAAGATTGAGGATTGGGTATTGCGGATTGAACATTGAGGATTGAGGATTGAGGATTGAGGATTGACGGTTGAGGACTGAAGATTGAATATTGATGATTGAATATTGAGGATTGAGGATTGATGGTTGTGGATTGAGGACGAGGACTGAGGGTTGACTATTGCTGTTTGAGGTCTGAGGATTGAGGGTTGAGGATTGAGAATTGGGGATTGAGGATTGAGGATTGAAGATTGAGGTTTGGGTATTGAGGATTGAAGAATGTGGATTGAGGATTGAGGACTGAGGATTGAGGATTGAAGACTGAGTGTTGAGGGTTGAGTGATGAGAATTGATGTTTGTGGATAGAGATTTGAAGATTGCAGATTGAGTATTGAGTATTGAAAACTGTGAATTGATGATATTCTCTTGAGGGTTGAGGATTGACAACTGATTGTTCAGGACTGAGGGCTGAAGGTTGAGGATTCAGGATTGTGGTTTGAGGACCGAGGATTGAGGATTGAGGATTGAGGATTGAGAATTGAAGATTGAGGATTGAGTATTGGGGGTTGTGGATTGAGGACGAGGACTGACGGTTGAGTAATGATGTTTGAGGACTGAGGATTGAGGGTTGAGGATTGAGGATTGAGGAGTGAGTATTGAAGATTGAGGATTTGGGACTGAGGATTGAAGATTGAGGATTGAGGATTGAGGATTGAGGATTGAGGATTGAGGATTGAGGATTGAAGATTGAGGATTGGGTATTGAGGATTGAAGAATGAGGATTGAGGATTGAGGATTGAGGATTGAGTATTGAAGATTGAGTATTCAGGATTGAAGATTGACGATTGAGGATTGAGGATTGAAGATTGAGGATTCGGTATTGAGGATTGAAGAATGAGGATTGAGGAGTGAGGACTGAGGATTCAGGATTGCAGATTGAGTATTGAGGATTGAAGATTGAGGACTGAGGATTGAGGATTGAGGATTGACAAATGAGGATTGAGGATTGAGGATTGAGGATTGAGGATTGAAGGTTGAGGATTCCGTATTGGGGATAGAACATTGAGGATTGAGGATTGAGTATTGAGGATTGAGGATTGAGGATTGAAGATTGAATATTGATGATTGAAGATTGAGGATCGAGGATTGAGCGTTGTGGATTGAGGACGAGGACTGAGGGTTGAGTATTGATGTTTGAGGTCTGAGGATTGAGGAATGAGGATTGAGAATTGAGGGTTGAGGATTGAGGATTGAAGATTGAGGATTGGGTGTTGAGGATTCATGAATGAGGATTGAGGATTGAGATTTGAGGATTGAAGACTGAGTATTGAGGATTGAAGATTGAGGATTGAGGATTGAGGATTGAGGATTGAGGATTGAGGATTGAGGATTGCGGATAGAAGGTTGAGGATTGGGTATTGTGGATTGAACGTTGAAGATTGAGGATTGAGGATTGAGGATTGAGGATTGAGGATTGAGAATTGAGGATTGAGGATTGAGGATTGAAGATTGAGGATTGGGTATTGAGGATTGAAGAATGAGGATTGAGGATTGAGGATTGCGTATTGAGGATTGAGGATTGAAGACTGAGTATTGAGGATTGAAGATTGAGGATTGGGGAGTGAGTATTGAAGTTTGAGGATTTGGGACTGAGGGTTGAAGATTGAGGATTGAGGATTGAGGATTGAGGATTGAGGATTGAGGATTGAAGATTGAGGATTGGGTATTGAGGATTGAAGAATGAGGATTGAGGATTGAGGATTGAGGATTGAGTATTGAAGATTGAGTATTCAGGATTGAAGATTGACGATTGAGTATTGATGATTGAGGATTGAGGATAGAGGATTGATGATTGAGGATTGAAGTTTGAGTATTGAGGATTGAAGATTGAGGGTAGAGTATTGATGTTTAAGGTCTGAGGATTGAGGATTGAGGATTGAGAATTGAGGATTGAGGGTTGAGGATTGAAGATTGACGATTGGGTGTTGAGGATTGAAGAATGAGGATTGAGGATTGAGGATTGAGTATTGAGGATTGAAGATTGAGTATTGAGGATTGAAGATTGAGGATTGAGGATTGAGGATTGAGGATTGAGGATTGAGGATTGCGGATAGATGATTGAGGATTGGGTATTGCGGATTGAACATTGAGGATTGAGGGTTGAGGATTGAGGATTGAGGATTGAGGACTGAAGATTGAATATTGATGATTGAAGATTGAGGATTGAGGATTGATGGTTGTGGATTGAGGACGAGGACTGAGGGTTGACTATTGCTGTTTGAGGTCTGAGGATTGGGGAGTGAGGATTGAGAATTGAGGATTGAGGATTGAGGATTGAAGATTGAGGATTGTGTATTGAGGATTGAGGATTGAGGATTGAGTATTGAGTATTGAGGATTGAAGATTGAGTATTGAGGATTGAAGATTGAGGATTGAGGATTGAGGATTGAGGATTGAGGATTGAGGATTGAGGATTGAAGATGGAGGATTGGGTATTGAGGATTGAAGAATGAGGATTGAGGATTGAGGATTGAGGATTGAGGATTGAGGATTGAAGACTGAGTACTGAGGATTGAAGATTGAGGATTGGGTATTGAGGATTGAAGAATGAGGATTGAGGATTGATGATTGAGGATTGAGGATTGAAGATTGAGTATTGAGGATTGAAGATTGACGATTGAGGATTGAGGATTGAGGTCTGAGGATTGAGGATTGAGGATTGAGGATTGAGGATTGAGGATTGAGGATTGAGTATTGCGGATAGAAGATTGAGGATTGGGTATTGCGGATTGAAGATTGACGATTGAGGATTGAGGATTGAGGATTGAGGATTGAGGATTGACGATTGATGATTGAGGATTGAAGTTTGAGTATTGAGGATTGAAGATTGAGGATTGAGGATTGAGGATTGAGGTTTGATGATTGAAGATTGAGGATTGAGGATTGAGGATTGAGGATTGAGGATTGAAGATTGAGGATTGGGTATTGAGGATTGAAGAATGAGGATTGAGTATTGAGTATTGAGGATTGAGTATTGACGATTGAGTATTGAGGATTGAAGATTGACTATTGAGGATTGAGGATTGAGGATTGAGGATTGAGGATTGAGGATTGAGGATTGAAGATTGAGTATTGAGTATTGAAGATTGCGGATTGAGGAATGAGGATTGAGGATTGAGGATTGAAGATTGCGTACTGAGGATTGAAGATTAAGATTGAGGATTGAGGATTGAGGATTGAGGATTGAGGATTGAGGATTGAGGATTGAGGGTTGCGTATTGAGGATAGAACATTGAGGATTGAGGATTGAGTATTGAGGATTGAGGATTGAGGATTGAAGATGGAGGATTGGGTATTGAGGATTGAAGAATGAGGATTGAGTATTGAAGATTGAGTATTCAGGATTGAAGATTGACGATTGAGGAGTGAGTATTGAAGATTGAGTATTTGGGACATAGGATTGAAGATTGAGGATTGAGGGTTGAGGATTGTGGATTGAGGATTGAGGATTGAGGATTGAAGATTGAGGATTGGGTATTGAGGATTGAGTATTGAGGAATGATGATTGAGGATTGAAGTTTGAGTATTGAGGATTGAAGATTGAGGATTGAGGATTGAGGATTGAGGTTTGAGGATTGAAGAGTGAGGATTGAGGATTGAGGATTGAGGATTGAGGATTGAAGATTGAGGATTGGGTATTGAGGATTGAAGAATGAGGATTGAGGATTGAGGATTGAGTATTGAGTATTGAAGATTGAGTATTCAGGATTGAAGATTGACGATTGAGGATTGAGGATTGAAGATTGAGGATTCGGTATTGAGGATTGAAGAATGAGGATTGAGGAGTGAGGACTGAGGATTCAGGATTGCAGATTGAGTATTGAGGATTGAAGATTGAGGACTGAGGATTGAGGATTGAGGATTGACAAATGAGGATTGAGGATTGAGGATTGAGGATTGAGGATTGAAGGTTGAGGATTCCGTATTGGGGATAGAACATTGAGGATTGAGGATTGAGTATTGAGGATTGAGGATTGAGGATTGAAGATTGAATATTGATGATTGAAGATTGAGGATCGAGGATTGAGCGTTGTGGATTGAGGACGAGGACTGAGGGTTGAGTATTGATATTTGAGGTCTGAGGATTGAGGAATGAGGATTGAGAATTGAGGGTTGAGGATTGAGGATTGAAGATTGAGGATTGGGTGTTGAGGATTCAAGAATGAGGATTGAGGATTGAGGATTGAGATTTGAGGATTGAAGACTGAGTATTGAGGATTGAAGATTGAGGATTGAGGATTGAGGATTGAGGATTGAGGATTGAGGATTGAGGATTGCGGATAGAAGGTTGAGGATTGGGTATTGCGGATTGAACGTTGAGGATTGAGGATTGAGGATTGAGGATTGAGGATTGAGGATTGAGAATTGAGGATTGAGGATTGAGGATTGAAGATTGAGGATTGGGTATTGAGGATTGAAGAATGAGGATTGAGGATTGAGGATTGCGGATTGAGGATTGAGGATTGAAGACTGAGTATTGAGGATTGAAGATTGAGGATTGGGGAGTGAGTATTGAAGTTTGAGGATTTGGGACTGAGGGTTGAAGATTGAGGATTGAGGATTGACGATTGAGGATTGAGGATTGAGGATTGAAGATTGAGGATTGGGTATTGAGGATTGAAGAATGAGGATTGAGGATTGAGGATTGAGGATTGAGTATTGAAGATTGAGTATTCAGGATTGAAGATTGACGATTGAGTATTGATGATTGAGGATTGAGGATAGAGGATTGATGATTGAGGATTGAAGTTTGAGTATTGAGGATTGAAGATTGACGATTGAGGATTGAGGATTGAGGATTGATGATTGAGGATTGAAGTTTGAGTATTGAGGATTGAAGATTGAGGATTGAGGATTGAGGATTGAGGTTTGAGGATTGAAGATTGAGGATTGAGGATTGAGGATTGAGGATTGAGTATTGAAGATTGAGGATTGGGTATTGAGGATTGAAGAATGAGGATTGAGTATTGAGTATTGAGGATTGAGTATTGACGATTGAGTATTGAGGATAGAAGATTGACGATTGAGGATTGAGGATTGAGGATTGAGGATTGAGGATTGAGGATTGAAGATTGAGGATTGGGTATTGATGATTGAAGAATGAGGATTGAGGATTGAGGATTGAGGATTGAGTATTGAAGATTGAGTATTCAGGATTGAAGATTGACGATTGAGGATTGAGGATTGAGGATTGAGGAATGAGGATTGATGATTGAGGATTGAAGTTTGAGTATTGAGGATTGATGATTGAGGATTGAGGATTGAGGATTGAGGTTTGAGGATTGAAGATTGAGGATTGAGGATTGAGGATTGAGGATTGAGGATTGAAGATTGAGGATTGGGTATTGAGGATTGAAGAATGAGGATTGAGTATTGAGTATTGAGGATTGAGTATTGACGATTGAGTATTGAGGATTGAAGATTGACGATTGAGGATTGAGGATTGAGGATTGATGATTGAGGATTGAAGTTTGAGTATTGAGGATTGAAGATTGAGGATTGAGGATTGAGGATTGAGGTTTGAGGATTGAAGTTTGAGGATTGAGGATTGAGGATTGAGGATTGAGGATTGAAGATTGAGGATTGGGTATTGAGGATTGAAGAATGAGGATTGAGTATTGAGTATTGAGGATTGAGTATTGACGATTGAGTATTGAGGATTGAAGATTGACGATTGAGGATTGAGGATTGAGGATTGAGGATTGAGGATTGAGGATTGAGGATTGAGGATTGAAGATTGAGTATTGAGTATTGAAGATTGAGGATTGAGGAATGAGGATTGAGGGTTGAGCATTGAAGATTGCGTACTGAGGATTGAAGATTAAGATTGAGGATTGAGGATTGAGGATTGAGGATTGAGGATTGAGGATTGAAGATTGAGTATTGAGGATTGAGGATTGAGGATTGAGAATTGAGGATTGAGGATTGAGGATTGAAGATTGAGGATTGCGTATTGAGGATTGAGGATAGAGGATTGAGGATTGAGTATTGAGGATTGAAGATTGAGTATTCAGGATTGAAGGTTGACGATTGAGGATTGAGGATTGAGGATTGAGGATTGAGGATTGATGATTGAGGATTGAAGTTTGAGTATTGAGGATTGAAGATTGAGGATTGAGGATTGAGGATTGAGGTTTGAGGATTGAAGAGTGAGGATTGAGGATTGAGGATTGAGGATTGAGGATTGAAGATTGAGGATTGGGTATTGAGGATTGAAGAATGAGGATTGAGTATTGAGTATTGAGGATTGAGTATTGACGATTTAGTATTGAGGATTGAAGATTGACGATTGAGGATTGAGGATTGAGGATTGAGGATTGAGGATTGAGGATTGAGGATTGAAGATTGAGTATTGAGTATTGAAGATTGAGGATTGAGGAATGAGGATTGAGGATTGAGGATTGAAGATTGCGTACTGAGGATTGAAGATTAAGATTGAAGATTGAGGATTGAGGATTGAGGATTGAGGATTGAGGATTGAAGATTGAGGATTGCGTATTCAGGATAGAACATTGAGGATTGAGGATTGAGTATTGAGGATTGAGGATTGAGGATTGAAGATTGAATATTGATGAATGAAGATTGAGGATCGAGGATTGAGTGTTGTGGATTGAGGACGAGGACTGAGGGTAGAGTCTTGATGTTTAAGGTCTGAGGATTGAGGATAGAGGATTGAGAATTGAGGATTGAGGAGTGGGGATTGAAGATTGAGGATTGGGTGTTGAGGATTGAAGAATGAGGATTGAGGATTGAGGATTGAGCATTGAGGATTGAAGATTGAGTATTGAGGATTGAAGATTGAGGATTGAGGATTGAGGATTGAGGATTGAGGATTGAGGATTGAGGATTGCGGATAGAAGATTGAGGATTGGGAATTGCGGATTGAACATTGAGGATTGAGGGTTGAAGATTAAGATTGAGGATTGAGGATTGAGGATTGAGGACTGAGTATTGAGGATTGAAGATTGAGTATTGAGGATTGAAGATTGAGGATTGAGGATTGAGCATTGAGGATTGAGGATTGAGGATTGAGGATTGAAGGTGGAGGATTGGGTATTGAGGATTGAAGAATTAGGATTGAGGATTGAGGATTGAGGATTGAGGATTGAGGATTGAAGACTGAGTATTGAGGATTGAAGATTGAGGATTGGGTATTGAGGATTGAAGAATGAGGATTGAGGATTGAGGATTGAGGATTGAGGATTGAAGATTGAGTATTGAGGATTGAAGATTGACGATTGAGGATTGAGGATTGAGGTCTGAGGATTGAGGATTGAGGATTGAGGATTGAGGATTGAGGATTGAGGATTGAGGATTGAGGATTGCGGATAGAAGATTGAGGATTGTGTATTGCGGATCGAACATTGAGGATTGAGGATTGAGGATTGAGGATTGAGGATTGAGAATTGAGAATTGAGGATTGAGGATTGAGGATTGAAGATTGAGGATTGGGTATTGAGGATTGAAGAATGAGGATTGAGGATTGAGGATTGAAGATTGAGGATTGGGTATTGCGGATTGAACATTGAGGATTGAGGGTTGAGGATTGAGGATTGAGGATTGAGGACTGAAATTGAATATTGATGATTGAAGATTGAGGATTGAGGATTGAGGATTGAGGATTGAGGATTGAGGATTGAGGATTGAACATTGAGGATTGGGTATTGAGGATTGAAGAATGAGGATTGAGGATTGGGTATTGAGGATTGAAGAATGAGGATTGAGGATTGAGGATTGAGGATTGAGGATTGAGGATTGAGGATTGAGGATTGAAGATTGAGGATTGGGTATTGCGGATTGAACATTGAGGATTAAGGATTGAGGATTGAGGATTGAGGATTGAGGATTGAGAATTGCGGATTGAGGATTGAGGATTGAAGATAGAGGATTGGGTATTGAGGATTGAAGAATGAGGATTGAGGATTGAGGATTGCGGATTGAGGATTGAGGATTGAAGACTGAGTATTGAGGATTGAAGATTGAGGATTGGGGAGTGAGTATTGAAGTTGGAGGATTTGGAACTGAGGATTGAAGATTGAGGATTGAGGATTGAGGATTGAGGATTGAGGATTGACGATTGAGGATTGAAGATTGAGGATTGGGTATTGAGGATTGAAGAATGAGGATTGAGGATTGAGGATTGTGGATTGAGTATTGAAGATTGAGTATTCAGGATTGAAGATTGACGATTGAGTATTGATGATTGAGGATTGAGGATAGAGGATTGATGATTGAGGATTGAAGTTTGAGTATTGAGGATTGAAGATTGAGGATTGAGGATTGAGGATTGAGGTTTGAGGATTGAAGATTGAGGATTGAGGATTGAGGATTGAGGATTGAGGATTGAAGATTGAGGATTGGGTACTGAGGATTGAAGAATGAGGATTGAGTATTGAGTATTGAGGATTGAGTATTGACGATTGAGTATTGAGGATTGAAGATTGACGATTGAGGATTGAGGATTGAGGATTGAGGATTGAGGATTGAGGATTGAGGATTGAAGATTGAGTATTGAGTGTTGAAGATTGAGGATTGAGGAATGAGGATTGAGGATTGAGGATTGAAGATTGCGTACTGAGGATTGAAGATTAAGATTGAGGATTGAGGATTGAGGATTGAGGATTGAGGATTGAGGATTGAAGATTGAGGATTGGGTATTGAGGATTGAAGAATGAGGATTGAGGATTGAGGATTGGGGATTGAGGATTGAGGATTGAAGACTGAGTATTGAGGATTGAAGATTGAGGATTGTGGAGTGAGTATTGAATATTGAGGATTTGGGACTGAGGATTGAAGATTGATTATTGAGGATTGAGGATTGAGGATTGAAGATTGAGGATTGAGGATTGAAGATTGAGGATTGGGTATTGAGGATTGAAGAATGAGGATTGAGGATTGAGGATTGAGGATTGAGTGTTGAAGATTGAGTATTCAGGATTGAAGATTGACGATTGAGGATTGAGAATTGAGGATTGAGGGTTGAGGATTCATGATTGAGGATTGCGTATTGAGGATAGAACATTGAGGATTGAGGATTGAGTATTGAGGATTGAGGATTGAGGATTGAAGATTGAATATTGATGATTGAAGATTGAGGATCGAGGATGGAGTGTTGTGGATTGAGGACGAGGGCTGAGGGTAGAGTATTGATGTTTAAGGTCGGAGGATTGAGGACTGAGGATTGAGAATTGAGGATTGAGGATTGAGGATTGAAGATTGAGGATTGGGTGTTGAGGATTGAAGAATGAGGATTGAGGATTGAGGATTGAGTATTGAGGATTGAAGATTGAGTGTTGAGGATTGAAGATTGAGGATTGAGGATTGAGGATTGAGGATTGAGGATTGCGAATAGAAGATTGAGGATTGGGTATTGCGGATTGAACATTGAGGATTGAGGATTGAGGATTGAGGATTGACGGTTGAGGACTGAAGATTGAATATTGATGATTGAATGTTGAGGATTGAGGATTGATGGTTGTGGATTGAGGACGAGGACTGAGGGTTGACTATTGCTGTTTGAGGTCTGAGGATTGAGGATTGAGGATTGAGAATTGGGGATTGAGGATTGAGGATTGAAGATTGAGGTTTGGGTATTGAGGATTGAAGAATGTGGATTGAGGATTGAGGACTGAGGATTGAGGATTGAAGACTGAGTGTTGAGGGTTGAGTGATGAGGATTGATGTTTGTGGATAGAGATTTGAAGATTGCAGATTGAGTATTGAGTATTGAAAACTGTGAATTGATGATATTCTCTTGAGGGTTGAGGATTGACAACTGATTGTTCAGGACTGAGGGCTGAATGTTGAGGATTCAGGATTGTGGTTTGAGGACCGAGGATTGAGGATTGAGGATTGAGGATTGAGAATTGAAGATTGAGGATTGAGTATTGGGGGCTGTGGATTGACGACGAGGACTGACGGTTGAGTAATGATGTTTGAGGTCTGAGGATTGAGGGTTGAGGGTTGAGAATTGAGGATTGAGGATTGAAGATTGAGTATTGGGTATTGAGGATTGAAGAATGAGGATTGAGTATTGAGTATTGAGGATTGAGGATTGAAGATTGAGTATTGAGGATTGAAGATTGACGATTGAGGATTGAGGATTGAGGATTGAGGATTGAGGATTGAGGATTGAGGATTGATGATTGAGTATTGAGGATTGAAGATTGAGGATTGAGGATTGAGGGTTGAGGATTGAGGATTGAGAATTGAAGATTGAGGATTGAGTATTGGGGGTTGTGGATTGAGGACGAGGACTGACGGTTGAGTAATGATGTTTGAGGTCTGAGGATTGAGGAATGAGGATTGAGAATTGAGGATTGAGGATTGAGGATTGAAGATTGAGGATTGGGTGTTGAGGATTGAAGAATGACGATTGAGTATTGAGGATTGAGCATTTAGGGTTGTGGATTGAGGACGAGGACTGAGGGTTGAGTATTGATGTTTGAAGTCCGAGGATTCAGGATTGAGGATTGAGAATTGAGGATTGAGGATTGAGGATTGAAGATTGAGGATTCGGTATTGAGGATTGAAGAATGAGGATTGAGGATTGAGGATTGAGGATTGAAGATTGAATATTGATGATTGAAAATTGAGGATCGAGGATTGAGCGTTGTGGATTGAGGACGAGGACTGAGGGTTGAGTATTGATGTTTGAGGTCTGAGGATTGAGAAATGAGGATTAAGAATTGAGGGTTGAGGATTGAGGATTGGAGATTGAGGATTGGGTGTTGAGGATTGAAGAATGAGGATTGAGGATTGAGGATTGAGGATTGAGGATTGAAGATTGCGTACTGAGGATTGAAGATTAAGATTGAGGATTGAGGATTGAGGATTGCGGATTGAGGATTGAGGATTGAAGATTGAGGATTGCGTATTGAGGATAGAACATTGAGGATTGAGGATTGAGTATTGAGGATTGAGGATTGAGGATTGAAGATTGAATATTGATGATTGAAGGTTGAGGATCGAGGATTGAGTGTTGTGGATTGAGGACGAGGACTGAGGGCAGAGTATTGATGTTTAAGGTCTGAGGATTGAGGATTGAGGATTGAGAATTGAGGATTGAGGATTGAGGATTGAAGATTGAGGATTGGGTGTTGAGGATTGAAGAATGAGGATTGAGGATTGAGGATTGAGTATTGAGAATTGAAGGTTGAGTATTGAGGATTGAAGATTGAGGATTGAGGATTGAGGATTGAGGATTGAGGATTGAGGATTGCGGATAGAAGATTGAGGATTGGGTATTGCGGATTGAACATTGAGGATTGAGGGTTGAGGATTGAGGATTGACGCGTGAGTACTGAAGATTGAATATTGATGATTGAATATTGAGGATTGAGGATTGATGGTTGTGGATTGAGGACGAGGACTGAGGGTTGACTATTGCTGTTTGAGGTCTGAGGATTGAGGATTGAGGATTGAGAATTGGGGATTGAGGATTGAGGATTGAAGATTGAGGTTTGGGTATTGAGGATTGAAGAATGTGGATTGAGGATTGAGGACTGAGGATTGAGGATTGAAGACTGAGTGTTGAGGGTTGAGTGATGAGAATTGATGTTTGTGGATAGAGATTTGAAGATTGCAGATTGAGTATTGAGTATTGAAAACTGTGAATTGATGATATTCTCTTGAGGGTTGAGGATTGACAACTGATTGTTCAGGACTGAGGGCTGAAGGTTGAGGATTCAGGATTGTGGTTTGAGGACCGAGGATTGAGGATTGAGGATTGAGGATTGAGAATTGAAGATTGAGGATTGAGTATTGGGGGTTGTGGATTGAGGACGAGGACTGACGGTTGAGTAATGATGTTTGAGGTCTGAGGATTGAGGGTTGAGGATTGAGGATTGAGGAGTGAGTATTGAAGATTGAGGATTTGGGACTGAGGATTGAAGATTGAGGATTGAGGATTGAGGATTGAGGATTGAGGATTGAGGATTGAGGATTGAAGATTGAGGATTGGGTATTGAGGATTGAAGAATGAGGATTGAGGATTGAGGATTGAGGATTGAGTATTGAAGATTGAGTATTCAGGATTGAAGATTGACGATTGAGGATTGAGGATTGAAGATTGAGGATTCGGTATTGAGGATTGAAGAATGAGGATTGAGGAGTGAGGACTGAGGATTCAGGATTGCAGATTGAGTATTGAGGATTGAAGATTGAGGACTGAGGATTGAGGATTGAGGATTGACAAATGAGGATTGAGGATTGAGGATTGAGGATTGAGGATTGAAGGTTGAGGATTCCGTATTGGGGATAGAACATTGAGGATTGAGGATTGAGTATTGAGGATTGAGGATTGAGGATTGAAGATTGAATATTGATGATTGAAGATTGAGGATCGAGGATTGAGCGTTGTGGATTGAGGACGAGGACTGAGGGTTGAGTATTGATGTTTGAGGTCTGAGGATTGAGGAATGAGGATTGAGAATTGAGGGTTGAGGATTGAGGATTGAAGATTGAGGATTGGGTGTTGAGGATTCAAGAATGAGGATTGAGGATTGAGGATTGAGATTTGAGGATTTAAGACTGAGTATTGAGGATTGAAGATTGAGGATTGAGGATTGAGGATTGAGGATTGAGGATTGAGGATTGAGGATTGCGGATAGAAGTTTGAGGATTGGGTATTGCGGATTGAACGTTGAGGATTGAGGATTGAGGATTGAGGATTGAGGATTGAGGATTGAGAATTGAGGATTGAGGATTGAGGATTGAAGATTGAGGATTGGGTATTGAGGATTGATGAATGAGGATTGAGGATTGAGGATTGCGGATTGAGGATTGAGGATTGAAGACTGAGTATTGAGGATTGAAGATTGAGGATTGGGGAGTGAGTATTGAAGTTTGAGGATTTGGACTGAGGGTTGAAGATTGAGGATTGAGGATTGAGGATTGAGGATTGAGGATTGAGGATTGAGGATTGAAGATTGAGGATTGGGTATTGAGGATTGAAGAATGAGGATTGAGGATTGAGGATTGAGGATTGAGTATTGAAGATTGAGTATTCAGGATTGAAGATTGACGATTGAGTATTGATGATTGAGGATTGAGGAGAGAGGATTGATGATTGAGGATTGAAGTTTGAGTATTGAGGATTGAAGATTGAGGATTGAGGATTGAGGATTGAGGTTTGAGGATTGAAGATTGAGGATTGAGGATTGAGGATTGAGGATTGAGGATTGAAGATTGAGGATTGCGTACTGAGGATTGAAGAATGAGGATTGAGTATTGAGTATTGAGGATTGAGTATTGACGATTGAGTATTGAGGATTGAAGATTGACGATTGAGGATTGAGGATAGAGGATTGAGGATTGAGGATTGAGGATTGAGGATTGAAGATTGAGTATTGAGTATTGAAGATTGAGGATTGAGGAATGAGGATTGAGGATTGAGGATTGAAGATTAAGATTGAGGATTGAGGATTGAGGATTGAGGATTGAGGATTGAAGATTGAGGATTGCGTATTGAGGATAGAACATTGAGGATTGAGGATTGAGTATTGACGTTTGAGGATTGACGATTGAAGATTGAATATTGATGATAGAAGGTTGAGGATCGAGGATGGAGTGTTGTGGATTGAGGACGAGGACTGAGGGTAGAGTATTGATGTTTAAGGTCTGAGGATTGAGGATTGAGGATTGAGAATTGAGGATTGAGGGTTGAGGATTGAAGATTGACGATTGGATGCTGAGGATTGAAGAATGAGGATTGAGGATTGAGGATTGAGTATTGAGGATTGAAGATTGAGTATTGAGGATTGAAGGTTGAGGATTGAGGATTGAGGATTGAGGATTGAGGATTGAAGATTGAGGATTGGGTATTGAGGATTGAAGAATGAGGATTGAGTATTGAGTATTGAGGATTGAGTATTGACGATTGAGTATTGAGGATTGAAGATTGACTATTGAGGATTGAGGATTGAGGATTGAGGATTGAGGATTGAGGATTGAGGATTGAAGATTGAGTATTGAGTATTGAAGATTGCGGATTGAGGAATGAGGATTGAGGATTGAGGATTGAAGATTGCGTACTGAGGATTGAAGATTAAGATTGAGGATTGAGGATTGAGGATTGAGGATTGAGGATTGAGGATTGAGGATTGAGGGTTGCGTATTGAGGATAGAACATTGAGGATTGAGGATTGAGTATTGAGGATTGAGGATTGAGGATTGAAGATGGAGGATTGGGTATTGAGGATTGAAGAATGAGGATTGAGTATTGAAGATTGAGTATTCAGGATTGAAGATTGACGATTGAGGAGTGAGTATTGAAGATTGAGTATTTGGGACATAGGATTGAAGATTGAGGATTGAGGATTGAGGATTGTGGATTGAGGATTGAGGATTGAGGATTGAAGATTGAGGATTTGGTATTGAGGATTGAAGAGTGAGGATTGAGGATTGAGGATTGAGGATTGAGTTTTGAAGATTGATTATTCAGGATTGAAGATTGACGATTGAGGATTGAGGATTGAGGATTGAGGAATGAGGATTGATGATTGAGGATTGAAGTTTGAGTATTGAGGATTGAAGATTGAGGATTGAGGATTGAGGATTGAGGTTTGAGGATTGAAGATTGAGGATTGAGGATTGAGGATTGAGGATTGAGGATTGAAGATTGAGGATTGGGTATTGAGGATTGAAGAATGAGGATTGAGTATTGAGTATTGAGGATTGAGTATTGACGATTGAGTATTGAGGATTGAAGATTGACGATTGAGGAATGAGGATTGAGGATTGATGATTGAGGATTGAAGATTGAAGTTTGAGTATTGAGGATTGAAGATTGAGGATTGAGGATTGAGGATTGAGGTTTGAGGATTGAAGATTGAGGATTGAGGATTGAGGATTGAGGATTGAGGATTGAAGATTGAGGATTGGGTATTGAGGATTGAAGAATGAGGATTGAGTACTGAGTATTGAGGATTGAGTATTGACGATTGAGTATTGAGGATAGAAGATTGACGATTGAGGATTGAGGATTGAGGATTGAGGATTGAGGATTGAGGATTGAAGATTGAGGATTGGGTATTGAGGATTGAAGAATGAGGATTGAGGATTGAGGATTGAGGATTGAGTATTGACGATTGAGTATTGAGGATTGAAGATTGACTATTGAGGATTGAGGATTGAGGATTGAGGATTGAGGATTGAGGATTGAGGATTGAAGATTGAGTATTGAGTATTGAAGATTGCGGATTGAGGAATGAGGATTGAGGATTGAGGATTGAAGATTGCGTACTGAGGATTGAAGATTAAGATTGAGGATTGAGGTTTGAGGATTGAGGATTGAGGATTGAGGATTGAGGATTGAGGGTTGCGTATTGAGGATAGAACATTGAGGATTGAGGATTGAGTATTGAGGATTGAGGATTGAGGATTGAAGATGGAGGATTGGGTATTGAGGATTGAAGAATGAGGATTGAGTATTGAAGATTGAGTATTCAGGATTGAAGATTGACGATTGAGGAGTGAGTATTGAAGATTGAGTATTTGGGACATAGGATTGAAGATTGAGGATTGAGGATTGAGGATTGTGGATTGAGGATTGAGGATTGAGGATTGAGGATTGAGGATTGGGTATTGAGGATTGAAGAGTGAGGATTGAGGATTGAGGATTGAGGATTGAGTTTTGAAGATTGATTATTCAGGATTGAAGATTGACGATTGAGGATTGAGGATTGAGGATTGAGGAATGAGGATTGATGATTGAGGATTGAAGTTTGAGTATTGAGGATTGAAGATTGAGGATTGAGGATTGAGGATTGATGTTTGAGGATTGAAGATTGAGGATTGAGGATTGAGGATTGAGGATTGAGGATTGAAGATTGAGGATTGGGTATTGAGGATTGAAGAATGAGGATTGAGGATTGAGTATTGAGGATTGAGTATTGACGATTGAGTATTGAGGATTGAAGATTGACGATTGAGCATTGAGGATTGAGGATTGATGATTGAGGATTGAAGTTTGAGTATTGAGGATTGAAGATTGAGGATTGGGGATTGAGGATTGAGGTTTGAGGATTGAAGTTTGAGGATTGAGGATTGAGGATTGAGGATTGAGGATTGAAGATTGAGGATTGGGTATTGAGGATTGAAGAATGAGGATTGAGTATTGAGTATTGAGGATTGAGTGTTGACGATTGAGTATTGAGGATTGAAGATTGACGATTGAGGATTGAGGATTGAGGATTGAGGATTGAGGATTGAGGATTGAGGATTGAGGATTGATGATTGAGTATTGAGTATTGAAGATTGAGGATTGAGGAATGAGGATTGAGGGTTGAGCATTGAAGATTGCGTACTGAGGATTGAAGATTAAGATTGAGGATTGAGGATTGAGGATTGAGGATTGAGGATTGAGGATAGAAGATTGAGTATTGAGGATTGAGGATTGAGGATTGAGAATTGAGGATTGAGGATTGAGGATTGAAGATTGAGGATTGGGTATTGAGGATTGAGGATAGAGGATTGAGGATTGAGTATTGAGGATTGAATATTGAGTATTCAGGATTGAAGGTTGACGATTGAGGATTGAGGATTGAGGATTGAGGATTGAGGATTGATGATTGAGGATTGAAGTTTGAGTATTGAGGATTGAAGATTGAGGATTGAGGATTGAGGATTGAGGTTTGAGGATTGAAGAGTGAGGATTGAGGATTGAGGATTGAGGATTGAGGATTGAAGATTGAGGATTGCGTATTGAAGATAGAACATTGAGGATTGAGGATTGAGTATTGACGTTTGAGGATTGACGATTGAAGATTGAATATTGATGATAGAAGGTTGAGGATCGAGGATGGAGTGTTGTGGATTGAGGACGAGGACTGAGGGTAGAGTATTGATGTTTAAGGTCTGAGGATTGAGGATTGAGGATTGAGAATTGAGGATTGAGGGTTGAGGATTGAAGATTGACGATTGGGTGTTGAGGATTGAAGAATGAGGATTGAGGATTGAGGATTGAGTATTGAGGATTGAAGATTGAGTATGGAGTATTGAGGATTGAGTATTGACGATTGAGTATTGAGGATTGAAGATTGACTATTGAGGATTGAGGATTGAGGATTGAGGATTGAGGATTGAAGATTGAGTATTGAGTATTGAAGATTGCGGATTGAGGAATGAGGATTGAGGATTGAGGATTGAAGATTGCGTACTGAGGATTGAAGATTAAGATTGAGGATTGAGGATTGAGGATTGAGGATTGAGGATTGAGGATTGAGGATTGAGGGTTGCGTATTGAGGATAGAACATTGAGGATTGAGGATTGAGTATTGAGGATTGAGGATTGAGGATTGAAGATGGAGGATTGGGTATTGAGGATTGAAGAATGAGGATTGAGTATTGAAGATTGAGTATTCAGGATTGAAGATTGACGATTGAGGAGTGAGTATTGAAGATTGAGTATTTGGGACATAGGATTGAAGATTGAGGATTGAGGATTGAGGATTGTGGATTGAGGATTGAGGATTGAGGATTGAAGATTGAGGATTTGGTATTGAGGATTGAAGAGTGAGGATTGAGGATTGAGGATTGAGGATTGAGTTTTGAAGATTGATTATTCAGGATTGAAGATTGACGATTGAGGATTGAGGATTGAGGAATGAGGATTGATGATTGAGGATTGAAGTTTGAGTATTGAGGATTGAAGATTGAGGATTGAGGATTGAGGATTGAGGTTTGAGGATTGAAGATTGAGGATTGAGGATTGAGGATTGAGGATTGAGGATTGAAGATTGAGGATTGGGTATTGAGGATTGAAGAATGAGGATTGAGTATTGAGTATTGAGGATTGAGTATTGACGATTGAGTATTGAGGATTGAAGATTGACGATTGAAGATTGAATATTGATGATAGAAGGTTGAGGATCGAGGATGGAGTGTTGTGGATTGAGGACGAGGACTGAGGGTAGAGTATTGATGTTTAAGGTCTGAGGATTGAGGATTGAGGATTGAGAATTGAGGATTGAGGGTTGAGGATTGAAGATTGACGATTGGGTGTTGAGGATTGAAGAATGAGGATTGAGGATTGAGGATTGAGTATTGAGGATTGAAGATTGAGTATTGAGGATTGAAGGTTGAGGATTGAGGATTGAGGATTGAGGATTGAGGATTGAAGATTGAGGATTGGGTATTGAGGATTGAAGAATGAGGATTGAGTATTGAGTATTGAGGATTGAGTATTGACGATTGAGTATTGAGGATTGAAGATTGACTATTGAGGATTGAGGATTGAGGATTGAGGATTGAGGATTGAGGATTGAGGATTGAAGATTGAGTATTGAGTATTGAAGATTGCGGATTGAGGAATGAGGATTGAGGATTGAGGATTGAAGATTGCGTACTGAGGATTGAAGATTAAGATTGAGGATTGAGGATTGAGGATTGAGGATTGAGGATTGAGGATTGAGGATTGAGGATTGCGGATAGAAGATTGAGGATTGTGTATTGCGGATCGAACATTGAGGATTGAGGATTGAGGATTGAGGATTGAGGATTGAGAATTGAGGATTGAGGATTGAGGATTGAAGATTGAGGATTGGGTATTGAGGATTGAAGAATGAGGATTGAGGATTGAGGATTGCGGATTGAGGATTGAGGATTGAAGACTGAGTATTGAGGATTGTGTATTGCGGATTGAACATTGAGGATTGAGGATTGAGGATTGAGGATTGACGATTGAGGATTGCGAATTGAGGATTGAGGGTTGAGGATTGAAGATTGAGGATTGAGTATTGACGATTGAGGATTGACGATTGAAGATTGAATATTGATGATAGAAGATTGAGGATCGAGGATTGAGTGTTGTGGATTGAGGACGAGGACTGAGGGTAGAGTATTGATGTTTAAGGTCTGAGGATTGAGGATTGAGGATTGAGAATTGAGGATTGAGGGTTGAGGATCGAAGATTGAGGATTGGGTGTTGAGGATTGAAGAATGAGGATTGAGGATTGAGGATTGAGTATTGAGGATTGAAGATTGAGTATTGAGGATTGAAGATTGAGGATTGAGGATTGAGGATTGAGGATTGAGGATTGAGGATTGCGGATAGAAGATTGAGGATTGGGTATTGCGGATTGAACATTGAGGATTGAGGGTTGAGGATTGAGGATTGAGGATTGAGGACTGAAATTGAATATTGATGATTGAAGATTGAGGATTGAGGATTGAGGATTGAGGATTGAGGATTGAGGATTGAGGATTGAACATTGAGGATTGGGTATTGAGGATTGAAGAATGAGGATTGAGGATTGAGGATTGAAGATTGCGTACTGAGGATTGAAGATTAAGATTGAGGATTTAGGATTGAGGATTGAGGATTGAGGATTGAGGATTGAAGATTGAGGATTGCTTATTGGGGATAGAACATTGAGGATTGAGGATTGAGGATTGAGGATTGAAGATTGAATATTGATGATTGAAGATTGAGGGTTGAGGATTGAGTGTTGTGGATTGAGGACGAGGACTGAGGGTAGAGTATTGATGTTTATGGTCTGAGGATTGAGGATTGAGGATTGAGAATTGAGGATTGGGGATTGAGGATTGAAGATTGAGGATTGGGTGTTGAGGATTGAAGAATGAGGATTGAGGATTGAGGATTGAGTGTTGAGGATTGAAGGTTGAGTATTGAGGATTGAAGATTGAGGATTGAGGATTGAGGATTGAGGATTGAGGATTGCGGATAGAAGATTGAGGATTGGGTATTGCGGATTGAACATTGAGGATTGAGGGTTGAGGATTGAGGATTGAGGATTGGGGACTGAAGAATGAATATTGATGATTGAAGATTGAGGATTGAGGATTGATGGTTGTGGATTGAGGACGAGGACTGAGGGTTGACTATCGCTGTTTGAGGTCTGAGGATTGAGGATTGAGGATTGAGAATTGAGGATTGAGGATTGAGGATTGAGGATTGAGGATTGAGGATTGAGGATTGAGAATTGAGGATTGAGGATTGAGGATTGAGGATTGAAGATTGAGGATTGGGTATTGAGGATTGAAGAATGAGGATTGAGGATTGAGGATTGCGGATTGAGGATTGAGGATTGAAGACTGAGTATTGAGAATTGAAGATTGAGGATTGTGGAGTGAGTATTGAATATTGAGGATTTGGGACTGAGGATTGAAGATTGATTATTGAGGATTGAGGATTGAGGATTGAAGATTGAGGATTGAGGATTGAAGATTGAGGATTGGGTATTGAGGATTGAAGAATGAGGATTGAGGATTGAGGATTGAGGATTGAGTGTTGAAGATTGAGTATTCAGGATTGAAGATTGAGGATTGAGGATTGAGGATTGAGGATTGAGGATTGCGGATAGAAGATTGAGGATTGGGTATTGCGGATTGAGGATTGAGGATTGAGGATTGAGGATTGAGGATTGCGGATAGAAGATTGAGGATTGGGTATTGCGGATTGAACATTGAACATTGAGGATTGAGGATTGAGGATTGACGGTTGAGGACTGAAGATTGAATATTGATGATTGAATGTTGAGGATTGAGGATTGATGGTTGTGGATTGAGGACGAGGACTGAGGGTTGACTATTGCTGTTTGAGGTCTGAGGATTGAGGATTGAGGATTGAGAATTGGGGATTGAGGATTGAGGATTGAAGATTGAGGTTTGGGTATTGAGGATTGAAGAATGTGGATTGAGGATTGAGGACTGAGGATTGAGGATTGAAGACTGAGTGTTGAGGGTTGAGTGATGAGAATTGATGTTTGTGGATAGAGATTTGAAGATTGCAGATTGAGTATTGAGTATTGAAAACTGTGAATTGATGATATTCTCTTGAGGGTTGAGGATTGACAACTGATTGTTCAGGACTGACGGCTGAAGGTTGAGGATTCAGGATTGTGGTTTGAGGACCGAGGATTGAGGATTGAGGATTGAGAATTGAGAATTGAAGATTGAGGATTGAGTATTGGGGGTTGTGGATTGAGGACGAGGACTGACGGTTGAGTAATGATGTTTGAGGTCTGAGGATTGAGGGTTGAGGGTTGAGAATTGAGGATTGAGGATTGAAGATTGAGTATTGGGTATTGAGGATTGAAGAATGAGGATTGAGTATTGAGTATTGAGGATTGAGGATTGAAGATTGAGTATTGAGGATTGAAGATTGACGATTGAGGATTGAGGATTGAGGATTGGGTATTGAGGATTGAAGAATGAGGATTGAGTACTGAGTATTGAGGATTGAGTATTGACGATTGAGTATTGAGGATTGAAGATTGACGATTGAGGATTGAGGATTGAGGATTGAGGATTGAGGATTGAGGATTGAAGATTGAGGATTGGGTATTGAGGATTGAAGAATGAGGATTGAGGATTGAGGATTGAGGATTGAGTATTGAAGATTGAGTATTCAGGATTGAAGATTGACGATTGAGGATTGAGGATTGAGGATTGAGGAATGAGGATTGATGATTGAGGATTGAAGTTTGAGTATTGAGGATTGAAGATTGAGGATTGAGGATTGAGGATTGAGGTTTGAGGATTGAAGATTGAGGATTGAGGATTGAGGATTGAGGATTGAGGATTGAAGATTGAGGATTGGGTATTGAGGATTGAAGAATGAGGATTGAGGATTGAGTATTGAGGATTGAGTATTGACGATTGAGTATTGAGGATTGAAGATTGACGATTGAGGATTGAGGATTGAGGATTGATGATTGAGGATTGAAGTTTGAGTATTGAGGATTGAAGATTGAGGATTGAGGATTGAGGATTGAGGTTTGAGGATTGAAGTTTGAGGATTGAGGATTGAGGATTGAGGATTGAGGATTGAAGATTGAGGATTGGGTATTGAGGATTGAAGAATGAGGATTGAGTATTGAGTATTGAGGATTGAGTGTTGACGATTGAGTATTGAGGATTGAAGATTGACGATTGAGGATTGAGGATTGAGGATTGAGGATTGAGGATTGAGGATTGAGGATTGAGGATTGATGATTGAGTATTGAGTATTGAAGATTGAGGATTGAGGAATGAGGATTGAGGGTTGAGCATTGAAGATTGCGTACTGAGGATTGAAGATTGAGATTGAGGATTGAGGATTGAGGATTGGGGATTGAGGATTGAGGATAGAAGATTGAGTATTGAGGATTGAGGATTGAGGATTGAGAATTGAGGATTGAGGATTGAGGATTGAAGATTGAGGATTGGGTATTGAGGATTGAGGATAGAGGATTGAGGATTGAGTATTGAGGATTGAAGATTGAGTATTCAGGATTGAAGGTTGACGATTGAGGATTGAGGATTGAGGATTGAGGATTGAGGATTGATGATTGAGGATTGAAGTTTGAGTATTGAGGATTGAAGATTGAGGATTGAGGATTGAGGATTGAGGTTTGAGGATTGAAGAGTGAGGATTGAGGATTGAGGATTGAGGATTGAGGATTGAAGATTGAGGATTGGGTATTGAGGATTGAAGAATGAGGATTGAGTATTGAGTATTGAGGATTGAGTATTGACGATTGAGTATTGAGGATTGAAGATTGACGATTGAGGATTGAGGATTGAGGATTGAGGATTGAGGATTGAGGATTGAGGATTGAAGATTGAGTATTGAGTATTGAAGATTGAGGATTGAGGAATGAGGATTGCGGATTGAGGATTGAAGATTGCGTACTGAGGATTGAAGATTAAGATTGAAGATTGAGGATTGAGGATTGAGGATTGAGGACTGAGGATTGAAGATTGAGGATTGCGTATTGAGGATAGAACATTGAGGATTGAGGATTGAGTATTGAGGATTGAGGATTGAGGATTGAAGATTGAATATTGATGAATGAAGATTGAGGATCGAGGATTGAGTGTTGTGGATTGAGGACGAGGACTGAGGGTAGAGTCTTGATGTTTAAGGTCTGAGGATTGAGGATAGAGGATTGAGAATTGAGGATTGAGGAGTGAGGATTGAAGATTGAGGATTGGGTGTTGAGGATTGAAGAATGAGGATTGAGGATTGAGGATTGAGCATTGAGGATTGAAGATTGAGTATTGAGGATTGAAGATTGAGGATTGAGGATTGAGGATTGAGGATTGAGGATTGAGGATTGCGGATAGAAGATTGAGGATTGGGAATTGCGGATTGAACATTGAGGATTGAGGGTTGAAGATTAAGATTGAGGATTGAGGATTGAGGATTGAGGACTGAGTATTGAGGATTGAAGATTGAGTATTGAGGATTGAAGATTGAGGATTGAGGATTGAGCATTGAGGATTGAGGATTGAGGATTGAGGATTGAAGGTGGAGGATTGGGTATTGAGGATTGAAGAATTAGGATTGAGGATTGAGGATTGAGGATTGAGGATTGAGGATTGAAGACTGAGTATTGAGGATTGAAGATTGAGGATTGGGTATTGAGGATTGAAGAATGAGGATTGAGGATTGAGGATTGAGGATTGAGGATTGAAGATTGAGTATTGAGGATTGAAGATTGACGATTGAGGATTGAGGATTGAGGTCTGAGGATTGAGGATTGAGGATTGAGGATTGAGGATTGAGGATTGAGGATTGAGGATTGCGGATAGAAGATTGAGGATTGTGTATTGCGGATCGAACATTGAGGATTGAGGATTGAGGATTGAGGATTGAGGATTGAGAATTGAGGATTGAGGATTGAGGATTGAAGATTGAGGATTGGGTATTGAGGATTGAAGAATGAGGATTGAGGATTGAGGATTGCGGATTGAGGATTGAGGATTGAAGACTGAGTATTGAGGATTGTGTATTGCGGATTGAACATTGAGGATTGAGGATTGAGGATTGAGGATTGACGATTGAGGATTGAGAATTGAGGATTGAGGGTTGAGGATTGAAGATTGAGGATTGAGTATTGACGATTGAGGATTGACGATTGAAGATTGAATATTGATGATAGAAGATTGAGGATCGAGGATTGAGTGTTGTGGATTGAGGACGAGGACTGAGGGTAGAGTATTGATGTTTAAGGTCTGAGGATTGAGGATTGAGGATTGAGAATTGAGGATTGAGGGTTGAGGATCGAAGATTGAGGATTGGGTGTTGAGGATTGAAGAATGAGGATTGAGGATTGAGGATTGAGTATTGAGGATTGAAGATTGAGTATTGAGGATTGAAGATTGAGGATTGAGGATTGAGGATTGAGGATTGAGGATTGAGGATTGCGGATAGAAGATTGAGGATTGGGTATTGCGGATTGAACATTGAGGATTGAGGGTTGAGGATTGAGGATTGAGGATTGAGGACTGAAATTGAATATTGATGATTGAAGATTGAGGATTGAGGATTGAGGATTGAGGATTGAGGATTGAGGATTGAGGATTGAACATTGAGGATTGGGTATTGAGGATTGAAGAATGAGGATTGAGGATTGAGGATTGAAGATTGCGTACTGAGGATTGAAGATTAAGATTGAGGATTTAGGATTGAGGATTGAGGATTGAGGATTGAGGATTGAAGATTGAGGATTGCTTATTGGGGATAGAACATTGAGGATTGAGGATTGAGGATTGAGGATTGAAGATTGAATATTGATGATTGAAGATTGAGGGTTGAGGATTGAGTGTTGTGGATTGAGGACGAGGACTGAGGGTAGAGTATTGATGTTTATGGTCTGAGGATTGAGGATTGAGGATTGAGAGTTGAGGATTGGGGATTGAGGATTGAAGATTGAGGATTGGGTGTTGAGGATTGAAGAATGAGGATTGAGGATTGAGGATTGAGTGTTGAGGATTGAAGGTTGAGTATTGAGGATTGAAGATTGAGGATTGAGGATTGAGGATTGAGGATTGAGGATTGCGGATAGAAGATTGAGGATTGGGTATTGCGGATTGAACATTGAGGATTGAGGGTTGAGGATTGAGGATTGAGGATTGGGGACTGAAGAATGAATATTGATGATTGAAGATTGAGGATTGAGGATTGATGGTTGTGGATTGAGGACGAGGACTGAGGGTTGACTATCGCTGTTTGAGGTCTGAGAATTGAGGATTGAGGATTGAGAATTGAGGATTGAGGATTGAGGATTGAGGATTGAGGATTGAGGATTGAGGATTGAGAATTGAGGATTGAGGATTGAGGATTGTGGATTGAGGATTGAAGATTGCGTACTGAGGATTGAAGATTAAGATTGAGGATTTAGGATTGAGGATTGAGGATTGAGGATTGAGGATTGAAGATTGAGGATTGCTTATTGGGGATAGAACATTGAGGATTGAGGATTGAGGATTGAGGATTGAAGATTGAATATTGATGATTGAAGATTGAGGGTTGAGGATTGAGTGTTGTGGATTGAGGACGAGGACTGAGGGTAGAGTATTGATGTTTATGGTCTGAGGATTGAGGATTGAGGATTGAGAGTTGAGGATTGGGGATTGAGGATTGAAGATTGAGGATTGGGTGTTGAGGATTGAAGAATGAGGATTGAGGATTGAGGATTGAGTGTTGAGGATTGAAGGTTGAGTATTGAGGATTGAAGATTGAGGATTGAGGATTGAGGATTGAGGATTGAGGATTGCGGATAGAAGATTGAGGATTGGGTATTACGGATTGAACATTGAGGATTGAGGGTTGAGGATTGAGGATTGAGGATTGGGGACTGAAGAATGAATATTGATGATTGAAGATTGAGGATTGAGGATTGATGGTTGTGGATTGAGGACGAGGACTGAGGGTTGACTATCGCTGTTTGAGGTCTGAGAATTGAGGATTGAGGATTGAGAATTGAGGATTGAGGATTGAGGATTGAGGATTGAGGATTGAGGATTGAGGATTGAGAATTGAGGATTGAGGATTGAGGATTGAGGATTGAAGATTGAGGATTGGGTATTGAGGATTGAAGAATGAGGATTGAGGATTGAGGATTGCGGATTGAGGATTGAGGATTGAAGACTGAGTATTGAGAATTGAAGATTGAGGATTGTGGAGTGAGTATTGAATATTGAGGATTTGGGACTGAGGATTGAAGATTGATTATTGAGGATTGAGGATTGAGGATTGAAGATTGAGGATTGAGGATTGAAGATTGAGGATTGGGTATTGAGGATTGAAGAATGAGGATTGAGGATTGAGGATTGAGGATTGAGTGTTGAAGATTGAGTATTCAGGATTGAAGATTGAGGATTGAGGATTGAGGATTGAGGATTGAGGATTGCGGATAGAAGATTGAGGATTGGGTATTGCGGATTGAGGATTGAGGATTGAGGATTCAGGATTGAGGATTGCGGATAGAAGATTGAGGATTGGGTATTGCGGATTGAACATTGAACATTGAGGATTGAGGATTGAGGATTGACGGTTGAGGACTGAAGATTGAATATTGATGATTGAATGTTGAGGATTGAGGATTGATGGTTGTGGATTGAGGACGAGGACTGAGGGTTGACTATTGCTGTTTGAGGTCTGAGGATTGAGGATTGAGGATTGAGAATTGGGGATTGAGGATTGAGGATTGAAGATTGAGGTTTGGGTATTGAGGATTGAAGAATGTGGATTGAGGATTGAGGACTGAGGATTGAGGATTGAAGACTGAGTGTTGAGGGTTGAGTGATGAGAATTGATGTTTGTGGATAGAGATTTGAAGATTGCAGATTGAGTATTGAGTATTGAAAACTGTGAATTGATGATATTCTCTTGAGGGTTGAGGATTGACAACTGATTGTTCAGGACTGAGGGCTGAAGGTTGAGGATTCAGGATTGTGGTTTGAGGACCGAGGATTGAGGATTGAGGATTGAGGATTGAGAATTGAAGATTGAGGATTGAGTATTGGGGGTTGTGGATTGAGGACCAGGACTGACGGTTGAGTAATGATGTTTGAGGTCTGAGGATTGAGGGTTGAGGGTTGAGAATTGAGGATTGAGGATTGAAGATTGAGTATTGGGTATTGAGGATTGAAGAATGAGGATTGAGTATTGAGTATTGAGGATTGAGGATTGAAGATTGAGTATTGAGGATTGAAGATTGACGATTGAGGATTGAGGATTGAGGATTGAGGATTGAGGATTGAGGATTGAGGATTGATGATTGAGTATTGAGGATTGAAGATTGAGGATTGAGGATTGAGGGTTGAGGATTGAGGATTGAGAATTGAAGATTGAGGATTGAGTATTGGGGGTTGTGGATTGAGGACGAGGACTGACGGTTGAGTAATGATGTTTGAGGTCTGAGGATTGAGGAATGAGGATTGAGAATTGAGGATTGAGGATTGAGGATTGAAGATTGAGGATTGGGTGTTGAGGATTGAAGAATGACGATTGAGTATTGAGGATTGAGGATTTAGGGTTGTGGATTGAGGACGAGGACTGAGGGTTGAGTATTGATGCTTGAAGTCCGAGGATTCAGGATTGAGGATTGAGAATTGAGGATTGAGGATTGAGGATTGAAGATTGAGGATTCGGTATTGAGGATTGAAGAATGAGGATTGAGGATTGAGGATTGAGGATTGAAGATTGAATATTGATGATTGAAAATTGAGGATCGAGGATTGAGCGTTGTGGATTGAGGACGAGGACTGAGGGTTGAGTATTGATGTTTGAGGTCTGAGGATTGAGGAATGAGGATTGAGAATTGAGGGTTGAGGATTGAGGATTGGAGATTGAGGATTGGGTGTTGAGGATTGAAGAATGAGGATTGAGGATTGAGGATTGAGGATTGAAGACTGCCTACTGAGGATTGAAGATTAAGATTGAGGATTGAGGATTGAGGATTGCGGATTGAGGATTGAGGATTGAAGATTGAGGATTGCGTATTGAGGATAGAACATTGAGGATTGAGGATTGAGTATTGAGGATTGAGGATTGAGGATTGAAGATTGAATATTGATGATTGAAGGTTGAGGATCGAGGATTGAGTGTTGTGGATTGAGGACGAGGACTGAGGGTAGAGTATTGATGTTTAAGGTCTGAGGATTGAGGATTGAGGATTGAGAATTGAGGATTGAGGATTGAGGATTGAAGATTGAGGATTGGGTGTTGAGGATTGAAGAATGAGGATTGAGGATTGAGGATTGAGTATTGAGAATTGAAGGTTGAGTATTGAGGATTGTAGATTGAGGATTGAGGATTGAGGATTGAGGATTGAGGATTGAGGATTGCGGATAGAAGATTGAGGATTGGGTATTGCGGATTGAACATTGAGGATTGAGGGTTGAGGATTGAGGATTGAGGATTGAGGACTGAAGATTGAATACTGATGATTGAAGATTGAGGATTGAGGATTGATGGTTGTGGATTGAGGACGAGGACTGAGGGTTGACTATTGCTGTTTTAGGTCTGAGGATTGAGGATTGAGGATTGAGAATTGAGGATTGAGGATTGAGGATTGAGGATTGAGGATTGGGGATTGAGGATTGAGAATTGAGGATTGAGGATTGAGGATTGAGGATTGAGGATTGAGGATTGAGTATTGAGGATTGAGGATTGAGGATTGAAGATCGAATATTGATGATTGAAGATTGAGGATCGAGGATTGAGCGTTGTGGATTGAGGACGAGGACTGAGGGTTGAGTATTGATGTTTGAGGTCTGAGGATTGAGGAATGAGTATTGAGAATTGAGGGTTGAGGATTGAAGATTGAAGATTGAGGATTGGGTGTTGAGGATTGAAGAATGAGGATTGAGGATTGAGGATTGAGGATTGGGGATTGAAGATTGAGTATTGAGGATTGAAGATTGAGGATTGAAGATTGAGGATTGATGATTGAGGATTGAGGATTGAGGATTGCGGATAGAAGATTGAGGACTGGGTATTGCGGATTGAACATTGAGGATTGAGGATTGAGTATTGAGGATTGAGGATTGAGGATTGAGAATTGAGGATTGAGGATTGAGGATTGAAGATTGAGGATTGGGTAATGAGGATTGATGAATGAGGATTGAGGATTGAGGATTGCGGATTGAGGATTGAGGATTGAAGACTGAGTATTGAGGATTGAAGATTGAGGATTGAGGAGTGAGTATTGAAGATTGAGGATTTGGGACTGAGGATTGAAGATTGAGGATTGAGGATTGAGGATTAAGGATTGAGGATTGAGTACTGAGGATTGAAGATTGAGGATTGAGGATTGAGGATTGAGGAATGAGGATTGAGGATTGAGGATCGAAGAATGAGGATTGAGGATTGAGGATTGAGGATTGAGGATTGAGGTTTGAAGACTGAGTATTGAGGATTGAAGGTTGAGGATTGAGGAGTGAGTATTGAAGATTGAGGATTTGGGACTGAGGATTGAAGATTGAGGATTGAGGATTGAGGATTGAGGATTGAGGATTGAGGATTGAGTATTGAAGATTGAGGATTGGGTATTGAGGATTGAAGAATGAGGATTGAGGATTGAGGATTGAGGATTGAGGATTGAGGATTGAGGATTGAGGATTGAAGATTGAGGATTGGGTATGGAGGATTGAAGAATGAGGATTGAGTATTCAGTATTGAGGATTGAGGATTGAAGATTGAGTGTTGAGGAGTGAGTATTGAAGATTGAGGATTTTGGACTGACGATTGAAGATTGAGGATTGAGGATTGAGGATTGAGGATTGAGGATTGAGGATTGAGGATTGAAGATTGAGCATTGGGTATTGAGGATTGAAGAATGAGGATTGAGGATTGAGGATTGAGGATTGAGTATTGAAGATTGAGTATTCAGGATTGAAGATTGACGATTGAGGATTGAGGATTGAGGATTGAAGATTGAGGATTCGGTATTGAGGATTGAAGAATGAGGATTGAGGATTGAGGATTGCGGATAGAAGATTGAGGATTGGGTATTGCGGATTGAACATTGAACATTGAGGATTGAGGATTGAGGATTGAGGATTGAGGATTGAGGATTGAGAATTGAGGATTGAGGATTCAGGATTGAAGATTGAGGATTGGGTATTGAGGATTGAAGAATGAGGATTGAGGATTGAGGATTGAGAATTGAGGATTGAGGATTGAGGATTGAAGATTGAGGATTGGGTATTGATGATTGAAGAATGAGGATTGAGGATTGAGGATTGAAGGTTGCGGATTGAGGATTGAAGACTGAGTATTGAGGATTGAAGATTGAGGATTGAGGAGTGAGTATTGAAGATTGAGGCTTTGGGACTGAGGATTGAAGATTGAGGATTGAGGATTGAGGATTGAGGATTGCGGATTGAGGATTGGGGATTGAAGATTGAGGATTGGGTATTGAGGATTGAAGAATGAGGATTGAGGATTGAGGATTGCGGATTGAGGATTGAGGATTGAAGACTGAGTATTGAGGATTGAAGATTGACGATTGAGGATTGAGGATTGAGGATTGAGGATTGAGGATTGAGGATTGAGGATTGAAGATTGAGTATTGAGTGTTGAAGATTGAGGATTGAGGAATGAGGATTGAGGATTGAGGATTGAAGATTGCGTACTGAGGATTGAAGATTAAGATTGAGGATTGAGGATTGAGGATTGAGGATTGAGGATTGAGGATTGAAGATTGAGGATTGCGTATTGAGGATAGAACATTGAGGATTGAGGATTGAGTATTGACGATTGAGGATTGACGATTGAAGATTGAATATTGATGATAGAAGATTGAGGATCGAGGATTGAGTGTTGTGGATTGAGGACGAGGACTGAGGGTACAGTAATGATGTTTAAGGTCTGAGGATTGGGGATTGAGGATTGAGAATTGAGGATTGAGGGTTGAGGATTGAAGATTGACGATTGGGTGTTGAGGATTGAAGAATGAGGATTGAGGATTGAGGATTGAGTACTGAGGATTGAAGATTGAGGATTGAGGATTGAGGATTGCGGATTGAGGATTGAGGATTGAGGATTGAAGATAGAGGATTGGGTATTGAGGATTGAGGTCTGAGGATTGAGGATTGAGGATTGAGGATTGAGGATTGAGGATTGAGGATTGAGGATTGCGGATAGAAGATTGAGGATTGGGTATTGCGGATTGAAGATTGACGATTGAGGATTGAGGATTGAGGATTGAGGATTGACGATTGATGATTGAGGATTGAAGTTTGAGTATTGAGGATTGAAGATTGAGGATTGAGGATTGAGGATTGAGGTTTGATGATTGAAGATTGAGGATTGAGGATTGAGGATTGAGGATTGAGGATTGAAGATTGAGGATTGGGTATTGAGGATTGAAGAATGAGGATTGAGTATTGAGTGTTGAGGATCGAGTATTGACGATTGAGTATTGAGGATTGAAGATTGACTATTGAGGATTGAGGATTGAGGATTGAGGATTGAGGATTGAGGATTGAGGATTGAAGATTGAGTATTGAGTATTGAAGATTGCGGATTGAGGAATGAGGATTGAGGATTGAGGATTGAAGATTGCGTACTGAGGATTGAAGATTAAGATTGAGGATTGAGGATTCAGGATTGAGGATTGAGGATTGAGGATTGAGGATTGAGGGTTGCGTATTGAGGATAGAACATTGAGGATTGAGGATTGAGTATTGAGGATTGAGGATTGAGGATTGAAGATGGAGGATTGGGTATTGAGGATTGAAGAATCAGGATTGAGTATTGAAGATTGAGTATTCAGGATTGAAGATTGACGATTGAGGGGTGAGTATTGAAGATTGAGTATTTGGGACATAGGATTGAAGATTGAGGATTGAGGATTGAGGATTGTGGATTGAGGATTGAGGATTGAGGATTGAAGATTGAGGATTGGGTATTGAGGATTGAAGAATGAGGATTGAGGATTGAGGATTGAGGATTGAGTATTGAAGATTGAGTATTCAGGATTGAAGATTGACGATTGAGGATTGAGGATTGAGGATTGAGGAATGAGGATTGATGATTGAGGATTGAAGTTTGAGTATTGAGGATTGAAGATTGAGGATTGAGGATTGAGGATTGAGGTTTGAGGATGGAAGATTGAGGATTGAGGATTGAGGATTGAGGATTGAGGATTGAAGATTGAGGATTGGGTATTGAGGATTGAAGAATGAGGATTGAGTATTGAGTATTGAGGATTGCGTATTGACGATTGAGTATTGAGGATTGAAGATTGACGATTGAGGATTGAGGATTGAGGATTGAGGATTGAGGATTGAGGATTGAGGATTGAGGATTGAAGATTGAGTATTGAGTATTGAAGATTGAGGATTGAGGAATGAGGATTGAGGGTTGAGCATTGAAGATTGCGTACTGAGGATTGAAGATTAAGATTGAGGATTGAGGATTGAGGATTGAGGATTGAGGATTGAGGATTGAAGATTGAGTATTGAGGATTGAGGATTGAGGATTGAGAATTGAGGATTGAGGATTGAGGATTGGAGATTGAGGATTGGGTATTGAGGATTGAGGATTGAGGATTGAGGATTGAGTATTGAGGATTGAAGATTGAGTATTCAGGATTGAAGGTTGACGATTGAGGATTGAGGATTGAGGATTGAGGATTGAGGATTGATGATTGAGGATTGAAGTTTGAGTATTGAGAATTGAAGATTGAGGATTGAGGATTGAGGATTGAGGTTTGAAGATTGAAGATTGAGGATTGAGGATTGAGGATTGAGGATTGAGGATTGAAGATTGAGGATTGGGTATTGAGGATTGAAGAATGAGGATTGAGTATTGAGTATTGAGGATTGAGTATTGACGATTGAGTATTGAGGATTGATGATTGACGATTGAGGATTGAGGATTGAGGATTGAGGATTGAAGATTGAGGATTGAGGATTGAAGATTGAGTATTGAGTATTGAATATTGAGGATTGAGGAATGAGGATTGAGGATTGAGGATTGAAGATTGCGTACTGAGGATTGAAGATTAAGATTGAAGATTGAGGATTGAGGATTTAGGATTGAGGATTGAGGATTGAAGATTGAGGATTGCGTATTGAGGATAGAATATTGAGGATTGAGGATTGAGGATTGAGGATTGAAGATTGAATATTGATGATTGAAGATTGAGGATCGAGGATTGAGTGTTGTGGATTGAGGACGAGGACTGAGGGTAGAGTATTGATGTTTAAGGTCTGAGGATTGAGGATAGAGGACTGAGAATTGAGGATTGAGGAGTGAGGATTGAAGATTGAGGATTGGGTGTTGAGGATTGAAGAATGAGGATTGAGGATTGAGGATTGAGCATTGAGGATTGAAGATTGAGTATTGAGGATTGAAGATAGAGGATTGAGGATTGAGGATTGAGGATTGAGGATTGAGGATTGCGGATAGAAGATTGAGGATTGGGAATTGCGGATTGAACATTGAGGATTGAGGGTTGAAGATTAAGATTGAGGATTGAGGATTGAGGATTGAGGATTGAGTATTGAGGATTGAAGATTGAGTATTGAGGATTGAAGGTTGAGGATTGAGGATTGAGGATTGAGGATTGAGGATTGAGGATTGAGGATTGAAGATGGAGGATTGGGTATTGAGGATTGAAGAATGAGGATTGAGGATTGAGGATTGAGGATTGAGGATTGAGGATTGAAGACTGAGTATTGAGGATTGAAGATTGAGGATTGGGTATTGAGGATTGAAGAATGAGGATTGAGGATTGAGGATTGAGGATTGAGGATTGAAGATTGAGTATTGAGGATTGAAGATTGACGATTGAGGATTGAGGATTGAGGTCTGAGGATTGAGGATTGAGGATTGAGGATTGAGGATTGAGGATTGAGGATTGAGGATTGAGGATTGCGGATAGAAGATTGAGGATTGTGTATTGCGGATTGAACATTGAGGATTGAGGATTGAGGATTGAGGATTGAGGATTGAGGATTGAGAATTGAGGATTGAGGATTGAGGATTGAAGATTGAGGATTGGGTATTGAGGATTGAAGAATGAGGATTGAGGATTGAGGATTGCGGATTGAGGATTGAGGATTGAGGATTGAGAATTGAGGACTGAGGATTGAGGATTGAAGATTGAGGATTGAGTATTGACGATTGAGGATTGACGATTGAAGATGGAAGATTGATGATAGGAGATTGAGGATCGAGGATTGAGCGTTGTGGATTGAGGACGAGGACTGAGGGTAGAGTATTGATGTTTAAGGTCTGAGGATTGAGGATTGAGGATTGAGAATTGAGGATTGAGGGTTGAGGATTGAAGATTGAGGATTGGGTGTTGAGGATTGAAGAATGAGGATTGAGGAATGAGGATTGAGTATTGAGGATTGAAGATTGAGTATTGAGGATTGAAGATTGAGGATTGAGGATTGAGGATTGAAGACTGAGGATTGGGTATTGAGGATTGAAGAATTAGGATTGAGGATTGAGGATTGAGTATTGAAGATTGAGTGTTCAGGATTGAAGATTGACGATTGCGGATTGAGGATTGAGGATTGAGGAATGAGGATTGAAGATTGAGGATTGAAGTTTGTGTATTGAGGATTGAGGATTGAGGATTGAGTATTGAGGATTGAAGATTGAGGATTGCGTATTGAGGATAGAACATTGAGGATTGAGGATTGAGTATTGAGGATTGAGGATTGAGGATTGAAGGTTGAATATTGATGATTGAAGATTGAGGATCGAGGATTGAGTGTTGTGGATTGAGGACGAGGACTGAGGGTAGAGTATTGATGTTTAAGGTCTGAGGATTGAGGATTGAGGATTGAGAATTGAGGATTGAGGATTGAGGATTGAAGACTGAGGATTGGGTGTTGAGGATTGAAGAATGAGTATTGCGGATTGAGGATTGAGTATTGAGGATTGAAGATTGAGTATTGAGGATTGAATATTGAGGATTGAGGATGGAGGATTGAGGATTGAGGATTGAGGATTGCGGATAGAAGATTGAGGATTGCGTATTGCGGATTGAACATTGAGGATTGAGGGTTGAGGATTGAGGATTGAGGATTGAGGACTGAAGATTGAATATTGATGATTGAAGATTGAGGATTGAGGATTGATGGTTGTGGATTGAGGACGAGGACTGAGGGTTGACTATTGCTGTTTGAGGTCTGAGGATTGAGGATTGAGGATTGAGAATTGAGGATTGAGGATTGAGGATTGAAGATTGAGGATTGGGTATTGAGGATTGAGGATTGAGGATTGAGGATTGAGTATTGAGTGTTGAAGATTGAGTATTGAGGATTGAAGATTGAGGATTGAGGATTGAGGATTGAGGATTGAGGATTGAGGATTGAGGATTGAAGATGGAGGATTGGGTATTGAGGATTGAAGAATGAGGATTGAGGATTGAGGATTGAGGATTGAGGATTGAGGATTGAAGACTGAGTATTGAGGATTGAAGATTGAGGATTGGGTATTGAGGATTGAAGAATGAGGATTGAGGATTGAGGATTGCGGATTGAGGATTGAGGATTGAAGACTGAGTATTGAGGACTGAAGATTGAGGATTGAAGATTGAGGATTGCGTATTGAGGATAGAACATAGAGGATTGAGGATTGAGTATTGAGGATTGAGGATTGAGGATTGAAGATTGAATATTGATGATTGAAGATTGAGGATCGAGGATTCAGTGTTGTGGATTGAGGACGAGGACTGAGGGTAGAGTATTGATGTTTAAGGTATGAGGATTGAGGATTGAGGATTGAGAATTGAGGATTGAGGATTGAGGATTGAAGACTGAGGATTGGGTGTTGAGGATTGAAGAATGAGTATTGCGGATTGAGGATTGAGTATTGAGGGTTGAAGATTGAGTATTGAGGATTGAAGATTGAGGATTGAGGATTGAGGATTGAGGATTGAGGATTGAGGATTGAGGATTGAAGATGGAGGATTGGGTATTGAGGATTGAAGAATGAGGATTGAGGATTGAGGATTGAGGATTGAGGATTGAGGATTGAAGACTGAGTATTGAGGATTGAAGATTGAGGATTGGGTATTGATGATTGAAGATTGAGGATCGAGGATTGAGTGTTGTGGATTGAGGACGAGGACTGAGGGTAGAGTATTGATGTTTAAGGTCTGAGGAGTGAGTATTGAAGATTGAGAATTGAGGATTGAGGATTGAGGATTGAGGATTGAAGATTGAGGATTGGGTATTGAGGATTGAAGGATGAGGATTGAGTATTGAGAATTGAGAATTGAGTATTGACGATTGAGTATTGAGGATTAAATATTGACGATTGAGGATTGAGGACTGAGGATTGAGGATTGAGGATTGAGGATTGAGGATTGAGGATTGAAGATTGAGTATTGAGTATTGAAGATTGAGGATTGAGGAATGAGGATTGAGGGTTGAGCATTGAAGATTGCGTACTGAGGGTTGAAGATTAAGATTGAGGATTGAGGATTGAGGATTGAGGATTGAGGATTGAGGATTGAAGATTGAGGATTGCGTATTGAGGATAGAACATTGAGGATTGAGGATTGAGTATTGAGGATTGAGGATTGAGGATTGAAGATTGAATATTGATGATTGAAGATTGAGGATCGAGGATTCAGTGTTGTGGATTGAGGACGAGGACTGAGGGTAGAGTATTGATGTTTAAGGTATGAGGATTGAGGATTGAGGATTGAGAATTGAGGATTGAGGATTGAGGATTGAAGACTGAGGATTGGGTGTTGAGGATTGAAGAATGAGGATTGAGGATTGAGGATTGAGTATTGAGGATTGAAGATTGAGTATTGAGGATTGAAGATTGAGGATTGAGGATTGAGGATTGAGGATTGAGGATTGAGGATTGCGGATAGAAGATTGAGGATTGGGTATTGCGTATTGAACATTGAGGATTGAGGGTTGAGGATTGAGGATTGAGGATTGAGGACTGAAAGTTGAATATTGATGATTGAAGATTGAGGATTGAGGATTGATGGTTGTGGATTGAGCACGAGGTCTGAGGGTTGACTATTGCTGTTTGAGGTCTGAGGATTGAGGATTGAGGATTGATAATTGAGGATTGAGGATTGAGGATTGAAGATTGAGGATTGGGTATTGAGGATTGAGGATTGAGGATTGAGGATTGAGTATTGAGGATTGAAGATTGAGCATTGAGTATTGAAGATTGAGGATTGAGGATTGAGGATTGAGGATTGAGGATTGAGGATTGAGGATTGAAGATGGAGGATTGGGTATTGAGGATTGAAGAATGACGATTGAGGATTGAGGATTGAGGATTGAGGATTGAGGAATGAAGACTGAGTATTGAGGATTGAAGATTGAGGATTGGGTATTGAGGATTGAAGAATGAGGATTGAGGATTGAGGATTGAGGATTGAGGATTGAAGATTGAGTATTGAGGATTGAAGATTGACGATTGAGGATTGAGGATTGAGGTCTGAGGATTGAGGATTGAGGATTGAGGATTGAGGATTGAGGATTGAGGATTGAGGATTGCGGATAGAAGATTGAGGATTGGGTATTGCGGA
This sequence comes from Calliopsis andreniformis, assembly GCF_051401765.1. Lineage (NCBI taxonomy): Eukaryota > Metazoa > Arthropoda > Insecta > Hymenoptera > Andrenidae > Calliopsis > Calliopsis andreniformis. Next base: position 3,527,712 of record NW_027480459.1, on the reverse strand, counting down.
TTGAACATTGAGGATTGAGGATTGAGGATTGAGGATTGAGGATTGAGGATTGAGAATTGAGGATTGAGGATTGAGGATTGAAGATTGAGGATTGGGTATTGAGGATTGAAGAATGAGGATTGAGGATTGAGGATTGCGGATTGAGGATTGAGGATTGAAGACTGAGTATTGAGGATTGAAGATTGAGGATTGAGGAGTGAGTATTGAAGATTGAGGATTTGGGACTGAGGATTGAAGATTGAGGATTGAGGATTGAGGATTGAGGATTGAGGATTGAGGATTGAAGATTGAGGATTGGGTATTGAGGATTGAAGAATGAGGATTGAGGATTGAGGATTGAGGATTGAGTATTGAAGATTGAGTATTCAGGATTGTGAGATTGACGATTGAGGATTGAGGATTGAGGATTGAGGATTGAGGATTGATGATTGAGGATTGAAGTTTGAGTATTGAGGATTGAAGATTGAGGATTGAGGATTGAGGATTGAGGTTTGATGATTGAAGATTGAGGATTGAGGATTGAGGATTGAGGATTGAGGATTGAGGATTGAAGATTGAGGATTGGGTATTGAGGATTGAAGAATGAGGATTGAGTATTGAGTATTGAGGATTGAGTATTGACGATTGAGTATTGAGGATTGATGATTGACTGTTGAGGATTGAGGATTGAGGATTGAGGATTGAGGATTGAGGATTGAGGATTGAGGATTGAAGTTTGAGTATTGAGGATTGAAGATTGAGGGTTGAGGATTGAGGATTGAGGTTTGAAGATTGAAGATTGAGGATTGAGGATTGAGGATTGAGGATTGAGGATTGAAGATTGAGGATTGGGTATTGAGGATTGAAGAATGAGGATTGAGTATTGAGTATTGAGGATTGAGTATTGACGATTGAGTATTGAGGATTGATGATTGACGATTGAGGATTGAGGATTGAGGATTGAGGATTGAAGATTGAGGATTGAGGATTGAAGATTGAGTATTGAGTATTGAATATTGAGGATTGAGGAATGAGGATTGAGGATTGAGGATTGAAGATTGCGCACTGAGGATTGAAGATTAAGATTGAAGATTGAGGATTGAGGATTTAGGATTGAGGATTGAGGATTGAAGATTGAGGATTGCGTATTGAGGATAGAACATTGAGGATTGAGGATTGAGGATTGAGGATTGAAGATTGAATATTGATGATTGAAGATTGAGGATCGAGGATTGAGTGTTGTGGATTGAGGACGAGGACTGAGGGTAGAGTATTGATGTTTAAGGTCTGAGGATTGAGGATAGAGGATTGAGAATTGAGGATTGAGGAGTGAGGATTGAAGATTGAGGATTGGGTGTTGAGGATTGAAGAATGAGGATTGAGGATTGAGGATTGAGCATTGAGGATTGAAGATTGAGTATTGAGGATTGAAGATAGAGGATTGAGGATTGAGGATTGAGGATTGAGGATTGAGGATTGCGGATAGAAGATTGAGGATTGGGAATTGCGGATTGAACATTGAGGATTGAGGGTTGAAGATTAAGATTGAGGATTGAGGATTGAGGATTGAGGATTGAGTATTGAGGATTGAAGATTGAGTATTGAGGATTGAAGATTGAGGATTGAGGATTGAGGATTGAGGATTGAGGATTGAGGATTGAGGATTGAAGATGGAGGATTGGGTATTGAGGATTGAAGAATGAGGATTGAGGATTGAGGATTGAGGATTGAGGATTGAGGATTGAAGACTGAGTATTGAGGATTGAAGATTGAGGATTGGGTATTGAGGATTGAAGAATGAGGATTGAGGATTGAGGATTGAGGATTGAGGATTGAAGATTGAGTATTGAGGATTGAAGATTGACGATTGAGGATTGAGGATTGAGGTCTGAGGATTGAGGATTGAGGATTGAGGATTGAGGATTGAGGATTGAGGATTGAGGATTGAGGATTGCGGATAGAAGATTGAGGATTGTGTATTGCGGATTGAACATTGAGGATTGAGGATTGAGGATTGAGGATTGAGGATTGAGGATTGAGAATTGAGGATTGAGGATTGAGGATTGAAGATTGAGGATTGGGTATTGAGGATTGAAGAATGAGGATTGAGGATTGAGGATTGCGGATTGAGGATTGAGGATTGAGGATTGAGAATTGAGGACTGAGGATTGAGGATTGAAGATTGAGGATTGAGTATTGACGATTGAGGATTGACGATTGAAGATGGAAGATTGATGATAGGAGATTGAGGATCGAGGATTGAGCGTTGTGGATTGAGGACGAGGACTGAGGGTAGAGTATTGATGTTTAAGGTCTGAGGATTGAGGATTGAGGATTGAGAATTGAGGATTGAGGGTTGAGGATTGAAGATTGAGGATTGGGTGTTGAGGATTGAAGAATGAGGATTGAGGATTGAGGATTGAGTATTGAGGATTGAAGATTGAGTATTGAGGATTGAAGATTGAGGATTGAGGATTGAGGATTGAAGACTGAGGATTGGGTATTGAGGATTGAAGAATTAGGATTGAGGATTGAGGATTGAGTATTGAAGATTGAGTGTTCAGGATTGAAGATTGACGATTGCGGATTGAGGATTGAGGATTGAGGAATGAGGATTGAAGATTGAGGATTGAAGTTTGTGTATTGAGGATTGAGGATTGAGGATTGAGTATTGAGGATTGAAGATTGAGGATTGCGTATTGAGGATAGAACATTGAGGATTGAGGATTGAGTATTGAGGATTGAGGATTGAGGATTGAAGGTTGAATATTGATGATTGAAGATTGAGGATCGAGGATTGAGTGTTGTGGATTGAGGACGAGGACTGAGGGTAGAGTATTGATGTTTAAGGTCTGAGGATTGAGGATTGAGGATTGAGAATTGAGGATTGAGGATTGAGGATTGAAGACTGAGGATTGGGTGTTGAGGATTGAAGAATGAGTATTGCGGATTGAGGATTGAGTATTGAGGATTGAAGATTGAGTATTGAGGATTGAATATTGAGGATTGAGGATGGAGGATTGAGGATTGAGGATTGAGGATTGCGGATAGAAGATTGAGGATTGCGTATTGCGGATTGAACATTGAGGATTGAGGGTTGAGGATTGAGGATTGAGGATTGAGGACTGAAGATTGAATATTGATGATTGAAGATTGAGGATTGAGGATTGATGGTTGTGGATTGAGGACGAGGACTGAGGGTTGACTATTGCTGTTTGAGGTCTGAGGATTGAGGATTGAGGATTGAGAATTGAGGATTGAGGATTGAGGATTGAAGATTGAGGATTGGGTATTGAGGATTGAGGATTGAGGATTGAGGATTGAGTATTGAGGGTTGAAGATTGAGTATTGAGGATTGAAGATTGAGGATTGAGGATTGAGGATTGAGGATTGAGGATTGAGGATTGAGGATTGAAGATGGAGGATTGGGTATTGAGGATTGAAGAATGAGGATTGAGGATTGAGGATTGAGGATTGAGGATTGAGGATTGAAGACTGAGTATTGAGGATTGAAGATTGAGGATTGGGTATTGAGGATTGAAGAATGAGGATTGAGGATTGAGGATTGCGGATTGAGGATTGAGGATTGAAGACTGAGTATTGAGGATTGAAGATTGAGGATTGAGGAGTGAGTATTGAAGATTGAGAATTGAGGATTGAGGATTGAGGATTGAGGATTGAAGATTGAGGATTGGGTATTGAGGATTGAAGGATGAGGATTGAGTATTGAGAATTGAGGATTGAGTATTGACGATTGAGTATTGAGGATTGAAGATTGACGATTGAGGATTGAGGACTGAGGATTGAGGATTGAGGATTGAGGATTGAGGATTGAGGATTGAAGATTGAGTATTGAGTATTGAAGATTGAGGATTGAGGAATGAGGATTGAGGGTTGAGCATTGAAGATTGCGTACTGAGGGTTGAAGATTAAGATTGAGGATTGAGGATTGAGGATTGAGGATTGAGGATTGAGGATTGAAGATTGAGGATTGCGTATTGAGGATAGAACATTGAGGATTGAGGATTGAGTATTGAGGATTGAGGATTGAGGATTGAAGATTGAATATTGATGATTGAAGATTGAGGATCGAGGATTCAGTGTTGTGGATTGAGGACGAGGACTGAGGGTAGAGTATTGATGTTTAAGGTATGAGGATTGAGGATTGAGGATTGAGAATTGAGGATTGAGGATTGAGGATTGAAGACTGAGGATTGGGTGTTGAGGATTGAAGAATGAGGATTGAGGATTGAGGATTGAGTATTGAGGATTGAAGATTGAGTATTGAGGATTGAAGATTGAGGATTGAGGATTGAGGATTGAGGATTGAGGATTGAGGATTGCGGATAGAAGATTGAGGATTGGGTATTGCGTATTGAACATTGAGGATTGAGGGTTGAGGATTGAGGATAGAGGATTGAGGACTGAAAGTTGAATATTGATGATTGAAGATTGAGGATTGAGGATTGATGGTTGTGGATTGAGGACGAGGTCTGAGGGTTGACTATTGCTGTTTGAGGTCTGAGGATTGAGGATTGAGGATTGATAATTGAGGATTGAGGATTGAGGATTGAAGATTGAGGATTGGGTATTGAGGATTGAGGATTGAGGATTGAGGATTGAGTATTGAGGATTGAAGATTGAGGATTGAGGAGTGAGTATTGAAGATTGAGTATTTGGGACTGAGGATTGAAGATTGAGGATTGAGGATTGAGGATTGAGGATTGAGGATTGAGGATTGAAGATTGAGGATTGGGTATTGAGGATTGAAGAATGAGGATTGAGGATTGAGGATTGAGGATTGAGTATTGAAGATTGAGTATTCAGGATTGTGAGATTGACGATTGAGGATTGAGGATTGAGGATTGAGGATTGAGGATTGATGATTGAGGATTGAAGTTTGAGTATTGAGGATTGAAGATTGAGGATTGAGGATTGAGGATTGAGGTTTGATGATTGAAGATTGAGGATTGAGGATTGAGGATTGAGGATTGAGGATTGAGGATTGAAGATTGAGGATTGGGTATTGAGGATTGAAGAATGAGGATTGAGTATTGAGTATTGAGGATTGAGTATTGACGATTGAGTATTGAGGATTGATGATTGACTGTTGAGGATTGAGGATTGAGGATTGAGGATTGAGGATTGAGGATTGAGGATTGAGGATTGAAGATTGAGTATTGAGTATTGAAGATTGCGGATTGAGGAATGAGGATTGAGGATTGAGGATTGAAGATTGCTTACTGAGGATTGAAGATTAAGGTTGAGGATTGAGGATTAAGGATTGAGGATTGAGGATTGAGGATTGAGGATTGAGGATTGAGGGTTGCGTATTGAGGATAGAAGATTGAGGATTGAGGATTGAGTATTGAGGATTGAGGATTGAGGATTGAAGATGGAGGATTGGGTATTGAGGATTGAAGAATGAGGATTGAGTATTGAAGATTGAGTATTCAGGATTGAAGATTGACGATTGAGGAGTGAGTATTGAAGATTGAGTATTTGGGACATAGGATTGAAGATTGAGGATTGAGGACTGAGGATTGTGGATTGAGGATTGAGGATTGAGGATTGAAGATTGACGATTGAGGATTGAGGATTGAGGATTGAGGATTGAAGATTGAGGATTGAGGATTGAGGATTGAGGATTGAGGGTTGAGCATTGAAGATTGCGTACTGAGGATTGAAGATTAAGATTGAGGATTGAGGATTGAGGATTGAGGATTGAGGATTGAGGATTGAAGATTGAGGATTGCGTATTGAGGATAGAACATTGAGGATTGAGGATTGAGTATTGAGGATTGAGGATTGAGGATTGAAGATTGAATATTGATGATTGAAGATTGAGGATCGAGGATTGAGTGTTGTGGATTGAGGACGAGGACTGAGGGTAGAGTATTGATGTTTAAGGTCTGAGGATTGAGGATTGAAGATTGAGAATTGAGGATTGAGGATTGAGGATTGAAGACTGAGGATTGGGTGTTGAGGATTGAAGAATGAGGATTGAGGATTGAGGATTGAGTATTGAGGATTGAAGATTGAGTATTGAGGATTGAAGACTGAGTATTGAGGATTGAAGATTGAGGATTGAGGAGTGAGTATTGAAGATGGAGGATTTGGGACTGAGGATTGAAGATTGAGGATTGGGGATTGAGGATTGAGGATTAAGGATTGAGGATTGAGGATTGAGGATTGAAGATTGAGGATTGGGTATTGAGGATTGAAGAGTGAGGATTGAGGATTGAGGATTGCGTATTGAAGATTGAGTATTCAGGATTGAAGATTGACGATTGAGGAGTGAGTATTGAAGATTGAGCATTTGGGACTGAGGATTGAAGATTGAGGATTGAGGATTGAGGATTGTGGATTGAGGATTGAGGATTGAGGATTGAAGATTGAGGATTGGGTATTGAGGATTGAAGAATGAGGATTGAGGATTGAGGATTGAGTATTGAAGATTGAGTATTCAGGATTGAAGATTGACGATTAAGGGTTGAGGATTGAGGATTGAGGAATGAGGATTGATGATTGAGGATTGAAGTTTGAGTATTGAGGATTGATGAATGAGGATTGAGGATTGAGGATTGCGGATTGAGGATTGTGGATTGAAGACTGAGTATTGAGGATTGAAGATTGAGGATTGAGGAGTGAGTATTGAAGATTGAGGATTTGGGACTGAGGATTGAAGATTGAGGATTGAGGATTGAGGATTAAGGATTGAGGATTGAGTACGGAGGATTGAGGATTGAGGATTGAGGATTGAGGATTGAGGAATGAGGATTGAGGATTGAGGATTGAAGACTGAGGATTGGGTATTGTGGATCGAAGAATGAGGATTGAGGATTGAGGATTGAGGATTGAGGATTGAGGTTTGAAGACTGAGTATTGAGGATTGAAGGTTGAGGATTGAGGAGTGAGTATTGAAGATTGAGGATTTGGGACTGAGGATTGAAGATTGAGGATTGAGGATTGAGGATTGAGGATTGAGGATTGAGGATTGAGGATTGAAGATTGAGGATTGGGTATTGAGGATTGAAGAATGAGGATTGAGGATTGAGGATTGAGGATTGAGGATTGAGGATTGAGGATTGAGGATTGAAGATTGAGGATTGGGTATTGAGGATTGAAGAATGAGGATTGAGTATTCAGTATTGAGGATTGAGGATTGAAGATTGAGTGTTGAGGAGTGAGTATTGAAGATTGAGGATTTTGGACTGAGGATTGAAGATTGAGGATTGAGGATTGAGGATTGAGGATTGAGGATTGAGGATTGAGGATTGAAGATTGAGGATTGGGTATTGAGGACTGAAGAATGAGGATTGAGGATTGAGGATTGAGGATTGAAGATTGAGGATTGCGTATTGAGGATAGAACATTGAGGATTGAGGATTGAGTATTGAGGATTGAGGATTGAGGATTGAAGATTGAATATTGATGATTGAAGATTGAGGATCGAGGATTGAGTGTTGTGGATTGAGGACGAGGACTGAGGATAGAGTATTGATGTTTAAGGTCTGAGGATTGAGGATTGAGGATTGAGAATTGAGGATTGAGGATTGAGGATTGAAGACTGAGGATTGGGTGTTGAGGATTGAAGAATGAGGATTGAGGATTGAGGATTGAGTATTGAGGATTGAAGATTGAGTATTGAGGATTGAAGATTGAGGATTGAGGATTGAGGATTGTGGATTGAGTATTGAGGATTGCGGATAGAAGATTGAGGATTGCGTATTGCGGATTGAACATTGAGGATTGAGGGTTCAGGATTGAGGATTGAGGATTGAGGACTGAAGATTGAATATTGATGATTGAAGATTGAGGATTGAGGATTGATGGTTGTGGATTGAGGACGAGGACTGAGTGTTGACTATTGCTGTTTGAGGTCTGAGGATTGAGGATTGAGGATTGAGAATTGAGGATTGAGGGTTGAGGATTGAAGATTGAGGAGTGGGTATTGAGGATTGGGTGTTGAGGATTGAAGAATGAGGATTGAGGATTGAGGATTGAGGATTGAGGATTGAAGATTGAGTATTGAGGATTGAAGATTGAGGATTGAGGATTGAGGATTGAGGATTGAAGACTGAGTATTGAGGATTGAAGATTGAGGATTGAGGAGTGAGTATTGAAGATTGAGGATTTGGGACTGAGGATTGAAGATTGAGGATTGAGGATTGAGGATTGAGGATTGAGGATTGAGGATTGAGGATTGAGGATTGAAGATTGAGGATTGGGTATTGAGGATTGAACAGTGAGGATTGAGGATTGAGGATTGACGATTGCGTATTGAAGATTGAGTATTCAGGATTGAAGATTGACGATTGAGGAGTGAGTATTGAAGATTGAGCATTTGGGACTGAGGATTGAAGATTGAGGATTGAGGATTGAGGATTGTGGATTGAGGATTGAGGATTGAGGATTGAAGATTGAGGATTGGGTATTGAGGATTGAAGAATGAGGATTGAGGATTGAGGATTGAGTATTGAAGATTGAGTATTCAGGATTGAAGATTGACGATTGAGGGTTGAGGATTGAGGATTGAGGAATGAGGATTGATGATTGAGGATTGAAGATTGAGGATTGAGGAGTGAGTATTGAAGATTGAGGATTTGGGACTGAGGATTGAAGATTGAGGATTGAGGATTGAGGATTAAGGATTGAGGATTGAGTACGGAGGATTGAAGATTGAGGATTGAGGATTGAGGATTGAGGAATGAGGATTGAGGATTGAGGATTGAAGACTGAGGATTGGGTATTGTGGATCGAAGAATGAGGATTGAGGATTGAGGATTGAGGATTGAGGATTGAGGTTTGAAGACTGAGTATTGAGGATTGAAGGTTGAGGATTGAGGAGTGAGTATTGAAGATTGAGGATTTTGGACTGAGGATTGAAGATTGAGGATTGAGGATTGAGGATTGAGGATTGAGGATTGAGGATTGAGGATTGAAGATTGAGGATTGGGTATTGAGGACTGAAGAATGAGGATTGAGGATTGAGGATTGAGGATTGAGTATTGAAGATTGAGTATTCAGGATTGAAGATTGACGATTGAGGATTGAGGATTGAGGATTGAAGATTGAGGATTCGGTATTGAGGATTGAAGAATGAGGATTGAGGATTGAGGATTGCGGATAGAAGATTGAGGATTGGGTATTGCGGATTGAACAGTGAGGATTGAGGATTGAGGATTGAGGATTGAGGATTGAGGATTGAGGATTGAGAATTGAGGATTGAGGATTCAGGATTGAAGATTGAGGATTGGGTATTGAGGATTGAAGAATGAGGATTGAGGATTGAGGATTGCGGATTGAGGATTGAGGATTGAAGACTGAGTATTGAGGATTGAAGATTGAGGATTGAGGATTGAAGATTGAGGATTGCGTATTGAGGATAGAACATTGAGGATTGAGGATTGAGTATTGAGGATTGAGGATTGAGGATTGAAGATTGAATATTGATGATTGAAGATTGATGATCGAGGATTGAGTGTTGTGGATTGAGGACGAGGACTGAGGGTAGAGTATTGATGTTTAAGGTCTGAGGATTGAGGATTGAGGATTGAGAATTGAGGATTGAGGATTGAGGATTGAAGATTGAGGATTGCGTATTGAGGATTGAAGAATGAGGATTGAGGATTGAGGATTGAAGATTGAGGATTGAGGATTGAAGACTGAGTATTGAGGATTGAAGATTGAGGATTGAGGAGTGAGTATTGAAGATTGAGGATTTGGGACTGAGGATTGAAGATTGAGGACTGAGGATTGAGGATTGAGGATTGAGAATTGAGGATTGAGGATTGAAGGTTGAGGATTGGGTATTAAGGATTGAAGAATGAGGATTGAGAATTGAGGATTGAGGATTGAGTATTGAAGATTGAGTATTCAGGATTGAAGATTGACGATTGAGGATTGAGGATTGAAGATTGAGGATTCGGTATTGAGGATTGAAGAATGAGGATTGAGGAGTGAGGACTGAGGATTCAGGATTGTAGATTGAGTATTGAGGATTGAAGATTGAGGACTGAGGATTGAGGATTGAGGATTGACGAAAGAGGATCGAGGATTGAGTGTTGTGGACTGAGGACGAGGACTGAGGGTAGAGTAATGATGTTTAAGGTCTGAGGATTGAGGATTGAGGATTGAGAATTGAGGATTGAGGGTTGAGGATTGAAGATTGACGATTGGGTGTTGAGGATTGAAGAATGAGGTTTGAGGATTGAGGATTGAGTATTGAGGATTGAAGATTGAGTATTGAGGATTGAAGATTGAGGATTGAGGATTGAGGATTGAGGATTGAGGATTGAGGATTGAGGATTGCGGATAGAAGATTGAGGATTGGGTATTGCGGATTGAACATTGAGGATTGAGGGTTGAGGATTGAGGACTGAGGATTGAGGACTGAAGATTGAATATTGATGATTGAAGGTTGAGGATTGAGGATTGAGTGTTGTGGATTGAGGACGAGGACTGAGGGTAGAGTATTGATGTTTAAGGTCTGAGGATTGAGGATTGAGGATTGAGAATTGAGGATTGAGGATTGAGGATTGAAGATTGAGGATTGGGTATTGAGGATTGAAGAATGAGGATTGAGGATTGAGGATTGAAGATTGAGGATTGAGGATTGAAGACTGAGTATTGAGGATTGAAGATTGAGGATTGAGGAGTGAGTATTGAGGGTTGAGCATTGAAGATTGCGTACTGAGGATTGAAGATTAAGATTGAGGATTGAGGATTGAGGATTGAGGATTGAGGATTGAGGATTGAAGATTGAATATTGAGGATTGAGGATTGAGGATTGAGAATTGAGGATTGAGGATTGAGGATTGGAGATTGAGGATTGGAGATTGAGGATTGGGTATTGAGGATTGAGGATTGAGGATTGAGGACTGAGTATTGAGGATTGAAGTATGAGGATTGAGTATTGAGTATTGAGGATTGAGTATTGACGATTGAGTATTGAGGATTGAAGATTGACGATTGAGGGTTGAGGATTGAGGATTGAGGATTGAGGATTGAGGATTGAGGATTGAAGATTGAGTATTGAGTATTGAAGATTGAGGATTGAGGAATGAGGATTGAGGATTGAGGATTGAAGATTGCGTACTGAGGATTGAAGATTAAGATTGAAGATTGAGGATTGAGGATTGAGGATTGAGGATTGAGGATTGAAGATTGAGGATTGCGTATTGAGGATAGAACATTGAGGATTGAGGATTGAGTAGTGAGGATTGAGGATTGAGGATTGAAGATTGAATATTGATGATTGAAGATTGAGGATCGAGGATTGAGTGTTGTGGATTGAGGACGAGGACTGAGGGTAGAGTATTGATGTTTAAGGTCTGAGGATTGAGGATAGAGGATTGAGAATTGAGGATTGAGGAGTGAGGATTGAAGATTGAGGATTGGGTGTTGAGGATTGAAGAATGAGGATTGAGGATTGAGGATTGAGCATTGAGGATTGAAGATTGAGTATTGAGGATTGAAGATTGAGGATTGAGGATTGAGGATTGAGGATTGAGGATTGAGGATTGCGGATAGAAGATGGAGGATTGGGAATTGCGGATTGAACATTGAGGATTGAGGGTTGAAGATTAAGATTGAGGATTGAGGATTGAGGATTGAGGATTGAGTATTGAGGATTGAAGATTGAGTATTGAGGATTGAAGATTGAGGATTGAGGATTGAGGATTGAGGATTGAGGATTGAGGATTGAGGATTGAAGATGGAGGATTGGGTATTGAGGATTGAAGAATGAGGATTGAGGATTGAGGATTGAAGAATGAGGATTGAGGATTGAGGATTGAGCATTGAGGATTGAAGATTGAGTATTGAGGATTGAAGATTGAGGATTGAGGATTGAGGATTGAGGATTGAGGATTGAGGATTGCGGATAGAAGATTGAGGATTGGGAAATGCGGATTGAACATTGAGGATTGAGGGTTGAAGATTAAGATTGAGGATTGAGGATTGAGGATTGAGGATTGAGGATTGAGGATTGAGGATTGAGTATTGAGGATTGAAGATTGAGTATTCAGGATTGAAGGTTGACGATTGACGATTGAGGATTGAGGATTGAGGTCTGAGGATTGAGGATTGAGGATTGAGGATTGAGGATTGAGGATTGAGGATTGAGGATTGCGGATAGAAGATTGAGGTTTGTGTATTGCGGATTGAACATTGAGGATTGAGGATTGAGGATTGAGGATTGAGGATTGAGGATTGAGGATTGAGAATTGAGGATTGAGGATTGAGGATTGAAGATTGAGGATTGGGTATTGAGGATTGAAGAATGAGGATTGAGGATTGAGGATTGCGGATTGAGGATTGAGGATTGAAGACTGAGTATTGAGGATTGTGTATTGCGGATTGAACATTGAGGATTGAGGATTGAGGATTGAGGATTGACGATTGAGGATTGAGAATTGAGGACTGAGGATTGAGGATTGAAGATTGAGGATTGAGTATTGACGATTGAGGATTGACGATTGAAGATTGAATATTGATGATAGAAGATTGAGGATCGAGGATTGAGTGTTGTGGATTGAGGACGAGGACTGAGGGTAGAGTATTGATGTTTAAGGTCTGAGGATTGAGGATTGAGGATTGAGAATTGAGGATTGAGGGTTGAGGATTGAAGATTGAGGATTGAGGGTTGAGGATTGAGGATTGATGATTGAGGATTGAAGTTTGTGTATTGAGGATTGAGGATTGAGGATTGAGTATTGAGGATTGAAGATTGATGATTGCGTATTGAGGATAGAACATTGAGGATTGAGGATTGAGTATTGAGGATTGAGGATTGAGGATTGAAGATTGAATATTGATGATTGAAGATTGAGGATCGAGGATTGAGTGTTGTGGATTGAGGACGAGGACTGAGGGTAGAGTGTTGATGTTTAAGGTCTGAGGATTGAGGATTGAGGATTGAGAATTGAGGATTGAGGATTGAGGATTGAGAATTGAGGATTGAGGATTGAGGATTGAAGACTGAGGATTGGGTGTTGAGGATTGAAGAATGAGGATTGAGGATTGAGGATTGAGTATTGAGGATTGAAGATTGAGTATTGAGGATTGAAGATTGAGGATTGAGGATGGAGGATTGAGGATTGAGGATTGAGGATTGCGGATAGAAGATTGAGGATTGCGTATTGCGGATTGAACATTGAGGATTGAGGGTTGAGTATTGAGGATTGAGGATTGAGGACTGAAGATTGAATATTGATGATTGAAGATTGAGGATTGAGGATTGATGGTTGTGGATTGAGGACGAGGACTGAGGGTTGACCATTGCTGTTTGAGGTCTGAGGATTGAGGATTGAGGATTGAGAATTGAGGATTGAGGATTGAGGATTGAAGATTGAGGATTGGGTATTGAGGATTGAGGATTGAGGATTGAGGATTGAGTATTGAGGATTGAAGATTGAGTATTGAGGATTGAAGATTGAGGATTGAGGATTGAGGATTGAGGATTGAGGATTGAAGATGGAGGATTGGGTATTGAGGATTGAAGAATGAGGATTGAGTATTGAAGATTGAGTATTCAGGATTGAAGATTGACGATTGAGGAGTGAGTATTGAAGATTGAGTATTTGGGACATAGGATTGAAGATTGAGGATTGAGGATTGAGGATTGTGGATTGAGGATTGAGGATTGAGGATTGAAGGTTGAGGATTGGGTATTGAGGATTGAAGAATGAGGATTGAGGATTGAGGATTGAGGATTGAGTATTGAAGATTGAGTATTCAGGATTGAAGATTGACGATTGAGGATTGAGGATTGAGGATTGAGGAATGAGGATTGATGATTGAGGATTGAAGTTTGTGTATTGAGGATTGAAGGTTGAGGATTGAGGATTGAGGATTGAGGTTTGAGGATTGAAGATTGAGGATTGAGGATTGAGGATTGAGGATTGAGGATTGAAGATTGAGGATTGCGTATTGAGGATAGAACATTGAGGATTGAGGATTGAGTATTGAGGATTGAGGATTGAGGATTGAAGGTTGAATATTGATGATTGAAGATTGAGGATCGAGGATTGAGTGTTGTGGATTGAGGACGAGGACTGAGGGTAGAGTATTGATGTTTAAGGTCTGAGGATTGAGGATAGAGGATTGAGAATTGAGGATTGAGGAGTGAGGATTGAAGATTGAGGATTGGGTGTTGAGGATTGAAGAATGAGGATTGAGGATTGAGGATTGAGCATTGAGGATTGAAGATTGAGTATTGAGGATTGAAGATTGAGGATTGAGGATTGAGGATTGAGGATTGAGGATTGAGGATTGCGGATAGAAGATTGAGGATTGGGAATTGCGGATTGAACATTGAGGATTGAGGGTTGAAGATTAAGATTGAGGATTGAGGATTGAGGATTGAGGATTGAGTATTGAGGATTGAAGATTGAGTATTGAGGATTGACGATTGAGGATTGAGGATTGAGGATTGAGGATTGAGGATTGAGGATTGAGGATTGAAGATGGAGGATTGGGTATTGAGGACTGAAGAATGAGGATTGAGGATTGAGGATTGAAGAATGAGGATTGAGGATTGAGGATTGAGCATTGAGGATTGAAGATTGAGTATTGAGGATTGAAGATTGAGGATTGAGGATTGAGGATTGAGGATTGAGGATTGAGGATTGCGGATAGAAGATTGAGGAATGGGAATTGCGGATTGAACATTGAGGATTGAGGGTTGAAGATTAAGATTGAGGATTGAGGAGTGAGGATTGAGGATTGAGGATTGAGGATTGAGGATTGAGGATTGAGTATTGAGGATTGAAGATTGAGTATTCAGGATTGAAGGTTGACGATTGACGATTGAGGATTGAGGATTGAGGTCTGAGGATTGAGGATTGAGGATTGAGGATTGAGGATTGAGGATTGAGGATTGAGGATTGAGGATTGCGGATAGAAGATTGAGGTTTGTGTATTGCGGATTGAACATTGAGGATTGAGGATTGAGGATTGAGGATTGAGGATTGAGGATTGAGAATTGAGGATTGAGGATTGAGGATTGAAGATTGAGGATTGGGTATTGAGGATTGAAGAATGAGGATTGAGGATTGAGGATTGCGGATTGAGGATTGAGGATTGAAGACTGAGTATTGAGGATTGTGTATTGCGGATTGAACATTGAGGATTGAGGATTGAGGATTGAGGATTGACGATTGAGGATTGAGAATTGAGGGCTGAGGATTGAGGATTGAAGATTGAGGATTGAGTATTGACGATTGAGGATTGACGATTGAAGATTGAATATTGGTGATAGAAGATTGAGGATCGAGGATTGAGTGTTGTGGATTGAGGACGAGGACTGAGGGTAGAGTACTGATGTTTAAGGTCTGAGGATTGAGGATTGAGGATTGAGAATTGAGGATTGAGGGTTGAGGATTGAAGATTGAGGATTGGGTGTTGAGGATTGAAGAATGAGGATTGAGGATTGAGGATTGAGTATTGAGGATTGAAGATTGAGTATTGAGGATTGAAGATTGAGGATTGAGGATTGAGGATTGAGGATTGAGGATTGAGGATTGAGGACTGAAATTGAATATTGTTGATTGAAGATTGAGGATTGAGGATTGAGGATTGAGGATTGAGAATTGAGGATTTTGATTGAAGATTGAGGATTGGGTATTGAGGATTGAAGAATGAGGATTGAGGATTGAGGATTGAGGATTGAGTATTGAAGATTGAGTATTCAGGATTGAAGATTGACGATTGAGGATAGAGGATTGAGGATTGAGGAATGAGGATTGATGATTGAGGATTGAAGTTTGTGTATTGAGGATTGAGGATTGAGGATTGAGTATTGAGGATTGAAGATTGAGGATTGCGTATTGAGGATAGAACATTGAGGATTGAGGATTGCGTATTGAGGATTGAGGATTGAGGATTGAAGATTGAATATTGATGATTGAAGATTGAGGATCGAGGATTGAGTGATGTGGATTGAGGACGAGGACTGAGGGTAGAGTGTTGATGTTTAAGGTCTGAGGATCGAGGATTGAGGATTGAGAATTGAGGATTGAGGATTGAGGATTGAAGACTGAGGATTGGGTGTTGAGGATTGAAGAATGAGGATTGAGGATTGAGGATTGAGTATTGAGGATTGAAGATTGAGTATTGAGGATTGAAGATTGAGGATTGAGGATGGAGGATTGAGGATTGAGGATTGAGGATTGCGGATAGAAGATTGAGGATTGCGTATTGCGGATTGAACATTGAGGATTGAGGGTTGAGGATTGAGGATTGAGGATTGAGGACTGAAGATTGAATATTGATGATTGAAGATTGAGGATTGAGGATTGATGGTTGTGGATTGAGGACGAGGACTGAGGGTTGACTATTGCTGTTTGAGGTCTGAGGATTGAGGATTGAGGATTGAGAATTGAGGATTGAGGATTGAGGATTGAAGATTGAGGATTGGGTATTGAGGATTGAGGATTGAGGATTGAGGATTGAGTATTGAGGATTGAAGATTGAGTATTGAGGATTGAAGATTGAGGATTGAGGATTGAGGATTGAGGATTGAGGATTGAGGATTGAGGATTGAAGATGGAGGATTGGGTATTGAGGATTGAAGAATGTGGATTGAGGATTGAGGATTGAGGATTGAGGATTGAGGATTGAAGACTGAGTATTGAGGATTGAAGATTGAGGATTGGGTATTGAGGATTGAAGAATGAGGATTGAGGATTGAGGATTGCGGTTTGAGGATTGAGGATTGAAGACTGAGTATTGAGGATTGAAGATTGAGGATTGAGGAGTGAGTATTGAAGATTGAGAATTGAGGATTGAGGATTGAGGATTGAGGATTGAAGATTGAGGATTGGGTATTGAGGATTGAAGGATGAGGATTGAGTATTGAGAATTGAGGATTGAGTATTGACGATTGAGTATTGAGGATTGAAGGTTGACGATTGAGGATTGAGGATTGAGGATTGAGGATTGAGGATTGAGGATTGAGGATTGAGGATTGAAGATTGAGTATTGAGTATTGAAGATTGAGGATTGTGGAATGAGGATTGAGGGTTGAGCATTGAAGATTGCGTACTGAGGATTGAAGATTAAGATTGAGGATTGAGGATTGAGGATTGAGGATTGAGGATTGAGGATTGAAGATTGAGGATTGCGTATTGAGGATAGAACATTGAGGATTGAGGATTGAGTATTGAGGATTGAGGATTGAGGATTGAAGATTGAATATTGATGATTGAAGATTGAGGATCGAGGATTCAGTGTTGTGGATTGAGGACGAGGACTGAGGGTAGAGTATTGATGTTTAAGGTATGAGGATTGAGGATTGAGGATTGAGAATTGAGGATTGAGGATTGAGGATTGAAGACTGAGGATTGGGTGTTGAGGATTGAAGAATGAGGATTGAGGATTGAGGATTGAGTATTGAGGATTGAAGATTGAGTATTGAGGATTGAAGATTGAGGATTGAGGATTGAGGATTGAGGATTGAGGATTGAGGATTGCGGATAGAAGATTGAGGATTGGGTATTGCGGATTGAACATTGAGGATTGAGGGTTGAGGGTTGAGGGTTGAGGATTGAGGATTGAGGACTGAAGGTTGAATATTGATGATTGAAGATTGAGGATTGAGGATTGATGGTTGTGGATTGAGGACGAGGACTGAGGGTTGACTATTGCTGTTTGAGGTCTGAGGATTGAGGATTGAGGATTGAGAATTGAGGATTGAGGATTGAGGATTGAAGATTGAGGATTGGGTATTGAGGATTGAGGATTGAGGATTGAGGATTGAGTATTGAGGATTGAAGATTGAGCATTGAGTATTGAAGATTGAGGATTGAGGATTGAGGATTGAGGATTGAGGATTGAGGATTGAGGATTGAAGATGGAGGATTGGGTATTGAGGATTGAAGAATGAGGATTGAGGATTGAGGATTGAGGATTGAGGATTGAGGAATGAAGACTGAGTATTGAGGATTGAAGATTGAGGATTGGGTATTGAGGATTGAAGAATGAGGATTGCGGATTGAGGATTGAGGATTGAGGATTGAAGATTGAGTATTGAGGATTGAAGATTGACGATTGAGGATTGAGGATTGAGGTCTGGGGATTGAGGATTGAAGATTGAGGATTGAGGATTGAGGATTGAGGATTGAAGACTGAGTATTGAGGATTGAAGATTGAGGATTGAGGAGTGAGTATTGAAGATTGAGGATTTGGGACTGAGGATTGAGGATTGAGGATTGAGGATTGAAGATGGAGGATTGGGTATTGAGGATTGAAGAATGAGGATTGAGGATTGAGGATTGAAGAATGAGGATTGAGGATTGAGGATTGAGCATTGAGGATTGAAGATTGAGTATTGAGGATTGAAGATTGAGGATTGAGGATTGAGGATTGAGGATTGAGGATTGAGGATTGCGGATAGAAGATTGAGGATTGGGAATTGCGGATTGAACATTGAGGATTGAGGGTTGAAGATTAAGATTGAGGATTGAGGATTGAGGATTGAGGATTGAGGATTGAGGATTGAGGATTGAGTATTGAGGATTGAAGATTGAGTATTCAGGATTGAAGGTTGACGATTGACGATTGAGGATTGAGGATTGAGGTCTGAGGATTGAGGATTGAGGATTGAGGATTGAGGATTGAGGATTGAGGATTGAGGATTGCGGATAGAAGATTGAGGTTTGTGTATTGCGGATTGAACATTGAGGATTGAGGATTGAGGATTGAGGATTGAGGATTGAGGATTGAGAATTGAGGATTGAGGATTGAGGATTGAAGATTGAGGATTGGATATTGAGGATTGAAGAATGAGGATTGAGGATTGAGGATTGCGGATTGAGGATTGAGGATTGAAGACTGAGTATTGAGGATTGTGCATTGCGGATTGAACATTGAGGATTGAGGATTGAGGTCTGAGGATTGAGGATTGAGGATTGAGGATTGAGGATTGAGGATTGAGGATTGAGGATTGCGGATAGAAGATTGAGGTTTGTGTATTGCGGGTTGAACATTGAGGATTGAGGATTGAAGATTGAGGATTGAGGATTGAGGATTGAGAATTGAGGATTGAGGATTGAGGATTGAAGATTGAGGATTGGATATTGAGGATTGAAGAATGAGGATTGAGGATTGAGGATTGCGGATTGAGGATTGAGGATTGAAGACTGAGTATTGAGGATTGTGTATTGCGGATTGAACATTGAGGATTGAGGATTGAGGATTGAGGATTGAGGATTGACGATTGAGGATTGAGAATTGAGGACTGAGGATTGAGGATTGAAGATTGAGGATTGAGTATTGACGATTGAGGATTGACGATTGAAGATTGAATATTGATGATAGAAGATTGAGGATCGAGGATTGAGTGTTGTGGATTGAGGACGAGGACTGAGGGTAGAGTATTGATGTTTAAGGTCTGAGGATTGAGGATTGAGGATTGAGAATTGAGGATTGAGTGTTGAGGATTGAAGATTGAGGATTGGGTGTTGAGGATTGAAGAATGAGGATTGAGGATTGAGGATTGAGTATTGAGGATTGAAGATTGAGTATTGAGGATTGAAGATTGAGGATTGAGGATTGAGGATTGAGGATTGAGGATTGAGGATTGCAGATAGAAGATTGAGGATTGGGTATTGCGTATTGAACATTGAGGATTGAGGGTTGAGGATTGAGGATTGAGGATTGAGGACTGAAATTGAATATTGTTGATTGAAGATTGAGGATTGAGGATTGAGGATTGAGGATTGAGGATTGAGGATTTTGATTGAAGATTGAGGATTGGGTATTGAGGATTGAAGAATGAGGATTGAGGATTGAGGATTGAGGATTGAGTATTGAAGATTGAGTATTCAGGATTGAAGATTGACGATTGAGGATTGAGGATTGAGGATTGAGGAATGAGGATTGATGATTGAGGATTGAAGTTTGTGTATTGAGGATTGAGGATTGAGGATTGAGTATTGAGGATTGAAGATTGAGGATTGCGTATTGAGGATAGAACATTGAGGATTGAGGATTGAGTATTGAGGATTGAGGATTGAGGATTGAAGATTGAATATTGATGATTGAAGATTGAGGATCGAGGATTGAGTGTTGTGGATTGAGGACGAGGACTGAGGGTAGAGTGTTGATGTTTAAGGTCTGAGGATTGAGGATTGAGGATTGAGAATTGAGGATTGAGGATTGAGGATTGAAGACTGAGGATTGGGTGTTGAGGATTGAAGAATGAGGATTGAGGATTGAGGATTGAGTATTGAGGATTGAAGATTGAGTATTGAGGATTGAAGATTGAGGATTGAGGATGGAGGATTGAGGATTGAGGATTGAGGATTGCGGATAGAAGATTGAGGATTGCGTATTGCGGATTGAACATTGAGGATTGAGGGTTGAGGATTGAGGATTGAGGATTGAGGACTGAAGATTGAATATTGATGATTGAAGATTGAGGATTGCGGATTGATGGTTGTGGATTGAGGACGAGGACTGAGGGTTGACTATTGCTGTTTGAGGTCTGAGGATTGAGGATTGAGGATTGAGAATTGAGGATTGAGGATTGAGGATTGAAGATTGAGGATTGGGTATTGAGGATTGAGGATTGAGGATTGAGGATTGAGTATTGAGGATTGAAGATTGAGTATTGAGGATTGAAGATTGAGGATTGAGGATTGAGGATTGAGGATTGAGGATTGAGGATTGAGGATTGAAGATGGAGGATTGGGTATTGAGGATTGAAGAATGAGGATTGAGTATTGAGGATTGAGGATTGAGGATTGAGGATTGAAGACTGAGTATTGAGGATTGAAGATTGAGGATTGGGTATTGAGGATTGAAGATTCAGGATTGCGTATTGAGGATAGAACATTGAGGATTGAGGATTGAGTATTGAGGATTGAGGATTGAGGATTGAAGATTGAATATTGATGATTGAAGATTGAGGATCGAGGATTCAGTGTTGTGGATTGAGGACGAGGACTGAGGGTAGAGTATTGATGTTTAAGGTATGAGGATTGAGGATTGAGGATTGAGAATTGAGGATTGAGGATTGAGGATTGAAGACTGAGGATTGGGTGTTGAGGATTGAAGAATGAGGATTGAGGATTGAGGATTGAGTATTGAGGATTGAAGATTGAGTATTGAGGATTGAAGATTGAGGATTGAGGATTGAGGATTGAGGATTGAGGATTGAGGATTGCGGATAGAAGATTGAGGATTGGGTATTGCGGATTGAACATTGAGGATTGAGGGTTGAGTATTGAGGATTGAGGATTGAGGACTGAAGGTTGAATATTGATGATTGAAGATTGAGGATTGAGGATTGATGGTTGTGGATTGAGGACGAGGACTGAGGGTTGACTATTGCTGTTTGAGGTCTGAGGATTGAGGATTGAGGATTGAGAATTGAGGATTGAGGATTGAGGATTGAAGATTGAGGATTGGGTATTGAGGATTGAGGATTGAGGATTGAGGATTGAGTATTGAGGATTGAAGATTGAGCATTGAGTATTGAAGATTGAGGATTGAGGATTGAGGATTGATGATTGAGGATTGAGGATTGAGGATTGAAGATGGAGGATTGGGTATTGAGGATTGAAGAATGAGGATTGAGGATTGAGGATTGAGGATTGAGGATTGAGGAATGAAGACTGAGTATAGAGGATTGAAGATTGAGGATTGGGTATTGAGGATTGAAGAATGAGGATTGAGGATTGAGGATTGAGGATTGAGGATTGAAGATTGAGTATTGAGGATTGAAGATTGACGATTGAGGATTGAGGATTGAGGTCTGAGGATTGAGGATTGAGGATTGAGGATTGAGGATTGAGGATTGAGGATTGAGGATTGCGGATAGAAGATTGAGGATTGGGTATTGCGGATTGAACATTGAGGATTGAGGATTGAGGATTGAGGATTGAGGATTGAGGATTGAGAATTGAGGATTGAGGATTGAGGATTGAAGATTGAGGATTGGGTATTGAGGATTGAAGAATGAGGATTGAGGATTGAGGATTGCGGATTGAGGATTGAGGATTGAAGACTGAGTATTGAGGATTGAAGATTGAGGATTGAGGAGTGAGTATTGAAGATTGAGGATTTGGGACTGAGGATTGAAGATTGAGGATTGAGGATAGAGGATTGAGGATTGAGGATTGAGGATTGAAGATTGTTGATTGGGTATTGAGGATTGAAGAATGAGGATTGAGGAATGAGGATTGAGGATTGAGTATTGAAGATTGAGTATTCAGGATTGAAGATTGACGATTGAGGATTGAGGATTGAGGATTGAGGATTGAGGATTGATGATTGAGGATTGAAGTTTGAGTATTGAGGATTGAAGATTGAGGATTGAGGATTGAGGATTGAGGTTTGATGATTGAAGATTGAGGATTGAGGATTGAGGATTGAGGATTGAGGATTGAAGATTGAGGATTGGGTATTGAGGATTGAAGAATGAGGATTGAGTATTGAGTATTGAGGATTGAGTATTGACGATTGAGTATTGAGGATTGATGATTGACTATTGAGGATTGAGGATTGTGGATTGAGGATTGAGGATTGAGGATTGAGGATTGAAGATTGAGTATTGAGTATTGAAGATTGCGGATTGAGGAATGAGGATTGAGGATTGAGGATTGAAGATTGCGTACTGAGGATTGAAGATTAAGGTTGAGGATTGAGGATTGAGGATTGAGGATTGAGGATTGAGGATTGAGGATTGAGGGTTGCGTATTGAGGATAGAACATTGAGGATTGAGGATTGAGTATTGAGGATTGAGGATTGAGGATTGAAGATGGAGGATTGGGTATTGAGGATTGAAGAATGAGGATTGAGTATTGAAGATTGAGTATTCAGGATTGAAGATTGACGATTGAGGAGTGAGTATTGAAGATTGAGTATTTGGGACATAGGATTGAAGATTGAGGATTGAGGATTGAGGATTGTGGATTGAGGATTGAGGATTGAGGATTGAAGGTTGAGGATTGGGTATTGAGGATTGAAGAATGAGGATTGAGGATTGAGGATTGAGGATTGAGGATTGAGTATTGAAGATTGAGTATTCAGGATTGAAGATTGACGATTGAGGATTGAGGATTGAGGATTGTGGATTGAGGATTGAGGATTGAGGATTGAGGATTGAAGATTGAGTATTGAGTATTGAAGATTGCGGATTGAGGAATGAGGATTGAGGATTGAGGATTGAAGATTGCGTACTGAGGATTGAAGATTAAGGTTGAGGATTGAGGATTGAGGATTGAGGATTGAGGATTGAGGATTGAGGATTGAGGGTTGCGTATTGAGGATAGAACATTGAGGATTGAGGATTGAGTATTGAGGATTGAGGATTGAGGATTGAAGATGGAGGATTGGGTATTGAGGATTGAAGAATGAGGATTGAGTATTGAAGATTGAGTATTCAGGATTGAAGATTGACGATTGAGGAGTGAGTATTGAAGATTGAGTATTTGGGACATAGGATTGAAGATTGAGGATTGAGGATTGAGGATTGTGGATTGAGGATTGAGGATTGAGGATTGAAGGTTGAGGATTGGGTATTGAGGATTGAAGAATGAGGATTGAGGATTGAGGATTGAGGATTGAGGATTGAGTATTGAAGATTGAGTATTCAGGATTGAAGATTGACGATTGAGGATTGAGGATTGAGGATTGAGGAATGAGGATTGATGATTGAGGATTGAAGTTTGTGTATTGAGGATTGAAGGTTGAGGATTGAGGATTGAGGATTGAGGTTTGAGGATTGAAGATTGAGGATTGAGGATTGAGGATTGAGGATTGAGGATTGAAGATTGAGGATTGGGTATTGAGGATTGAAGAATGAGGATTGAGTATTGAGTATTGAGGATTGAGTATTGACGATTAAGTATTGAGGATTGAAGATTGACGATTGAGGATTGAGGATTGAGGATTGAGGATTGAGGATTGAGGATTGAGGATTGAAGATTGAGTATTGAGTATTGAAGATTGAGGATTGAGGAATGAGGATTGAGGGTTGAGCATTGAAGATTGCGTACTGAGGATTGAAGATTAAGATTGAGGATTGAGGATTGAGGATTGAGGATTGAGGATTGAGGATTGAAGATTGAGGATTGCGTATTGAGGATAGAACATTGAGGATTGAGGATTGAGTATTGAGGATTGAGGATTGAGTATTGAAGATTGAATATTGATGATTGAAGATTGAGGATCGAGGATTGAGTGTTGTGGATTGAGGACGAGGACTGAGGGTAGAGTATTGATGTTTAAGGTCTGAGGATTGAGGATTGAGGATTGAGAATTGAGGATTGAGGATTGAGGATTGAAGACTGAGGATTGGGTGTTGAGGATTGAAGAATGAGGATTGAGGATTGAGGATTGAGTATTGAGGATTGAAGATTGAGTATTGAGGATTGAAGATTGAGGATTGAGGATTGAGGATTGTGGATTGAGGATTGAGGATTGCGGATAGAAGATTGAGGATTGCGTATTAGGATTGAACATTGAGGATTGAGGGTTGAGGATTGAGGATTGAGGATTGAGGACTGAAGATTGAATATTGATGATTGAAGATTGAGGATTGAGGATTGATGGTTGTGGATTGAGGACGAGGAGTGAGGGTTGACTATTGCTGTTTGAGGTCTGAGGATGGAGGATTGAGGATTGAGAATTGAGGATTGAGGGTTGAGGATTGAAGATTGAGGATTGGGTATTGAGGATTGGGTGTTGAGGATTGAAGAATGAGGATTGAGGATTGAGGATTGAGGATTGAAGATTGAGTATTGAGGATTGAAGATTGAGGATTGAGGATTGATGGTTGTGGATTGAGGACGAGGAGTGAGGGTTGACTATTGCTGTTTGAGGTCTGAGGATGGAGGATTGAGGATTGAGGATTGAGGATTGAGGATTGAGGATTGAGGATTGAGGATTGAGGATTGAGGATTGAAGATTGAGGATTGGGTATTGAGGATTGAAGAGTGAGGATTGAGGATTGAGGATTGAGGATTGCGTATTGAAGATTGAGTATTCAGGATTGAAGATTGACGATTGAGGAGTGAGTATTGAAGATTGAGCATTTGGGACTGAGGATTGAAGATTGAGGATTGAGGATTGAGGATTGTGGATTGAGGATTGAGGATTGAGGATTGAAGATTGAGGATTGGGTATTGAGGATTGAAGAATGAGGATTGAGTATTGAGGATTGAGTATTGAAGATTGAGTATTCAGGATTGAAGATTGACGATTGAGGATTGAGGATTGAGGATTGAGGAATGAGGATTGATGATTGAGGATTGAAGTTTGAGTATTGAGGATTGAAGATTGAGGATTGAGGATTGTGGATTGAGGTTTGAGGATTGAAGATTGAGGATTGAGGATTGAGGATTGAGGATTGAGGATTGAAGATTGAGGATTGGGTATTGAGGATTGAAGAATGAGGATTGAGTATTGAGTATTGAGGATTGAGTATTGACGATTGAGTATTGAGGATTGAAGATTGACGATTGAGGATTGAGGAATTAAGGATTGAGGATTGAGGATTGAGGATTGAGGATTGAGGATTGAAGATTGAGTATTGAGTATTGAAGATTGAGGATTGAGGAATGAGGATTGAGGGTTGAGCATTGAAGATTGCGTACTGAGGATTGAAGATTAAGATTGAGGGTTGAGGATTGAGGATTGAGGATTGAGGATTGAGGATTGAAGATTGAGGATTGCGTATTGAGGATAGAACATTGAGGATTGAGGATTGAGTATTGAGGATTGAGGATTGAGGATTGAAGATTGAATATTGATGATTGAAGATTGAGGATCGAGGATTGAGTGTTGTGGATTGAGGACGAGGACTGAGGGTAGAGTATTGATGTTTAAGGTCTGAGGATTGAGGATTGAGGATTGAGAATTGAGGATTGAGGATTGAGGATTGAAGACTGAGGATTGGGTGTTGAGGATTGAAGAATGAGGATTGAGGATTGAGGATTGAGTATTGAGGATTGAGGATTGAGTATTGAGGATTGAAGATTGAGGATTGAGGATTGAGTATTGAAGATTGAGTATTCAGGATTGAAGATTGACGATTGAGGATTGAGGATTGAGGATTGAGGACTGAGGATTGATGATTGAGGATTGAAGTTTGAGTATTGAGGATTGAAGATTGAGGATTGAGGATTGAGGATTGAGGTTTGATGATTGAAGATTGAGGATTGAGGATTGAGGATTGAGGATTGAGGATTGAAGATTGAGGATTGGGTATTGAGGATTGAAGAATGAGGATTGAGTATTGAGTATTGAGGATTGAGCATTGACGATTGAGTATTGGGGATTGAAGATTGACTATTGAGGATTGAGGATTGAGGATTGAGGATTGAGGATTGAGGATTGAGGATTGAAGATTGAGTATTGAGTATTGAAGATTGCGGATTGAGGAATGAGGATTGAGGATTGAGGATTGAAGATTGCGTACTGAGGGTTGAAGATTAAGGTTGAGGATTGAGGATTGAGGATTGAGGATTGAGGATTGAGGATTGAGGATTGAGGGTTGCGTATTGAGGATAGAACATTGAGGATTGAGGATTGAGTATTGAGGATTGAGGATTGAGGATTGAAGATGGAGGATTGGGTATTGAGGATTGAAGAATGAGGATTGAGTATTGAAGATTGAGCATTCAGGATTGAAGATTGACGATTGAGGAGTGAGTATTGAAGTTTGAGTATTTGGGACATAGGATTGAAGATTGAGGATTGAGGATTGAGGATTGTGGATTGAGGATTGAGGATTGAGGATTGAAGATTGAGGATTGGGTATTGAGGATTCAAGAATGAGGATTGAGGATTGAGGATTGAGGATTGAGTATTGAAGATTGAGTATTCAGGATTGAAGATTGACGATTGAGGATTGAGGATTGAGGATTGAGGAATGAGGATTGATGATTGAGGATTGAAGTTTGTGTATTGAGGATTGAAGGTTGAGGATTGAGGATTGAGGATTGAGGTTTGAGGATTGAAGATTGAGGATTGAGGATTGAGGATTGAGGATTGAGGATTGAAGATTGAGGATTGGGTATTGAGGATTGAAGAATGAGGATTGAGTATTGAGTATTGACGATTGAGTATTGACGATTAAGTATTGAGGATTGAAGATTGACGATTGAGGATTGAGGATTGAGGATTGAGGATTGAGGATTGAGGATTGAGGATTGAGGATTGAAGATTGAGTATTGAGTATTGAAGATTGAGGATTGAAGATTGACGATTGAGGATTGAGGATTGAGGATTGAGGATTGAGGATTGAGGATTGAGGATTGAGGATTGAAGATTGAGTATTGAGTATTGAAGATTGAGGATTGAGGAATGAGGATTGAGGGTTGAGGATTGAAGATTGCGTACTGAGGATTGAAGATTAAGATTGAGGATTGGGTGTTGAGGATTGAAGAATGAGGATTGAGGATTGAGGATTGAGTATTGAGGATTGAAGATTGAGTATTGAGGATTGAAGATTGAGGATTGAGGATTGAGGATTGTGGATTGAGGATTGCGGATTGCGGATAGAAGATTGAGGATTGCGTATTGCGGATTGAACATTGAGGATTGAGGGTTGAGGATTGAGGATTGAGGATTGAGGACTGAAGATTGAATATTGATGATTGAAGATTGAGGATTGAGGATTGATGGTTGTGGATTGAGGACGAGGACTGAGGGTTGACTATTGCTCTTTGAGGTCTGAGGATTGAGGATTGAGGATTGAGAATTGAGGATTGAGGGTTGAGGATTGAAGATTTAGGATTGGGTATTGAGGATTGAGGATTGAAGATGGAGGATTGGGTATTGAGGATTGAAGAATGAGGATTGAGGATTGATGATTGAGGACTGAGGATTGAGGATTGAAGACTGAATATTGAGGATTGAGGATTGAGGTTTGAGGATTGAAGATTGAGGATTGAGGATTGAGGATTGAGGATTGAGGATTGAAGATTGAGGATTGGGTATTGAGGATTGAAGAATGAGGATTGAGTATTGAGTATTGAGGATTGAGTATTGACGATTGAGTATTGAGGATTGAAGATTGACGATTGAGGATTGAGGATTGAGGATTGAGGATTGAGGATTGAGGATTGAGGATTGAGGATTGAGGATTGAAGATTGAGTATTGAGTATTGAAGATTGAGGATTGAGGAATGAGGATTGAGGGTTGAGCATTGAAGATTGCGTACTGAGGATTGAAGATTAAGATTGAGGATTGAGGATTGAGGATTGAGGATTGAGGATTGAGGATTGAAGATTGAGTATTGAGGATTGAGGATTGAGGATTGAGAATTGAGGATTGAGGATTGAGGATTGAAGATTGAGGATTGGGTATGAGGATTGAGGATTGAGGATTGAGGATTGAGTATTGAGGATTGAAGATTGAGTATTCAGTATTGAAGGTTGACGATTGAGGATTGAGGATTGAGGATTGAGGATTGAGGATTGATGATTGAGGATTGAAGTTTGAGTATTGAGGATTGAAGATTGAGGATTGAGGATTGAGGATTGAGGTTTGAGGATTGAAGATTGAGGATTGAGTATTGAGGATTGAGGATTGAGGATTGAAGATTGAGGATTGGGTATTGAGGATTGAAGAATGAGGATTGAGTATTGAGTATTGAGGATTGAGTATTGACGATTGAGTATTGAGGATTGAAGATTGACGATTGAGGATTGAGGATTGAGGATTGAGGATTGAGGATTGAGGATTGAGGATTGAAGATTGAGTATTGAGTATTGAAGATTGAGGATTGAGGAATGAGGATTGAGGATTGAGGATTGAAGATTGCGTACTGAGGATTGAAGATTAAGATTGAAGATTGAGGATTGAGGATTGAGGATTGAGGATTGAGGATTGAAGATTGAGGATTGCGTATTGAGGATAGAACATTGAGGATTGAGGATTGAGTATTGAGGATTGAGGATTGAGGATTGAAGATTGAATATTGATGATTGAAGATTGAGGATCGAGGATTGAGTGTTGTGGATTGAGGACGAGGACTGAGGGTAGAGTATTGATGTTTAAGGTCTGAGGATTGAGGATAGAGGATTGAGAATTGAGGATTGAGGAGTGAGGATTGAAGATTGAGGATTGGGTGTTGAGGATTGAAGAATGAGGATTGAGGATTGAGGATTGAGCATTGAGGATTGAAGATTGAGTATTGAGGATTGAAGATTGAGGATTGAGGATTGAGGATTGAGGATTGAGGATTGAGGATTGCGGATAGAAGATTGAGGATTGGGAATTGCGGATTGAACATTGAGGATTGAGGGTTGAAGATTAAGATTGAGGATTGAGGATTGAGGATTGAGGATTGAGTATTGAGGATTGAAGATTGAGTATTGAGGATTGAAGATTGAGGATTGAGGATTGAGGATTGAGGATTGAGGATTGAGGATTGAGGATTGAAGATGGAGGACTGGGTATTGAGGATTGAAGAATGAGGACTGAGGATTGAGGATTGAGGATTGAGGATTGAGGATTGAAGACTGAGTATTGAGGATTGAAGATTGAGGATTGGTTATTGAGGATTGAAGAATGAGGATTGAGGATTGAGGATTGAGGATTGAGGATTGAAGATTGAGTATTGAGGATTGAAGATTGACGATTGAGGATTGAGGATTGAGGTCTGAGGATTGAGGATTGAGGATTGAGGATTGAGGATTGAAGATTGAGGATTGAGGATTGCGGATAGAAGATTGAGGATTGTGTATTGCGGATTGAACATTGAGGATTGAGGATTGAGGATTGAGGATTGAGGATTGAGGATTGAGAATTGAGGATTGAGGATTGAGGATTGAAGATTGAGGATTGGGTATTGAGGATTGAAGAATGAGGATTGAGGATGAGGATTGCGGATTGAGGATTGAGGATTGAAGACTGAGTATTGAGGATTGTGTATTGCGGATCGAACATTGAGGATTGAGGATTGAGGATTGAGGATTGAGGATTGAGGATTGAGAATTGAGGATTGAGGATTGAGGATTGAAGATTGAGGATTGAGTATTGACGATTGAACATTGAGGATTGAGGATTGAGGATTGAGGATCGAACATTGAGGATTGAGGATTGAGGATTGAGGATTGAGGATTGAGGATTGAGAATTGAGGATTGAGGATTGAGGATTGAAGATTGAGGATTGAGTATTGACGATTGAGGATTGACGATTGAAGATTGAATATTGATGATAGAAGATTGAGGATCGAGGATTGAGTGTTGTGGATTGAGGACGAGGACTGAGGGTAGAGTATTGATGTTTAAGGTCTGAGGATTGAGGATTGAGGATTGAGAATTGAGGATTGAGGGTTGAGGATTGAAGATTGAGGATTGGGTGTTGAGGATTGAAGAATGAGGATTGAGGATTGAGGATTGAGTATTGAGGATTGAAGATTGAGTATTGAGGATTGAAGATTGAGGATTGAGGATTGAGGATTGAGGTTTGAGGATTGAGGATTGCGGATAGAAGATTGAGGATTGGGTATTGCGGATTGAACATTGAGGATTGAGGGTTGAGGATTGAGGATTGAGGATTGAGGACTGAAATTGAATATTGATGATTGAAGATTGAGGATTGAGGATTGAGGGTTGAGGATTGAGGATTGAGGATTGAGGATTGAAGATTGAGGATTGGGTATTGAGGATTGAAGAATGAGGATTGAGGATTGAGGATTGAGGATTGAGTATTGAAGATTGAGTATTCAGGATTGAAGATTGACGATTGAGGATTGAGGATTGAGGATTGTGGATTGAGGATCGACGATTGAGGTTTGAAGTTTGAGTATTGAGGATTGAAGGTTGAGGATTGAGGATTGAGGATTGAGGTTTGAGGATTGAAGATTGAGGATTGAGGATTGAGGATTGAGGATTGAGGATTGAGTATTGAGGATTGAGGATTGAGGATTGAAGATTGAATATTGATGATTGAAGATTGAGGATCGAGGATTGAGCGTTGTGGATTCAGGACGAGGACTGAGGGTTGAGTACTGATGTTTGAGGTCTGAGGATTGAGGAATGAGGAGTGAGAGTTGAGGGTTGAGGATTGAGGATTGAAGAATGAGGATTGGGTGTTGAGGATTGAAGAATGAGGATTGAGGATTGAGGATTGAGGATTGAGGATTGAAGATTGAGTATTGAGGATTGAAGATTGAGGATTGAGGATTGAGGATTGAGGATTGAAGACTGAGTATTGAGGATTGAAGATTGAGGATTGAGGAGTGAGTATTGAAGATTGAGGATTTGGGACTGAGGATTGAAGATTGAGGATTGAGGATTGAGGATTGAGGATTGAGGATTGAGGATTGAGGATTGAGGATTGAGGATTGAAGATTGAAGATTGGGTATTGAGGATTGAAGAATGAGGATTGAGGATTGAGGATTGAGGATTGCGTATTGAAGATTGAGTATTCAGGATTGAAGATTGACGATTGAGGAGTGAGTATTGAAGATTGAGTATTTGGGACTGAGGATTGAAGATTGAGGATTGAGGATTGAGGATTGTGGATTGAGGATTGAGGATTGAGGATCGAAGATTGAGGATTGGGTATTGAGGATTGAAGAATGAGGATTGAGGATTGAGGATTGAGGATTGAGTATTGAAGATTGAGTATTCAGGATTGAAGATTGACGATTGAGGATTGAGGATTGAGGATTGAGGAATGAGGATTGATGATTGAGGATTGAAGTTTGAGTATTGAGGATTGAAGATTGAGGATTGAGGATTGAGGATTGAAGATTGAGGATTGGGTATTGAGGATTGAAGAATGAGGATTGAGGATTGAGGATTGAGGATTGAGTATTGAAGATTGAGTATTCAGGATTGAAGATTGACGATTGAGGATTGAGGATTGAGGATTGAGGAATGAGGATTGATGATTGAGGATTGAAGTTTGTGTATTGAGGATTGAAGGTTGAGGATAGAGGATTGAGGTTTGAGGATTGAAGATTGAGGATTGAGAATTGGGGATTGAGGATTGAGGATTGAAGATTGAGGATTGGGTATTGAGGATTGAAGAATGAGGATTGAGTATTGAGTATTGAGGATTGAGTATTGACGATTAAGTATTGAGGATTGAAAATTGACGATTGAGGATTGAGGATTGAGGATTGAGGATTGAGGATTGAGGATTGAGGATTGAGGATTGAAGATTGACTATTGAGTATTGAAGATTGAGTATTGAGGAATGAGGATTGAGTGTTGAGCATTGAAGATTGCGTACTGAGGATTGAAGATTAAGATTGATAATTGAGGATTGAGGATTGAGGATTGAGGATTGAGGATTGAAGATTGAGGATTGCGTATTGAGGATAGAACATTGAGGATTGAGGATTGACTATTGAGGATTGAGGATTGAGGATTGAAGATTGAATATTGATGATTGAAGATTGAGGATCGAGGATTGAGTGTTGTGGATTGAGGACGAGGACTGAGGGTAGGGTATTGATGTTTAAGGTCTGAGGATTGAGGATTGAGGATTGAGAATTGAGGATTGAGGATTGAGGATTGAAGACTGAGGATTGGGTGTTGAGGATTGAAGAATGAGGATTGAGGATTGAGGATTGAGGATTGAGTATTGAAGATTGAGTATTCAGGATTGAAGATTGACGATTGATAATTGAGGATTGTGGATTGAGGATTGAGGATTGAGGATCGAAGATTGAGGATTGGGTATTGAGGATTGAAGAATGAGGATTGAGGATTGAGGATTGAGGATTGAGTATTGAAGATTGAGTATTCAGGATTGAAGATTGACGATTGAGGATTGAGGATTGAGGATTGAGGAATGAGGATTGATGATTGAGGATTGAAGTTTGAGTATTGAGGATTGAAGATTGAGGATTGAGGATTGAGGATTGAAGATTGAGGATTGGGTATTGAGGATTGAAGAATGAGGATTGAGGATTGAGGATTGAGGATTGAGTATTGAAGATTGAGTATTCAGGATTGAAGATTGACGATTGAGGATTGAGGATTGAGGATTGAGGAATGAGGATTGATGATTGAGGATTGAAGTTTGTGTATTGAGGATTGAAGGTTGAGGATAGAGGATTGAGGTTTGAGGATTGAAGATTGAGGATTGAGAATTGGGGATTGAGGATTGAGGATTGAAGATTGAGGATTGGGTATTGAGGATTGAAGAATGAGGATTGAGTATTGAGTATTGAGGATTGAGTATTGACGATTAAGTATTGAGGATTGAAAATTGACGATTGAGGATTGAGGATTGAGGATTGAGGATTGAGGATTGAGGATTGAGGATTGAGGATTGAAGATTGACTATTGAGTATTGAAGATTGAGTATTGAGGAATGAGGATTGAGTGTTGAGCATTGAAGATTGCGTACTGAGGATTGAAGATTAAGATTGATAATTGAGGATTGAGGATTGAGGATTGAGGATTGAGGATTGAAGATTGAGGATTGCGTATTGAGGATAGAACATTGAGGATTGAGGATTGACTATTGAGGATTGAGGATTGAGGATTGAAGATTGAATATTGATGATTGAAGATTGAGGATCGAGGATTGAGTGTTGTGGATTGAGGACGAGGACTGAGGGTAGGGTATTGATGTTTAAGGTCTGAGGATTGAGGATTGAGGATTGAGAATTGAGGATTGAGGATTGAGGATTGAAGACTGAGGATTGGGTGTTGAGGATTGAAGAATGAGGATTGAGGATTGAGGATTGAGTATTGAGGATTGAAGATTGAGTATTGAGGATTGAAGATTGAGGATTGAGGATTGAGGATTGAGGATTGAGGATTGAGGATTGCGGATAGAAGATTGAGGATTGCGTATTGCGGATTGAACATTGAGGATTGAGGGTTGAGGATTGAGGATTGAGGATTGAGGACTGAAGATTGAATATTGATGATTGAAGATTGAGGATTGAGGATTGATGGTTGTGGATTGAGGACGAGGACTGAGGGTTGACTATTGCTGTTTGAGGTCTGAGGATTGAGGATTGAGGATTGAGAATTGAGGATTGAGGATTGAGGATTGAAGATTGAGGATTGGGTATTGAGGATTGAGGATTGTGGATTGAGGATTGAGTATTGAGGATTGAAGATTGAGTATTGAGGATTGAAGATTGAGGACGAGGACTGAGGGTTGACTATTGCTGTTTGAGGTCTGAGTATTGAGGATTGAGGATTGAGAATTGAGGATTGAGGATTGAGGATTGAAGATTGAGGATTGAGTATTGAGGATTGAGTATTGACGATTGAGTATTGAGGATTGAAGATTGACGATTGAGGATTGAGGATTGAGGATTGAGGATTGAGGATTGAGGATTGAGGATTGAAGATTGAGTATTGAGTATTGAAGATTGAGGATTGAGGAATGAGGATTGAGGATTGAGGATTGAGGATTGCGGATAGAAGATTGAGGATTGGGTATTGCGGATTGAAGACTGACGATTGAGGATTGAGGATTGAGGATTGAGGATTGACGATTGATGATTGAGGATTGAAGTTTGAGTATTGAGGATTGAAGATTGAGGATTGAGGATTGAGGATTGAGGTTTGATGATTGAAGATTGAGGATTGAGGATTGAGGATTGAGGATTGAGGATTGAAGATTGAGGATTGGGTATTGAGGATTGAAGAATGAGGATTGCGTATTGAGTATTGAGGATTGAGTATTGACGATTGAGTATTGAGGATTGAAGATTGACTATTGAGGATTGAGGATTGAGGATTGAGGATTGAGGATTGAGGATTGAGTATTGAAGATTGAGTATTGAGTATTGAAGATTGCGGATTGAGGAATGAGGATTGAGGATTGAGGATTGAAGATTGCGTACTGAGGATTGAAGATTAAGATTGAGGATTGAGGATTGAGGATTGAGGATTGAGGATTGAGGATTGAGGATTGAGGGTTGCGTATTGAGGATAGAACATTGAGGATTGGGGATTGAGTATTGAGGATTGAGGATTGAGGATTGAAGATGGAGGATTGGGTATTGAGGATTGAAGAATGAGGATTGAGTATTGAAGATTGAGTATTCAGGATTGAAGATTGACGATTGAGGAGTGAGTATTGAAGATTGAGTATTTGGGACATAGGATTGAAGATTGAGGATTGAGGATTGAGGATTGTGGATTGAGGATTGAGGATTGAGGATTGAAGATTGAGGATTGGGTATTGAGGATTGAAGAATGAGGATTGAGGATTGAGGATTGAGGATTGAGGATTGAGTATTGAAGATTGAGTATTCAGGATTGAAGATTGACGATTGAGGATTGAGGATTGAGGATTGAGGAATGAGGATTGATGATTGAGGATTGAAGTTTGAGTATTGAGGATTGAAGGTTGAGGATTGAGGATTGAGGATTGAGGTTTGAGGATTGAAGATTGAGGATTGAGGATTGAGGATTGAGGATTGAGGATTGAAGATTGAGGATTGGGTATTGTGGATTGAAGAATGAGGATTGAGTATTGAGTATTGAGGATTGAGTATTGACGATTGAGTATTGAGGATTGAAGATTGACGATTGAGGATTGAGGATTGAAGATTAAGATTGAGGATTGAGGATTGAGGATTGAGGATTGAGGATTGAGGATTGAAGATTGAGTATTGAGGATTGAGGATTGAGGATTGAGAATTGAGGATTGAGGATTGAGGATTGAAGATTGAGGATTGGGTATTGAGGATTGAGGATTGAGGATTGAGGATTGAGTATTGAGCATTGAAGATTGAGTATTCAGTATTGAAGGTTGACGATTGAGGATTGAGGATTGAGGATTGAGGATTGAGGATTGATGATTGAGGATTGAAGTTTGAGTATTGAGGATTGAAGATTGAGGATTGAGGATTGAGGATTGAGGTTTGAGGATTGAAGATTGAGGATTGAGTATTGAGGATTGAGGATTGAGGATTGAAGATTGAGGATTGGGTATTGAGGATTGAAGAATGAGGATTGAGTATTGAGTATTGAGGATTGAGTATTGACGATTGAGTATTGAGGATTGAAGATTGACGATTGAGGATTGAGGATTGAGGATTGAGGATTGAGGATTGAGGATTGAGGATTGAAGATTGAGTATTGAGTATTGAAGATTGAGGATTGAGGAATGAGGATTGAGGATTGAGGATTGAAGGTTGCGTACTGAGGATTGAAGATTAAGATTGAAGATTGAGGATTGAGGATTGAGGATTGAGGATTGAGGATTGAAGATTGAGGATTGCGTATTGAGGGTAGAACATTGAGGATTGAGGATTGAGGATTGAGGTTTGAGGATTGAGGATTGCGGATAGAAGATTGAGGATTGGGTATTGCGGATTGAACATTGAGGATTGAGGGTTGAGGATTGAGGATTGAGGATTGAGGACTGAAATTGAATATTGATGATTGAAGATTGAGGATTGAGGATTGAGGGTTGAGGATTGAGGATTGAGGATTGAGGATTGAAGATTGAGGATTGGGTATTGAGGATTGAAGAATGAGGATTGAGGATTGAGGATTGAGGATTGAGTATTGAAGATTGAGTATTCAGGATTGAAGATTGACGATTGAGGATTGAGGATTGAGGATTGTGGATTGAGGATCGACGATTGAGGTTTGAAGTTTGAGTATTGAGGATTGAAGGTTGAGGATTGAGGATTGAGGATTGAGGTTTGAGGATTGAAGATTGAGGATTGAGGATTGAGGATTGAGGATTGAGGATTGAGTATTGAGGATTGAGGATTGAGGATTGAAGATTGAATATTGATGATTGAAGATTGAGGATCGAGGATTGAGCGTTGTGGATTCAGGACGAGGACTGAGGGTTGAGTACTGATGTTTGAGGTCTGAGGATTGAGGAATGAGGAGTGAGAGTTGAGGGTTGAGGATTGAGGATTGAAGAATGAGGATTGGGTGTTGAGGATTGAAGAATGAGGATTGAGGATTGAGGATTGAGGATTGAGGATTGAAGATTGAGTATTGAGGATTGAAGATTGAGGATTGAGGATTGAGGATTGAGGATTGAAGACTGAGTATTGAGGATTGAAGATTGAGGATTGAGGAGTGAGTATTGAAGATTGAGGATTTGGGACTGAGGATTGAAGATTGAGGATTGAGGATTGAGGATTGAGGATTGAGGATTGAGGATTGAGGATTGAGGATTGAGGATTGAAGATTGAAGATTGGGTATTGAGGATTGAAGAATGAGGATTGAGGATTGAGGATTGAGGATTGCGTATTGAAGATTGAGTATTCAGGATTGAAGATTGACGATTGAGGAGTGAGTATTGAAGATTGAGTATTTGGGACTGAGGATTGAAGATTGAGGATTGAGGATTGAGGATTGTGGATTGAGGATTGAGGATTGAGGATCGAAGATTGAGGATTGGGTATTGAGGATTGAAGAATGAGGATTGAGGATTGAGGATTGAGGATTGAGTATTGAAGATTGAGTATTCAGGATTGAAGATTGACGATTGAGGATTGAGGATTGAGGATTGAGGAATGAGGATTGATGATTGAGGATTGAAGTTTGAGTATTGAGGATTGAAGATTGAGGATTGAGGATTGAGGATTGAAGATTGAGGATTGGGTATTGAGGATTGAAGAATGAGGATTGAGGATTGAGGATTGAGGATTGAGTATTGAAGATTGAGTATTCAGGATTGAAGATTGACGATTGAGGATTGAGGATTGAGGATTGAGGAATGAGGATTGATGATTGAGGATTGAAGTTTGTGTATTGAGGATTGAAGGTTGAGGATAGAGGATTGAGGTTTGAGGATTGAAGATTGAGGATTGAGAATTGAGGATTGAGGATTGAGGATTGAAGATTGAGGATTGGGTATTGAGGATTGAAGAATGAGGATTGAGTATTGAGTATTGAGGATTGAGTATTGACGATTAAGTATTGAGGATTGAAAATTGACGATTGAGGATTGAGGATTGAGGATTGAGGATTGAGGATTGAGGATTGAGGATTGAGGATTGAAGATAGACTATTGAGTATTGAAGATTGAGTATTGAGGAATGAGGATTGAGTGTTGAGCATTGAAGATTGCGTACTGAGGATTGAAGATTAAGATTGAGGATTGAGGATTGAGGATTGAGGATTGAGGATTGAGGATTGAAGATTGAGGATTGCGTATTGAGGATAGAACATTGAGGATTGAGGATTGACTATTGAGGATTGAGGATTGAGGATTGAAGATTGAATATTGATGATTGAAGATTGAGGATCGAGGATTGAGTGTTGTGGATTGAGGACGAGGACTGAGGGTAGGGTATTGATGTTTAAGGTCTGAGGATTGAGGATTGAGGATTGAGAATTGAGGATTGAGGATTGAGGATTGAAGACTGAGGATTGGGTGTTGAGGATTGA
This sequence comes from Calliopsis andreniformis, assembly GCF_051401765.1. NCBI lineage: Eukaryota > Metazoa > Arthropoda > Insecta > Hymenoptera > Andrenidae > Calliopsis > Calliopsis andreniformis. Next base: position 3,489,416 of record NW_027480459.1, on the reverse strand, counting down.
AGAATGAGGATTGAGGATTGAGGATTGAGTATTGAGGATTGAAGATTGAGTATTGAGGATTGAAGATTGAGGATTGAGGATTGAGGATTGAGGATTGAGGATTGAGGATTGCGGATAGAAGATTGAGGATTGCGTATTGCGGATTGAACATTGAGGATTGAGGGTTGAGGATTGAGGATTGAGGATTGAGGACTGAAGATTGAATATTGATGATTGAAGATTGAGGATTGAGGATTGATGGTTGTGGATTGAGGACGAGGACTGAGGGTTGACTATTGCTGTTTGAGGTCTGAGGATTGAGGATTGAGGATTGAGAATTGAGGATTGAGGATTGAGGATTGAAGATTGAGGATTGGGTATTGAGGATTGAGGATTGTGGATTGAGGATTGAGTATTGAGGATTGAAGATTGAGTATTGAGGATTGAAGATTGAGGACGAGGACTGAGGGTTGACTATTGCTGTTTGAGGTCTGAGTATTGAGGATTGAGGATTGAGAATTGAGGATTGAGGATTGAGGATTGAAGATTGAGGATTGGGTATTGAGGATTGAGAATTGAGGATTGAGGATTGAGGATTGAAGATTGAGGATTGGGTATTGAGGATTGAGGATTGAGGATTGAGGTTTGAGGATTGAAGATTGAGGATTGAGGATTGAGGATTGAGGATTGAGGATTGAAGATTGAGGATTGGGTATTGAGGATTGAAGAATGAGGATTGAGTATTGAGTATTGAGGATTGAGGATTGAGGATTGAAGATTGAGGATTGGGTATTGAGGATTGAGGATTGAGGATTGAGGATTGAGTATTGAGGATTGAAGATTGAGTATTCAGTATTGAACGTTGACGATTGAGGATTGAGGATTGAGGATTGAGGATTGAGGATTGATGATTGAGGATTGAAGTGTGAGTATTGAGGATTGAAGATTGAGGATTGAGGATTGAGGATTGAGGTTTGAGGGTTGAAGATTGAGGATTGAGTATTGAGGATTGAGGATTGAGGATTGAAGATTGAGGATTGGGTATTGAGGATTGAAGAATGAGGATTGAGTATTGAGTATTGAGGATTGAGTATTGACGATTGAGTATTGAGGATTGAAGATTGACGATTGAGGATTGAGGATTGAGGATTGAGGATTGAGGATTGAGGATTGAGGATTGAAGATTGAGTATTGAGTATTGAAGATTGAGGATTGAGGAATGAGGATTGAGGATTGAGGATTGAGGATTGCGGATAGAAGATTGAGGATTGGGTATTGCGGATTGAAGACTGACGATTGAGGATTGAGGATTGAGGATTGAGGATTGACGATTGATGATTGAGGATTGAAGTTTGAGTATTGAGGATTGAAGATTGAGGATTGAGGATTGAGGATTGAGGTTTGATGATTGAAGATTGAGGATTGAGGATTGAGGATTGAGGATTGAGGATTGAAGATTGAGGATTGGGTATTGAGGATTGAAGAATGAGGATTGCGTATTGAGTATTGAGGATTGAGTATTGACGATTGAGTATTGAGGATTGAAGATTGACTATTGAGGATTGAGGATTGAGGATTGAGGATTGAGGATTGAGGATTGAGTATTGAAGATTGAGTATTGAGTATTGAAGATTGCGGATTGAGGAATGAGGATTGAGGATTGAGGATTGAAGATTGCGTACTGAGGATTGAAGATTAAGATTGAGGATTGAGGATTGAGGATTGAGGATTGAGGATTGAGGATTGAGGATTGAGGGTTGCGTATTGAGGATAGAACATTGAGGATTGGGGATTGAGTATTGAGGATTGAGGATTGAGGATTGAAGATGGAGGATTGGGTATTGAGGATTGAAGAATGAGGATTGAGTATTGAAGATTGAGTATTCAGGATTGAAGATTGACGATTGAGGAGTGAGTATTGAAGATTGAGTATTTGGGACATAGGATTGAAGATTGAGGATTGAGGATTGAGGATTGTGGATTGAGGATTGAGGATTGAGGATTGAAGATTGAGGATTGGGTATTGAGGATTGAAGAATGAGGATTGAGGATTGAGGATTGAGGATTGAGGATTGAGTATTGAAGATTGAGTATTCAGGATTGAAGATTGACGATTGAGGATTGAGGATTGAGGATTGAGGAATGAGGATTGATGATTGAGGATTGAAGTTTGAGTATTGAGGATTGAAGGTTGAGGATTGAGGATTGAGGATTGAGGTTTGAGGATTGAAGATTGAGGATTGAGGATTGAGGATTGAGGATTGAGGATTGAAGATTGAGGATTGGGTATTGAGGATTGAAGAATGAGGATTGAGTATTGAGTATTGAGGATTGAGTATTGACGATTGAGTATTGAGGATTGAAGATTGACGATTGAGGATTGAGGATTGAGGATTGAGGATTGAGGATTGAGGATTGAGGATTGAGGATTGAGGATTGAAGATTGAGTATTGAGTATTGAAGATTGAGGATTGAGGAATGAGGATTGAGGGTTGAGCATTGAAGATTGCGTACTGAGGATTGAAGATTAAGATTGAGGATTGAGGATTGAGGATTGAGGATTGAGGATTGAGGATTGAAGATTGAGTATTGAGGATTGAGGATTGAGGATTGAGAATTGAGGATTGAGGATTGAGGATTGCAGATTGAGGATTGGGTATTGAGGATTGAGGATTGAGGATTGAGGATTGAGTATTGAGCATTGAAGATTGAGTATTCAGTATTGAAGGTTGACGATTGAGGATTGAGGATTGAGGATTGAGGATTGAGGATTGATGATTGAGGATTGAAGTTTGAGTATTGAGGATTGAAGATTGAGGATTGAGGATTGAGGATTGAGGTTTGAGGATTGAAGATTGAGGATTGAGTATTGAGGATTGAGGATTGAGGATTGAAGATTGAGGATTGGGTATTGAGGATTGAAGAATGAGGATTGAGTATTGAGTATTGAGGATTGAGTATTGACGATTGAGTATTGAGGATTGAAGATTGACGATTGAGGATTGAGGATTGAGGATTGAGGATTGAGGATTGAGGATTGAGGATTGAAGATTGAGTATTGAGTATTGAAGATTGAGGATTGAGGAATGAGGATTGAGGATTGAGGATTGAAGATTGCGTACTGAGGATTGAAGATTAAGATTGAAGATTGAGGATTGAGGATTGAGGATTGAGGATTGAGGATTGAAGATTGAGGATTGCGTATTGAGGATAGAACATTGAGGATTGAGGATTGAGTATTGAGGATTGAGGATTGAGGATTGAAGATTGAATATTGATGATTGAAGATTGAGGATCGAGGATTGAGTGTTGTGGATTGAGGACGAGGACTGAGGGTAGAGTATTGATGTTTAAGTTCTGAGGATTGAGGATAGAGGATTGAGAATTGAGGATTGAGGAGTGAGGATTGAAGATTGAGGATTGGGTGTTGAGGATTGAAGAATGAGGATTGAGGATTGAGGATTCAGCATTGAGGATTGAAGATTGAGTATTGAGGATTGAAGATTGAGGATTGAGGATTGAGGATTGAGGATTGAGGATTGAGGATTGCGGATAGAAGATTGAGGATTGGGAATTGCGGATTGAACATTGAGGATTGAGGGTTGAAGATTAAGATTGAGGATTGAGGATTGAGGATTGAGGATTGAGTATTGAGGATTGAAGATTGAGTATTGAGGATTGAAGATTGAGGATTGAGGATTGAGGATTGAGGATTGAGGATTGAGGATTGAGGATTGAAGATGGAGGACTGGGTATTGAGGATTGAAGAATGAGGACTGAGGATTGAGGATTGAGGATTGAGGATTGAGGATTGAAGACTGAGTATTGAGGATTGAAGATTGAGGATTGGTTATTGAGGATTGAAGAATGAGGATTGAGGATTGAGGATTGAGGATTGAGGATTGAAGATTGAGTATTGAGGATTGAAGATTGACGATTGAGGATTGAGGATTGAGGTCTGAGGATTGAGGATTGAGGATTGAGGATTGAGGATTGAAGATTGAGGATTGAGGATTGCGGATAGAAGATTGAGGATTGTGTATTGCGGATTGAACATTGAGGATTGAGGATTGAGGATTGAGGATTGAGGATTGAGGATTGAGAATTGAGGATTGAGGATTGAGGATTGAAGATTGAGGATTGGGTATTGAGGATTGAAGAATGAGGATTGAGGATGAGGATTGCGGATTGAGGATTGAGGATTGAAGACTGAGTATTGAGGATTGTGTATTGCGGATCGAACATTGAGGATTGAGGATTGAGGATTGAGGATTGAGGATTGAGGATTGAGAATTGAGGATTGAGGATTGAGGATTGAAGATTGAGGATTGAGTATTGACGATTGAGGATTGACGATTGAAGATTGAATATTGATGATAGAAGATTGAGGATCGAGGATTGAGTGTTGTGGATTGAGGACGAGGACTAAGGGTAGAGTATTGATGTTTAAGGTCTGAGGATTGAGGATTGAGGATTGAGAATTGAGGATTGAGGGTTGAGGATTGAAGATTGAGGATTGGGTGTTGAGGATTGAAGAATGAGGATTGAGGATTGAGGATTGAGTATTGAGGATTGAATTTTGAGTATTGAGGATTGAAGATTGAGGATTGAGGATTGAGGATTGAGGTTTGAGGATTGAGGATTGCGGATAGAAGATTGAGGATTGGGTATTGCGGATTGAACATTGAGGATTGAGGGTTGAGGATTGAGGATTGAGGATTGAGGACTGAAATTGAATATTGATGATTGAAGATTGAGGATTGAGGATTGAGGGTTGAGGATTGAGGATTGAGGATTGAGGATTGAAGATTGAGGATTGGGTATTGAGGATTGAAGAATGAGGATTGAGGATTGAGGATTGAGGATTGAGTATTGAAGATTGAGTATTCAGGATTGAAGATTGACGATTGAGGATTGAGGATTGAGGATTGTGGATTGAGGATCGACGATTGAGGTTTGAAGTTTGAGTATTGAGGATTGAAGGTTGAGGATTGAGGATTGAGGATTGAGGTTTGAGGATTGAAGATTGAGGATTGAGGATTGAGGATTGAGGATTGAGGATTGAGTATTGAGGATTGAGGATTGAGGATTGAAGATTGAATATTGATGATTGAAGATTGAGGATCGAGGATTGAGCGTTGTGGATTCAGGACGAGGACTGAGGGTTGAGTACTGATGTTTGAGGTCTGAGGATTGAGGAATGAGGATTGAGAGTTGAGGGTTGAGGATTGAGGATTGAAGAATGAGGATTGGGTGTTGAGGATTGAAGAATGAGGATTGAGGATTGAGGATTGAGGATTGAGGATTGAAGATTGAGTATTGAGGATTGAAGATTGAGGATTGAGGATTGAGGATTGAGGATTGAAGACTGAGTATTGAGGATTGAAGATTGAGGATTGAGGAGTGAGTATTGAAGATTGAGGATTTGGGACTGAGGATTGAAGATTGAGGATTGAGGATTGAGGATTGAGGATTGAGGATTGAGGATTGAGGATTGAGGATTGAGGATTGAAGATTGAAGATTGGGTATTGAGGATTGAAGAATGAGGATTGAGGATTGAGGATTGAGGATTGCGTATTGAAGATTGAGTATTCAGGATTGAAGATTGACGATTGAGGAGTGAGTATTGAAGATTGAGTATTTGGGACTGAGGATTGAAGATTGAGGATTGAGGATTGAGGATTGTGGATTGAGGATTGAGGATTGAGGATCGAAGATTGAGGATTGGGTATTGAGGATTGAAGAATGAGGATTGAGGATTGATGATTGAGGATTGAGTATTGAAGATTGAGTATTCAGGATTGAAGATTGACGATTGAGGATTGAGGATTGAGGATTGAGGAATGAGGATTGATGATTGAGGATTGAAGTTTGAGTATTGAGGATTGAAGATTGAGGATTGAGGATTGAGGATTAAAGATTGAGGATTGGGTATTGAGGATTGAAGAATGAGGATTGAGGATTGAGGATTGAGGATTGAGGATTGAGTATTGAAGATTGAGTATTCAGGATTGAAGATTGGCGATTGAGGATTGAGGATTGAGGATTGAGGAATGAGGATTGATGATTGAGGATTGAAGTTTGTGTATTGAGGATTGAAGGTTGAGGATAGAGGATTGAGGTTTGAGGATTGAAGATTGAGGATTGAGAATTGAGGATTGAGGATTGAGGATTGAAGATTGAGGATTGGGTATTGAGGATTGAAGAATGAGGATTGAGTATTGAGTATTGAGGATTGAGTATTGACGATTAAGTATTGAGGATTGAAAATTGACGATTGAGGATTGAGGATTGAGGATTGAGGATTGAGGATTGAGGATTGAGGATTGAGGATTGAAGATTGAGTATTGAGTATTGAAGATTGAGGATTGAGGAATGAGGATTGAGGATTGAGGATTGAAGATTGCGTACTGAGGATTGAAGATTAAGATTGAAGATTGAGGATTGAGGATTGAGGATTGAGGATTGAGGATTGAAGATTGAGGATTGCGTATTGAGGATAGAACATTGAGGATTGAGGATTGAGTATTGAGGATTGAGGATTGAGGATTGAAGATTGAATATTGATGATTGAAGATTGAGGATCGAGGATTGAGTGTTGTGGATTGAGGACGAGGTCTGAGGGTTGAGTATTGATGTTTGAGGTCTGTGGATTAAGGATTGAGGGTTGAGAATTGAGGATTGAGGATTGAGGATTGAAGATTGAGGATTGGGTGTTGAGGATTGAAGAATGAGGATTGAGGTTTGAGGATTGAGGATAGAATATTGTGTATTGAGGATTGGAGATTGAGGATTGAGGATTGAGGATTGAGGATTGAGGATTGAGGATTGAGGATTGAAGATGGAGGATTGGGTATTGAGGATTGAAGAATGAGGATTGAGGATTGAGGATTGAGGATTGAGGATTGAGGACTGAGGATTGAGGATTGAAGATTGAGGATTGAAGATTGAGGATTGAGTATTGAATATTGAGTATTGAGGATTGAAGATTGAGGATTGAGGATTGAGTGTTGACGATTGAGGACGAGGACTGACGGTTGAGGATTGAGGTTTGAGGGTTGAGGATCGAGGATTGAGGACTGAGGATTGAGGATTGAGGATTGAGCATTGAGGATTGAAGATTGAGGACTGGGGATTGAGGATTGAAGATTGAGGATTAAGGATTGAAGATTGGGGATTGAGGATCTAAGATTGGAGATTGATTATTGAGGATTGAAGATTGAGGATTGAGGATTGAGTATTGGGAATTGAGAATTGAGGATGAGGTCTGAGGGTTGAGGATTGAGGTTTGAGGAACGAGGATTGAGGATTGAGGATTGAGGACTGAGGAATGACGATTGAGTATTGAAGATTGAGGATTGATTACTGAGGATTGAGGATTGAGGATTGAGGATTGAGGATTGAGGATTGAAGGTTCAGTATTGAGGATTGAAGATTGTGAATTGAGGATTGAGGATTGAACATTGAGGTCTGAGCGTTCAGGGTTGAGTGATGAGAACTGATGTTTGTGGATAGAGATTTGAAGATTGCAGATTGAGTATTGAGTATTGAAAACTGTGAATTGAGGATATTCTGTTGGGGATTGAGGATTGACAACTGATTGTTGAGGACTGAGGGCTGAAGATTGAGGATGTAGGATTGAGGATTCAGAATTGAGGTTTGAGGACTGAGGATTGAGGATTGGAGAATGAGGATTGAAGATTGGGGATTGAGGATTGAAGACTGAGGATTGGGTATTGAGGATTGAGGAATGAGGATTGAGGATTGAGGATTGAGGATTGAGGATTGAAGACTGAGTATTGAGGATTGAAGATTGAGGATAGAGGAATGAGGATTGAGGATTGAGGATTCAGGATTGAGGATTGAAGATTGAGTATTGGGTATTGAAGGTTAAGTGTTGAGGATTGAGGATTGAGGATTGAGAATTGAAGATTGAGGATAGGGGATTGAGGATTGACGATTGACGATTGAGTATTGAGGATTGAGAATTGAGGATTGGTTATTGAAGGTTGAGTATTGAGGATTGAAGATTGAGGATTGAGGGTTGAGGATGAGGGCTGAGGATTGAGGATTGAGGATTGAGGATTGAGGATTGAGGATTGAGGATTGAGGATTGAAGATTGAGGATTGGGTATTGAGGATTGAAGAATGAGGATTGAGGATTGAGGATTGAGGATTGAGGATTGAGGATTGAGGATTGAGGATTGAGGATTGAAGATTGAGGATTGAAGATTGAGGATTGAGTATTGAATATTGAGTATTGAGGATTGAAGATTGAGGATTGAGGATTGAGTGTTGACGATTGAGGACGAGGACTGACGGTTGAGGATTGAGGTTTGAGGGTTGAGGATTGAGGATTGAGGACTGAGGATTGAGGATTGAGGATTCAGGATTGAGGATTGAGGATTGAGGATTGAAGATTGAGGATTTGGTATAGAGGATTGAAGAATGTGGATTGAGGATTGAGGATTGCGGATTGAGGATTGAAGATTGAGTATTGAGGATTGAAGATTGACGATTGAGTATTGAAGATTGAGGATTGATAACTGAGTATTGAGGATTGAGGATTGAGGATTGAGAATTGAGGATTGAAGGTTCAGTATTGAGGATTGAAGATTGAGAATTGAGGATTGAGTATTGAACATTGTGGTCCGAGCGTTCAGGGTTGAGTGATGAGAATTGATGTTTGTGGATAGAGATTTGAAGATTGCAGATTGAGTATTGAGTATTGAAAACTGTGAATTGAGGATATTCTATTGGGGATTGAGGATTGACATCTGATTGTTGAGGACTGAGGGCTGAAGATTGAGTATGCAGGATTGAGGATTCAGAATTGAGGTTTGAGGACTGAGGATTGAGGATTGGAGAATGAGGGTTGAGGATTGAGGATTGAGGATTGAAGATTGAAGATTGACGATTGAGGATTGAGGATTGAGGATTGAGGATTGAGGATTGAGGATTGGGGATTGAGGATTGACGATTGAGGATTGAGTATTGAGGATTGAGTATTGAGGATTGGTTATTGAAGGTTGAGTATTGAGGATTGAAGATTGAGGATTCAGAATTGAGGTTTGAGGACTGAGGATTGAGGATTGGAGAATGAGGGTTGGGGATTGGGGATTGAGGATTGAAGATTGAAGATTGACGATTGAGGATTGAGGATTGAGGATTGAAGATTGACGATTGACGATTGAGTATTGAAGATTGAGGATTGATAACTGAGTATTGAGGATTGAGGATTGATGATTGAGTATTGAGGATTGAAGGTTCAGTATTGAGGATTGAAGATTGAGAATTGAGGATTGAGTATTAAACATTGTGGTCTGAGCGTTCAGCGTTGAGTGATGAGAATTGATGTTTGTGGATAGAGATCTGAAGATTGCAGATTGAGTATTGAGTATTCAAAACTGTGAATTGAGGATATTCTATTGAGGATTGAGGATTGGCTGATTGTTGAGGACACAGGGCTGAAGATTGAGGATTCAGGATTGAGGATTCAGGATTGAGGTTTGAGGACTGAGGATTGAGGATTGAGTATTGAAGATTGAGTATTCATGATTGAAGATGGGAGGATTGAGGATTGAGGGTTGAGGATTGAGGACGAGGACTGACGGTTGAGGATAGAGGTTTGAGGATTGTGGATTGAGGGTTGAGAATGAGGGCTGAGGGTTGAGGATTGAGGTTTGAGTATAGAATCCTGAGAACTCAGGATATTCTATTGAGTATTGAGAATTGAGGATTGATGGTTGAGTATTGAGGATTGAGGATTGAGCGTTGAGGATTGAGTATTGAAGACTGAGTATTGATGATTGAGGATTGATGATTGAGTATTGAGGATTGAAGATTGACGATAGAGTATTGAAGATTGAGGATTGATAACTGTGTATTGAGGATTGAGGATTGAGGATTGAGGATTGAGGATTGAAGGTTCAGCATTGAGGATTGAAGATTGAGAATTGAGGATTGAGTATTGAACACTGTGGTCTGAGCGTTCAGGGTTGAGTGATGAGAATTGATGTTTGTGGATAGAGATTTGAAGATTGCAGATTGAGTATTGAGTATTGAAAACTGTGAATTGAGGATATTCTATTGGGGATTGAGGATCGACAACTGATTGTTGAGTACTAAGGGCTGAAGATTGAGTATGCAGGATTGTGGATTCAGGATTGGGGTTTGAGGACTGAGGATTGAGGATTCAGGATTGAGGATTGAGGATTGAGGATTGAGGATTGAAGGTTGAGGATTGCGTATTGAGGATAGAACATTGAGGATTGAGGATTGAGTATTGAGGATTGAGGATTGCGGATTGAAGATTGAATATTGATGATTGAAGATTGAGGATCGAGGATTGAGTGTTGCGGATTGAGGACGAGGTCTGAGGGTTGAGTATTGATGTTTGAGGTCTGAGGATTAAGGATTGAGGGTTGAGAATTGAGGATTGAGGATTGAGGATTGAAGATTGAGGATTGGGTGTTGAGGATTGAAGAATGAGGATTGAGGTTTGAGGATTGAGGATTGAATATTGTGTATTGAGGATTGGAGATTGAGGATTGAGGATTGAGGATTGAGGATTGAGGATTGAGGATTGAGGATTGAGGATTGAAGATGGAGGATTGGGTATTGAGGATTGAAGAATGAGGATTGAGGATTGAAGATTGAGGATTGAGGATTGAGGATTGAGGATTGAGGATTGAAGATTGAGGATTGAAGATTGACGATTGAGTATTGAATATTGAGTATTGAGGATTGAAGATTGAGGATTGAGGATTGAGTGTTGACGATTGAGGACGAGGACTGACGGTTGAGGATTGAGGTTTGAGGGTTGAGGATTGAGGATTGAGGACTGAGGATTGAGGATTGAGGATTGAGCATTGAGGATTGAAGATTGAGGACTGGGGATTGAGGATTGAAGATTGAGGATTAAGGATTGAAGATTGGGGATTGAGGATCTAGGATTGGAGATTGATTATTGAGGATTGAAGATTGAGGATTGAGGATTGAGTATTGGGAATTGAGAATTGAGGATGAGGACTGAGGGTTTAGGATTGAGGTTTGAGGAACGAGGATTGAGGATTGAGGATTGAGGACTGAGGAATGACGATTGAGTATTGAAGATTGAGGATTGAAGGTTCAGTATTGAGGATTGAAGATTGTGAATTGAGGATTGAGGATTGAACATTGAGGTCTGAGCGTTCAGGCTTGAGTGATGAGAATTGATGTTTGTGGATAGAGATTTGAAGATAGCAGATTGAGTATTGAGTATTGAAAACTGTGAATTGAGGATATTCTATTGGGGATTGAGGATTGACAACTGATTGTTGAGGACTGAGGGCTGAACATTGAGGATGTAGGATTGAGGATTCAGAATTGAGGTTTGAGGACTGAGGATTGAGGATTGGAGAATGAGGATTGAGGATTGAGGATTGAGGATTGAAGACTGAGGATTGGGTATTGAGGATTGAGGAGTGAGGATTGATGATTGAGGATTGAGGATTGAGGATTGAAGACTGAGTATTGAGGATTGAAGATTGAGGATAGAGGACTGAGGATTGAGGATTGAGGATTCAGGATTGAGGATTGAAGATTGAGTATTGAGTATTGAAGATTGAGTGTTGAGTATTGAGGATTGAGGATTGAGGATTGAAGATTGAGGATTGGGTATTGAGGATTGGAGAATGAGGATTGAGGATTGAAGAATGAGGATTGAGGATTGAGGATTGAGTATTGAGGATTGAGTATTGAGGATTGAGGATTGAGGACTGAAGATTGGGAATTGAAGATTGAGGATTGAGTATTGAATATTGAGTATTGAGGATTCAAGATTGAGGATTGAGGATTGAGTGTTGGCGATTGAGGACGAGGACTGACGGTTGAGGATTGAGGTTTGAGGGTTGTGGATTGTGGATTGAGAACTGAGGATTGAGGATTGAGGATTGAGCATTGAGGATTGAAGGTTGAGGACTGGGGATTGAGGATTGAAGATTGAGGATTAAGGATTGAAGATTAGGGATTGAGGATCTAGGATTGGAGATTGATTATTGATGATTGAGGATTGAGGATTGAGGATTGACGATTGAGGATTTAGAATTGAGGATTGAGGTTTGAGGACTGAGGATTGAGGATTGGAGAATGAGGATTGAGGATTGAGGATTGAGGATTGAAGATTGCAGATTGAGTATTGAGGATTGAAGATTGCGGATTGAGGATTGAGGATTGGGGATTGAGGGTTGACGATTGAGTATTGAGGATTGAAGACCGACGATTGAAGATTGAAGATTGAGTACTGAGGAATGAAGATTGAGGATTGAGGATTGAGGATTGAGGATTGAGGATTGAAGATTGAAGATTGAGTACTGAGGAATGAAGATTGAGGATTGAGAATTGAGGATTGAGGATTGAGGATTGAGGATTGAGTGTTGACGATTGAGGACGAGTACTGACGGTTGAGGGTTGAGGTTTGAGGGTTGAGGATTGAGGATAGAGGACTGAGGATTGAGGATTGAGGATTGAGCATTGAGGATTGAAGATTGAGGATTGAGGATTGAGAATTGATGTTTGAGGATTGAGGAATGAAGATTGTGAATTGGGTATTGAGGATTGAAGAATGAGGATTGAGGATTGAGGATTGAGGATTAAAGAATGAGAATTGAGGATTGAGGATTGAGTATTGAGGATTGAGTATTGAGGATTGAGGATTGAGGATTGAAGATTGAGGATTGAAGATTGAGGATTGAGTATTGAATATTGAGTATTGAGGATTCAAGATTGAGGACTCGGGATTGAGGATTGAAGATTGAGGATTAAGGATTGAGGATTGAGGATTGAGGATGAGGGCTGAGGGTTGAGGATTGAGATTTGAGGAACGAGGATTAAGGGTTGAGGATTGAGGACTGAGGACTGACGATTGAGTATTGAGGATTGAGGATTGATTACTGAGGATTGAGGATTGAGGATTGAGGATTGAGGATTGGGGATTGAGTATTGAAGATTGAGGATTAAGGATTGAGGATTGGGGATTGAGGATCTAGGATTGGAGATTGATTATTGAGGATTGAAGATTGAGGATTGAGGATTGAATATTGAGAATTGATAATTGAGGATGAGCGCTGAGGGTTGAGGATTGAGGTTTGAGGAACGAGGATTCAGGGTTGAGGATTGAGGACTGATGATTGAGTATTGAGGATTGATTACTGAGGATTGAGGATTGAGGATTGAGGATTGAGGATTGAGGATTGAGGATTGAGGATTGAGGATTGAGGATTGAGGATTGAGGATTGAAGATTGAGGATTGATGATTGAGGATTGAGTATTGAATATTGAGTATTGAGTATTGAGGATTGAAGATTGAGGATTGAGGATTGAGGATTGAGGATTGAGTATTGAGCATTGAAGATTGAGGATTGGGTATTGAGGATTGAAGAATGAGGATTGAGGATTGAGGATTGAGTATTGAGGATTGAGTATTGAGGATTGAGGATTGATGATTGAGGATTGAGGATTGAAAATTGAGGATTGAGTATTGAATATTGAGTATTGAGGATTCAAGATTGAGGATTGAGGATTGAGTGTGGACGATTGAGGACGAGGACTGACGGTTGAGGATTGAGGTTTGAGGGTTGAGGATTGTCGATTGAGGACTGAGGATTCAGGATTGAGGATTGAGCATTGAGGATTGAAGATTGAGGACTGGGGCTTGAGGATTAAAGATTGAGGATTAAGGATTGAAGATTGGGGATTGAGGATCTAGGATTGGAGATTGATTATTGATGATTGAGGATTGAGGATTGAGGATTGACGATTGAGGATTTAGAATTGAGGATTGAGGTTTGAGGACTGAGGATTGAGGATTGGAGAATGAGGATTGAGGATTGAGGATTGAGGATTGAAGATTGCAGATTGAGTATTGAGGATTGAAGATTGCGGATTGAGGATTGAGGTTTGGGGATTGAGGATTGAAGATTGAGTATTGAGGATTGAAGAATGAGGATTGAGTATTGAGTATTGAGGATTGAGTATTGACGATTGAGTATTGAGGATTGAAGATTGACGATTGAGGATTGAGGATTGAGGATTGAAGTGTGAGTATTGAGGATTGAAGATTGAGGATTGAGGATTGAGGATTGAGGTTTGAGGGTTGAAGATTGAGGATTGAGTATTGAGGATTGAGGATTGAGGATTGAAGATTGAGGACTGGGTATTGAGGATTGAAGAATGAGGATTGAGTATTGAGTATTGAGGATTGAGTATTGACGATTGAGTATTGAGGATTGAAGATTGACGATTGAGGATTGAAGTGTGAGTATTGAGGATTGAAGATTGAGGATTGAGGATTGAGGATTGAGGTTTGAGGGTTGAGGATTGAAGATGGAGGATTGGGTATTGAGGATTGAAGAATGAGGATTGAGGATTGAAGATTGAGGATTGAGGATTGAGGATTGAGGATTGAGGATTGAAGATTGAGGATTGAAGATTGACGATTGAGTATTGAATATTGAGTATTGAGGATTGAAGATTGAGGATTGAGGATTGAGTGTTGACGATTGAGGACGAGGACTGACGGTTGAGGATTGAGGTTTGAGGGTTGAGGATTGAGGATTGAGGACTGAGGATTGAGGATTGAGGATTGAGCATTGAGGATTGAAGATTGAGGACTGGGGATTGAGGATTGAAGATTGAGGATTAAGGATTGAAGATTGGGGATTGAGGATCTAGGATTGGAGATTGATTATTGAGGATTGAAGATTGAGGATTGAGGATTGAGTATTGGGAATTGAGAATTGAGGATGAGGACTGAGGGTTTAGGATTGAGGTTTGAGGAACGAGGATTGAGGATTGAGGATTGAGGACTGAGGAATGACGATTGAGTATTGAAGATTGAGGATTGAAGGTTCAGTATTGAGGATTGAAGATTGTGAATTGAGGATTGAGGATTGAACATTGAGGTCTGAGCGTTCAGGCTTGAGTGATGAGAATTGATGTTTGTGGATAGAGATTTGAAGATAGCAGATTGAGTATTGAGTATTGAAAACTGTGAATTGAGGATATTCTATTGGGGATTGAGGATTGACAACTGATTGTTGAGGACTGAGGGCTGAACATTGAGGATGTAGGATTGAGGATTCAGAATTGAGGTTTGAGGACTGAGGATTGAGGATTGGAGAATGAGGATTGAGGATTGAGGATTGAGGATTGAAGACTGAGGATTGGGTATTGAGGATTGAGGAGTGAGGATTGATGATTGAGGATTGAGGATTGAGGATTGAAGACTGAGTATTGAGGATTGAAGATTGAGGATAGAGGACTGAGGATTGAGGATTGAGGATTCAGGATTGAGGATTGAAGATTGAGTATTGAGTATTGAAGATTGAGTGTTGAGTATTGAGGATTGAGGATTGAGGATTGAAGATTGAGGATTGGGTATTGAGGATTGGAGAATGAGGATTGAGGATTGAAGAATGAGGATTGAGGATTGAGGATTGAGTATTGAGGATTGAGTATTGAGGATTGAGGATTGAGGACTGAAGATTGGGAATTGAAGATTGAGGATTGAGTATTGAATATTGAGTATTGAGGATTCAAGATTGAGGATTGAGGATTGAGTGTTGGCGATTGAGGACGAGGACTGACGGTTGAGGATTGAGGTTTGAGGGTTGTGGATTGTGGATTGAGAACTGAGGATTGAGGATTGAGGATTGAGCATTGAGGATTGAAGGTTGAGGACTGGGGATTGAGGATTGAAGATTGAGGATTAAGGATTGAAGATTAGGGATTGAGGATCTAGGATTGGAGATTGATTATTGATGATTGAGGATTGAGGATTGAGGATTGACGATTGAGGATTTAGAATTGAGGATTGAGGTTTGAGGACTGAGGATTGAGGATTGGAGAATGAGGATTGAGGATTGAGGATTGAGGATTGAAGATTGCAGATTGAGTATTGAGGATTGAAGATTGCGGATTGAGGATTGAGGATTGGGGATTGAGGGTTGACGATTGAGTATTGAGGATTGAAGACCGACGATTGAAGATTGAAGATTGAGTACTGAGGAATGAAGATTGAGGATTGAGGATTGAGGATTGAGGATTGAGGATTGAAGATTGAAGATTGAGTACTGAGGAATGAAGATTGAGGATTGAGAATTGAGGATTGAGGATTGAGGATTGAGGATTGAGTGTTGACGATTGAGGACGAGTACTGACGGTTGAGGGTTGAGGTTTGAGGGTTGAGGATTGAGGATAGAGGACTGAGGATTGAGGATTGAGGATTGAGCATTGAGGATTGAAGATTGAGGATTGAGGATTGAGAATTGATGTTTGAGGATTGAGGAATGAAGATTGTGAATTGGGTATTGAGGATTGAAGAATGAGGATTGAGGATTGAGGATTGAGGATTAAAGAATGAGAATTGAGGATTGAGGATTGAGTATTGAGGATTGAGTATTGAGGATTGAGGATTGAGGATTGAAGATTGAGGATTGAAGATTGAGGATTGAGTATTGAATATTGAGTATTGAGGATTCAAGATTGAGGACTCGGGATTGAGGATTGAAGATTGAGGATTAAGGATTGAGGATTGAGGATTGAGGATGAGGGCTGAGGGTTGAGGATTGAGATTTGAGGAACGAGGATTAAGGGTTGAGGATTGAGGACTGAGGACTGACGATTGAGTATTGAGGATTGAGGATTGATTACTGAGGATTGAGGATTGAGGATTGAGGATTGAGGATTGGGGATTGAGTATTGAAGATTGAGGATTAAGGATTGAGGATTGGGGATTGAGGATCTAGGATTGGAGATTGATTATTGAGGATTGAAGATTGAGGATTGAGGATTGAATATTGAGAATTGATAATTGAGGATGAGCGCTGAGGGTTGAGGATTGAGGTTTGAGGAACGAGGATTCAGGGTTGAGGATTGAGGACTGATGATTGAGTATTGAGGATTGATTACTGAGGATTGAGGATTGAGGATTGAGGATTGAGGATTGAGGATTGAGGATTGAGGATTGAGGATTGAGGATTGAGGATTGAGGATTGAAGATTGAGGATTGATGATTGAGGATTGAGTATTGAATATTGAGTATTGAGTATTGAGGATTGAAGATTGAGGATTGAGGATTGAGGATTGAGGATTGAGTATTGAGCATTGAAGATTGAGGATTGGGTATTGAGGATTGAAGAATGAGGATTGAGGATTGAGGATTGAGTATTGAGGATTGAGTATTGAGGATTGAGGATTGATGATTGAGGATTGAGGATTGAAAATTGAGGATTGAGTATTGAATATTGAGTATTGAGGATTCAAGATTGAGGATTGAGGATTGAGTGTGGACGATTGAGGACGAGGACTGACGGTTGAGGATTGAGGTTTGAGGGTTGAGGATTGTCGATTGAGGACTGAGGATTCAGGATTGAGGATTGAGCATTGAGGATTGAAGATTGAGGACTGGGGCTTGAGGATTAAAGATTGAGGATTAAGGATTGAAGATTGGGGATTGAGGATCTAGGATTGGAGATTGATTATTGATGATTGAGGATTGAGGATTGAGGATTGACGATTGAGGATTTAGAATTGAGGATTGAGGTTTGAGGACTGAGGATTGAGGATTGGAGAATGAGGATTGAGGATTGAGGATTGAGGATTGAAGATTGCAGATTGAGTATTGAGGATTGAAGATTGCGGATTGAGGATTGAGGTTTGGGGATTGAGGATTGAAGATTGAGTATTGAGGATTGAAGAATGAGGATTGAGTATTGAGTATTGAGGATTGAGTATTGACGATTGAGTATTGAGGATTGAAGATTGACGATTGAGGATTGAGGATTGAGGATTGAAGTGTGAGTATTGAGGATTGAAGATTGAGGATTGAGGATTGAGGATTGAGGATTGAGGTTTGAGGGTTGAAGATTGAGGATTGAGTATTGAGGATTGAGGATTGAGGATTGAAGATTGAGGACTGGGTATTGAGGATTGAAGAATGAGGATTGAGTATTGAGTATTGAGGATTGAGTATTGACGATTGAGTATTGAGGATTGAAGATTGACGATTGAGGATTGAAGTGTGAGTATTGAGGATTGAAGATTGAGGATTGAGGATTGAGGATTGAGGTTTGAGGGTTGAAGATTGAGGATTGAGTATTGAGGATTGAGGATTGAGGATTGAGGATTGAAGATGGAGGATTGGGTATTGAGGATTGAAGAATGAGGATTGAGGATTGAGGATTGAGGATTGAGGATTGAGGACTGAGGATTGATGATTGAGGATTGAAGTGTGAGTATTGAGGATTGAAGATTGAGGATTGAGGATTGAGGATTGAGGTTTGAGGGTTGAAGATTGAGGATTGAGTATTGAGGATTGAGGATTGAGGATTGAAGATTGAGGATTGGGTATTGAGGATTGAAGAATGAGGATTGAGTATTGAGTATTGAGGATTGAGTATTGACGATTGAGTATTGAGGATTGAAGATTGACGATTGAGGATTGAGGATTGAGGATTGAGGATTGAGGATTGAGGATTGAGGATTGAAGATTGAGTATTGAGTATTGAAGATTGAGGATTGAAGAATGAGGATTGAGGATTGAGGATTGAAGATTGCGTACTGAGGATTGAAGATTAAGATTGAAGATTGAGGATTGAGGATTGAGGATTGAGGATTGAGGATTGAAGATTGAGGATTGCGTATTGAGGATAGAACATTGAGGATTGAGGATTGAGTATTGAGGATTGAGGATTGAGGATTGAAGATTGAATATTGATGATTGAAGATTGAGGATCGAGGATTGAGTGTTGTGGATTGAGGACGAGGTCTGAGGGTTGAGTATTGATGTTTGAGGTCTGTGGATTAAGGATTGAGGGTTGAGAATTGAGGATTGAGGATTGAGGATTGAAGATTGAGGATTGGGTGTTGAGGATTGAAGAATGAGGATTGAGGTTTGAGGATTGAGGATAGAATATTGTGTATTGAGGATTGGAGATTGAGGATTGAGGATTGAGGATTGAGGATTGAGGATTGAGGATTGAGGATTGAGGATTGAAGATGGAGGATTGGGTATTGAGGATTGAAGAATGAGGATTGAGGATTGAGGATTGAGGATTGAGGATTGAGGACTGAGGATTGAGGATTGAAGATTGAGGATTGAAGATTGAGCATTGAGTATTGAATATTGAGTATTGAGGATTGAAGATTGAGGATTGAGGATTGAGTGTTGACGATTGAGGACGAGGACTGACGGTTGAGGATTGAGGTTTGAGGGTTGAGGATCGAGGATTGAGGACTGAGGATTGAGGATTGAGGATTGAGCATTGAGGATTGAAGATTGAGGACTGGGGATTGAGGATTGAAGATTGAGGATTAAGGATTGAAGATTGGGGATTGAGGATCTAAGATTGGAGATTGATTATTGAGGATTGAAGATTGAGGATTGAGGATTGAGTATTGGGAATTGAGAATTGAGGATGAGGTCTGAGGGTTGAGGATTGAGGTTTGAGGAACGAGGATTGAGGATTGAGGATTGAGGACTGAGGAATGACGATTGAGTATTGAAGATTGAGGATTGATTACTGAGGATTGAGGATTGAGGATTGAGGATTGAGGATTGAGGATTGAAGGTTCAGTATTGAGGATTGAAGATTGTGAATTGAGGATTGAGGATTGAACATTGAGGTCTGAGCGTTCAGGGTTGAGTGATGAGAACTGATGTTTGTGGATAGAGATTTGAAGATTGCAGATTGAGTATTGAGTATTGAAAACTGTGAATTGAGGATATTCTGTTGGGGATTGAGGATTGACAACTGATTGTTGAGGACTGAGGGCTGAAGATTGAGGATGTAGGATTGAGGATTCAGAATTGAGGTTTGAGGACTGAGGATTGAGGATTGGAGAATGAGGATTGAAGATTGGGGATTGAGGATTGAAGACTGAGGATTGGGTATTGAGGATTGAGGAATGAGGATTGAGGATTGAGGATTGAGGATTGAGGATTGAAGACTGAGTATTGAGGATTGAAGATTGAGGATAGAGGAATGAGGATTGAGGATTGAGGATACAGGATTGAGGATTGAAGATTGAGTATTGGGTATTGAAGGTTAAGTGTTGAGGATTGAGGATTGAGGATTGAGAATTGAAGATTGAGGATAGGGGATTGAGGATTGACGATTGACGATTGAGTATTGAGGATTGAGAATTGAGGATTGGTTATTGAAGGTTGAGTATTGAGGATTGAAGATTGAGGATTGAGGGTTGAGGATGAGGGCTGAGGATTGAGGATTGAGGATTGAGGATTGAGGATTGAGGATTGAAGATTGAGGATTGGGTATTGAGGATTGAAGAATGAGGATTGAGGATTGAGGATTGAGGATTGAGGATTGAGGATTGAGGATTGAGGATTGAGGATTGAAGATTGAGGATTGAAGATTGAGGATTGAGTATTGAATATTGAGTATTGAGGATTGAAGATTGAGGATTGAGGATTGAGTGTTGACGATTGAGGACGAGGACTGACGGTTGAGGATTGAGGTTTGAGGGTTGAGGATTGAGGATTGAGGACTGAGGATTGAGGATTGAGGATTCAGGATTGAGGATTGAGGATTGAGGATTGAAGATTGAGGATTTGGTATAGAGGATTGAAGAATGTGGATTGAGGATTGAGGATTGCGGATTGAGGATTGAAGATTGAGTATTGAGGATTGAAGATTGACGATTGAGTATTGAAGATTGAGGATTGATAACTGAGTATTGAGGATTGAGGATTGAGGATTGAGAATTGAGGATTGAAGGTTCAGTATTGAGGATTGAAGATTGAGAATTGAGGATTGAGTATTGAACATTGTGGTCCGAGCGTTCAGGGTTGAGTGATGAGAATTGATGTTTGTGGATAGAGATTTGAAGATTGCAGATTGAGTATTGAGTATTGAAAACTGTGAATTGAGGATATTCTATTGGGGATTGAGGATTGACATCTGATTGTTGAGGACTGAGGGCTGAAGATTGAGTATGCAGGATTGAGGATTCAGAATTGAGGTTTGAGGACTGAGGATTGAGGATTGGAGAATGAGGGTTGAGGATTGAGGATTGAGGATTGAAGATTGAAGATTGACGATTGAGGATTGAGGATTGAGGATTGAGGATTGAGGATTGAGGATTGGGGATTGAGGATTGACGATTGAGGATTGAGTATTGAGGATTGAGTATTGAGGATTGGTTATTGAAGGTTGAGTATTGAGGATTGAAGATTGAGGATTCAGAATTGAGGTTTGAGGACTGAGGATTGAGGATTGGAGAATGAGGGTTGGGGATTGGGGATTGAGGATTGAAGATTGAAGATTGACGATTGAGGATTGAGGATTGAGGATTGAAGATTGACGATTGACGATTGAGTATTGAAGATTGAGGATTGATAACTGAGTATTGAGGATTGAGGATTGATGATTGAGTATTGAGGATTGAAGGTTCAGTATTGAGGATTGAAGATTGAGAATTGAGGATTGAGTATTAAACATTGTGGTCTGAGCGTTCAGCGTTGAGTGATGAGAATTGATGTTTGTGGATAGAGATCTGAAGATTGCAGATTGAGTATTGAGTATTCAAAACTGTGAATTGAGGATATTCTATTGAGGATTGAGGATTGGCTGATTGTTGAGGACACAGGGCTGAAGATTGAGGATTCAGGATTGAGGATTCAGGATTGAGGTTTGAGGACTGAGGATTGAGGATTGAGTATTGAAGATTGAGTATTCATGATTGAAGATGGGAGGATTGAGGATTGAGGGTTGAGGATTGAGGACGAGGACTGACGGTTGAGGATAGAGGTTTGAGGATTGTGGATTGAGGGTTGAGAATGAGGGCTGAGGGTTGAGGATTGAGGTTTGAGTATAGAATCCTGAGAACTCAGGATATTCTATTGAGTATTGAGAATTGAGGATTGATGATTGAGTATTGAGGATTGAAGATTGACGATAGAGGATTGAAGATTGAGGATTGATAACTGTGTATTGAGGATTGAGGATTGAGGATTCAGGATTGAGGATTGAGGATTAAGGATTGAGGGTTGAGAATTGAGGATTGAGGATTGAGGATTGAAGATTGAGGATTGGGTGTTGAGGATTGAAGAATGAGGATTGAGGTTTGAGGATTGAGGATTGAATATTGTGTATTGAGGATTGGAGATTGAGGATTGAGGATTGAGGATTGAGGATTGAGGATTGAGGATTGAGGATTGAAGATGGAGGATTGGGTATTGAGGATTGAAGAATGAGGATTGAGGATTGAAGATTGAGGATTGAGGATTGAGGATTGAGGATTGAGGATTGAAGATTGAGGATTGAAGATTGACGATTGAGTATTGAATATTGAGTATTGAGGATTGAAGATTGAGGATTGAGGATTGAGTGTTGACGATTGAGGACGAGGACTGACGGTTGAGGATTGAGGTTTGAGGGTTGAGGATTGAGGATTGAGGACTGAGGATTGAGGATTGAGGATTGAGCATTGAGGATTGAAGATTGAGGACTGGGGATTGAGGATTGAAGATTGAGGATTAAGGATTGAAGATTGGGGATTGAGGATCTAGGATTGGAGATTGATTATTGAGGATTGAAGATTGAGGATTGAGGATTGAGTATTGGGAATTGAGAATTGAGGATGAGGACTGAGGGTTTAGGATTGAGGTTTGAGGAACGAGGATTGAGGATTGAGGATTGAGGACTGAGGAATGACGATTGAGTATTGAAGATTGAGGATTGAAGGTTCAGTATTGAGGATTGAAGATTGTGAATTGAGGATTGAGGATTGAACATTGAGGTCTGAGCGTTCAGGCTTGAGTGATGAGAATTGATGTTTGTGGATAGAGATTTGAAGATAGCAGATTGAGTATTGAGTATTGAAAACTGTGAATTGAGGATATTCTATTGGGGATTGAGGATTGACAACTGATTGTTGAGGACTGAGGGCTGAACATTGAGGATGTAGGATTGAGGATTCAGAATTGAGGTTTGAGGACTGAGGATTGAGGATTGGAGAATGAGGATTGAGGATTGAGGATTGAGGATTGAAGACTGAGGATTGGGTATTGAGGATTGAGGAGTGAGGATTGATGATTGAGGATTGAGGATTGAGGATTGAAGACTGAGTATTGAGGATTGAAGATTGAGGATAGAGGACTGAGGATTGAGGATTGAGGATTCAGGATTGAGGATTGAAGATTGAGTATTGAGTATTGAAGATTGAGTGTTGAGTATTGAGGATTGAGGATTGAGGATTGAAGATTGAGGATTGGGTATTGAGGATTGGAGAATGAGGATTGAGGATTGAAGAATGAGGATTGAGGATTGAGGATTGAGTATTGAGGATTGAGTATTGAGGATTGAGGATTGAGGACTGAAGATTGGGAATTGAAGATTGAGGATTGAGTATTGAATATTGAGTATTGAGTATTCAAGATTGAGGATTGAGGATTGAGTGTTGGCGATTGAGGACGAGGACTGACGGTTGAGGATTGAGGTTTGAGGGTTGTGGATTGTGGATTGAGAACTGAGGATTGAGGATTGAGGATTGAGCATTGAGGATTGAAGGTTGAGGACTGGGGATTGAGGATTGAAGATTGAGGATTAAGGATTGAAGATTAGGGATTGAGGATCTAGGATTGGAGATTGATTATTGATGATTGAGGATTGAGGATTGAGGATTGACGATTGCGGATTTAGAATTGAGGATTGAGGTTTGAGGACTGAGGATTGAGGATTGGAGAATGAGGATTGAGGATTGAGGATTGAGGATTGAAGATTGCAGATTGAGTATTGAGGATTGAAGATTGCGGATTGAGGATTGAGGATTGGGGATTGAGGGTTGACGATTGAGTATTGAGGATTGAAGACCGACGATTGAAGATTGAAGATTGAGTACTGAGGAATGAAGATTGAGGATTGAGGATTGAGGATTGAGGATTGAGGATTGAAGATTGAAGATTGAGTACTGAGGAATGAAGATTGAGGATTGAGAATTGAGGATTGAGGATTGAGGATTGAGGATTGAGTGTTGACGATTGAGGACGAGTACTGACGGTTGAGGGTTGAGGTTTGAGGGTTGAGGATTGAGGATAGAGGACTGAGGATTGAGGATTGAGGATTGAGCATTGAGGATTGAAGATTGAGGATTGAGGATTGAGAATTGATGTTTGAGGATTGAGGAATGAAGATTGTGAATTGGGTATTGAGGATTGAAGAATGAGGATTGAGGATTGAGGATTGAGGATTAAAGAATGAGAATTGAGGATTGAGGATTGAGTATTGAGGATTGAGTATTGAGGATTGAGGATTGAGGATTGAAGATTGAGGATTGAAGATTGAGGATTGAGTATTGAATATTGAGTATTGAGGATTCAAGATTGAGGACTCGGGATTGAGGATTGAAGATTGAGGATTAAGGATTGAGGATTGAGGATTGAGGATGAGGGCTGAGGGTTGAGGATTGAGATTTGAGGAACGAGGATTAAGGGTTGAGGATTGAGGACTGAGGACTGACGATTGAGTATTGAGGATTGAGGATTGATTACTGAGGATTGAGGATTGAGGATTGAGGATTGAGGATTGGGGATTGAGTATTGAAGATTGAGGATTAAGGATTGAGGATTGGGGATTGAGGATCTAGGATTGGAGATTGATTATTGAGGATTGAAGATTGAGGATTGAGGATTGAGTATTGAGAATTGATAATTGAGGATGAGCGCTGAGGGTTGAGGATTGAGGTTTGAGGAACGAGGATTCAGGGTTGAGGATTGAGGACTGATGATTGAGGATTGAGGATTGATTACTGAGGATTGAGGATTGAGGATTGAGGATTGAGGATTGAGGATTGAGGATTGAGGATTGAGGATTGAGGATTGAGGATTGAAGATTGAGGATTGATGATTGAGGATTGAGTATTGAATATTGAGTATTGAGTATTGAGGATTGAAGATTGAGGATTGAGGATTGAGGATTGAGGATTGAGTATTGAGCATTGAAGATTGAGGATTGGGTATTGAGGATTGAAGAATGAGGATTGAGGATTGAGGATTGAGTATTGAGGATTGAGTATTGAGGATTGAGGATTGATGATTGAGGATTGAGGATTGAAAATTGAGGATTGAGTATTGAATATTGAGTATTGAGGATTCAAGATTGAGGATTGAGGATTGAGTGTGGACGATTGAGGACGAGGACTGACGGTTGAGGATTGAGGTTTGAGGGTTGAGGATTGTCGATTGAGGACTGAGGATTGAGGATTGAGGATTGAGCATTGAGGATTGAAGATTGAGGACTGGGGCTTGAGGATTAAAGATTGAGGATTAAGGATTGAAGATTGGGGATTGAGGATCTAGGATTGGAGATTGATTATTGATGATTGAGGATTGAGGATTGAGGATTGACGATTGAGGATTTAGAATTGAGGATTGAGGTTTGAGGACTGAGGATTGAGGATTGGAGAATGAGGATTGAGGATTGAGGTTTGAGGATTGAAGATTGCAGATTGAGTATTGAGGATTGAAGATTGCGGATTGAGGATTGAGGTTTGGGGATTGAGGATTGAAGATTGAGTATTGAGGATTGAAGACTGACGATTGAAGATTGAAGATTGAGTACTGAGGAATGAAGATTGAGGATTGAGGATTGAGGATTGAGGATTGAGGTTTGAAGATTGAAGATTGAGTACTGAGGAATGAAGATTGAGTATTGAGAATTGAGGATTGAGGATTGAGGATTGAGGATGAGGGCTGAGGGTTGAGGATTGAGGTTTGAGGACTGGGGACTGAGGATTGAGGATTGAGAATTGAGGATTGAGGATTGAGGATTGAAGATTGAAGATTGGGTATTGAGGATTGAAGAATGAGGATTGAAGAATGAGGATTGAAGATTGAGGATTGAGGATTGAGTGTTGACGATTGAGGACGAGTACTGACGGTTGAGGTTTGAGGTTTGAGGGTTGAGGATTGAGGATTGAGGACTGAGGATTGAGGATTGAGGATTGAGCATTGAGGATTGAAGATTGAGGATTGAGGATTGAGAATTGATGTTTGAGGATTGAGGAATGAAGATTGTGGATTGGGTATTGAGGATTGAAGAATGAGGATTGAGGATTGAGGATTGAGGATTGAAGATTGAGGATTGAGGATTGAGGATTGAGGACTGAATATTGAGTATTGAGGATTGAAGATTGTGGATTGAGGATTGAGGGTTGAGGATTGAGGACGAGGACTGACGGTTGAGGATTGAGGTTTGAAGATTCAGGATTGAGGATTGAGGACTGAGGATTGAAGATTGAGGATTGAGCATTGAGGATTGGAGATTGAGGACTAGGGATTGAGGATTGAAGATTGAGGATTAAGGATTGAGGATTGGGGATTGAGGATCTAGGATTGGAGATTGATTATTGAGGATTTAGAATTGAGGATTGAGGATTGAGGATTGAAGATTGAGGATTGGGTATTGAGGATTGAAGGATGAGGATTGAGGATTGAGGATTGAGGATTGAGGATTGAGGATTGAAGACTGAATTTTGAGGATTGAAGATTCAGGATTGAGGAGTGAGTATTGAAGATTGAGGATGTGGGACTGAGGATTGAATATTGAGGATTGAGGATTGAGGACTGAGGATTGAGGATTGAGTATTGAGGATTCAAGATTGAGGATTGGGTATTGAGGATTGAAGAATGAGGATTGCGTATTGAGGATTGAGGATCGATGATTGAGGATTGAGGATTGAGGATTGAGGAATGATGATTGAGTATTGAAGATTGAGGATTGATTACTGAGGATTGAGGATTGAGGATTGAGGATTGAGGATTGAGGATTGAAGGTTCAGTATTGAGGATTGAAGATTGAGAATTGAGGATTGAGGATTGAACATTGAGGTCTGAGCGCTCAGGGTCGAGTGATGAGAATTGATGTTTGTGGATAGAGATTTGAAGATTGCAGATTGAGTATTGAGTATTGAAAACTGTGAATTGAGGATATTCTATTGGGGATTGAGGATTGACAACTGATTGTTGAGGACTGAGGGCTGAAGATTGAGGATGCAGGATTGAGGATTCAGAATTGAGGTTTGAGGACTGAGGATTGAGGATTGGAGAATGAGGATTTAGGATTCAGGATTGAGGATTGAAGATTGCAGATTGAGTATTGAGGTTTGAAGAATGCGGATTGAGGATTGAGGATTGAGGATTGAGGATTGAGGATTGAAGATTGAGTATTGAGGATTGAAGACCGACGATTGAGTGTTGAGGATTGAGGATTGAGGATTGAGGATTGAAGATTGAGTATTGAGGATTGAAGATTGAGAATTGAGGATTGAGGATTGAACATTGAGGTCTGAGTGCTCAGGGTTGAGTGATGAGGATTGATGTTTGTGGATAGAGATTTGAAGATTGCAGGTTGAGTATTGAGTATTGAAAACTGTGAATTGGGGATATTCTATTGGGGATTGAGGATTGACAACTGATTGTTGAGGACTGAGGGCTGAAGATTGAGGATGCAGGATTGAGGATTCAGAATTGAGGTTTGAGGACTGAGGATTGAGGATTGGAGAATGAGGATTGAGGATTGAGTATTGAGGATTGAGGATTGCAGATTGAGTATTGAGGATTGAAGATTGCGGATTGAGGATTGAGGATTGAGGATTGAGGATTGAAGATTGAGTATTGAGGATTGAAGACTGTCGATTGCTGGTTGAGGATTGAGGATTGAGGATTGAGGATTGAGGATTGAGGATTGAGGATCGAAGAATGAGGATTGAGGATTGAGGATTGAGTATTGAAGATTGCAGATTGAGTATTGAGGATTAAAGATTGAGGATTGAGGGTTGTGGATTGAGGATTGAGGATTGAAGATTGAGTATTGAGGATTGAAGACTGACGATTGCGGATTGAGGATGGAGGATTGAATATTGTGTATTGAGGATTGAAGATTGAGGATTGAAAATTGAGGATTGAGGATTGAGGATTGAGGATTGAGGATTGAGGATTGAGGATTGAGGATTGAAGATTGAAGATTGAGTATTGAGGAATGAAGATTGAGGATTGAGAATTGAGGATTGAGGATTGAGGATTGAGGATGAGGCCTGAGGGTTGAGGATTGAGGTTTGAGGACTGGGGACTGAGGATTGAGTATTGAGAATTGAGGATTGAGGATTGATGATTGAAGATTGAGGATTGGGTATTGAGGATTGAAGAATGAGGATTGAAGATTGAGAATTGAGGATTGAGGGTGAGGGCTGAGGGTTGAGGATTGAGGTTTGAGGAACGAGGATTGAGGGTTGAGGATTGAGGGCTGAGGACTGACGATTGAGTATTGAGGATTGAGTATTGAGTATTGAGGATTGAGGATTGAAGATTGAGTATTGAGGATTGAATATTGACGATTGAGGATTAAGGATTGAGGATTGAGGATTGAAGGTTGAGTATTGAGGATTGAAGATTGAGGATTGAGGATTGAGTATTGAGGATTGAGGATTGAGGATTGAAGATTGAGTACTGAGGATTGAATATTAAGATTGAGGATTGAGGATTGAGGATTGAGGATTGAGGATTGAGGATTTAGAATTGAGGATTGAGGATTGAGGATTGAAGATTGAGGATTGGGTATTGAGGATTGGAGAATGAGGATTGAGGATTGAGGATTGAGGATTGAGGATCGAGGATTGAAGACTGAGTATTGAGGATTGAAGTTTCAGGATTGAGGAGTGAGTATTGAAGATTGAGAATGTGGGACTGAGGATTGAATATTGAGGATTGAGGATTGAGGATTGAGGATTGAGGATTGAGTATTGAGCATTGAAGATTGAGGATTGGGTATTGAAGATTGAAGAATGAGGATTGAGGATTGAGGATTGAGTATTGAGGATTGAGTATTGAGGATTGAGGATTGAGGATTGAAGATTGAGGATTGAAGATTGACGATTGAGGATTGAGCATTGAGGATTGAGGATTGAGGATTGGGGATTGAGGAATGAGGATTAAAGATTGAGTATTGAGGATTGAAGATTGAGGATTGAGGATTGAGTATTGAGGATTGAGGATTGAGGATTGAAGATTGAGTACTGAGGATTGAAGATTAAGATTGAGGATTGAGGATTGAGGATTGAGGATTGAGGATTGAGGATTGAGGATTTAGAATTGAGGATTAAGGATTGAGGATTAAAGATTGAGGATTGGGTATTGAGGATTGAAGAATGAGGATTGAGGATTGAGGATTGAGGATTGAGGATTGAGGATTGAAGACTGAGTATTGAGGATTGAAGATTCAGGATTGAGGAGTGAGTATTGAAGATTGAGGATGTGGGACTGAGGATTGAATATTGAGGATTGAGGATTGAGGATTGAGGATTGAGTATTGAGTATTGAGGATTGACGATTGAGGACGAGGACTGACGGTTGAGGATTAAGGTTTGAGGGTTGAGGATTGAGGATTGAGGACTGGGGATTGAGGATTGAGGATTGAGCATTGAGGATTGAAGATTGAGGACTGGGGATTGAGGATTGAAGATTGAGGATTAAGGATTGAAGATTGGGGATTGAGGATCTAGGATTGGAGATTGATTATTGAGGATTGAATATTGAGGATTGAGGACTGAGGATTGAGAATTGAGAATTGAGGATGAGGACTGAGGGTTGAGGATTGAGGTTTGAGGAACGAGGATTGAGGATTGAGGATTGAGGATTGAAGATTGAGTATTGAGGATTGAAGACTGACGATTGAGGGTTGAGGATAGAGGATTGAGGATTGAGGATTGAAGATTGAGTATTGAGGATTGAAAATTGAGGATTGAGGATTGAGGATTGAGGATTGAGGATTGAAGAATGAGGATTGAGGATTGAGGATTGAGGATTGAAGATTGCAGATTGAGTATTGAGGATTGAAGATTGAGGATTGAGGATTGAGGATTGAGGATTGAGGATTGAAGATTGAGTATTGAGGATTGAAGACAGACGATTGAGGATTGAGGATGGAGGATTGAATATTGAGTATTGAGGATTGAAGATTGAGGATTGAAAATTGAGGATTGAGGGTTGAGGATTGAGGATTGATGATTGAGGATTGAGGATTGAGGACTGAGGATTGAGGATTGAAGATTGAGAATTGAAGATTGAGGATTGAGTATTGAGGATTGAGGATTGAGGATTGAGGATTGAGGATTGAGTGTTGACGATTGAGGACGAGTACTGACGGTTGAGGACGAGGGCTGACGGTTGAGGATTGAGGATTGTGGACTGAGGATTGAGGATTGAGGATTGAGCATTGAGGATTGAAGATTGAGGACTGGGGATTGAGGATTGAAGATTGAGGATTAAGGTTTGAACATTGGGGATTGAGGATCTAGGATTGGAGATTGATTATTGAGGATTGAAGATTGAGGATTGAGGATTGTGGATTGAGAATTGAGAATTGAGAATTGAGGATGAGGACTGAGGTTTGAGGATTGAGGTTTGAGGAACGAGGATTGAGGATTGAGGATTGAAGGTTCAGTATTGAGGATTGAAGATTGAGAATTGAGGATTGAGGATTGAACATTGAGGTCTGAGCGTTCAGGGTTGAGTGATGAGGATTGAAGTTTGTGGATAGAGATTTGAAGATTGCAGATTGAGTATTGAGTATTGAAAACTGTGAATTGAGGATATTCTATTGCGGATTGAGGATTGACAACTGATTGTTGAGGACTGAGGGCTGAAGATCGAGGATGCAGGATTGAGGATTCAGAATTGAGGTTTGAGGTTTGAGGATTGAGGTTTGAGGACTGAGGACTGAGGATTGAGGGTTGAGAATTGAGGACTGAGGATTGAGGATTGAGGATTGAAGATTGAGGATTGGGTATTGAGGATTGAAGAATGAGGATTGAGGATTGAAGAATGAGGATTGAGTATTGAGTATTGAGGATTGAGGATTGAAGATTTAGTATTGAGGATTGAAGATTGACGATTGAGAATTGAGGATTGAGGATTGAGGATTGAGGATTGAGGATTGAGGATTGAAGATTGAGTATTGAGGATTGAAGATTGAGGATTGAGGATTGAGTATTGAGGATTGAGGATTGAGGATTGAAGATTGAGTACTGAGGATTGAAGATTAAGATTGAGGATTGAGGATTGAGGATTGAGGATTGAGGATTGAGGATTTAGAATTGAGGATTGAGGATTGAGGATTGAAGATTGAGGATTGGGTATTGAGGATTGGAGAATGAGGATTGAGGATTGAGGATTGAGGATTGAGGATTGAGGATTGAGGATTGAGGATTGAAGACTGAGTATTGAGGATTGAAGGTTCAGGATTGAGGAGTGAGTATTGAAGATTGAGAATGTGGGACTGAGGATTGAATATTGAGGATTGAGGATTGAGGATTGAGGATTGAGGACTGAGGAATGACGATTGAGTATTGAAGATTAAAGATTGATTACTGAGGATTGAGGATTGAGGATTGAGGATTGAGGATTGAGGATTGAAGGTT
The DNA here is from genome assembly GCF_051401765.1 of Calliopsis andreniformis. Lineage (NCBI taxonomy): Eukaryota > Metazoa > Arthropoda > Insecta > Hymenoptera > Andrenidae > Calliopsis > Calliopsis andreniformis. Next base: position 3,457,963 of record NW_027480459.1, on the reverse strand, counting down.
CAGTATTGAGGATTGAAGATTGAGAATTGACGATTGAGGGTTGAAGATTGAGGTCTGAGCGTTCAGGGTTGAGTGATGAGAATTGAAGTTTGTGGATAGAGATTTGAAGATTGCAGATTGAGTATTGAGTGTTGAAAACTGTGAATTGAGGATATTCTATTGCGGATTGAGGATTGACAACTGATTGTTGAGGACTGAGGGCTGAAGATCGAGGATGCAGGATTGAGGATTCAGAATTGAGGTTTGAGGTTTGAGGATTGAGGTTTGAGGACTGAGGACTGAGGATTGAGTGTCGAGAATTGAGGATTGAGGATTGAGGATTGAGGATTGAAGATTGAGGATTGGGTATTGAGGATTGAAGAATGAGGATCGAGGATTGAAGAATGAGGATTGAGGATTGAAGAATGAGGATTGAGTATTGAGTATTGAGGATTGAGGATTGAAGATTTAGTATTGAGGATTGAAGATTGACGATTGAGGATTGGGGATTGAGGATTGAGGATTGAGGATTGAGGATTGAGGATTGAGGATTGAGGATTGAGGATTGAGGATTGAGGATTGAGTGTTGACGATTGAGGACGAGTACTGACGGTTGAGGACGAGGACTGACGGTTGAGGATTGAGGTTTGAGGGTTGAGGATTGAGGAATGAGGACTGAGGATTGAGGATTGAAGATTGAGGATTGAAGATTGGGGATTGAGGATCTAGGATTGGAGATTGATTATTGAGGATTGAATATTGAGGATTGAGGATTGAGATTTGAGAATTGAGAATTGAGGATGAGGACTGAGGGTTGAGGATTGAGGTTTGAGGAACGAGGATTGAGGATTGAGGATTGAGGATTGAAGATTGGGTATTGAGGATTGAAGACTGACGATTGAGGGTTGAGGATAGAGGATTGAGGATTGAGGATTGAAGATTGAGTATTGAGGATTGAAAATTGAGGATTGAGGATTGAGGATTGAGGATTGAGGATTGAAGAATGAGGATTGAGGATTGAGGATTGAGGATTGAAGATTGCAGATTGAGTATTGAGGATTGAAGATTGAGGATTGAGGATTGAGGATTGAGGATTGAGGATTGAAGATTGAGTATTGAGGATTGAAGACAGACGATTGAGGATTGAGGATGGAGGATTGAATATTGAGTATTGAGGATTGAAGATTGAGGATTGAAAATTGAGGATTGAGGGTTGAGGATTGAGGATTGAGGATTGAGGATTGAGGATTGAGGATTGAGGATTGAGTGTTGACGATTGAGGACGAGTACTGACGGTTGAGGACGAGGACTGACGGTTGAGGATTGAGGTTTGAGGGTTGAGGATTGAGGAATGAGGACTGAGGATTGAGGATTGAAGATTGAGGATTGAAGATTGAGGATTGAGTATTGAGGATTGAGGATTGAGGATTGAGGATTGAGGATTGAGTGTTGACGATTGAGGACGAGTACTGACGGTTGAGGACGAGGGCTGACGGTTGAGGATTGAGGATTGAGGACTGAGGATTGAGGATTGAGGATTGAGCATTGAGGATTGAAGATTGAGGACTGGGGATTGAGGATTGAAGATTGAGGATTAAGGTTTGAACATTGGGGATTGAGGATCTAGGATTGGAGATTGATTATTGAGGATTGAAGATTGAGGATTGAGGATTGTGGATTGAGAATTGAGAATTGAGAATTGAGGATGAGGACTGAGGGTTGAGGATTGAGGTTTGAGGAACGAGGATTGAGGATTGAGGATTGAAGGTTCAGTATTGAGGATTGAAGATTGAGAATTGAGGATTGAGGATTGAACATTGAGGTCTGAGCGTTCAGGGTTGAGTGATGAGGATTGAAGTTTGTGGATAGAGATTTGAAGATTGCAGATTGAGAATTGAGTATTGAAAACTGTGAATTGAGGATATTCTATTGCGGATTGAGGATTGACAACTGATTGTTGAGGACTGAGGGCTGAAGATCGAGGATGCAGGATTGAGGATTCAGAATTGAGGTTTGAGGTTTGAGGATTGAGGTTTGAGGACTGAGGACTGAGGATTGAGGGTTGAGAATTGAGGATTGAGGATTGAGGATTGAGGATTGAAGATTGAGGATTGGGTATTGAGGATTGAAGAATGAGGATTGAGGATTGAGGATTGAGGATTGGAGAATGAGGATTGAGGATTGAGGATTGAGGATTGAGGATTGAGGATTGAAGACTGAGTATTGAGGATTGAAGGTTCAGGATTGAGGAGTGAGTACTGAAGATTGAGAATGTGGGACTGAAGATTGAATATTGAGGATTGAGGATTGAGGATTGAGTATTGAGCATTGAAGATTGAGGATTGGGGATTGAGGATTGAAGAATGAGGATTGAGGATTGAGGATTGAGTATTGAGGATTGAGTATTGAGGATTGAGGATTGAGGATTGAAGATAGAGGATTGAAGATTGACGATTGAGGATTGAGCATTGAGGATTGAGGATTGAGGATTGAGGATTGAGGATTGAGGATTAAAGATTGAGTATTGAGGATTGAAGATTCAGGATTGAGGATTGAGTATTGAGGATTGAGGATTGTGGATTGAAGATTGAGTACTGAGGATTGAAGATTAAGATTGAGGATTGAGGATTGAGGATTGAGGATTGAGGATTGAGGATTGAGGATTTAGAATTGAGGATTGAGGATTGAGGATTAAAGATTGAGGATTGGGTATTGAGGATTGAAGAATGAGGATTGAGGATTGAGGATTGAGGATTGAGGATTGAGGATTGAAGACTGAGTATTGAGGATTGAAGATTCAGGATTGAGGAGTGAGTATTGAAGATTGAGGATGTGGGACTGAGGATTGAATATTGAGGATTGAGGATTGAGGATTGAGGATTGAGTATTGAGTATTGAGGATTGAAGATTGAGGGTTGGGTATTGAGGATTGAAGAATGAGGATTGAGGATTGAGGATTGAGGATTGAGTGTTGACGATTGAGGACGAGGACTGACGGTTGAGGATTGAGGTTTGAGGGTTGAGGATTGAGGATTGAGGACTGAGGATTGAGGATTGAAGATTGAGGATTAAGGATTGAAGATTGGGGATTGAGGATCTAGGATTGGAGATTGATTATTGAGGATTGAATATTGAGGATTGAGGATTGAGGTTTGAGAATTGAGAATTGAGGATGAGGACTGAGGGTTGAGGATTGAGGTTTGAGGTACGAGGATTGAGGATTGAGGATTGAGGATTGAAGATTGAGTATTGAGGATTGAAGACTGACGATTGAGGGTTGAGGATAGAGGATTGAGGATTGAGGATTGAAGATTGAGTATTGAGGATTGAAAATTGAGGATTGAGGATTGAGGATTGAGGATTGAGGATTGAAGAATGAGGATTGAGGATTGAGGATTGAGGATTGAAGATTGCAGATTGAGTATTGAGGATTGAAGATTGAGGATTGAGGATTGAGGATTGAGGATTGAGGATTGAAGATTGAGTATTGAGGATTGAAGACAGACGATTGAGGATTGAGGATGGAGGATTGAATATTGAGTATTGAGGATTGAAGATTGAGGATTGAAAATTGAGGATTGAGGGTTGAGGATTGAGGATTGAGGATTGAGGATTGAGGATTGAGGATTGAGGATTGAAGACTGAGTATTGAGGATTGAAGGTTCAGGATTGAGGAGTGAGTATTGAAGATTGAGAATGTGGGACTGAGGATTGAATATTGAGGATTGAGGATTGAGGATTGAGGATTGAGGACTGAGGAATGACGATTGAGTATTGAAGATTCAAGATTGATTACTGAGGATTGAGTATTGAGGATTGAGGATTGAGGATTGAGGATTGAAGGTTCAGTATTGAGGATTGAAGATTGAGAATTGAGGATTGAGGGATGAACATTGAGGTCTGAGCGTTCAGGGTTGAGTGATGAGAATTGAAGTTTGTGGATAGAGATTTGAAGATTGCAGATTGAGTATTGAGTGTTGAAAACTGTGAATTGAGGATATTCTATTGCGGATTGAGGATTGACAACTGATTGTTGAGGACTGAGGGCTGAAGATCGAGGATGCAGGATTGAGGATTCAGAATTGAGGTTTGAGGTTTGAGGATTGAGGTTTGAGGACTGAGGACTGAGGATTGAGGGTTGAGAATTGAGGATTGAGGATTGAGGATTGAGGATTGAAGATTGAGGATTGGGTATTGAGGATTGAAGAATGAGGATTGAGGATTGAAGAATGAGGATTGAGGATTGAAGAATGAGGATTGAGTATTGAGTATTGAGGATTGAGGATTGAAGATTTAGTATTGAGGATTGAAGATTGACGATTGAGGATTGGGGATTGAGGATTGAGGATTGAGGATTGAGGATTGAGGATTGAAGATTGAGTATTGAGGATTGAAGATTGAGGATTGAGGATTGAGTATTGAGGATTGAGGATTGAGGATTGAAGATTGAGTACTGAGGATTGAAGATTAAGATTGATGATTGAGGATTGAGGATTGAGGATTGAGGATTGAGGATTTAGAGTTGAGGATTGAGGATTGAGGATTGAAGATTGAGGATTGGGTATTGAGGATTGGAGAATGAGGATTGAGGATTGAGGATTGAGGATTGAGGATTGAGGATTGAAGACTGAGTATTGAGGATTGAAGGTTCAGGATTGAGGAGTGAGTACTGAAGATTGAGAATGTGGGACTGAGGATTGAATATTGAGGATTGAGGATTGAGGATTGAGTATTGAGCATTGAAGATTGAGGATTGGGGATTGAGGATTGAAGAATGAGGATTGAGGATTGAGGATTGAGTATTGAGGATTGAGTATTGAGGATTGAGGATTGAGGATTGAAGATTGAGGATTGAAGATTGACGATTGAGGATTGAGCATTGAGGATTGAGGATTGAGGATTGAGGATTGAGGATTGAGGATTAAAGATTGAGTATTGAGGATTGAAGATTCAGGATTGAGGATTGAGTATTGAGGATTGAGGATTGTGGATTGAAGATTGAGTACTGAGGATTGAAGATTAAGATTGAGGATTGAGGATTGATGATTGAGGATTGAGGATTGAGGATTGAGGATTTAGAATTGAGGATTGAGGATTGAGGATTAAAGATTGAGGATTGGGTATTGAGGATTGAAGAATGAGGATTGAGGATTGAGGATTGAGGATTGAGGATTGAGGATTGAGGATTTAAGACTGAGTATTCAGGATTGAAGATTCAGGATTGAGGAGTGAGTATTGAAGATTGAGGATGTGGGACTGAGAATTGAATATTGAGGATTGAGGATTGAGGATTGAGGATTGAGTATTGAGTATTGAGTATTGAGGATTGAAGATTGAGGGTTGGGTATTGAGGATTGAAGAATGAGGATTGAGGATTGAGGATTGAGGATTGAGTGTTGACGATTGAGGACGAGGACTGACGGTTGAGGATTGAGGTTTGAGGGTTGAGGATTGAGGATTGAGGACTGAGGATTGAGGATTGAGGATTGAGCATTGAGGATTGAAGATTGAGGACTGGGGATTGAGGATTGAAGATTGAGGATTAAGGATTGAAGATTGGGGATTGAGGATCTAGGATTGGAGATTGATTATTGAGGATTGAATATTGAGGATTGAGGATTGAGGATTGAGAATTGAGAATTGAGGATGAGGACTGAGGGTTGAGGATTGAGGTTTGAGGAACGAGGATTGAGGATTGAGGATTGAGGATTGAAGATTGAGTATTGAGGATTGAAGACTCACGATTGAGGGTTGAGGATAGAGGATTGAGGATTGAGTGTTGACGATTGAGGACGAGGACTGACGGTTGAGGATTGAGGTTTGAGGGTTGAACATTGAGGTCTGAGCTTTCAGGGTTGAGTGATGAGAATTGAAGTTTGTGGATAGAGATTTGAAGATTGCAGATTGAGTATTGAGTATTGAAAACTGTGAATTGAGGATATTCTATTGCGGATTGAGGATTGACAACTGATTGTTGAGGACTGAGGGTTGAAGATCGAGGATGCAGGATTGAGGATTCAGAATTGAGGTTTGAGGTTTGAGGATTGAGGTTTGAGGACTGAGGACTGAGGATTGAGGGTTGAGAATTGAGGATTGAGGATTGAGGATTGAAGATTGAGGATTGGGTATTGAGGATTGAAGAATGAGGATTGAGGATTGAAGAATGAGGATTGAGTATTGAGTATTGAGGATTGAGGATTGAAGATTTAGTATTGAGGATTGAAGATTGACGATTGAGGACTGAGGATTGAGGATTGAGGATTGAGGATTGAGGATTGAGGATTGAAGATTGAGTATTGAGGATTGTAGATTGAGGATTGATAATTGAGTATTGAGGATTGAGGATTGAGGATTGAAGATTGAGTACTGAGGACTGAAGATTAAGATTGAGGATTGAGGATTGAGGATTGAGGATTGAGGATTGAGGATTTAGAATTGAGGATTGAGGATTGAGGATTGAAGATTGAGGATTGGGTATTGAGGATTGAAGAATGAGGATTGAGGATTGAGGATTGAGTATTGAGGATTGAGGATTGAAGATTGAGTATTGAGGATTGAAGATTGAGGATAGAAGATTGAGTATTGGGTATTGAGGATTGAAGAATGAGGATTGAGGATTGAGGATTGAGGATTGAGGATTGAGGATTGAAGACTGAGGATTGGGTATTGAGGATTGAACAATGAGGATTGAAGATTGAGGATTGAGAATTGAGGATTGAGGATTGAGGATTGAGGATTGAGGATTGAGGATTGATGATTGAAAATTGAGTATTGAGGATTGAAGATTGAGGATTGAGAATTGAGGATTGGGGATTGAGGACTGAGCATGATGGCTGAGGGTTGAGGATTGAGGTTTGAGGACTGGGGACTGAGGATTGAGGATTGAGAATTGAGGATTGAGGATTGAGGATTGAAGATTGAGGATTGGGTATTGAGGATTGAAGAATGAGGATTGAAGATTGAGGATTGAGGATTGAGTGTTGACGGTTGAGGACGAGTACTGACGGTTGAGGGTTGAGGATTGAGGATTGTGGATTGAAGATTGAGGATTGAGTATTGAGGATTGAAGATTGAGTATTGAGGATTGAAGATTGAGGATTGAGGATTGAGGATTGAGGATTGAGGATTGAGGATTGAGGATGAGGGCTGAGGGTTGAGGATTGAGGTTTGAGGACTGGGGACTGAGGATTGAGGATTGAGAAATGAGGATTTAGGATTGAGGGTTGAAGATTGAGGATTGGGTATTGAGGATTGAAGAATGAGGATTGAAGACTGAGGATTGAGGATTGAGTGTTGACGATTGAGGACGAGTACTGACGGTTGAGGGTTGAGGTTTGAGGTTTGAGGATTGAGGATTGAGGACCGAGGATTGAGGATTGAGGATTGAGCACTGAGGATTGAAGATTTAGGATTGACGATTGAGAATTGATGATTGAGGTTTGAGGAATGAAGATTGAGGATTGGGTATTGAGGATTGAAGAATGAGGATTGAGGATTGAGGATTGAGGATTGAGGATTGAAGGTTGAGGATTGAGGATTGAAGGTTGAGGATTGAGGATTGAGGATTGAGGATTGAGTATTGAGAATTGAGGATTGAGGATGAGGTCTGAGGGTTGAGGATTGAGGTTTGAGGAACGAGGATTGAGGGTTGAGGATTGAGGACTGAGGACTGACGATTGAGTATTGAGGATTGAGTATTGATTACTGAGGATTGAGGATTGAGGATTGAGGATTGAGGATTGGGGATTGAGTATTGAAGATTGAGGATTAAGGATTGAGTATTGGGGATTGAGGATCTAGGATTGGAGATTGATTATTGAGGATTGAAGATTGAGGATTGAGGATTGAGTATTGAGAATTGAGAATTGAGGATGAGGGCTGAGGTTTGAGGATTGAGGTTTGAGGAACGAGGATTGAGGGTTGAGGTTTGAGGACTGTGGATTGAGGATTGAGGATTGATTACTGAGGATTGAGGATTGAGGATTGAGGATTGAGAATTGGGGATTGAGTATTGAAGATTCAGTATTGAGGATTGAAGATTGAGAATTGAAGATTGAGGATTGAAGACTGACGATTGAGGGTTGAGGATTGAGGATTGAGGATTGAGGATTGAGGACTTAGAATTGAGGATTGAGGATTGAGGATTGAAGATTGAGGATTGGGTATCGAGGATTGAAGAATGAGGATTGAGGATTGAGGATTGAGGATTGAGGATTGAGGATTGAAGACTGAGTATTGAGGATTGAATATTCAGGATTGAGGAGTGAGTATTGAAGATTGAGGATGTGGGACTGAAGATTGAATATTGAGGACTGAGGACTGACGATTGAGTACTGAGGATTGAGGATTGATTACTGAGGATTGAGGATTGAGGATGCAGGATTGAGGATTCAGAATTGAGGTTTGAGGACTGAGGATTGAGGTTTGAAGATTGACTATTGAGGATTGAAGATTGAGGATTGAGGATTGAGGATTGAGGATTGAGGATGGAGGATGAGTGCTGAGGTATGAGGATTGAGGTTTGAGGACTGAGGACTGAGGATTGAGGGTTGAGGATTGAGGATTGAGGATTGAGGATTGAGGATTGAAGATTGAGGATTGAGGATTGAGGATTGAGGACTGAATATTGAGTATTGAGGATTGAAGATTGTGGATTGAGGATTGAGGGTTGAGGATTGAGGACATGGACTGACGGTTGAGGATTGAGGTTTGAGGATTGAGGATTGAGGATTGAGGACTGAGGATTGAAGATTGAGGATTGAACATTGAGGATTGGAGATAGAGGTCTGGGGATTGAGGATTGAAGATTGAGGATTAAGGATTGAGGATTGGGGATTGAGAATCTAGGATTGGAGATTGATTATTGAGGATTGAAGATTGAGGATTGAGGATTGAGTATTGAGAATTGAGAATTGAGGTTGAGGGCTGAGGGTTGAGGATTGAGGTTTGAGGAACGAGGATTGAGGGTTGAGGATAGAGGACTGAGGACTGACGATTGAGTATTGAGGATTGAGGATTGATTACTGAGGATTGAGGATTGAGGATGCAGGATTGAGGATTCAGAATTGAGGTTTGAGGACTGACGATTGAGGTTTGAAGATTGAGTATTAAGGATTGAAGATTGAGGATTGAGGATTGAGGATTGAGGATTGAGGATTGAGGATTGAGGATGAGTTCTGAGGTTTGAGGATTGAGGTTTGAGGACTGAGGGCTGAGGATTGAGGGTTGAGAATTGAGGATTGAGGATTGAGGATTGAAGATTGAGGATGGGTATTGAGGATTGAAGAATGAGGATTGAGGATTGAAGAATGAGGATTGAGTATTGAGTATTGAGGATCGAGGATTGAAGATTGAGTATTGAGGATTGAAGATTGACGATTGAGGATTGAGGATTGAGGATTGAGGATTGAGGATTGAGGATAGAGGATTGAAGATTGAGTATTGAGGATTGAAGATTGAGCATTGAGGATTGGAGATAGAGGTCTGGGGATTGAGGATTGAAGATTGAGGATTAAGGATTGAGGATTGGTATTGAGAATCTAGGATTGGAGATTGATTATTGAGGATTGAAGATTGAGGATTGAGGATTGAGTATTGAGAATTGAGAATTGAGGTTGAGGGCTGAGGGTTGAGGATTGAGGTTTGAGGAACGAGGATTGAGGGTTGAGGATAGAGGACTGAGGACTGACGATTGAGTATTGAGGATTGAGGATTGATTACTGAGGATTGAGGATTGAAGGTTCAGGATTGAGGAGTGAGTATTGAAGATTGAGAATGTGGGACTGAGGATTGAATATTGAGGATTGAGGATTGAGGATTGAGGATTGAGGACTGAGGAATGACGATTGAGTATTGAAGATTCAAGATTGATTACTGAGGATTGAGTATTGAGGATTGAGGATTGAGGATTGAGGATTGAAGGTTCAGTATTGAGGATTGAAGATTGAGAATTGAGGATTGAGGGATGAACATTGAGGTCTGAGCGTTCAGGGTTGAGTGATGAGAATTGAAGTTTGTGGATAGAGATTTGAAGATTGCAGATTGAGTATTGAGTGTTGAAAACTGTGAATTGAGGATATTCTATTGCGGATTGAGGATTGACAACTGATTGTTGAGGACTGAGGGCTGAAGATCGAGGATGCAGGATTGAGGATTCAGAATTGAGGTTTGAGGTTTGAGGATTGAGGTTTGAGGACTGAGGACTGAGGATTGAGGGTTGAGAATTGAGGATTGAGGATTGAGGATTGAGGATTGAAGATTGAGGATTGGGTATTGAGGATTGAAGAATGAGGATTGAGGATTGAAGAATGAGGATTGAGGATTGAAGAATGAGGATTGAGTATTGAGTATTGAGGATTGAGGATTGAAGATTTAGTATTGAGGATTGAAGATTGACGATTGAGGATTGGGGATTGAGGATTGAGGATTGAGGATTGAGGATTGAGGATTGAAGATTGAGTATTGAGGATTGAAGATTGAGGATTGAGGATTGAGTATTGAGGATTGAGGATTGAGGATTGAAGATTGAGTACTGAGGATTGAAGATTAAGATTGATGATTGAGGATTGAGGATTGAGGATTGAGGATTGAGGATTTAGAGTTGAGGATTGAGGATTGAGGATTGAAGATTGAGGATTGGGTATTGAGGATTGGAGAATGAGGATTGAGGATTGAGGATTGAGGATTGAGGATTGAGGATTGAAGACTGAGTATTGAGGATTGAAGGTTCAGGATTGAGGAGTGAGTACTGAAGATTGAGAATGTGGGACTGAGGATTGAATATTGAGGATTGAGGATTGAGGATTGAGTATTGAGCATTGAAGATTGAGGATTGGGGATTGAGGATTGAAGAATGAGGATTGAGGATTGAGGATTGAGTATTGAGGATTGAGTATTGAGGATTGAGGATTGAGGATTGAAGATTGAGGATTGAAGATTGACGATTGAGGATTGAGCATTGAGGATTGAGGATTGAGGATTGAGGATTGAGGATTGAGGATTAAAGATTGAGTATTGAGGATTGAAGATTCAGGATTGAGGATTGAGTATTGAGGATTGAGGATTGTGGATTGAAGATTGAGTACTGAGGATTGAAGATTAAGATTGAGGATTGAGGATTGATGATTGAGGATTGAGGATTGAGGATTGAGGATTTAGAATTGAGGATTGAGGATTGAGGATTAAAGATTGAGGATTGGGTATTGAGGATTGAAGAATGAGGATTGAGGATTGAGGATTGAGGATTGAGGATTGAGGATTTAAGACTGAGTATTCAGGATTGAAGATTCAGGATTGAGGAGTGAGTATTGAAGATTGAGGATGTGGGACTGAGGATTGAATATTGAGGATTGAGGATTGAGGATTGAGGATTGAGTATTGAGTATTGAGTATTGAGGATTGAAGATTGAGGGTTGGGTATTGAGGATTGAAGAATGAGGATTGAGGATTGAGGATTGAGGATTGAGTGTTGACGATTGAGGACGAGGACTGACGGTTGAGGATTGAGGTTTGAGGGTTGAGGATTGAGGATTGAGGACTGAGGATTGAGGATTGAGGATTGAGCATTGAGGATTGAAGATTGAGGACTGGGGATTGAGGATTGAAGATTGAGGATTAAGGATTGAAGATTGGGGATTGAGGATCTAGGATTGGAGATTGATTATTGAGGATTGAATATTGAGGATTGAGGATTGAGGATTGAGAATTGAGAATTGAGGATGAGGACTGAGGGTTGAGGATTGAGGTTTGAGGAACGAGGATTGAGGATTGAGGATTGAGGATTGAAGATTGAGTATTGAGGATTGAAGACTCACGATTGAGGGTTGAGGATAGAGGATTGAGGATTGAGTGTTGACGATTGAGGACGAGGACTGACGGTTGAGGATTGAGGTTTGAGGGTTGAACATTGAGGTCTGAGCTTTCAGGGTTGAGTGATGAGAATTGAAGTTTGTGGATAGAGATTTGAAGATTGCAGATTGAGTATTGAGTATTGAAAACTGTGAATTGAGGATATTCTATTGCGGATTGAGGATTGACAACTGATTGTTGAGGACTGAGGGTTGAAGATCGAGGATGCAGGATTGAGGATTCAGAATTGAGGTTTGAGGTTTGAGGATTGAGGTTTGAGGACTGAGGACTGAGGATTGAGGGTTGAGAATTGAGGATTGAGGATTGAGGATTGAGGATTGAAGATTGAGGATTGGGTATTGAGGATTGAAGAATGAGGATTGAGGATTGAAGAATGAGGATTGAGTATTGAGTATTGAGGATTGAGGATTGAAGATTTAGTATTGAGGATTGAAGATTGACGATTGAGGACTGAGGATTGAGGATTGAGGATTGAGGATTGAGGATTGAGGATTGAAGATTGAGTATTGAGGATTGTAGATTGAGGATTGATAATTGAGTATTGAGGATTGAGGATTGAGGATTGAAGATTGAGTACTGAGGACTGAAGATTAAGATTGAGGATTGAGGATTGAGGATTGAGGATTGAGGATTGAGGATTTAGAATTGAGGATTGAGGATTGAGGATTGAAGATTGAGGATTGGGTATTGAGGATTGAAGAATGAGGATTGAGGATTGAGGATTGAGTATTGAGGATTGAGGATTGAAGATTGAGTATTGAGGATTGAAGATTGAGGATAGAAGATTGAGTATTGGGTATTGAGGATTGAAGAATGAGGATTGAGGATTGAGGATTGAGGATTGAGGATTGAGGATTGAAGACTGAGGATTGGGTATTGAGGATTGAACAATGAGGATTGAAGATTGAGGATTGAGAATTGAGGATTGAGGATTGAGGATTGAGGATTGAGGATTGAGGATTGATGATTGAAAATTGAGTATTGAGGATTGAAGATTGAGGATTGAGAATTGAGGATTGGGGATTGAGGACTGAGCATGATGGCTGAGGGTTGAGGATTGAGGTTTGAGGACTGGGGACTGAGGATTGAGGATTGAGAATTGAGGATTGAGGATTGAGGATTGAAGATTGAGGATTGGGTATTGAGGATTGAAGAATGAGGATTGAAGATTGAGGATTGAGGATTGAGTGTTGACGGTTGAGGACGAGTACTGACGGTTGAGGGTTGAGGATTGAGGATTGTGGATTGAAGATTGAGGATTGAGTATTGAGGATTGAAGATTGAGTATTGAGGATTGAAGATTGAGGATTGAGGATTGAGGATTGAGGATTGAGGATTGAGGATTGAGGATGAGGGCTGAGGGTTGAGGATTGAGGTTTGAGGACTGGGGACTGAGGATTGAGGATTGAGAAATGAGGATTTAGGATTGAGGGTTGAAGATTGAGGATTGGGTATTGAGGATTGAAGAATGAGGATTGAAGACTGAGGATTGAGGATTGAGTGTTGACGATTGAGGACGAGTACTGACGGTTGAGGGTTGAGGTTTGAGGTTTGAGGATTGAGGATTGAGGACCGAGGATTGAGGATTGAGGATTGAGCACTGAGGATTGAAGATTTAGGATTGACGATTGAGAATTGATGATTGAGGTTTGAGGAATGAAGATTGAGGATTGGGTATTGAGGATTGAAGAATGAGGATTGAGGATTGAGGATTGAGGATTGAGGTTTGAAGGTTGAGGATTGAGGATTGAAGGTTGAGGATTGAGGATTGAGGATTGAGGATTGAGTATTGAGAATTGAGGATTGAGGATGAGGTCTGAGGGTTGAGGATTGAGGTTTGAGGAACGAGGATTGAGGGTTGAGGATTGAGGACTGAGGACTGACGATTGAGTATTGAGGATTGAGTATTGATTACTGAGGATTGAGGATTGAGGATTGAGGATTGAGGATTGGGGATTGAGTATTGAAGATTGAGGATTAAGGATTGAGTATTGGGGATTGAGGATCTAGGATTGGAGATTGATTATTGAGGATTGAAGATTGAGGATTGAGGATTGAGTATTGAGAATTGAGAATTGAGGATGAGGGCTGAGGTTTGAGGATTGAGGTTTGAGGAACGAGGATTGAGGGTTGAGGTTTGAGGACTGTGGATTGAGGATTGAGGATTGATTACTGAGGATTGAGGATTGAGGATTGAGGATTGAGAATTGGGGATTGAGTATTGAAGATTCAGTATTGAGGATTGAAGATTGAGAATTGAAGATTGAGGATTGAAGACTGACGATTGAGGGTTGAGGATTGAGGATTGAGGATTGAGGATTGAGGACTTAGAATTGAGGATTGAGGATTGAGGATTGAAGATTGAGGATTGGGTATTGAGGATTGAAGAATGAGGATTGAGGATTGAGGATTGAGGATTGAGGATTGAGGATTGAAGACTGTGTATTGAGGATTGAATATTCAGGATTGAGGAGTGAGTATTGAAGATTGAGGATGTGGGACTGAAGATTGAATATTGAGGACTGAGGACTGACGATTGAGTACTGAGGATTGAGGATTGATTACTGAGGATTGAGGATTGAGGATGCAGGATTGAGGATTCAGAATTGAGGTTTGAGGACTGAGGATTGAGGTTTGAAGATTGACTATTGAGGATTGAAGATTGAGGATTGAGGATTGAGGATTGAGGATTGAGGATGGAGGATGAGTGCTGAGGTATGAGGATTGAGGTTTGAGGACTGAGGACTGAGGATTGAGGGTTGAGGATTGAGGATTGAGGATTGAGGATTGAGGATTGAAGATTAAGGATTGAGGATTGAGGATTGAGGACTGAATATTGAGTATTGAGGATTGAAGATTGTGGATTGAGGATTGAGGGTTGAGGATTGAGGACATGGACTGACGGTTGAGGATTGAGGTTTGAGGATTGAGGATTGAGGATTGAGGACTGAGGATTGAAGATTGAGGATTGAACATTGAGGATTGGAGATAGAGGTCTGGGGATTGAGGATTGAAGATTGAGGATTAAGGATTGAGGATTGGGGATTGAGAATCTAGGATTGGAGATTGATTATTGAGGATTGAAGATTGAGGATTGAGGATTGAGTATTGAGAATTGAGAATTGAGGTTGAGGGCTGAGGGTTGAGGATTGAGGTTTGAGGAACGAGGATTGAGGGTTGAGGATAGAGGACTGAGGACTGACGATTGAGTATTGAGGATTGAGGATTGATTACTGAGGATTGAGGATTGAGGATGCAGGATTGAGGATTCAGAATTGAGGTTTGAGGACTGACGATTGAGGTTTGAAGATTGAGTATTAAGGATTGAAGATTGAGGATTGAGGATTGAGGATTGAGGATTGAGGATTGAGGATTGAGGATGAGTTCTGAGGTTTGAGGATTGAGGTTTGAGGACTGAGGGCTGAGGATTGAGGGTTGAGAATTGAGGATTGAGGATTGAGGATTGAAGATTGAGGATGGGTATTGAGGATTGAAGAATGAGGATTGAGGATTGAAGAATGAGGATTGAGTATTGAGTATTGAGGATCGAGGATTGAAGATTGAGTATTGAGGATTGAAGATTGACGATTGAGGATTGAGGATTGAGGATTGAGGATTGAGGATTGAGGATAGAGGATTGAAGATTGAGTATTGAGGATTGAAGATTGAGCATTGAGGATTGGAGATAGAGGTCTGGGGATTGAGGATTGAAGATTGAGGATTAAGGATTGAGGATTGGTATTGAGAATCTAGGATTGGAGATTGATTATTGAGGATTGAAGATTGAGGATTGAGGATTGAGTATTGAGAATTGAGAATTGAGGTTGAGGGCTGAGGGTTGAGGATTGAGGTTTGAGGAACGAGGATTGAGGGTTGAGGATAGAGGACTGAGGACTGACGATTGAGTATTGAGGATTGAGGATTGATTACTGAGGATTGAGGATTGAGGATGCAGGATTGAGGATTCAGAATTGAGGTTTGAGGACTGACGATTGAGGTTTGAAGATTGAGTATTAAGGATTGAAGATTGAGGATTGAGGATTGAGGATTGAGGATTGAGGATTGAGGATTGAGGATGAGCTCTGAGGTTTGAGGATTGAGGTTTGAGGACTGAGGGCTGAGGATTGAGGGTTGAGAATTGAGGATTGAGGATAGAGGATTGAAGATTGAGGATTGGGTATTGAGGATTGAAGAATGAGGATTGAGGATTGAAGAATGAGGATTGAGTATTGAGTATTGAGGATTGAGGATTGAAGATTGAGTATTGAGGATTGAAGATTGACGATTGAGGATTGAGGATTGAGGATTGAGGATTGAGGATTGAGGATAGAGGATTGAAGATTGAGTATTGAGGATTGAAGATTGAGGATTGAAGATTGAGGATTGGGTATTGAGGATTGAAGAATGAGGATGGAGGATTGAGGATTGAGGATTGAGGATTGAGGATTGAGGATTGAAGACTGAGGATTGGGTATTGAGGATTGAAGAATGAGGATTGAAGATTGAGGATTGAGGATTGAGTGTTGAGTGTTGACGATTGAGGACGAGTACTGACGGTTGAGGGTTGAGGTTTGAGGGTTGAGGATTGAGGAATGAGGACTCAGGATTGAGGATTGAGGATTGAGCATTGAGGATTGAAGATTGAGGATTGAGGATTGAGAATTGATGATTGAGGATTGAGGAATGAAGATTGAGGATTGGGTATTGAGGATTGAAGAATGAGGATTGAGGATTGAGGAATGAGGATTGAGGATTGAAGATTGAGGATCGAGGATTGAGGAATGAAGATTGAGGATTGGGTATTGAGGATTGAAGAATGAGGACTGAGGATTGAGGATTGAGGATTGAGGATTGAAGGTTGAGGATTGAGGATTGAGGGTTGAGGATTGAGTATTGAGAATTGAGAATTGAGGATGAGGGCTGAGGGTTGAGGATTGAGGTTTGAGGAACGAGGATTGAGGGTTGAGGATTGAGGACTGAGGACTGACGATTGAGTATTGAGGATTGAGGATTGATTACTGAGGATTGAGGATTGAGGATTGAGAATTGGGGATTGAGGATTGGGGATTGAGTATTGAAGATTCAGTATTGAGGATTGAAGATTGAGAATTGAAGATTGAGGATTGAACATTGAGGACTGAGCGTTCAGGGTTGAGTGATGAGAATTGATGTTTGTGGATAGAGATTTGAAGATTGCAGATTAAGTATTGAGTATTGAAAACTGTGAATTGAGGATATTCTATTGCGGATTGAGGATTGACAACTGATTGTTGAGGACTGAGGGCTGAAGATTGAGGATGCAGGATTGAGGATTCAGAATTGAGGTTTGAGGACTGAGGATTGTGATTTGAAGATTGGGTATTGAGTATTGAAGATTGAGGATTGAGGATGGAGGATTGAATATTGAGTATTGTGGATTGAAGATTGAGGATTGAAAATTGAGGATTGAGGATTGAGGATTGAGGATTGAGGATTGAGGATTGAGGATTGAGGATTGGAGATTGATTATTGAGGATTGAAGATTGAGGATTGAGGATTGAGTGTTGACGATTGAGGACGAGGACTGACGGTTGAGGGTTGAGGATTGAGGATTGAAGATTGCAGATTGAGTATTGAGGATTGAAGATTGAGGATTGAGGATTGAGGATTGAGGATTGAGGATTGAAGATTGAGTATTGAGGTTTGAAGACTGACGATTGAGGATTGAGGATGGAGGATTGAATATTGAGTATTGTGGATTGAAGGTTGAGGATTGAAAATTGAGGATTGAGGATTGAGGATTGAGGATTGAGGATTGAGGATTGAGGATTGAAGATTGAGTATTGAGGATTGAAGATTGAGGATTGAGGATTGAGGATTGAGGATTGAGGATTGAGGATGAGGGCTGAGGGTTGAGGATTGAGGTTTGAGGACTGGGGACAGAGGATTGACGATTGAGAGTTGAGGATTGAGGATTGAGGATTGAAGATTGAGGATTGGGTATTGAGGATTGAAGAATGAGGATTGAAGACTGAGGATTGAGGATTGAGTGTTGACGATTCAGGACGAGTACAGACGGTTGAGGGTTGAGGTTTGAGGGTTGAGGATTGAGGATTGAGGACTGAGGATTGAGGATTGAGGATTGAGCACTGAGGATTGAAGATATTGGATTGAGGATTGAGAATTGATGATTGAGGATTGAGGAATGAACATTGAGGATTGGGTATTGAGGATTGAAGAATGAGGATTGAGGATTGAGGATTGAGGATTGAGGATTGAAGATTGAGGATTGAGGATTGAGGTTTGAGGATTGAGTATTGAGAATTGAGGATTGAGGATGAGGTCTGAGAGTTGAGGATTGAGGTTTGAGGAACGAGGATTGAGGGTTGAGGATTGAGGACTGAGGACTGACGATTGAGTATTGAGGATTGAGGATTGATTACTGAGGATTGAGGATTGAGGATTGAGGATTGAGGAGTGGGTATTGAGTATTGAAGATTGAGGATTAAGGGTTGAGGATTGGGGATTGAGGATCTAGGGTTGGAGATTGATTATTGAGGATTGAAGATTGAGGATTGAGGATTGAGTATTGAGAATTGAGAATTGAGGATGAAGCCTGAGGGTTGAGGATTGAGGTTTGAGGGACGAGGATTGAGGGTTGAGGTTTGAGGACTGAGGATTGAGGATTGAGGATTGATTACTGAGGATTGAGGATTGAGAATTGAGGATTGAGGATTGGGGATTGAGTATTGAAGATTCAGTATTGAGGATTGAAGATTGAGAATTGAAGATTGAGGATTGAACATTGAGGACTGAGCGTTCAGGGTTGAGTGATGAGAATTGAAGTTTGTGGATAGAGATTTGAAGATTGCAGATTGAGTATTGAGTATTGAAAACTGTGAATTGAGGATATTCTATTGCGGTTTGAGGATTGAGAACTGATTGTTGAGGACTGAGGGCTGAAGATCGAGGATGCAGGATTGAGGATTCAGAATTGAGGTTTGAGGTTTGAGGATTGAGGTTTGAGGACTGAGGACTGAGGATCGAGGGCTGAGAATTGAGGATTGAGGATTGAGGATCGAAGATTGAGTATTGAGGATTGAAGACTGACGATTGAGGGTTGAGGATTGAGGATTGAGGATTGGGTATTGAGGATTAAAGAATGAGGATTGAGGATTGAGGATTGAGGATTGAGGATTGAGGATTGAAGACTGAGTATTGAGGATTGAATATTCAGGATTGAGGAGTGAGTATTGAAGATTGAGGATGTGGGACTGAGGATTGAATATTGAGGACTGAGGACTGACGATTGAGTATTGAGGATTGAGGATTGATTACTGAGGATCGAGGATTGAGGATGCAGGATTGAGGATTCAGAATTGAGGTTTGAGGACTGAGGATTGAGGTTTGAAGATTGAGTATTGAGGATTGAAGATTGAGGATTGAGGACTGAGGATTGAGGATTGAGGATTGAGCATTGAGGATTGAAGGTTGAGGATTGAGGATTGAGAATTGATGATTGAGGATTGAGGATTGAGGATTGAGGATGAGTGCTGAGGTTTGAGGATTGAGGTTTGAGGACTGAGGACTGAGGATTGAGGATTGAGAATTGAGGATTGAGGATTGAGGATTGAAGATTGAGGATTGGGTATTGAGGATTGAAGAATGAAGATTGAGGATTGAAGAATGAGGATTGAGTATTGCGTATTGAGGATCGAGGATTGAAGATTGAGTATTGAGGATTGAAGATTGACGATTGAGGATTGAGGATTGAGGATTGAGGATTGAGGAGTGAGGATTGAGGATTGAAGATTGAGTATTGAGGATTGAAGATTGAGGATAGAAGATTGAGTATTGGGTATTGAGGATTCAAGAATGAGGATTGAGGATTGAGGATTGAGGATTGATGATTGAGGATTGAAGACTGAGGATTGGGTATTGAGGATTGAACAATGAGGATTGAGGATTGAGGATTGAGGATTGAGGATTGAAGATTGAGGATTGAGGATTGAGGATTGAGGATTGCGGATAGAAGATTGAGGATAGGGTATTGCGGTTTGAACATTGACGATTGAGGATTGAGGGTTGAGGATTGAGGATTGAGGACTGAAGACTGAATATTGATGATTGAAGATTGAGGATTGAGGATTGATGGTTGTGGATTGCGGACGAGGACTGAGGGTTGACTATTGCTGTTTGAGGTCTGAGGATTGAGGATTGAGGATTGAGAATTGGGGATTGAGTATTGAGGATTGAGGATTGAGGATTGAGGATTGAAGACTGAGGATTGGGTATTGAGGATTGAACAATGAGGATTGAAGATTGAGGATTGAGGATTGAGGGTTGAGGATTGAGGATTGAGGATTGAGGATTGAAGATTGAGTATTGAGGATTGAAGATTGAGGATTGAGAATTGAGGATTGGGGATTGAGGATTGAGGATGATGGCTGAGGGTTGAGGATTGAGGTTTGAGGACTGGGGACTGAGGATTGAGGATTGAGAATTGAGGATTGAGGATTGAGAATTGAGGATTGAGGATTGAGAATTGAAGATTGAGGATTGGGTATTAAGGATTGATGAATGAGGATTGAAGATTGAGGATTGAGTATTGAGTGTTGACGATTGAGGACGAGTACTGACGGTTGAGGGTTGAGGATTGAGGATTGAGGACTGAGGATTGAGGATTGAGGATTCAGCATTGAGGATTGAAGATTGAGGATTGAGGATTGAGAATTGATGATTGAGGATTGAGGAATGAAGATTGTGGATTGGGTATTGAGGATTGAGGAATGAGGATTGACGCTTGAGGATTGAGGTTTGAGGATTGAGGATTGAGGATTGAGGACTGAGGATTGAAGATTGAGGATTGAGCATTGAGGATTGGAGATTGAGGACTGGGGATTGAGGATTGAAAGTTGAGGATTAAGGATTGAGGATTAGGGATTGAGGATCTAGGATTGGAGATTGATTATTGAGGATTGAAGATTGAGGATTGAGGATTGAGTATTGAGAATTGAGAATTGAGGTTGAGGGCTGAGGGTTGAGGATTGAGGTTTGAGGAACGAGGATTGAGGGTTGAGGATTGAGGACTGAGGACTGACGATTGAGTATTGAGGATTGGGGATTGATTACTGAGGATTGAGGATTGAGGATGCAGGATTGAGGATTCAGAATTGAGGTTTGAGGACTGAGGATTGAGGTTTGAAGATTTAGTATTAAGGATTGAAGATTGAGGATTGAGGATTGAGGATTGAGGATTGAGGATTGAGGATGAGTGCTGAGGTTTGAGGGTTGAGGTTTGAGGACTGAGGACTGAGGATTGAGGGTTGAGAATTGAGGATTGAGGATTGAGGATTGAAGATTGAGGATTGGGTATTGAGGATTGGAGAATGAGGATTGAGGATTGAAGAATGAGGATTGAGTATTGAGTATTGAGGATTGAGGATTGAAGATTGAGTATTGAGGATTGAAGATTGGCGATTGAGGATTGAGGATTGAGGATTGAGGATTAAGGATTGAGGATTGAGGATTGAAGATTGAGTATTGAGGATTGATGATTGAGGATTGAAGACTGAGGATTGGGTATTGAGGATTGAAGGATGAGGATTGAGGATTGAGGATTGAGTGTTGACGATTGAGGACGAGTACTGACGGTTGACGGATGAGGTTTGAGGGCTGAGGATTGAGGATTGAGGATTGAGGACTGAGGATTGAGGATTGAGGATTGAGCATTGAGGATTGAAGGTTGAGGATTGAGGATTGAGAATTGATGATTGAGGATTGAGGATTGAGGATTGAGGATGAGTGCTGAGGTTTGAGGATTGAGGTTTGAGGACTGAGGACTGAGGATTGAGGATTGAGAATTGAGGATTGAGGATTGAGGATTGAAGATTGAGGATTGGGTATTGAGGATTGAAGAATGAAGATTGAGGATTGAAGAATGAGGATTGAGTATTGCGTATTGAGGATCGAGGATTGAAGATTGAGTATTGAGGATTGAAGATTGACGATTGAGGATTGAGGATTGAGGATTGAGGATTGAGGAGTGAGGATTGAGGATTGAAGATTGAGTATTGAGGATTGAAGATTGAGGATAGAAGATTGAGTATTGGGTATTGAGGATTCAAGAATGAGGATTGAGGATTGAGGATTGAGGATTGATGATTGAGGATTGAAGACTGAGGATTGGGTATTGAGGATTGAACAATGAGGATTGAGGATTGAGGATTGAGGATTGAGGATTGAAGATTGAGGATTGAGGATTGAGGATTGAGGATTGCGGATAGAAGATTGAGGATAGGGTATTGCGGTTTGAACATTGACGATTGAGGATTGAGGGTTGAGGATTGAGGATTGAGGACTGAAGACTGAACATTGATGATTGAAGATTGAGGATTGAGGATTGATGGTTGTGGATTGAGGACGAGGACTGAGGGTTGACTATTGCTGTTTGAGGTCTGAGGATTGAGGATTGAGGATTGAGAATTGGGGATTGAGGATTGAGGATTGAAGATTGAGGATTGGGTATTGAGGATTGAAGAATGAGGATTGAGGATTGAGGACTGAGGATTGAGGATTGAAGACTGAGTGTTGAGGGTTGAGTGATGAGAATTGATGTTTGTGGATAGAGATTTGAAGATTGCAGATTGAGTATTGAGTATTGAAAACTGTGAATTGATGATATTCTCTTGAGGATTGAGGATTGACAACTGATTGTTGAGGACTGAGGGCTGAAGGTTGAGGATTCAGGATTGAGGATTCAGGATTGTGGTTTGAGGACCGAGGATTGAGGATTGAGGATTGAGGATTGAGAATTGAAGATTGAGGATTGAGTATTGGGGGTTGTGGATTGAGGACGAGGACTGACGGTTGAGTAATGATGTTTGAGGTCTGAGGATTGAGGATTGAGGATTGAGAGTTGAGGATTGAGGATTGAAGATTGAGGATTGGGTCTTGAGGATTGAAGAATGAGGATTGAGTATTGAGTATTGAGGACTGAGGATTGCAGATTGAGTATTGAGGATTTAAGGTTGAGGACTGAGGATTGAGGATTGAGGCTTGACGATTGAGGATTGAGGATTGAGGATTGAGGATTGAGGATTGAGTATTGAGAATTGAGAATTGAGGATGAGGGCTGAGGGTTAAGGATTGAGGTTTGAGGGACGAGGATTGAGGGTTGAGGATTGAGGACTGAGGACTGACGATCGATTATTGAGGATTGAGGATTGATTACTGAGGATTGAGGATTGAGGATTGAGGATTGAGGATTGGGGATTGAGTATTGAAGATTGACGATTGAGGATTGAGGATTGAGGATTGAGGATTGAGGATTGAGGATAGAAGATTGAGGATTGAGGATTGAGTGTTGACGCGTGAGGACGAGTACTGACGGTTGAGGGTTGAGGTTTGAGGGTTGAGGATTGAGGATTGAGGACTGAGGATTGAGGATTGAGGATTGAGCATTGAGGATTGAAGATTGAGGATTGAGGATTGAGAATTGATGATTGAGGATTGAGGAATGAAGATTGAGGATTGGGTATTGAGGATTGAAGAATGAGGATTGAGGATTGAGGATTGAGGATTGAGGATTGAAGATTGAGTATTGAGGATTGAGGAATGAAGATTGAGGATTGGGTATTGAGGATTGAGGATTGAGAATTGAGGATTGAGGATTGAGGCTTGACGATTGAGGATTGAGGATTGAGGATTGAGGATTGAGGATTGAGTATTGAGAATTGAGGATGAGGGCTGAGGGTTGAGGATTGAGGTTTGAGGGACGAGGACTGAGGGTTGAGGATTGAGGACTGAGGACTGACGATTGAGAATTGAAGATTGAGGATTGGGTATTGAGGATTGGAGAATGAGGATTGAGGATTGAGGATTGAGGATTGAGGATTGAGGATTGAAGACCGAGTATTGAGCATTGAAGATTCAGGCTTGAGGAGCGAGTATTGAAGATTGAGGATGTGGGACTGAGGATTGAATATTGAGGATTGAGGATTGAGGATTGAGTATTGAGGATTGAAGGTTGAGGATTGGGTATTGAGGATTGAAGAATGAGGATTGAGGATTGAGGTTTGAGGATTGAGGATTGAGGATTGAGGATTGAGGATTGAGGATTGAGGATTGAAGATTAAGGATTGAAGATTGAGGATTGAGTATTGAATATTGAGTATTGAGGATTGAAGATTGAGGATTGAGGATTGAGCGTTGACGATTGAGGACGAGGACTGACGGTTGAGGATTGAGGTTTGAGGATTGAGGATTGAGGAATGAGGATTGAGAATTGAGGGTTGAGGATTGAGGATTGAAGATTGAGGATTGGTTGTTGAGGATTGAAGAATGAGGATTGAGGATTGAGGATTGAGGATTGATGATTGGAGATTGAGTATTGAGGATTGAAGATTGAGGGTTGAGGATTGAGGATTGAGGATTGAGGATTGAGGATTGAGGATTGCGGATAGAAGATTGAGGATTGGGTATTGCGGATTGAACATTGAGGATTGAGGATTGAGTATTGAGGATTGAGGATTGAGGATTGAGAATTGAGGATTGAGGATTGAGGATTGAAGATTGAGGATTGGGTATTGAGGATTGAAGAATGGGGATTGAGGATTTAGGATTGAGGATTGAGGATTGAGTATTGAAGACTGAGTATTGAGGATTGAAGATTGAGGATTGAGGAGTGAGTATTGAAGATTGAGGATTTGGGACTGACGATTGAAGATTGAGGATTGAGGATTGAGGATTGAGGATTGAGGATTGAGGATTGAAGATTGAAGATTGAGGATTGGGTATTGAGGATTGAAGAATGAGGATTGAGGATTGAGGATTGAGGATTGAGTATTGAAGATTGAGTATTCAGGATTGAAGGTTGACGATTGAGGATAGAGGATTGAAGATTGAGGATTCGGTATTGAGGATTGAAGAATGAGGATTGAGGAGTGAGGACTGAGGATTGAGGATTGCAGATAGAGTATTGAGGATTGAAGATTGAGGACTGAGGATTGAGGATTGAGGATTGACGATTGAGGATTGAGGATTGAGGATTGAGAATTGAGGATTGAAGGTTGAGGATTCCGTATTGAGGATAGAACATTGAGGATTGAGGATTGAGTATTGAGGATTGAGGATTGAGGGTTGAAGATTGAATATTGATGATTGAAGATTGAGGATGGAGGATTGAGCGTTGTGGATTGAGGACGAGGACTGAGGGTTGAGTATTGATGTTTGAGGTCTGAGGAGTGAGGATTGAGAATTGAGGATTGAGGATTGAGGATTGAAGACTGAGGATTGGGTGTTGAGGATTGAAGAATGAGGATTGAGGATTGAGGACTGAGGATTGAGGATTGAAGACTGAGTGTTGAGGGTTGAGTGATGAGAATTGATGTTTGTGGATAGAGATTTGAAGATTGCAGGTTGAGTATTGAGTATTGAAAACTGTGAATTGATGATATTCTCTTGAGGATTGAGGATTGACAACTGACTGTTGAGGACTGAGGGCTGAAGATTGAGGATTCAGGATTGAGGATTCAGGATTGTGGTTTGAGGACCGAGGATTGAGGATTGAGGATTGAGGATTGAGAATTGAAGCTTGAGGATTGAGTATTGGGGGTTGTGGATTGAGGACGAGGACTGACGGTTGAGTAATGATGTTTGAGGTCTGAGGATTGAGGATTGAGGATTGAGAATTGAGGATTGAGGATTGAAGATTGAGGATTGGGTATTGAGGATTGAAGAATGAGGATTGAGTACTGAGTATTGAGGATTGAGGATTGAAGATTGAGTATTGAGGATTGAAGATTGACGATTGAGGTTTGAGGATTGAGGATTGAGGATTGAGGATTGAGGATTGAGGACTGATGATTGAGTATTGAGCATTGAAGATTGAGGATTGAGGATTGAGGATTGAGGATTGAGGATTGAAGATTGAGTACTGAGGATTGAAGATTAAGATTGAGGGTTGAGGATTGAGGATTGAGGATTGAGGATTGAGGATTGAAGATTGAGTATTGAGGATTGAAGATTGAGGATAGAGGATTGAGGATTGAGGATTCAGGATTGAAGATTGAGTACTGAGGATTGAAGATTAAGATTGAGGATTGAGGATTGAGGACTGAGGATTGAGGACTGAGGATTGAGGATTGAGGATTGAAGGTTCAGTATTGAGGATTGAAGATTGAGAATTGAGGATTGAGGATTGAACATTGAGGACTGAGTGTTGAGGATTGAAGATTGAGGATCGCGTATTGAGGATAGAACATTGAGGATTGAGGATTGAGTATTGAGGACTGAGGGTTGAGGATTGAAGATTGAATATTGATGATTGAAGATTGAGGATCGAGGATTGAGCGTTGTGGATTGAGGACGAGGACTGAGGGTTGAGTATTGATGTTTGAGGTCTGAGGATTGAGGAATGAGGATTGAGAATTGAGGGTTGAGGATTGAGGATTGGAGATTGAGGTTTGGGTGTTGAGGATTGAAGAATGAGGATTGAGGATTGAGGATTGAGGATTGAGGATTGAGGATTGAGGATTGAGGATTGAGGATTGAGGATTGAGAATTGAGGATTGAGGATTGAGGATTGAAGATTGAGGATTGGGTATTGAGGATTGAAGAATGAGGATTGAGGATTGAGGACTGAGGATTGAGGATTGAAGGCTGAGTGTTGAGGGTTGAGTGATAAGGATTGATGTTTGTGGATAGAGATTTGAAGATTGCAGATTGAGTATTGAGTATTGAAAACTGTGAATTGATGATATTCTCTTGAGGATTGAGGATTGACAACTGACTGTTGAGGACTGAGGGCTGAAGGTTGAGGATTCAGGATTGAGGATTCAGGATTGTGGTTTGAGGACCGAGGATTGAGGATTGAGGATTGAGGATTGAGAATTGAAGCTTGAGGATTGAGTATTGAGCGTTGTGGATTGAGGACGAGGACTGAGGGTTGAGTATTGATGTTTGAGGTCTGAGGATTGAGGAATGATGATTGAGAATTGAGGGTTGAGGATTGAGGATTGGAGATTGAGGTTTGGGTGTTGAGGATTGAAGAATGAGGATTGAGGATTGAGGATTGAGGATTGAGGATTGAAGATTGTGTATTGAGGATTGAAGATTGAGGATTGAGGATTGAGGATTCAGGATTGAGGATTGAGGATTGAGGATTGAGGATTGAGAATTGAGGATTGAGGATTGAGGATTGAAGATTGAGGATTGGGTATTGAGGATTGAAGAATGAGGATTGAGGATTGAGGATTGAGGATTGAGGATTGAGGATTGAAGACTGAGTATTGAGGATTGAAGATTGAGAATTGAGGAGTGAGTATTGAAGATTGAGGATTTGGGACTGAGGATTGAAGATTGAGGATTGAGGATTGAGGATTGAGGATTGAGGATTGAGGATTGAGGATTGAAGATTGAGGATAGGGTATTGAGGATTGAAGAATGAGGATTGAGGATTGAGGATTGAGGATTGTGTATTGAAGATTGAGTATTCAGGATTGAAGATTGACGATTGAGGATTGAGGATTGAGGATTTAGGATTGAGGATTGATGATTGAGGATTGAAGATTGAGGATTGAAGATTGAGGATTCGGTATTGAGGATTGAAGAATGAGGATTGAGGAGTGAGGACTGAGGATTGAGGATTGCAGATTGAGTATTGAGGATTGAAGATTGAGGACTGAGGATTGAGGATTGAGGATTGACGATTGAGGATTGAGGATTGAGGATTGAGGATTGAGGAATGAAGGTTGAGGATTGCGTATTGAGGATAGAACATTGAGGATCGAGGATTGAGTATTGAGGATTGAGGATTGAGGATTGAAGATTGAATATTGATGACTGAAGGTTGAGGATCGGGGATTGAGCGTTGTGGTATGAGGACGAGGACTGAGGGTTGAGTATTGATGTTTGAGGTCTGAGGATTGAGGAATGAGGATTGAGAATTGAGGGTTGAGGATTGAGGATTGAAGATTGAGGATTGGGTGTTGAGGATTGAAGAATGAGGATTGAGGATTGAGGATTGAGGATTGATGATTGAAGATTGAGTATTGAGGATTGAAGATTGAGGATTGAGGATTGAGGATTGAGGATTGAGGATTGAGGATTGAGGATTGCGGATAGAAGGTTGAGGATTGGGTGTTGCGGATTGAACATTGGGGATTGAGGATTGAGTATTGAGGATTGAGGATTGAGGATTGAGAATTGAGGATTGAGGATTGAGGATTGAAGATTGAGGATTGGGTATTGAGGATTGAAGAATGAGGATTGAGGATTGAGGATTGACGATTGAGGATTGAGGATTGAAAACTGAGTATTGAGGATTCAAGATTGAGGATTGAGGAGTGAGTATTGAAGATTGAGGATTTGGGACTGAGGATTGAAGATTGAGGATTGAGGATTGAGGATTGAGGATTGAGGATTGAGGATTGAGGATTGAAGATCGAGGATTGGGTATTGAGGATTGAAGAATGAGGATTGAGGATTGAGGATTGAGGATTGAGTATTGAAGATTGAGTATTCAGGATTGAAGATTGACGATTGAGGATTGAGGATTGAAGATTGAGGATTCGGTATTGAGAATTGAAGAATGAGGATTGAGGAGTGAGGACTGAGGATTGAGAATTGCAGATTGAGTATTGAGGATTGAAGATTGAGGACTGAGGATTGAGGATTGAGGATTGACGATTGAGGATTGAGGATTGAGGATTGAGGTTTGAGGATTGAAGGTTGAGGATTCCGTATTGAGGATAGAACATTGAGGATTGAGGATTGAGTATTGAGGATTGAGGATTGAGGATTGAAGATTGAATATTGATGATTGAAGATTGAGGATCGAGGATTGAGCGTTGTGGATTGAGGACGAGGACTGAGGGTTGAGTATTGATGTTTGAGGTCTGAGGACTGAGGAATGAGGATTGAGAATTGAGGGTTGAGGATTGAGGATTGAAGATTGAGGATTGGGTGTTGAGGATTGAAGAATGAGGATTGAGGATTGAGGATTGAGGATTGAGGGTTGAGGATTGAAGATTGAGTATTGAGGATTGAAGATTGAAGATTGAGGATTGAAGATTGAGGATTGGGTATTGAGGGTTGAAGAATGAGGATTGAGGATTGAGGATTGAGGTTTGAGGATTGAAGATTGAGGATTGAGGATTGAGGATTGAGGATTGAGGATTGAGGATTGGGTATTGAGGATTGAAGAATGGGGATTGAGTATTGAGTATTGAGGATTGAGTATTGACGATTGAGTATTGAGGATTAAAGATTGAGGATTGAGTATTGGGGGTTGTGGATTGAGGACGAGGACTGACGGTTGAGTATTGAGTATTGAGGATTGAGGATTGAAGATTGAGTATTGAGGATTGAATATTGACGATTTAGGATTGAGGATTGAGGATTGAGTATTGAGGATTGAGGATCGAGGATTGAGGATTGAAGATTGACTATTGAGGATTGAAGATTGAGGATTGAGGATTGAGGATTGAGGATTGAGGATTGAAGGTTGAGTACTGAGGATTGAAGGTTAAGATTGAGGATTGAGGATTGAGGATTGAGGATTGAGGATTGAGGATTGAGGATCGATGATTGAGGATTGAAGATTGAGTATTGAGGATTGATGATTGAGGATTGAGGATTGAGGATTGAGGTTTGAGGATTGAAGATTGAGGATTGAGGATTGAGGATTGAGGATTGAGGATTGAGGATTGAAGATTGAGGATTGGGTATTGAGGATTGAAGAATGAGTATTGAGTATTGAGTATTGAGGATTGAGTATTGACGATTGAGTATTGAGGATTGAAGATTGACGATTGAGGATTCAGGATTGAGGATTGAGGATTGAGGATTGAGGACTGAGGATTGCGTATTGAGGATAGAACATTGAGGATTGAGGATTGAGTATTGAGGATTGAGGATTGAGGATTGAAGATTGAATATTGATGATTGAATATTGAGGATCGAGGATTGAGTGTTGTGGATTGAGGACGAGGACTGAGGGTAGAGTATTGATGTTTGAGGTCTGAGGATTGAGGTTTGAGAATTGAGGATTGAGGATTGAGGATTGAAGATTGAGGATTGGGTGTTGAGGATTGATGAATGAGGATTGAGGATTGAGGATTGAGGATCTAGGATTGAAGGTTGAGGATTGCGTATTGAGGATAGAACATTGAGGATTGAGGATTGAGTATTCAGGGTTGAGGATTGAGGGTTGAAGATTGAATATTGATGATTGAAGATTGAGGATGGAGGATTGAGCGTTGTGGATTGAGGACGAGGACTGAGGGTTGAGTATTGATGTTTGAGGTCTGAGGGGTGAGGAATGAGGATTGAGAATTGAGGGTTGAGGATTGAGGATTGAAGATTGAGGATTGGGTGTTGAGGATTGAAGAATGAGGATTGAGTATTGAGTATTGAGGATTGAGTGTTGACGATTGAGTATTGAGGATTGAAGATTGACGATTGAGGATTGAGGATTGAGGATTGAAGATTGCGTACCGAGGATTGAAGATTAAGATTGAGGATTGAGGATTGAGGATTGAGGATTGAACATTGAGGATTGAGGATTGAGTATTGAGGAGTGTGGATTGAGGATTGAAGATTGAATATTGATGATTGAAGATTGAGGATCGAGGATTGAGTGTTGTGGATTGTGGACGAGGACTGAGGGTAGAGCATTGATGTTTGAGGTCTGAGGATTGAGGATTGAGGATTGAGAATTGAGGATTGAGGATTGAGGATTGAAGACTGAGGATTGGGTGTTGAGGATTGAAGAATGAGGATTGAGGATTGAGGATTGAGGATTGAGGATTGAAGATTGAATATTGATGATTGAAGATTGAGGATCGAGGATTGAGCGTTGTGGATTGAGGACGAGGACTGAGGGTTGAGTATTGATGTTTGAGGTCTGAGGATTGAGGATTGAAGATTGAGTATTGAGGATCGAAGATTGAGGATTGAGGATTGAGGATTGAGGATTGAGGATTGAGGATTGCGGATAGAAGATTGAGGATAGGGTATTGCGGTTTGAACATTGACGATTGAGGATTGAGGGTTGAGGATTGAGGATTGAGGACTGAAGATTGAATATTGATGATTGAAGATTGAGGATTGAGGATTGATGGTTGTGGATTCAGGACGAGGACTGAGGGTTGACTATTGCTGTTTGAGGTCTGAGGATTGAGGATTGAGGATTGAGAATTGAGGATTGAGGATTGAGGATTGAAGACTGAGGATTGGGTGTTGAGGATTGAAGAATGAGGATTGAGGATTGAGGATTGAGGATTGAGGATTGAAGATTGAATATTGATGATTGAAGATTGAGGATCGAGGATTGAGCGTTGTGGATTGAGGACGAGGACTGAGGGTTGAGTATTGATGTTTGAGGTCTGAGGATTGAGGATTGAAGATTGAGTATTGAGGATCGAAGATTGAGGATTGAGGATGGAGGATTGACGATTGAGGATTGAGGATTGCGGATAGAAGATTGAGGATAGGGTATTGCGGTTTGAACATTGACGATTGAGGATTGAGGGTTGAGGATTGAGGATTGAGGACTGAAGATTGAATATTGATGATTGAAGATTGAGGATTGAGGATTGATGGTTGTGGATTCAGGACGAGGACTGAGGGTTGACTATTGCTGTTTGAGGTCTGAGGATTGAGGATTGAGGATTGAGAATTGGGGATTGAGGATTGAGGATTGAAGATTGAGGATTGGGTATTGAGGATTGAAGAATGAGGATTGAGGATTGAGGACTGAGGATTGAGGATTGAAGACTGAGTGTTGAGGGTTGAGTGATGAGAATTGATGTTTGTGGATAGAGATTTGAAGATTGCAGATTGAGTATTGAGTATTGAAAACTGTGAATTGATGATATTCTCTTGAGGATTGAGGATTGACAACTGATTGTTGAGGACTGAGGGCTGAAGGTTGAGGATTCAGGATTGAGGATTCAGGATTGTGGTTTGAGGACCGAGGATTGAGGATTGAGGATTGAGGATTGAGAATTGAAGATTGAGGATTGAGTATTGGGGGTTGTGGATTGAGGACGAGGACTGACGGTTGAGTAATGATGTTTGAGGTCTGAGGATTGAGGATTGAGGATTGAGAGTTGAGGATTGAGGATTGAAGATTGAGGATTGGGTCTTGAGGATTGAAGAATGAGGATTGAGTATTGAGTATTGAGGATTGAGGATTTAAGGTTGAGGACTGAGGATTGAGGATTGAGGCTTGACGATTGAGGATTGAGGATTGAGGATTGAGGATTGAGGATTGAGTATTGAGAATTGAGAATTGAGGATGAGGGCTGAGGGTTGAGGATTGAGGTTTGAGGGACGAGGATTGAGGGTTGAGGATTGAGGACTGAGGACTGACGATTGAGTATTGAGGATTGAGGATTGATTACTGAGGATTGAGGATTGAGGATTGAGGATTGAGGATTGGGGATTGAGTATTGAAGATTGACGATTGAGGATTGAGGATTGAGGATTGAGGATTGAGGATTGAGGATAGAAGATTGAGGATTGAGGATTGAGTGTTGACGCGTGAGGACGAGTACTGACGGTTGAGGGTTGAGGTTTGAGGGTTGAGGATTGAGGATTGAGGACTGAGGATTGAGGATTGAGGATTAAGCATTGAGGATTGAAGATTGAGGATTGAGGATTGAGAATTGATGATTGAGGATTGAGGAATGAAGATTGAGGATTGGGTATTGAGGATTGAAGAATGAGGATTGAGGATTGAGGATTGAAGACTGAGTATTGAGGATTGAATATTCAGGATTGAGGAGTGAGTATTGAAGATTGAGGATGTGGGACTGAAGATTGAATATTGAGGACTGAGGACTGACGATTGAGTACTGAGGATTGAGGATTGATTACTGAGGATTGAGGATTGAGGATGCAGGATTGAGGATTCAGAATTGAGGTTTGAGGACTGAGGATTGAGGTTTGAAGATTGACTATTGAGGATTGAAGATTGAGGATTGAGGATTGAGGATTGAGGATTGAGGATGGAGGATGAGTGCTGAGGTATGAGGATTGAGGTTTGAGGAGTGAGGACTGAGGATTGAGGGTTGAGGATTGAGGATTGAGGATTGAGGATTGAGGATTGAAGATTGAGGATTGAGGATTGAGGATTGAGGACTGAATATTGAGTATTGAGGATTGAAGATTGTGGATTGAGGATTGAGGGTTGAGGATTGAGGACATGGACTGACGGTTGAGGATTGAGGTTTGAGGATTGAGGATTGAGGATTGAGGACTGAGGATTGAAGATTGAGGATTGAACATTGAGGATTGGAGATAGAGGTCTGGGGATTGAGGATTGAAGATTGAGGATTAAGGATTGAGGATTGGGGATTGAGAATCTAGGATTGGAGATTGATTATTGAGGATTGAAGATTGAGGATTGAGGATTGAGTATTGAGAATTGAGAATTGAGGTTGAGGGCTGAGGGTTGAGGATTGAGGTTTGAGGAACGAGGATTGAGGGTTGAGGATAGAGGACTGAGGACTGACGATTGAGTATTGAGGATTGAGGATTGATTACTGAGGATTGAGGATTGAGGATGCAGGATTGAGGATTCAGAATTGAGGTTTGAGGACTGACGATTGAGGTTTGAAGATTGAGTATTAAGGATTGAAGATTGAGGATTGAGGATTGAGGATTGAGGATTGAGGATTGAGGATTGAGGATGAGTTCTGAGGTTTGAGGATTGAGGTTTGAGGACTGAGGGCTGAGGATTGAGGGTTGAGAATTGAGGATTGAGGATTGAGGATTGAAGATTGAGGATGGGTATTGAGGATTGAAGAATGAGGATTGAGGATTGAAGAATGAGGATTGAGTATTGAGTATTGAGGATCGAGGATTGAAGATTGAGTATTGAGGATTGAAGATTGACGATTGAGGATTGAGGATTGAGGATTGAGGATTGAGGATTGAGGATAGAGGATTGAAGATTGAGTATTGAGGATTGAAGATTGAGCATTGAGGATTGGAGATAGAGGTCTGGGGATTGAGGATTGAAGATTGAGGATTAAGGATTGAGGATTGGTATTGAGAATCTAGGATTGGAGATTGATTATTGAGGATTGAAGATTGAGGATTGAGGATTGAGTATTGAGAATTGAGAATTGAGGTTGAGGGCTGAGGGTTGAGGATTGAGGTTTGAGGAACGAGGATTGAGGGTTGAGGATAGAGGACTGAGGACTGACGATTGAGTATTGAGGATTGAGGATTGATTACTGAGGATTGAGGATTGAGGATGCAGGATTGAGGATTCAGAATTGAGGTTTGAGGACTGACGATTGAGGTTTGAAGATTGAGTATTAAGGATTGAAGATTGAGGATTGAGGATTGAGGATTGAGGATTGAGGATTGAGGATTGAGGATGAGCTCTGAGGTTTGAGGATTGAGGTTTGAGGACTGAGGGCTGAGGATTGAGGGTTGAGAATTGAGGATTGAGGATAGAGGATTGAAGATTGAGGATTGGGTATTGAGGATTGAAGAATGAGGATTGAGGATTGAAGAATGAGGATTGAGTATTGAGTATTGAGGATTGAGGATTGAAGATTGAGTATTGAGGATTGAAGATTGACGATTGAGGATTGAGGATTGAGGATTGAGGATTGAGGATTGAGGATAGAGGATTGAAGATTGAGTATTGAGGATTGAAGATTGAGGATTGAAGATTGAGGATTGGGTATTGAGGATTGAAGAATGAGGATGGAGGATTGAGGATTGAGGATTGAGGATTGAGGATTGAGGATTGAAGACTGAGGATTGGGTATTGAGGATTGAAGAATGAGGATTGAAGATTGAGGATTGAGGATTGAGTGTTGAGTGTTGACGATTGAGGACGAGTACTGACGGTTGAGGGTTGAGGTTTGAGGGTTGAGGATTGAGGAATGAGGACTCAGGATTGAGGATTGAGGATTGAGCATTGAGGATTGAAGATTGAGGATTGAGGATTGAGAATTGATGATTGAGGATTGAGGAATGAAGATTGAGGATTGGGTATTGAGGATTGAAGAATGAGGATTGAGGATTGAGGAATGAGGATTGAGGATTGAAGATTGAGGATCGAGGATTGAGGAATGAAGATTGAGGATTGGGTATTGAGGATTGAAGAATGAGGACTGAGGATTGAGGATTGAGGATTGAGGATTGAAGGTTGAGGATTGAGGATTGAGGGTTGAGGATTGAGTATTGAGAATTGAGAATTGAGGATGAGGGCTGAGGGTTGAGGATTGAGGTTTGAGGAACGAGGATTGAGGGTTGAGGATTGAGGACTGAGGACTGACGATTGAGTATTGAGGATTGAGGATTGATTACTGAGGATTGAGGATTGAGGATTGAGAATTGGGGATTGAGGATTGGGGATTGAGTATTGAAGATTCAGTATTGAGGATTGAAGATTGAGAATTGAAGATTGAGGATTGAACATTGAGGACTGAGCGTTCAGGGTTGAGTGATGAGAATTGATGTTTGTGGATAGAGATTTGAAGATTGCAGATTAAGTATTGAGTATTGAAAACTGTGAATTGAGGATATTCTATTGCGGATTGAGGATTGACAACTGATTGTTGAGGACTGAGGGCTGAAGATTGAGGATGCAGGATTGAGGATTCAGAATTGAGGTTTGAGGACTGAGGATTGTGATTTGAAGATTGGGTATTGAGTATTGAAGATTGAGGATTGAGGATGGAGGATTGAATATTGAGTATTGTGGATTGAAGATTGAGGATTGAAAATTGAGGATTGAGGATTGAGGATTGAGGATTGAGGATTGAGGATTGAGGATTGAGGATTGGAGATTGATTATTGAGGATTGAAGATTGAGGATTGAGGATTGAGTGTTGACGATTGAGGACGAGGACTGACGGTTGAGGGTTGAGGATTGAGGATTGAAGATTGCAGATTGAGTATTGAGGATTGAAGATTGAGGATTGAGGATTGAGGATTGAGGATTGAGGATTGAAGATTGAGTATTGAGGATTGAAGACTGACGATTGAGGATTGAGGATGGAGGATTGAATATTGAGTATTGTGGATTGAAGGTTGAGGATTGAAAATTGAGGATTGAGGATTGAGGATTGAGGATTGAGGATTGAGGATTGAGGATTGAAGATTGAGTATTGAGGATTGAAGATTGAGGATTGAGGATTGAGGATTGAGGATTGAGGATTGAGGATGAGGGCTGAGGGTTGAGGATTGAGGTTTGAGGACTGGGGACAGAGGATTGACGATTGAGAGTTGAGGATTGAGGATTGAGGATTGAAGATTGAGGATTGGGTATTGAGGATTGAAGAATGAGGATTGAAGACTGAGGATTGAGGATTGAGTGTTGACGATTCAGGACGAGTACAGACGGTTGAGGGTTGAGGTTTGAGGGTTGAGGATTGAGGATTGAGGACTGAGGATTGAGGATTGAGGATTGAGCACTGAGGATTGAAGATATTGGATTGAGGATTGAGAATTGATGATTGAGGATTGAGGAATGAACATTGAGGATTGGGTATTGAGGATTGAAGAATGAGGATTGAGGATTGAGGATTGAGGATTGAGGATTGAAGATTGAGGATTGAGGATTGAGGTTTGAGGATTGAGTATTGAGAATTGAGGATTGAGGATGAGGTCTGAGAGTTGAGGATTGAGGTTTGAGGAACGAGGATTGAGGGTTGAGGATTGAGGACTGAGGACTGACGATTGAGTATTGAGGATTGAGGATTGATTACTGAGGATTGAGGATTGAGGATTGAGGATTGAGGAGTGGGTATTGAGTATTGAAGATTGAGGATTAAGGGTTGAGGATTGGGGATTGAGGATCTAGGGTTGGAGATTGATTATTGAGGATTGAAGATTGAGGATTGAGGATTGAGTATTGAGAATTGAGAATTGAGGATGAAGCCTGAGGGTTGAGGATTGAGGTTTGAGGGACGAGGATTGAGGGTTGAGGTTTGAGGACTGAGGATTGAGGATTGAGGATTGATTACTGAGGATTGAGGATTGAGAATTGAGGATTGAGGATTGGGGATTGAGTATTGAAGATTCAGTATTGAGGATTGAAGATTGAGAATTGAAGATTGAGGATTGAACATTGAGGACTGAGCGTTCAGGGTTGAGTGATGAGAATTGAAGTTTGTGGATAGAGATTTGAAGATTGCAGATTGAGTATTGAGTATTGAAAACTGTGAATTGAGGATATTCTATTGCGGTTTGAGGATTGAGAACTGATTGTTGAGGACTGAGGGCTGAAGATCGAGGATGCAGGATTGAGGATTCAGAATTGAGGTTTGAGGTTTGAGGATTGAGGTTTGAGGACTGAGGACTGAGGATCGAGGGCTGAGAATTGAGGATTGAGGATTGAGGATCGAAGATTGAGTATTGAGGATTGAAGACTGACGATTGAGGGTTGAGGATTGAGGATTGAGGATTGGGTATTGAGGATTAAAGAATGAGGATTGAGGATTGAGGATTGAGGATTGAGGATTGAGGATTGAAGACTGAGTATTGAGGATTGAATATTCAGGATTGAGGAGTGAGTATTGAAGATTGAGGATGTGGGACTGAGGATTGAATATTGAGGACTGAGGACTGACGATTGAGTATTGAGGATTGAGGATTGATTACTGAGGATCGAGGATTGAGGATGCAGGATTGAGGATTCAGAATTGAGGTTTGAGGACTGAGGATTGAGGTTTGAAGATTGAGTATTGAGGATTGAAGATTGAGGATTGAGGACTGAGGATTGAGGATTGAGGATTGAGCATTGAGGATTGAAGGTTGAGGATTGAGGATTGAGAATTGATGATTGAGGATTGAGGATTGAGGATTGAGGATGAGTGCTGAGGTTTGAGGATTGAGGTTTGAGGACTGAGGACTGAGGATTGAGGATTGAGAATTGAGGATTGAGGATTGAGGATTGAAGATTGAGGATTGGGTATTGAGGATTGAAGAATGAAGATTGAGGATTGAAGAATGAGGATTGAGTATTGCGTATTGAGGATCGAGGATTGAAGATTGAGTATTGAGGATTGAAGATTGACGATTGAGGATTGAGGATTGAGGATTGAGGATTGAGGAGTGAGGATTGAGGATTGAAGATTGAGTATTGAGGATTGAAGATTGAGGATAGAAGATTGAGTATTGGGTATTGAGGATTCAAGAATGAGGATTGAGGATTGAGGATTGAGGATTGATGATTGAGGATTGAAGACTGAGGATTGGGTATTGAGGATTGAACAATGAGGATTGAGGATTGAGGATTGAGGATTGAGGATTGAAGATTGAGGATTGAGGATTGAGGATTGAGGATTGCGGATAGAAGATTGAGGATAGGGTATTGCGGTTTGAACATTGACGATTGAGGATTGAGGGTTGAGGATTGAGGATTGAGGACTGAAGACTGAATATTGATGATTGAAGATTGAGGATTGAGGATTGATGGTTGTGGATTGAGGACGAGGACTGAGGGTTGACTATTGCTGTTTGAGGTCTGAGGATTGAGGATTGAGGATTGAGAATTGGGGATTGAGTATTGAGGATTGAGGATTGAGGATTGAGGATTGAAGACTGAGGATTGGGTATTGAGGATTGAACAATGAGGATTGAAGATTGAGGATTGAGGATTGAGGGTTGAGGATTGAGGATTGAGGATTGAGGATTGAAGATTGAGTATTGAGGATTGAAGATTGAGGATTGAGAATTGAGGATTGGGGATTGAGGATTGAGGATGATGGCTGAGGGTTGAGGATTGAGGTTTGAGGACTGGGGACTGAGGATTGAGGATTGAGAATTGAGGATTGAGGATTGAGAATTGAGGATTGAGGATTGAGAATTGAAGATTGAGGATTGGGTATTAAGGATTGATGAATGAGGATTGAAGATTGAGGATTGAGTATTGAGTGTTGACGATTGAGGACGAGTACTGACGGTTGAGGGTTGAGGATTGAGGATTGAGGACTGAGGATTGAGGATTGAGGATTCAGCATTGAGGATTGAAGATTGAGGATTGAGGATTGAGAATTGATGATTGAGGATTGAGGAATGAAGATTGTGGATTGGGTATTGAGGATTGAGGAATGAGGATTGACGCTTGAGGATTGAGGTTTGAGGATTGAGGATTGAGGATTGAGGACTGAGGATTGAAGATTGAGGATTGAGCATTGAGGATTGGAGATTGAGGACTGGGGATTGAGGATTGAAAGTTGAGGATTAAGGATTGAGGATTAGGGATTGAGGATCTAGGATTGGAGATTGATTATTGAGGATTGAAGATTGAGGATTGAGGATTGAGTATTGAGAATTGAGAATTGAGGTTGAGGGCTGAGGGTTGAGGATTGAGGTTTGAGGAACGAGGATTGAGGGTTGAGGATTGAGGACTGAGGACTGACGATTGAGTATTGAGGATTGGGGATTGATTACTGAGGATTGAGGATTGAGGATGCAGGATTGAGGATTCAGAATTGAGGTTTGAGGACTGAGGATTGAGGTTTGAAGATTTAGTATTAAGGATTGAAGATTGAGGATTGAGGATTGAGGATTGAGGATTGAGGATTGAGGATGAGTGCTGAGGTTTGAGGGTTGAGGTTTGAGGACTGAGGACTGAGGATTGAGGGTTGAGAATTGAGGATTGAGGATTGAGGATTGAAGATTGAGGATTGGGTATTGAGGATTGGAGAATGAGGATTGAGGATTGAAGAATGAGGATTGAGTATTGAGTATTGAGGATTGAGGATTGAAGATTGAGTATTGAGGATTGAAGATTGGCGATTGAGGATTGAGGATTGAGGATTGAGGATTAAGGTTTGAGGATTGAGGATTGAAGATTGAGTATTGAGGATTGATGATTGAGGATTGAAGACTGAGGATTGGGTATTGAGGATTGAAGAATGAGGATTGAGGATTGAGGATTGAGTGTTGACGATTGAGGACGAGTACTGACGGTTGACGGATGAGGTTTGAGGGCTGAGGATTGAGGATTGAGGATTGAGGACTGAGGATTGAGGATTGAGGATTGAGCATTGAGGATTGAAGGTTGAGGATTGAGGATTGAGAATTGATGATTGAGGATTGAGGATTGAGGATTGAGGATGAGTGCTGAGGTTTGAGGATTGAGGTTTGAGGACTGAGGACTGAGGATTGAGGATTGAGAATTGAGGATTGAGGATTGAGGATTGAAGATTGAGGATTGGGTATTGAGGATTGAAGAATGAAGATTGAGGATTGAAGAATGAGGATTGAGTATTGCGTATTGAGGATCGAGGATTGAAGATTGAGTATTGAGGATTGAAGATTGACGATTGAGGATTGAGGATTGAGGATTGAGGATTGAGGAGTGAGGATTGAGGATTGAAGATTGAGTATTGAGGATTGAAGATTGAGGATAGAAGATTGAGTATTGGGTATTGAGGATTCAAGAATGAGGATTGAGGATTGAGGATTGAGGATTGATGATTGAGGATTGAAGACTGAGGATTGGGTATTGAGGATTGAACAATGAGGATTGAGGATTGAGGATTGAGGATTGAGGATTGAAGATTGAGGATTGAGGATTGAGGATTGAGGATTGCGGATAGAAGATTGAGGATAGGGTATTGCGGTTTGAACATTGACGATTGAGGATTGAGGGTTGAGGATTGAGGATTGAGGACTGAAGACTGAACATTGA
Organism: Calliopsis andreniformis; assembly: GCF_051401765.1. Lineage (NCBI taxonomy): Eukaryota > Metazoa > Arthropoda > Insecta > Hymenoptera > Andrenidae > Calliopsis > Calliopsis andreniformis. The sequence goes on along the minus strand of NW_027480459.1, from coordinate 3,417,462 downwards.
TGATTGAAGATTGAGGATTGAGGATTGATGGTTGTGGATTGAGGACGAGGACTGAGGGTTGACTATTGCTGTTTGAGGTCTGAGGATTGAGGATTGAGGATTGAGAATTGGGGATTGAGGATTGAGGATTGAAGATTGAGGATTGGGTATTGAGGATTGAAGAATGAGGATTGAGGATTGAGGACTGAGGATTGAGGATTGAAGACTGAGTGTTGAGGGTTGAGTGATGAGAATTGATGTTTGTGGATAGAGATTTGAAGATTGCAGATTGAGTATTGAGTATTGAAAACTGTGAATTGATGATATTCTCTTGAGGATTGAGGATTGACAACTGATTGTTGAGGACTGAGGGCTGAAGGTTGAGGATTCAGGATTGAGGATTCAGGATTGTGGTTTGAGGACCGAGGATTGAGGATTGAGGATTGAGGATTGAGAATTGAAGATTGAGGATTGAGTATTGGGGGTTGTGGATTGAGGACGAGGACTGACGGTTGAGTAATGATGTTTGAGGTCTGAGGATTGAGGATTGAGGATTGAGAATTGGGGATTGAGGATTGAAGATTGAGGATTGGGTCTTGAGGATTGAAGAATGAGGATTGAGTATTGAGTATTGAGGACTGAGGATTGCAGATTGAGTATTGAGGATTTAAGGTTGAGGACTGAGGATTGAGGATTGAGGCTTGACGATTGAGGATTGAGGATTGAGGATTGAGGATTGAGGATTGAGTATTGAGAATTGAGAATTGAGGATGAGGGCTGAGGGTTAAGGATTGAGGTTTGAGGGACGAGGATTGAGGGTTGAGGATTGAGGACTGAGGACTGACGATCGATTATTGAGGATTGAGGATTGATTACTGAGGATTGAGGATTGAGGATTGAGGATTGAGGATTGGGGATTGAGTATTGAAGATTGACGATTGAGGACTGAGGGTTGAGGATTGAGGACTGAGGACTGACGATTGAGAATTGAAGATTGAGGATTGGGTATTGAGGATTGGAGAATGAGGATTGAGGATTGAGGATTGAGGATTGAGGATTGAGGATTGAAGACCGAGTATTGAGCATTGAAGATTCAGGCTTGAGGAGCGAGTATTGAAGATTGAGGATGTGGGACTGAGGATTGAATATTGAGGATTGAGGATTGAGGATTGAGTATTGAGGATTGAAGGTTGAGGATTGGGTATTGAGGATTGAAGAATGAGGATTGAGGATTGAGGTTTGAGGATTGAGGATTGAGGATTGAGGATTGAGGATTGAGGATTGAGGATTGAAGATTAAGGATTGAAGATTGAGGATTGAGTATTGAATATTGAGTATTGAGGATTGAAGATTGAGGATTGAGGATTGAGCGTTGACGATTGAGGACGAGGACTGACGGTTGAGGATTGAGGTTTGAGGATTGAGGATTGAGGAATGAGGATTGAGAATTGAGGGTTGAGGATTGAGGATTGAAGATTGAGGATTGGTTGTTGAGGATTGAAGAATGAGGATTGAGGATTGAGGATTGAGGATTGATGATTGGAGATTGAGTATTGAGGATTGAAGATTGAGGGTTGAGGATTGAGGATTGAGGATTGAGGATTGAGGATTGAGGATTGCGGATAGAAGATTGAGGATTGGGTATTGCGGATTGAACATTGAGGATTGAGGATTGAGTATTGAGGATTGAGGATTGAGGATTGAGAATTGAGGATTGAGGATTGAGGATTGAAGATTGAGGATTGGGTATTGAGGATTGAAGAATGGGGATTGAGGATTTAGGATTGAGGATTGAGGATTGAGTATTGAAGACTGAGTATTGAGGATTGAAGATTGAGGATTGAGGAGTGAGTATTGAAGATTGAGGATTTGGGACTGACGATTGAAGATTGAGGATTGAGGATTGAGGATTGAGGATTGAGGATTGAGGATTGAAGATTGAAGATTGAGGATTGGGTATTGAGGATTGAAGAATGAGGATTGAGGATTGAGGATTGAGGATTGAGTATTGAAGATTGAGTATTCAGGATTGAAGGTTGACGATTGAGGATAGAGGATTGAAGATTGAGGATTCGGTATTGAGGATTGAAGAATGAGGATTGAGGAGTGAGGACTGAGGATTGAGGATTGCAGATAGAGTATTGAGGATTGAAGATTGAGGACTGAGGATTGAGGATTGAGGATTGACGATTGAGGATTGAGGATTGAGGATTGAGAATTGAGGATTGAAGGTTGAGGATTCCGTATTGAGGATAGAACATTGAGGATTGAGGATTGAATATTGATGATTGAAGATTGAGGATCGAGGATTGAGCGTTGTGGATTGAGGACGAGGACTGAGGGTTGAGTATTGATGTTTGAGGTCTGAGGATTGAGGAATGAGGATTGAGAATTGAGGGTTGAGGATTGAGGATTGGAGATTGAGGTTTGGGTGTTGAGGATTGAAGAATGAGGATTGAGGATTGAGGATTGAGGATTGAGGATTGAGGATTGAGGATTGAGGATTGAGGATTGAGGATTGAGAATTGAGGATTGAGGATTGAGGATTGAAGATTGAGGATTGGGTATTGAGGATTGAAGAATGAGGATTGAGGATTGAGGACTGAGGATTGAGGATTGAAGGCTGAGTGTTGAGGGTTGAGTGATAAGGATTGATGTTTGTGGATAGAGATTTGAAGATTGCAGATTGAGTATTGAGTATTGAAAACTGTGAATTGATGATATTCTCTTGAGGATTGAGGATTGACAACTGACTGTTGAGGACTGAGGGCTGAAGGTTGAGGATTCAGGATTGAGGATTCAGGATTGTGGTTTGAGGACCGAGGATTGAGGATTGAGGATTGAGGATTGAGAATTGAAGCTTGAGGATTGAGTATTGAGCGTTGTGGATTGAGGACGAGGACTGAGGGTTGAGTATTGATGTTTGAGGTCTGAGGATTGAGGAATGATGATTGAGAATTGAGGGTTGAGGATTGAGGATTGGAGATTGAGGTTTGGGTGTTGAGGATTGAAGAATGAGGATTGAGGATTGAGGATTGAGGATTGAGGATTGAAGATTGTGTATTGAGGATTGAAGATTGAGGATTGAGGATTGAGGATTCAGGATTGAGGATTGAGGATTGAGGATTGAGGATTGAGAATTGAGGATTGAGGATTGAGGATTGAAGATTGAGGATTGGGTATTGAGGATTGAAGAATGAGGATTGAGGATTGAGGATTGAGGATTGAGGATTGAGGATTGAAGACTGAGTATTGAGGATTGAAGATTGAGAATTGAGGAGTGAGTATTGAAGATTGAGGATTTGGGACTGAGGATTGAAGATTGAGGATTGAGGATTGAGGATTGAGGATTGAGGATTGAGGATTGAGGATTGAAGATTGAGGATAGGGTATTGAGGATTGAAGAATGAGGATTGAGGATTGAGGATTGAGGATTGTGTATTGAAGATTGAGTATTCAGGATTGAAGATTGACGATTGAGGATTGAGGATTGAGGATTTAGGATTGAGGATTGATGATTGAGGATTGAAGATTGAGGATTGAAGATTGAGGATTCGGTATTGAGGATTGAAGAATGAGGATTGAGGAGTGAGGACTGAGGATTGAGGATTGCAGATTGAGTATTGAGGATTGAAGATTGAGGACTGAGGATTGAGGATTGAGGATTGACGATTGAGGATTGAGGATTGAGGATTGAGGATTGAGGAATGAAGGTTGAGGATTGCGTATTGAGGATAGAACATTGAGGATCGAGGATTGAGTATTGAGGATTGAGGATTGAGGATTGAAGATTGAATATTGATGACTGAAGGTTGAGGATCGGGGATTGAGCGTTGTGGTATGAGGACGAGGACTGAGGGTTGAGTATTGATGTTTGAGGTCTGAGGATTGAGGAATGAGGATTGAGAATTGAGGGTTGAGGATTGAGGATTGAAGATTGAGGATTGGGTGTTGAGGATTGAAGAATGAGGATTGAGGATTGAGGATTGAGGATTGATGATTGAAGATTGAGTATTGAGGATTGAAGATTGAGGATTGAGGATTGAGGATTGAGGATTGAGGATTGAGGATTGAGGATTGCGGATAGAAGGTTGAGGATTGGGTGTTGCGGATTGAACATTGGGGATTGAGGATTGAGTATTGAGGATTGAGGATTGAGGATTGAGAATTGAGGATTGAGGATTGAGGATTGAAGATTGAGGATAGGGTATTGAGGATTGAAGAATGAGGATTGAGGATTGAGGATTGACGATTGAGGATTGAGGATTGAAAACTGAGTATTGAGGATTCAAGATTGAGGATTGAGGAGTGAGTATTGAAGATTGAGGATTTGGGACTGAGGATTGAAGATTGAGGATTGAGGATTGAGGATTGAGGATTGAGGATTGAGGATTGAGGATTGAAGATCGAGGATTGGGTATTGAGGATTGAAGAATGAGGATTGAGGATTGAGGATTGAGGATTGAGTATTGAAGATTGAGTATTCAGGATTGAAGATTGACGATTGAGGATTGAGGATTGAAGATTGAGGATTCGGTATTGAGAATTGAAGAATGAGGATTGAGGAGTGAGGACTGAGGATTGAGAATTGCAGATTGAGTATTGAGGATTGAAGATTGAGGACTGAGGATTGAGGATTGAGGATTGACGATTGAGGATTGAGGATTGAGGATTGAGGTTTGAGGATTGAAGGTTGAGGATTCCGTATTGAGGATAGAACATTGAGGATTGAGGATTGAGTATTGAGGATTGAGGATTGAGGATTGAAGATTGAATATTGATGATTGAAGATTGAGGATCGAGGATTGAGCGTTGTGGATTGAGGACGAGGACTGAGGGTTGAGTATTGATGTTTGAGGTCTGAGGACTGAGGAATGAGGATTGAGAATTGAGGGTTGAGGATTGAGGATTGGAGATTGAGGATTGGGTGTTGAGGATTGAAGAATGAGGATTGAGGATTGAGGATTGAGGATTGAGGGTTGAGGATTGAAGATTGAGTATTGAGGATTGAAGATTGAAGATTGAGGATTGAAGATTGAGGATTGGGTATTGAGGGTTGAAGAATGAGGATTGAGGATTGAGGATTGAGGTTTGAGGATTGAAGATTGAGGATTGAGGATTGAGGATTGAGGATTGAGGATTGAGGATTGGGTATTGAGGATTGAAGAATGGGGATTGAGTATTGAGTATTGAGGATTGAGTATTGACGATTGAGTATTGAGGATTAAAGATTGAGGATTGAGTATTGGGGGTTGTGGATTGAGGACGAGGACTGACGGTTGAGTATTGAGTATTGAGGATTGAGGATTGAAGATTGAGTATTGAGGATTGAATATTGACGATTTAGGATTGAGGATTGAGGATTGAGTATTGAGGATTGAGGATCGAGGATTGAGGATTGAAGATTGACTATTGAGGATTGAAGATTGAGGATTGAGGATTGAGGATTGAGGATTGAGGATTGAAGGTTGAGTACTGAGGATTGAAGGTTAAGATTGAGGATTGAGGATTGAGGATTGAGGATTGAGGATTGAGGATTGAGGATCGATGATTGAGGATTGAAGATTGAGTATTGAGGATTGATGATTGAGGATTGAGGATTGAGGATTGAGGTTTGAGGATTGAAGATTGAGGATTGAGGATTGAGGATTGAGGATTGAGGATTGAGGATTGAAGATTGAGGATTGGGTATTGAGGATTGAAGAATGAGTATTGAGTATTGAGTATTGAGGATTGAGTATTGACGATTGAGTATTGAGGATTGAAGATTGACGATTGAGGATTCAGGATTGAGGATTGAGGATTGAGGATTGAGGACTGAGGATTGCGTATTGAGGATAGAACATTGAGGATTGAGGATTGAGTATTGAGGATTGAGGATTGAGGATTGAAGATTGAATATTGATGATTGAATATTGAGGATCGAGGATTGAGTGTTGTGGATTGAGGACGAGGACTGAGGGTAGAGTATTGATGTTTGAGGTCTGAGGATTGAGGTTTGAGAATTGAGGATTGAGGATTGAGGATTGAAGATTGAGGATTGGGTGTTGAGGATTGATGAATGAGGATTGAGGATTGAGGATTGAGGATCTAGGATTGAAGGTTGAGGATTGCGTATTGAGGATAGAACATTGACGATTGAGGATTGAGTATTGAGGATTGAGGATTGAGGATTGAAGATTGAATATTGATGTTTGAAGATTGAGGATCGATGATTGAGCGTTGTGGATTGAGGACGAGGACTGAGGGTTGAGTATTGATGTTTGTGGTCTGAGGATTGAGGAATGAGGATTGAGAATTGAGGGTTGAGGATTGAGGATTGAAGATTGAGGAATGAAGATTGAGGATTGGGTATTGAGGATTGAAGAATGAGGATTGAGGATTGAGGATTGAGGATTGAGGATTGAGGATTGAAGACTGAGTATTGAGGATTGAAGATTGAGGTTTGAGGAGTGAGTATTGAAGATTGAGGATTTGGGACTGAGGATTGAAGATTGAGGATTGAGGATTGAGGATTGAGGATTGAGGATTGAGGATTGAGGATTGAGGATTGAGGATTAAAGGATTGAAGATTGAGGATTGGGTATTGAGGATTGAAGAATGAGGATTGAGGATTGAGGATTGAGGATTGAGGATTGAGTATTGAAGATTGAGTATTCAGGATTGAAGATTGAAGATTGAGGATTGGGTGTTGAGGATTGAGGATTGAGGATTGAGGATTGATGATTGAGGATTGAAGATTGAGGATTGAAGATTGAGGATTCGGTATTGAGGATTGAAGAATGAGGATTGAGGAGTGAGGACTGAGGATTGAGGATTGCAGATTGAGTATTGAGGATTTAAGGTTGAGGACTGAGGATTGAGGATTGACGCTTGACGATTGAGGATTGAGGATTGAGGATTGAGGATTGAGGATTGAAGGTTGAGGATTGCGTATTGAGGATAGAACATTGAGGATTGAGGATTGAGTATTGAGGATTGAGGATTGAGGATTGAAGATTGAATATTGATGATTGAAGATTGAGGATCGAGGATTGAGCGTTGTGGAATGAGGACGAGGACTGAGGGTTGAGTATTGATGTTTGAGGTCTGAGTATTGAGGAATGAGGATTGAGAATTGAGGGTTGAGGATTGAGGATTGAAGATTGAGGATTGGGTGTTGAGGATTGAAGAATGAGGATTGAGGATTGAGGATTGAGGATTGATGATTGGAGATTGAGTATTGAGGATTGAAGATTGAGGATTGAGGATTGAGGATTGAGGATTGAGGATTGAGGATTGAGGATTGCGGATAGAAGATTGAGGATTGGGTATTGCGGATTGAACATTGAGGATTGAGGATTGAGTATTGAGGATTGAGGATTGAGGATTGAGAATTGAGGATTGAGGATTGAGGATTGAAGATTGAGGATTAGGTATTGAGGATTGAAGAATGGGGATTGAGGATTGAGGATTGAGGATTGAGGATTGAGGATTGAAGACTGAGTATTGAGGATTGAGGATTGACGATTGAGGATTGAGGATTGAGGATTGAGGATTGAGGATTGAAGGTTGAGGATTCCGTATTGAGGATAGAACATTGAGGATTGAGGATTGAGTATTCAGGGTTGAGGATTGAGGGTTGAAGATTGAATATTGATGATTGAAGATTGAGGATGGAGGATTGAGCGTTGTGGATTGAGGACGAGGACTGAGGGTTGAGTATTGATGTTTGAGGTCTGAGGGGTGAGGAATGAGGATTGAGAATTGAGGGTTGAGGATTGAGGATTGAAGATTGAGGATTGGGTGTTGAGGATTGAAGAATGAGGATTGAGTATTGAGTATTGAGGATTGAGTGTTGACGATTGAGTATTGAGGATTGAAGATTGACGATTGAGGATTGAGGATTGAGGATTGAAGATTGCGTACCGAGGATTGAAGATTAAGATTGAGGATTGAGGATTGAGGATTGAGGATTGAACATTGAGGATTGAGGATTGAGTATTGAGGAGTGTGGATTGAGGATTGAAGATTGAATATTGATGATTGAAGATTGAGGATCGAGGATTGAGTGTTGTGGATTGTGGACGAGGACTGAGGGTAGAGCATTGATGTTTGAGGTCTGAGGATTGAGGATTGAGGATTGAGAATTGAGGATTGAGGATTGAGGATTGAAGACTGAGGATTGGGTGTTGAGGATTGAAGAATGAGGATTGAGGATTGAGGATTGAGGATTGAGGATTGAAGATTGAATATTGATGATTGAAGATTGAGGATCGAGGATTGAGCGTTGTGGATTGAGGACGAGGACTGAGGGTTGAGTATTGATGTTTGAGGTCTGAGGATTGAGGATTGAAGATTGAGTATTGAGGATCGAAGATTGAGGATTGAGGATTGAGGATTGAGGATTGAGGATTGAGGATTGCGGATAGAAGATTGAGGATAGGGTATTGCGGTTTGAACATTGACGATTGAGGATTGAGGGTTGAGGATTGAGGATTGAGGACTGAAGATTGAATATTGATGATTGAAGATTGAGGATTGAGGATTGATGGTTGTGGATTCAGGACGAGGACTGAGGGTTGACTATTGCTGTTTGAGGTCTGAGGATTGAGGATTGAGGATTGAGAATTGAGGATTGAGGATTGAGGATTGAAGACTGAGGATTGGGTGTTGAGGATTGAAGAATGAGGATTGAGGATTGAGGATTGAGGATTGAGGATTGAAGATTGAATATTGATGATTGAAGATTGAGGATCGAGGATTGAGCGTTGTGGATTGAGGACGAGGACTGAGGGTTGAGTATTGATGTTTGAGGTCTGAGGATTGAGGATTGAAGATTGAGTATTGAGGATCGAAGATTGAGGATTGAGGATGGAGGATTGACGATTGAGGATTGAGGATTGCGGATAGAAGATTGAGGATAGGGTATTGCGGTTTGAACATTGACGATTGAGGATTGAGGGTTGAGGATTGAGGATTGAGGACTGAAGATTGAATATTGATGATTGAAGATTGAGGATTGAGGATTGATGGTTGTGGATTCAGGACGAGGACTGAGGGTTGACTATTGCTGTTTGAGGTCTGAGGATTGAGGATTGAGGATTGAGAATTGGGGATTGAGGATTGAGGATTGAAGATTGAGGATTGGGTATTGAGGATTGAAGAATGAGGATTGAGGATTGAGGACTGAGGATTGAGGATTGAAGACTGAGTGTTGAGGGTTGAGTGATGAGAATTGATGTTTGTGGATAGAGATTTGAAGATTGCAGATTGAGTATTGAGTATTGAAAACTGTGAATTGATGATATTCTCTTGAGGATTGAGGATTGACAACTGATTGTTGAGGACTGAGGGCTGAAGGTTGAGGATTCAGGATTGAGGATTCAGGATTGTGGTTTGAGGACCGAGGATTGAGGATTGAGGATTGAGGATTGAGAATTGAAGATTGAGGATTGAGTATTGGGGGTTGTGGATTGAGGACGAGGACTGACGGTTGAGTAATGATGTTTGAGGTCTGAGGATTGAGGATTGAGGATTGAGAGTAGAGGATTGAGGATTGAAGATTGAGGATTGGGTCTTGAGGATTGAAGAATGAGGATTGAGTATTGAGTATTGAGGATTGAGGATTTAAGGTTGAGGACTGAGGATTGAGGATTGAGGCTTGACGATTGAGGATTGAGGATTGAGGATTGAGGATTGAGGATTGAGTATTGAGAATTGAGAATTGAGGATGAGGGCTGAGGGTTGAGGATTGAGGTTTGAGGGACGAGGATTGAGGGTTGAGGATTGAGGACTGAGGACTGACGATTGAGTATTGAGGATTGAGGATTGATTACTGAGGATTGAGGATTGAGGATTGAGGATTGAGGATTGGGGATTGAGTATTGAAGATTGACGATTGAGGATTGAGGATTGAGGATTGAGGATTGAGGATTGAGGATAGAAGATTGAGGATTGAGGATTGAGTGTTGACGCGTGAGGACGAGTACTGACGGTTGAGGGTTGAGGTTTGAGGGTTGAGGATTGAGGATTGAGGACTGAGGATTGAGGATTGAGGATTAAGCATTGAGGATTGAAGATTGAGGATTGAGGATTGAGAATTGATGATTGAGGATTGAGGAATGAAGATTGAGGATTGGGTATTGAGGATTGAAGAATGAGTATTGAGGATTGAAGATTGAGGATTGAGGATTCAGGATTGAGGATTGAGGATTGAGGATTGAGGACTGAGGATTGCGTATTGAGGATAGAACATTGAGGATTGAGGATTGAGTATTGAGGATTGAGGATTGAGGATTGAAGATTGAATATTGATGATTGAATATTGAGGATCGAGGATTGAGTGTTGTGGATTGAGGACGAGGACTGAGGGTAGAGTATTGATGTTTGAGGTCTGAGGATTGAGGTTTGAGAATTGAGGATTGAGGATTGAGGATTGAAGATTGAGGATTGGGTGTTGAGGATTGATGAATGAGGATTGAGGATTGAGGATTGAGGATCTAGGATTGAAGGTTGAGGATTGCGTATTGAGGATAGAACATTGACGATTGAGGATTGAGTATTGAGGATTGAGGATTGAGGATTGAAGATTGAATATTGATGTTTGAAGATTGAGGATCGATGATTGAGCGTTGTGGATTGAGGACGAGGACTGAGGGTTGAGTATTGATGTTTGTGGTCTGAGGATTGAGGAATGAGGATTGAGAATTGAGGGTTGAGGATTGAGGATTGAAGATTGAGGAATGAAGATTGAGGATTGGGTATTGAGGATTGAAGAATGAGGATTGAGGATTGAGGATTGAGGATTGAGGATTGAGGATTGAAGACTGAGTATTGAGGATTGAAGATTGAGGTTTGAGGAGTGAGTATTGAAGATTGAGGATTTGGGACTGAGGATTGAAGATTGAGGATTGAGGATTGAGGATTGAGGATTGAGGATTGAGGATTGAGGATTGAGGATTGAGGATTAAAGGATTGAAGATTGAGGATTGGGTATTGAGGATTGAAGAATGAGGATTGAGGATTGAGGATTGAGGATTGAGGATTGAGTATTGAAGATTGAGTATTCAGGATTGAAGATTGAAGATTGAGGATTGGGTGTTGAGGATTGAGGATTGAGGATTGAGGATTGATGATTGAGGATTGAAGATTGAGGATTGAAGATTGAGGATTCGGTATTGAGGATTGAAGAATGAGGATTGAGGAGTGAGGACTGAGGATTGAGGATTGCAGATTGAGTATTGAGGATTTAAGGTTGAGGACTGAGGATTGAGGATTGACGCTTGACGATTGAGGATTGAGGATTGAGGATTGAGGATTGAGGATTGAAGGTTGAGGATTGCGTATTGAGGATAGAACATTGAGGATTGAGGATTGAGTATTGAGGATTGAGGATTGAGGATTGAAGATTGAATATTGATGATTGAAGATTGAGGATCGAGGATTGAGCGTTGTGGAATGAGGACGAGGACTGAGGGTTGAGTATTGATGTTTGAGGTCTGAGTATTGAGGAATGAGGATTGAGAATTGAGGGTTGAGGATTGAGGATTGAAGATTGAGGATTGGGTGTTGAGGATTGAAGAATGAGGATTGAGGATTGAGGATTGAGGATTGATGATTGGAGATTGAGTATTGAGGATTGAAGATTGAGGATTGAGGATTGAGGATTGAGGATTGAGGATTGAGGATTGAGGATTGCGGATAGAAGATTGAGGATTGGGTATTGCGGATTGAACATTGAGGATTGAGGATTGAGTATTGAGGATTGAGGATTGAGGATTGAGAATTGAGGATTGAGGATTGAGGATTGAAGATTGAGGATTAGGTATTGAGGATTGAAGAATGGGGATTGAGGATTGAGGATTGAGGATTGAGGATTGAGGATTGAAGACTGAGTATTGAGGATTGAGGATTGACGATTGAGGATTGAGGATTGAGGATTGAGGATTGAGGATTGAAGGTTGAGGATTCCGTATTGAGGATAGAACATTGAGGATTGAGGATTGAGTATTCAGGGTTGAGGATTGAGGGTTGAAGATTGAATATTGATGATTGAAGATTGAGGATGGAGGATTGAGCGTTGTGGATTGAGGACGAGGACTGAGGGTTGAGTATTGATGTTTGAGGTCTGAGGGGTGAGGAATGAGGATTGAGAATTGAGGGTTGAGGATTGAGGATTGAAGATTGAGGATTGGGTGTTGAGGATTGAAGAATGAGGATTGAGTATTGAGTATTGAGGATTGAGTGTTGACGATTGAGTATTGAGGATTGAAGATTGACGATTGAGGATTGAGGATTGAGGATTGAAGATTGCGTACCGAGGATTGAAGATTAAGATTGAGGATTGAGGATTGAGGATTGAGGATTGAACATTGAGGATTGAGGATTGAGTATTGAGGAGTGTGGATTGAGGATTGAAGATTGAATATTGATGATTGAAGATTGAGGATCGAGGATTGAGTGTTGTGGATTGTGGACGAGGACTGAGGGTAGAGCATTGATGTTTGAGGTCTGAGGATTGAGGATTGAGGATTGAGAATTGAGGATTGAGGATTGAGGATTGAAGACTGAGGATTGGGTGTTGAGGATTGAAGAATGAGGATTGAGGATTGAGGATTGAGGATTGAGGATTGAAGATTGAATATTGATGATTGAAGATTGAGGATCGAGGATTGAGCGTTGTGGATTGAGGACGAGGACTGAGGGTTGAGTATTGATGTTTGAGGTCTGAGGATTGAGGATTGAAGATTGAGTATTGAGGATCGAAGATTGAGGATTGAGGATTGAGGATTGAGGATTGAGGATTGAGGATTGCGGATAGAAGATTGAGGATAGGGTATTGCGGTTTGAACATTGACGATTGAGGATTGAGGGTTGAGGATTGAGGATTGAGGACTGAAGATTGAATATTGATGATTGAAGATTGAGGATTGAGGATTGATGGTTGTGGATTCAGGACGAGGACTGAGGGTTGACTATTGCTGTTTGAGGTCTGAGGATTGAGGATTGAGGATTGAGAATTGAGGATTGAGGATTGAGGATTGAAGACTGAGGATTGGGTGTTGAGGATTGAAGAATGAGGATTGAGGATTGAGGATTGAGGATTGAGGATTGAAGATTGAATATTGATGATTGAAGATTGAGGATCGAGGATTGAGCGTTGTGGATTGAGGACGAGGACTGAGGGTTGAGTATTGATGTTTGAGGTCTGAGGATTGAGGATTGAAGATTGAGTATTGAGGATCGAAGATTGAGGATTGAGGATGGAGGATTGACGATTGAGGATTGAGGATTGCGGATAGAAGATTGAGGATAGGGTATTGCGGTTTGAACATTGACGATTGAGGATTGAGGGTTGAGGATTGAGGATTGAGGACTGAAGATTGAATATTGATGATTGAAGATTGAGGATTGAGGATTGATGGTTGTGGATTCAGGACGAGGACTGAGGGTTGACTATTGCTGTTTGAGGTCTGAGGATTGAGGATTGAGGATTGAGAATTGGGGATTGAGGATTGAGGATTGAAGATTGAGGATTGGGTATTGAGGATTGAAGAATGAGGATTGAGGATTGAGGACTGAGGATTGAGGATTGAAGACTGAGTGTTGAGGGTTGAGTGATGAGAATTGATGTTTGTGGATAGAGATTTGAAGATTGCAGATTGAGTATTGAGTATTGAAAACTGTGAATTGATGATATTCTCTTGAGGATTGAGGATTGACAACTGATTGTTGAGGACTGAGGGCTGAAGGTTGAGGATTCAGGATTGAGGATTCAGGATTGTGGTTTGAGGACCGAGGATTGAGGATTGAGGATTGAGGATTGAGAATTGAAGATTGAGGATTGAGTATTGGGGGTTGTGGATTGAGGACGAGGACTGACGGTTGAGTAATGATGTTTGAGGTCTGAGGATTGAGGATTGAGGATTGAGAGTTGAGGATTGAGGATTGAAGATTGAGGATTGGGTCTTGAGGATTGAAGAATGAGGATTGAGTATTGAGTATTGAGGATTGAGGATTTAAGGTTGAGGACTGAGGATTGAGGATTGAGGCTTGACGATTGAGGATTGAGGATTGAGGATTGAGGATTGAGGATTGAGTATTGAGAATTGAGAATTGAGGATGAGGGCTGAGGGTTGAGGATTGAGGTTTGAGGGACGAGGATTGAGGGTTGAGGATTGAGGACTGAGGACTGACGATTGAGTATTGAGGATTGAGGATTGATTACTGAGGATTGAGGATTGAGGATTGAGGATTGAGGATTGGGGATTGAGTATTGAAGATTGACGATTGAGGATTGAGGATTGAGGATTGAGGATTGAGGATTGAGGATAGAAGATTGAGGATTGAGGATTGAGTGTTGACGCGTGAGGACGAGTACTGACGGTTGAGGGTTGAGGTTTGAGGGTTGAGGATTGAGGATTGAGGACTGAGGATTGAGGATTGAGGATTAAGCATTGAGGATTGAAGATTGAGGATTGAGGATTGAGAATTGATGATTGAGGATTGAGGAATGAAGATTGAGGATTGGGTATTGAGGATTGATGATTGAGTATTGAGGATTGAGGATTGAGGATTGAGGATTGGGGATTGAGTATTGGGGATTGAGTATTGAAGATTGACGATTGAGTATTGAGGATTGAGGATCGAGTATTGAGGATTGAGTATTGAGGATTGAGGATTGAGGATTGAAGATTGAGTGCTGAGGATTGAAGATTAAGATAGAGGATTGAGGATTGAGGATTGAGGATTGAGGATTGAGGATTTAGAATTGAGGATTGAGGATTGAGGATTGAAGATTGAGGATTGGGCATTGAGGATTGAAGAATGAGGATTGAGGATTGAGGATTGAGGATTGAGGATTGAGGATTGAAGACTGAGCATTGAGGATTGAAGATTCAGGATTGAGGAGTGAGTATTGAAGATTGAGGATGTGGGACTGAGGATTGAATATTGAGGATTGAGGATTGAGGATTGAGGACTGAGGATTGAGTATTGAGTATTGAATATTGAGTATTCAGGATTGAAGATTGAGGATTGAGGATTGAGTGTTGACGATTGAGGACGAGGGCTGACGGTTGAGGATTGAGGTTTGAGGGTTGAGGATTGAGGGTTGAGGACTGAGGATTGAGGATCGAGGATTGAGGATTGAGGATTGGGGATTGAGTATTGAAGATTGACGATTCAGGATTGAGGATTGAGGATTGAGGATTGAGGATTGAGGATTGAAGATTGAGGATTGGGCATTGAGGATTGGAGAATGAGTATTGAGGATTGAAGAATGAGGATTGAGGATTGAGGATTGAGGATTGAGGATTGAGGATTGAGGATAGAGGATTGAAGATTGAGTATTGAGGATTGAAGATTGAGGATTGAGGATTGAGTATTGAGGATTGAGGATTGAGGATTGAAGATTGAGTACTGAGGATTGAAGATTAAGATTGAGGATTGAGGATTGAGGATTGAGGATTGAGGATTGAGGATTGAGGATTTAGAATTGAGGATTGAGGATTGAGAATTGAAGATTGAGGATTGGGTATTGAGGATTGGAGAATGAGGATTGAGGATTGAGGATTGAGGATTGAGGATTGAGGATTGAAGACCGAGTATTGAGCATTGAAGATTCAGGCTTGAGGAGCGAGTATTGAAGATTGAGGATGTGGGACTGAGGATTGAATATTGAGGATTGAGGATTGAGGATTGAGGATTGAGGATTGAGTATTGAGGATTGAAGGTTGAGGATTGGGTATTGAGGATTGAAGAATGAGGATTGAGGATTGAGGTTTGAGGATTGAGGATTGAGGATTGAGGATTGAGGATTGAGGATTGAGGATTGAAGATTAAGGATTGAAGATTGAGGATTGAGTATTGAATATTGAGTATTGAGGATTGAAGATTGAGGATTGAGGATTGAGCGTTGACGATTGAGGACGAGGACTGACGGTTGAGGATTGAGGTTTGAGGATTGAGGATTGAGGCTTGAGGACTGAGGATTGAAGATTGAGGATTGAGCATTGAGGATTGGAAATTGAGGACTGGGGATTTAGGATTGAAGATTGAGGATTAAGGATTGAGGATTGGGGATTGAGGATCTAGGATTGGAGATTGATTATTGAGGATTGAAGATTGAGGATTGAGGCTTGAGTATTGAGAATTGAGAATTGAGGATGAGGGCTGAGGGTTGAGGATTGAGGTTTGAGGAACGAGGGATGAGGGTTGAGGATTGAGGACTGAGGACTGACGATTGAGGATTGAGGATTGAGGATTGAGGATGAGGGCTGAGGGTTGAGGATTGAGGTTTGAAGACTGGGGACTGTGGATTGAGGGTTGAGAATTGAGGATTGAGGATTGAGTATTGAAGATTGACGATTGAGGATTGAGGATTGAGGATTGAGAATTGAAGATTGAGGATTGGGTATTGAGGATTAGAGAATGAGGATTGAGGATTGAGGATTGAGGATTGAGGACTGAGGATTGAAGACCGAGTATTGAGGATTGAAGATTCAGGCTTGAGGAGTGAGTATTGAAGATTGAGGATGTGGGACTGAGGATTGAATATTGAGTATTGAGGATTGAGGATTGAGGATTGAGGATTGAGGATTGAGTATTGAGGATTGAAGATTGAGGATTGGGTAGTGGGGATTGAGGAATGAGGATTGAGGATTGATGTTTGAGGATTGAGGATTGAGGATTGAGGATTGAGGATTGAGGATTGAAGATTAAGGACTGAAGATTGAGGATTGAGTATTGAATATTGAGTATTGAGGATTGAAGATTGAGGATTGAGGATTGAGCGTTGACGATTGAGGACGAGGACTGACGGTTGAGGATTGAGGTTTGAGGACTGAGGATTGAGGATTGAGGACTGAGGATTGAAGATTGAGGATTGAGCATTGAGGATTGGAGATTGAGAACTGGGGATTGAGGATTGAAGATTGAGGGTTGAGGATTGAGGATTGAGGATTGGGTATTGAGGATTAAAGAATGAGGATTGAGGATTGAGGATTGAGGATTGAGGATTGAGGATTGAAGACTGAGTATTGAGGATTGAATATTCAGGATTGAGGAGTGAGTATTGAAGATTGAGGATGTGGGACTGAGGATTGAATATTGAGGACTGAGGACTGACGATTGAGTATTGAGGATTGAGGATTGATTACTGAGGATCGAGGATTGAGGATGCAGGATTGAGGATTCAGAATTGAGGTTTGAGGACTGAGGATTGAGGTTTGAAGATTGAGTATTGAGGATTGAAGATTGAGGATTGAGGATTGAGGATTGAGGATTGAGGATTGAGGATGAGTGGTGAGGTTAGAGGATAGAGGTCTGTGGACTGAGGACTGAGGATTGAGGGTTGAGAATTGAGGATTGAGGATTGAGGATTGAAGATTGAGGATTGGGTATTGAGGATTGAAGAATGAGGATTGAGGATTGAAGAATGAGGATTGAGTATTGAGTATTGAGGATTGAGGATTGAAGATTGAGTATTGAGGATTGAAGATTGACGATTGAGGATTGAGGATTGAGGATTGAGGATTGAGGATTGAGGATTGAGGATTGAGGATTGAAGATTGGGTATTGAGGATTGAAGATTGAGAATAGAAGATTGAGTATTGGGTATTGAGGATTGAAGAATGAGGATTGAGTATTGAGGATTGAGGATTGAGGATTGAGGATTGAAGACTGAGGATTGGGTATTGAGGATTGAACAATGAGGATTGAAGATTGAGGATTGAAGATTGAGGATTGAGGATTGAGGATTGAGGATTGAAGATTGAGTATTGAGGATTGAAGATTGAGGATTGAGAATTGAGGATTGGGGATTGAGGATTGAGGATGATGGCTGAGGGTTGAGGATTGAGGTTTGAGGACTGGGGACTGAGGATTGAGGATTGAGAATTGAGGATTGAGGATTGAGAATTGAGGATTGAGGATTGAGAATTGAAGATTGAGGATTGGGTATTAAGGATTGATGAATGAGGATTGAAGATTGAGGATTGAGTATTGAGTGTTGACGATTGAGGACGAGTACTGACGGTTGAGGGTTGAGGATTGAGGATTGAGGACTGAGGATTGAGGATTGAGGATTCAGCATTGAGGATTGAAGATTGAGGATTGAGGATTGAGAATTGATGATTGAGGATTGAGGAATGAAGATTGTGGATTGGGTATTGAGGATTGAGGAATGAGGATTGACGCTTGAGGATTGAGGTTTGAGGATTGAGGATTGAGGATTGAGGACTGAGGATTGAAGATTGAGGATTGAGCATTGAGGATTGGAGATTGAGGACTGGGGATTGAGGATTGAAAGTTGAGGATTAAGGATTGAGGATTGGGGATTGAGGATCTAGGATTGGAGATTGATTATTGAGGATTGAAGATTGAGGATTGAGGATTGAGTATTGAGAATTGAGAATTGAGGTTGAGGGCTGAGGGTTGAGGATTCAGGTTTGAGGAACGAGGATTGAGGGTTGAGGATTGAGGACTGAGGACTGACGATTGAGTATTGAGGATTGGGGACTGATTACTGAGGATTGAGGATTGAGGATGCAGGATTGAGGATTCAGAATTGAGGTTTGAGGACTGAGGATTGAGGTTTGAAGATTTAGTATTAAGGATTGAAGATTGAGGATTGAGGATTGAGGATTGAGGATTGAGGATTGAGGATGAGTGCTGAGGTTTGAGGGTTGAGGTTTGAGGACTGAGGACTGAGGATTGAGGGTTGAGAATTGAGGATTGAGGATTGAGGATTGAAGATTGAGGATTGGGTATTGAGGATTGGAGAATGAGGATTGAGGATTGAAGAATGAGGATTGAGTATTGAGTATTGAGGATTGAGGATTGAAGATTGAGTATTGAGGATTGAAGATTGGCGATTGAGGATTGAGGATTGAGGATTGAGGATTAAGGATTGAGGATTGAGGATTGAAGATTGAGTATTGAGGATTGATGATTGAGGATTGAAGACTGAGGATTGGGTATTGAGGATTGAAGAATGAGGATTGAGGATTGAGGATTGAGTGTTGACGATTGAGGACGAGTACTGACGGTTGACGGATGAGGTTTGAGGGCTGAGGATTGAGGATTGAGGATTGAGGACTGAGGATTGAGGATTGAGGATTGAGCATTGAGGATTGAAGGTTGAGGATTGAGGATTGAGAATTGATGATTGAGGATTGAGGATTGAGGATTGAGGATGAGTGCTGAGGTTTGAGGATTGAGGTTTGAGGACTGAGGACTGAGGATTGAGGATTGAGAATTGAGGATTGAGGATTGAGGATTGAAGATTGAGGATTGGGTATTGAGGATTGAAGAATGAAGATTGAGGATTGAAGAATGAGGATTGAGTATTGCGTATTGAGGATCGAGGATTGAAGATTGAGTATTGAGGATTGAAGATTGACGATTGAGGATTGAGGATTGAGGATTGAGGATTGAGGAGTGAGGATTGAGGATTGAAGATTGAGTATTGAGGATTGAAGATTGAGGATAGAAGATTGAGTATTGGGTATTGAGGATTCAAGAATGAGGATTGAGGATTGAGGATTGAGGATTGATGATTGAGGATTGAAGACTGAGGATTGGGTATTGAGGATTGAACAATGAGGATTGAGGATTGAGGATTGAGGATTGAGGATTGAAGATTGAGGATTGAGGATTGAGGATTGAGGATTGCGGATAGAAGATTGAGGATAGGGTATTGCGGTTTGAACATTGACGATTGAGGATTGAGGGTTGAGGATTGAGGATTGAGGACTGAAGACTGAATATTGATGATTGAAGATTGAGGATTGAGGATTGATGGTTGTGGATTGAGGACGAGGACTGAGGGTTGACTATTGCTGTTTGAGGTCTGAGGATTGAGGATTGAGGATTGAGAATTGGGGATTGAGGATTGAGGATTGAAGATTGAGGATTGGGTATTGAGGATTGAAGAATGAGGATTGAGGATTGAGGACTGAGGATTGAGGATTGAAGACTGAGTGTTGAGGGTTGAGTGATGAGAATTGATGTTTGTGGATAGAGATTTGAAGATTGCAGATTGAGTATTGAGTATTGAAAACTGTGAATTGATGATATTCTCTTGAGGATTGAGGATTGACAACTGATTGTTGAGGACTGAGGGCTGAAGGTTGAGGATTCAGGATTGAGGATTCAGGATTGTGGTTTGAGGACCGAGGATTGAGGATTGAGGATTGAGTATTGAGAATTGAAGATTGAGGATTGAGTATTGGGGGTTGTGGATTGAGGACGAGGACTGACGGTTGAGTAATGATGTTTGAGGTCTGAGGATTGAGGATTGAGGATTGAGAGTTGAGGATTGAGGATTGAGGATTGAAGATTGAGGATTGGGTCTTGAGGATTGAAGAATGAGGATTGAGTATTGAGTATTGAGGACTGAGGATTGCAGATTGAGTATTGAGGATTTAAGGTTGAGGACTGAGGATTGAGGATTGAGGCTTGACGATTGAGGATTGAGGATTGAGGATTGAGGATTGAGGATTGAGTATTGAGAATTGAGAATTGAGGATGAGGGCTGAGGGTTAAGGATTGAGGTTTGAGGGACGAGGATTGAGGGTTGAGGATTGAGGACTGAGGACTGACGATCGATTATTGAGGATTGAGGATTGATTACTGAGGATTGAGGATTGAGGATTGAGGATTGAGGATTGGGGATTGAGTATTGAAGATTGACGATTGAGGATTGAGGATTGAGGATTGAGGATTCAGGATTGAGGATAGAAGATTGAGGATTGAGGATTGAGTGTTGACGCGTGAGGACGAGTACTGACGGTTGAGGGTTGAGGTTTGAGGGTTGAGGATTGAGGATTGAGGACTGAGGATTGAGGATTGAGGATTGAGCATTGAGGATTGAAGATTGAGGATTGAGGATTGAGAATTGATGATTGAGGATTGGGGAATGAAGATTGAGGATTGGGTATTGAGGATTGGGGAATGAGGATTGAGGATTGAGGATTGAGGATTGAGGATTGAAGATTGAGTATTGAGGATTGAGGAATGAAGATTGAGGATTGGGTATTGAGGATTGAGGATTGAGAATTGAGGATTGAGGATTGAGGCTTGACGATTGAGGATTGAGGATTGAGGATTGAGGATTGAGGATTGAGTATTGAGAATTGAGGATGAGGGCTGAGGGTTGAGGATTGAGGTTTGAGGGACGAGGACTGAGGGTTGAGGATTGAGGACTGAGGACTGACGATTGAGAATTGAAGATTGAGGATTGGGTATTGAGGATTGGAGAATGAGGATTGAGGATTGAGGATTGAGGATTGAGGATCGAGGATTGAAGACCGAGTATTGAGCATTGAAGATTCAGGCTTGAGGAGCGAGTATTGAAGATTGAGGATGTGGGACTGAGGATTGAATATTGAGGATTGAGGATTGAGGATTGAGTATTGAGGATTGAAGGTTGAGGATTGGGTATTGAGGATTGAAGAATGAGGATTGAGGATTGAGGTTTGAGGATTGAGGATTGAGGATTGAGGATTGAGGATTGAGGATTGAGGATTGAAGATTAAGGATTGAAGATTGAGGATTGAGTATTGAATATTGAGTATTGAGGATTGAAGATTGAGGATTGAGGATTGAGCGTTGACGATTGAGGACGAGGACTGACGGTTGAGGATTGAGGTTTGAGGATTGAGGATTGAGGAATGAGGATTGAGAATTGAGGGTTGAGGATTGAGGATTGAAGATTGAGGATTGGTTGTTGAGGATTGAAGAATGAGGATTGAGGATTGAGGATTGAGGATTGATGATTGGAGATTGAGTATTGAGGATTGAAGATTGAGGGTTGAGGATTGAGGATTGAGGATTGAGGATTGAGGATTGAGGATTGCGGATAGAAGATTGAGGATTGGGTATTGCGGATTGAACATTGAGGATTGAGGATTGAGTATTGAGGATTGAGGATTGAGGATTGAGTATTGAGGATTGAGGATTGAGGATTGAAGATTGAGGATTGGGTATTGAGGATTGAAGAATGGGGATTGAGGATTTAGGATTGAGGATTGAGGATTGAGTATTGAAGACTGAGTATTGAGGATTGAAGATTGAGGATTGAGGAGTGAGTATTGAAGATTGAGGATTTGGGACTGACGATTGAAGATTGAGGATTGAGGATTGAGGATTGAGGATTGAGGATTGAGGATTGAAGATTGAAGATTGAGGATTGGGTATTGAGGATTGAAGAATGAGGATTGAGGATTGAGGATTGAGGATTGAGTATTGAAGATTGAGTATTCAGGATTGAAGGTTGACGATTGAGGATAGAGGATTGAAGATTGAGGATTCGGTATTGAGGATTGAAGAATGAGGATTGAGGAGTGAGGACTGAGGATTGAGGATTGCAGATAGAGTATTGAGGATTGAAGATTGAGGACTGAGGATTGAGGATTGAGGATTGACGATTGAGGATTGAGGATTGAGGATTGAGAATTGAGGATTGAAGGTTGAGGATTCCGTATTGAGGATAGAACATTGAGGATTGAGGATTGAGTATTGAGGATTGAGGATTGAGGGTTGAAGATTGAATATTGATGATTGAAGATTGAGGATGGAGGATTGAGCGTTGTGGATTGAGGACGAGGACTGAGGGTTGCGTATTGATGTTTGAGGTCTGAGGAGTGAGGATTGAGAATTGAGGATTGAGGATTGAGGATTGAAGACTGAGGATTGGGTGTTGAGGATTGAAGAATGAGGATTGAGGATTGAGGACTGAGGATTGAGGATTGAAGACTGAGTGTTGAGGGTTGAGTGATGAGAATTGATGTTTGTGGATAGAGATTTGAAGATTGCAGGTTGAGTATTGAGTATTGAAAACTGTGAATTGATGATATTCTCTTGAGGATTGAGGATTGACAACTGACTGTTGAGGACTGAGGGCTGAAGGTTGAGGATTCAGGATTGAGGATTCAGGATTGTGGTTTGAGGACCGAGGATTGAGGATTGAGGATTGAGGATTGAGAATTGAAGCTTGAGGATTGAGTATTGGGGGTTGTGGATTGAGGACGAGGACTGACGGTTGAGTAATGATGTTTGAGGTCTGAGGATTGAGGATTGAGGATTGAGAATTGAGGATTGAGGATTGAAGATTGAGGATTGGGTATTGAGGATTGAAGAATGAGGATTGAGTACTGAGTATTGAGGATTGAGGATTGAAGATTGAGTATTGAGGATTGAAGATTGACGATTGAGGTTTGAGGATTGAGGATTGAGGATTGAGGATTGAGGATTGAGGACTGATGATTGAGTATTGAGCATTGAAGATTGAGGATTGAGGATTGAGGATTGAGGATTGAGGATTGAAGATTGAGTACTGAGGATTGAAGATTAAGATTGAGGGTTGAGGATTGAGGATTGAGGATTGAGGATTGAGGATTGAAGATTGAGTATTGAGGATTGAAGATTGAGGATAGAGGATTGAGGATTGAGGATTCAGGATTGAAGATTGAGTACTGAGGATTGAAGATTAAGATTGAGGATTGAGGATTGAGGACTGAGGATTGAGGACTGAGGATTGAGGATTGAGGATTGAAGGTTCAGTATTGAGGATTGAAGATTGAGAATTGAGGATTGAGGATTGAACATTGAGGACTGAGTGTTGAGGATTGAAGATTGAGGATCGCGTATTGAGGATAGAACATTGAGGATTGAGGATTGAGTATTGAGGACTGAGGGTTGAGGATTGAAGATTGAATATTGATGATTGAAGATTGAGGATCGAGGATTGAGCGTTGTGGATTGAGGACGAGGACTGAGGGTTGAGTATTGATGTTTGAGGTCTGAGGATTGAGGAATGAGGATTGAGAATTGAGGGTTGAGGATTGAGGATTGGAGATTGAGGTTTGGGTGTTGAGGATTGAAGAATGAGGATTGAGGATTGAGGATTGAGGATTGAGGATTGAGGATTGAGGATTGAGGATTGAGGATTGAGGATTGAGAATTGAGGATTGAGGATTGAGGATTGAAGATTGAGGATTGGGTATTGAGGATTGAAGAATGAGGATTGAGGATTGAGGACTGAGGATTGAGGATTGAAGGCTGAGTGTTGAGGGTTGAGTGATAAGGATTGATGTTTGTGGATAGAGATTTGAAGATTGCAGATTGAGTATTGAGTATTGAAAACTGTGAATTGATGATATTCTCTTGAGGATTGAGGATTGACAACTGACTGTTGAGGACTGAGGGCTGAAGGTTGAGGATTCAGGATTGAGGATTCAGGATTGTGGTTTGAGGACCGAGGATTGAGGATTGAGGATTGAGGATTGAGAATTGAAGCTTGAGGATTGAGTATTGAGCGTTGTGGATTGAGGACGAGGACTGAGGGTTGAGTATTGATGTTTGAGGTCTGAGGATTGAGGAATGATGATTGAGAATTGAGGGTTGAGGATTGAGGATTGGAGATTGAGGTTTGGGTGTTGAGGATTGAAGAATGAGGATTGAGGATTGAGGATTGAGGATTGAGGATTGAAGATTGTGTATTGAGGATTGAAGATTGAGGATTGAGGATTGAGGATTCAGGATTGAGGATTGAGGATTGAGGATTGAGGATTGAGAATTGAGGATTGAGGATTGAGGATTGAAGATTGAGGATTGGGTATTGAGGATTGAAGAATGAGGATTGAGGATTGAGGATTGAGGATTGAGGATTGAGGATTGAAGACTGAGTATTGAGGATTGAAGATTGAGAATTGAGGAGTGAGTATTGAAGATTGAGGATTTGGGACTGAGGATTGAAGATTGAGGATTGAGGATTGAGGATTGAGGATTGAGGATTGAGGATTGAGGATTGAAGATTGAGGATAGGGTATTGAGGATTGAAGAATGAGGATTGAGGATTGAGGATTGAGGATTGTGTATTGAAGATTGAGTATTCAGGATTGAAGATTGACGATTGAGGATTGAGGATTGAGGATTTAGGATTGAGGATTGATGATTGAGGATTGAAGATTGAGGATTGAAGATTGAGGATTCGGTATTGAGGATTGAAGAATGAGGATTGAGGAGTGAGGACTGAGGATTGAGGATTGCAGATTGAGTATTGAGGATTGAAGATTGAGGACTGAGGATTGAGGATTGAGGATTGACGATTGAGGATTGAGGATTGAGGATTGAGGATTGAGGAATGAAGGTTGAGGATTGCGTATTGAGGATAGAACATTGAGGATCGAGGATTGAGTATTGAGGATTGAGGATTGAGGATTGAAGATTGAATATTGATGACTGAAGGTTAAGGATCGGGGATTGAGCGTTGTGGTATGAGGACGAGGACTGAGGGTTGAGTATTGATGTTTGAGGTCTGAGGATTGAGGAATGAGGATTGAGAATTGAGGGTTGAGGATTGAGGATTGAAGATTGAGGATTGGGTGTTGAGGATTGAAGAATGAGGATTGAGGATTGAGGATTGAGGATTGATGATTGAAGATTGAGTATTGAGGATTGAAGATTGAGGATTGAGGATTGAGGATTGAGGATTGAGGATTGAGGATTGAGGATTGCGGATAGAAGGTTGAGGATTGGGTGTTGCGGATTGAACATTGAGGATTGAGGATTGAGTATTGAGGATTGAGGATTGAGGATTGAGAATTGAGGATTGAGGATTGAGGATTGAAGATTGAGGATTGGGTATTGAGGATTGAAGAATGAGGATTGAGGATTGAGGATTGACGATTGAGGATTGAGGATTGAAAACTGAGTATTGAGGATTCAAGATTGAGGATTGAGGAGTGAGTATTGAAGATTGAGGATTTGGGACTGAGGATTGAAGATTGAGGATTGAGGATTGAGGATTGAGGATTGAGGATTGAGGATTGAGGATTGAAGATCGAGGATTGGGTATTGAGGATTGAAGAATGAGGATTGAGGATTGAGGATTGAGGATTGAGTATTGAAGATTGAGTATTCAGGATTGAAGATTGACGATTGAGGATTGAGGATTGAAGATTGAGGATTCGGTATTGAGAATTGAAGAATGAGGATTGAGGAGTGAGGACTGAGGATTGAGAATTGCAGATTGAGTATTGAGGATTGAAGATTGAGGACTGAGGATTGAGGATTGAGGATTGACGATTGAGGATTGAGGATTGAGGATTGAGGTTTGAGGATTGAAGGTTGAGGATTCCGTATTGAGGATAGAACATTGAGGATTGAGGATTGAGTATTGAGGATTGAGGATTGAGGATTGAAGATTGAATATTGATGATTGAAGATTGAGGATCGAGGATTGAGCGTTGTGGATTGAGGACGAGGACTGAGGGTTGAGTATTGATGTTTGAGGTCTGAGGACTGAGGAATGAGGATTGAGAATTGAGGGTTGAGGATTGAGGATTGAAGATTGAGGATTGGGTGTTGAGGATTGAAGAATGAGGATTGAGGATTGAGGATTGAGGATTGAGGGTTGAGGATTGAAGATTGAGTATTGAGGATTGAAGATTGAAGATTGAGGATTGAAGATTGAGGATTGGGTATTGAGGGTTGAAGAATGAGGATTGAGGATTGAGGATTGAGGTTTGAGGATTGAAGATTGAGGATTGAGGATTGAGGATTGAGGATTGAGGATTGAGGATTGGGTATTGAGGATTGAAGAATGGGGATTGAGTATTGAGTATTGAGGATTGAGTATTGACGATTGAGTATTGAGGATTAAAGATTGAGGATTGAGTATTGGGGGTTGTGGATTGAGGACGAGGACTGACGGTTGAGTATTGAGTATTGAGGATTGAGGATTGAAGATTGAGTATTGAGGATTGAATATTGACGATTTAGGATTGAGGATTGAGGATTGAGTATTGAGGATTGAGGATTGAGGATTGAGGATTGAAGATTGACTATTGAGGATTGAAGATTGAGGATTGAGGATTGAGGATTGAGGATTGAGGATTGAAGGTTGAGTACTGAGGATTGAAGGTTAAGATTGAGGATTGAGGATTGAGGATTGAGGATTGAGGATTGAGGATTGAGGATCGATGATTGAGGATTGAAGATTGAGTATTGAGGATTGATGATTGAGGATTGAGGATTGAGGATTGAGGTTTGAGGATTGAAGATTGAGGATTGAGGATTGAGGATTGAGGATTGAGGATTGAGGATTGAAGATTGAGGATTGGGTATTGAGGATTGAAGAATGAGGATTGAGTATTGAGTATTGAGGATTGAGTATTGACGATTGAGTATTGAGGATTGAAGATTGACGATTGAGGATTCAGGATTGAGGATTGAGGATTGAGGATTGAGGACTGAGGATTGCGTATTGAGGATAGAACATTGAGGATTGAGGATTGAGTATTGAGGATTGAGGATTGAGGATTGAAGATTGAATATTGATGATTGAATATTGAGGATCGAGGATTGAGTGTTGTGGATTGAGGACGAGGACTGAGGGTAGAGTATTGATGTTTGAGGTCTGAGGATTGAGGTTTGAGAATTGAGGATTGAGGATTGAGGATTGAAGATTGAGGATTGGGTGTTGAGGATTGATGAATGAGGATTGAGGATTGAGGATTGAGGATCTAGGATTGAAGGTTGAGGATTGCGTATTGAGGATAGAACGTTGACGATTGAGGATTGAGTATTGAGGATTGAGGATTGAGGATTGAAGATTGAATATTGATGTTTGAAGATTGAGGATCGATGATTGAGCGTTGTGGATTGAGGACGAGGACTGAGGGTTGAGTATTGATGTTTGTGGTCTGAGGATTGAGGAATGAGGATTGAGAATTGAGGGTTGAGGATTGAGGATTGAAGATTGAGGAATGAAGATTGAGGATTGGGTATTGAGGATTGAAGAATGAGGATTGAGGATTGAGGATTGAGGATTGAGGATTGAGGATTGAAGACTGAGTATTGAGGATTGAAGATTGAGGTTTGAGGAGTGAGTATTGAAGATTGAGGATTTGGGACTGAGGATTGAAGATTGAGGATTGAGGATTGAGGATTGAGGATTGAGGATTGAGGATTGAGGATTGAGGATTGAGGATTAAAGGATTGAAGATTGAGGATTGGGTATTGAGGATTGAAGAATGAGGATTGAGGATTGAGGATTGAGGATTGAGGATTGAGTATTGAAGATTGAGTATTCAGGATTGAAGATTGAAGATTGAGGATTGGGTGTTGAGGATTGAGGATTGAGGATTGAGGATTGATGATTGAGGATTGAAGATTGAGGATTGAAGATTGAGGATTCGGTATTGAGGATTGAAGAATGAGGATTGAGGAGTGAGGACTGAGGATTGAGGATTGCAGATTGAGTATTGAGGATTTAAGGTTGAGGACTGAGGATTGAGGATTGACGCTTGACGATTGAGGATTGAGGATTGAGGATTGAGGATTGAGGATTGAAGGTTGAGGATTGCGTATTGAGGATAGAACATTGAGGATTGAGGATTGAGTATTGAGGATTGAGGATTGAGGATTGAAGATTGAATATTGATGATTGAAGATTGAGGATCGAGGATTGAGCGTTGTGGAATGAGGACGAGGACTGAGGGTTGAGTATTGATGTTTGAGGTCTGAGTATTGAGGAATGAGGATTGAGAATTGAGGGTTGAGGATTGAGGATTGAAGATTGAGGATTGGGTGTTGAGGATTGAAGAATGAGGATTGAGGATTGAGGATTGAGGATTGATGATTGGAGATTGAGTATTGAGGATTGAAGATTGAGGATTGAGGATTGAGGATTGAGGATTGAGGATTGAGGATTGAGGATTGCGGATAGAAGATTGAGGATTGGGTATTGCGGATTGAACATTGAGGATTGAGGATTGAGTATTGAGGATTGAGGATTGAGGATTGAGAATTGAGGATTGAGGATTGAGGATTGAAGATTGAGGATTAGGTATTGAGGATTGAAGAATGGGGATTGAGGATTGAGGATTGAGGATTGAGGATTGAGGATTGAAGACTGAGTATTGAGGATTGAGGATTGACGATTGAGGATTGAGGATTGAGGATTGAGGATTGAGGATTGAAGGTTGAGGATTCCGTATTGAGGATAGAACATTGAGGATTGAGGATTGAGTATTCAGGATTGAGGATTGAGGGTTGAAGATTGAATATTGATGATTGAAGATTGAGGATGGAGGATTGAGCGTTGTGGATTGAGGACGAGGACTGAGGGTTGAGTATTGATGTTTGAGGTCTGAGGGGTGAGGAATGAGGATTGAGAATTGAGGGTTGAGGATTGAGGATTGAAGATTGAGGATTGGGTGTTGAGGATTGAAGAATGAGGATTGAGTATTGAGTATTGAGGATTGAGTGTTGACGATTGAGTATTGAGGATTGAAGATTGACGATTGAGGATTGAGGATTGAGGATTGAAGATTGCGTACCGAGGATTGAAGATTAAGATTGAGGATTGAGGATTGAGGATTGAGGATTGAACATTGAGGATTGAGGATTGAGTATTGAGGAGTGTGGATTGAGGATTGAAGATTGAATATTGATGATTGAAGATTGAGGATCGAGGATTGAGTGTTGTGGATTGTGGACGAGGACTGAGGGTAGAGCATTGATGTTTGAGGTCTGAGGATTGAGGATTGAGGATTGAGAATTGAGGATTGAGGATTGAGGATTGAAGACTGAGGATTGGGTGTTGAGGATTGAAGAATGAGGATTGAGGATTGAGGATTGAGGATTGAGGATTGAAGATTGAATATTGATGATTGAAGATTGAGGATCGAGGATTGAGCGTTGTGGATTGCGGACGAGGACTGAGGGTTGAGTATTGATGTTTGAGGTCTGAGGATTGAGGATTGAAGATTGAGTATTGAGGATCGAAGATTGAGGATTGAGGATTGAGGATTGAGGATTGAGGATTGAGGATTGCGGATAGAAGATTGAGGATAGGGTATTGCGGTTTGAACATTGACGATTGAGGATTGAGGGTTGAGGATTGAGGATTGAGGACTGAAGATTGAATATTGATGATTGAAGATTGAGGATTGAGGATTGATGGTTGTGGATTCAGGACGAGGACTGAGGGTTGACTATTGCTGTTTGAGGTCTGAGGATTGAGGATTGAGGATTGAGAATTGAGGATTGAGGATTGAGGATTGAAGACTGAGGATTGGGTGTTGAGGATTGAAGAATGAGGATTGAGGATTGAGGATTGAGGATTGAGGATTGAAGATTGAATATTGATGATTGAAGATTGAGGATCGAGGATTGAGCGTTGTGGATTGAGGACGAGGACAGAGGGTTGAGTATTGATGTTTGAGGTCTGAGGATTGAGGATTGAAGATTGAGTATTGAGGATCGAAGATTGAGGATTGAGGATTGAGGATTGAGGATTGAGGATTGAGGATTGCGGATAGAAGATTGAGGATAGGGTATTGCGGTTTGAACATTGACGATTGAGGATTGAGGGTTGAGGATTGAGGATTGAGGACTGAAGATTGAATATTGATGATTGAAGATTGAGGATTGAGGATTGATGGTTGTGGATTCAGGACGAGGACTGAGGGTTGACTATTGCTGTTTGAGGTCTGAGGATTGAGGATTGAGGATTGAGAATTGGGGATTGAGGATTGAGGATTGAAGATTGAGGATTGGGTATTGAGGATTGAAGAATGAGGATTGAGGATTGAGGACTGAGGATTGAGGATTGAAGACTGAGTGTTGAGGGTTGAGTGATGAGAATTGATGTTTGTGGATAGAGATTTGAAGATTGCAGATTGAGTATTGAGTATTGAAAACTGTGAATTGATGATATTCTCTTGAGGATTGAGGATTGACAACTGATTGTTGAGGACTGAGGGCTGAAGGTTGAGGATTCAGGATTGAGGATTCAGGATTGTGGTTTGAGGACCGAGGATTGAGGATTGAGGATTGAGGATTGAGAATTGAAGATTGAGGATTGAGTATTGGGGGTTGTGGATTGAGGACGAGGACTGACGGTTGAGTAATGATGTTTGAGGTCTGAGGATTGAGGATTGAGGATTGAGAGTTGAGGATTGAGGATTGAAGATTGAGGATTGGGTCTTGAGGATTGAAGAATGAGGATTGAGTATTGAGTATTGAGGATTGAGGATTTAAGGTTGAGGACTGAGGATTGAGGATTGAGGCTTGACGATTGAGGATTGAGGATTGAGGATTGAGGATTGAGGATTGAGTATTGAGAATTGAGAATTGAGGATGAGGGCTGAGGGTTGAGGATTGAGGTTTGAGGGACGAGGATTGAGGGTTGAGGATTGAGGACTGAGGACTGACGATTGAGTATTGAGGATTGAGGATTGATTACTGAGGATTGAGGATTGAGGATTGAGGATTGAGGATTGGGGATTGAGTATTGAAGATTGACGATTGAGGATTGAGGATTGAGGATTGAGGATTGAGGATTGAGGATAGAAGATTGAGGATTGAGGATTGAGTGTTGACGCGTGAGGACGAGTACTGACGGTTGAGGGTTGAGGTTTGAGGGTTGAGGATTGAGGATTGAGGACTGAGGATTGAGGATTGAGGATTAAGCATTGAGGATTGAAGATTGAGGATTGAGGATTGAGAATTGATGATTGAGGATTGAGGAATGAAGATTGAGGATTGGGTATTGAGGATTGAAGAATGAGGATTGAGGATTGAGGATTGAGGATAGAGGATTGAAGATTGAGTATTGGGGATTGAGGAATGAAGATTGAGGATTGGGTATTGAGGATTGAGGATTGAGAATTGAGGATTGAGGATTGAGGCTTGACGATTGAGGATTGAGGATTGAGGATTGAGGATTGAGGATTGAGTATTGAGAATTGAGAATTGAGGATGAGGGCTGAGGGTTGAGGATTGAGGTTTGAGGGACGAGGATTGAGGGTTGAGGATTGAGGACTAAGGACTGACGATTGAGTATTGAGGATTGAGGATTGATTACTGAGGATTGAGGATTGAGGATTGAGGAATGAAGATTGAGGATTGGGTATTGAAGATTGAAGAATGAGGATTGAGGATTGAGGATTGAGGATTGAAGATTGAGTATTGAGGACTGATGATTGAGTATTGAGGATTGAGGATTGAGGATTGAGGATTGGGGATTGAGTATTGGGGATTGAGTATTGAAGATTGACGATTGAGTATTGAGGATTGAGGATCGAGTATTGAGGATTGAGTATTGAGGATTGAGGATTGAGGATTGAAGATTGAGTGCTGAGGATTGCAGATTAAGATAGAGGATTGAGGATTGAGGATTGAGGATTGAGGATTGAGGATTTAGAATTGAGGATTGAGGATTGAGGATTGAAGACTGAGGATTGGGCATTGAGGATTGAAGAATGAGGATTGAGGATTGAGGATTGAGGATTGAGGATTGAGGATTGAAGACTGAGCATTGAGGATTGAAGATTCAGGATTGAGGAGTGAGTATTGAAGATTGAGGATGTGGGACTGAGGATTGAATATTGAGGATTGAGGATTGAGGATTGAGGACTGAGGATTGAGTATTGAGTATTGAATAGTGAGTATTCAGGATTGAAGATTGAGGATTGAGGATTGAGTGTTGACGGTTGAGGACGAGGGCTGACGGTTGAGGATTGAGGTTTGAGGGTTGAGGATTGAGGGTTGAGGACTGAGGATTGAGGATCGAGGATTGAGGATTGAGGATTGGGGATTGAGTATTGAAGATTGACGATTCAGGATTGAGGATTGAGGATTGAGGATTGAGGATTGAGGATTGAAGATTGAGGATTGGGCATTGAGGATTGGAGAATGAGGATTGAGGATTGAAGAATGAGGATTGAGGATTGAGGATTGAGGATTGAGGATTGAGGATTGAGGATAGAGGATTGAAGATTGAGTATTGAGGATTGAAGATTGAGGATTGAGGATTGAGTATTGAGGATTGAGGATTGAGGATTGAAGATTGAG
This sequence comes from Calliopsis andreniformis, assembly GCF_051401765.1. Classification (NCBI taxonomy): domain Eukaryota; kingdom Metazoa; phylum Arthropoda; class Insecta; order Hymenoptera; family Andrenidae; genus Calliopsis; species Calliopsis andreniformis. Next base: position 3,384,633 of record NW_027480459.1, on the reverse strand, counting down.
TACTGAGGATTGAAGATTAAGATTGAGGATTGAGGATTGAGGATTGAGGATTGAGGATTGAGGATTGAGGATTTAGAATTGAGGATTGAGGATTGAGAATTGAAGATTGAGGATTGGGTATTGAGGATTGGAGAATGAGGATTGAGGATTGAGGATTGAGGATTGAGGATTGAGGATTGAAGACCGAGTATTGAGCATTGAAGATTCAGGCTTGAGGAGCGAGTATTGAAGATTGAGGATGTGGGACTGAGGATTGAATATTGAGGATTGAGGATTGAGGATTGAGGATTGAGGATTGAGTATTGAGGATTGAAGGTTGAGGATTGGGTATTGAGGATTGAAGAATGAGGATTGAGGATTGAGGTTTGAGGATTGAGGATTGAGGATTGAGGATTGAGGATTGAGGATTGAGGATTGAAGATTAAGGATTGAAGATTGAGGATTGAGTATTGAATATTGAGTATTGAGGATTGAAGATTGAGGATTGAGGATTGAGCGTTGACGATTGAGGACGAGGACTGACGGTTGAGGATTGAGGTTTGAGGATTGAGGATTGAGGCTTGAGGACTGAGGATTGAAGATTGAGGATTGAGCATTGAGGATTGGAAATTGAGGACTGGGGATTTAGGATTGAAGATTGAGGATTAAGGATTGAGGATTGGGGATTGAGGATCTAGGATTGGAGATTGATTATTGAGGATTGAAGATTGAGGATTGAGGCTTGAGTATTGAGAATTGAGAATTGAGGATGAGGGCTGAGGGTTGAGGATTGAGGTTTGAGGAACGAGGGATGAGGGTTGAGGATTGAGGACTGAGGACTGACGATTGAGGATTGAGGATTGAGGATTGAGGATGAGGGCTGAGGGTTGAGGATTGAGGTTTGAAGACTGGGGACTGTGGATTGAGGGTTGAGAATTGAGGATTGAGGATTGAGTATTGAAGATTGACGATTGAGGATTGAGGATTGAGGATTGAGAATTGAAGATTGAGGATTGGGTATTGAGGATTAGAGAATGAGGATTGAGGATTGAGGATTGAGGATTGAGGACTGAGGATTGAAGACCGAGTATTGAGGATTGAAGATTCAGGCTTGAGGAGTGAGTATTGAAGATTGAGGATGTGGGACTGAGGATTGAATATTGAGTATTGAGGATTGAGGATTGAGGATTGAGGATTGAGGATTGAGTATTGAGGATTGAAGATTGAGGATTGGGTAGTGGGGATTGAGGAATGAGGATTGAGGATTGATGTTTGAGGATTGAGGATTGAGGATTGAGGATTGAGGATTGAGGATTGAAGATTAAGGACTGAAGATTGAGGATTGAGTATTGAATATTGAGTATTGAGGATTGAAGATTGAGGATTGAGGATTGAGCGTTGACGATTGAGGACGAGGACTGACGGTTGAGGATTGAGGTTTGAGGACTGAGGATTGAGGATTGAGGACTGAGGATTGAAGATTGAGGATTGAGCATTGAGGATTGGAGATTGAGGACTGGGGATTGAGGATTGAAGATTGAGGATTAAGGATTGAGGATTGGGGATTGAGGATCTAGGATTGGAGATTGATTATTGAGGATTGAAGATTGAGGATTGAGGCTTGAGTATTGAGAATTGAGAATTGAGGATGAGGGCTGAGGGGTGAGGATTGAGGTTTGAGGAACGAGTGTTGAGGGTTGAGGATTGAGGACTGAGGACTGACGATTGAGTATTGAGGATTGAGGATTGATTACTGAGGATTGTGGATTGAGGATTGAATATTGAGTATTGTGGAATGAAGGTTGAGGATTGAAAATTGAGGATTGAGGATTGAGGATTGAGGATTGAGGATTGAGGATTGAGGATTGAGGATTGAGGATTGAGGATTGAAGGTTGAGTATTGAGGATTGAAGATTGATGATTGGGGATTGAGGATTGAGGATTGAGGATTGAGGATTGAGGATGAGGGCTGAGGGTTGAGGATTGAGGTTTGAGGACTGGGGACTGAGGATTGAGGATTGAGAATTGAGGATTGAAGATTGAGGATTGAGGGTTGAGGAATGAAGATTGAGGATTGGGTATTGAGGATTGAAGAATGAGGATTGAGGATTGAGGATTGAGGATTGAGGATTGAGGATTGAGGATTGAGGATTGAGGATTGAAGGTTGAGTATTGAGGATTGAAGATTGATGATTCGGGATTGAGGATTGAGGATTGAGGATTGACGATTGAGGATTGAAGGTTCAGGATTGAAGATTGAGGATTCGGTATTGAGGATTGAAGAATGAGGATTGAGGAGTGAGGACTGAGGATTGAGGATTGCAGATTGAGTATTGAGGATTTAAGGTTGAGGACTGAGGATTGAGGATTGACGCTTGACGATTGAGGATTGAGGATTGAGGATTGAGGATTGAGCGTTGTGGATTGAGGACGAGGACTGAGGGTTGAGTATTGATGTTTGAGGTCTGAGGAGTGAGGAATGAGGATTGAGAATTGAGGGTTGAGGATTGAGGATTGAAGATTGAGGATTGGGTGTTGAGGATTGAAGAATGAGGATTGAGTATTGAGTATTGAGGATTGAGTGTTGACGATTGAGTATTGAGGATTGAAGATTGACGATTGAGTATTGAGGATTGAGGATTGAAGATTGAGGATTGAGGATTGAAGATTGCGTACTGAGGATTGAAGATTAAGATTGAGGATTGAGGATTGAGGATTGAGGATTGAGGATTGACGATTGAAGATTGAGGATTGCGTATTGAGGATAGAACATTGAGGATTGAGGATTGAGTATTGAGGAGTGTGGATTCAGGATTGAAGATTGAATATTGATGATTGGAAATTGAGGATCGAGGATTGAGTGTTGTGGATTGAGGACGAGGACTGAGGGTAGAGCATTGATGTTTGAGGTCTGAGGATTGAGGATTGAGAATTGAGGATTGAGGATTGAGGATTGAAGACTGAGGATTGGGTGTTGAGGATTGAAGAATGAGGATTGAGGATTGAGGATTGAGGATTGAGGATTGAAGATTGAATATTGATGATTGAAGATTGAGAATCGAGGATTGAGAGTTGTGGATTGAGGACGAGGACTGAGGGCTGAGTATTGATGTTTGAGGTCTGAGGATTGAGGATTGAGGATTGAGAATTGGGGATTGAGGATTGAGGATTGAAGATTGAGGATTGGGTATTGAGGATTGAAGAATGAGGATTGAGGATTGAGGACTGAGGATTGAGGATTGAAGATTGAGTATTGAGGATCGAAGATTGAGGATTGAGGATTGAGGATTGAGGATTGAGGATTGAGGATTGCGGATAGAAGATTGAGGATTGGGTATTGCGGTTTGAACATTGAGGATTGAGGATTGAGGGTTGAGGATTGAGGATTGAGGACTGAAGATTGAATATTGATGATTGAAGATTGAGGATTGAGGATTGATGGTTGTGGATTGAGGACGAGGACTGAGGGTTGACTATTGCTATATGAGGTCTGAGGATTGAGGATTGAGGATTGAGAATTGGGGATTGAGGATTGAGGATTGAAGATTGAGGATTGGGTATTGAGGATTGAAGAATGAGGATTGAGGATTGAGGATTGAGGACTGAGGATTGAGGACTGAAGACTGAGTGTTGAGGGTTGAGTGATGAGAATTGATGTTTGTGGATAGAGATTTGAAGATTGCAGATTGAGTATTGAGTATTGAAAACTGTGAATTGATAATATTCTCTTGAGGATTCAGGATTGACAACTGACTGTTGAGGACTGAGGGCTGAAGGTTGAGGATTCAGGATTGAGGATTCAGGATTGTGGTTTGAGGACCGAGGATTGAGGATTGAGGATTGAGGATTGAGAATTGAAGCTTGAGGGTTGGGTATTGAGCGTTGTGGATTGAGGACGAGGACTGAGGGTTGAGTATTGATGTTTGAGGTCTGAGGATTGAGGAATGATGATTGAGAATTGAGGGTTGAGTATTGAGGATTGGAGATTGAGGTTTGGGTGTTGAGGATTGAAGAATGAGGATTGAGGATTGAGGATTGAGGATTGAGGATTGAAGATTGTGTATTGAGGATTGAAGATTGAGGATTGGGGATTGAGGATTCAGGATTGAGGATTGAGGATTGAGGATTGAGGATTGAGAATTGAGGATTGAGGATTGAGGATTGAAGATTGAGGATTGGGTATTGAGGATTGAAGAATGAGGATTGAGGATTGAGGATTGAGGATTGAGGATTGAGGATTGAAGACTGAGTATTGAGGATTGAAGATTGAGAATTGAGGAGTGAGTATTGAAGATTGAGGATTTGGGACTGAGGATTGAAGATTGAGGATTGAGGATTGAGGATTGAGGATTGAGGATTGAGGATTGAGGATTGAAGATTGAGGATAGGGTATTGAGGATTGAAGAATGAGGATTGAGGATTGAGGATTGAGGATTGGGTATTGAAGATTGAGTATTCAGGATTGAAGATTGACGATTGAGGATTGAGGATTGAGGATTTAGGATTGAGGATTGATGATTGCGGATTGAAGATTGAGGATTGAAGATTGAGGATTCGGTATTGAGGATTGAAGAATGAGGATTGATGAGTGAGGACTGAGGATTGAGGATTGCAGATTGAGTATTGAGGATTGAAGATTGAGGACTGAGGATTGAGGATTGAGGATTGACGATTGAGGATTGAGGATTGAGGATTGAGGATTGAGGAATGAAGGTTGAGGATTGCGTATTGAGGATAGAATATTGAGGATCGAGGATTGAGTATTGAGGATTGAGGATTGAGGATTGAAGATTGAATATTGATGATTGAAGGTTGAGGATCGGGGATTGAGCGTTGTGGTATGAGGACGAGGACTGAGGGTTGAGTATTGATGTTTGAGGTCTGAGGATTGAGGAATGAGGATTGAGAATTGAGGGTTGAGGATTGAGGATTGAAGATTGAGGATTGGGTGTTGAGGATTGAAGAATGAGGATTGAGGATTGAGGATTGAGGATTGATGATTGAAGATTGAGTATTGAGGATTGAAGATTGAGGATTGAGGATTGAGGATTGAGGATTGTGTATTGAGGATTGAAGATTGAGGATTGGGGATTGAGGATTCAGGATTGAGGATTGAGGATTGAGGATTGAGGATTGAGAATTGAGGATTGAGGATTGAGGATTGAAGATTGAGGATTGGGTATTGAGGATTGAAGAATGAGGATTGAGGATTGAGGATTGAGGATTGAGGATTGAGGATTGAAGACTGAGTATTGAGGATTGAAGATTGAGAATTGAGGAGTGAGTATTGAAGATTGAGGATTTGGAACTGAGGATTGAAGATTGAGGATTGAGGATTGAGGATTGAGGATTGAGGATTGAGGATTGAGGATTGAAGATTGAGGATAGGGTATTGAGGATTGAAGAATGAGGATTGAGGATTGAGGATTGAGGATTGGGTATTGAAGATTGAGTATTCAGGATTGAAGATTGACGATTGAGGATTGAGGATTGAGGATTTAGGATTGAGGATTGATGATTGCGGATTGAAGATTGAGGATTGAAGATTGAGGATTCGGTATTGAGGATTGAAGAATGAAGATTGATGAGTGAGGACTGAGGATTGAGGATTGCAGATTGAGTATTGAGGATTGAAGATTGAGGACTGAGGATTGAGGATTGAGGATTGACGATTGAGGATTGAGGATTGAGGATTGAGGATTGAGGAATGAAGGTTGAGGATTGCGTATTGAGGATAGAATATTGAGGATCGAGGATTGAGTATTGAGGATTGAGGATTGAGGATTGAAGATTGAATATTGATGATTGAAGGTTGAGGATCGGGGATTGAGCGTTGTGGTATGAGGACGAGGACTGAGGGTTGAGTATTGATGTTTGAGGTCTGAGGATTGAGGAATGAGGATTGAGAATTGAGGGTTGAGGATTGAGGATTGAAGATTGAGGATTGGGTGTTGAGGATTGAAGAATGAGGATTGAGGATTGAGGATTGAGGATTGATGATTGAAGATTGAGTATTGAGGATTGAAGATTGAGGATTGAGGATTGAGGATTGAGGATTGAGGATTGAGGATTGAGGATTGCGGATAGAAGGTTGAGGATTGGGTGTTGCGGATTGAACATTGAGGATTGAGGATTGAGTATTGAGGATTGAGGATTGAGGATTGAGAATTGAGGATTGAGGATTGAGGATTGAAGATTGAGGATTGGGTATTGAGGATTGAAGAATGAGGATTGAGGATTGAGGATTGACGATTGAGGATTGAGGATTGAAAACTGAGTATTGAGGATTGAAGATTGAGGATTGTGGAGTGAGTATTGAAGATTGAGGATTTGGGACTGAGGATTGAAGATTGAGGATTGAGGATTGAGGATTGAGGATTGAGGATTGAGGATTGAGGATTGAGGATTGAAGATCGAGGATTGGGTATTGAGGATTGAAGAATGAGGATTGACGATTGAGGATTGAGGATTGAGGATTGAGGTTTGAGGATTGAAGGTTGAGGATTCCGTATTGAGGATAGAACATTGAGGATTGAGGATTGAGTATTGAGGATTGAGGATTGAGGATTGAAGATTGAATATTGATGATTGAAGATTGAGGATCGAGGATTGAGCGTTGTGGATTGAGGACGAGGACTGAGGGTTGAGTATTGATGTTTGAGGTCTGAGGACTGAGGAATGAGGATTGAGAATTGAGGGTTGAGGATTGAGGATTGAACATTGAGGATTGGGTGTTGAGGATTGAAGAATGAGGATTGAGGATTGAGGATAGAGGGTTGAGGATTGAAGATTGAGTATTGAGGATTGAAGATTGAAGATTGAGGATTGAAGATTGAGGATTGGGTATTGAGGGTTGAAGAATGAGGATTGAGGATTGAGGATTGAGGTTTGAGGATTGAAGATTGAGGATTGAGGATTGAGGATTGAGGATTGAGGATTGAGGATTGGGTATTGAGGATTGAAGAATGGGGATTGAGTATTGAGTATTGAGGATTGAGTATTGACGATTGAGTATTGAGGATTAAAGATTGAGGATTGAGTATTGGGGGTTGTGGATTGAGGACGAGGACTGACGGTTGAGTATTGAGTATTGAGGATTGAGGATTGAAGATTGAGTATTGAGGATTGAATATTGACGATTGAGGATTGAGGATTGAGGATTGAGTATTGAGGATTGAGGATTGAGGATTGAGGATTGAAGATTGACTATTGAGGATTGAAGATTGAGGATTGAGGATTGAGGATTGAGGATTGAGGATTGAAGATTGAGTACTGAGGATTGAAGGTTAAGATTGAGGATTGAGGATTGAGAATTGAGGGTTGAGGATTGAGGATTTAAGATTGAGTATTGAGGATTGAAGATTGAGGATTGAGGATTGAGGATTGAGGATTGAGGATTGAGGATTGAAGATTGAGTATTGGGGATTGAAGACTGAGGGTTGAGGATTGAGGATTGAGGATTGAGGATTGAGGATTGAGTATTGAGGATTGAAGATTGACGATTGAGGACTGAGGATTGAGGATTGAGGATTGAGGATTGAGGATTGAGGATTGAAGATTGAGTATTGGGTATTGAAGATTGAGGATTGAGGAATGAGGATTGAGGATTGAGGATTGAAGATTGCGTACTGAGGATTGAGGGTTGAGGATTGAGGATTGAGGATTGAGGACTGAAGATTGAGTATTGATGATTGAAGATTGAGGATTGAGGATTGATGGTTGTGGATTGAGGACGAGGACTGAGGGTTGACTATTGCTGTTTGAGGTCTGAGGATTGAGGATAGAGGATTGAGAATTGAGGATTGAGGATTGAGGATTGAAGATTGAGGATTGGGTATTGAGGATTGAAGAATGAGGATTGAGGATTGAGGACTGAGAATTGAGGATTGAATACTGAGTGTTGAGGGTGGAGTGACGAGAATTGATGTTTGTGGATTGAGATTTGAAGATTGCAGATTGAGTATTGAGTATTGAAAACTGTGAATTGATGATATTCTCTTGAGGATTGAGGATTGACAACTGATTGTTGAGGACTGAGGGCTGAAGGTTGAGGATTCAGGATTGAGGATTCAGGATTGTGGTTTGACGACCGAGGATTGAGGATTGAGGATTGAGGATTGAGGATTGAGAATTGAAGATTGAGGATTGAGTATTGGGGGTTGTGGATTGAGGACGAGGACTGACGGTTGAGTATTGAGTATTGAGGGTTGAGGATTGAAGATTGAGTATTGAGGATTGAATATTGACGATTGAGGATTGAGGATTGAGGATTGAGTATTGAGGATTGAGGATTGAGGATTGAGGATTGAAGAATGAGGATTGAGGATTGAGGATTGAGGATTGAGTATTGAAGATTGAGTATTCAGGATTGAAGATTGACGATTGAGGATTGAGGATTGAGGATTGAGGATTGAGGATTGATGATTGAGGATTGAAGATTGAGGATTGAAGATTGAGGATTCGGTATTGAGGATTGAAGAATGAGGATTGAGGAGTGAGGATTGAAGATTGAGGATTGGGTATTGAGGATTGAAGAATGAGGATTGAGGATTGAGGATTGAGGATTGAGGATTGAAGATCGAGGATTGGGTATTGAGGATTGAAGAATGAGGATTGACGATTGAGGATTGAGGATTGAGGATTGAGGTTTGAGGATTGAAGGTTGAGGATTCCGTATTGAGGATAGAACATTGAGGATTGAGGATTGAGTATTGAGGATTGAGGATTGAGGATTGAAGATTGAATATTGATGATTGAAGATTGAGGATCGAGGATTGAGCGTTGTGGATTGAGGACGAGGACTGAGGGTTGAGTATTGATGTTTGAGGTCTGAGGACTGAGGAATGAGGATTGAGAATTGAGGGTTGAGGATTGAGGATTGAACATTGAGGATTGGGTGTTGAGGATTGAAGAATGAGGATTGAGGATTGAGGATAGAGGGTTGAGGATTGAAGATTGAGTATTGAGGATTGAAGATTGAAGATTGAGGATTGAAGATTGAGGATTGGGTATTGAGGGTTGAAGAATGAGGATTGAGGATTGAGGATTGAGGTTTGAGGATTGAAGATTGAGGATTGAGGATTGAGGATTGAGGATTGAGGATTGAGGATTGGGTATTGAGGATTGAAGAATGGGGATTGAGTATTGAGTATTGAGGATTGAGTATTGACGATTGAGTATTGAGGATTAAAGATTGAGGATTGAGTATTGGGGGTTGTGGATTGAGGACGAGGACTGACGGTTGAGTATTGAGTATTGAGGATTGAGGATTGAAGATTGAGTATTGAGGATTGAAGATTGAGTATTGAGGATTGAATATTGACGATTGAGGATTGAGGATTGAGGATTGAGTATTGAGGATTGAGGATTGAGGATTGAGGATTGAAGATTGACTATTGAGGATTGAAGATTGAGGATTGAGGATTGAGGATTGAGGATTGAGGATTGAAGATTGAGTACTGAGGATTGAAGGTTAAGATTGAGGATTGAGGATTGAGGATTGAGGGTTGAGGATTGAGGATTTAAGATTGAGTATTGAGGATTGAAGATTGAGGATTGAGGATTGAGGATTGAGGATTGAGGATTGAAGATTGAGTATTGGGGATTGAAGACTGAGGGTTGAGGATTGAGGATTGAGGATTGAGGATTGAGGATTGAGTATTGAGGATTGAAGATTGACGATTGAGGACTGAGGATTGAGGATTGAGGATTGAGGATTGAGGATTGAGGATTGAAGATTGAGTATTGGGTATTGAAGATTGAGGATTGAGGAATGAGGATTGAGGATTGAGGATTGAAGATTGCGTACTGAGGATTGAGGGTTGAGGATTGAGGATTGAGGATTGAGGACTGAAGATTGAGTATTGATGATTGAAGATTGAGGATTGAGGATTGATGGTTGTGGATTGAGGACGAGGACTGAGGGTTGACTATTGCTGTTTGAGGTCTGAGGATTGAGGATAGAGGATTGAGAATTGAGGATTGAGGATTGAGGATTGAAGATTGAGGATTGGGTATTGAGGATTGAAGAATGAGGATTGAGGATTGAGGACTGAGAATTGAGGATTGAATACTGAGTGTTGAGGGTGGAGTGACGAGAATTGATGTTTGTGGATTGAGATTTGAAGATTGCAGATTGAGTATTGAGTATTGAAAACTGTGAATTGATGATATTCTCTTGAGGATTGAGGATTGACAACTGATTGTTGAGGACTGAGGGCTGAAGGTTGAGGATTCAGGATTGAGGATTCAGGATTGTGGTTTGACGACCGAGGATTGAGGATTGAGGATTGAGGATTGAGGATTGAGAATTGAAGATTGAGGATTGAGTATTGGGGGTTGTGGATTGAGGACGAGGACTGACGGTTGAGTATTGAGTATTGAGGGTTGAGGATTGAAGATTGAGTATTGAGGATTGAATATTGACGATTGAGGATTGAGGATTGAGGATTGAGTATTGAGGATTGAGGATTGAGGATTGAGGATTGAAGAATGAGGATTGAGGATTGAGGATTGAGGATTGAGTATTGAAGATTGAGTATTCAGGATTGAAGATTGACGATTGAGGATTGAGGATTGAGGATTGAGGATTGAGGATTGATGATTGAGGATTGAAGATTGAGGATTGAAGATTGAGGATTCGGTATTGAGGATTGAAGAATGAGGATTGAGGAGTGAGGATTGAAGATTGAGGATTGGGTATTGAGGATTGAAGAATGAGGATTGAGGATTGAGGATTGAGGATTGAGGATTGATGATTGAAGACTGAGTATTGAGGATTGAAGATTGAGTATTGGGTACTGAGGATTGTAGAATGATGGTTGAGGATTGAGGATTGAGGATTGAGGATTGAAGATTGAGTATTGAGGATTGAAGATTGACGATTGAGGATTGAGTATTGAGGATTGAGGATTGAGGATCGATGATTGAGGATTGAAGATTGAGTATTGAGGATTGATGATTGAGGATTGAGGATTGAGGATTGAGGTTTGAGGACTGAAGATTGAGGATTGAGGATTGAGGATTGAGGATTGAGGATTGAGGATTGAAGATTGAGGATTGGGTATTGAGGATTGAAGAATGAGGATTGAGTATTGAGTATTGAGGATTGAGTATTGACGATTGAGTATTGAGGATTGAAGATTGACGATTGAGGATTCAGGATTGAGGATTGAGGATTGAGGATTGAGGACTGAGGATTGCGAATTGAGGATAGAACATTGAGGATTGAGGATTGAGTATTGAGGATTGAGGATTGAGGATTGAAGATTGAATATTGATGATTGAATATTGAGGATCGAGGATTGAGTGTTGTGGATTGAGGACGAGGACTGAGGGTAGAGTATTGATGTTTGAGGTCTGAGGATTGAGGATTGAGAATTGAGGATTGAGGATTGAGGATTGAAGATTGAGGATTGGGTGTTGAGGATTGATGAATGAGGATTGAGGATTGAGGATTGAGGATTGAGGATTGAGGATTGAGGGTTGAGGATTGCAGATTGAGGATTCGGAATTGAGGATTGAAGAATGAGGATTGAGGAGTGAGGACTGAGGATTGAGTATTACAGATTGAGTATTGAGGATTGAAGATTGAGGACTGAGGATTGAGGATTGAGGATTGACGATTGAGGATGGAGGATTGAGGATTGAGGATTGAGGATTGAAGTTTGAGGATTGCGTATTGAGGATAGAACATTGAGGATTGAGGATTGAGTATTGAGGATTGAGGATTGAGGATTGAAGATTGAATATTGATGTTTGAAGATTGAGGATCGAGGATTGAGCGTTGTGGATTGAGGACGAGGACTGAGGGTTGAGTACTGAGTATTGAGGATTGAGGATTGAAGGTTGAGTATTGAGGATTGAATATTGACGATTGAGGATTGAGGATTGAGGATTGAGGATTGAGGATTGAGGATTGAGGATAGAGGATTGAAGATTGGGTATTGAGGATTGAAGATTGAGGATTGAGGATTGAGGATTGAGGATTGAGGATTGAAGATTGAGGATTGAGGATTGAGGATTGAGGATTGAAGATTGAGGATTGGGTATTGAGGATTGAAGAATGAGGATTGAGGATCGAGGATTGAGGATTGAGGATTGAAGATTGAATATTGATGATTGAATATTGAGGATCGAGGATTGAGTGTTGTGGATTGAGGACGTGGACTGAGGGTAGAGTATTGATGTTTGAGGTCTGAGGATTGAGGATTGAGAATTGAGGATTGAGGATTGAGGATTGAAGATTGAGGATTGGGTGTTGAGGATTGATGAATGAGGATTGAGGATTGAGGATTGAGGATCTAGGATTGAAGGTTGAGGATTGCGTATTGAGGATAGAACATTGAGGATTGAGGATTGAGTATTGAGGATTGAGGATTGAGGATTGAAGTTTGAATATTGATGTTTGAAGATTGAGGATCGAGGATTGAGCGTTGTGGATTGAGGACGAGGACTGAGGGTTGAGTATTGATGTTTGTGGTCTGAGGATTGAGGAATGAGGATTGAGAATTGAGGGTTGAGGATTGAGGACTGAAGATTGAGGATTGGGTGTTGAGGATTGAAGAATGAGGATTGAGGATTGAGGATTGAGGATTGAGGATTGAGGATTGAGGGTTGAGGATTGCAGATTGAAGATTCGGTATTGAGGATTGAAGAATGAGGATTGAGGAGTGAGGACTGAGGATTGAGGATTGCAGATTGAGTATTGAGGTTTGAAGATTGAGGACTGAGGATTGAGGATTGAGGATTGACGATTGAGGATTGAGGATTGAGGATTGAGGATTGAGGATTGCAGGTTGAGGATTCCGTATTGAGGATAGAACATTGAGGATTGAGGATTGAGTATCGAGGATTGAGGATTGAGGATTGAAGATTGAATATTGATGATTGAAGATTGAGGATCGAGGATTGAGCGTTGTGGATTGAGGACGAGGACTGAGGGCTGAGTATTGATGTTTGAGGTCTGAGGATTGAGGAATGAGGATTGAGAATTGAGGGTTGAGGATTGAGGATTGAAGATTGAGGATTGGGTGTTGAGGATTGAAGAATGAGGATTGAGGATTGAGGATTGAGGATTGAGGATTGAAGATTGAGTATTGAGGATTGAAGATTGAGGATCGAAGATTGAGGATTGGGTATTGAGGATTGAAGAATGAGGATTGTGGATCGAGGATTGAGCGTTGTGGATTGAGGACGAGGACTGAGGGTTGAGTACTGAGTATTGAGGATTGAGGATTGAAGGTTGAGTATTGAGGATTGAATATTGACGATTGAGGATTGAGGATTGAGGATTGAGGATTGAGGATTGAGGATTGAGGATAGAGGATTGAAGATTGGGTATTGAGGATTGAAGATTGAGGATTGAGGATTGAGGATTGAGGATTGAGGATTGAAGATTGAGGATTGAGGATTGAGGATTGAGGATTGAAGATTGAGGATTGGGTATTGAGGATTGAAGAATGAGGATTGAGGATCGAGGATTGAGGATTGAGGATTGAAGATTGAATATTGATGATTGAATATTGAGGATCGAGTATTGAGTGTTGTGGATTGAGGACGTGGACTGAGGGTAGAGTATTGATGTTTGAGGTCTGAGGATTGAGGATTGAGAATTGAGGATTGAGGATTGAGGATTGAAGATTGAGGATTGGGTGTTGAGGATTGATGAATGAGGATTGAGGATTGAGGATTGAGGATCTAGGATTGAAGGTTGAGGATTGCGTATTGAGGATAGAACATTGAGGATTGAGGATTGAGTATTGAGGATTGAGGATTGAGGATTGAAGATTGAATATTGATGTTTGAAGATTGAGGATCGAGGATTGAGCGTTGTGGATTGAGGACGAGGACTGAGGGTTGAGTATTGATGTTTGTGGTCTGAGGATTGAGGAATGAGGATTGAGAATTGAGGGTTGAGGATTGAGGACTGAAGATTGAGGATTGGGTGTTGAGGATTGAAGAATGAGGATTGAGGATTGAGGATTGAGGATTGAGGATTGAGGATTGAGGGTTGAGGATTGCAGATTGAAGATTCGGTATTGAGGATTGAAGAATGAGGATTGAGGAGTGAGGACTGAGGATTGAGGATTGCAGATTGAGTATTGAGGTTTGAAGATTGAGGACTGAGGATTGAGGATTGAGGATTGACGATTGAGGATTGAGGATTGAGGATTGAGGATTGAGGATTGAAGGTTGAGGATTCCGTATTGAGGATAGAACATTGAGGATTGAGGATTGAGTATCGAGGATTGAGGATTGAGGATTGAAGATTGAATATTGATGATTGAAGATTGAGGATCGAGGATTGAGCGTTGTGGATTGAGGACGAGGACTGAGGGCTGAGTATTGATGTTTGAGGTCTGAGGATTGAGGAATGAGGATTGAGAATTGAGGGTTGAGGATTGAGGATTGAAGATTGAGGATTGGGTGTTGAGGATTGAAGAATGAGGATTGAGGATTGAGGATTGAGGATTGAGGATTGAAGATTGAGTATTGAGGATTGAAGATTGAGGATCGAAGATTGAGGATTGGGTATTGAGGATTGAAGAATGAGGATTGTGGATTGAGGATTGAGGTTTGAGGATTGAAGATTGAGGATTGAGGATTGAGGATTGAGGATTGAGGATTGAGGATTGTGTATTGAGGATTGAAGAATGAGGATTGAGTATTGAGTATTGAGGATTGAGTATTGACGATTGAGTATTGAGGATTGAAGATTGGCGATTGAGGACTGAGGATTGAGGATTGAGGATTGAGGATTGAGGATTGAGGATTGAAGATTGAGTATTGAGTACTGAAGATTGAGGATTGAGGAATGAGGATTGAGGATTGAGGATTGAAGATTGCGTACTGACGATTGAAGTTTAAGATTGAGGATTGAGGATTGAGGATTGAGGATTGAGGATTGAGGATAGAGGATTGAAGATTGAGGATTGCGTATTGAGGATTGAGTATTGAGGATTGAGGATTGAGGATTGAAGATTGAATATTGATGATTGAATATTGACGATTGAGGATTCAGGATTGAGGATTGAGGATTGAGGATCGATGATTGAGGATTGAAGATTGAGTATTGAGGATTGATGATTGAGGATTGAGGATTGAGGATTGAGGTTTGAGGAATGAAGATTGAGGATTGAGGATTGAGTATTGAGGATTGAGGATTGAGGATTGAAGATTGAGGATTGGGTATTGAGGATTGAAGAATGAGGATTGAGTATTGAGTACTGAGGATTGAGTATTGACGATTGAGTATTGAGGATTGAAGATTGACGATTGAGGATTCAGGATTGAGGATTGAGGATTGAGGATTGAGGACTGAGGATTGCGTACTGAGGATAGAACATTGAGGATTGAGGATTGAGTATTGAGGATTGAGGATTGAGGATTGAAGATTGAATATTGATGATTGAATATTGAGGATCGAGGATTGAGTGTTGTGGATTGAGGACGAGGACTGAGGGTAGAGTATTGATGTTTGAGGTCTGAGGATTGAGGATTGAGGATTGAGAATTGAGGATTGAGGAATGAGGATTGAAGATTGAGGATTGGGTGTTGAGGATTGATGAATGAGGATTGAGGATTGAGGATTGAGGATTTAGGATTGAAGGTTGAGGACTGCGTATTGAGGATAGAACATTGAGGATTGAGGATTGAGTATTGAGGATTGAGGATTGAGGATTGAAGATTGAATATTGATGTTTGAAGATTGTGGATCGAGGATTGAGCGTTGTGGATTGAGGACGAGGACTGAGGGTTGAGTATTGATGTTTGAGGTCTGAGGATTGAGCAATGAGGATTGAGAATTGAGGGTTGAGGATTGAGGATTGAAGATTGAGGACTGTGTGTTGAGGATTGAAGAATGAGGATTGAGGATTGAGGATTGAGGATTGAGGATTGAGGATTGAAGATTGAGTATTGAGGATTGAAGGTTGAGGATTGAGGATTGAGGATTGAGGATTGAGGATTGAGGATTGAGGATTGAGGATTGCGGATAGAAGATTGAAGATTGGGTATTGAGGATTGAAGAATGAGGATTGAGGATTGAGGATTGAGGATGGAGGATTGAGGATTGAATACTGAGTATTGAGGATCGAACATTGAGGATTGAGGAGTGAGTATTGAAGATTGAGGATTTGGGACTGAGGATTGAAGATTGAGGATTGAGGATTGAGGATTGAGGATTGAGGATTGAGGATTGAGGATCGAGGATTGAAGATTGAGGATTGGGTATTGAGGATTGAAGAATGAGGATTGAGTATTGAGTATTGAGGGTTGAGTATCGACGATTGGGTATTGAGGATTGAAGATTGACGATTGAGGATTGAGGATTGAGGGTTGATGATTGAGGATTCAGGATTGAAGATTGAGTATTGAGTATTGAAGAATGAGGATTGAGTATTGAGTATTGAGGATTGAGTATTGACGATTGAGTATTTAGGATTGAAGATTGACGATTGAGGATTGAGGTCTGAGTATTGAGAATTGAGGATTGAGAATTGAGGATTGAGGATTGAGGATTGAAGATTGAGGATTGGGTGTTGAGGGTTGAAGAATGAGGATTGAGGATTGAGGATTGAGTATTGAGGATTGAAGATTGAGTATTGAGGATTGAAGATTGAGGATTGAGGATTGAGGATTGAGGATTGAGGATTGAGTATTGCGGATAGAAGATTGAGGATTGGGTATTGCGGATTGAACATTGAGGATTGAGTGTTGAGGATTGAGGATTGAGGATTGATGACTGAAGATTGAATATTGATGATTGAAGATTGAGGATTGAGGATTGATGGTTGTGGATTGAGGACGAGGACTGAGGGTTGACTATTGCTGTTTGAGGTCTGAGGATTGAGGATAGAGGATTGAGAATTGAGGATTGAGGAATGAGGATTGAAGATTGAGGATTGGGTATTGAGGATTGAAGAATGAGGATTGAGGATTGAGGACTGAGGATTGAGGATTGAATACTGAGTGTTGAGGGTTGAGTGATGAGAATTGATGTTTGTGGATAGAGATTTGAAGATTGCAGATTGAGTATTGAGTATTGAAAACTGTGAATTGATGATATTCTCTTGAGGATTGAGGATTGACAACTGATTGTTGAGGACTGAGGGCTGAAGGTTGAGGATTCAGGATTGAGGATTCAGGATTGTGGTTTGACGGCCGAGGATTGAGGATTGAGGATTGAGGATTGAGGATTGAGAATTGAGGATTGAGGATTGAGGATTGAAGATTGAGGATTGGGTGTTGAGGGTTGAAGAATGAGGATTGAGGATTGAGGATTGAGGATTGAGGATTGAGGATTGAAGATTGAGTATTGAGGATTGAAGATTGACGATTGAGGATTGAGGATTGAGGATTGAGGATTGAGGATCGATGATTGAGGATTGAAGATTGAGTATTGAGGATTGATGATTGAGGATTGAGGATTGAGGATTGAGGTTTGAGGATTGAAGATTGAGGATTGAGGATTGAGGATTGAGGATTGAGGATTGAGGATTGAAGATTGAGGATTGGGTATTGAGGATTGAAGAATGAGGATTGAGTATTGAGTATTGAGGATTGAGTATTGACGATTGTGTATTGAGGATTGAAGATTGACGATTGAGGATTCAGGATTGAGGATTGAGGATTGAGGATTGAGGACTGAGGATTGCGTATTGAGGATAGAACATTGAGGATTGAGGATTGAGTATTGAGGATTGAGGATTGAGGATTGAAGATTGAATATTGATGATTGAATATTGAGGATCGAGGATTGAGTGTTGTGGATTGAGGACGAGGACTGAGGGTAGAGTATTGATGTTTGAGGTCTGAGGATTGAGGATTGAGGATTGAGAATTGAGGATTGAGGATTGAGGATTGAGGATTGAAGATTGAGTATTGAGGATTGAAGATTGAGGATTGAAGATTGAGGATTGGGTATTGAGGATTGAAGAATGAGGATTGTGGATTGAGGATTGAGGTTTGAGGATTGAAGATTGAGGATTGAGGATTGAGGATTGAGGATTGGGGATTGAGGATTGTGTATTGAGGATTGAAGAATGAGGATTGAGTATTGAGTATTGAGGATTGAGGATTGAGGATTGAGGATAGAGGATTGAAGATTGGGTATTGAGGATTGAAGATTGAGGATTGAGGATTGAGGATTGAGGATTGAGGATTGAAGATTGAGGATTGAGGATTGAGGATTGAGGATTGAAGATTGAGGATTGGGTATTGAGGATTGAAGAATGAGGATTGAGGATCGAGGATTGAGGATTGAGGATTGAAGATTGAATATTGATGATTGAATATTGAGGATCGAGGATTGAGTGTTGTGGATTGAGGACGTGGACTGAGGGTAGAGTATTGATGTTTGAGGTCTGAGGATTGAGGATTGAGAATTGAGGATTGAGGATTGAGGATTGAGGATTGAAGATTGAGGATTGGGTGTTGAGGATTGATGAATGAGGATTGAGGATTGAGGATTGAGGATCTAGGATTGAAGGTTGAGGATTGCGTATTGAGGATAGAACATTGAGGATTGAGGATTGAGTATTGAGGATTGAGGATTGAGGATTGAAGATTGAATATTGATGTTTGAAGATTGAGGATCGAGGATTGAGCGTTGTGGATTGAGGACGAGGACTGAGGGTTGAGTATTGATGTTTGTGGTCTGAGGATTGAGGAATGAGGATTGAGAATTGAGGGTTGAGGATTGAGGACTGAAGATTGAGGATTGGGTGTTGAGGATTGAAGAATGAGGATTGAGGATTGAGGATTGAGGATTGAGGATTGAGGATTGAGGGTTGAGGATTGCAGATTGAGGATTCGGTATTGAGGATTGAAGAATGAGGATTGAGGAGTGAGGACTGAGGATTGAGGATTGCAGATTGAGTATTGAGGTTTGAAGATTGAGGACTGAGGATTGAGGATTGAGGATTGACGATTGAGGATTGAGGATTGAGGATTGAGGATTGAGGATTGAAGGTTGAGGATTCCGTATTGAGGATAGAACATTGAGGATTGAGGATTGAGTATCGAGGATTGAGGATTGAGGATTGAAGATTGAATATTGATGATTGAAGATTGAGGATCGAGGATTGAGCGTTGTGGATTGAGGACGAGGACTGAGGGCTGAGTATTGATGTTTGAGGTCTGAGGATTGAGGAATGAGGATTGAGAATTGAGGGTTGAGGATTGAGGATTGAAGATTGAGGATTGGGTGTTGAGGATTGAAGAATGAGGATTGAGGATTGAGGATTGAGGATTGAGGATTGAAGATTGAGTATTGAGGATTGAAGATTGAGGATTGAAGATTGAGGATGGAGTATTGAGGATTGAAGATTGAGTATTGAGGATTGAAGATTGAGGATTGAGGATTGAGGATTGAGGATTGGGGGTTGTGGATTGAGGACGAGGACTGTCGGTTGAGTACTAAGTATTGAGGACTGACGATTGAAGATTGAGTATTGAGGATTGAATATTGACGATTGAGGATTGAGGATTGAGGATTGAGGATTGAGGATTGAGGATTGAGGATAGAGGATTGAAGATTGGGTATTGAGTATTGAAGATTGGGGATTGAGGATTGAGGATTGAGGATTGAGGATTGAAGATTGAGTACTGAGGATTGAAGATTAAGATTGAGGATTGAGGATTGAGGATTGAGGATTGAGGGTTGAGGATTGAAGATTGAGTATTGAGGATTGAAGGTTGAGGATTGAGGATTGAAGATTGAGGATTGAGGATTGAGGATTGTAGATTGAGGATTGGGTATTGAGTATTGAAGAATGAGGATTGAGGATTGAGGATTGAGTATTGAGGATTGAGGATTGAAGACTGAGTATTGAGGATTGAATATTGAGGATTGGGTATTGAGGATTGAAGAATGAGGATTGAGGATTCAGGATTGAGGATTGAGGATTGAAGATTGAGTATTGAGGATTGAAGATTGACGATTGACGATTGAGGATTGAGGATTGAGGATTGAGGATTGAGGATCGATGATTGAGGATTGAAGATTGAGTATTGAGTATTGAAGATTGAGGATTGAGGATTGAGGATTGAGGTTTGAGGATTGAAGATTGAGGATTGAGGATTGAGGATTGAGGATTGAGGATTGAGGATTGAGGATTGAGGATTGAAGATTGAGTATTGAGGATTGAATATTGACGATTGAGGATTGAGGATTGAGGATTGAGTATTGAGTATTGAGGTTTGAGGATTGAGGATTGAAGATTGACTATTGAGGATTGAAGGTTGAGGATTGGGTATTGAGGATTGAAGAATGAGGATTGAGGATTGAGGATTGAGGATTGAGGATTGAGGATTGAAGACTGAGTACTGAGGATTGAAGGTTGAGGATTGGGTATTGAGGATTGAAGAATGAGGATTGAGGATTGAGGATTGAGGATTGAGGATTGAAGATTGAGTATTGAAGATTGAGTATTCAGGATTGAAGATTGACGATTGAGAATTGAGGATTGAGGATTGAGGATTGAGGATTGATGATTGAGGATTGAAGATTGAGGATTGAAGATTGAGGATTCGGTATTGAGGATTGAAGAATGAGGATTGAGGAGTGAGGATTGAAGATTGAGGATTGGGTATTGAGGATTGAAGAATGAGGATTGAGGATTGAGGATTGAGGATTGAGGATTGATGATTGAAGACTGAGTATTGAGGATTGAAGATTGAGTATTGGGTACTGAGGATTGTAGAATGAGGATTGAGGATTGAGGATTGAGGATTGAGGATTGAAGATTGAGTATTGAGGATTGAAGATTGACGATTGAGGATTGAGTATTGAGGATTGAGGATTGAGGATCGATGATTGAGGATTGAAGATTGAGTATTGAGGATTGATGATTGAGGATTGAGGATTGAGGATTGAGGTTTGAGGACTGAAGATTGAGGATTGAGGATTGAGGATTGAGGATTGAGGATTGAGGATTGAAGATTGAGGATTGGGTATTGAGGATTGAAGAATGAGGATTGAGTACTGAGTATTGAGGATTGAGTATTGACGATTGAGTATTGAGGATTGAAGATTGACGATTGAGGATTCAGGATTGAGGATTGAGGATTGAGGATTGAGGACTGAGGATTGCGAATTGAGGATAGAACATTGAGGATTGAGGATTGAGTATTGAGGATTGAGGATTGAGGATTGAAGATTGAATATTGATGATTGAATATTGAGGATCGAGGATTGAGTGTTGTGGATTGAGGACGAGGACTGAGGGTAGAGTATTGATGTTTGAGGTCTGAGGATTGAGGATTGAGAATTGAGGATTGAGGATTGAGGATTGAAGATTGAGGATTGGGTGTTGAGGATTGATGAATGAGGATTGAGGATTGAGGATTGAGGATCTAGGATTGAAGGTTGAGTATTGCGTATTGAGGATAGAACATTGAGGATTGAGGATTGAGTATTGAGGATTGAGGATTGAGGAATGAAGATTGAATATTGATGTTTGAAGATTGAGGATCGAGGATTGAGCGTTGTGGATTGAGGACGAGGACTGAGGGTTGAGTATTGATGTTTGTGGTCTGAGGATTGAGGAATGAGGATTGAGAATTGAGGGTTGAGGATTGAGGAGTGAAGATTGAGGATTGGGTGTTGAGGATTGAAGAATGAGGATTGAGGATTGAGGATTGAGGATTGAGGATTGAGGATTGAGGGTTGAGGATTGCAGATTGAGGATTCGGAATTGAGGATTGAAGAATGAGGATTGAGGAGTGAGGACTGAGGATTGAGTATTACAGATTGAGTATTGAGGATTGAAGATTGAGGACTGAGGATTGAGGATTGAGGATTGACGATTGAGGATGGAGGATTGAGGATTGAGGATTGAGGATTGAAGTTTGAGGATTGCGTATTGAGGATAGAACATTGAGGATTGAGGATTGAGTATTGAGGATTGAGGATTGAGGATTGAAGATTGAATATTGATGTTTGAAGATTGAGGATCGAGGATTGAGCGTTGTGGATTGAGGACGAGGACTGAGGGTTGAGTACTGAGTATTGAGGATTGAGGATTGAAGGTTGAGTATTGAGGATTGAATATTGACGATTGAGGATTGAGGATTGAGGATTGAGGATTGAGGATTGAGGATTGAGGATAGAGGATTGAAGATTGGGTATTGAGGATTGAAGATTGAGGATTGAGGATTGAGGATTGAGGATTGAGGATTGAAGATTGAGGATTGAGGATTGAGGATTGAGGATTGAAGATTGAGGATTGGGTATTGAGGATTGAAGAATGAGGATTGAGGATCGAGGATTGAGGATTGAGGATTGAAGATTGAATATTGATGATTGAATATTGAGGATCGAGGATTGAGTGTTGTGGATTGAGGACGTGGACTGAGGGTAGGGTATTGATGTTTGAGGTCTGAGGATTGAGGATTGAGAATTGAGGATTGAGGATTGAGGATTGAGGATTGAAGATTGAGGATTGGGTGTTGAGGATTGATGAATGAGGATTGAGGATTGAGGATTGAGGATCTAGGATTGAAGGTTGAGGATTGCGTATTGAGGATAGAACATTGAGGATTGAGGATTGAGTATTGAGGATTGAGGATTGAGGATTGAAGATTGAATATTGATGTTTGAAGATTGAGGATCGAGGATTGAGCGTTGTGGATTGAGGACGAGGACTGAGGGTTGAGTATTGATGTTTGTGGTCTGAGGATTGAGGAATGAGGATTGAGAATTGAGGGTTGAGGATTGAGGACTGAAGATTGAGGATTGGGTGTTGAGGATTGAAGAATGAGGATTGAGGATTGAGGATTGAGGATTGAGGATTGAGGATTGAGGGTTGAGGATTGCAGATTGAGGATTCGGTATTGAGGATTGAAGAATGAGGATTGAGGAGTGAGGACTGAGGATTGAGGATTGCAGATTGAGTATTGAGGTTTGAAGATTGAGGACTGAGGATTGAGGATTGAGGATTGACGATTGAGGATTGAGGATTGAGGATTGAGGATTGAGGATTGAAGGTTGAGGATTCCGTATTGAGGATAGAACATTGAGGATTGAGGATTGAGTATCGAGGATTGAGGATTGAGGATTGAAGATTGAATATTGATGATTGAAGATTGAGGATCGAGGATTGAGCGTTGTGGATTGAGGACGAGGACTGAGGGCTGAGTATTGATGTTTGAGGTCTGAGGATTGAGGAATGAGGATTGAGAATTGAGGGTTGAGGATTGAGGATTGAAGATTGAGGATTGGGTGTTGAGGATTGAAGAATGAGGATTGAGGATTGAGGATTGAGGATTGAGGATTGAAGATTGAGTATTGAGGATTGAAGATTGAGGATTGAAGATTGAGGATTGGGTATTGAGGATTGAAGAATGAGGATTGTGGATTGAGGATTGAGGTTTGAGGATTGAAGATTGAGGATTGAGGATTGAGGATTGAGGATTGGGGATTGAGGATTGTGTATTGAGGATTGAAGAATGAGGATTGAGTATTGAGTATTGAGGATTGAGTATTGACGATTGAGTATTGAGGATTGAAGATTGGCGATTGAGGACTGAGGATTGAGGATTGAGGATTGAGGATTGAGGATTGAGGATTGAAGATTGAGTATTGAGTACTGAAGATTGAGGATTGAGGAATGAGGATTGAGGATTGAGGATTGAAGATTGCGTACTGACGATTGAAGTTTAAGATTGAGGATTGAGGATTGAGGATTGAGGATTGAGGATTGAGGATAGAGGATTGAAGATTGAGGATTGCGTATTGAGGATTGAGTATTGAGGATTGAGGATTGAGGATTGAAGATTGAATATTGATGATTGAATATTGACGATTGAGGATTCAGGATTGAGGATTGAGGATTGAGGATCGATGATTGAGGATTGAAGATTGAGTATTGAGGATTGATGATTGAGGATTGAGGATTGAGGATTGAGGTTTGAGGAATGAAGATTGAGGATTGAGGATTGAGTATTGAGGATTGAGGATTGAGGATTGAAGATTGAGGATTGGGTATTGAGGATTGAAGAATGAGGATTGAGTATTGAGTATTGAGGATTGAGTATTGACGATTGAGTATTGAGGATTGAAGATTGACGATTGAGGATTCAGGATTGAGGATTGAGGATTGAGGATTGAGGACTGAGGATTGCGTACTGAGGATAGAACATTGGGGATTGAGGATTGAGTATTGAGGATTGAGGATTGAGGATTGAAGATTGAATATTGGTGATTGAATATTGAGGATCGAGGATTGAGTGTTGTGGATTGAGGACGAGGACTGAGGGTAGAGTATTGATGTTTGAGGTCTGAGGATTGAGGATTGAGGATTGAGAATTGAGGATTGAGGAATGAGGATTGAAGATTGAGGATTGGGTGTTGAGGATTGATGAATGAGGATTGAGGATTGAGGATTGAGGATTTAGGATTGAAGGTTGAGGACTGCGTATTGAGGATAGAACATTGAGGATTGAGGATTGAGTATTGAGGATTGAGGATTGAGGATTGAAGATTGAATATTGATGTTTGAAGATTGTGGATCGAGGATTGAGCGTTGTGGATTGAGGACGAGGACTGAGGGTTGAGTATTGATGTTTGAGGTCTGAGGATTGAGCAATGAGGATTGAGAATTGAGGGTTGAGGATTGAGGATTGAAGATTGAGGACTGTGTGTTGAGGATTGAAGAATGAGGATTGAGGATTGAGGATTGAGGATTGAGGATTGAGGATTGAAGATTGAGTATTGAGGATTGAAGGTTGAGGATTGAGGATTGAGGATTGAGGATTGAGGATTGAGGATTGAGGATTGAGGATTGCGGATAGAAGATTGAAGATTGGGTATTGAGGATTGAAGAATGAGGATTGAGGATTGAGGATTGAGGATGGAGGATTGAGGATTGAATACTGAGTATTGAGGATCGAACATTGAGGATTGAGGAGTGAGTATTGAAGATTGAGGATTTGGGACTGAGGATTGAAGATTGAGGATTGAGGATTGAGGATTGAGGATTGAGGATTGAGGATTGAGGATTGAGGATTGAGGATTGAAGATTGAGGATTGGGTATTGAGGATTGAAGAATGAGGATTGAGTATTGAGTATTGAGGGTTGAGTATCGACGATTGGGTATTGAGGATTGAAGATTGACGATTGAGGATTGAGGTTTGAGGGTTGATGATTGAGGATTCAGGATTGAAGATTGAGTATTGAGTATTGAAGAATGAGGATTGAGTATTGAGTATTGAGGATTGAGTATTGACGATTGAGTATTTAGGATTGAAGATTGACGATTGAGGATTGAGGTCTGAGTATTGAGAATTGAGGATTGAGAATTGAGGATTGAGGATTGAGGATTGAAGATTGAGGATTGGGTATTGAGGGTTGAAGAATAAGGATTGAGGATTGAGGATTGAGTATTGAGGATTGAAGATTGAGTATTGAGGATTGAAGATTGAGGATTGAGGATTGAGGATTGAGGATTGAGGATTGAGTATTGCGGATAGAAGATTGAGGATTGGGTATTGCGGATTGAACATTGAGGATTGAGTGTTGAGGATTGAGGATTGAGGATTGAGGACTGAAGGTTGAATATTGATGATTGAAGATTGAGGATTGAGGATTGATGGTTGTGGATTGAGGACGAGGACTGAGGGTTGACTATTGCTGTTTGAGGTCTGAGGATTGAGGATAGAGGATTGAGAATTGAGGATTGAGGAATGAGGATTGAAGATTGAGGATTGGGTATTGAGGATTGAAGAATGAGGATTGAGGATTGAGGACTGAGGATTGAGGATTGAATACTGAGTGTTGAGGGTTGAGTGATGAGAATTGATGTTTGTGGATAGAGATTTGAAGATTGCAGATTGAGTATTGAGTATTGAAAACTGTGAATTGATGATATTCTCTTGAGGATTGAGGATTGACAACTGATTGTTGAGGACTGAGGGCTGAAGGTTGAGGATTCAGGATTGAGGATTCAGGATTGTGGTTTGACGGCCGAGGATTGAGGATTGAGGATTGAGGATTGAGGATTGAGAATTGAGGATTGAGGATTGAGGATTGAAGATTGAGGATTGGGTGTTGAGGGTTGAAGAATGAGGATTGAGGATTGAGGATTGAGTATTGAGGATTGAAGATTGAGTATTGAGGATTGAATATTGACGATTGAGGGTTGAGGATTGAGGATTGAGTATTGAGTATTGAGGATTGAGGATTGAGGATTGAAGATTGACTATTGAGGATTGAAGATTGAGGATTGGGTATTGAGGATTGAAGAATGAGGATTGAGGATTGAGGATTGAGGATTGAGGATTGAGGATTGAAGACTGAGTATTGAGGATTGAAGATTGAGGATTGGGTATTGAGGATTGAAGAATGAGGATTGAGGATTGAGGATTGAGGATTGAGGATTGAAGATTGAGTATTGAGGATTGAAGATTGACGATTGAGGATTGAGGATTGAGGATTGAGGGTTGAGGATCGATGATTGAGGATTGAAGATTGAGGATGGAGGATTGAGGATTGAATACTGAGTATTGAGGATCGAACATTGAGGATTGAGGAGTGAGTATTGAAGATTGAGGATTTGGGACTCAGGATTGAAGATTGAGGATTGAGGATTGAGGATTGAGGATTGAGGATTGAGGATTGAGGATTGAGGATTGAAGATTGAGGATTGGGTATTGAGGATTGAAGAATGAGGATTGAGTATTGAGTATTGAGGATTGAGTATCGACGATAGAGTATTGAGGATTGAAGATTGACGATTGAGGATTGAGGATTGAGGGTTGATGATTGAGGATTCAGGGTTGAAGATTGAGTATTGAGTATTGAAGAATGAGGATTGAGTATTGAGTATTGAGGATTGAGTATTGACGATTGAGTATTTAGGATTGAAGATTGACGATTGAGGATTGTGGTCTGAGTATTGAGAATTGAGGATTGAGAATTGAGGATTGAGGATTGAGGATTGAAGATTGAGGATTGGGTGTTGAGGGTTGAAGAATGAGGATTGAGGATTGAGGATTGAGTATTGAGGATTGAAGATTGAGTATTGAGGATTGAAGATTGAGGATTGAGGATTGAGGATTGAGGATTGAGGATTGAGTATTGCGGATAGAAGATTGAGGATTGGGTATTGCGGATTGAACATTGAGGATTGAGTGTTGAGGATTGAGGGTTGAGGATTGAGGACTGAAGATTGAATATTGATGATTGAAGGTTGAGGATTGAGGATTGATGGTTGTGGATTGAGGACGAGGACTGAGGGTTGACTATTGCTGTTTGAGGTCTGAGGATTGAGGATAGAGGATTGAGAAATGAGGATTGAGGATTGAGGATTGAAGATTGAGGATTGGGTATTGAGGATTGAAGAATGAGGATTGAGGATTGAGGACTGAGGATTGAGGATTGAATACTGAGTGTTGAGGGTTGAGTGATGAGAATTGATGTTTGTGGATAGAGATTTGAAGATTGCAGATTGAGTATTGAGTATTGAAAACTGTGAATTGATGATATTCTCTTGAGGATTGAGGATTGACAACTGATTGTTGAGGACTGAGGGCTGAAGGTTGAGGATTCAGGATTGAGGATTCAGGATTGTGGTTTGACGACCGAGGATTGAGGATTGAGGATTGAGGATTGAGGATTGAGAATTGAAGATTGAGGATTGAGTATTGGGGGTTGTGGATTGAGGACGAGGACTGACGGTTGAGTATTGAGTATTGAGGATTGAGGATTGAAGATTGAGTATTGAGGATTGAATATTGACGATTGAGGATTGAGGATTGAGGATTGAGTATTGAGTACTGAGGATTGAGGATTGAGGATTGAATATTGACGATTGAGGATTGAGGATTGAGGATTGAGGATTGAGGATTGAGGATTGAGGATAGAGGATTGAAGATTGGGTATTGAGGATTGAAGATTGGGGATTGGGGATTGAGGATTGAGGATTGAGGATTGAAGATTGAGTACTGAGGATTGAAGATTAAGATTGAGGATTGAGGATTGAGGATTGAGGATTGAGGATTGAGGATTGAAGATTGAGTATTGAGGATTGAAGGTTGAGGATTGAGGATTGAGGATTGAAGATTGAGGATTGAGGATTGAGGATTGTAGATTGAGGATTGGGTATTGAGTATTGAAGAATGAGGATTGAGGATTGAGGATTGAGGATTGAGGATTGAGGATTGAGGATTGAAGACTGAGTATTGAGGATTGAAGATTGAGGATTGGGTATTGAGGATTGAAGAATGAGGATTGAGGATTCAGGATTGAGGATTGAGGATTGAAGATTGAGTATTGAGGATTGAAGATTGACGATTGACGATTGAGGATTGAGGATTGAGGATTGAGGATTGAGGATCGATGATTGAGGATTGAGGATTGAGGATTGAGGATTGAGGATTGAGGATTGAAGATTGAGTATTGAGGATTGAATATTGACGATTGAGGATTGAGGATTGAGGATTGAGTATTGAGTATTGAGGTTTGAGGATTGAGGATTGAAGATTGACTATTGAGGATTGAAGATTGAGGATTGGGTATTGATGATTGAAGAATGAGGATTGAGGATTGAGGATTGAGGATTGAGGATTGAGGATTGAAGATTGAGGATTGGGTATTGAGGATTGAAGAATGAGGATTGAGTATTGAGTATTGAGGATTGAGTATCGACGATAGAGTATTGAGGATTGAAGATTGACGATTGAGGATTGAGGATTGAGGGTTGATGATTGAGGATTCAGGGTTGATGATTGAGTATTGAGTATTGAAGAATGAGGATTGAGTATTGAGTATTGAGGATTGAGTATTGACGATTGAGTATTTAGGATTGAAGATTGACGATTGAGGATTGAGGTCTGAGTATTGAGAATTGAGGATTGAGAATTGAGGATTGAGGATTGAGGATTGAAGATTGAGGATTGGGTGTTGAGGGTTGAAGAATGAGGATTGAGAATTGAGGATTGAGTATTGAGGATTGAAGATTGAGTATTGAGGATTGAAGATTGAGGATTGAGGATTGAGGATTGAGTGTTGAGGATTGAGGGTTGAGGATTGAGGACTGAAGATTGAATATTGATGATTAAAGATTGAGGATTGAGTATTGGGGGTTGTGGATTGAGGACGAGGACTGACGGTTGAGTATTGAGTATTGAGGATTGAGGATTGAAGATTGAGTATTGAGGATTGAATATTGACGATTGAGGATTGAGGATTGAGGATTGAGTATTGAGGATTGAAGATTGAGGATTGAGGATTGAGGATTGAGGATTGAGGATTGAGTATTGCGGATAGAAGATTGAGGATTGGGTATTGCGGATTGAACATTGAGGATTGAGTGTTGAGGATTGAGGGTTGAGGATTGAGGACTGAAGATTGAATATTGATGATTGAAGGTTGAGGATTGAGGATTGATGGTTGTGGATTGAGGACGAGGACTGAGGGTTGACTATTGCTGTTTGAGGTCTGAGGATTGAGGATAGAGGATTGAGAAATGAGGATTGAGGATTGAGGATTGAAGATTGAGGATTGGGTATTGAGGATTGAAGAATGAGGATTGAGGATTGAGGACTGAGGATTGAGGATTGAATACTGAGTGTTGAGGGTTGAGTGATGAGAATTGATGTTTGTGGATAGAGATTTGAAGATTGCAGATTGAGTATTGAGTATTGAAAACTGTGAATTGATGATATTCTCTTGAGGATTGAGGATTGACAACTGATTGTTGAGGACTGAGGGCTGAAGGTTGAGGATTCAGGATTGAGGATTCAGGATTGTGGTTTGACGACCGAGGATTGAGGATTGAGGATTGAGGATTGAGGATTGAGAATTGAAGATTGAGGATTGAGTATTGGGGGTTGTGGATTGAGGACGAGGACTGACGGTTGAGTATTGAGTATTGAGGATTGAGGATTGAAGATTGAGTATTGAGGATTGAATATTGACGATTGAGGATTGAGGATTGAGGATTGAGTATTGAGTACTGAGGATTGAGGATTGAGGATTGAATATTGACGATTGAGGATTGAGGATTGAGGATTGAGGATTGAGGATTGAGGATTGAGGATAGAGGATTGAAGATTGGGTATTGAGGATTGAAGATTGGGGATTGGGGATTGAGGATTGAGGATTGAGGATTGAAGATTGAGTACTGAGGATTGAAGATTAAGATTGAGGATTGAGGATTGAGGATTGAGGATTGAGGATTGAGGATTGAAGATTGAGTATTGAGGATTGAAGGTTGAGGATTGAGGATTGAGGATTGAAGATTGAGGATTGAGGATTGAGGATTCTAGATTGAGGATTGGGTATTGAGTATTGAAGAATGAGGATTGAGGATTGAGGATTGAGGATTGAGGATTGAGGATTGAGGATTGAAGACTGAGTATTGAGGATTGAAGATTGAGGATTGGGTATTGAGGATTGAAGAATGAGGATTGAGGATTCAGGATTGAGGATTGAGGATTGAAGATTGAGTATTGAGGATTGAAGATTGACGATTGACGATTGAGGATTGAGGATTGAGGATTGAGGATTGAGGATCGATGATTGAGGATTGAGGATTGAGGATTGAGGATTGAGGATTGAGGATTGAAGATTGAGTATTGAGGATTGAATATTGACGATTGAGGATTGAGGATTGAGGATTGAGTATTGAGTATTGAGGTTTGAGGATTGAGGATTGAAGATTGACTATTGAGGATTGAAGATTGAGGATTGGGTATTGATGATTGAAGAATGAGGATTGAGGATTGAGGATTGAGGATTGAGGATTGAGGATTGAAGATTGAGGATTGGGTATTGAGGATTGAAGAATGAGGATTGAGTATTGAGTATTGAGGATTGAGTATCGACGATAGAGTATTGAGGATTGAAGATTGACGATTGAGGATTGAGGATTGAGGGTTGATGATTGAGGATTCAGGGTTGATGATTGAGTATTGAGTATTGAAGAATGAGGATTGAGTATTGAGTATTGAGGATTGAGTATTGACGATTGAGTATTTAGGATTGAAGATTGACGATTGAGGATTGAGGTCTGAGTATTGAGAATTGAGGATTGAGAATTGAGGATTGAGGATTGTGGATTGAAGATTGAGGATTGGGTGTTGAGGGTTGAAGAATGAGGATTGAGAATTGAGGATTGAGTATTGAGGATTGAAGATTGAGTATTGAGGATTGAAGATTGAGGATTGAGGATTGAGGATTGAGGATTGAGGATTGAGTATTGCGGATAGAAGATTGAGGATTGGGTATTGCGGATTGAACATTGAGGATTGAGTGTTGAGGATTGAGGGTTGAGGATTGAGGACTGAAGATTGAATATTGATGATTGAAGATTGAGGATTGAGGATTGATGGTTGTGGATTGAGGACGAGGACTGAGGGTTGACTATTGCTGTTTGAGGTCTGAGGATTGAGGATAGAGGATTGAGAATTGAGGATTGAGAATTGAGGATTGAAGATTGAGGATTGGGTATTGAGGATTGAAGAATGAGGATTGAGGATTGAGTATTGCGGATAGAAGATTGAGGATTGGGTATTGCGGATTGAACATTGAGGATTGAGTGTTGAGGATTGAGGGTTGAGGATTGAGGACTGAAGATTGAATATTGATGATTGAAGGTTGAGGATTGAGGATTGATGGTTGTGGATTGAGGACGAGGACTGAGGGTTGACTATTGCTGTTTGAGGTCTGAGGATTGAGGATAGAGGATTGAGAAATGAGGATTGAGGATTGAGGATTGAAGATTGAGGATTGGGTATTGAGGATTGAAGAATGAGGATTGAGGATTGAGGACTGAGGATTGAGGATTGAATACTGAGTGTTGAGGGTTGAGTGATGAGAATTGATGTTTGTGGATAGAGATTTGAAGATTGCAGATTGAGTATTGAGTATTGAAAACTGTGAATTGATGATATTCTCTTGAGGATTGAGGATTGACAACTGATTGTTGAGGACTGAGGGCTGAAGGTTGAGGATTCAGGATTGAGGATTCAGGATTGTGGTTTGACGACCGAGGATTGAGGATTGAGGATTGAGGATTGAGGATTGAGAATTGAAGATTGAGGATTGAGTATTGGGGGTTGTGGATTGAGGACGAGGACTGACGGTTGAGTATTGAGTATTGAGGATTGAGGATTGAAGATTGAGTATTGAGGATTGAATATTGACGATTGAGGATTGAGGATTGAGGATTGAGTATTGAGTACTGAGGATTGAGGATTGAGGATTGAATATTGACGATTGAGGATTGAGGATTGAGGATTGAGGATTGAGGATTGAGGATTGAGGATAGAGGATTGAAGATTGGGTATTGAGGATTGAAGATTGGGGATTGGGGATTGAGGATTGAGGATTGAGGATTGAAGATTGAGTACTGAGGATTGAAGATTAAGATTGAGGATTGAGGATTGAGGATTGAGGATTGAGGATTGAGGATTGAAGATTGAGTATTGAGGATTGAAGGTTGAGGATTGAGGATTGAGGATTGAAGATTGAGGATTGAGGATTGAGGATTGTAGATTGAGGATTGGGTATTGAGTATTGAAGAATGAGGATTGAGGATTGAGGATTGAGGATTGAGGATTGAGGATTGAGGATTGAAGACTGAGTATTGAGGATTGAAGATTGAGGATTGGGTATTGAGGATTGAAGAATGAGGATTGAGGATTCAGGATTGAGGATTGAGGATTGAAGATTGAGTATTGAGGATTGAAGATTGACGATTGACGATTGAGGATTGAGGATTGAGGATTGAGGATTGAGGATCGATGATTGAGGATTGAGGATTGAGGATTGAGGATTGAGGATTGAGGATTGAAGATTGAGTATTGAGGATTGAATATTGACGATTGAGGATTGAGGATTGAGGATTGAGTATTGAGTATTGAGGTTTGAGGATTGAGGATTGAAGATTGACTATTGAGGATTGAAGATTGAGGATTGGGTATTGATGATTGAAGAATGAGGATTGAGGATTGAGGATTGAGGATTGAGGATTGAGGATTGAAGATTGAGGATTGGGTATTGAGGATTGAAGAATGAGGATTGAGTATTGAGTATTGAGGATTGAGTATCGACGATAGAGTATTGAGGATTGAAGATTGACGATTGAGGATTGAGGATTGAGGGTTGATGATTGAGGATTCAGGGTTGATGATTGAGTATTGAGTATTGAAGAATGAGGATTGAGTATTGAGTATTGAGGATTGAGTATTGACGATTGAGTATTTAGGATTGAAGATTGACGATTGAGGATTGAGGTCTGAGTATTGAGAATTGAGGATTGAGAATTGAGGATTGAGGATTGAGGATTGAAGATTGAGGATTGGGTGTTGAGGGTTGAAGAATGAGGATTGAGAATTGAGGATTGAGTATTGAGGATTGAAGATTGAGTATTGAGGATTGAAGATTGAGGATTGAGGATTGAGGATTGAGTGTTGAGGATTGAGGGTTGAGGATTGAGGACTGAAGATTGAATATTGATGATTAAAGATTGAGGATTGAGTATTGGGGGTTGTGGATTGAGGACGAGGACTGACGGTTGAGTATTGAGTATTGAGGATTGAGGATTGAAGATTGAGTATTGAGGATTGAATATTGACGATTGAGGATTGAGGATTGAGGATTGAGTATTGAGGATTGAAGATTGAGGATTGAGGATTGAGGATTGAGGATTGAGGATTGAGTATTGCGGATAGAAGATTGAGGATTGGGTATTGCGGATTGAACATTGAGGATTGAGTGTTGAGGATTGAGGGTTGAGGATTGAGGACTGAAGATTGAATATTGATGATTGAAGGTTGAGGATTGAGGATTGATGGTTGTGGATTGAGGACGAGGACTGAGGGTTGACTATTGCTGTTTGAGGTCTGAGGATTGAGGATAGAGGATTGAGAAATGAGGATTGAGGATTGAGGATTGAAGATTGAGGATTGGGTATTGAGGATTGAAGAATGAGGATTGAGGATTGAGGACTGAGGATTGAGGATTGAATACTGAGTGTTGAGGGTTGAGTGATGAGAATTGATGTTTGTGGATAGAGATTTGAAGATTGCAGATTGAGTATTGAGTATTGAAAACTGTGAATTGATGATATTCTCTTGAGGATTGAGGATTGACAACTGATTGTTGAGGACTGAGGGCTGAAGGTTGAGGATTCAGGATTGAGGATTCAGGATTGTGGTTTGACGACCGAGGATTGAGGATTGAGGATTGAGGATTGAGGATTGAGAATTGAAGATTGAGGATTGAGTATTGGGGGTTGTGGATTGAGGACGAGGACTGACGGTTGAGTATTGAGTATTGAGGATTGAGGATTGAAGATTGAGTATTGAGGATTGAATATTGACGATTGAGGATTGAGGATTGAGGATTGAGTATTGAGTACTGAGGATTGAGGATTGAGGATTGAATATTGACGATTGAGGATTGAGGATTGAGGATTGAGGATTGAGGATTGAGGATTGAGGATAGAGGATTGAAGATTGGGTATTGAGGATTGAAGATTGGGGATTGGGGATTGAGGATTGAGGATTGAGGATTGAAGATTGAGTACTGAGGATTGAAGATTAAGATTGAGGATTGAGGATTGAGGATTGAGGATTGAGGATTGAGGATTGAAGATTGAGTATTGAGGATTGAAGGTTGAGGATTGAGGATTGAGGATTGAAGATTGAGGATTGAGGATTGAGGATTGTAGATTGAGGATTGGGTATTGAGTATTGAAGAATGAGGATTGAGGATTGAGGATTGAGGATTGAGGATTGAGGATTGAGGATTGAAGACTGAGTATTGAGGATTGAAGATTGAGGATTGGGTATTGAGGATTGAAGAATGAGGATTGAGGATTCAGGATTGAGGATTGAGGATTGAAGATTGAGTATTGAGGATTGAAGATTGACGATTGACGATTGAGGATTGAGGATTGAGGATTGAGGATTGAGGATCGATGATTGAGGATTGAGGATTGAGGATTGAGGATTGAGGATTGAGGATTGAAGATTGAGTATTGAGGATTGAATATTGACGATTGAGGATTGAGGATTGAGGATTGAGTATTGAGTATTGAGGTTTGAGGATTGAGGATTGAAGATTGACTATTGAGGATTGAAGATTGAGGATTGGGTATTGATGATTGAAGAATGAGGATTGAGGATTGAGGATTGAGGATTGAGGATTGAGGATTGAAGATTGAGGATTGGGTATTGAGGATTGAAGAATGAGGATTGAGTATTGAGTATTGAGGATTGAGTATCGACGATAGAGTATTGAGGATTGAAGATTGACGATTGAGGATTGAGGATTGAGGGTTGATGATTGAGGATTCAGGGTTGATGATTGAGTATTGAGTATTGAAGAATGAGGATTGAGTATTGAGTATTGAGGATTGAGTATTGACGATTGAGTATTTAGGATTGAAGATTGACGATTGAGGATTGAGGTCTGAGTATTGAGAATTGAGGATTGAGAATTGAGGATTGAGGATTGAGGATTGAAGATTGAGGATTGGGTGTTGAGGGTTGAAGAATGAGGATTGAGAATTGAGGATTGAGTATTGAGGATTGAAGATTGAGTATTGAGGATTGAAGATTGAGGATTGAGGATTGAGGATTGAGGATTGAGGATTGAGTATTGCGGATAGAAGATTGAGGATTGGGTATTGCGGATTGAACATTGAGGATTGAGTGTTGAGGATTGAGGGTTGAGGATTGAGGACTGAAGATTGAATATTGATGATTGAAGATTGAGGATTGAGGATTGATGGTTGTGGATTGAGGACGAGGACTGAGGGTTGACTATTGCTGTTTGAGGTCTGAGGATTGAGGATAGAGGATTGAGAATTGAGGATTGAGAATTGAGGATTGAAGATTGAGGATTGGGTATTGAGGATTGAAGAATGAGGATTGAGGATTGAGGATTGAGGATTGAGGATTGAGGATTGGGTATTGAGGATTGAAGAATGGGGATTGAGTATTGAGTATTGAGGATTGAGTATTGACGATTGAGTATTGAGGATTAAAGATTGAGGATTGAGTATTGGGGGTTGTGGATTGAGGACGAGGACTGACGGTTGAGTATTGAGTATTGAGGATTGAGGATTGAAGATTGAGTATTGAGGATTGAATATTGACGATTGAGGATTGAGGATTGAGGATTGAGTATTGAGGATTGAGGATTGAGGATTGAGGATTGAAGATTGACTATTGAGGATTGAAGATTGAGGATTGAGGATTGAGGATTGAGGATTGAGGATTGAAGATTGAGTACTGAGGATTGAAGGTTAAGATTGAGGATTGAGGATTGAGGATTGAGGGTTGAGGATTGAGGATTTAAGATTGAGTATTGAGGATTGAAGATTGAGGATTGAGGATTGAAGATTGAGGATTGAGGATTGAGGATTGAGGATTGAAGATTGAGGATTGGGTATTGAGGATTGAAGAATGAGGATTGAGGATTGAGGATTGAGGAATGAGGATTGAGGATTGAAGACTGAGTATTGAGGATTGAAGATTGAGTATTGGGTATTGAGGATTGAAGAATGAGGATTGAGGATTGAGGATTGAGGATTGAGGATTGAGGATCGATGATTGAGGATTGAAGATTGAGTATTGAGGATTGATGATTGAGGATTGAGGATTGAGGATTGAGGTTTGAGGATTGAAGATTGAGGATTGAGGATTGAGGATTGAGGATTGAGGATTGAGGATTGAAGATTGAGGATTGGGTATTGAGGATTGAAGAATGAGGATTGAGTATTGAGTATTGAGGATTGAGTATTGACGATTGAGTATTGAGGATTGAAGATTGACGATTGGGGATTCAGGATTGAGGATTGAGGATTGAGGATTGAGGACTGAGGATTGCGTATTGAGGATAGAACATTGAGGATTGAGGATTGAGTATTGAGGATTGAGGATTGAGGATTGAAGGTTGAATATTGATGATTGAATATTGAGGATCGAGGATTGAGTGTTGTGGATTGAGGACGAGGACTGAGGGTAGAGTATTGATGTTTGAGGTCTGAGGATTGAGGTTTGAGAATTGAGGATTGAGGATTGAGGATTGAAGATTGAGGATTGGGTGTTGAGGATTGATGAATGAGGATTGAGGATTGAGGATTGAGGATCTAGGATTGAAGGTTGAGGATTGCGTATTGAGGATAGAACATTGAGGATTGAGGATTGAGTATTGAGGATTGAGGATTGAGGATTGAGTATTGAGGATTGAAGATTGACGATTGAGGACTGAGGATTGAGGATTGAGGATTGAGGATTGAGGATTGAGGATTGAAGATTGAGTATTGGGTATTGAAGATTGAGGATTGAGGAATGAGGATTGAGGATTGAGGATTGAAGATTGCGTACTGAGGATTGAAGGTTAAGATTGAGGATTGAGGATTGAGGATTGAGGATTGAGGATTGAGGATTGAAGATTGAGGATTGCGTATGAGGATAGAACATTGAGGATTGAGGATTGAGTATTGAGGATTGAAGATTGAGTATTGGGGATTGAAGACTGAGGGTTGAGGATTGAGGATTGAGGATTGAGGATTGAGTATTGCGGATAGAAGATTGA
Source organism: Calliopsis andreniformis (assembly GCF_051401765.1). Taxonomy (NCBI): domain Eukaryota; kingdom Metazoa; phylum Arthropoda; class Insecta; order Hymenoptera; family Andrenidae; genus Calliopsis; species Calliopsis andreniformis. The sequence goes on along the minus strand of NW_027480459.1, from coordinate 3,347,098 downwards.
GGATTGGGTATTGCGGATTGAACATTGAGGATTGAGGGTTGAGGATTGAGGATTGAGGATTGAGGACTGAAGATTGAGTATTGATGATTGAAGATTGAGGATTGAGGATTGATGGTTGTGGATTGAGGACGAGGACTGAGGGTTGACTATTGCTGTTTGAGGTCTGAGGATTGAGGATAGAGGATTGAGAATTGAGGATTGAGGATTGAGGATTGAAGATTGAGGATTGGGTATTGAGGATTGAAGAATGAGGATTGAGGATTGAGGACTGAGAATTGAGGATTGAATACTGAGTGTTGAGGGTGGAGTGACGAGAATTGATGTTTGTGGATTGAGATTTGAAGATTGCAGATTGAGTATTGAGTATTGAAAACTGTGAATTGATGATATTCTCTTGAGGATTGAGGATTGACAACTGATTGTTGAGGACTGAGGGCTGAAGGTTGAGGATTCAGGATTGAGGATTCAGGATTGTGGTTTGACGACCGAGGATTGAGGATTGAGGATTGAGGATTGAGGATTGAGAATTGAAGATTGAGGATTGAGTATTGGGGGTTGTGGATTGAGGACGAGGACTGACGGTTGAGTATTGAGTATTGAGGGTTGAGGATTGAAGATTGAGTATTGAGGATTGAATATTGACGATTGAGGATTGAGGATTGAGGATTGAGTATTGAGGATTGAGGATTGAGGATTGAGGATTGAAGAATGAGGATTGAGGATTGAGGATTGAGGATTGAGTATTGAAGATTGAGGATTGATGATTGAAGACTGAGTATTGAGGATTGAAGATTGAGTATTGGGTACTGAGGATTGTAGAATGAGGGTTGAGGATTGAGGATTGAGGATTGAGGATTGAAGATTGAGTATTGAGGATTTAAGATTGACGATTGAGGATTGAGTATTGAGGATTGAGGATTGAGGATCGATGATTGAGGATTGAAGCTTGAGTATTGAGGATTGATGATTGAGGATTGAGGATTGAGGATTGAGGTTTGAGGACTGAAGATTGAGGATTGAGGATTGAGGATTGAGGATTGAGGATTGAGGATTGAAGATTGAGGATTGGGTATTGAGGATTGAAGAATGAGGATTGAGTATTGAGTATTGAGGATTGAGTATTGACGATTGAGTATTGAGGATTGAAGATTGACGATTGAGGATTCAGGATTGAGGATTGAGGATTGAGGATTGAGGACTGAGGATTGCGAATTGAGGATAGAACATTGAGGATTGAGGATTGAGTATTGAGGATTGAGGATTGAGGATTGGAGATTGAATATTGATGATTGAATATTGAGGATCGAGGATTGAGTGTTGTGGATTGAGGACGAGGACTGAGGGTAGAGTATTGATGTTTGAGGTCTGAGGATTGAGGATTGAGAATTGAGGATTGAGGATTGAGGATTGAAGATTGAGGATTGGGTGTCGAGGATTGATGAATGAGGATTGAGGATTGAGGATTGAGGATCTAGGATTGAAGGTTGAGTATTGCGTATTGAGGATAGAACATTGAGGATTGAGGATTGAGTATTGAGGATTGAGGATTGAGGAATGAAGATTGAATATTGATGTTTGAAGATTGAGGATCGAGGATTGAGCGTTGTGGATTGAGGACGAGGACTGAGGGTTGAGTATTAATGTTTGTGGTCTGAGGATTGAGGAATGAGGATTGAGAATTGAGGGTTGAGGATTGAGGATTGAAGATTGAGGATTGGGTGTTGAGGATTGAAGAATGAGGATTGATGATTGAGGATTGAGGATTGAGGATTGAGGTTTGAGGATTGAAGATTGAGGATTGAGGATTGAGGATTGAGGATTGAGGATTGAGGATTGAAGATTGAGGATTGGGTATTGAGGATTGAAGAATGAGGATTGAGTATTGAGTATTGAGGATTGAGTATTGACGATTGTGTATTGAGGATTGAAGATTGACGATTGAGGATTCAGGATTGAGGATTGAGGATTGAGGATTGAGGACTGAGGATTGCGTATTGAGGATAGAACATTGAGGATTGAGGATTGAGTATTGAGGATTGAGGATTGAGGATTGAAGATTGAATATTGATGATTGAATATTGAGGATCGAGGATTGAGTGTTGTGGATTGAGGACGAGGACTGAGGGTAGAGTATTGATGTTTGAGGTCTGAGGATTGAGGATTGAGGATTGAGAATTGAGGATTGAGGATTGAGGATTGAAGATTGAGGATTGGGTGTTGAGGATTGATGAATGAGGATTGAGGTTTGAGGATTGAGTATTGAGGATTGAAGATTGAGTATTGAGGATTGAAGATTGAGGATTGAGGATTGAGGATTGAGGATTGGGGGTTGTGGATTGAGGACGAGGACTGTCGGTTGAGTACTAAGTATTGAGGACTGAGGATTGAAGATTGAGTATTGAGGATTGAATATTGACGATTGAGGATTGAGGATTGAGGATTGAGGATTGAGGATTGAGGATTGAGGATAGAGGATTGAAGATTGGGTATTGAGTATTGAAGATTGGGGATTGGGGATTGAGGATTGAGGATTGAGGATTGAAGATTGAGTACTGAGGATTGAAGATTAAGATTGAGGATTGAGGATTGAGGATTGAGGATTGAGGGTTGAGGATTGAAGATTGAGTATTGAGGATTGAAGGTTGAGGATTGAGGATTGAGGATTGAAGATTGAGGATTGAGGATTGAGGATTGTAGATTGAGGATTGGGTATTGAGTATTGAAGAATGAGGATTGAGGATTGAGGATTGAGTATTGAGGATTGAGGATTGAAGACTGAGTATTGAGGATTGAAGATTGAGGATTGGGTATTGAGGATTGAAGAATGAGGATTGAGGATTGAAGATTGAGTATTGAGGATTGAAGATTGACGATTGACGATTGAGGATTGAGGATTGAGGATTGAGGATTGAGGATCGATGATTGAGGATTGAAGATTGAGTATTGAGTATTGAAGATTGAGGATTGAGGATTGAGGATTGAGGTTTGAGGATTGAAGATTGAGGATTGAGGATTGAGGATTGAGGATTGAGGATTGAGGATTGAGGATTGAAGATTGAGTATTGAGGATTGAATATTGACGATTGAGGATTGAGGATTGAGGATTGAGTATTGAGTATTGAGGTTTGAGGATTGAGGATTGAAGATTGACTATTGAGGATTGAAGATTGAGGATTGGGTATTGAGGATTGAAGAATGAGGATTGAGGATTGAGGATTGAGGATTGAGGATTGAGGATTGAAGACTGAGTATTGAGGATTGAAGGTTGAGGATTGGGTATTGAGGATTGAAGAATGAGGATTGAGGATTGAGGATTGAGGATTGAAGGTTGAGGATTGAGGATTGAGGATTGAGGATTGAGGATTGAGGATTGAGGATTGCGGATAGAAGATTGAGGATTGGGTATTGCGGATTGAACATGGAGGATTGAGGATTGAGGATTGAGGATTGAGGGTTGAGGATTGAGAATTGAGGATTGAGGATTGAGGATTGAAGATTGAGGATTGGGTATTGAGGATTGAAGAATGAGGATTGAGGACTGAAGATTGAGGATGGAGGATTGAGGATTGAATACTGAGTATTGAGGATCGAACATTGAGGATTGAGGAGTGAGTATTGAAGATTGAGGATTTGGGACTGAGGATTGAAGATTGAGGATTGAGGATTGAGGATTGAGGATTGAGGATTGAGGATTGAGGATTGAGGATTGAAGATTGAGGATTGGGTATTGAGGATTGAAGAATGAGGATTGAGTATTGAGTATTGAGGATTGAGTATCGACGATAGAGTATTGAGGATTGAAGATTGACGATTGAGGATTGAGGATTGAGGGTTGATGATTGAGGATTCAGGGTTGAAGATTGAGTATTGAGTATTGAAGAATGAGGATTGAGTATTGAGTATTGAGGATTGAGTATTGACGATTGAGTATTTAGGATTGAAGATTGACGATTGAGGATTGTGGTCTGAGTGTTGAGAATTGAGGATTGAGAATTGAGGATTGAGGATTGAGGATTGAATATTGAGGATTGGGTGTTGAGGGTTGAAGAATGAGGATTGAGGATTGAGGATTGAGTATTGAGGATTGAAGATTGAGTATTGAGGATTGAAGATTGAGGATTGAGGATTGAGGATTGAGGATTGAGGATTGAGTATTGCGGATAGAAGATTGAGGATTGGGTATTGCGGATTGAACATTGAGGATTGAGTGTTGAGGATTGAGGGTTGAGGATTGAGGACTGAAGATTGAATATTGATGATTGAAGGTTGAGGATTGAGGATTGATGGTTGTGGATTGAGGACGAGGACTGAGGGTTGACTATTGCTGTTTGAGGTCTGAGGATTGAGGATAGAGGATTGAGAAATGAGGATTGAGGATTGAGGATTGAAGATTGAGGATTGGGTATTGAGGATTGAAGAATGAGGATTGAGGATTGAGGACTGAGGATTGAGGATTGAATACTGAGTGTTGAGGGTTGAGTGATGAGAATTGATGTTTGTGGATAGAGATTTGAAGATTGCAGATTGAGTATTGAGTATTGAAAACTGTGAATTGATGATATTCTCTTGAGGATTGAGGATTGACAACTGATTGTTGAGGACTGAGGGCTGAAGGTTGAGGATTCAGGATTGAGGATTCAGGATTGTGGTTTGACGACCGAGGATTGAGGATTGAGGATTGAGGATTGAGGATTGAGAATTGAAGATTGAGGATTGAGTATTGGGGGTTGTGGATTGAGGACGAGGACTGACGGTTGAGTATTGAGTATTGAGGATTGAGGATTGAAGATTGAGTATTGAGGATTGAATATTGACGATTGAGGATTGAGGATTGAGGATTGAGTATTGAGTACTGAGGATTGAGGATTGAGGATTGAATATTGACGATTGAGGATTGAGGATTGAGGATTGAGGATTGAGGATTGAGGATTGAGGATAGAGGATTGAAGATTGGGTATTGAGGATTGAAGATTGGGGATTGGGGATTGAGGATTGAGGATTGAGGATTGAAGATTGAGTACTGAGGATTGAAGATTAAGATTGAGGATTGAGGATTGAGGATTGAGGATTGAGGATTGAGGATTGAGGATTGAGGATTGAGGATCGATGATTGAGGATTGAGGATTGAGGATTGAGGATTGAGGATTGAGGATTGAAGATTGAGTATTGAGGATTGAATATTGACGATTGAGGATTGAGGATTGAGGATTGAGTATTGAGTATTGAGGTTTGAGGATTGAGGATTGAATATTGACTATTGAGGATTGAAGATTGAGGATTGGGTATTGATGATTGAAGAATGAGGATTGAGGATTGAGGATTGAGGATTGAGGATTGAGGATTGAAGATTGAGGATTGGGTATTGAGGATTGAAGAATGAGGATTGAGTATTGAGTATTGAGGATTGAGTATCGACGATAGAGTATTGAGGATTGAAGATTGACGATTGAGGATTGAGGATTGAGGGTTGATGATTGAGGATTCAGGGTTGATGATTGAGTATTGAGTATTGAAGAATGAGGATTGAGTATTGAGTATTGAGGATTGAGTATTGACGATTGAGTATTTAGGATTGAAGATTGACGATTGAGGATTGAGGTCTGAGTATTGAGTATTGAGGATTGAGAATTGAGGATTGAGGATTGAGGATTGAAGATTGAGGATTGGGTGTTGAGGGTTGAAGAATGAGGATTGAGGATTGAGGATTGAGTATTGAGGATTGAAGATTGAGTATTGAGGATTGAAGATTGAGGATTGAGGATTGAGGATTGAGGATTGAGGATTGAGTATTGCGGATAGAAGATTGAGGATTGGGTATTGCGGATTGAACATTGAGGATTGAGTGTTGAGGATTGAGGGTTGAGGATTGAGGACTGAAGATTGAATATTGATGATTGAAGATTGAGGATTGAGGATTGATGGTTGTGGATTGAGGACGAGGACTGAGGGTTGACTATTGCTGTTTGAGGTCTGAGGATTGAGGATAGAGGATTGAGAATTGAGGATTGAGAATTGAGGATTGAAGATTGAGGATTGGGTATTGAGGATTGAAGAATGAGGATTGAGGATTGAGGATTGAGGATTGAGGATTGAGGATTGGGTATTGAGGATTGAAGAATGGGGATTGAGTATTGAGTATTGAGGATTGAGTATTGACGATTGAGTATTGAGGATTAAAGATTGAGGATTGAGTATTGGGGGTTGTGGATTGAGAACGAGGACTGACGGTTGAGTATTGAGTATTGAGGATTGAGGATTGAAGATTGAGTATTGAGGATTGAATATTGACGATTGAGGATTGAGGATTGAGGATTGAGTATTGAGGATTGAGGATTGAGGATTGAGGATTGAAGATTGACTATTGAGGATTGAAGATTGAGGATTGAGGATTGAGGATTGAGGATTGAGGATTGAGGATTGAAGATTGAGTACTGAGGATTGAAGGTTAAGATTGAGGATTGAGGATTGAGGATTGAGGGTTGAGGATTGAGGATTTAAGATTGAGTATTGAGGATTGAAGATTGAGGATTGAGGATTGAGGATTGAGGATTGAGGATTGAGGATTGAGGATTGAAGATTGAGGATTGGGTATTGAGGATTGAAGAATGAGGATTGAGGATTGAGGATTGAGGAATGAGGATTGAGGATTGAAGACTGAGTATTGAGGATTGAAGATTGAGTATTGGGTATTGAGGATTGAAGAATGAGGATTGAGGATTGAGGATTGAGGATTGAGGATTGAGGATCGATGATTGAGGATTGAAGATTGAGTATTGAGGATTGATGATTGAGGATTGAGGATTGAGGATTGAGGTTTGAGGATTGAAGATTGAGGATTGAGGATTGAGGATTGAGGATTGAGGATTGAGGATTGAAGATTGAGGATTGGGTATTGAGGATTGAAGAATGAGGATTGAGTATTGAGTATTGAGGATTGAGTATTGACGATTGAGTATTGAGGATTGAAGATTGACGATTGGGGATTCAGGATTGAGGATTGAGGATTGAGGATTGAGGACTGAGGATTGCGTATTGAGGATAGAACATTGAGGATTGAGGATTGAGTATTGAGGATTGAGGATTGAGGATTGAAGGTTGAATATTGATGATTGAATATTGAGGATCGAGGATTGAGTGTTGTGGATTGAGGACGAGGACTGAGGGTAGAGTATTGATGTTTGAGGTCTGAGGATTGAGGTTTGAGAATTGAGGATTGAGGATTGAGGATTGAAGATTGAGGATTGGGTGTTGAGGATTGATGAATGAGGATTGAGGATTGAGGATTGAGGATCTAGGATTGAAGGTTGAGGATTGCGTATTGAGGATAGAACATAGAGGATTGAGGATTGAGTATTGAGGATTGAGGATTGAGGATTGAGTATTGAGGATTGAAGATTGACGATTGAGGACTGAGGATTGAGGATTGAGGATTGAGGATTGAGGATTGAGGATTGAAGATTGAGTATTGGGTATTGAAGATTGAGGATTGAGGAATGAGGATTGAGGATTGAGGATTGAAGATTGCGTACTGAGGATTGAAGGTTAAGATTGAGGATTGAGGATTGAGGATTGAGGATTGAGGATTGAGGATTGAAGATTGAGGATTGCGTATGAGGATAGAACATTGAGGATTGAGGATTGAGTATTGAGGATTGAAGATTGAGTATTGGGGATTGAAGACTGAGGGTTGAGGATTGAGGATTGAGGATTGAGGATTGAGTATTGCGGATAGAAGATTGAGGATTGGGTATTGCGGATTGAACATTGAGGATTGAGGGTTGAGGATTGAGGATTGAGGATTGAGGACTGAAGATTGAGTATTGATGATTGAAGATTGAGGATTGAGGATTGATGGTTGTGGATTGAGGACGAGGACTGAGGGTTGACTATTGCTGTTTGAGGTCTGAGGATTGAGGATAGAGGATTGAGAATTGAGGATTGAGGATTGAGGATTGAAGATTGAGGATTGGGTATTGAGGATTGAAGAATGAGGATTGAGGATTGAGGACTGAGAATTGAGGATTGAATACTGAGTGTTGAGGGTGGAGTGACGAGAATTGATGTTTGTGGATTGAGATTTGAAGATTGCAGATTGAGTATTGAGTATTGAAAACTGTGAATTGATGATATTCTCTTGAGGATTGAGGATTGACAACTGATTGTTGAGGACTGAGGGCTGAAGGTTGAGGATTCAGGATTGAGGATTCAGGATTGTGGTTTGACGACCGAGGATTGAGGATTGAGGATTGAGGATTGAGGATTGAGAATTGAAGATTGAGGATTGAGTATTGGGGGTTGTGGATTGAGGACGAGGACTGACGGTTGAGTATTGAGTATTGAGGGTTGAGGATTGAAGATTGAGTATTGAGGATTGAATATTGACGATTGAGGATTGAGGATTGAGGATTGAGTATTGAGGATTGAGGATTGAGGATTGAGGATTGAAGAATGAGGATTGAGGATTGAGGATTGAGGATTGAGTATTGAAGATTGAGTATTCAGGATTGAAGATTGACGATTGAGGATTGAGGATTGAGGATTGAGGATTGAGGATTGATGATTGAGGATTGAAGATTGAGGATTGAAGATTGAGGATTCGCTATTGAGGATTGAAGAATGAGGATTGAGGAGTGAGGATTGAAGATTGAGGATTGGGTATTGAGGATTGAAGAATGAGGATTGAGGATTGAGGATTGAGGATTGAGGATTGATGATTGAAGACTGAGTATTGAGGATTGAAGATTGAGTATTGGGTACTGAGGATTGTAGAATGAGGGTTGAGGATTGAGGATTGAGGATTGAGGATTGAAGATTGAGTATTGAGGATTGAAGATTGACGATTGAGGATTGAGTATTGAGGATTGAGGATTGAGGATCGATGATTGAGGATTGAAGCTTGAGTATTGAGGATTGATGATTGAGGATTGAGGATTGAGGATTGAGGTTTGAGGACTGAAGATTGAGGATTGAGGATTGAGGATTGAGGATTGAGGATTGAGGATTGAAGATTGAGGATTGGGTATTGAGGATTGAAGAATGAGGATTGAGTATTGAGTATTGAGGATTGAGTATTGACGATTGAGTATTGAGGATTGAAGATTGACGATTGAGGATTCAGGATTGAGGATTGAGGATTGAGGATTGAGGACTGAGGATTGCGAATTGAGGATAGAACATTGAGGATTGAGGATTGAGTATTGAGGATTGAGTATTGAGGATTGAAGATTGAATATTGATGATTGAATATTGAGGATCGAGGATTGAGTGTTGTGGATTGAGGACGAGGACTGAGGGTAGAGTATTGATGTTTGAGGTCTGAGGATTGAGGATTGAGAATTGAGGATTGAGGATTGAGGATTGAAGATTGAGGATTGGGTGTTGAGGATTGATGAATGAGGATTGAGGATTGAGGATTGAGGATCTAGGATTGAAGGTTGAGTATTGCGTATTGAGGATAGAACATTGAGGATTGAGGATTGAGTATTGAGGATTGAGGATTGAGGAATGAAGATTGAATATTGATGTTTGAAGATTGAGGATCGAGGATTGAGCGTTGTGGATTGAGGACGAGGACTGAGGGTTGAGTATTGATGTTTGTGGTCTGAGGATTGAGGAATGAGGATTGAGAATTGAGGGTTGAGGATTGAGGATTGAAGATTGAGGATTGGGTGTTGAGGATTGAAGAATGAGGATTGAGGATTGAGGATTGAGGATTGAGGATTGAGGATTGAGGGTTGAGGATTGCAGATTGAGGATTCGGAATTGAGGATTGAAGAATGAGGATTGAGGAGTGAGGACTGAGGATTGAGTATTACAGATTGAGTATTGAGGATTGAAGATTGAGGACTGAGGATTGAGGATTGAGGATTGACGATTGAGGATGGAGGATTGAGGATTGAGGATTGAGGATTGAAGTTTGAGGATTGCGTATTGAGGATAGAACATTGAGGATTGAGGATTGAGTATTGAGGATTGAGGATTGAGGATTGAAGATTGAATATTGATGTTTGAAGATTGAGGATCGAGGATTGAGCGTTGTGGATTGAGGACGAGGACTGAGGGTTGAGTACTGAGTATTGAGGATTGAGGATTGAAGGTTGAGTATTGAGGATTGAATATTGACGATTGAGGATTGAGGATTGAGGATTGAGGATTGAGGATTGAGGATTGAGGATAGAGGATTGAAGATTGGGTATTGAGGATTGAAGATTGAGGATTGAGGATTGAGGATTGAGGATTGAGGATTGATGAATGAGGATTGAGGATTGAGGATTGAGGATCTAGGATTGAAGGTTGAGGATTGCGTATTGAGGATAGAACATTGAGGATTGAGGATTGAGTATTGAGGATTGAGGATTGAGGATTGAAGATTGAATATTGATGTTTGAAGATTGAGGATCGAGGATTGAGCGTTGTGGATTGAGGACGAGGACTGAGGGCTGAGTATTGATGTTTGAGGTCTGAGGATTGAGGAATGAGGATTGAGAATTGAGGGTTGAGGATTGAGGATTGAAGATTGAGGATTGGGTGTTGAGGATTGAAGAATGAGGATTGAGGATTGAGGATTGAGGATTGAGGATTGAAGATTGAGTATTGAGGATTGAAGATTGAGGATCGAAGATTGAGGATTGGGTATTGAGGATTGAAGAATGAGGATTGTGGATTGAGGATTGAGGTTTGAGGATTGAAGATTGAGGATTGAGGATTGAGGATTGAGGATTGAGGATTGAGGATTGTGTATTGAGGATTGAAGAATGAGGATTGAGTATTGAGTATTGAGGATTGAGTATTGACGATTGAGTATTGAGGATTGAAGATTGGCGATTGAGGACTGAGGATTGAGGATTGAGGATTGAGGATTGAGGATTGAGGATTGAAGATTGAGTATTGAGTACTGAAGATTGAGGATTGAGGAACGAGGATTGAGGATTGAGGATTGAAGATTGCGTACTGACGATTGAAGTTTAAGATTGAGGATTGAGGATTGAGGATTGAGGATTGAGGATTGAGGATAGAGGATTGAAGATTGAGGATTGCGTATTGAGGATTGAGTATTGAGGATTGAGGATTGAGGATTGAAGATTGAATATTGATGATTGAATATTGACGATTGAGGATTCAGGATTGAGGATTGAGGATTGAGGATCGATGATTGAGGATTGAAGATTGAGTATTGAGGATTGATGATTGAGGATTGAGGATTGAGGATTGAGGTTTGAGGAATGAAGATTGAGGATTGAGGATTGAGTATTGAGGATTGAGGATTGAGGATTGAAGATTGAGGATTGGGTATTGAGGATTGAAGAATGAGGATTGAGTATTGAGTATTGAGGATTGAGTATTGACGATTGAGTATTGAGGATTGAAGATTGACGATTGAGGATTGAGGATTGAGGATTGAGGATTGAGGATTGAAGGTTGAGGATTCCGTATTGAGGATAGAACATTGAGGATTGAGGATTGAGTATCGAGGATTGAGGATTGAGGATCGATGATTGAGGATTGAAGATTGAGTATTGAGGATTGATGATTGAGGATTGAGGATTGAGGATTGAGGTTTGAGGAATGAAGATTGAGGATTGAGGATTGAGAATTGAGGGTTGAGGATTGAGGATTGAAGATTGAGGACTGTGTGTTGAGGATTGAAGAATGAGGATTGAGGATTGAGGATTGAGGATTGAGGATTGAGGATTGAAGATTGAGTATTGAGGATTGAAGGTTGAGGATTGAGGATTGAGGATTGAGGATTGAGGATTGAGGATTGAGGATTGAGGATTGCGGATAGAAGATTGAAGATTGGGTATTGAGGATTGAAGAATGAGGATTGAGGATTGAGGATTGAGGATGGAGGATTGAGGATTGAATACTGAGTATTGAGGATCGAACATTGAGGATTGAGGAGTGAGTATTGAAGATTGAGGATTTGGGACTGAGGATTGAAGATTGAGGATTGAGGATTGAGGATTGAGGATTGAGGATTGAGGATTGAGGATTGAGGATTGAGGATTGAAGATTGAGGATTGGGTATTGAGGATTGAAGAATGAGGATTGAGTATTGAGTATTGAGGGTTGAGTATCGACGATTGGGTATTGAGGATTGAAGATTGACGATTGAGGATTGAGGATTGAGGGTTGATGATTGAGGATTCAGGATTGAAGATTGAGTATTGAGTATTGAAGAATGAGGATTGAGTATTGAGTATTGAGGATTGAGTATTGACGATTGAGTATTTAGGATTGAAGATTGACGATTGAGGATTGAGGTCTGAGTATTGAGAATTGAGGATTGAGAATTGAGGATTGAGGATTGAGGATTGAAGATTGAGGATTGGGTGTTGAGGGTTGAAGAATGAGGATTGAGGATTGACGATTGAGTATTGAGGATTGAAGATTGAGTATTGAGGATTGAAGATTGAGGATTGAGGATTGAGGATTGAGGATTGAGGATTGAGTATTGCGGATAGAAGATTGAGGATTGGGTATTGCGGATTGAACATTGAGGATTGAGTGTTGAGGATTGAGGATTGAGGATTGAGGACTGAAGATTGAATATTGATGATTGAAGATTGAGGATTGAGGATTGATGGTTGTGGATTGAGGACGAGGACGGAGGGTTGACTATTGCTGTTTGAGGTCTGAGGATTGAGGATAGAGGATTGAGAATTGAGGATTGAGGAATGAGGATTGAAGATTGAGGATTGGGTATTGAGGATTGAAGAATGAGGATTGAGGATTGAGGACTGAGGATTGAGGATTGAATACTGAGTGTTGAGGGTTGAGTGATGAGAATTGATGTTTGTGGATAGAGATTTGAAGATTGCAGATTGAGTATTGAGTATTGAAAACTGTGAATTGATGATATTCTCTTGAGGATTGAGGATTGACAACTGATTGTTGAGGACTGAGGGCTGAAGGTTGAGGATTCAGGATTGAGGATTCAGGATTGTGGTTTGACGGCCGAGGATTCAGGATTGAGGATTGAGGATTGAGGATTGAGAATTGAGGATTGAGGATTGAGGATTGAAGATTGAGGATTGGGTGTTGAGGGTTGAAGAATGAGGATTGAGGATTGAGGATTGAGGATTGAGGATTGAGGATTGAAGATTGAGTATTGAGGATTGAAGATTGACGATTGAGGATTGAGGATTGAGGATTGAGGATTGAGGATCGATGATTGAGGATTGAAGATTGAGTATTGAGGATTGATGATTGAGGATTGAGGATTGAGGATTGAGGTTTGAGGTTTGAAGATTGAGGATTGAGGATTGAGGATTGAGGATTGAGGATTGAGGATTGAAGATTGAGGATTGGGTATTGAGGATTGAAGAATGAGGATTGAGTATTGAGTATTGAGGATTGAGTATTGACGATTGTGTATTGAGGATTGAAGATTGACGATTGAGGATTCAGGATTGAGGATTGAGGATTGAGGATTGAGGACTGAGGATTGCGTATTGAGGATAGAACATTGAGGATTGAGGATTGAGTATTGAGGATTGAGGATTGAGGATTGAAGATTGAATATTGATGATTGAATATTGAGGATCGAGGATTGAGTGTTGTGGATTGAGGACGAGGACTGAGGGTAGAGTATTGATGTTTGAGGTCTGAGGATTGAGGATTGAGGATTGAGAATTGAGGATTGAGGATTGAGGATTGAAGATTGAGGATTGGGTGTTGAGGATTGATGAATGAGGATTGAGGATTGAGGATTGAGTATTGAGGATTGAAGATTGAGTATTGAGGATTGAAGATTGAGGATTGAGGATTGAGGATTGAGGATTGGGGGTTGTGGATTGAGGACGAGGACTGTCGGTTGAGTACTAAGTATTGAGGACTGAGGATTGAAGATTGAGTATTGAGGATTGAATATTGACGATTGAGGATTGAGGATTGAGGATTGAGGATTGAGGATTGAGGATTGAGGATAGAGGATTGAAGATTGGGTATTGAGTATTGAAGATTGGGGATTGAGGATTGAGGATTGAGGATTGAGGATTGAAGATTGAGTACTGAGGATTGAAGATTAAGATTGAGGATTGAGGATTGAGGATTGAGGATTGAGGGTTGAGGATTGAAGATTGAGTATTGAGGATTGAAGGTTGAGGATTGAGGATTGAGGATTGAAGATTGAGGATTGAGGATTGAGGATTGTAGATTGAGGATTGGGTATTGAGTATTGAAGAATGAGGATTGAGGATTGAGGATTGAGTATTGAGGATTGAGGATTGAAGACTGAGTATTGAGGATTGAAGATTGAGGATTGGGTATTGAGGATTGAAGAATGAGGATTGAGGATTCAGGATTGAGGATTGAGGATTGAAGATTGAGTATTGAGGATTGAAGATTGACGATTGACGATTGAGGATTGAGGATTGAGGATTGAGGATTGAGGATCGATGATTGAGGATTGAAGATTGAGTATTGAGTATTGAAGATTGAGGATTGAGGATTGAGGATTGAGGTTTGAGGATTGAAGATTGAGGATTGAGGATTGAGGATTGAGGATTGAGGATTGAGGATTGAGGATTGAAGATTGAGTATTGAGGATTGAATATTGACGATTGAGGATTGAGGATTGAGGATTGAGTATTGAGTATTGAGGTTTGAGGATTGAGGATTGAAGATTGACTATTGAGGATTGAAGGTTGAGGATTGGGTATTGAGGATTGAAGAATGAGGATTGAGGATTGAGGATTGAGGATTGAGGATTGAGGATTGAAGACTGAGTACTGAGGATTGAAGGTTGAGGATTGGGTATTGAGGATTGAAGAATGAGGATTGAGGATTGAGGATTGAGGATTGAGGATTGAAGATTGAGTATTGAAGATTGAGTATTCAGGATTGAAGATTGACGATTGAGAATTGAGGATTGAGGATTGAGGATTGAGGATTGATGATTGAGGATTGAAGACTGAGGATTGAAGATTGAGGATTCGGTATTGAGGATTGAAGAATGAGGATTGAGGAGTGAGGATTGAAGATTGAGGATTGGGTATTGAGGATTGAAGAATGAGGATTGAGGATTGAGGATTGAGGATTGAGGATTGAGGATTGAAGACTGAGTATTGAGGATTGAAGGTTGAGGATTGGGTATTGAGGATTGAAGAATGAGGATTGAGGATTGAGGATTGAGGATTGAAGGTTGAGGATTGAGGATTGAGGATTGAGGATTGAGGATTGAGGATTGAGGATTGCGGATAGAAGATTGAGGATTGGGTATTGCGGATTGAACATGGAGGATTGAGGATTGAGGATTGAGGATTGAGGGTTGAGGATTGAGAATTGAGGATTGAGGATTGAGGATTGAAGATTGAGGATTGGGTATTGAGGATTGAAGAATGAGGATTGAGGACTGAAGATTGAGGATGGAGGATTGAGGATTGAATACTGAGTATTGAGGATCGAACATTGAGGATTGAGGAGTGAGTATTGAAGATTGAGGATTTGGGACTGAGGATTGAAGATTGAGGATTGAGGATTGAGGATTGAGGATTGAGGATTGAGGATTGAGGATTGAGGATTGAAGATTGAGGATTGGGTATTGAGGATTGAAGAATGAGGATTGAGTATTGAGTATTGAGGATTGAGTATCGACGATAGAGTATTGAGGATTGAAGATTGACGATTGAGGATTGAGGATTGAGGGTTGATGATTGAGGATTCAGGGTTGAAGATTGAGTATTGAGTATTGAAGAATGAGGATTGAGTATTGAGTATTGAGGATTGAGTATTGACGATTGAGTATTTAGGATTGAAGATTGACGATTGAGGATTGTGGTCTGAGTATTGAGAATTGAGGATTGAGAATTGAGGATTGAGGATTGAGGATTGAAGATTGAGGATTGGGTGTTGAGGGTTGAAGAATGAGGATTGAGGATTGAGGATTGAGTATTGAGGATTGAAGATTGAGTATTGAGGATTGAAGATTGAGGATTGAGGATTGAGGATTGAGGATTGAGGATTGAGTATTGCGGATAGAAGATTGAGGATTGGGTATTGCGGATTGAACATTGAGGATTGAGTGTTGAGGATTGAGGGTTGAGGATTGAGGACTGAAGATTGAATATTGATGATTGAAGGTTGAGGATTGGGGATTGATGGTTGTGGATTGAGGACGAGGACTGAGGGTTGACTATTGCTGTTTGAGGTCTGAGGATTGAGGATAGAGGATTGAGAAATGAGGATTGAGGATTGAGGATTGAAGATTGAGGATTGGGTATTGAGGATTGAAGAATGAGGATTGAGGATTGAGGACTGAGGATTGAAGATTGAATACTGAGTGTTGAGGGTTGAGTGATGAGAATTGATGTTTGTGGATAGAGATTTGAAGATTGCAGATTGAGTATTGAGTATTGAAAACTGTGAATTGATGATATTCTCTTGAGGATTGAGGATTGACAACTGATTGTTGAGGACTGAGGGCTGAAGGTTGAGGATTCAGGATTGAGGATTCAGGATTGTGGTTTGACGACCGAGGATTGAGGATTGAGGATTGAGGATTGAGGATTGAGAATTGAAGATTGAGGATTGAGTATTGGGGGTTGTGGATTGAGGACGAGGACTGACGGTTGAGTATTGAGTATTGAGGATTGAGGATTGAAGATTGAGTATTGAGGATTGAATATTGACGATTGAGGATTGAGGATTGAGGATTGAGTATTGAGTACTGAGGATTGAGGATTGAGGATTGAATATTGACGATTGAGGATTGTGGATTGAGGATTGAGGATTGAGGATTGAGGATTGAGGATAGAGGATTGAAGATTGGGTATTGAGGATTGAAGATTGGGGATTGGGGATTGAGGATTGAGGATTGAGGATTGAAGATTGAGTACTGAGGATTGAAGATTAAGATTGAGGATTGAGGATTGAGGATTGAGGATTGAGGATTGAGGATTGAAGATTGAGTATTGAGGATTGAAGGTTGAGGATTGAGGATTGAGGATTGAAGATTGAGGATTGAGGATTGAGGATTGTAGATTGAGGATTGGGTATTGAGTATTGAAGAATGAGGATTGAGGATTGAGGATTGAGGATTGAGGATTGAGGATTGAGGATTGAAGACTGAGTATTGAGGATTGAAGATTGAGGATTGGGTATTGAGGATTGAAGAATGAGGATTGAGGATTCAGGATTGAGGATTGAGGATTGAAGATTGAGTATTGAGGATTGAAGATTGACGATTGACGATTGAGGATTGAGGATTGAGGATTGAGGATTGAGGATCGATGATTGAGGATTGAGGATTGAGGATTGAGGATTGAGGATTGAGGATTGAAGATTGAGTATTGAGGATTGAATATTGACGATTGAGGATTGAGGATTGAGGATTGAGTATTGAGTATTGAGGTTTGAGGATTGAGGATTGAAGATTGACTCTTGAGGATTGAAGATTGAGGATTGGGTATTGATGATTGAAGAATGAGGATTGAGGATTGAGGATTGAGGATTGAGAATTGAGGGTTGAGGATTGAGGACTGAAGATTGAGGATTGGGTGTTGAGGATTGAAGAATGAGGATTGAGGATTGAGGATTGAGGATTGAGGATTGAGGATTGAGGGTTGAGGATTGCAGATTGAGGATTCGGTATTGAGGATTGAAGAATGAGGATTGAGGAGTGAGGACTGAGGATTGAGGATTGCAGATTGAGTATTGAGGTTTGAAGATTGAGGACTGAGGATTGAGGATTGAGGATTGACGATTGAGGATTGAGGATTGAGGATTGAGGATTGAGGATTGAAGGTTGAGGATTCCGTATTGAGGATAGAACATTGAGGATTGAGGATTGAGTATCGAGGATTGAGGATTGAGGATTGAAGATTGAATATTGATGATTGAAGATTGAGGATCGAGGATTGAGCGTTGTGGATTGAGGACGAGGACTGAGGGCTGAGTATTGATGTTTGAGGTCTGAGGATTGAGGAATGAGGATTGAGAATTGAGGGTTGAGGATTGAGGATTGAAGATTGAGGATTGGGTGTTGAGGATTGAAGAATGAGGATTGAGGATTGAGGATTGAGGATTGAGGATTGAAGATTGAGTATTGAGGATTGAAGATTGAGGATCGAAGATTGAGGATTGGGTATTGAGGATTGAAGAATGAGGATTGTGGATTGAGGATTGAGGTTTGAGGATTGAAGATTGAGGATTGAGGATTGAGGATTGAGGATTGAGGATTGAGGATTGTGTATTGAGGATTGAAGAATGAGGATTGAGTATTGAGTATTGAGGATTGAGTATTGACGATTGAGTATTGAGGATTGAAGATTGGCGATTGAGGACTGAGGATTGAGGATTGAGGATTGAGGATTGAGGATTGAGGATTGAAGATTGATTATTGAGTACTGAAGATTGAGGATTGAGGAACGAGGATTGAGGATTGAGGATTGAAGATTGCGTACTGACGATTGAAGTTTAAGATTGAGGATTGAGGATTGAGGATTGAGGATTGAGGATTGAGGATAGAGGATTGAAGATTGAGGATTGCGTATTGAGGATTGAGTATTGAGGATTGAGGATTGAGGATTGAAGATTGAATATTGATGATTGAATATTGACGATTGAGGATTCAGGATTGAGGATTGAGGATTGAGGATCGATGATTGAGGATTGAAGATTGAGTATTGAGGATTGATGATTGAGGATTGAGGATTGAGGATTGAGGTTTGAGGAATGAAGATTGAGGATTGAGGATTGAGTATTGAGGATTGAGGATTGAGGATTGAAGATTGAGGATTGGGTATTGAGGATTGAAGAATGAGGATTGAGTATTGAGTATTGAGGATTGAGTATTGACGATTGAGTATTGAGGATTGAAGATTGACGATTGAGGATTGAGGATTGAGGATTGAGGATTGAGGATTGAAGGTTGAGGATTCCGTATTGAGGATAGAACATTGAGGATTGAGGATTGAGTATCGAGGATTGAGGATTGAGGATCGATGATTGAGGATTGAAGATTGAGTATTGAGGATTGATGATTGAGGATTGAGGATTGAGGATTGAGGTTTGAGGAATGAAGATTGAGGATTGAGGATTGAGAATTGAGGGTTGAGGATTGAGGATTGAAGATTGAGGACTGTGTGTTGAGGATTGAAGAATGAGGATTGAGGATTGAGGATTGAGGATTGAGGATTGAGGATTGAAGATTGAGTATTGAGGATTGAAGGTTGAGGATTGAGGATTGAGGATTGAGGATTGAGGATTGAGGATTGAGGATTGAGGATTGCGGATAGAAGATTGAAGATTGGGTATTGAGGATTGAAGAATGAGGATTGAGGATTGAGGATTGAGGATGGAGGATTGAGGATTGAATACTGAGTATTGAGGATCGAACATTGAGGATTGAGGAGTGAGTATTGAAGATTGAGGATTTGGGACTGAGGATTGAAGATTGAGGATTGAGGATTGAGGATTGAGGATTGAGGATTGAGGATTGAGGATTGAGGATTGAGGATTGAAGATTGAGGATTGGGTATTGAGGATTGAAGACTGAGTATTGAGGATTGAAGGTTGAGGATTGGGTATTGAGGATTGAAGAATGAGGATTGAGGATTGAGGATTGAGGATTGAAGGTTGAGGATTGAGGATTGAGGATTGAGGATTGAGGATTGAGGATTGAGGATTGCGGATAGAAGATTGAGGATTGGGTATTGCGGATTGAACATGGAGGATTGAGGATTGAGGATTGAGGATTGAGGGTTGAGGATTGAGAATTGAGGATTGAGGATTGAGGATTGAAGATTGAGGATTGGGTATTGAGGATTGAAGAATGAGGATTGAGGACTGAAGATTGAGGATGGAGGATTGAGGATTGAATACTGAGTATTGAGGATCGAACATTGAGGATTGAGGAGTGAGTATTGAAGATTGAGGATTTGGGACTGAGGATTGAAGATTGAGGATTGAGGATTGAGGATTGAGGATTGAGGATTGAGGATTGAGGATTGAGGATTGAAGATTGAGGATTGGGTATTGAGGATTGAAGAATGAGGATTGAGTATTGAGTATTGAGGATTGAGTATCGACGATAGAGTATTGAGGATTGAAGATTGACGATTGAGGATTGAGGATTGAGGGTTGATGATTGAGGATTCAGGGTTGAAGATTGAGTATTGAGTATTGAAGAATGAGGATTGAGTATTGAGTATTGAGGATTGAGTATTGACGATTGAGTATTTAGGATTGAAGATTGACGATTGAGGATTGTGGTCTGAGTATTGAGAATTGAGGATTGAGAATTGAGGATTGAGGATTGAGGATTGAAGATTGAGGATTGGGTGTTGAGGGTTGAAGAATGAGGATTGAGGATTGAGGATTGAGTATTGAGGATTGAAGATTGAGTATTGAGGATTGAAGATTGAGGATTGAGGATTGAGGATTGAGGATTGAGGATTGAGTATTGCGGATAGAAGATTGAGGATTGGGTATTGCGGATTGAACATTGAGGATTGAGTGTTGAGGATTGAGGGTTGAGGATTGAGGACTGAAGATTGAATATTGATGATTGAAGGTTGAGGATTGGGGATTGATGGTTGTGGATTGAGGACGAGGACTGAGGGTTGACTATTGCTGTTTGAGGTCTGAGGATTGAGGATAGAGGATTGAGAAATGAGGATTGAGGATTGAGGATTGAAGATTGAGGATTGGGTATTGAGGATTGAAGAATGAGGATTGAGGATTGAGGACTGAGGATTGAAGATTGAATACTGAGTGTTGAGGGTTGAGTGATGAGAATTGATGTTTGTGGATAGAGATTTGAAGATTGCAGATTGAGTATTGAGTATTGAAAACTGTGAATTGATGATATTCTCTTGAGGATTGAGGATTGACAACTGATTGTTGAGGACTGAGGGCTGAAGGTTGAGGATTCAGGATTGAGGATTCAGGATTGTGGTTTGACGACCGAGGATTGAGGATTGAGGATTGAGGATTGAGGATTGAGAATTGAAGATTGAGGATTGAGTATTGGGGGTTGTGGATTGAGGACGAGGACTGACGGTTGAGTATTGAGTATTGAGGATTGAGGATTGAAGATTGAGTATTGAGGATTGAATATTGACGATTGAGGATTGAGGATTGAGGATTGAGTATTGAGTACTGAGGATTGAGGATTGAGGATTGAATATTGACGATTGAGGATTGTGGATTGAGGATTGAGGATTGAGGATTGAGGATTGAGGATAGAGGATTGAAGATTGGGTATTGAGGATTGAAGATTGGGGATTGGGGATTGAGGATTGAGGATTGAGGATTGAAGATTGAGTACTGAGGATTGAAGATTAAGATTGAGGATTGAGGATTGAGGATTGAGGATTGAGGATTGAGGATTGAAGATTGAGTATTGAGGATTGAAGGTTGAGGATTGAGGATTGAGGATTGAAGATTGAGGATTGAGGATTGAGGATTGTAGATTGAGGATTGGGTATTGAGTATTGAAGAATGAGGATTGAGGATTGAGGATTGAGGATTGAGGATTGAGGATTGAGGATTGAAGACTGAGTATTGAGGATTGAAGATTGAGGATTGGGTATTGAGGATTGAAGAATGAGGATTGAGGATTCAGGATTGAGGATTGAGGATTGAAGATTGAGTATTGAGGATTGAAGATTGACGATTGACGATTGAGGATTGAGGATTGAGGATTGAGGATTGAGGATCGATGATTGAGGATTGAGGATTGAGGATTGAGGATTGAGGATTGAGGATTGAAGATTGAGTATTGAGGATTGAATATTGACGATTGAGGATTGAGGATTGAGGATTGAGTATTGAGTATTGAGGTTTGAGGATTGAGGATTGAAGATTGACTCTTGAGGATTGAAGATTGAGGATTGGGTATTGATGATTGAAGAATGAGGATTGAGGATTGAGGATTGAGGATTGAGAATTGAGGGTTGAGGATTGAGGACTGAAGATTGAGGATTGGGTGTTGAGGATTGAAGAATGAGGATTGAGGATTGAGGATTGAGGATTGAGGATTGAGGATTGAGGGTTGAGGATTGCAGATTGAGGATTCGGTATTGAGGATTGAAGAATGAGGATTGAGGAGTGAGGACTGAGGATTGAGGATTGCAGATTGAGTATTGAGGTTTGAAGATTGAGGACTGAGGATTGAGGATTGAGGATTGACGATTGAGGATTGAGGATTGAGGATTGAGGATTGAGGATTGAAGGTTGAGGATTCCGTATTGAGGATAGAACATTGAGGATTGAGGATTGAGTATCGAGGATTGAGGATTGAGGATTGAAGATTGAATATTGATGATTGAAGATTGAGGATCGAGGATTGAGCGTTGTGGATTGAGGACGAGGACTGAGGGCTGAGTATTGATGTTTGAGGTCTGAGGATTGAGGAATGAGGATTGAGAATTGAGGGTTGAGGATTGAGGATTGAAGATTGAGGATTGGGTGTTGAGGATTGAAGAATGAGGATTGAGGATTGAGGATTGAGGATTGAGGATTGAAGATTGAGTATTGAGGATTGAAGATTGAGGATCGAAGATTGAGGATTGGGTATTGAGGATTGAAGAATGAGGATTGTGGATTGAGGATTGAGGTTTGAGGATTGAAGATTGAGGATTGAGGATTGAGGATTGAGGATTGAGGATTGAGGATTGTGTATTGAGGATTGAAGAATGAGGATTGAGTATTGAGTATTGAGGATTGAGTATTGACGATTGAGTATTGAGGATTGAAGATTGGCGATTGAGGACTGAGGATTGAGGATTGAGGATTGAGGATTGAGGATTGAGGATTGAAGATTGAGTATTGAGTACTGAAGATTGAGGATTGAGGAACGAGGATTGAGGATTGAGGATTGAAGATTGCGTACTGACGATTGAAGTTTAAGATTGAGGATTGAGGATTGAGGATTGAGGATTGAGGATTGAGGATAGAGGATTGAAGATTGAGGATTGCGTATTGAGGATTGAGTATTGAGGATTGAGGATTGAGGATTGAAGATTGAATATTGATGATTGAATATTGACGATTGAGGATTCAGGATTGAGGATTGAGGATTGAGGATCGATGATTGAGGATTGAAGATTGAGTATTGAGGATTGATGATTGAGGATTGAGGATTGAGGATTGAGGTTTGAGGAATGAAGATTGAGGATTGAGGATTGAGTATTGAGGATTGAGGATTGAGGATTGAAGATTGAGGATTGGGTATTGAGGATTGAAGAATGAGGATTGAGTATTGAGTATTGAGGATTGAGTATTGACGATTGAGTATTGAGGATTGAAGATTGACGATTGAGGATTGAGGATTGAGGATTGAGGATTGAGGATTGAAGGTTGAGGATTCCGTATTGAGGATAGAACATTGAGGATTGAGGATTGAGTATCGAGGATTGAGGATTGAGGATCGATGATTGAGGATTGAAGATTGAGTATTGAGGATTGATGATTGAGGATTGAGGATTGAGGATTGAGGTTTGAGGAATGAAGATTGAGGATTGAGGATTGAGAATTGAGGGTTGAGGATTGAGGATTGAAGATTGAGGACTGTGTGTTGAGGATTGAAGAATGAGGATTGAGGATTGAGGATTGAGGATTGAGGATTGAGGATTGAAGATTGAGTATTGAGGATTGAAGGTTGAGGATTGAGGATTGAGGATTGAGGATTGAGGATTGAGGATTGAGGATTGAGGATTGCGGATAGAAGATTGAAGATTGGGTATTGAGGATTGAAGAATGAGGATTGAGGATTGAGGATTGAGGATGGAGGATTGAGGATTGAATACTGAGTATTGAGGATCGAACATTGAGGATTGAGGAGTGAGTATTGAAGATTGAGGATTTGGGACTGAGGATTGAAGATTGAGGATTGAGGATTGAGGATTGAGGATTGAGGATTGAGGATTGAGGATTGAGGATTGAGGATTGAAGATTGAGGATTGGGTATTGAGGATTGAAGAATGAGGATTGAGTATTGAGTATTGAGGGTTGAGTATCGACGATTGGGTATTGAGGATTGAAGATTGACGATTGAGGATTGAGGATTGAGGGTTGATGATTGAGGATTCAGGATTGAAGATTGAGTATTGAGTATTGAAGAATGAGGATTGAGTATTGAGTATTGAGGATTGAGTATTGACGATTGAGTATTTAGGATTGAAGATTGACGATTGAGGATTGAGGTCTGAGTATTGAGAATTGAGGATTGAGAATTGAGGATTGAGGATTGAGGATTGAAGATTGAGGATTGGGTGTTGAGGGTTGAAGAATGAGGATTGAGGATTGACGATTGAGTATTGAGGATTGAAGATTGAGTATTGAGGATTGAAGATTGAGGATTGAGGATTGAGGATTGAGGATTGAGGATTGAGTATTGCGGATAGAAGATTGAGGATTGGGTATTGCGGATTGAACATTGAGGATTGAGTGTTGAGGATTGAGGATTGAGGATTGAGGACTGAAGATTGAATATTGATGATTGAAGATTGAGGATTGAGGATTGATGGTTGTGGATTGAGGACGAGGACTGAGGGTTGACTATTGCTGTTTGAGGTCTGAGGATTGAGGATAGAGGATTGAGAATTGAGGATTGAGGAATGAGGATTGAAGATTGAGGATTGGGTATTGAGGATTGAAGAATGAGGATTGAGGATTGAGGACTGAGGATTGAGGATTGAATACTGAGTGTTGAGGGTTGAGTGATGAGAATTGATGTTTGTGGATAGAGATTTGAAGATTGCAGATTGAGTATTGAGTATTGAAAACTGTGAATTGATGATATTCTCTTGAGGATTGAGGATTGACAACTGATTGTTGAGGACTGAGGGCTGAAGGTTGAGGATTCAGGATTGAGGATTCAGGATTGTGGTTTGACGGCCGAGGATTGAGGATTGAGGATTGAGGATTGAGGATTGAGAATTGAGGATTGAGGATTGAGGATTGAAGATTGAGGATTGGGTGTTGAGGGTTGAAGAATGAGGATTGAGGATTGAGGATTGAGGATTGAGGATTGAGGATTGAAGATTGAGTATTGAGGATTGAAGATTGACGATTGAGGATTGAGGATTGAGGATTGAGGATTGAGGATCGATGATTGAGGATTGAAGATTGAGTATTGAGGATTGATGATTGAGGATTGAGGATTGAGGATTGAGGTTTGAGGTTTGAAGATTGAGGATTGAGGATTGAGGATTGAGGATTGAGGATTGAGGATTGAAGATTGAGGATTGGGTATTGAGGATTGAAGAATGAGGATTGAGTATTGAGTATTGAGGATTGAGTATTGACGATTGTGTATTGAGGATTGAAGATTGACGATTGAGGATTCAGGATTGAGGATTGAGGATTGAGGATTGAGGACTGAGGATTGCGTATTGAGGATAGAACATTGAGGATTGAGGATTGAGTATTGAGGATTGAGGATTGAGGATTGAAGATTGAATATTGATGATTGAATATTGAGGATCGAGGATTGAGTGTTGTGGATTGAGGACGAGGACTGAGGGTAGAGTATTGATGTTTGAGGTCTGAGGATTGAGGATTGAGGATTGAGAATTGAGGATTGAGGATTGAGGATTGAAGATTGAGGATTGGGTGTTGAGGATTGATGAATGAGGATTGAGGATTGAGGATTGAGTATTGAGGATTGAAGATTGAGTACTGAGGATTGAAGATTGAGGATTGAGGATTGAGGATTGAGGATTGGGGGTTGTGGATTGAGGACGAGGACTGTCGGTTGAGTACTAAGTATTGAGGACTGAGGATTGAAGATTGAGTATTGAGGATTGAATATTGACGATTGAGGATTGAGGATTGAGGATTGAGGATTGAGGATTGAGGATTGAGGATAGAGGATTGAAGATTGGGTATTGAGTATTGAAGATTGGGGATTGAGGATTGAGGATTGAGGATTGAGGATTG
This sequence comes from Calliopsis andreniformis, assembly GCF_051401765.1. Taxonomy (NCBI): domain Eukaryota; kingdom Metazoa; phylum Arthropoda; class Insecta; order Hymenoptera; family Andrenidae; genus Calliopsis; species Calliopsis andreniformis. The sequence continues at coordinate 3,321,211 of NW_027480459.1, read as the reverse complement.
AAGATTGAGTACTGAGGATTGAAGATTAAGATTGAGGATTGAGGATTGAGGATTGAGGATTGAGGGTTGAGGATTGAAGATTGAGTATTGAGGATTGAAGGTTGAGGATTGAGGATTGAGGATTGAAGATTGAGGATTGAGGATTGAGGATTGTAGATTGAGGATTGGGTATTGAGTATTGAAGAATGAGGATTGAGGATTGAGGATTGAGTATTGAGGATTGAGGATTGAAGACTGAGTATTGAGGATTGAAGATTGAGGATTGGGTATTGAGGATTGAAGAATGAGGATTGAGGATTCAGGATTGAGGATTGAGGATTGAAGATTGAGTATTGAGGATTGAAGATTGACGATTGACGATTGAGGATTGAGGATTGAGGATTGAGGATTGAGGATCGATGATTGAGGATTGAAGATTGAGTATTGAGTATTGAAGATTGAGGATTGAGGATTGAGGATTGAGGTTTGAGGATTGAAGATTGAGGATTGAGGATTGAGGATTGAGGATTGAGGATTGAGGATTGAGGATTGAAGATTGAGTATTGAGGATTGAATATTGACGATTGAGGATTGAGGATTGAGGATTGAGTATTGAGTATTGAGGTTTGAGGATTGAGGATTGAAGATTGACTATTGAGGATTGAAGGTTGAGGATTGGGTATTGAGGATTGAAGAATGAGGATTGAGGATTGAGGATTGAGGATTGAGGATTGAGGATTGAAGACTGAGTACTGAGGATTGAAGGTTGAGGATTGGGTATTGAGGATTGAAGAATGAGGATTGAGGATTGAGGATTGAGGATTGAGGATTGAAGATTGAGTATTGAAGATTGAGTATTCAGGATTGAAGATTGACGATTGAGAATTGAGGATTGAGGATTGAGGATTGAGGATTGATGATTGAGGATTGAAGACTCAGGATTGAAGATTGAGGATTCGGTATTGAGGATTGAAGAATGAGGATTGAGGAGTGAGGAATGAAGATTGAGGATTGGGTATTGAGGATTGAAGAATGAGGATTGAGGATTGAGGATTGAGGATTGAGGATTGAGGATTGAAGACTGAGTATTGAGGATTGAAGGTTGAGGATTGGGTATTGAGGATTGAAGAATGAGGATTGAGGATTGAGGATTGAGGATTGAAGGTTGAGGATTGAGGATTGAGGATTGAGGATTGAGGATTGAGGATTGAGGATTGCGGATAGAAGATTGAGGATTGGGTATTGCGGATTGAACATGGAGGATTGAGGATTGAGGATTGAGGATTGAGGGTTGAGGATTGAGAATTGAGGATTGAGGATTGAGGATTGAAGATTGAGGATTGGGTATTGAGGATTGAAGAATGAGGATTGAGGACTGAAGATTGAGGATGGAGGATTGAGGATTGAATACTGAGTATTGAGGATCGAACATTGAGGATTGAGGAGTGAGTATTGAAGATTGAGGATTTGGGACTGAGGATTGAAGATTGAGGATTGAGGATTGAGGATTGAGGACTGAGGATTGAGGATTGAGGATTGAGGATTGAAGATTGAGGATTGGGTATTGAGGATTGAAGAATGAGGATTGAGTATTGAGTATTGAGGATTGAGTATCGACGATAGAGTATTGAGGATTGAAGATTGACGATTGAGGATTGAGGATTGAGGGTTGATGATTGAGGATTCAGGGTTGAAGATTGAGTATTGAGTATTGAAGAATGAGGATTGAGTATTGAGTATTGAGGATTGAGTATTGACGATTGAGTATTTAGGATTGAAGATTGACGATTGAGGATTGTGGTCTGAGTATTGAGAATTGAGGATTGAGAATTGAGGATTGAGGATTGAGGATTGAAGATTGAGGATTGGGTGTTGAGGGTTGAAGAATGAGGATTGAGGATTGAGGATTGAGTATTGAGGATTGAAGATTGAGTATTGAGGATTGAAGATTGAGGATTGAGGATTGAGGATTGAGGATTGAGGATTGAGTATTGCGGATAGAAGATTGAGGATTGGGTATTGCGGATTGAACATTGAGGATTGAGTGTTGAGGATTGAGGGTTGAGGATTGAGGACTGAAGATTGAATATTGATGATTGAAGGTTGAGGATTGGGGATTGATGGTTGTGGATTGAGGACGAGGACTGAGGGTTGACTATTGCTGTTTGAGGTCTGAGGATTGAGGATAGAGGATTGAGAAATGAGGATTGAGGATTGAGGATTGAAGATTGAGGATTGGGTATTGAGGATTGAAGAATGAGGATTGAGGATTGAGGACTGAGGATTGAAGATTGAATACTGAGTGTTGAGGGTTGAGTGATGAGAATTGATGTTTGTGGATAGAGATTTGAAGATTGCAGATTGAGTATTGAGTATTGAAAACTGTGAATTGATGATATTCTCTTGAGGATTGAGGATTGACAACTGATTGTTGAGGACTGAGGGCTGAAGGTTGAGGATTCAGGATTGAGGATTCAGGATTGTGGTTTGACGACCGAGGATTGAGGATTGAGGATTGAGGATTGAGGATTGAGAATTGAAGATTGAGGATTGAGTATTGGGGGTTGTGGATTGAGGACGAGGACTGACGGTTGAGTATTGAGTATTGAGGATTGAGGATTGAAGATTGAGTATTGAGGATTGAATATTGACGATTGAGGATTGAGGATTGAGGATTGAGTATTGAGTACTGAGGATTGAGGATTGAGGATTGAATATTGACGATTGAGGATTGTGGATTGAGGATTGAGGATTGAGGATTGAGGATTGAGGATAGAGGATTGAAGATTGGGTATTGAGGATTGAAGATTGGGGATTGGGGATTGAGGATTGAGGATTGAGGATTGAGGATTGAGGATTGAAGATTGAGTATTGAGGATTGAAGGTTGAGGATTGAGGATTGAGGATTGAAGATTGAGGATTGAGGATTGAGGATTGTAGATTGAGGATTGGGTATTGAGTATTGAAGAATGAGGATTGAGGATTGAGGATTGAGGATTGAGGATTGAGGATTGAGGATTGAAGACTGAGTATTGAGGATTGAAGATTGAGGATTGGGTATTGAGGATTGAAGAATGAGGATTGAGGATTCAGGATTGAGGATTGAGGATTGAAGATTGAGTATTGAGGATTGAAGATTGACGATTGACGATTGAGGATTGAGGATTGAGGATTGAGGATTGAGGATCGATGATTGAGGATTGAGGATTGAGGATTGAGGATTGAGGATTGAGGATTGAAGATTGAGTATTGAGGATTGAATATTGACGATTGAGGATTGAGGATTGAGGATTGAGTATTGAGTATTGAGGTTTGAGGATTGAGGATTGAAGATTGACTCTTGAGGATTGAAGATTGAGGATTGGGTATTGATGATTGAAGAATGAGGATTGAGGATTGAGGATTGAGGATTGAGGATTGAGGATTGAAGATTGAGGATTGGGTATTGAGGATTGAAGAATGAGGATTGAGTATTGAGTATTGAGGATTGAGTATCGACGATAGAGTATTGAGGATTGAAGATTGACGATTGAGGATTGAGGATTGAGGGTTGATGATTGAGGATTCAGGGTTGATGATTGAGTATTGAGTATTGAAGAATGAGGATTGGGTATTGAGTATTGAGGATTGAGTATTGACGATTGAGTATTTAGGATTGAAGATTGACGATTGAGGATTGAGGTCTGAGTATTGAGAATTGAGGATTGAGAATTGAGGATTGAGGATTGAGGATTGAAGATTGAGGATTGGGTGTTGAGGGTTGAAGAATGAGGATTGAGGATTGAGGATTGAGTATTGAGGATTGAAGATTGAGTATTGAGGATTGAACATTGAGGATTGAGGATTGAGGATTGAGGATTGAGGATTGAGTATTGCGGATAGAAGATTGAGGATTGGGTATTGCGGATTGAACATTGAGGATTGAGTGTTGAGGATTGAGGGTTGAGGATTGAGGACTGAAGATTGAATATTGATGATTGAAGATTGAGGATTGAGGATTGATGGTTGTGGATTGAGGACGAGGACTGAGGGTTGACTATTGCTGTTTGAGGTCTGAGGATTGAGGATAGAGGATTGAGAATTGAGGATTGAGAATTGAGGATTGAAGATTGAGGATTGGGTATTGAGGATTGAAGAATGAGGATTGAGGATTGAGGATTGAGGATTGAGGATTGAGGATTGGGTATTGAGGATTGAAGAATGGGGATTGAGTATTGAGTATTGAGGATTGAGTATTGACGATTGAGTATTGAGGATTAAAGATTGAGGATTGAGTATTGGGGGTTGTGGATTGAGGACGAGGACTGACGGTTGAGTATTGAGTATTGAGGATTGAGGATTGAAGATTGAGTATTGAGGATTGAATATTGACGATTGAGGATTGAGGATTGAGGATTGAGTATTGAGGATTGAGGATTGAGGATTGAGGATTGAAGATTGACTATTGAGGATTGAAGATTGAGGATTGAGGATTGAGGATTGAGGATTGAGGATTGAAGATTGAGTACTGAGGATTGAAGCTTAAGATTGAGGATTGAGGATTGAGGATTGAGGGTTGAGGATTGAGGATTTAAGATTGAGTATTGAGGATTGAAGATTGAGGATTGAGTATTGAGGATTGAGGATTGAGGATTGAGGATTGAGGATTGAAGATTGAGGATTGGGTATTGAGGATTGAAGAATGAGGATTGAGGATTGAGGATTGAGGAATGAGGATTGAGGATTGAAGACTGAGTATTGAGGATTGAAGATTGAGTATTGGGTATTGAGGATTGAAGAATGAGGATTGAGGATTGAGGATTGAGGATTGAGGATTGAGGATCGATGATTGAGGATTGAAGATTGAGTATTGAGGATTGATGATTGAGGATTGAGGATTGAGGATTGAGGTTTGAGGATTGAAGATTGAGGATTGAGGATTGAGTATTGAGGATTGAGGATTGAGGATTGAAGATTGAGGATTGGGTATTGAGGATTGAAGAATGAGGATTGAGTATTGAGTATTGAGGATTGAGTATTGACGATTGAGTATTGAGGATTGAAGATTGACGATTGGGGATTCAGGATTGAGGATTGAGGATTGAGGATTGAGGACTGAGGATTGCGTATTGAGGATAGAACATTGAGGATTGAGGATTGAGTATTGAGGATTGAGGATTGAAGGTTGAATATTGATGATTGAATATTGAGGATCGAGGATTGAGTGTTGTGGATTGAGGACGACGACTGAGGGTAGAGTATTGATGTTTGAGGTCTGAGGATTGAGGTTTGAGAATTGAGGATTGAGGATTGAGGATTGAAGATTGAGGATTGGGTGTTGAGGATTGATGAATGAGGATTGAGGATTGAGGATTGAGGATCTAGGATTGAAGGTTGAGGATTGCGTATTGAGGATAGAACATTGAGGATTGAGGATTGAGTATTGAGGATTGAGGATTGAGGATTGAGTATTGAGGATTGAGGATTGAGGATTGAAGGTTGAATATTGATGATTGAATATTGAGGATCGAGGATTGAGTGTTGTGGATTGAGGACGAGGACTGAGGGTAGAGTATTGATGTTTGAGGTCTGAGGATTGAGGTTTGAGAATTGAGGATTGAGGATTGAGGATTGAAGATTGAGGATTGGGTGTTGAGGATTGATGAATGAGGATTGAGGATTGAGGATTGAGGATCTAGGATTGAAGGTTGAGGATTGCGTATTGAGGATAGAACATTGAGGATTGACGATTGAGGATTGAGTATTGAGGATTGAGGATTGAGGATCGATGATTGAGGATTGAAGCTTGAGTATTGAGGATTGATGATTGAGGATTGAGGATTGAGGATTGAGGTTTGAGGACTGAAGATTGAGGATTGAGGATTGAGGATTGAGGATTGAGGATTGAGGATTGAAGATTGAGGATTGGGTATTGAGGATTGAAGAATGAGGATTGAGTATTGAGTATTGAGGATTGAGTATTGACGATTGAGTATTGAGGATTGAAGATTGACGATTGAGGATTCAGGATTGAGGATTGAGGATTGAGGATTGAGGACTGAGGATTGCGAATTGAGGATAGAACATTGAGGATTGAGGATTGAGTATTGAGGATTGAGGATTGAGGATTGAAGATTGAATATTGATGATTGAATATTGAGGATCGAGGATTGAGTGTTGTGGATTGAGGACGAGGACTGAGGGTAGAGTATTGATGTTTGAGGTCTGAGGATTGAGGATTGAGAATTGAGGATTGAGGATTGAGGATTGAAGATTGAGGATTGGGTGTTGAGGATTGATGAATGAGGATTGAGGATTGAGGATTGAGGATCTAGGATTGAAGGTTGAGTATTGCGTATTGAGGATAGAACATTGAGGATTGAGGATTGAGTATTGAGGATTGAGGATTGAGGAATGAAGATTGAATATTGATGTTTGAAGATTGAGGATCGAGGATTGAGCGTTGTGGATTGAGGACGAGGACTGAGGGTTGAGTATTGATGTTTGTGGTCTGAGGATTGAGGAATGAGGATTGAGAATTGAGGGTTGAGGATTGAGGATTGAAGATTGAGGATTGGGTGTTGAGGATTGAAGAATGAGGATTGAGGATTGAGGATTGAGGATTGAGGATTGAGGATTGAGGGTTGAGGATTGCAGATTGAGGATTCGGAATTGAGGATTGAAGAATGAGGATTGAGGAGTGAGGACTGAGGATTGAGTATTACAGATTGAGTATTGAGGATTGAAGATTGAGGACTGAGGATTGAGGATTGAGGATTGACGATTGAGGATGGAGGATTGAGGATTGAGGATTGAGGATTGAAGTTTGAGGATTGCGTATTGAGGATAGAACATTGAGGATTGAGGATTGAGTATTGAGGATTGAGGATTGAGGATTGAAGATTGAATATTGATGTTTGAAGATTGAGGATCGAGGATTGAGCGTTGTGGATTGAGGACGAGGACTGAGGGTTGAGTACTGAGTATTGAGGATTGAGGATTGAAGGTTGAGTATTGAGGATTGAATATTGACGATTGAGGATTGAGGATTGAGGATTGAGGATTGAGGATTGAGGATTGAGGATAGAGGATTGAAGATTGGGTATTGAGGATTGAAGATTGAGGATTGAGGATTGAGGATTGAGGATTGAGGATTGAAGATTGAGGATTGAGGATTGAGGATTGAGGATTGAAGATTGAGGATTGGGTATTGAGGATTGAAGAATGAGGATTGAGGATCGAGGATTGAGGATTGAGGATTGAAGATTGAATATTGATGATTGAATATTGAGGATCGAGGATTGAGTGTTGTGGATTGAGGACGTGGACTGAGGGTAGAGTATTGATGTTTGAGGTCTGAGGATTGAGGATTGAGAATTGAGGATTGAGGATTGAGGATTGAAGATTGAGGATTGGGTGTTGAGGATTGATGAATGAGGATTGAGGATTGAGGATTGAGGATCTAGGATTGAAGGTTGAGGATTGCGTATTGAGGATAGAACATTGAGGATTGAGGATTGAGTATTGAGGATTGAGGATTGAGGATTGAAGATTGAATATTGATGTTTGAAGATTGAGGATCGAGGATTGAGCGTTGTGGATTGAGGACGAGGACTGAGGGTTGAGTATTGATGTTTGTGGTCTGAGGATTGAGGAATGAGGATTGAGAATTGAGGGTTGAGGATTGAGGACTGAAGATTGAGGATTGGGTGTTGAGGATTGAAGAATGAGGATTGAGGATTGAGGATTGAGGATTGAGGATTGAGGATTGAGGGTTGAGGATTGCAGATTGAGGATTCGGTATTGAGGATTGAAGAATGAGGATTGAGGAGTGAGGACTGAGGATTGAGGATTGCAGATTGAGTATTGAGGTTTGAAGATTGAGGACTGAGGATTGAGGATTGAGGATTGACGATTGAGGATTGAGGATTGAGGATTGAGGATTGAGGATTGAAGGTTGAGGATTCCGTATTGAGGATAGAACATTGAGGATTGAGGATTGAGTATCGAGGATTGAGGATTGAGGATTGAAGATTGAATATTGATGATTGAAGATTGAGGATCGAGGATTGAGCGTTGTGGATTGAGGACGAGGACTGAGGGCTGAGTATTGATGTTTGAGGTCTGAGGATTGAGGAATGAGGATTGAGAATTGAGGGTTGAGGATTGAGGATTGAAGATTGAGGATTGGGTGTTGAGGATTGAAGAATGAGGATTGAGGATTGAGGATTGAGGATTGAGGATTGAAGATTGAGTATTGAGGATTGAAGATTGAGGATCGAAGATTGAGGATTGGGTATTGAGGATTGAAGAATGAGGATTGTGGATTGAGGATTGACGTTTGAGGATTGAAGATTGAGGATTGAGGATTGAGGATTGAGGATTGAGGATTGAGGATTGTGTATTGAGGATTGAAGAATGAGGATTGAGTATTGAGTATTGAGGATTGAGTATTGACGATTGAGTATTGAGGATTGAAGATTGGCGATTGAGGACTGAGGATTGAGGATTGAGGATTGAGGATTGAGGATTGAGGATTGAAGATTGAGTATTGAGTACTGAAGATTGAGGATTGAGGAATGAGGATTGAGGATTGAGGATTGAAGATTGCGTACTGACGATTGAAGTTTAAGATTGAGGATTGAGGATTGAGGATTGAGGATTGAGGATTGAGGATAGAGGATTGAAGATTGAGGATGGCGTATTGAGGATTGAGTATTGAGGATTGAGGATTGAGGATTGAAGATTGAATACTGATGATTGAATATTGACGATTGAGGATTCAGGATTGAGGATTGAGGATTGAGGATCGATGATTGAGGATTGAAGATTGAGTATTGAGGATTGATGATTGAGGATTGAGGATTGAGGATTGAGGTTTGAGGAATGAAGATTGAGGATTGAGGATTGAGTATTGAGGATTGAGGATTGAGGATTGAAGATTGAGGATTGGGTATTGAGGATTGAAGAATGAGGATTGAGTATTGAGTATTGAGGATTGAGTATTGACGATTGAGTATTGAGGATTGAAGATTGACGATTGAGGATTCAGGATTGAGGATTGAGGATTGAGGATTGAGGACTGAGGATTGCGTACTGAGGATAGAACATTGAGGATTGAGGATTGAGTATTGAGGATTGAGGATTGAGGATTGAAGATTGAATATTGATGATTGAATATTGAGGATCGAGGATTGAGTGTTGTGGATTGAGGACGAGGACTGAGGGTAGAGTATTGATGTTTGAGGTCTGAGGATTGAGGATTGAGGATTGAGAATTGAGGATTGAGGATTGAGGATTGAAGATTGAGGATTGGGTGTTGAGGATTGATGAATGAGGATTGAGGATTGAGGATTGAGTATTGAGGATTGAAGATTGAGTACTGAGGATTGAAGATTGAGGATTGAGGATTGAGGATTGAGGATTGGGGGTTGTGGATTGAGGACGAGGACTGTCGGTTGAGTACTAAGTATTGAGGACTGAGGATTGAAGATTGAGTATTGAGGATTGAATATTGACGATTGAGGATTGAGGATTGAGGATTGAGGATTGAGGATTGAGGATTGAGGATAGAGGATTGAAGATTGGGTATTGAGTATTGAAGATTGGGGATTGAGGATTGAGGATTGAGGATTGAGGATTGAAGATTGAGTACTGAGGATTGAAGATTAAGATTGAGGATTGAGGATTGAGGATTGAGGATTGAGGGTTGAGGATTGAAGATTGAGTATTGAGGATTGAAGGTTGAGGATTGAGGATTGAGGATTGAAGATTGAGGATTGAGGATTGAGGATTGTAGATTGAGGATTGGGTATTGAGTATTGAAGAATGAGGATTGAGGATTGAGGATTGAGTATTGAGGATTGAGGATTGAAGACTGAGTATTGAGGATTGAAGATTGAGGATTGGGTATTGAGGATTGAAGAATGAGGATTGAGGATTCAGGATTGAGGATTGAGGATTGAAGATTGAGTACTGAGGATTGAGGATTGAGGATTGAGGATTGAGGATTGAGGATTGAGGATTGAGGATAGAGGATTGAAGATTGGGTATTGAGTATTGAAGATTGGGGATTGAGGATTGAGGATTGAGGATTGAGGATTGAGGATTGAGGATTGAAGACTGAGTATTGAGGATTGAAGGTTGAGGATTGGGTATTGAGGATTGAAGAATGAGGATTGAGGATTGAGGATTGAGGATTGAAGGTTGAGGATTGAGGATTGAGGATTGAGGATTGAGGATTGAGGATTGAGGATTGCGGATAGAAGATTGAGGATTGGGTATTGCGGATTGAACATGGAGGATTGAGGATTGAGGATTGAGGATTGAGGGTTGAGGATTGAGAATTGAGGATTGAGGATTGAGGATTGAAGATTGAGGATTGGGTATTGAGGATTGAAGAATGAGGATTGAGGACTGAAGATTGAGGATGGAGGATTGAGGATTGAATACTGAGTATTGAGGATCGAACATTGAGGATTGAGGAGTGAGTATTGAAGATTGAGGATTTGGGACTGAGGATTGAAGATTGAGGATTGAGGATTGAGGATTGAGGACTGAGGATTGAGGATTGAGGATTGAGGATTGAAGATTGAGGATTGGGTATTGAGGATTGAAGAATGAGGATTGAGTATTGAGTATTGAGGATTGAGTATCGACGATAGAGTATTGAGGATTGAAGATTGACGATTGAGGATTGAGGATTGAGGGTTGATGATTGAGGATTCAGGGTTGAAGATTGAGTATTGAGTATTGAAGAATGAGGATTGAGTATTGAGTATTGAGGATTGAGTATTGACGATTGAGTATTTAGGATTGAAGATTGACGATTGAGGATTGTGGTCTGAGTATTGAGAATTGAGGATTGAGAATTGAGGATTGAGGATTGAGGATTGAAGATTGAGGATTGGGTGTTGAGGGTTGAAGAATGAGGATTGAGGATTGAGGATTGAGTATTGAGGATTGAAGATTGAGTATTGAGGATTGAAGATTGAGGATTGAGGATTGAGGATTGAGGATTGAGGATTGAGTATTGCGGATAGAAGATTGAGGATTGGGTATTGCGGATTGAACATTGAGGATTGAGTGTTGAGGATTGAGGGTTGAGGATTGAGGACTGAAGATTGAATATTGATGATTGAAGGTTGAGGATTGGGGATTGATGGTTGTGGATTGAGGACGAGGACTGAGGGTTGACTATTGCTGTTTGAGGTCTGAGGATTGAGGATAGAGGATTGAGAAATGAGGATTGAGGATTGAGGATTGAAGATTGAGGATTGGGTATTGAGGATTGAAGAATGAGGATTGAGGATTGAGGACTGAGGATTGAAGATTGAATACTGAGTGTTGAGGGTTGAGTGATGAGAATTGATGTTTGTGGATAGAGATTTGAAGATTGCAGATTGAGTATTGAGTATTGAAAACTGTGAATTGATGATATTCTCTTGAGGATTGAGGATTGACAACTGATTGTTGAGGACTGAGGGCTGAAGGTTGAGGATTCAGGATTGAGGATTCAGGATTGTGGTTTGACGACCGAGGATTGAGGATTGAGGATTGAGGATTGAGGATTGAGAATTGAAGATTGAGGATTGAGTATTGGGGGTTGTGGATTGAGGACGAGGACTGACGGTTGAGTATTGAGTATTGAGGATTGAGGATTGAAGATTGAGTATTGAGGATTGAATATTGACGATTGAGGATTGAGGATTGAGGATTGAGTATTGAGTACTGAGGATTGAGGATTGAGGATTGAATATTGACGATTGAGGATTGTGGATTGAGGATTGAGGATTGAGGATTGAGGATTGAGGATAGAGGATTGAAGATTGGGTATTGAGGATTGAAGATTGGGGATTGGGGATTGAGGATTGAGGATTGAGGATTGAAGATTGAGTACTGAGGATTGAAGATTAAGATTGAGGATTGAGGATTGAGGATTGAGGATTGAGGATTGAGGATTGAAGATTGAGTATTGAGGATTGAAGGTTGAGGATTGAGGATTGAGGATTGAAGATTGAGGATTGAGGATTGAGGATTGTAGATTGAGGATTGGGTATTGAGTATTGAAGAATGAGGATTGAGGATTGAGGATTGAGGATTGAGGATTGAGGATTGAGGATTGAAGACTGAGTATTGAGGATTGAAGATTGAGGATTGGGTATTGAGGATTGAAGAATGAGGATTGAGGATTCAGGATTGAGGATTGAGGATTGAAGATTGAGTATTGAGGATTGAAGATTGACGATTGACGATTGAGGATTGAGGATTGAGGATTGAGGATTGAGGATCGATGATTGAGGATTGAGGATTGAGGATTGAGGATTGAGGATTGAGGATTGAAGATTGAGTATTGAGGATTGAATATTGACGATTGAGGATTGAGGATTGAGGATTGAGTATTGAGTATTGAGGTTTGAGGATTGAGGATTGAAGATTGACTCTTGAGGATTGAAGATTGAGGATTGGGTATTGATGATTGAAGAATGAGGATTGAGGATTGAGGATTGAGGATTGAGGATTGAGGATTGAAGATTGAGGATTGGGTATTGAGGATTGAAGAATGAGGATTGAGTATTGAGTATTGAGGATTGAGTATCGACGATAGAGTATTGAGGATTGAAGATTGACGATTGAGGATTGAGGATTGAGGGTTGATGATTGAGGATTCAGGGTTGATGATTGAGTATTGAGTATTGAAGAATGAGGATTGGGTATTGAGTATTGAGGATTGAGTATTGACGATTGAGTATTTAGGATTGAAGATTGACGATTGAGGATTGAGGTCTGAGTATTGAGAATTGAGGATTGAGAATTGAGGATTGAGGATTGAGGATTGAAGATTGAGGATTGGGTGTTGAGGGTTGAAGAATGAGGATTGAGGATTGAGGATTGAGTATTGAGGATTGAAGATTGAGTATTGAGGATTGAACATTGAGGATTGAGGATTGAGGATTGAGGATTGAGGATTGAGTATTGCGGATAGAAGATTGAGGATTGGGTATTGCGGATTGAACATTGAGGATTGAGTGTTGAGGATTGAGGGTTGAGGATTGAGGACTGAAGATTGAATATTGATGATTGAAGATTGAGGATTGAGGATTGATGGTTGTGGATTGAGGACGAGGACTGAGGGTTGACTATTGCTGTTTGAGGTCTGAGGATTGAGGATAGAGGATTGAGAATTGAGGATTGAGAATTGAGGATTGAAGATTGAGGATTGGGTATTGAGGATTGAAGAATGAGGATTGAGGATTGAGGATTGAGGATTGAGGATTGAGGATTGGGTATTGAGGATTGAAGAATGGGGATTGAGTATTGAGTATTGAGGATTGAGTATTGACGATTGAGTATTGAGGATTAAAGATTGAGGATTGAGTATTGGGGGTTGTGGATTGAGGACGAGGACTGACGGTTGAGTATTGAGTATTGAGGATTGAGGATTGAAGATTGAGTATTGAGGATTGAATATTGACGATTGAGGATTGAGGATTGAGGATTGAGTATTGAGGATTGAGGATTGAGGATTGAGGATTGAAGATTGACTATTGAGGATTGAAGATTGAGGATTGAGGATTGAGGATTGAGGATTGAGGATTGAAGATTGAGTACTGAGGATTGAAGCTTAAGATTGAGGATTGAGGATTGAGGATTGAGGGTTGAGGATTGAGGATTTAAGATTGAGTATTGAGGATTGAAGATTGAGGATTGAGTATTGAGGATTGAGGATTGAGGATTGAGGATTGAGGATTGAAGATTGAGGATTGGGTATTGAGGATTGAAGAATGAGGATTGAGGATTGAGGATTGAGGAATGAGGATTGAGGATTGAAGACTGAGTATTGAGGATTGAAGATTGAGTATTGGGTATTGAGGATTGAAGAATGAGGATTGAGGATTGAGGATTGAGGATTGAGGATTGAGGATCGATGATTGAGGATTGAAGATTGAGTATTGAGGATTGATGATTGAGGATTGAGGATTGAGGATTGAGGTTTGAGGATTGAAGATTGAGGATTGAGGATTGAGTATTGAGGATTGAGGATTGAGGATTGAAGATTGAGGATTGGGTATTGAGGATTGAAGAATGAGGATTGAGTATTGAGTATTGAGGATTGAGTATTGACGATTGAGTATTGAGGATTGAAGATTGACGATTGGGGATTCAGGATTGAGGATTGAGGATTGAGGATTGAGGACTGAGGATTGCGTATTGAGGATAGAACATTGAGGATTGAGGATTGAGTATTGAGGATTGAGGATTGAAGGTTGAATATTGATGATTGAATATTGAGGATCGAGGATTGAGTGTTGTGGATTGAGGACGAGGACTGAGGGTAGAGTATTGATGTTTGAGGTCTGAGGATTGAGGTTTGAGAATTGAGGATTGAGGATTGAGGATTGAAGATTGAGGATTGGGTGTTGAGGATTGATGAATGAGGATTGAGGATTGAGGATTGAGGATCTAGGATTGAAGGTTGAGGATTGCGTATTGAGGATAGAACATTGAGGATTGAGGATTGAGTATTGAGGATTGAGGATTGAGGATTGAGTATTGAGGATTGAGGATTGAGGATTGAAGGTTGAATATTGATGATTGAATATTGAGGATCGAGGATTGAGTGTTGTGGATTGAGGACGAGGACTGAGGGTAGAGTATTGATGTTTGAGGTCTGAGGATTGAGGTTTGAGAATTGAGGATTGAGGATTGAGGATTGAAGATTGAGGATTGGGTGTTGAGGATTGATGAATGAGGATTGAGGATTGAGGATTGAGGATCTAGGATTGAAGGTTGAGGATTGCGTATTGAGGATAGAACATTGAGGATTGACGATTGAGGATTGAGTATTGAGGATTGAGGATTGAGGATCGATGATTGAGGATTGAAGCTTGAGTATTGAGGATTGATGATTGAGGATTGAGGATTGAGGATTGAGGTTTGAGGACTGAAGATTGAGGATTGAGGATTGAGGATTGAGGATTGAGGATTGAGGATTGAAGATTGAGGATTGGGTATTGAGGATTGAAGAATGAGGATTGAGTATTGAGTATTGAGGATTGAGTATTGACGATTGAGTATTGAGGATTGAAGATTGACGATTGAGGATTCAGGATTGAGGATTGAGGATTGAGGATTGAGGACTGAGGATTGCGAATTGAGGATAGAACATTGAGGATTGAGGATTGAGTATTGAGGATTGAGGATTGAGGATTGAAGATTGAATATTGATGATTGAATATTGAGGATCGAGGATTGAGTGTTGTGGATTGAGGACGAGGACTGAGGGTAGAGTATTGATGTTTGAGGTCTGAGGATTGAGGATTGAGAATTGAGGATTGAGGATTGAGGATTGAAGATTGAGGATTGGGTGTTGAGGATTGATGAATGAGGATTGAGGATTGAGGATTGAGGATCTAGGATTGAAGGTTGAGTATTGCGTATTGAGGATAGAACATTGAGGATTGAGGATTGAGTATTGAGGATTGAGGATTGAGGAATGAAGATTGAATATTGATGTTTGAAGATTGAGGATCGAGGATTGAGCGTTGTGGATTGAGGACGAGGACTGAGGGTTGAGTATTGATGTTTGTGGTCTGAGGATTGAGGAATGAGGATTGAGAATTGAGGGTTGAGGATTGAGGATTGAAGATTGAGGATTGGGTGTTGAGGATTGAAGAATGAGGATTGAGGATTGAGGATTGAGGATTGAGGATTGAGGATTGAGGGTTGAGGATTGCAGATTGAGGATTCGGAATTGAGGATTGAAGAATGAGGATTGAGGAGTGAGGACTGAGGATTGAGTATTACAGATTGAGTATTGAGGATTGAAGATTGAGGACTGAGGATTGAGGATTGAGGATTGACGATTGAGGATGGAGGATTGAGGATTGAGGATTGAGGATTGAAGTTTGAGGATTGCGTATTGAGGATAGAACATTGAGGATTGAGGATTGAGTATTGAGGATTGAGGATTGAGGATTGAAGATTGAATATTGATGTTTGAAGATTGAGGATCGAGGATTGAGCGTTGTGGATTGAGGACGAGGACTGAGGGTTGAGTACTGAGTATTGAGGATTGAGGATTGAAGGTTGAGTATTGAGGATTGAATATTGACGATTGAGGATTGAGGATTGAGGATTGAGGATTGAGGATTGAGGATTGAGGATAGAGGATTGAAGATTGGGTATTGAGGATTGAAGATTGAGGATTGAGGATTGAGGATTGAGGATTGAGGATTGAAGATTGAGGATTGAGGATTGAGGATTGAGGATTGAAGATTGAGGATTGGGTATTGAGGATTGAAGAATGAGGATTGAGGATCGAGGATTGAGGATTGAGGATTGAAGATTGAATATTGATGATTGAATATTGAGGATCGAGGATTGAGTGTTGTGGATTGAGGACGTGGACTGAGGGTAGAGTATTGATGTTTGAGGTCTGAGGATTGAGGATTGAGAATTGAGGATTGAGGATTGAGGATTGAAGATTGAGGATTGGGTGTTGAGGATTGATGAATGAGGATTGAGGATTGAGGATTGAGGATCTAGGATTGAAGGTTGAGGATTGCGTATTGAGGATAGAACATTGAGGATTGAGGATTGAGTATTGAGGATTGAGGATTGAGGATTGAAGATTGAATATTGATGTTTGAAGATTGAGGATCGAGGATTGAGCGTTGTGGATTGAGGACGAGGACTGAGGGTTGAGTATTGATGTTTGTGGTCTGAGGATTGAGGAATGAGGATTGAGAATTGAGGGTTGAGGATTGAGGACTGAAGATTGAGGATTGGGTGTTGAGGATTGAAGAATGAGGATTGAGGATTGAGGATTGAGGATTGAGGATTGAGGATTGAGGGTTGAGGATTGCAGATTGAGGATTCGGTATTGAGGATTGAAGAATGAGGATTGAGGAGTGAGGACTGAGGATTGAGGATTGCAGATTGAGTATTGAGGTTTGAAGATTGAGGACTGAGGATTGAGGATTGAGGATTGACGATTGAGGATTGAGGATTGAGGATTGAGGATTGAGGATTGAAGGTTGAGGATTCCGTATTGAGGATAGAACATTGAGGATTGAGGATTGAGTATCGAGGATTGAGGATTGAGGATTGAAGATTGAATATTGATGATTGAAGATTGAGGATCGAGGATTGAGCGTTGTGGATTGAGGACGAGGACTGAGGGCTGAGTATTGATGTTTGAGGTCTGAGGATTGAGGAATGAGGATTGAGAATTGAGGGTTGAGGATTGAGGATTGAAGATTGAGGATTGGGTGTTGAGGATTGAAGAATGAGGATTGAGGATTGAGGATTGAGGATTGAGGATTGAAGATTGAGTATTGAGGATTGAAGATTGAGGATCGAAGATTGAGGATTGGGTATTGAGGATTGAAGAATGAGGATTGTGGATTGAGGATTGACGTTTGAGGATTGAAGATTGAGGATTGAGGATTGAGGATTGAGGATTGAGGATTGAGGATTGTGTATTGAGGATTGAAGAATGAGGATTGAGTATTGAGTATTGAGGATTGAGTATTGACGATTGAGTATTGAGGATTGAAGATTGGCGATTGAGGACTGAGGATTGAGGATTGAGGATTGAGGATTGAGGATTGAGGATTGAAGATTGAGTATTGAGTACTGAAGATTGAGGATTGAGGAATGAGGATTGAGGATTGAGGATTGAAGATTGCGTACTGACGATTGAAGTTTAAGATTGAGGATTGAGGATTGAGGATTGAGGATTGAGGATTGAGGATAGAGGATTGAAGATTGAGGATGGCGTATTGAGGATTGAGTATTGAGGATTGAGGATTGAGGATTGAAGATTGAATACTGATGATTGAATATTGACGATTGAGGATTCAGGATTGAGGATTGAGGATTGAGGATCGATGATTGAGGATTGAAGATTGAGTATTGAGGATTGATGATTGAGGATTGAGGATTGAGGATTGAGGTTTGAGGAATGAAGATTGAGGATTGAGGATTGAGTATTGAGGATTGAGGATTGAGGATTGAAGATTGAGGATTGGGTATTGAGGATTGAAGAATGAGGATTGAGTATTGAGTATTGAGGATTGAGTATTGACGATTGAGTATTGAGGATTGAAGATTGACGATTGAGGATTCAGGATTGAGGATTGAGGATTGAGGATTGAGGACTGAGGATTGCGTACTGAGGATAGAACATTGAGGATTGAGGATTGAGTATTGAGGATTGAGGATTGAGGATTGAAGATTGAATATTGATGATTGAATATTGAGGATCGAGGATTGAGTGTTGTGGATTGAGGACGAGGACTGAGGGTAGAGTATTGATGTTTGAGGTCTGAGGATTGAGGATTGAGGATTGAGAATTGAGGATTGAGGAATGAGGATTGAAGATTGAGGATTGGGTGTTGAGGATTGATGAATGAGGATTGAGGATTGAGGATTGAGGATTTAGGATTGAAGGTTGAGGACTGCGTATTGAGGATAGAACATTGAGGATTGAGGATTGAGTATTGAGGATTGAGGATTGAGGATTGAAGATTGAATATTGATGTTTGAAGATTGTGGATCGAGGATTGAGCGTTGTGGATTGAGGACGAGGACTGAGGGTTGAGTATTGATGTTTGAGGTCTGAGGATTGAGCAATGAGGATTGAGAATTGAGGGTTGAGGATTGAGGATTGAAGATTGAGGACTGTGTGTTGAGGATTGAAGAATGAGGATTGAGGATTGAGGATTGAGGATTGAGGATTGAGGATTGAAGATTGAGTATTGAGGATTGAAGGTTGAGGATTGAGGATTGAGGATTGAGGATTGAGGATTGAGGATTGAGGATTGAGGATTGCGGATAGAAGATTGAAGATTGGGTATTGAGGATTGAAGAATGAGGATTGAGGATTGAGGATTGAGGATGGAGGATTGAGGATTGAATACTGAGTATTGAGGATCGAACATTGAGGATTGAGGAGTGAGTATTGAAGATTGAGGATTTGGGACTGAGGATTGAAGATTGAGGATTGAGGATTGAGGATTGAGGATTGAGGATTGAGGATTGAGGATTGAGGATTGAGGATTGAAGATTGAGGATTGGGTATTGAGGATTGAAGAATGAGGATTGAGTATTGAGTATTGAGGGTTGAGTATCGACGATTGGGTATTGAGGATTGAAGATTGACGATTGAGGATTGAGGATTGAGGGTTGATGATTGAGGATTCAGGATTGAAGATTGAGTATTGAGTATTGAAGAATGAGGATTGAGTATTGAGTATTGAGGATTGAGTATTGACGATTGAGTATTTAGGATTGAAGATTGACGACTGAGGATTGAGGTCTGAGTATTGAGAATTGAGGATTGAGAATTGAGGATTGAGGATTGAGGATTGAAGATTGAGGATTGGGTGTTGAGGGTTGAAGAATGAGGATTGAGGATTGACGATTGAGTATTGAGGATTGAAGATTGAGTATTGAGGATTGAAGATTGAGGATTGAGGATTGAGGATTGAGGATTGAGGATTGAGTATTGCGGATAGAAGATTGAGGATTGGGTATTGCGGATTGAACATTGAGGATTGAGTGTTGAGGATTGAGGATTGAGGATTGAGGACTGAAGATTGAATATTGATGATTGAAGATTGAGGATTGAGGATTGATGGTTGTGGATTGAGGACGAGGACTGAGGGTTGACTATTGCTGTTTGAGGTCTGAGGATTGAGGATAGAGGATTGAGAATTGAGGATTGAGGAATGAGGATTGAAGATTGAGGATTGGGTATTGAGGATTGAAGAATGAGGATTGAGGATTGAGGACTGAGGATTGAGGATTGAATACTGAGTGTTGAGGGTTGAGTGATGAGAATTGATGTTTGTGGATAGAGATTTGAAGATTGCAGATTGAGTATTGAGTATTGAAAACTGTGAATTGATGATATTCTCTTGAGGATTGAGGATTGACAACTGATTGTTGAGGACTGAGGGCTGAAGGTTGAGGATTCAGGATTGAGGATTCAGGATTGTGGTTTGACGGCCGAGGATTGAGGATTGAGGATTGAGGATTGAGGATTGAGAATTGAGGATTGAGGATTGAGGATTGAAGATTGAGGATTGGGTGTTGAGGGTTGAAGAATGAGGATTGAGGATTGAGGATTGAGGATTGAGGATTGAGGATTGAAGATTGAGTATTGAGGATTGAAGATTGACGATTGAGGATTGAGGATTGAGGATTGAGGATTGAGGATCGATGATTGAGGATTGAAGATTGAGTATTGAGGATTGATGATTGAGGATTGAGGATTGAGGATTGAGGTTTGAGGATTGAAGATTGAGGATTGAGGATTGAGGATTGAGGATTGAGGATTGAGGATTGAAGATTGAGGATTGGGTATTGAGGATTGAAGAATGATGATTGAGTATTGAGTATTGAGGATTGAGTATTGACGATTGTGTATTGAGGATTGAAGATTGACGATTGAGGATTCAGGATTGAGGATTGAGGATTGAGGATTGAGGACTGAGGATTGCGTATTGAGGATAGAACATTGAGGATTGAGGATTGAGTATTGAGGATTGAGGATTGAGGATTGAAGATTGAATATTGATGATTGAATATTGAGGATCGAGGATTGAGTGTTGTGGATTGAGGACGAGGACTGAGGGTAGAGTATTGATGTTTGAGGTCTGAGGATTGAGGATTGAGGATTGAGAATTGAGGATTGAGGATTGAGGATTGAAGATTGAGGATTGGGTGTTGAGGATTGATGAATGAGGATTGAGGATTGAGGATTGAGTATTGAGGATTGAAGATTGAGTATTGAGGATTGAAGATTGAGGATTGAGGATTGAGGATTGAGGATTGGGGGTTGTGGATTGAGGACGAGGACTGTCGGTTGAGTACTAAGTATTGAGGACTGAGGATTGAAGATTGAGTATTGAGGATTGAATATTGACGATTGAGGATTGAGGATTGAGGATTGAGGATTGAGGATTGAGGATTGAGGATAGAGGATTGAAGATTGGGTATTGAGTATTGAAGATTGGGGATTGAGGATTGAGGATTGAGGATTGAGGATTGAAGATTGAGTACTGAGGATTGAAGATTAAGATTGAGGATTGAGGATTGAGGATTGAGGATTGAGGGTTGAGGATTGAAGATTGAGTATTGAGGATTGAAGGTTGAGGATTGAGGATTGAGGATTGAAGATTGAGGATTGAGGATTGAGGATTGTAGATTGAGGATTGGGTATTGAGTATTGAAGAATGAGGATTGAGGATTGAGGATTGAGTATTGAGGATTGAGGATTGAAGACTGAGTATTGAGGATTGAAGATTGAGGATTGAGGATTGAGGATTGAGGATTGAGAATTGAGGATTGAGGATTGAGGATTGAAGATTGAGGATTGGGTGTTGAGGGTTGAAGAATGAGGATTGAGGATTGAGGATTGAGGATTGAGGATTGAGGATTGAAGATTGAGGATTGAGGATTGAAGATTGAGTATTGAAGATTGAGTATTCAGGATTGAAGATTGACGATTGAGAATTGAGGATTGAGGATTGAGGATTGAGGATTGATGATTGAGGATTGAAGATTGAGGATTGAAGATTGAGGATTCGGTATTGAGGATTGAAGAATGAGGATTGAGGAGTGAGGATTGAAGATTGAGGATTGGGTATTGAGGATTGAAGAATGAGGATTGAGGATTGAGGATTGAGGATTGAGGATTGATGATTGAAGACTGAGTATTGAGGATTGAAGATTGAGTATTGGGTACTGAGGATTGTAGAATGAGGATTGAGGATTGAGGATTGAGGATTGAGGATTGAAGATTGAGTATTGAGGATTGAAGATTGACGATTGAGGATTGAGTATTGAGGATTGAGGATTGAGGATCGATGATTGAGGATTGAAGATTGAGTATTGAGGATTGATGATTGAGGATTGAGGATTGAGGATTGAGGTTTGAGGACTGAAGATTGAGGATTGAGGATTGAGGATTGAGGATTGAGGATTGAGGATTGAAGATTGAGGATTGGGTATTGAGGATTGAAGAATGAGGATTGAGTATTGAGTATTGAGGATTGAGTATTGACGATTGAGTATTGAGGATTGAAGATTGACGATTGAGGATTCAGGATTGAGGATTGAGGATTGAGGATTGAGGACTGAGGATTGCGAATTGAGGATAGAACATTGAGGATTGAGGATTGAGTATTGAGGATTGAGGATTGAGGATTGAAGATTGAATATTGATGATTGAATATTGAGGATCGAGGATTGAGTGTTGTGGATTGAGGACGAGGACTGAGGGTAGAGTATTGATGTTTGAGGTCTGAGGATTGAGGATTGAGAATTGAGGATTGAGGATTGAGGATTGAAGATTGAGGATTGGGTGTTGAGGATTGATGAATGAGGATTGAGGATTGAGGATTGAGGATCTAGGATTGAAGGTTGAGTATTGCGTATTGAGGATAGAACATTGAGGATTGAGGATTGAGTATTGAGGATTGAGGATTGAGGAATGAAGATTGAATATTGATGTTTGAAGATTGAGGATCGAGGATTGAGCGTTGTGGATTGAGGACGAGGACTGAGGGTTGAGTATTGATGTTTGTGGAGTCTGAGGATTGAGGAATGAGGATTGAGAATTGAGGGTTGAGGATTGAGGATTGAAGATTGAGGATTGGGTGTTGAGGATTGAAGAATGAGGATTGAGGGTTGAGGATTGAGGATTGAGGATTGAGGATTGAGGGTTGAGGATTGCAGATTGAGGATTCGGAATTGAGGATTGAAGAATGAGGATTGAGGAGTGAGGACTGTGGATTGAGTATTACAGATTGAGTATTGAGGATTGAAGATTGAGGACTGAGGATTGAGGATTGAGGATTGACGATTGAGGATGGAGGATTGAGGATTGAGGATTGAGGATTGAAGTTTGAGGATTGCGTATTGAGGATAGAACATTGAGGATTGAGGATTGAGTATTGAGGATTGAGGATTGAGGATTGAAGATTGAATATTGATGATTGAAGATTGAGGATCGAGGATTGAGCGTTGTGGATTGAGGACGAGGACTGAGGGCTGAGTATTGATGTTTGAGGTCTGAGGATTGAGGAATGAGGATTGAGAATTGAGGGTTGAGGATTGAGGATTGAAGATTGAGGATTGGGTGTTGAGGATTGAAGAATGAGGATTGAGGATTGAGGATTGAGGATTGAGGATTGAAGATTGAGTATTGAGGATTGAAGATTGAGGATTGAAGATTGAGGATTGGGTATTGAGGATTGAAGAATGAGGATTGTGGATTGAGGATTGAGGTTTGAGGATTGAAGATTGAGGATTGAGGATTGAGGATTGAGGATTGAGGATTGAGGATTGTGTATTGAGGATTGAAGAATGAGGATTGAGTATTGAGTATTGAGGATTGAGTATTGACGATTGAGTATTGAGGATTGAAGATTGGCGATTGAGGACTGAGGATTGAGGATTGAGGATTGAGGATTGAGGATTGAGGATTGAAGATTGAGTATTGAGTACTGAAGATTGAGGATTGAGGAATGAGGATTGAGGATTGAGGATTGAAGATTGCGTACTGACGATTGAAGTTTAAGATTGAGGATTGAGGATTGAGGATTGAGGATTGAGGATTGAGGATAGAGGATTGAAGATTGAGGATTGCGTATTGAGGATTGAGTATTGAGGATTGAGGATTGAGGATTGAAGATTGAATATTGATGATTGAATATTGACGATTGAGGATTCAGGATTGAGGATTGAGGATTGAGGATCGATGATTGAGGATTGAAGATTGAGTATTGAGGATTGATGATTGAGGATTGAGGATTGAGGATTGAGTTTTGAGGAATGAAGATTGAGGATTGAGGATTGAGTATTGAGGATTGAGGATTGAGGATTGAAGATTGAGGATTGGGTATTGAGGATTGAAGAATGAGGATTGAGTATTGAGTATTGAGGATTGAGTATTGACGATTGAGTATTGAGGATTGAAGATTGACGATTGAGGATTCAGGATTGAGGATTGAGGATTGAGGATTGAGGACTGAGGATTGCGTACTGAGGATAGAACATTGAGGATTGAGGATTGAGTATTGAGGATTGAGGATTGAGGATTGAAGATTGAATATTGATGATTGAATATTGAGGATCGAGGATTGAGTGTTGTGGATTGAGGACGAGGACTGAGGGTAGAGTATTGATGTTTGAGGTCTGAGGATTGAGGATTAAGGATTGAGAATTGAGGATTGAGGAATGAGGATTGAAGATTGAGGATTGGGTGTTGAGGATTGATGAATGAGGATTGAGGATTGAGGATTGAGGATTTAGGATTGAAGGTTGAGGACTGCGTATTGAGGATAGAACATTGAGGATTGAGGATTGACTATTGAGGATTGAGGATTGAGGATTGAAGATTGAATATTGATGTTTGAAGATTGTGGATCGAGGATTGAGCGTTGTGGATTGAGGACGAGGACTGAGGGTTGAGTATTGATGTTTGAGGTCTGAGGATTGAGCAATGAGGATTGAGAATTGAGGGTTGAGGATTGAGGATTGAAGATTGAGGACTGTGTGTTGAGGATTGAAGAATGAGGATTGAGGATTGAGGATTGAGGATTGAGGATTGAGGATTGAAGATTGAGTATTGAGGATTGAAGGTTGAGGATTGAGGATTGAGGATTGAGGATTGAGGATTGAGGATTGAGGATTGAGGATTGCGGATAGAAGATTGAAGATTGGGTATTGAGGATTGAAGAATGAGGATTGAGGATTGAGGATTGAGGATGGAGGATTGAGGATTGAATACTGAGTATTGAGGATCGAACATTGAGGATTGAGGAGTGAGTATTGAAGATTGAGGATTTGGGACTGAGGATTGAAGATTGAGGATTGAGGATTGAGGATTGAGGATTGAGGATAGAGGATTGAGGATTGAGGATTGAGGATTGAAGATTGAGGATTGGGTATTGAGGATTGAAGAATGAGGATTGAGTATTGAGTATTGAGGGTTGAGTATCGACGATTGGGTATTGAGGATTGAAGATTGACGATTGAGGATTGAGGATTGAGGGTTGATGATTGAGGATTCAGGATTGAAGATTGAGTATTGAGTATTGAAGAATGAGGATTGAGTATTGAGTATTGAGGATTGAGTATTGACGATTGAGTATTTAGGATTGAAGATTGACGATTGAGGATTGAGGTCTGAGTATTGAGAATTGAGGATTGAGAATTGAGGATTGAGGATTGAGGATTGAAGATTGAGGATTGGGTGTTGAGGGTTGAAGAATGAGGATTGAGGATTGACGATTGAGTATTGAGGATTGAAGATTGAGTATTGAGGATTGAAGATTGAGGATTGAGGATTGAGGATTGAGGATTGAGGATTGAGTATAGCGGATAGAAGATTGAGGATTGGGTATTGCGGATTGAACATTGAGGATTGAGTGTTGAGGATTGAGGATTGAGGATTGAGGACTGAAGATTGAATATTGATGATTGAAGATTGAGGATTGAGGATTGATGGTTGTGGATTGAGGACGAGGACTGAGGGTTGACTATTGCTGTTTGAGGTCTGAGGATTGAGGATAGAGGATTGAGAATTGAGGATTGAGGAATGAGGATTGAAGATTGAGGATTGGGTATTGAGGATTGAAGAATGAGGATTGAGGATTGAGGACTGAGGATTGAGGATTGAATACTGAGTGTTGAGGGTTGAGTGATGAGAATTGATGTTTGTGGATAGAGATTTGAAGATTGCAGATTGAGTATTGAGTATTGAAAACTGTGAATTGATGATATTCTCTTGAGGATTGAGGATTGACAACTGATTGTTGAGGACTGAGGGCTGAAGGTTGAGGATTCAGGATTGAGGATTCAGGATTGTGGTTTGACGGCCGAGGATTGAGGATTGAGGATTGAGGATTGAGGATTGAGAATTGAGGATTGAGGATTGAGGATTGAAGATTGAGGATTGGGTGTTGAGGGTTGAAGAATGAGGATTGAGGATTGAGGATTGAGGATTGAGGATTGAGGATTGAAGATTGAGTATTGAGGATTGAAGATTGACGATTGAGGATTGAGGATTGAGGATTGAGGATTGAGGATCGATGATTGAGGATTGAAGATTGAGTATTGAGGATTGATGATTGAGGATTGAGGATTGAGGATTGAGGTTTGAGGATTGAAGATTGAGGATTGAGGCTTGAGGATTGAGGATTGAGGATTGAGGATTGAAGATTGAGGATTGGGTATTGAGGATTGAAGAATGAGGATTGAGTATTGAGTATTGAGGATTGAGTATTGACGATTGTGTATTGAGGATTGAAGATTGACGATTGAGGATTCAGGATTGAGGATTGAGGATTGAGGATTGAGGACTGAGGATTGCGTATTGAGGATAGAACATTGAGGATTGAGGATTGAGTATTGAGGATTGAGGATTGAGGATTGAAGATTGAATATTGATGATTGAATATTGAGGATCGAGGATTGAGTGTTGTGGATTGAGGACGAGGACTGAGGGTAGAGTATTGATGTTTGAGGTCTGAGGATTGAGGATTGAGGATTGAGAATTGAGGATTGAGGATTGAGGATTGAAGATTGAGGATTGGGTGTTGAGGATTGATGAATGAGGATTGAGGATTGAGGATTGAGTATTGAGGATTGAAGATTGAGTATTGAGGATTGAAGATTGAGGATTGAGGATTGAGGATTGAGGATTGGGGGTTGTGGATTGAGGACGAGGACTGTCGGTTGAGTACTAAGTATTGAGGACTGAGGATTGAAGATTGAGTATTGAGGATTGAATATTGACGGTTGAGGATTGAGGATTGAGGATTGAGGATTGAGGATTGAGGATTGAGGATAGAGGATTGAAGACTGGGTATTGAGTATTGAAGATTGGGGATTGAGGATTGAGGATTGAGGATTGAGGATTGAAGATTGAGTACTGAGGATTGAAGATTAAGATTGAGGATTGAGGATTGAGGATTGAGGATTGAGGGTTGAGGATTGAAGATTGAGTATTGAGGATTGAAGGTTGAGGATTGAGGATTGAGGATTGAAGATTGAGGATTGAGGATTGAGGATTGTAGATTGAGGATTGGGTATTGAGTATTGAAGAATGAGGATTGAGGATTGAGGATTGAGTATTGAGGATTGAGGATTGAAGACTGAGTATTGAGGATTGAAGATTGAGGATTGGGTATTGAGGATTGAAGAATGAGGATTGAGGATTCAGGATTGAGGATTGAGGATTGAAGATTGAGTATTGAGGATTGAAGATTGACGATTGACGATTGAGGATTGAGGATTGAGGATTGAGGATTGAGGATCGATGATTGAGGATTGAAGATTGAGTATTGAGTATTGAAGATTGAGGATTGAGGATTGAGGATTGAGGTTTGAGGATTGAAGATTGAGGATTGAGGATTGAGGATTGAGGATTGAGGATTGAGGATTGAGGATTGAAGATTGAGTATTGAGGATTGAATATTGACGATTGAGGATTGAGGATTGAGGATTGAGTATTGAGTATTGAGGTTTGAGGATTGAGGATTGAAGATTGACTATTGAGGATTGAAGGTTGAGGATTGGGTATTGAGGATTGAAGAATGAGGATTGAGGATTGAGGATTGAGGATTGAGGATTGAGGATTGAAGACTGAGTACTGAGGATTGAAGGTTGAGGATTGGGTATTGAGGATTGAAGAATGAGGATTGAGGATTGAGGATTGAGGATTGAGGATTGAAGATTGAGTATTGAAGATTGAGTATTCAGGATTGAAGATTGACGATTGAGAATTGAGGATTGAGGATTGAGGATTGAGGATTGATGATTGAGGATTGAAGATTGAGGATTGAAGATTGAGGATTCGGTATTGAGGATCGAAGAATGAGGATTGAGGAGTGAGGATTGAAGATTGAGGATTGGGTATTGAGGATTGAAGAATGAGGATTGAGGATTGAGGATTGAGGATTGAGGATTGATGATTGAAGACTGAGTATTGAGGATTGAAGATTGAGTATTGGGTACTGAGGATTGTAGAATGAGGATTGAGGATTGAGGATTGAGGATTGAGGATTGAAGATTGAGTATTGAGGATTGAAGATTGACGATTGAGGATTGAGTATTGAGGATTGAGGATTGAGGATCGATGATTGAGGATTGAAGATTGAGTATTGAGGATTGATGATTGAGGATTGAGGATTGAGGATTGAGGTTTGAGGACTGAAGATTGAGGATTGAGGATTGAGGATTGAGGATTGAGGATTGAGGATTGAAGATTGAGGATTGGGTATTGAGGATTGAAGAATGAGGATTGAGTATCGAGTATTGAGGATTGAGTATTGACGATTGAGTATTGAGGATTGAAGATTGACGATTGAGGATTCAGGATTGAGGATTGAGGATTGAGGATTGAGGACTGAGGATTGCGAATTGAGGATAGAACATTGAGGATTGAGGATTGAGTATTGAGGATTGAGGATTGAGGATTGAAGATTGAATATTGATGATTGAATATTGAGGATCGAGGATTGAGTGTTGTGGATTGAGGACGAGGACTGAGGGTAGAGTATTGATGTTTGAGGTCTGAGGATTGAGGATTGAGAATTGAGGATTGAGGATTGAGGATTGAAGATTGAGGATTGGGTGTTGAGGATTGATGAATGAGGATTGAGGATTGAGGATTGAGGATCTAGGATTGAAGGTTGAGTATTGCGTATTGAGGATAGAACATTGAGGATTGAGGATTGAGTATTGAGGATTGAGGATTGAGGAATGAAGATTGAATATTGATGTTTGAAGATTGAGGATCGAGGATTGAGCGTTGTGGATTGAGGACGAGGACTGAGGGTTGAGTATTGATGTTTGTGGTCTGAGGATTGAGGAATGAGGATTGAGAATTGAGGGTTGAGGATTGAGGATTGAAGATTGAGGATTGGGTGTTGAGGATTGAAGAATGAGGATTGAGGATTGAGGATTGAGGATTGAGGATTGAGGATTGAGGGTTGAGGATTGCAGATTGAGGATTCGGAATTGAGGATTGAAGAATGAGGATTGAGGAGTGAGGACTGAGGATTGAGTATTACAGATTGAGTATTGAGGATTGAAGATTGAGGACTGAGGATTGAGGATTGAGGATTGACGATTGAGGATGGAGGATTGAGGATTGAGGATTGAGGATTGAAGTTTGAGGATTGCGTATTGAGAATAGAACATTGAGGATTGAGGATTGAGTATTGAGGATTGAGGATTGAGGATTGAAGATTGAATATTGATGTTTGAAGATTGAGGATCGAGGATTGAGCGTTGTGGATTGAGGACGAGGACTGAGGGTTGAGTACTGAGTATTGAGGATTGAGGATTGAAGGTTGAGTATTGAGGATTGAATATTGACGATTGAGGATTGAGGATTGAGGATTGAGGATTGAGGATTGAGGATTGAGGATAGAGGATTGAAGATTGGGTATTGAGGATTGAAGATTGAGGATTGAGGATTGAGGATTGAGGATTGAGGATTGAAGATTGAGGATTGAGGATTGAAGATTGAGGATTGGGTATTGAGGATTGAAGAATGAGGATTGAGTATCGAGTATTGAGGATTGAGTATTGACGATTGAGTATTGAGGATTGAAGATTGACGATTGAGGATTCAGGATTGAGGATTGAGGATTGAGGATTGAGGACTGAGGATTGCGAATTGAGGATAGAACATTGAGGATTGAGGATTGAGTATTGAGGATTGAGGATTGAGGATTGAAGATTGAATATTGATGATTGAATATTGAGGATCGAGGATTGAGTGTTGTGGATTGAGGACGAGGACTGAGGGTAGAGTATTGATGTTTGAGGTCTGAGGATTGAGGATTGAGAATTGAGGATTGAGGATTGAGGATTGAAGATTGAGGATTGGGTGTTGAGGATTGATGAATGAGGATTGAGGATTGAGGATTGAGGATCTAGGATTGAAGGTTGAGTATTGCGTATTGAGGATAGAACATTGAGGATTGAGGATTGAGTATTGAGGATTGAGGATTGAGGAATGAGGATTGAGTATTGAGTATTGAGGGTTGAGTATCGACGATTGGGTATTGAGGATTGAAGATTGACGATTGAGGATTGAGGATTGAGGGTTGATGATTGAGGATTCAGGATTGAAGATTGAGTATTGAGTATTGAAGAATGAGGATTGAGTATTGAGTATTGAGGATTGAGTATTGACGATTGAGTATTTAGGATTGAAGATTGACGATTGAGGATTGAGGTCTGAGTATTGAGAATTGAGGATTGAGAATTGAGGATTGAGGATTGAGGATTGAAGATTGAGGATTGGGTGTTGAGGGTTGAAGAATGAGGATTGAGGATTGACGATTGAGTATTGAGGATTGAAGATTGAGTATTGAGGATTGAAGATTGAGGATTGAGGATTGAGGATTGAGGATTGAGGATTGAGTATTGCGGATAGAAGATTGAGGATTGGGTATTGCGGATTGAACATTGAGGATTGAGTGTTGAGGATTGAGGATTGAGGATTGAGGACTGAAGATTGAATATTGATGATTGAAGATTGAGGATTGAGGATTGATGGTTGTGGATTGAGGACGAGGACTGAGGGTTGACTATTGCTGTTTGAGGTCTGAGGATTGAGGATAGAGGATTGAGAATTGAGGATTGAGGAATGAGGATTGAAGATTGAGGATTGGGTATTGAGGATTGAAGAATGAGGATTGAGGATTGAGGACTGAGGATTGAGGATTGAATACTGAGTGTTGAGGGTTGAGTGATGAGAATTGATGTTTGTGGATAGAGATTTGAAGATTGCAGATTGAGTATTGAGTATTGAAAACTGTGAATTGATGATATTCTCTTGAGGATTGAGGATTGACAACTGATTGTTGAGGACTGAGGGCTGAAGGTTGAGGATTCAGGATTGAGGATTCAGGATTGTGGTTTGACGGCCGAGGATTGAGGATTGAGGATTGAGGATTGAGGATTGAGAATTGAGGATTGAGGATTGAGGATTGAAGATTGAGGATTGGGTGTTGAGGGTTGAAGAATGAGGATTGAGGATTGAGGATTGAGGATTGAGGATTGAGGATTGAAGATTGAGTATTGAGGATTGAAGATTGACGATTGAGGATTGAGGATTGAGGATTGAGGATTGAGGATCGATGATTGAGGATTGAAGATTGAGTATTGAGGATTGATGATTGAGGATTGAGGATTGAGGATTGAGGTTTGAGGATTGAAGATTGAGGATTGAGGCTTGAGGATTGAGGATTGAGGATTGAGGATTGAAGATTGAGGATTGGGTATTGAGGATTGAAGAATGAGGATTGAGTATTGAGTATTGAGGATTGAGTATTGACGATTGTGTATTGAGGATTGAAGATTGACGATTGAGGATTCAGGATTGAGGATTGAGGATTGAGGATTGAGGACTGAGGATTGCGTATTGAGGATAGAACATTGAGGATTGAGGATTGAGTATTGAGGATTGAGGATTGAGGATTGAAGATTGAATATTGATGATTGAATATTGAGGATCGAGGATTGAGTGTTGTGGATTGAGGACGAGGACTGAGGGTAGAGTATTGATGTTTGAGGTCTGAGGATTGAGGATTGAGGATTGAGAATTGAGGATTGAGGATTGAGGATTGAAGATTGAGGATTGGGTGTTGAGGATTGATGAATGAGGATTGAGGATTGAGGATTGAGTATTGAGGATTGAAGATTGAGTATTGAGGATTGAAGATTGAGGATTGAGGATTGAGGATTGAGGATTGGGGGTTGTGGATTGAGGACGAGGACTGTCGGTTGAGTACTAAGTATTGAGGACTGAGGATTGAAGATTGAGTATTGAGGATTGAATATTGACGGTTGAGGATTGAGGATTGAGGATTGAGGATTGAGGATTGAGGATTGAGGATAGAGGATTGAAGACTGGGTATTGAGTATTGAAGATTGGGGATTGAGGATTGAGGATTGAGGATTGAGGATTGAAGATTGAGTACTGAGGATTGAAGATTAAGATTGAGGATTGAGGATTGAGGATTGAGGATTGAGGGTTGAGGATTGAAGATTGAGTATTGAGGATTGAAGGTTGAGGATTGAGGATTGAGGATTGAAGATTGAGGATTGAGGATTGAGGATTGTAGATTGAGGATTGGGTATTGAGTATTGAAGAATGAGGATTGAGGATTGAGGATTGAGTATTGAGGATTGAGGATTGAAGACTGAGTATTGAGGATTGAAGATTGAGGATTGGGTATTGAGGATTGAAGAATGAGGATTGAGGATTCAGGATTGAGGATTGAGGATTGAAGATTGAGTATTGAGGATTGAAGATTGACGATTGACGATTGAGGATTGAGGATTGAGGATTGAGGATTGAGGATCGATGATTGAGGATTGAAGATTGAGTATTGAGTATTGAAGATTGAGGATTGAGGATTGAGGATTGAGGTTTGAGGATTGAAGATTGAGGATTGAGGATTGAGGATTGAGGATTGAGGATTGAGGATTGAGGATTGAAGATTGAGTATTGAGGATTGAATATTGACGATTGAGGATTGAGGATTGAGGATTGAGTATTGAGTATTGAGGTTTGAGGATTGAGGATTGAAGATTGACTATTGAGGATTGAAGGTTGAGGATTGGGTATTGAGGATTGAAGAATGAGGATTGAGGATTGAGGATTGAGGATTGAGGATTGAGGATTGAAGACTGAGTACTGAGGATTGAAGGTTGAGGATTGGGTATTGAGGATTGAAGAATGAGGATTGAGGATTGAGGATTGAGGATTGAGGATTGAAGATTGAGTATTGAAGATTGAGTATTCAGGATTGAAGATTGACGATTGAGAATTGAGGATTGAGGATTGAGGATTGAGGATTGATGATTGAGGATTGAAGATTGAGGATTGAAGATTGAGGATTCGGTATTGAGGATCGAAGAATGAGGATTGAGGAGTGAGGATTGAAGATTGAGGATTGGGTATTGAGGATTGAAGAATGAGGATTGAGGATTGAGGATTGAGGATTGAGGATTGATGATTGAAGACTGAGTATTGAGGATTGAAGATTGAGTATTGGGTACTGAGGATTGTAGAATGAGGATTGAGGATTGAGGATTGAGGATTGAGGATTGAAGATTGAGTATTGAGGATTGAAGATTGACGATTGAGGATTGAGTATTGAGGATTGAGGATTGAGGATCGATGATTGAGGATTGAAGATTGAGTATTGAGGATTGATGATTGAGGATTGAGGATTGAGGATTGAGGTTTGAGGACTGAAGATTGAGGATTGAGGATTGAGGATTGAGGATTGAGGATTGAGGATTGAAGATTGAGGATTGGGTATTGAGGATTGAAGAATGAGGATTGAGTATCGAGTATTGAGGATTGAGTATTGACGATTGAGTATTGAGGATTGAAGATTGACGATTGAGGATTCAGGATTGAGGATTGAGGATTGAGGATTGAGGACTGAGGATTGCGAATTGAGGATAGAACATTGAGGATTGAGGATTGAGTATTGAGGATTGAGGATTGAGGATTGAAGATTGAATATTGATGATTGAATATTGAGGATCGAGGATTGAGTGTTGTGGATTGAGGACGAGGACTGAGGGTAGAGTATTGATGTTTGAGGTCTGAGGATTGAGGATTGAGAATTGAGGATTGAGGATTGAGGATTGAAGATTGAGGATTGGGTGTTG
The DNA here is from genome assembly GCF_051401765.1 of Calliopsis andreniformis. NCBI lineage: Eukaryota > Metazoa > Arthropoda > Insecta > Hymenoptera > Andrenidae > Calliopsis > Calliopsis andreniformis. Next base: position 3,287,527 of record NW_027480459.1, on the reverse strand, counting down.
AGGATTGATGAATGAGGATTGAGGATTGAGGATTGAGGATCTAGGATTGAAGGTTGAGTATTGCGTATTGAGGATAGAACATTGAGGATTGAGGATTGAGTATTGAGGATTGAGGATTGAGGAATGAAGATTGAATATTGATGTTTGAAGATTGAGGATCGAGGATTGAGCGTTGTGGATTGAGGACGAGGACTGAGGGTTGAGTATTGATGTTTGTGGTCTGAGGATTGAGGAATGAGGATTGAGAATTGAGGGTTGAGGATTGAGGATTGAAGATTGAGGATTGGGTGTTGAGGATTGAAGAATGAGGATTGAGGATTGAGGATTGAGGATTGAGGATTGAGGATTGAGGGTTGAGGATTGCAGATTGAGGATTCGGAATTGAGGATTGAAGAATGAGGATTGAGGAGTGAGGACTGAGGATTGAGTATTACAGATTGAGTATTGAGGATTGAAGATTGAGGACTGAGGATTGAGGATTGAGGATTGACGATTGAGGATGGAGGATTGAGGATTGAGGATTGAGGATTGAAGTTTGAGGATTGCGTATTGAGAATAGAACATTGAGGATTGAGGATTGAGTATTGAGGATTGAGGATTGAGGATTGAAGATTGAATATTGATGTTTGAAGATTGAGGATCGAGGATTGAGCGTTGTGGATTGAGGACGAGGACTGAGGGTTGAGTACTGAGTATTGAGGATTGAGGATTGAAGGTTGAGTATTGAGGATTGAATATTGACGATTGAGGATTGAGGATTGAGGATTGAGGATTGAGGATTGAGGATTGAGGATAGAGGATTGAAGATTGGGTATTGAGGATTGAAGATTGAGGATTGAGGATTGAGGATTGAGGATTGAGGATTGAAGATTGAGGATTGAGGATTGAAGATTGAGGATTGGGTATTGAGGATTGAAGAATGAGGATTGAGTATCGAGTATTGAGGATTGAGTATTGACGATTGAGTATTGAGGATTGAAGATTGACGATTGAGGATTCAGGATTGAGGATTGAGGATTGAGGATTGAGGACTGAGGATTGCGAATTGAGGATAGAACATTGAGGATTGAGGATTGAGTATTGAGGATTGAGGATTGAGGATTGAAGATTGAATATTGATGATTGAATATTGAGGATCGAGGATTGAGTGTTGTGGATTGAGGACGAGGACTGAGGGTAGAGTATTGATGTTTGAGGTCTGAGGATTGAGGATTGAGGATTGAGGATTGAGGATTGAGGATTGAAGATTGAGGATTGGGTGTTGAGGATTGATGAATGAGGATTGAGGATTGAGGATTGAGGATCTAGGATTGAAGGTTGAGTATTGCGTATTGAGGATAGAACATTGAGGATTGAGGATTGAGTATTGAGGATTGAGGATTGAGGAATGAAGATTGAATATTGATGTTTGAAGATTGAGGATCGAGGATTGAGCGTTGTGGATTGAGGACGAGGACTGAGGGTTGAGTATTGATGTTTGTGGTCTGAGGATTGAGGAATGAGGATTGAGAATTGAGGGTTGAGGATTGAGGATTGAAGATTGAGGATTGGGTGTTGAGGATTGAAGAATGAGGATTGAGGATTGAGGATTGAGGATTGAGGATTGAGGATTGAGGGTTGAGGATTGCAGATTGAGGATTCGGAATTGAGGATTGAAGAATGAGGATTGAGGAGTGAGGACTGAGGATTGAGTATTACAGATTGAGTATTGAGGATTGAAGATTGAGGACTGAGGATTGAGGATTGAGGATTGACGATTGAGGATGGAGGATTGAGGATTGAGGATTGAGGATTGAAGTTTGAGGATTGCGTATTGAGAATAGAACATTGAGGATTGAGGATTGAGTATTGAGGATTGAGGATTGAGGATTGAAGATTGAATATTGATGTTTGAAGATTGAGGATCGAGGATTGAGCGTTGTGGATTGAGGACGAGGACTGAGGGTTGAGTACTGAGTATTGAGGATTGAGGATTGAAGGTTGAGTATTGAGGATTGAATATTGACGATTGAGGATTGAGGATTGAGGATTGAGGATTGAGGATTGAGGATTGAGGATAGAGGATTGAAGATTGGGTATTGAGGATTGAAGATTGAGGATTGAGGATTGAGGATTGAGGATTGAGGATTGAAGATTGAGGATTGAGGATTGAGGATTGAGGATTGAAGATTGAGGATTGGGTATTGAGGATTGAAGAATGAGGATTGAGGATCGAGGATTGAGGATTGAGGATTGAAGATTGAATATTGATGATTGAATATTGAGGATCGAGGATTGAGTGTTGTGGATTGAGGACGTGGACTGAGGGTAGAGTATTGATGTTTGAGGTCTGAGGATTGAGGATTGAGAATTGAGGATTGAGGATTGAGGATTGAGGATTGAAGATTGAGGATTGGGTGTTGAGGATTGATGAATGAGGATTGAGGATTGAGGATTGAGGATCTAGGATTGAAGGTTGAGGATTGCGTATTGAGGATAGAACATTGAGGATTGAGGATTGAGTATTGAGGATTGAGGATTGAGGATTGAAGATTGAATATTGATGTTTGAAGATTGAGGATCGAGGATTGAGCGTTGTGGATTGAGGACGAGGACTGAGGGTTGAGTATTGATGTTTGTGGTCTGAGGATTGAGGAATGAGGATTGAGAATTGAGGGTTGAGGATTGAGGACTGAAGATTGAGGATTGGGTGTTGAGGATTGAAGAATGAGGATTGAGGATTGAGGATTGAGGATTGAGGATTGAGGATTGAGGGTTGAGGATTGCAGATTGAGGATTCGGTATTGAGGATTGAAGAATGAGGATTGAGGAGTGAGGACTGAGGATTGAGGATTGCAGATTGAGTATTGAGGTTTGAAGATTGAGGACTGAGGATTGAGGATTGAGGATTGACGATTGAGGATTGAGGATTGAGGATTGAGGATTGAGGATTGAAGGTTGAGGATTCCGTATTGAGGATAGAACATTGAGGATTGAGGATTGAGTATCGAGGATTGAGGATTGAGGATTGAAGATTGAATATTGATGATTGAAGATTGAGGATCGAGGATTGAGCGTTGTGGATTGAGGACGAGGACTGAGGGCTGAGTATTGATGTTTGAGGTCTGAGGATTGAGGAATGAGGATTGAGAATTGAGGGTTGAGGATTGAGGATTGAAGATTGAGGATTGGGTGTTGAGGATTGAAGAATGAAGATTGAGGATTGAGGATTGCGTACTGAGGATAGAACATTGAGGATTGAGGATTGAGTATTGAGGATTGAGGATTGAGGATTGAAGATTGAATATTGATGATTGAATATTGAGGATCGAGGATTGAGTGTTGTGGATTGAGGACGAGGACTGAGGGTAGAGTATTGATGTTTGAGGTCTGAGGATTGAGGATTGAGGATTGAGAATTGAGGATTGAGGAATGAGGATTGAAGATTGAGGATTGGGTGTTGAGGATTGATGAATGAGGATTGAGGATTGAGGATTGAGGATTTAGGATTGAAGGTTGAGGACTGCCTATTGAGGATAGAACATTGAGGATTGAGGATTGAGTATTGAGGATTGAGGATTGAGGATTGAAGATTGAATATTGATGTTTGAAGATTGTGGATCGAGGATTGAGCGTTGTGGATTGAGGACGAGGACTGAGGGTTGAGTATTGATGTTTGAGGTCTGAGGATTGAGCAATGAGGATTGAGAATTGAGGGTTGAGGATTGAGGATTGAAGATTGAGGACTGTGTGTTGAGGATTGAAGAATGAGGATTGAGGATTGAGGATTGAGGATTGAGTATTGAGGATTGAAGATTGAGTATTGAGGATTGAAGATTGAGGATTGAGGATTGAGGATTGAGGATTGAGGATTGAGTATTGCGGATAGAAGATTGAGGATTGGGTATTGCGGATTGAACATTGAGGATTGAGTGTTGAGGATTGAGGATTGAGGATTGAGGACTGAAGGTTGAATATTGATGATTGAAGATTGAGGATTGAGGATTGATGGTTGTGGATTGAGGACGAGGACTGAGGGTTGACTATTGCTGTTTGAGGTCTGAGGATTGAGGATAGAGGATTGAGAATTGAGGATTGAGGAATGAGGATTGAAGATTGAGGATTGGGTATTGAGGATTGAAGAATGAGGATTGAGGATTGAGGACTGAGGATTGAGGATTGAATACTGAGTGTTGAGGGTTGAGTGATGAGAATTGATGTTTGTGGATAGAGATTTGAAGATTGCAGATTGAGTATTGAGTATTGAAAACTGTGAATTGATGATATTCTCTTGAGGATTGAGGATTGACAACTGATTGTTGAGGACTGAGGGCTGAAGGTTGAGGATTCAGGATTGAGGATTCAGGATTGTGGTTTGACGGCCGAGGATTGAGGATTGAGGATTGAGGATTGAGGATTGAGAATTGAGGATTGAGGATTGAGGATTGAAGATTGAGGATTGGGTGTTGAGGGTTGAAGAATGAGGATTGAGGATTGAGGATTGAGTATTGAGGATTGAAGATTGAGTATTGAGGATTGAATATTGACGATTGAGGGTTGAGGATTGAGGATTGAGTATTGAGTATTGAGGATTGAGGATTGAGGATTGAAGATTGACTATTGAGGATTGAAGATTGAGGATTGGGTATTGAGGATTGAAGAATGAGGATTGAGGATTGAGGATTGAGGATTGAGGATTGAGGATTGAAGACTGAGTATTGAGGATTGAAGATTGAGGATTGGGTATTGAGGATTGAAGAATGAGGATTGAGGATTGAGGATTGAGGATTGAGGATTGAAGATTGAGTATTGAGGATTGAAGATTGACGATTGAGGATTGAGGATTGAGGATTGAGGATTGAGGATCGATGATTGAGGATTGAAGATTGAGTATTGAGGATTGATGATTGAGGATTGAGGATTGAGGATTGAGGTTTGAGGATTGAAGATTGAGGATTGAGGATTGAGGATTGAGGATTGAGGATTGAGGATTGAAGATTGAGGATTGGGTATTGAGGATTGAAGAATGAGGATTGAGTATTGAGTATTGAGGATTGAGTATTGACGATTGTGTATTGAGGATTGAAGATTGACGATTGAGGATTCAGGATTGAGGATTGAGGATTGAGGATTGAGGACTGAGGATTGCGTATTGAGGATAGAACATTGAGGATTGAGGATTGAGTATTGAGGATTGAGGATTGAGGATTGAAGATTGAATATTGATGATTGAATATTGAGGATCGAGGATTGAGTGTTGTGGATTGAGGACGAGGACTGAGGGTAGAGTATTGATGTTTGAGGTCTGAGGATTGAGGATTGAGGATTGAGAATTGAGGATTGAGGATTGAGGATTGAAGATTGAGGATTGGGTGTTGAGGATTGATGAATGAGGATTGAGGTTTGAGGATTGAGTATTGAGGATTGAAGATTGAGTATTGAGGATTGAAGATTGAGGATTGAGGATTGAGGATTGAGGATTGGGGGTTGTGGATTGAGGACGAGGACTGTCGGTTGAGTACTAAGTATTGAGGACTGAGGATTGAAGATTGAGTATTGAGGATTGAATATTGACGATTGAGGATTGAGGATTGAGGATTGAGGGTTGAGGATTGAGGATTGAGGATAGAGGATTGAAGATTGGGTATTGAGTATTGAAGATTGGGGATTGAGGATTGAGGATTGAGGATTGAGGATTGAAGATTGAGTACTGAGGATTGAAGATTAAGATTGAGGATTGAGGATTGAGGATTGAGGATTGAGGGTTGAGGATTGAAGATTGAGTATTGAGGATTGAAGGTTGAGGATTGAGGATTGAGGATTGAAGATTGAGGATTGAGGATTGAGGATTGTAGATTCAGGATTGGGTATTGAGTATTGAAGAATGAGGATTGAGGATTGAGGATTGAGTATTGAGGATTGAGGATTGAAGACTGAGTATTGAGGATTGAAGATTGAGGATTGGGTATTGAGGATTGAAGAATGAGGATTGAGGATTCAGGATTGAGGATTGAGGATTGAAGATTGAGTATTGAGGATTGAAGATTGACGATTGACGATTGAGGATTGAGGATTGAGGATTGAGGATTGAGGATCGATGATTGAGGATTGCAGATTGAGTATTGAGTATTGAAGATTGAGGATTGAGGATTGAGGATTGAGGTTTGAGGATTGAAGATTGAGGATTGAGGATTGAGGATTGAGGATTGAGGATTGAGGATTGAGGATTGAAGATTGAGTATTGAGGATTGAATATTGACGATTGAGGATTGAGGATTGAGGATTGAGTATTGAGTATTGAGGTTTGAGGATTGAGGATTGAAGATTGACTATTGAGGATTGAAGATTGAGGATTGGGTATTGAGGATTGAAGAATGAGGATTGAGGATTGAGGATTGAGGATTGAGGATTGAGGATTGAAGACTGAGTATTGAGGATTGAAGGTTGAGGATTGGGTATTGAGGATTGAAGAATGAGGATTGAGGATTGAGGATTGAGGATTGAGGATTGAAGATTGAGTATTGAGGATTGAAGATTGACGATTGAGGATTGAGGATTGAGGATTGAGGATTGAGGATCGATGATTGAGGATTGAAGATTGAGTATTGAGGATTGATGATTGAGGATTGAGGATTGAGGATTGAGGTTTGAGGATTGAAGATTGAGGATTGAGGATTGAGGATTGAGGATTGAGGATTGAGGATTGAAGATTGAGGATTGGGTATTGAGGATTGACGAATGAGGATTGAGTATTGAGTATTGAGGATTGAGTATTGACGATTGAGTATTGAGGATTGAAGATTGACGATTGAGGATTCAGGATTGAGGATTGAGGATTGAGGATTGAGGACTGAGGATTGCGTATTGAGGATAGAACATTGGGGATTGAGGATTGAGTATTGAGGATTGAGGATTGAGGATTGAAGATTGAATATTGATGATTGAATATTGAGGATCGAGGATTGAGTGTTGTGGATTGAGGACGAGGACTGAGGGTAGAGAATTGATGTTTGAGGTCTGAGGATTGAGGATGGAGGATTGAGAATTGAGGATTGAGGAATGATGATTGAAGATTGAGGATTGGGTGTTGAGGATTGATGAATGAGGATTGAGGATTGAGGATTGAGGATTTAGGATTGAAGGTTGAGGATTGCGTATTGAGGATAGAACATTGAGGATTGAGGATTGAGTATTGAGGATTGAGGATTGAGGATTGGAGATTGAATATTGATGTTTGAAGATTGTGGATCGAGGATTGAGCGTTGTGGATTGAGGACGAGGACTGAGGGTTGAGTATTGATGTTTGTGGTCTGAGGATTGAGGAATGAGGATTGAGAATTGAGGGTTGAGGATTGAGGATTGAAGATTGAGGATTGGGTGTTGAGGATTGAAGAATGAGGATTGAGGATTGAGGATTGAGGATTGAGGATTGAGGATTGAGGGTTGAGGATTGCAGATTGAGGATTCGGAATTGAGGATTGAAGAATGAGGATTGAGGAGTGAGGACTGAGGATTGAGTATTACAGATTGAGTATTGAGGATTGAAGATTGAGGACTGAGGATTGAGGATTGAGGATTGACGATTGAGGATGGAGGATTGAGGATTGAGGATTGAGGATTGAAGTTTGAGGATTGCGTATTGAGAATAGAACATTGAGGATTGAGGATTGAGTATTGAGGATTGAGGATTGAGGATTGAAGATTGAATATTGATGTTTGAAGATTGAGGATCGAGGATTGAGCGTTGTGGATTGAGGACGAGGACTGAGGGTTGAGTACTGAGTATTGAGGATTGAGGATTGAAGGTTGAGTATTGAGGATTGAATATTGACGATTGAGGATTGAGGATTGAGGATTGAGGATTGAGGATTGAGGATTGAGGATAGAGGATTGAAGATTGGGTATTGAGGATTGAAGATTGAGGATTGAGGATTGAGGATTGAGGATTGAGGATTGAAGATTGAGGATTGAGGATTGAAGATTGAGGATTGGGTATTGAGGATTGAAGAATGAGGATTGAGTATCGAGTATTGAGGATTGAGTATTGACGATTGAGTATTGAGGATTGAAGATTGACGATTGAGGATTCAGGATTGAGGATTGAGGATTGAGGATTGAGGACTGAGGATTGCGAATTGAGGATAGAACATTGAGGATTGAGGATTGAGTATTGAGGATTGAGGATTGAGGATTGAAGATTGAATATTGATGATTGAATATTGAGGATCGAGGATTGAGTGTTGTGGATTGAGGACGAGGACTGAGGGTAGAGTATTGATGTTTGAGGTCTGAGGATTGAGGATTGAGAATTGAGGATTGAGGATTGAGGATTGAAGATTGAGGATTGGGTGTTGAGGATTGATGAATGAGGATTGAGGATTGAGGATTGAGGATCTAGGATTGAAGGTTGAGTATTGCGTATTGAGGATAGAACATTGAGGATTGAGGATTGAGTATTGAGGATTGAGGATTGAGGAATGAGGATTGAGTATTGAGTATTGAGGGTTGAGTATCGACGATTGGGTATTGAGGATTGAAGATTGACGATTGAGGATTGAGGATTGAGGGTTGATGATTGAGGATTCAGGATTGAAGATTGAGTATTGAGTATTGAAGAATGAGGATTGAGTATTGAGTATTGAGGATTGAGTATTGACGATTGAGTATTTAGGATTGAAGATTGACGATTGAGGATTGAGGTCTGAGTATTGAGAATTGAGGATTGAGAATTGAGGATTGAGGATTGAGGATTGAAGATTGAGGATTGGGTGTTGAGGGTTGAAGAATGAGGATTGAGGATTGACGATTGAGTATTGAGGATTGAAGATTGAGTATTGAGGATTGAAGATTGAGGATTGAGGATTGAGGATTGAGGATTGAGGATTGAGTATTGCGGATAGAAGATTGAGGATTGGGTATTGCGGATTGAACATTGAGGATTGAGTGTTGAGGATTGAGGATTGAGGATTGAGGACTGAAGATTGAATATTGATGATTGAAGATTGAGGATTGAGGATTGATGGTTGTGGATTGAGGACGAGGACTGAGGGTTGACTATTGCTGTTTGAGGTCTGAGGATTGAGGATAGAGGATTGAGAATTGAGGATTGAGGAATGAGGATTGAAGATTGAGGATTGGGTATTGAGGATTGAAGAATGAGGATTGAGGATTGAGGACTGAGGATTGAGGATTGAATACTGAGTGTTGAGGGTTGAGTGATGAGAATTGATGTTTGTGGATAGAGATTTGAAGATTGCAGATTGAGTATTGAGTATTGAAAACTGTGAATTGATGATATTCTCTTGAGGATTGAGGATTGACAACTGATTGTTGAGGACTGAGGGCTGAAGGTTGAGGATTCAGGATTGAGGATTCAGGATTGTGGTTTGACGGCCGAGGATTGAGGATTGAGGATTGAGGATTGAGGATTGAGAATTGAGGATTGAGGATTGAGGATTGAAGATTGAGGATTGGGTGTTGAGGGTTGAAGAATGAGGATTGAGGATTGAGGATTGAGGATTGAGGATTGAGGATTGAAGATTGAGTATTGAGGATTGAAGATTGACGATTGAGGATTGAGGATTGAGGATTGAGGATTGAGGATCGATGATTGAGGATTGAAGATTGAGTATTGAGGATTGATGATTGAGGATTGAGGATTGAGGATTGAGGTTTGAGGATTGAAGATTGAGGATTGAGGCTTGAGGATTGAGGATTGAGGATTGAGGATTGAAGATTGAGGATTGGGTATTGAGGATTGAAGAATGAGGATTGAGTATTGAGTATTGAGGATTGAGTATTGACGATTGTGTATTGAGGATTGAAGATTGACGATTGAGGATTCAGGATTGAGGATTGAGGATTGAGGATTGAGGACTGAGGATTGCGTATTGAGGATAGAACATTGAGGATTGAGGATTGAGTATTGAGGATTGAGGATTGAGGATTGAAGATTGAATATTGATGATTGAATATTGAGGATCGAGGATTGAGTGTTGTGGATTGAGGACGAGGACTGAGGGTAGAGTATTGATGTTTGAGGTCTGAGGATTGAGGATTGAGGATTGAGAATTGAGGATTGAGGATTGAGGATTGAAGATTGAGGATTGGGTGTTGAGGATTGATGAATGAGGATTGAGGATTGAGGATTGAGTATTGAGGATTGAAGATTGAGTATTGAGGATTGAAGATTGAGGATTGAGGATTGAGGATTGAGGATTGGGGGTTGTGGATTGAGGACGAGGACTGTCGGTTGAGTACTAAGTATTGAGGACTGAGGATTGAAGATTGAGTATTGAGGATTGAATATTGACGGTTGAGGATTGAGGATTGAGGATTGAGGATTGAGGATTGAGGATTGAGGATAGAGGATTGAAGACTGGGTATTGAGTATTGAAGATTGGGGATTGAGGATTGAGGATTGAGGATTGAGGATTGAAGATTGAGTACTGAGGATTGAAGATTAAGATTGAGGATTGAGGATTGAGGATTGAGGATTGAGGGTTGAGGATTGAAGATTGAGTATTGAGGATTGAAGGTTGAGGATTGAGGATTGAGGATTGAAGATTGAGGATTGAGGATTGAGGATTGTAGATTGAGGATTGGGTATTGAGTATTGAAGAATGAGGATTGAGGATTGAGGATTGAGTATTGAGGATTGAGGATTGAAGACTGAGTATTGAGGATTGAAGATTGAGGATTGGGTATTGAGGATTGAAGAATGAGGATTGAGGATTCAGGATTGAGGATTGAGGATTGAAGATTGAGTATTGAGGATTGAAGATTGACGATTGACGATTGAGGATTGAGGATTGAGGATTGAGGATTGAGGATCGATGATTGAGGATTGAAGATTGAGTATTGAGTATTGAAGATTGAGGATTGAGGATTGAGGATTGAGGTTTGAGGATTGAAGATTGAGGATTGAGGATTGAGGATTGAGGATTGAGGATTGAGGATTGAGGATTGAAGATTGAGTATTGAGGATTGAATATTGACGATTGAGGATTGAGGATTGAGGATTGAGTATTGAGTATTGAGGTTTGAGGATTGAGGATTGAAGATTGACTATTGAGGATTGAAGGTTGAGGATTGGGTATTGAGGATTGAAGAATGAGGATTGAGGATTGAGGATTGAGGATTGAGGATTGAGGATTGAAGACTGAGTACTGAGGATTGAAGGTTGAGGATTGGGTATTGAGGATTGAAGAATGAGGATTGAGGATTGAGGATTGAGGATTGAGGATTGAAGATTGAGTATTGAAGATTGAGTATTCAGGATTGAAGATTGACGATTGAGAATTGAGGATTGAGGATTGAGGATTGAGGATTGATGATTGAGGATTGAAGATTGAGGATTGAAGATTGAGGATTCGGTATTGAGGATCGAAGAATGAGGATTGAGGAGTGAGGATTGAAGATTGAGGATTGGGTATTGAGGATTGAAGAATGAGGATTGAGGATTGAGGATTGAGGATTGAGGATTGATGATTGAAGACTGAGTATTGAGGATTGAAGATTGAGTATTGGGTACTGAGGATTGTAGAATGAGGATTGAGGATTGAGGATTGAGGATTGAGGATTGAAGATTGAGTATTGAGGATTGAAGATTGACGATTGAGGATTGAGTATTGAGGATTGAGGATTGAGGATCGATGATTGAGGATTGAAGATTGAGTATTGAGGATTGATGATTGAGGATTGAGGATTGAGGATTGAGGTTTGAGGACTGAAGATTGAGGATTGAGGATTGAGGATTGAGGATTGAGGATTGAGGATTGAAGATTGAGGATTGGGTATTGAGGATTGAAGAATGAGGATTGAGTATCGAGTATTGAGGATTGAGTATTGACGATTGAGTATTGAGGATTGAAGATTGACGATTGAGGATTCAGGATTGAGGATTGAGGATTGAGGATTGAGGACTGAGGATTGCGAATTGAGGATAGAACATTGAGGATTGAGGATTGAGTATTGAGGATTGAGGATTGAGGATTGAAGATTGAATATTGATGATTGAATATTGAGGATCGAGGATTGAGTGTTGTGGATTGAGGACGAGGACTGAGGGTAGAGTATTGATGTTTGAGGTCTGAGGATTGAGGATTGAGAATTGAGGATTGAGGATTGAGGATTGAAGATTGAGGATTGGGTGTTGAGGATTGATGAATGAGGATTGAGGATTGAGGATTGAGGATCTAGGATTGAAGGTTGAGTATTGCGTATTGAGGATAGAACATTGAGGATTGAGGATTGAGTATTGAGGATTGAGGATTGAGGAATGAAGATTGAATATTGATGTTTGAAGATTGAGGATCGAGGATTGAGCGTTGTGGATTGAGGACGAGGACTGAGGGTTGAGTATTGATGTTTGTGGTCTGAGGATTGAGGAATGAGGATTGAGAATTGAGGGTTGAGGATTGAGGATTGAAGATTGAGGATTGGGTGTTGAGGATTGAAGAATGAGGATTGAGGATTGAGGATTGAGGATTGAGGATTGAGGATTGAGGGTTGAGGATTGCAGATTGAGGATTCGGAATTGAGGATTGAAGAATGAGGATTGAGGAGTGAGGACTGAGGATTGAGTATTACAGATTGAGTATTGAGGATTGAAGATTGAGGACTGAGGATTGAGGATTGAGGATTGACGATTGAGGATGGAGGATTGAGGATTGAGGATTGAGGATTGAAGTTTGAGGATTGCGTATTGAGAATAGAACATTGAGGATTGAGGATTGAGTATTGAGGATTGAGGATTGAGGATTGAAGATTGAATATTGATGTTTGAAGATTGAGGATCGAGGATTGAGCGTTGTGGATTGAGGACGAGGACTGAGGGTTGAGTACTGAGTATTGAGGATTGAGGATTGAAGGTTGAGTATTGAGGATTGAATATTGACGATTGAGGATTGAGGATTGAGGATTGAGGATTGAGGATTGAGGATTGAGGATAGAGGATTGAAGATTGGGTATTGAGGATTGAAGATTGAGGATTGAGGATTGAGGATTGAGGATTGAGGATTGAAGATTGAGGATTGAGGATTGAAGATTGAGGATTGGGTATTGAGGATTGAAGAATGAGGATTGAGTATCGAGTATTGAGGATTGAGTATTGACGATTGAGTATTGAGGATTGAAGATTGACGATTGAGGATTCAGGATTGAGGATTGAGGATTGAGGATTGAGGACTGAGGATTGCGAATTGAGGATAGAACATTGAGGATTGAGGATTGAGTATTGAGGATTGAGGATTGAGGATTGAAGATTGAATATTGATGATTGAATATTGAGGATCGAGGATTGAGTGTTGTGGATTGAGGACGAGGACTGAGGGTAGAGTATTGATGTTTGAGGTCTGAGGATTGAGGATTGAGGATTGAGGATTGAGGATTGAGGATTGAAGATTGAGGATTGGGTGTTGAGGATTGATGAATGAGGATTGAGGATTGAGGATTGAGGATCTAGGATTGAAGGTTGAGTATTGCGTATTGAGGATAGAACATTGAGGATTGAGGATTGAGTATTGAGGATTGAGGATTGAGGAATGAAGATTGAATATTGATGTTTGAAGATTGAGGATCGAGGATTGAGCGTTGTGGATTGAGGACGAGGACTGAGGGTTGAGTATTGATGTTTGTGGTCTGAGGATTGAGGAATGAGGATTGAGAATTGAGGGTTGAGGATTGAGGATTGAAGATTGAGGATTGGGTGTTGAGGATTGAAGAATGAGGATTGAGGATTGAGGATTGAGGATTGAGGATTGAGGATTGAGGGTTGAGGATTGCAGATTGAGGATTCGGAATTGAGGATTGAAGAATGAGGATTGAGGAGTGAGGACTGAGGATTGAGTATTACAGATTGAGTATTGAGGATTGAAGATTGAGGACTGAGGATTGAGGATTGAGGATTGACGATTGAGGATGGAGGATTGAGGATTGAGGATTGAGGATTGAAGTTTGAGGATTGCGTATTGAGAATAGAACATTGAGGATTGAGGATTGAGTATTGAGGATTGAGGATTGAGGATTGAAGATTGAATATTGATGTTTGAAGATTGAGGATCGAGGATTGAGCGTTGTGGATTGAGGACGAGGACTGAGGGTTGAGTACTGAGTATTGAGGATTGAGGATTGAAGGTTGAGTATTGAGGATTGAATATTGACGATTGAGGATTGAGGATTGAGGATTGAGGATTGAGGATTGAGGATTGAGGATAGAGGATTGAAGATTGGGTATTGAGGATTGAAGATTGAGGATTGAGGATTGAGGATTGAGGATTGAGGATTGAAGATTGAGGATTGAGGATTGAGGATTGAGGATTGAAGATTGAGGATTGGGTATTGAGGATTGAAGAATGAGGATTGAGGATCGAGGATTGAGGATTGAGGATTGAAGATTGAATATTGATGATTGAATATTGAGGATCGAGGATTGAGTGTTGTGGATTGAGGACGTGGACTGAGGGTAGAGTATTGATGTTTGAGGTCTGAGGATTGAGGATTGAGAATTGAGGATTGAGGATTGAGGATTGAGGATTGAAGATTGAGGATTGGGTGTTGAGGATTGATGAATGAGGATTGAGGATTGAGGATTGAGGATCTAGGATTGAAGGTTGAGGATTGCGTATTGAGGATAGAACATTGAGGATTGAGGATTGAGTATTGAGGATTGAGGATTGAGGATTGAAGATTGAATATTGATGTTTGAAGATTGAGGATCGAGGATTGAGCGTTGTGGATTGAGGACGAGGACTGAGGGTTGAGTATTGATGTTTGTGGTCTGAGGATTGAGGAATGAGGATTGAGAATTGAGGGTTGAGGATTGAGGACTGAAGATTGAGGATTGGGTGTTGAGGATTGAAGAATGAGGATTGAGGATTGAGGATTGAGGATTGAGGATTGAGGATTGAGGGTTGAGGATTGCAGATTGAGGATTCGGTATTGAGGATTGAAGAATGAGGATTGAGGAGTGAGGACTGAGGATTGAGGATTGCAGATTGAGTATTGAGGTTTGAAGATTGAGGACTGAGGATTGAGGATTGAGGATTGACGATTGAGGATTGAGGATTGAGGATTGAGGATTGAGGATTGAAGGTTGAGGATTCCGTATTGAGGATAGAACATTGAGGATTGAGGATTGAGTATCGAGGATTGAGGATTGAGGATTGAAGATTGAATATTGATGATTGAAGATTGAGGATCGAGGATTGAGCGTTGTGGATTGAGGACGAGGACTGAGGGCTGAGTATTGATGTTTGAGGTCTGAGGATTGAGGAATGAGGATTGAGAATTGAGGGTTGAGGATTGAGGATTGAAGATTGAGGATTGGGTGTTGAGGATTGAAGAATGAAGATTGAGGATTGAGGATTGCGTACTGAGGATAGAACATTGAGGATTGAGGATTGAGTATTGAGGATTGAGGATTGAGGATTGAAGATTGAATATTGATGATTGAATATTGAGGATCGAGGATTGAGTGTTGTGGATTGAGGACGAGGACTGAGGGTAGAGTATTGATGTTTGAGGTCTGAGGATTGAGGATTGAGGATTGAGAATTGAGGATTGAGGAATGAGGATTGAAGATTGAGGATTGGGTGTTGAGGATTGATGAATGAGGATTGAGGATTGAGGATTGAGGATTTAGGATTGAAGGTTGAGGACTGCCTATTGAGGATAGAACATTGAGGATTGAGGATTGAGTATTGAGGATTGAGGATTGAGGATTGAAGATTGAATATTGATGTTTGAAGATTGTGGATCGAGGATTGAGCGTTGTGGATTGAGGACGAGGACTGAGGGTTGAGTATTGATGTTTGAGGTCTGAGGATTGAGCAATGAGGATTGAGAATTGAGGGTTGAGGATTGAGGATTGAAGATTGAGGACTGTGTGTTGAGGATTGAAGAATGAGGATTGAGGATTGAGGATTGAGGATTGAGTATTGAGGATTGAAGATTGAGTATTGAGGATTGAAGATTGAGGATTGAGGATTGAGGATTGAGGATTGAGGATTGAGTATTGCGGATAGAAGATTGAGGATTGGGTATTGCGGATTGAACATTGAGGATTGAGTGTTGAGGATTGAGGATTGAGGATTGAGGACTGAAGGTTGAATATTGATGATTGAAGATTGAGGATTGAGGATTGATGGTTGTGGATTGAGGACGAGGACTGAGGGTTGACTATTGCTGTTTGAGGTCTGAGGATTGAGGATAGAGGATTGAGAATTGAGGATTGAGGAATGAGGATTGAAGATTGAGGATTGGGTATTGAGGATTGAAGAATGAGGATTGAGGATTGAGGACTGAGGATTGAGGATTGAATACTGAGTGTTGAGGGTTGAGTGATGAGAATTGATGTTTGTGGATAGAGATTTGAAGATTGCAGATTGAGTATTGAGTATTGAAAACTGTGAATTGATGATATTCTCTTGAGGATTGAGGATTGACAACTGATTGTTGAGGACTGAGGGCTGAAGGTTGAGGATTCAGGATTGAGGATTCAGGATTGTGGTTTGACGGCCGAGGATTGAGGATTGAGGATTGAGGATTGAGGATTGAGAATTGAGGATTGAGGATTGAGGATTGAAGATTGAGGATTGGGTGTTGAGGGTTGAAGAATGAGGATTGAGGATTGAGGATTGAGTATTGAGGATTGAAGATTGAGTATTGAGGATTGAATATTGACGATTGAGGGTTGAGGATTGAGGATTGAGTATTGAGTATTGAGGATTGAGGATTGAGGATTGAAGATTGACTATTGAGGATTGAAGATTGAGGATTGGGTATTGAGGATTGAAGAATGAGGATTGAGGATTGAGGATTGAGGATTGAGGATTGAGGATTGAAGACTGAGTATTGAGGATTGAAGATTGAGGATTGGGTATTGAGGATTGAAGAATGAGGATTGAGGATTGAGGATTGAGGATTGAGGATTGAAGATTGAGTATTGAGGATTGAAGATTGACGATTGAGGATTGAGGATTGAGGATTGAGGATTGAGGATCGATGATTGAGGATTGAAGATTGAGTATTGAGGATTGATGATTGAGGATTGAGGATTGAGGATTGAGGTTTGAGGATTGAAGATTGAGGATTGAGGATTGAGGATTGAGGATTGAGGATTGAGGATTGAAGATTGAGGATTGGGTATTGAGGATTGAAGAATGAGGATTGAGTATTGAGTATTGAGGATTGAGTATTGACGATTGTGTATTGAGGATTGAAGATTGACGATTGAGGATTCAGGATTGAGGATTGAGGATTGAGGATTGAGGACTGAGGATTGCGTATTGAGGATAGAACATTGAGGATTGAGGATTGAGTATTGAGGATTGAGGATTGAGGATTGAAGATTGAATATTGATGATTGAATATTGAGGATCGAGGATTGAGTGTTGTGGATTGAGGACGAGGACTGAGGGTAGAGTATTGATGTTTGAGGTCTGAGGATTGAGGATTGAGGATTGAGAATTGAGGATTGAGGATTGAGGATTGAAGATTGAGGATTGGGTGTTGAGGATTGATGAATGAGGATTGAGGTTTGAGGATTGAGTATTGAGGATTGAAGATTGAGTATTGAGGATTGAAGATTGAGGATTGAGGATTGAGGATTGAGGATTGGGGGTTGTGGATTGAGGACGAGGACTGTCGGTTGAGTACTAAGTATTGAGGACTGAGGATTGAAGATTGAGTATTGAGGATTGAATATTGACGATTGAGGATTGAGGATTGAGGATTGAGGATTGAGGATTGAGGATTGAGGATAGAGGATTGAAGATTGGGTATTGAGTATTGAAGATTGGGGATTGAGGATTGAGGATTGAGGATTGAGGATTGAAGATTGAGTACTGAGGATTGAAGATTAAGATTGAGGATTGAGGATTGAGGATTGAGGATTGAGGGTTGAGGATTGAAGATTGAGTATTGAGGATTGAAGGTTGAGGATTGAGGATTGAGGATTGAAGATTGAGGATTGAGGATTGAGGATTGTAGATTCAGGATTGGGTATTGAGTATTGAAGAATGAGGATTGAGGATTGAGGATTGAGTATTGAGGATTGAGGATTGAAGACTGAGTATTGAGGATTGAAGATTGAGGATTGGGTATTGAGGATTGAAGAATGAGGATTGAGGATTCAGGATTGAGGATTGAGGATTGAAGATTGAGTATTGAGGATTGAAGATTGACGATTGACGATTGAGGATTGAGGATTGAGGATTGAGGATTGAGGATCGATGATTGAGGATTGCAGATTGAGTATTGAGTATTGAAGATTGAGGATTGAGGATTGAGGATTGAGGTTTGAGGATTGAAGATTGAGGATTGAGGATTGAGGATTGAGGATTGAGGATTGAGGATTGAGGATTGAAGATTGAGTATTGAGGATTGAATATTGACGATTGAGGATTGAGGATTGAGGATTGAGTATTGAGTATTGAGGTTTGAGGATTGAGGATTGAAGATTGACTATTGAGGATTGAAGATTGAGGATTGGGTATTGAGGATTGAAGAATGAGGATTGAGGATTGAGGATTGAGGATTGAGGATTGAGGATTGAAGACTGAGTATTGAGGATTGAAGGTTGAGGATTGGGTATTGAGGATTGAAGAATGAGGATTGAGGATTGAGGATTGAGGATTGAGGATTGAAGATTGAGTATTGAGGATTGAAGATTGACGATTGAGGATTGAGGATTGAGGATTGAGGATTGAGGATCGATGATTGAGGATTGAAGATTGAGTATTGAGGATTGATGATTGAGGATTGAGGATTGAGGATTGAGGTTTGAGGATTGAAGATTGAGGATTGAGGATTGAGGATTGAGGATTGAGGATTGAGGATTGAAGATTGAGGATTGGGTATTGAGGATTGACGAATGAGGATTGAGTATTGAGTATTGAGGATTGAGTATTGACGATTGAGTATTGAGGATTGAAGATTGACGATTGAGGATTCAGGATTGAGGATTGAGGATTGAGGATTGAGGACTGAGGATTGCGTATTGAGGATAGAACATTGGGGATTGAGGATTGAGTATTGAGGATTGAGGATTGAGGATTGAAGATTGAATATTGATGATTGAATATTGAGGATCGAGGATTGAGTGTTGTGGATTGAGGACGAGGACTGAGGGTAGAGAATTGATGTTTGAGGTCTGAGGATTGAGGATGGAGGATTGAGAATTGAGGATTGAGGAATGATGATTGAAGATTGAGGATTGGGTGTTGAGGATTGATGAATGAGGATTGAGGATTGAGGATTGAGGATTTAGGATTGAAGGTTGAGGATTGCGTATTGAGGATAGAACATTGAGGATTGAGGATTGAGTATTGAGGATTGAGGATTGAGGATTGGAGATTGAATATTGATGTTTGAAGATTGTGGATCGAGGATTGAGCGTTGTGGATTGAGGACGAGGACTGAGGGTTGAGTATTGATGTTTGAGGTCTGAGGATTGAGGAATGAGGATTGAGAATTGAGGGTTGAGGATTGAGGATAGAAGATTGAGGACTGTGTGTTGAGGATTGAAGAATGAGGATTGAGGATTGAGGATTGAGGATTGAGGATTGAAGATTGAGTATTGAGGATTGAAGGTTGAGGATTGAGGATTGAGGATTGAGGATTGAGGATTGAGGATTGAGGATTGCGGATAGAAGATTGAGGATTGGGTATTGCGGATTGAACATTGAGGATTGAGGATTGAGGATTGAGGATTGAGGGTTGAGGATTGAGAATTGAGGATTGAGGATTGAGGATTGAAGATTGAGGATTGGGTATTGAGGATTGAAGAATGAGGATTGAGGACTGAAGATTGAGGATGGAGGATTGAGGATTGAATACTGAGTATTGAGGATCGAACATTGAGGATTGAGGAGTGAGTATTGAAGATTGAGTATTTGGGACTGAGGATTGAAGATTGAGGATTGAGGATTGAGGATTGAGGATTGAGGATTGAGGATTGAGGATTGAGGATTGAAGATTGAGGATTGGGTATTGAGGATTGAAGAATGAGGATTGAGTATTGAGTATTGAGGATTGAGTATCGACGATAGAGTATTGAGGATTGAAGATTGACGATTGAGGATTGAGGATTGAGGGTCGATGATTGAGGATTCAGGGTTGAAGATTGAGTATTGAGTATTGAAGAATGAGGATTGAGTATTGAGTATTGAGGATTGAGTATTGACGATTGAGTATTTAGGATTGAAGATTGACGATTGAGGATTGTGGTCTGAGTATTGAGAATTGAGGATTGAGAATTGAGGATTGAGGATTGAGGATTGAAGATTGAGGATTGGGTGTTGAGGGTTGAAGAATGAGGATTGAGGATTGAGGATTGAGTATTGAGGATTGAAGATTGAGTATTGAGGATTGAAGATTGAGGATTGAGGATTGAGGATTGAGGATTGAGGATTGAGTATTGCGGATAGAAGATTGAGGATTGGGTATTGCGGATTGAACATTGAGGATTGAGTGTTGAGGATTGAGGGTTGAGGATTGAGGACTGAAGATTGAATATTGATGATTGAAGGTTGAGGATTGAGGATTGATGGTTGTGGATTGAGGACGAGGACTGAGGGTTGACTATTGCTGTTTGAGGTCTGAGGATTGAGGATAGAGGATTGAGAAATGAGGATTGAGGATTGAGGATTGAAGATTGAGGATTGGGTATTGAGGATTGAAGAATGAGGATTGAGGATTGAGGACTGAGGATTGAGGATTGAATACTGAGTGTTGAGGGTTGAGTGATGAGAATTGATGTTTGTGGATAGAGATTTGAAGATTGCAGATTGAGTATTGAGTATTGAAAACTGTGAATTGATCATATTCTCTTGAGGATTGAGGATTGACAACTGATTGTTGAGGACTGAGGGCTGAAGGTTGAGGATTCAGGATTGAGGATTCAGGATTGTGGTTTGACGACCGAGGATTGAGGATTGAGGATTGAGGATTGAGGATTGAGAATTGAAGATTGAGGATTGAGTATTGGGGGTTGTGGATTGAGGACGAGGACTGACGGTTGAGTATTGAGTATTGAGGATTGAGGATTGAAGATTGAGTATTGAGGATTGAATATTGACGATTGAGGATTGAGGATTGAGGATTGAGTATTGAGTACTGAGGATTGAGGATTGAGGATTGAATATTGACGATTGAGGATTGAGGATTGAGGATTGAGGATTGAGGATTGAGGATTGAGGATAGAGGATTGAAGATTGGGTATTGAGGATTGAAGATTGGGTATTGGGGATTGAGGATTGAGGATTGAGGATTGAAGATTGAGTACTGAGGATTGAAGATTAAGATTGAGGATTGAGGATTGAGGATTGAGGATTGAGGATTGAGGATTGAAGATTGAGTATTGTGGATTGAAGGTTGAGGATTGAGGATTGAGGATTGAAGATTGAGGATTGAGGATTGAGGATTGTAGATTGAGGATTGGGTATTGAGTATTGAAGAATGAGGATTGAGGATTGAGGATTGAGGATTGAGGATTGAGGATTGAGGATTGAAGACTGAGTATTGAGGATTGAAGATTGAGGATTGGGTATTGAGGATTGAAGAATGAGGATTGAGGATTCAGGATTGAGGATTGAGGATTGAAGATTGAGTATTGAGGATTGAAGATTGACGATTGACGATTGAGGATTGAGGATTGAGGATTGAGGATTGATGATCGATGATTGAGGATTGAGGATTGAGGATTGAGGATTGAGGATTGAGGATTGAAGATTGAGTATTGAGGATTGAATATTGACGATTGAGGATTGGGGATTGAGGATTGAGTATTGAGTATTGAGGTTTGAGGATTGAGGATTGAAGATTGACTATTGAGGATTGAAGATTGAGGATTGGGTATTGATGATTGAAGAATGAGGATTGAGGATTGAGGATTGAGGATTGAGGATTGAGGATTGAAGATTGAGGATTGGGTATTGAGGATTGAAGAATGAGGATTGAGTATTGAGTATTGAGGATTGAGTATCGACGATAGAGTATTGAGGATTGAAGATTGACGATTGAGGATTGAGGATTGAGGGTTGATGATTGAGGATTCAGGGTTGATGATTGAGTATTGAGTATTGAAGAATGAGGATTGAGTATTGAGTATTGAGGATTGAGTATTGACGATTGAGTATTTAGGATTGAAGATTGACGATTGAGGATTGAGGTCTGAGTATTGAGAATTGAGGATTGAGAATTGAGGATTGAGGATTGAGGATTGAAGATTGAGGATTGGGTGTTGAGGGTTGAAGAATGAGGATTGAGGATTGAGGATTGAGTATTGAGGATTGAAGATTGAGTATTGAGGATTGAAGATTGAGGATTGAGGATTGAGGATTGAGGATTGAGGATTGAGTATTGCGGATAGAAGATTGAGGATTGGGTATTGCGGATTGAACATTGAGGATTGAGTGTTGAGGATTGAGGGTTGAGGATTGAGGACTGAAGATTGAATATTGATGATTGAAGATTGAGGATTGAGGATTGATGGTTGTGGATTGAGGACGAGGACTGAGGGTTGACTATTGCTGTTTGAGGTCTGAGGATTGAGGATAGAGGATTGAGAATTGAGGATTGAGAATTGAGGATTGAAGATTGAGGATTGGGTATTGAGGATTGAAGAATGAGGATTGAGGATTGAGGACTGAGGATTGAGGATTGAATACTGAGTGTTGAGGGTTGAGTGATGAGAATTGATGTTTGTGGATAGAGATTTGAAGATTGCAGATTGAGTATTGAGTATTGAAAACTGTGAATTGATGATATTCTCTTGAGGATTGAGGATTGACAACTGATTGTTGAGGACTGAGGGCTGAAGGTTGAGGATTCAGGATTGAGGGTTCAGGATTGTGGTTTGACGACCGAGGATTGAGGATTGAGGATTGAGGATTGAGGATTGAGAATTGAAGATTGAGGATTGAGTATTGGGGGTTGTGGATTGAGGACGAGGACTGACGGTTGAGTATTGAGTATTGAGGATTGAGGATTGAAGATTGAGTATTGAGGATTGAATATTGACGATTGAGGATTGAGGATTGAGGATTGAGTATTGAGTACTGAGGATTGAGGATTGAGGATTGAAGATTGACTATTGAGGATTGAAGATTGGGGATTGGTTATTGAGGATTGAAGAATGAGGATTGAGGATAGAGGATTGAGGATTGAGGATTGAGGATTGAAGACTGAGTATTGAGGATTGAAGATTGAGGATTGGGTATTGAGGATTGAAGAATGAGGATTGAGAATTGAGGATTGAGGATTGAGGATTGAAGATTGAGTATTGAGGATTGAAGATTGACGATTGAGGATTGAGGATTGAGGATTGAGGATTGAGGATCGATGATTGAGGATTGAAGATTGAGTATTGAGGATTGATGATTGAGGATTGAGGATTGAGGATTGAGGTTTGAGGATTGAAGATTGAGGATTGAGGATTGAGGATTGAGGATTGAGGATTGAGGATTGACGATTGAGGATTGGGTATTGAGGATTGAAGAATGAGGATTGAGTATTGAGTATTGAGGATTGAGTATTGACGATTGAGTATTGAGGATTGAAGATTGACGATTGAGGATTCAGGATTGAGGATTGAGGATTGAGGATTGAGGACTGAGGATTGCGTATTGAGGATAGAACATTGAGGATTGAGGATTGAGTATTGAGGATTGAGGATTGAGGATTGAAGATTGAATATTGATGATTGAATATTGAGGATCGAGGATTGAGTGTTGTGGATTGAGGACGAGGACTGAGGGTAGAGTATTGATGTTTGAGGTCTGAGGATTGAGGAGTGAGGATTGAGAATTGAGGATTGAGGATTGAGGATTGAAGATTGAGGATTGGGTATTGAGGATTGAAGAATGAGGATTGAGGATTGAGGACTGAGGATTGAGGGTTGAGGATTGCGGATTGAAGATTGAGGATTGGGTGTCGAGGATTGAAGAATGAGGATTGAGGATTGAGGATTGAGGATTGAGGATTGAGGATTGAGGATTGAGGATTGAGGATTGAGGATTGAGGATTGCGGATAGAAGATTGAGGATTGGGTATTGCGGATTGAACATTGAGGATTGAGGATTGAGGGTTGAGGATTGAGGATTGAGGATTGAGAATTGAGGATTGAGGATTGAGGATTGAAGATTGAGGATTGGTTATTGAAGATTGAAGAATGAGGATTGAGGATTGAGGATTGAGGATTGAGGATTGAGGATTGCGTATTGAGGATAGAACATTGAGGATCGAGGATTGAGTATTGAGGATTGAGGATTGAGGATTGAAGATTGAATATTGATGATTGAAGATTGAGGATCGAGGATTGAGTGTTGTGGATTGAGGACGAGGACTGAGGGTAGAGTATTGATGTTTAAGGTCTGAGGATTGAGGATTGAGGATTGGGAATTGAGGATTGAGAATTGAGGATTGAAGATTGAGGATTGGGTGTTGAGGATTGAAGAATGAGGATCGAGGATTGAGGATTGAGTATTGAGGATTGAAGATTGAGTATTGAGGATTGAAGATTGAGGATTGAGGATTGAGGATTGAGGATTGGGGGTTGTGGATTGAGGACGAGGACTGTCGGTTGAGTACTAAGTATTGAGGACTGAGGATTGAAGATTGAGTATTGAGGATTGAATACTGACGATTGAGGATTGAGGATTGAGGATTGAGGATTGAGGATTGAGGATTGAGGATAGAGGATTGAAGATTGGGTATTGAGGATTGAAGATTGGGGATTGAGGATTGGGTATTGAGTATTGAAGAATGAGGATTGAGGATTGAGGATTGAGGATTGAGGATTGAGGATTGAGGATTGAAGACTGAGTATTGAGGATTGAAGATTGAGGATTGGGTATTGAGGATTGAAGAATGAGGATTGAGGATTCAGGATTGAGGATTGAGGATTGAAGATTGAGTATTGAGGATTGAGGATTGAGGATTGAGGGTTGAGGATTGAGAATTGAGGATTGAGGATTGAGGATTGAAGATTGAGGATTGGGTATTGAGGATTGAAGAATGAGGATTGAGGACTGAAGATTGAGGATTGAGGATTGAGGATTGAAGATTGAATATTGATGATTGAATATTGAGGATCGAGGATTGAGTGTTGTGGATTGAGGACGAGGACTGAGGGTAGAGAATTGATGTTTGAGGTCTGAGGATTGAGGATGGAGGATTGAGAATTGAGGATTGAGGAATGATGATTGAAGATTGAGGATTGGGTGTTGAGGATTGATGAATGAGGATTGAGGATTGAGGATTGAGGATTTAGGATTGAAGGTTGAGGATTGCGTATTGAGGATAGAACATTGAGGATTGAGGATTGAGTATTGAGGATTGAGGATTGAGGATTGGAGATTGAATATTGATGTTTGAAGATTGTGGATCGAGGATTGAGCGTTGTGGATTGAGGACGAGGACTGAGGGTTGAGTATTGATGTTTGAGGTCTGAGGATTGAGGAATGAGGATTGAGAATTGAGGGTTGAGGATTGAGGATAGAAGATTGAGGACTGTGTGTTGAGGATTGAAGAATGAGGATTGAGGATTGAGGATTGAGGATTGAGGATTGAAGATTGAGTATTGAGGATTGAAGGTTGAGGATTGAGGATTGAGGATTGAGGATTGAGGATTGAGGATTGAGGATTGCGGATAGAAGATTGAGGATTGGGTATTGCGGATTGAACATTGAGGATTGAGGATTGAGGATTGAGGATTGAGGGTTGAGGATTGAGAATTGAGGATTGAGGATTGAGGATTGAAGATTGAGGATTGGGTATTGAGGATTGAAGAATGAGGATTGAGGACTGAAGATTGAGGATGGAGGATTGAGGATTGAATACTGAGTATTGAGGATCGAACATTGAGGATTGAGGAGTGAGTATTGAAGATTGAGTATTTGGGACTGAGGATTGAAGATTGAGGATTGAGGATTGAGGATTGAGGATTGAGGATTGAGGATTGAGGATTGAGGATTGAAGATTGAGGATTGGGTATTGAGGATTGAAGAATGAGGATTGAGTATTGAGTATTGAGGATTGAGTATCGACGATAGAGTATTGAGGATTGAAGATTGACGATTGAGGATTGAGGATTGAGGGTCGATGATTGAGGATTCAGGGTTGAAGATTGAGTATTGAGTATTGAAGAATGAGGATTGAGTATTGAGTATTGAGGATTGAGTATTGACGATTGAGTATTTAGGATTGAAGATTGACGATTGAGGATTGTGGTCTGAGTATTGAGAATTGAGGATTGAGAATTGAGGATTGAGGATTGAGGATTGAAGATTGAGGATTGGGTGTTGAGGGTTGAAGAATGAGGATTGAGGATTGAGGATTGAGTATTGAGGATTGAAGATTGAGTATTGAGGATTGAAGATTGAGGATTGAGGATTGAGGATTGAGGATTGAGGATTGAGTATTGCGGATAGAAGATTGAGGATTGGGTATTGCGGATTGAACATTGAGGATTGAGTGTTGAGGATTGAGGGTTGAGGATTGAGGACTGAAGATTGAATATTGATGATTGAAGGTTGAGGATTGAGGATTGATGGTTGTGGATTGAGGACGAGGACTGAGGGTTGACTATTGCTGTTTGAGGTCTGAGGATTGAGGATAGAGGATTGAGAAATGAGGATTGAGGATTGAGGATTGAAGATTGAGGATTGGGTATTGAGGATTGAAGAATGAGGATTGAGGATTGAGGACTGAGGATTGAGGATTGAATACTGAGTGTTGAGGGTTGAGTGATGAGAATTGATGTTTGTGGATAGAGATTTGAAGATTGCAGATTGAGTATTGAGTATTGAAAACTGTGAATTGATCATATTCTCTTGAGGATTGAGGATTGACAACTGATTGTTGAGGACTGAGGGCTGAAGGTTGAGGATTCAGGATTGAGGATTCAGGATTGTGGTTTGACGACCGAGGATTGAGGATTGAGGATTGAGGATTGAGGATTGAGAATTGAAGATTGAGGATTGAGTATTGGGGGTTGTGGATTGAGGACGAGGACTGACGGTTGAGTATTGAGTATTGAGGATTGAGGATTGAAGATTGAGTATTGAGGATTGAATATTGACGATTGAGGATTGAGGATTGAGGATTGAGTATTGAGTACTGAGGATTGAGGATTGAGGATTGAATATTGACGATTGAGGATTGAGGATTGAGGATTGAGGATTGAGGATTGAGGATTGAGGATAGAGGATTGAAGATTGGGTATTGAGGATTGAAGATTGGGTATTGGGGATTGAGGATTGAGGATTGAGGATTGAAGATTGAGTACTGAGGATTGAAGATTAAGATTGAGGATTGAGGATTGAGGATTGAGGATTGAGGATTGAGGATTGAAGATTGAGTATTGTGGATTGAAGGTTGAGGATTGAGGATTGAGGATTGAAGATTGAGGATTGAGGATTGAGGATTGTAGATTGAGGATTGGGTATTGAGTATTGAAGAATGAGGATTGAGGATTGAGGATTGAGGATTGAGGATTGAGGATTGAGGATTGAAGACTGAGTATTGAGGATTGAAGATTGAGGATTGGGTATTGAGGATTGAAGAATGAGGATTGAGGATTCAGGATTGAGGATTGAGGATTGAAGATTGAGTATTGAGGATTGAAGATTGACGATTGACGATTGAGGATTGAGGATTGAGGATTGAGGATTGATGATCGATGATTGAGGATTGAGGATTGAGGATTGAGGATTGAGGATTGAGGATTGAAGATTGAGTATTGAGGATTGAATATTGACGATTGAGGATTGGGGATTGAGGATTGAGTATTGAGTATTGAGGTTTGAGGATTGAGGATTGAAGATTGACTATTGAGGATTGAAGATTGAGGATTGGGTATTGATGATTGAAGAATGAGGATTGAGGATTGAGGATTGAGGATTGAGGATTGAGGATTGAAGATTGAGGATTGGGTATTGAGGATTGAAGAATGAGGATTGAGTATTGAGTATTGAGGATTGAGTATCGACGATAGAGTATTGAGGATTGAAGATTGACGATTGAGGATTGAGGATTGAGGGTTGATGATTGAGGATTCAGGGTTGATGATTGAGTATTGAGTATTGAAGAATGAGGATTGAGTATTGAGTATTGAGGATTGAGTATTGACGATTGAGTATTTAGGATTGAAGATTGACGATTGAGGATTGAGGTCTGAGTATTGAGAATTGAGGATTGAGAATTGAGGATTGAGGATTGAGGATTGAAGATTGAGGATTGGGTGTTGAGGGTTGAAGAATGAGGATTGAGGATTGAGGATTGAGTATTGAGGATTGAAGATTGAGTATTGAGGATTGAAGATTGAGGATTGAGGATTGAGGATTGAGGATTGAGGATTGAGTATTGCGGATAGAAGATTGAGGATTGGGTATTGCGGATTGAACATTGAGGATTGAGTGTTGAGGATTGAGGGTTGAGGATTGAGGACTGAAGATTGAATATTGATGATTGAAGATTGAGGATTGAGGATTGATGGTTGTGGATTGAGGACGAGGACTGAGGGTTGACTATTGCTGTTTGAGGTCTGAGGATTGAGGATAGAGGATTGAGAATTGAGGATTGAGAATTGAGGATTGAAGATTGAGGATTGGGTATTGAGGATTGAAGAATGAGGATTGAGGATTGAGGACTGAGGATTGAGGATTGAATACTGAGTGTTGAGGGTTGAGTGATGAGAATTGATGTTTGTGGATAGAGATTTGAAGATTGCAGATTGAGTATTGAGTATTGAAAACTGTGAATTGATGATATTCTCTTGAGGATTGAGGATTGACAACTGATTGTTGAGGACTGAGGGCTGAAGGTTGAGGATTCAGGATTGAGGGTTCAGGATTGTGGTTTGACGACCGAGGATTGAGGATTGAGGATTGAGGATTGAGGATTGAGAATTGAAGATTGAGGATTGAGTATTGGGGGTTGTGGATTGAGGACGAGGACTGACGGTTGAGTATTGAGTATTGAGGATTGAGGATTGAAGATTGAGTATTGAGGATTGAATATTGACGATTGAGGATTGAGGATTGAGGATTGAGTATTGAGTACTGAGGATTGAGGATTGAGGATTGAAGATTGACTATTGAGGATTGAAGATTGGGGATTGGTTATTGAGGATTGAAGAATGAGGATTGAGGATAGAGGATTGAGGATTGAGGATTGAGGATTGAAGACTGAGTATTGAGGATTGAAGATTGAGGATTGGGTATTGAGGATTGAAGAATGAGGATTGAGAATTGAGGATTGAGGATTGAGGATTGAAGATTGAGTATTGAGGATTGAAGATTGACGATTGAGGATTGAGGATTGAGGATTGAGGATTGAGGATCGATGATTGAGGATTGAAGATTGAGTATTGAGGATTGATGATTGAGGATTGAGGATTGAGGATTGAGGTTTGAGGATTGAAGATTGAGGATTGAGGATTGAGGATTGAGGATTGAGGATTGAGGATTGACGATTGAGGATTGGGTATTGAGGATTGAAGAATGAGGATTGAGTATTGAGTATTGAGGATTGAGTATTGACGATTGAGTATTGAGGATTGAAGATTGACGATTGAGGATTCAGGATTGAGGATTGAGGATTGAGGATTGAGGACTGAGGATTGCGTATTGAGGATAGAACATTGAGGATTGAGGATTGAGTATTGAGGATTGAGGATTGAGGATTGAAGATTGAATATTGATGATTGAATATTGAGGATCGAGGATTGAGTGTTGTGGATTGAGGACGAGGACTGAGGGTAGAGTATTGATGTTTGAGGTCTGAGGATTGAGGATTGAGGATTGAGAATTGAGGATTGAGGATTGAGGATTGAAGATTGAGGATTGGGTGTTGAGGATTGATGAATGAGGATTGAGGATTGAGGATTGAGGATTTAGGATTGAAGGTTGAGGATTGCGTATTGAGGATAGAACATTGAGGATTGAGGATTGAGTATTGAGGATTGAGGATTGAGGATTGAAGATTGAATATTGATGTTTGAAGATTGAGGACCGAGGATTGAGCGTTGTGGATTGAGGACGAGGGCTGAGGGTTGAGTATTGATGTTTGAGGTCTGAGGATTGAGCAATGAGGATTGAGAATTGAGGGTTGAGGATTGAGGATTGGAGATTGAGGACTGTGTGTTGAGGATTGAAGAATGAGGATTGAGGATTGAGGATTGAGTATTGAGGATTGAAGATTGACGATTGAGGATTCAGGATTGAGGATTGAGGATTGAGGATTGAGGACTGAGGATTGCGTATTGAGGATTGAACATTGAGGATTGAGGATTGAGTATTGAGGATTGAGGATTGAGGATTGAAGATTGAGTATTGAGTATTGAAGATTGAGGATTGAGAATTGAGGATTGAGGATTGAGGATTGAAGATTGCGTACTGAGGATTGAAGATTAAGATTGAGGATTGAGGATTGAGGATTGAGGATTGAGGATTGAGGATTGAAGATTGAGGATTGCGTATTGAGGATAGAACATTGAGGATTGAGGATTGAGTCTTGAGGATTGAGGATTGAGGATTGAAGATTGAATATTGATGATTGAAGATTGAGGATCGAGGATTGAGTGTTGTTGATTGAGGACGAGGACTGAGAGTAGAGTATTGATGTTTGAGGTCTGAGGATTGAGGAGTGAGGATTGAGAATTGAGGATTGAGGATTGAGGATTGAAGATTGAGGATTGGGTATTGAGGATTGAAGAATGAGGATTGAGGATTGAGGACTGAGGATTGAGGGTTGAGGATTGCGGATTGAAGATTGAGGATTGGGTGTCGAGGATTGAAGAATGAGGATTGAGGATTGAGGATTGAGGATTGAGGATTGAGGATTGAGGATTGAGGATTGAGGATTGAGGATTGAGGATTGCGGATAGAAGATTGAGGATTGGGTATTGCGGATTGAACATTGAGGATTGAGGATTGAGGGTTGAGGATTGAGGATTGAGGATTGAGAATTGAGGATTGAGGATTGAGGATTGAAGATTGAGGATTGGTTATTGAAGATTGAAGAATGAGGATTGAGGATTGAGGATTGAGGATTGAGGATTGAGGATTGCGTATTGAGGATAGAACATTGAGGATCGAGGATTGAGTATTGAGGATTGAGGATTGAGGATTGAAGATTGAATATTGATGATTGAAGATTGAGGATCGAGGATTGAGTGTTGTGGATTGAGGACGAGGACTGAGGGTAGAGTATTGATGTTTAAGGTCTGAGGATTGAGGATTGAGGATTGGGAATTGAGGATTGAGAATTGAGGATTGAAGATTGAGGATTGGGTGTTGAGGATTGAAGAATGAGGATCGAGGATTGAGGATTGAGTATTGAGGATTGAAGATTGAGTATTGAGGATTGAAGATTGAGGATTGAGGATTGAGGATTGAGGATTGGGGGTTGTGGATTGAGGACGAGGACTGTCGGTTGAGTACTAAGTATTGAGGACTGAGGATTGAAGATTGAGTATTGAGGATTGAATACTGACGATTGAGGATTGAGGATTGAGGATTGAGGATTGAGGATTGAGGATTGAGGATAGAGGATTGAAGATTGGGTATTGAGGATTGAAGATTGGGGATTGAGGATTGGGTATTGAGTATTGAAGAATGAGGATTGAGGATTGAGGATTGAGGATTGAGGATTGAGGATTGAGGATTGAAGACTGAGTATTGAGGATTGAAGATTGAGGATTGGGTATTGAGGATTGAAGAATGAGGATTGAGGATTCAGGATTGAGGATTGAGGATTGAAGATTGAGTATTGAGGATTGAGGATTGAGGATTGAGGGTTGAGGATTGAGAATTGAGGATTGAGGATTGAGGATTGAAGATTGAGGATTGGGTATTGAGGATTGAAGAATGAGGATTGAGGACTGAAGATTGAGGATGGAGGATTGAGGATTGAATACTGAGTATTGAGGATCGAACATTGAGGATTGAGGAGTGAGTATTGAAGATTGAGTATTTGGGACTGAGGATTGAAGATTGAGGATTGAGGATTGAGGATTGAGGATTGAGGATTGAGGATTGAGGATTGAGGATTGAAGATTGAGGATTGGGTATTGAGGATTGAAGAATGAGGATTGAGTATTGAGTATTGAGGATTGAGTATCGACGATAGAGTATTGAGGATTGAAGATTGACGATTGAGGATTGAGGATTGAGGGTCGATGATTGAGGATTCAGGGTTGAAGATTGAGTATTGAGTATTGAAGAATGAGGATTGAGTATTGAGTATTGAGGATTGAGTATTGACGATTGAGTATTTAGGATTGAAGATTGACGATTGAGGATTGTGGTCTGAGTATTGAGAATTGAGGATTGAGAATTGAGGATTGAGGATTGAGGATTGAAGATTGAGGATTGGGTGTTGAGGGTTGAAGAATGAGGATTGAGGATTGAGGATTGAGTATTGAGGATTGAAGATTGAGTATTGAGGATTGAAGATTGAGGATTGAGGATTGAGGATTGAGGATTGAGGATTGAGTATTGCGGATAGAAGATTGAGGATTGGGTATTGCGGATTGAACATTGAGGATTGAGTGTTGAGGATTGAGGGTTGAGGATTGAGGACTGAAGATTGAATATTGATGATTGAAGGTTGAGGATTGAGGATTGATGGTTGTGGATTGAGGACGAGGACTGAGGGTTGACTATTGCTGTTTGAGGTCTGAGGATTGAGGATAGAGGATTGAGAAATGAGGATTGAGGATTGAGGATTGAAGATTGAGGATTGGGTATTGAGGATTGAAGAATGAGGATTGAGGATTGAGGACTGAGGATTGAGGATTGAATACTGAGTGTTGAGGGTTGAGTGATGAGAATTGATGTTTGTGGATAGAGATTTGAAGATTGCAGATTGAGTATTGAGTATTGAAAACTGTGAATTGATCATATTCTCTTGAGGATTGAGGATTGACAACTGATTGTTGAGGACTGAGGGCTGAAGGTTGAGGATTCAGGATTGAGGATTCAGGATTGTGGTTTGACGACCGAGGATTGAGGATTGAGGATTGAGGATTGAGGATTGAGAATTGAAGATTGAGGATTGAGTATTGGGGGTTGTGGATTGAGGACGAGGACTGACGGTTGAGTATTGAGTATTGAGGATTGAGGATTGAAGATTGAGTATTGAGGATTGAATATTGACGATTGAGGATTGAGGATTGAGGATTGAGTATTGAGTACTGAGGATTGAGGATTGAGGATTGAATATTGACGATTGAGGATTGAGGATTGAGGATTGAGGATTGAGGATTGAGGATTGAGGATAGAGGATTGAAGATTGGGTATTGAGGATTGAAGATTGGGTATTGGGGATTGAAGGTTGAGGATTGAGGATTGAGGATTGAAGATTGAGGATTGAGGATTGAGGATTGTAGATTGAGGATTGGGTATTGAGTATTGAAGAATGAGGATTGAGGATTGAGGATTGAGGATTGAGGATTGAGGATTGAGGATTGAAGACTGAGTATTGAGGATTGAAGATTGAGGATTGGGTATTGAGGATTGAAGAATGAGGATTGAGGATTCAGGATTGAGGATTGAGGATTGAAGATTGAGTATTGAGGATTGAAGATTGACGATTGACGATTGAGGATTGAGGATTGAGGATTGAGGATTGATGATCGATGATTGAGGATTGAGGATTGAGGATTGAGGATTGAGGATTGAGGATTGAAGATTGAGTATTGAGGATTGAATATTGACGATTGAGGATTGGGGATTGAGGATTGAGTATTGAGTATTGAGGTTTGAGGATTGAGGATTGAAGATTGACTATTGAGGATTGAAGATTGAGGATTGGGTATTGATGATTGAAGAATGAGGATTGAGGATTGAGGATTGAGGATTGAGGATTGAGGATTGAAGATTGAGGATTGGGTATTGAGGATTGAAGAATGAGGATTGAGTATTGAGTATTGAGGATTGAGTATCGACGATAGAGTATTGAGGATTGAAGATTGACGATTGAGGATTGAGGATTGAGGGTTGATGATTGAGGATTCAGGGTTGATGATTGAGTATTGAGTATTGAAGAATGAGGATTGAGTATTGAGTATTGAGGATTGAGTATTGACGATTGAGTATTTAGGATTGAAGATTGACGATTGAGGATTGAGGTCTGAGTATTGAGAATTGAGGATTGAGAATTGAGGATTGAGGATTGAGGATTGAAGATTGAGGATTGGGTGTTGAGGGTTGAAGAATGAGGATTGAGGATTGAGGATTGAGTATTGAGGATTGAAGATTGAGTATTGAGGATTGAAGATTGAGGATTGAGGATTGAGGATTGAGGATTGAGGATTGAGTATTGCGGATAGAAGATTGAGGATTGGGTATTGCGGATTGAACATTGAGGATTGAGTGTTGAGGATTGAGGGTTGAGGATTGAGGACTGAAGATTGAATATTGATGATTGAAGATTGAGGATTGAGGATTGATGGTTGTGGATTGAGGACGAGGACTGAGGGTTGACTATTGCTGTTTGAGGTCTGAGGATTGAGGATAGAGGATTGAGAATTGAGGATTGAGAATTGAGGATTGAAGATTGAGGATTGGGTATTGAGGATTGAAGAATGAGGATTGAGGATTGAGGACTGAGGATTGAGGATTGAATACTGAGTGTTGAGGGTTGAGTGATGAGAATTGATGTTTGTGGATAGAGATTTGAAGATTGCAGATTGAGTATTGAGTATTGAAAACTGTGAATTGATGATATTCTCTTGAGGATTGAGGATTGACAACTGATTGTTGAGGACTGAGGGCTGAAGGTTGAGGATTCAGGATTGAGGGTTCAGGATTGTGGTTTGACGACCGAGGATTGAGGATTGAGGATTGAGGATTGAGGATTGAGAATTGAAGATTGAGGATTGAGTATTGGGGGTTGTGGATTGAGGACGAGGACTGACGGTTGAGTATTGAGTATTGAGGATTGAGGATTGAAGATTGAGTATTGAGGATTGAATATTGACGATTGAGGATTGAGGATTGAGGATTGAGTATTGAGTACTGAGGATTGAGGATTGAGGATTGAAGATTGACTATTGAGGATTGAAGATTGGGGATTGGTTATTGAGGATTGAAGAATGAGGATTGAGGATAGAGGATTGAGGATTGAGGATTGAGGATTGAAGACTGAGTATTGAGGATTGAAGATTGAGGATTGGGTATTGAGGATTGAAGAATGAGGATTGAGAATTGAGGATTGAGGATTGAGGATTGAAGATTGAGTATTGAGGATTGAAGATTGACGATTGAGGATTGAGGATTGAGGATTGAGGATTGAGGATCGATGATTGAGGATTGAAGATTGAGTATTGAGGATTGATGATTGAGGATTGAGGATTGAGGATTGAGGTTTGAGGATTGAAGATTGAGGATTGAGGATTGAGGATTGAGGATTGAGGATTGAGGATTGACGATTGAGGATTGGGTATTGAGGATTGAAGAATGAGGATTGAGTATTGAGTATTGAGGATTGAGTATTGACGATTGAGTATTGAGGATTGAAGATTGACGATTGAGGATTCAGGATTGAGGATTGAGGATTGAGGATTGAGGACTGAGGATTGCGTATTGAGGATAGAACATTGAGGATTGAGGATTGAGTATTGAGGATTGAGGATTGAGGATTGAAGATTGAATATTGATGATTGAATATTGAGGATCGAGGATTGAGTGTTGTGGATTGAGGACGAGGACTGAGGGTAGAGTATTGATGTTTGAGGTCTGAGGATTGAGGATTGAGGATTGAGAATTGAGGATTGAGGATTGAGGATTGAAGATTGAGGATTGGGTGTTGAGGATTGATGAATGAGGATTGAGGATTGAGGATTGAGGATTTAGGATTGAAGGTTGAGGATTGCGTATTGAGGATAGAACATTGAGGATTGAGGATTGAGTATTGAGGATTGAGGATTGAGGATTGAAGATTGAATATTGATGTTTGAAGATTGAGGACCGAGGATTGAGCGTTGTGGATTGAGGACGAGGGCTGAGGGTTGAGTATTGATGTTTGAGGTCTGAGGATTGAGCAATGAGGATTGAGAATTGAGGGTTGAGGATTGAGGATTGGAGATTGAGGACTGTGTGTTGAGGATTGAAGAATGAGGATTGAGGATTGAGGATTGAGTATTGAGGATTGAAGATTGACGATTGAGGATTCAGGATTGAGGATTGAGGATTGAGGATTGAGGACTGAGGATTGCGTATTGAGGATTGAACATTGAGGATTGAGGATTGAGTATTGAGGATTGAGGATTGAGGATTGAAGATTGAGTATTGAGTATTGAAGATTGAGGATTGAGAATTGAGGATTGAGGATTGAGGATTGAAGATTGCGTACTGAGGATTGAAGATTAAGATTGAGGATTGAGGATTGAGGATTGAGGATTGAGGATTGAGGATTGAAGATTGAGGATTGCGTATTGAGGATAGAACATTGAGGATTGAGGATTGAGTCTTGAGGATTGAGGATTGAGGATTGAAGATTGAATATTGATGATTGAAGATTGAGGATCGAGGATTGAGTGTTGTGGATTGAGGACGAGGACTGAGAGTAGAGTATTGATGTTTGAGGTCTGAGGATTGAGGAGTGAGGATTGAGAATTGAGGATTGAGGATTGAGGATTGAAGATTGAGGATTGGGTATTGAGGATTGAAGAATGAGGATTGAGGATTGAGGACTGAGGATTGAGGGTTGAGGATTGCGGATTGAAGATTGAGGATTGGGTGTCGAGGATTGAAGAATGAGGATTGAGGATTGAGGATTGAGGATTGAGGATTGAGGATTGAGGATTGAGGATTGAGGATTGAGGATTGAGGATTGCGGATAGAAGATTGAGGATTGGGTATTGCGGATTGAACATTGAGGATTGAGGATTGAGGGTTGAGGATTGAGGATTGAGGATTGAGAATTGAGGATTGAGGATTGAGGATTGAAGATTGAGGATTGGTTATTGAAGATTGAAGAATGAGGATTGAGGATTGAGGATTGAGGATTGAGGATTGAGGATTGCGTATTGAGGATAGAACATTGAGGATCGAGGATTGAGTATTGAGGATTGAGGATTGAGGATTGAAGATTGAATATTGATGATTGAAGATTGAGGATCGAGGATTGAGTGTTGTGGATTGAGGACGAGGACTGAGGGTAGAGTATTGATGTTTAAGGTCTGAGGATTGAGGATTGAGGATTGGGAATTGAGGATTGAGAATTGAGGATTGAAGATTGAGGATTGGGTGTTGAGGATTGAAGAATGAGGATCGAGGATTGAGGATTGAGTATTGAGGATTGAAGATTGAGTATTGAGGATTGAAGATTGAGGATTGAGGATTGAGGATTGAGGATTGGGGGTTGTGGATTGAGGACGAGGACTGTCGGTTGAGTACTAAGTATTGAGGACTGAGGATTGAAGATTGAGTATTGAGGATTGAATACTGACGATTGAGGATTGAGGATTGAGGATTGAGGATTGAGGATTGAGGATTGAGGATAGAGGATTGAAGATTGGGTATTGAGGATTGAAGATTGGGGATTGAGGATTGGGTATTGAGTATTGAAGAATGAGGATTGAGGATTGAGGATTGAGGATTGAGGATTGAGGATTGAGGATTGAAGACTGAGTATTGAGGATTGAAGATTGAGGATTGGGTATTGAGGATTGAAGAATGAGGATTGAGGATTCAGGATTGAGGATTGAGGATTGAAGATTGAGTATTGAGGATTGAAGATTGACGATTGACGATTGAGGATTGAGGATTGAGGATTGAGGATTGAGGATCGATGATTGAGGATTGAGGATTGAGGATTGAGGATTGAGGATTGAGGATTGAAGATTGAGTATTGAGGATTGAATATTGACGATTGAGGATTGAGGATTGAGGATTGAGTATCGAGTATTGAGGTTTGAGGATTGAGGATTGAAGATTGACTATTGAGGATTGAAGATTGAGGATTGGGTATTGATGATTGAAGAATGAGGATTGAGGATTGAGGATTGAGGATTGAGGATTGAGGATTGAAGACTGAGTATTGAGGATTGAAGATTGAGGATTGGGTATTGAGGATTGAAGAATGAGGATTGAGGATTGAGGATTGAGGATTGAGGATTGAAGATTGAGTATTGAGGTTTGAAGATTGACGATTGAGGATTGAGGATTGAGGATTGAGGATTGAGGATCGATGATTGAGGATTGAAGATTGAGTATTGAGGATTGATGATTGAGGATTGAGGATTGAGGATTGAGGTTTGAGGATTGAAGATTGAGTATTGAGGATTGATGATTGAGGATTGAGGATTGAGGATTGAGGTTTGAGGATTGAAGATTGAGGATTGAGGATTGAGGATTGAGGATTGAGGATTGAGGATTGAAGATTGAGGATTTGGTATTGAGGATTGACGAATGAGGATTGAGTATTGAGTATTGAGGATTGAGTATTGACGATTGAGTATTGAGGATTGAAGATTGACGATTGAGGATTCAGGATTGAGGATTGAGGATTGAGGATTGAGGACTGAGGATTGCGTATTGAGGATAGAACATTGAGGATTGAGGATTGAGTATTGAGGATTGAGGATTGAGGATTGAAGATTGAATATTGATGATTGAATATTGAGGATCGAGGATTGAGTGTTGTGGATTGAGGACGAGGACTGAGGGTAGAGAATTGATGTTTGAGGTCTGAGGATTGAGGATTGAGGATTGAGAATTGAGGATTGAGGAATGAGGATTGAAGATTGAGGACTGGGTGTTGAGGATTGATGAATGAGGATTGAGGATTGAGGATTGAGAATTTAGGATTGAAGGTTGAGGATTGCGTATTGAGGATAGAACATTGAGGATTGAGGATTGAGTATTGAGGATTGAGGATTGAGGATTGAAGATTGAATATTGATGTTTGAAGATTGTGGATCGAGGATTGAGCGTTGTGGATTGAGGACGAGGACTGAGGGTTGAGTATTGATGTTTGAGGTCTGAGGATTGAGGAATGAGGATTGAGAATTGAGGGTTGAGGATTGAGGATTGAAGATTGAGGACTGTGTGTTGAGGATTGAAGAATGAGGATTGAGGATTGAGGATTGAGGATTGAGGATTGAAGATTGAGTATTGAGGATTGAAGGTTGAGGATTGAGGATTGAGGATTGAGGATTGAGGATTGAGGATTGAGGATTGCGGATAGAAGATTGAGGATTGGGTATTGCGGATTGAACATTGAGGATTGAGGATTGAGGATTGAGGATTGAGGGTTGAGGATTGAGAATTGAGGATTGAGGATTGAGGATCGAAGATTGAGGATTGGGTATTGAGGATTGAAGAATGAGGATTGAGGACTGAGGATTGAGGATGGAGGATTGAGGATTGAATACTGAGTATTGAGGATCGAACATTGAGGATTGAGGAGTGAGTATTGAAGATTGAGGATTTGGGACTGAGGATTGAAGATTGAGGATTGAGGATTGAGGATTGAGGATTGAGGATTGAGGATTGAGGATTGAGGATTGAAGATTGAGGATTGGGTATTGAGGATTGAAGAATGAGGATTGAGTATTGAGTATTGAGGATTGAGTATCGACGATAGAGTATTGAGGATTGAAGATTGACGATTGAGGATTGAGGATTGAGGGTTGATGATTGAGGATTCAGGATTGAAGATTGAGTATTGAGTATTGAAGAATGAGGATTGAGTATTGAGTATTGAGGATTGAGTATTGACGATTGAGTATTTAGGATTGAAGATTGACGATTGAGGATTGAGGTCTGAGTATTGAGAATTGAGGATTGAGAATTGAGGATTGAGGATTGAGGATTGAAGATTGAGGATTGGGTGTTGAGGGTTGAAGAATGAGGATTGAGGATTGAGGATTGAGTATTGAGGATTGAAGATTGAGTATTGAGGATTGAAGATTGAGGATTGAGGATTGAGGATTGAGGATTGAGGATTGAGTATTGCGGATAGAAGATTGAGGATTGGGTATTGCGGATTGAACATTGAGGATTGAGTGTTGAGGATTGAGGGTTGAGGATTGAGGACTGAAGATTGAATATTGATGATTGAAGATTGAGGATTGAGGATTGATGGTTGTGGATTGAGGACGAGGACTGAGGGTTGACTATTGCTGTTTGAGGTCTGAGGATTGAGGATAGAGGATTGAGAATTGAGGATTGAGGATTGAGGATTGAAGGTTGAGGATTGGGTATTGAGGATTGAAGAATGAGGATTGAGGATTGAGGACTGAGGATTGAGGATTGAATACTGAGTGTTGAGGGTTGAGTGATGAGAATTGATGTTTGTGGATAGAGATTTGAAGATTGCAGATTGAGTATTGAGTATTGAAAACTGTGAATTGATGATATTCTCTTGAGGATTGAGGATTGACAACTAATTGTTGAGGACTGAGGGCTGAAGGTTGAGGATTCAGGATTGAGGATTCAGGATTGTGGTTTGACGACCGAGGATTGAGGATTGAGGATTGAGGATTGAGGATTGAGAATTGAAGATTGAGGATTGAGTATTGGGGGTTGTGGATTGAGGACGAGGACTGACGGTTGAGTATTGAGTATTGAGGATTGAGGATTGAAGATTGAGTATTGAGGATTGAATATTGACGATTGAGGATTGAGGATTGAGGATTGAGTATTGAGTATTGAGGATTGAGGATTGAGGATTGAAGATTGACTATTGAGGATTGAAGATTGGGGATTGGTTATTGAGGATTGAAGAATGAGGATTGAGGATTGAGGATTGAGGATTGAGGATTGAGGATTGAATTCTGAGTATTGAGGATTGAAGATTGAGGATTGGGTATTGAGGATTGAAGAATGAGGATTGAGAATTGAGGATTGAGGATTGAGGATTGAAGATTGAGTATTGAGGATTGAAGATTGACGATTGAGGATTGAGGATTGAGGATTGAGGATTGAGGATCGATGATTGAGGATTGAAGATTGAGTATTGAGGATTGATGAATGAGGATTGAGGATTGAGGATTGAGGATTTAGGATTGAAGGTTGAGGATTGCGTATTGAGGATAGAACATTGAGGATTGAGGATTGAGTATTGAGGATTGAGGATTGAGGATTGAAGATTGAATATTGATGTTTGAAGATTGAGGATCGAGGATTGAGCGTTGTGGATTGAGGACGAGGACTGAGGGTTGAGTATTGATGTTTGAGGTCTGAGGATTGAGCAATGAGGATTGAGAATTGAGGGTTGAGGATTGAGGATTGAAGATTGAGGACTGTGTGTTGAGGATTGAAGAATGGGGATTGAGGATTGAGGATTGAGTATTGAGGATTGAAGATTGACGATTGAGGATTCAGGATTGAGTGTTGTGGATTGAGGACGAGGACTGAGGGTTGAGTATTGATGTTTGAGGTCTGAGGATTGAGCAATGAGGATTGAGAATTGAGGGTTGAGGATTGAGGATTGTAGATTGAGGATTGGGTATTGCGGATTGAACATTGAGGATTGAGGATTGAGGATTGAGGATTGAGGGTTGAGGATTGAGAATTGAGGATTGAGGATTGAGGATTGAAGATTGAGGATTGGGTATTGAGGATTGAAGAATGAGGATTGAGGATTGAGGATTGAGGATGGAGGATTGAGGATTGAATACTGAGTATCGAGGATTGAAGATTGAGGATTGAGGAGTGAGTATTGAAGATTGACGATTTGGGACTGAGGATTGAGGATTGAGGATTGAAGATTGAATATTGATGATTGAAGATTGAGGATCGAGGATTGAGTGTTGTAGGTTGAGGACGAGGACTGAGGGTAGAGTATTGATGTTTAAGGTCTGAGGATTAAGGATTGAGGATTGAGAATTGAGGATTGATGATGGAGGATTGAAGATTGAGGATTGGGTGTTGAGGATTGAAGAATGAGGATTGAGGATTGAGGATTGAGTATTGAGGATTGAAGATTGAGTATTGAGGATTGAAGATTGAGGATTGAGGATTGAGGATTGAAGACTGAGCATTGAGGATTGAA
Source organism: Calliopsis andreniformis (assembly GCF_051401765.1). NCBI lineage: Eukaryota > Metazoa > Arthropoda > Insecta > Hymenoptera > Andrenidae > Calliopsis > Calliopsis andreniformis. The sequence continues at coordinate 3,245,539 of NW_027480459.1, read as the reverse complement.
GATTGAGTATTGAGGATTGATGATTGAGGATTGAGGATTGAGGATTGAGGTTTGAGGATTGAAGATTGAGGATTGAGGATTGAGGATTGAGGATTGAGGATTGAGGACTGAAGATTGAGGATTGAGGAATGAGGATTGAGGATTGAGGATTGAGGATTGATGATTGAGTATTGAGGATTGAAGATTGAGGATTTAGGAGTGAGGACTGAGGATTGAGGATTGCAGATTGAGTATTGAGGATTGAAGATTGAGGACTGAGGACTGAGGATTGAGGATTGACGATTGAGGATTGAGGATTGAGGATTGAGGATTGAGTATTGAGGATTGAAGATTGACGATTGAGGTCTGAGGATTGAGGATTGAGGATTCAGGATTGAGGATTGAGGATTGAAGATTGAGTATTGAGTATTGAAGATTGAGGATTGAGGAATGAGGATTGAGGATTGAGGATTGAAGATTGCGTACTGAGGATTGAAGGATAAGATTGAGGATTGAGGATTGAGGATTGAGGATTGAGGATTGAGGATTGAAGATTGAGGATTGCGTATTGAGGATTGAGGATTGAGGATTGAAGATTGAGGATTGGGTATTGAGGATTGACGAATGAGGATTGAGTATTGAGTATTGAGGATTGAGTATTGACGATTGAGTATTGAGGATTGAAGATTGACGATTGAGGATTCAGGATTGAGGATTGAGGATTGAGTATTGAGGACTGAGGATTGCGTATTGAGGATAGAACATTGAGGATTGAGGATTGAGTATTGAGGATTGAGGATTGAGGATTGAAGATTGAATATTGATGATTGAATATTGAGGATCGAGGATTGAGTGTTGTGGATTGAGGACGAGGACTGAGGGTAGAGAATTGATGATTGAGGTCTGAGGATTGAGGATGGAGGATTGAGAATTGAGGATTGAGGAATGATGATTGAAGATTGAGGATTGGGTGTTGAGGATTGATGAATGAGGATTGAGGATTGAGGATTGAGGATTTAGGATTGAAGGTTGAGGATTGCGTATTGAGGATAGAACATTGAGGATTGAGGATTGAGTATTGAGGATTGAGGATTGAGGATTGGAGATTGAATATTGATGTTTGAAGATTGTGGATCGAGGATTGAGCGTTGTGGATTGAGGACGAGGACTGAGGGTTGAGTATTGATGTTTGAGGTCTGAGGATTGAGGAATGAGGATTGAGAATTGAGGGTTGAGGATTGAGGATAGAAGATTGAGGACTGTGTGTTGAGGATTGAAGAATGAGGATTGAGGATTGAGGATTGAGGATTGAGGATTGAAGATTGAGTATTGAGGATTGAAGGTTGAGGATTGAGGATTGAGGATTGAGGATTGAGGATTGAGGATTGAGGATTGCGGATAGAAGATTGAGGATTGGGTATTGCGGATTGAACATTGAGGATTGAGGATTGAGGATTGAGGATTGAGGGTTGAGGATTGAGAATTGAGGATTGAGGATTGAGGATTGAAGATTGAGGATTGGGTATTGAGGATTGAAGAATGAGGATTGAGGACTGAAGATTGAGAATGGAGGATTGAGGATTGAATACTGAGTATTGAGGATCGAACATTGAGGATTGAGGAGTGAGTATTGAAGATTGAGGATTTGGGACTGAGGATTGAAGATTGAGGATTGAGGATTGAGGATTGAGGATTGAGGATTGAGGATTGAGGATTGAGGATTGAGGATTGAAGATTGAGGATTGGGTATTGAGGATTGAAGAATGAGGATTGAGTATTGAGTATTGAGGATTGAGTATCGACGATAGAGTATTGAGGATTGAAGATTGACGATTGAGGATTGAGGATTGAGGGTTGATGATTGAGGATTCAGGGTTGAAGATTGAGTATTGAGTATTGAAGAATGAGGATTGAGTATTGAGTATTGAGGATTGAGTATTGACGATTGAGTATTTAGGATTGAAGATTGACGATTGAGGATTGTGGTCTGAGTATTGAGAATTGAGGATTGAGAATTGAGGATTGAGGATTGAGGATTGAAGATTGAGGATTGGGTGTTGAGGGTTGAAGAATGAGGATTGAGGATTGAGGATTGAGTATTGAGGATTGAAGATTGAGTATTGAGGATTGAAGATTGAGGATTGAGGATTGAGGATTGAGGATTGAGGATTGAGTATTGCGGATAGAAGATTGAGGATTGGGTATTGCGGATTGAACATTGAGCATTGAGTGTTGAGGATTGAGGGTTGAGGATTGAGGACTGAAGATTGAATATTGATGATTGAAGATTGAGGATTGAGGATTGATGGTTGTGGATTGAGGACGAGGACTGAGGGTTGACTATTGCTGTTTGAGGTCTGAGGATTGAGGATAGAGGATTGAGAAATGAGGATTGAGGATTGAGGATTGAAGATTGAGGATTGGGTATTGAGGATTGAAGAATGAGGATTGAGGATTGAGGACTGAGGATTGAGGATTGAATACTGAGTGTTGAGGGTTGAGTGATGAGAATTGATGTTTGTGGATAGAGATTTGAAGATTGCAGATTGAGTATTGAGTATTGAAAACTGTGAATTGATGATATTCTCTTGAGGATTGAGGATTGACAACTGATTGTTGAGGACTGAGGGCTGAAGGTTGAGGATTCAGGATTGAGGATTCAGGATTGTGGTTTGACGACCGAGGATTGAGGATTGAGGATTGAGGATTGAGGATTGAGAATTGAAGATTGAGGATTGAGTATTGGGGGTTGTGGATTGAGGACGAGGACTGACGGTTGAGTATTGAGTATTGAGGATTGAGGATTGAAGATTGAGTATTGAGGATTGAATATTGACGATTGAGGATTGAGGATTGAGGATTGAGTATTGAGTACTGAGGATTGAGGATTGAGGATTGAATATTGACGATTGAGGATTGAGGATTGAGGATTGAGGATTGAGGATCGAGGATTGAGGATAGAGGATTGAAGATTGGGTATTGAGGATTGAAGATTGGGGATTGGGGATTGAGGATTGAGGATTGAGGATTGAAGATTGAGTACTGAGGATTGAAGATTAAGATTGAGGATTGAGGATTGAGGATTGAGGATTGAGGATTGAGGATTGAAGATTGAGTATTGAGGATTGAAGGTTGAGGATTGAGGATTGAGGATTGAAGATTGAGGATTGAGGATTGAGGATTGTAGATTGAGGATTGGGTATTGAGTATTGAAGAATGAGGATTGAGGATTGAGGATTGAGGATTGAGGATTGAGGATTGAGGATTGAAGACTGAGTATTGAGGATTGAAGATTGAGGATTGGGTATTGAGGATTGAAGAATGAGGATTGAGGATTCAGGATTGAGGATTGAGGATTGAAGATTGAGTATTGAGGATTGAAGATTGACGATTGACGATTGAGGATTGAGGATTGAGGATTGAGGATTGAGGATCGATGATTGAGGATTGAGGATTGAGGATTGAGGATTGAGGATTGAGGATTGAAGATTGAGTATTGAGGATTGAATATTGACGATTGAGGATTGAGGATTGAGGATTGAGTATTGAGTATTGAAGTTTGAGGATTGAGGATTGAAGATTGACTATTGAGGATTGAAGATTGAGGATTGGGTATTGATGATTGAAGAATGAGGATTGAGGATTGAGGATTGAGGATTGAGGATTGAGGATTGAAGATTGAGGATTGGGTATTGAGGATTGAAGAATGAGGATTGAGTATTGAGTATTGAGGATTGAGTATCGACGATAGAGTATTGAGGATTGAAGATTGACGATTGAGGATTGAGGATTGAGGGTTGATGATTGAGGATTCAGGGTTGATGATTGAGTATTGAGTATTGAAGAATGAGGATTGAGTATTGAGTATTGAGGATTGAGTATTGACGATTGAGTATTTAGGATTGAAGATTGACGATTGAGGATTGAGGTCTGAGTATTGAGAATTGAGGATTGAGAATTGAGGATTGAGGATTGAGGATTGAAGATTGAGGATTGGGTGTTGAGGGTTGAAGAATGAGGATTGAGGATTGAGGATTGAGTATTGAGGATTGAAGATTGAGTATTGAGGATTGAAGATTGAGGATTGAGGATTGAGGTTTGAGGATTGAGGATTGAGTATTGCGGATAGAAGATTGAGGATTGGGTATTGCGGATTGAACATTGAGGATTGAGTGTTGAGGATTGAGGGTTGAGGATTGAGGACTGAAGATTGAATATTGATGATTGAAGATTGAGGATTGAGGATTGATGGTTGTGGATTGAGGACGAGGACTGAGGGTTGACTATTGCTGTTTGAGGTCTGAGGATTGAGGATAGAGGATTGAGAATTGAGGATTGAGAATTGAGGATTGAAGATTGAGGATTGGGTATTGAGGATTGAAGAATGAGGATTGAGGATTGAGGACTGATGATTGAGGATTGAATACTGAGTGTTGAGGGTTGAGTGATGAGAATTGATGTTTGTGGATAGAGATTTGAAGATTGCAGATTGAGTATTGAGTATTGAAAACTGTGAATTGATGATATTCTCTTGAGGATTGAGGATTGACAACTGATTGTTGAGGACTGAGGGCTGAAGGTTGAGGATTCAGGATTGAGGGTTCAGGATTGTGGTTTGACGACCGAGGATTGAGGATTGAGGATTGAGGATTGAGGATTGAGAATTGAAGATTGAGGATTGAGTATTGGGGGTTGTGGATTGAGGACGAGGACTGACGGTTGAGTATTGAGTATTGAGGATTGAGGATTGAAGATTGAGTATTGAGGATTGAATATTGACGATTGAGGATTGAGGATTGAGGATTGAGTATTGAGTACTGAGGATTGAGGATTGAGGATTGAAGATTGACTATTGAGGATTGAAGATTGGGGATTGGTTATTGAGGATTGAAGAATGAGGATTGAGGATAGAGGATTGAGGATTGAGGATTGAGGATTGAAGACTGAGTATTGAGGATTGAAGATTGAGGATTGGGTATTGAGGATTGAAGAATGAGGATTGAGAATTGAGGATTGAGGATTGAGGATTGAAGATTGAGTATTGAGGATTGAAGATTGACGATTGAGGATTGAGGATTGAGGATTGAGGATTGAGGATCGATGATTGAGGATTGAAGATTGAGTATTGAGGATTGATGATTGAGGATTGAGGATTGAGGATTGAGGTTTGAGGATTGAAGATTGAGGATTGAGGATTGAGGATTGAGGATTGAGGATTGAGGATTGACGATTGAGGATTGGGTATTGAGGATTGAAGAATGAGGATTGAGTATTGAGTATTGAGGATTGAGTATTGACGATTGAGTATTGAGGATTGAAGATTGACGATTGAGGATTCAGGATTGAGGATTGAGGATTGAGGATTGAGGACTGAGGATTGCGTATTGAGGATAGAACATTGAGGATTGAGGATTGAGTATTGAGGATTGAGGATTGAGGATTGAAGATTGAATATTGATGATTGAATATTGAGGATCGAGGATTGAGTGTTGTGGATTGAGGACGAGGACTGAGGGTAGAGTATTGATGTTTGAGGTCTGAGGATTGAGGATTGAGGATTGAGAATTGAGGATTGAGGATTGAGGATTGAAGATTGAGGATTGGGTGTTGAGGATTGATGAATGAGGATTGAGGATTGAGGATTGAGGATTTAGGATTGAAGGTTGAGGATTGCGTATTGAGGATAGAACATTGAGGATTGAGGATTGAGTATTGAGGATTGAGGATTGAGGATTGGAGATTGAATATTGATGTTTGAAGATTGAGGATCGAGGATTGAGCGTTGTGGATTGAGGACGAGGACTGAGGGTAGAGTATTGATGTTTGAGGTCTGAGGATAGAGGATTGAAGATTGGGTATTGAGGATTGAAGATTGGGGATTGGGGATTGAGGATTGAGGATTGAGGATTGAAGATTGAGTACTGAGGATTGAAGATTAAGATTGAGGATTGAGGATTGAGGATTGAGGATTGAGGATTGAGGATTGAAGATTGAGTATTGAGGATTGAAGGTTGAGGATTGAGGATTGAGGATTGAAGATTGAGGATTGAGGATTGAGGATTGTAGATTGAGGATTGGGTATTGAGTATAGAAGAATGAGGATTGAGGATTGAGGATTGAGGATTGAGGATTGAGGATTGAGGATTGAAGACTGAGTATTGAGGATTGAAGATTGAGGATTGGGTATTGAGGATTGAAGAATGAGGATTGAGGATTCAGGATTGAGGATTGAGGATTGAAGATTGAGTATTGAGGATTGAAGATTGACGATTGACGATTGAGGATTGAGGATTGAGGATTGAGGATTGAGGATCGATGATTGAGGATTGAGGATTGAGGATTGAGGATTGAGGATTGAGGATTGAAGATTGAGTATTGAGGATTGAATATTGACGATTGAGGATTGAGGATTGAGGATTGAGTATTGAGTATTGAGGTTTGAGGATTGAGGATTGAAGATTGACTATTGAGGATTGAAGATTGAGGATTGGGTATTGATGATTGAAGAATGAGGATTGAGGATTGAGGATTGAGGATTGAGGATTGAGGATTGAGGATTGAAGATTGAGGATTGGGTATTGAGGATTGAAGAATGAGGATTGAGTATTGAGTATTGAGGATTGAGTATCGACGATAGAGTATTGAGGATTGAAGATTGACGATTGAGGATTGAGGATTGAGGGTTGATGATTGAGGATTCAGGGTTGATGATTGAGTATTGAGTATTGAAGAATGAGGATTGAGTATTGAGTATTGAGGATTGAGTATTGACGATTGAGTATTTAGGATTGAAGATTGACGATTGAGGATTGAGGTCTGAGTATTGAGAATTGAGGATTGAGAATTGAGGATTGAGGATTGAGGATTGAAGATTGAGGATTGGGTGTTGAGGGTTGAAGAATGAGGATTGAGGATTGAGGATTGAGTATTGAGGATTGAAGATTGAGTATTGAGGATTGAAGATTGAGGATTGAGGATTGAGGTTTGAGGATTGAGGATTGAGTATTGCGGATAGAAGATTGAGGATTGGGTATTGCGGATTGAACATTGAGGATTGAGTGTTGAGGATTGAGGGTTGAGGATTGAGGACTGAAGATTGAATATTGATGATTGAAGATTGAGGATTGAGGATTGATGGTTGTGGATTGAGGACGAGGACTGAGGGTTGACTATTGCTGTTTGAGGTCTGAGGATTGAGGATAGAGGATTGAGAATTGAGGATTGAGAATTGAGGATTGAAGATTGAGGATTGGGTATTGAGGATTGAAGAATGAGGATTGAGGATTGAGGACTGATGATTGAGGATAGAATACTGAGTGTTGAGGGTTGAGTGATGAGAATTGATGTTTGTGGATAGAGATTTGAAGATTGCAGATTGAGTATTGAGTATTGAAAACTGTGAATTGATGATATTCTCTTGAGGATTGAGGATTGACAACTGATTGTTGAGGACTGAGGGCTGAAGGTTGAGGATTCAGGATTGAGGGTTCAGGATTGTGGTTTGACGACCGAGGATTGAGGATTGAGGATTGAGGATTGAGGATTGAGAATTGAAGATTGAGGATTGAGTATTGGGGGTTGTGGATTGAGGACGAGGACTGACGGTTGAGTATTGAGTATTGAGGATTGAGGATTGAAGATTGAGTATTGAGGATTGAATATTGACGATTGAGGATTGAGGATTGAGGATTGAGTATTGAGTACTGAGGATTGAGGATTGAGGATTGAAGATTGACTATTGAGGATTGAAGATTGGGGATTGGTTATTGAGGATTGAAGAATGAGGATTGAGGATAGAGGATTGAGGATTGAGGATTGAGGATTGAAGACTGAGTATTGAGGATTGAAGATTGAGGATTGGGTATTGAGGATTGAAGAATGAGGATTGAGAATTGAGGATTGAGGATTGAGGATTGAAGATTGAGTATTGAGGATTGAAGATTGACGATTGAGGATTGAGGATTGAGGATTGAGGATTGAGGATCGATGATTGAGGATTGAAGATTGAGTATTGAGGATTGATGATTGAGGATTGAGGATTGAGGATTGAGGTTTGAGGATTGAAGATTGAGGATTGAGGATTGAGGATTGAGGATTGAGGATTGAGGATTGACGATTGAGGATTGGGTATTGAGGATTGAAGAATGAGGATTGAGTATTGAGTATTGAGGATTGAGTATTGACGATTGAGTATTGAGGATTGAAGATTGACGATTGAGGATTCAGGATTGAGGATTGAGGATTGAGGATTGAGGACTGAGGATTGCGTATTGAGGATAGAACATTGAGGATTGAGGATTGAGTATTGAGGATTGAGGATTGAGGATTGAAGATTGAATATTGATAATTGAATATTGAGGATCGAGGATTGAGTGTTGTGGATTGAGGACGAGGACTGAGGGTAGAGTATTGATGTTTGAGGTCTGAGGATTGAGGATTGAGGATTGAGAATTGAGGATTGAGGATTGAGGATTGAAGATTGAGGATTGGGTGTTGAGGATTGATGAATGAGGATTGAGGATTGAGGATTGAGGATTTAGGATTGAAGGTTGAGGATTGCGTATTGAGGATAGAACATTGAGGATTGAGGATTGAGTATTGAGGATTGAGGATTGAGGATTGAAGATTGAATATTGATGTTTGAAGATTGAGGATCGAGGATTGAGCGTTGTGGATTGTGGACGAGGACTGAGGGTTGAGTATTGATGTTTGAGGTCTGAGGATTGAGCAATGAGGATTGAGAATTGAGGGTTGAGGATTGAGGATTGGAGATTGAGGACTGTGTGTTGAGGATTGAAGAATGAGGATTGAGGATTGAGGATTGAGTATTGAGGATTGAAGATTGAGGATTGGGTGTTGAGGATTGAAGAATGAGGATCGAGGATTGAGGATTGAGTATTGAGGATTGAAGATTGAGTATTGAGGATTGAAGATTGAGGATTGAGGATTGAGGATTGAGGATTGGGGGTTGTGGATTGAGGACGAGGACTGTCGGTTGAGTACTAAGTATTGAGGACTGAGGATTGAAGATTGAGTATTGAGGATTGAATACTGACGATTGAGGATTGAGGATTGAGGATTGAGGATTGAGGATTGAGGATTGAGGATAGAGGATTGAAGATTGGGTATTGAGGATTGAAGATTGGGGATTGGGGATTGAGGATTGAGGATTGAGGATTGAAGATTGAGTACTGAGGATTGAAGGTTAAGATTGAGGATTGAGGATTGAGGATTGAGGATTGAGGATTGAGGATTGAAGATTGAGTATTGAGGATTGAAGGTTGAGGATTGAGGATTGAGGATTGAAGATTGAGGATTGAGGATTGAGGATTGTAGATTGAGGATTGGGTATTGAGTATTGAAGAATGAGGATTGAGGATTGAGGATTGAGGATTGAGGATTGAGGATTGAAGACTGAGTATTGAGGATTGAAGATTGAGGATTGGGTATTGAGGATTGAAGAATGAGGATTGAGGATTGAGGATTGAGGATTGAGGATTGAAGATTGAGTATTGAGGTTTGAAGATTGACGATTGAGGATTGAGGATTGAGGATTGAGGATTGAGGATTGAGGATTGAAGATTGAGGATTGGGTATTGAGGATTGACGAATGAGGATTGAGTATTGAGTATTGAGGATTGAGTATTGACGATTGAGTATTGAGGATTGAAGATTGACGATTGAGGATTCAGGATTGAGGATTGAGGATTGAGGATTGAGGACTGAGGATTGCGTATTGAGGATAGAACATTGAGGATTGAGGATTGAGTATTGAGGATTGAGGATTGAGGATTGAAGATTGAATATTGATGATTGAATATTGAGGATCGAGGATTGAGTGTTGTGGATTGAGGACGAGGACTGAGGGTAGAGAATTGATGTTTGAGGTCTGAGGATTGAGGATTGAGGATTGAGAATTGAGGATTGAGGAATGAGGATTGAAGATTGAGGACTGGGTGTTGAGGATTGATGAATGAGGATTGTGGATTGAGGATTGAGAATTTAGGATTGAAGGTTGAGGATTGCGTATTGAGGATAGAACATTGAGGATTGAGGATTGAGTATTGAGGATTGAGGATTGAGGATTGAAGATTGAATATTGATGTTTGAAGATTGTGGATCGAGGATTGAGCGTTGTGGATTGAGGACGAGGCCTGAGGGTTGAGTATTGATGTTTGAGGTCTGAGGATTGAGGAATGAGGATTGAGAATTGAGGGTTGAGGATTGAGGATTGAAGATTGAGGACTGTGTGTTGAGGATTGAAGAATGAGGATTGAGGATTGAGGATTGAGGATTGAGGATTGAAGATTGAGTATTGAGGATTGAAGGTTGAGGATTGAGGATTGAGGATTGAGGATTGAGGATTGAGGATTGAGGATTGCGGATAGAAGATTGAGGATTGGGTATTGCGGATTGAACATTGAGGATTGAGGATTGAGGATTGAGGATTGAGGGTTGAGGATTGAGAATTGAGGATTGAGGATTGAGGATCGAAGATTGAGGATTGGGTATTGAGGATTGAAGAATGAGGATTGAGGACTGAGGATTGAGGATGGAGGATTGAGGATTGAATACTGAGTATTGAGGATCGAACATTGAGGATTGAGGAGTGAGTATTGAAGATTGAGGATTTGGGACTGAGGATTGAAGATTGAGGATTGAGGATTGAGGATTGAGGATTGAGGATTGAGGATTGAGGATTGAGGATTGAAGATTGAGGATTGGGTATTGAGGATTGAAGAATGAGGATTGAGTATTGAGTATTGAGGATTGAGTATCGACGATAGAGTATTGAGGATTGAAGATTGACGATTGAGGATTGAGGATTGAGGGTTGATGATTGAGGATTCAGGATTGAAGATTGAGTATTGAGTATTGAAGAATGAGGATTGAGTATTGAGTATTGAGGATTGAGTATTGACGATTGAGTATTTAGGATTGAAGATTGACGATTGAGGATTGAGGTCTGAGTATTGAGAATTGAGGATTGAGAATTGAGGATTGAGGATTGAGGATTGAAGATTGAGGATTGGGTGTTGAGGGTTGAAGAATGAGGATTGAGGATTGAGGATTGAGTATTGAGGATTGAAGATTGAGTATTGAGGATTGAAGATTGAGGATTGAGGATTGAGGATTGAGGATTGAGGATTGAGTATTGCGGATAGAAGATTGAGGATTGGGTATTGCGGATTGAACATTGAGGATTGAGTGTTGAGGATTGAGGGTTGAGGATTGAGGACTGAAGATTGAATATTGATGATTGAAGATTGAGGATTGAGGATTGATGGTTGTGGATTGAGGACGAGGACTGAGGGTTGACTATTGCTGTTTGAGGTCTGAGGATTGAGGATAGAGGATTGAGAATTGAGGATTGAGGATTGAGGATTGAAGGTTGAGGATTGGGTATTGAGGATTGAAGAATGAGGATTGAGGATTGAGGACTGAGGATTGAGGATTGAATACTGAGTGTTGAGGGTTGAGTGATGAGAATTGATGTTTGTGGATAGAGATTTGAAGATTGCAGATTGAGTATTGAGTATTGAAAACTGTGAATTGATGATATTCTCTTGAGGATTGAGGATTGACAACTGATTGTTGAGGACTGAGGGCTGAAGGTTGAGGATTCAGGATTGAGGATTCAGGATTGTGGTTTGACGACCGAGGATTGAGGATTGAGGATTGAGGATTGAGGATTGAGAATTGAAGATTGAGGATTGAGTATTGGGGGTTGTGGATTGAGGACGAGGACTGACGGTTGAGTATTGAGTATTGAGGATTGAGGATTGAAGATTGAGTATTGAGGATTGAATATTGACGATTGAGGATTGAGGATTGAGGATTGAGTATTGAGTATTGAGGATTGAGGATTGAGGATTGAAGATTGACTATTGAGGATTGAAGATTGGGGATTGGTTATTGAGGATTGAAGAATGAGGATTGAGGATTGAGGATTGAGGATTGAGGATTGAGGATTGAAGACTGAGTATTGAGGATTGAAGATTGAGGATTGGGTATTGAGGATTGAAGAATGAGGATTGAGAATTGAGGATTGAGGATTGAGGATTGAAGATTGAGTATTGAGGATTGAAGATTGACGATTGAGGATTGAGGATTGAGGATTGAGGATTGAGGATCGATGATTGAGGATTGAAGATTGAGTATTGAGGATTGATGATTGAGGATTGAGGATTGAGGATTGAGGTTTGAGGATTGAAGATTGAGGATTGAGGATTGAGGATTGAGGATTGAGGATTGAGGACTGAGGATTGCGTATTGAGGATAGAACATTGAGGATTGAGGATTGAGTATTGAGGATTGAGGATTGAGGATTGAAGATTGAATATTGATGATTGAATATCGAGGATCGAGGATTGAGTGTTGTGGACTGAGGACGAGGACTGAGGGTAGAGTATTGATGTTTGAGGTCTGAGGATTGAGGATTGAGGATTCAGAATTGAGGATTGAGGATTGAGGATTGAAGATTGAGGATTGGGTGTTGAGGATTGATGAATGAGGATTGAGGATTGAGGATTGAGGATTTAGGATTGAAGGTTGAGGATTGCGTATTGAGGATAGAACATTGAGGATTGAGGATTGAGTATTGAGGATTGAGGATTGAGGATTGAAGATTGAATATTGATGTTTGAAGATTGAGGATCGAGGATTGAGCGTTGTGGATTGAGGACGAGGACTGAGGGTTGAGTATTGATGTTTGAGGTCTGAGGATTGAGCAATGAGGATTGAGAATTGAGGGTTGAGGATTGAGGATTGAAGATTGAGGACTGTGTGTTGAGGATTGTAGAATGAGGATTGAGGATTGAGGATTGAGTATTGAGGATTGAAGATTGACGATTGAGGATTCAGGATTGAGGATTGAGGATTGAGGATTGAGGACTGAGGATTGCGTATTGAGGATTGAACATTGAGGATTGAGGATTGAGTATTGAGGATTGAGGATTGAGGATTGAAGATTGAATATTGATGATTGAATATTGAGGATCGAGGATTGAGTGTTGTGGATTGAGGACGAGGACTGAGGGTTGAGTATTGATGTTTGAGGTCTGAGGATTGAGCAATGAGGATTGAGAATTGAGGGTTGAGGATTGAGGATTGAAGATTGAGGATTGGGTATTGCGGATTGAACATTGAGGATTGAGGATTGAAGATTGAGGATTGAGGGTTGAGGATTGAGAATTGAGGATTGAGGATTGAGGATTGAAGATTGAGGATTGGGTATTGAGGATTGAAGAATGAGGATTGAGGATTGAGGATTGAGGATGGAGGATTGAGGATTGAATACTGAGTATCGAGGATTGAAGATTGAGGATTGAGGAGTGAGTATTGAAGATTGACGATTTGGGACTGAGGATTGAAGATTGAGGATTGAGGATTGAGGATTGAGGATTGAGGATTGAGGATTGAGGATTGAGGATTGAAGATTGAGGATTGGGTATTGAGGATTGAAGAATGAGGATTGAGGATTGAGGATTGAGGATTGAGTATTGAAGATTGAGTATTCAGGATTGAAGACTGACGATTGAGGATTGAGGATTGAGGATTGAGGATTGAGGATTGATGATTGAGGATTGAAGATTGAGTATTGAGGATTGAAGATTGAGGATTGAGGATTGAGGATTGAGGTTTGAGGATTGAAGATTGAGGATTGAGGATTGAGGATTGAGGATTGAGGATTGAAGATTGAGGATTGGGTATTGAGGATTGAAGAATGAGGATTGAGTATTGAGTATTGAGGATTGAGTATCGACGATTGAGTATTGAGAATTGAGGATTGAAGATTGAGGATTGTGTGTTGAGGATTGAAGAATGAGGATCGAGGATTGAGGATTGAGTATTGAGGATTGAAGATTGAGTATTGAGGATTGAAGATTGAGGATTGAGGATTGAGGATTGAGGATTGGGGGTTGTGGATTGAGGACGAGGACTGTCGGTTGAGTACTAAGTATTGAGGACTGAGGATTGAAGATTGAGTATTGAGGATTGAATACTGACGCTTGAGGATTGAGGATTGAGGATTGAGGATTGAGGATTGAGGATTGAGGATAGAGGATTGAAGATTGGGTATTGAGGATTGAAGATTGGGGATTGGGGATTGAGGATTGAGGATTGAGGATTGAAGATTGAGTACTGAGGATTGAAGATTAAGATTGAGGATTGAGGATTGAGGATTGAGGATTGAGGATTGAGGATTGAAGATTGAGTATTGAGGATTGAAGGTTGAGGATTGAGGATTGAGGATTGAAGATTGAGGATTGAGGATTGAGGATTGTAGATTGAGGATTGGGTATTGAGTATTGAAGAATGAGGATTGAGGATTGAGGATTGAAGATTGACTATTGAGGATTGAAGATTGAGGATTGGGTATTGATGATTGAAGAATGAGGATTGAGGATTGAGGATTGAGGATTGAGGATTGAGGATTGAAGACTGAGTATTGAGGATTGAAGATTGAGGATTGGGTATTGAGGATTGAAGAATGAGGATTGAGGATTGAGGATTGAGGATTGAGGATTGAAGATTGAGTATTGAGGTTTGAAGATTGACGATTGAGGATTGAGGATTGAGGATTGAGGATTGAGGATCGATGATTGAGGATTGAAGATTGAGTATTGAGGATTGATGATTGAGGATTGAGGATTGAGGATTGACGTTTGAGGATTGAAGATTGAGGATTGAGGATTGAGGATTGAGGATTGAGGATTGAGGATTGAAGATTGAGGATTGGGTATTGAGGATTGACGAATGAGGATTGAGTATTGAGTATTGAGGATTGAGTATTGACGATTGAGTATTGAGGATTGAAGATTGACGATTGAGGATTCAGGATTGAGGATTGAGGATTGAGGATTGAGGACTGAGGATTGCGTATTGATGATAGAACATTGAGGATTGAGGATTGAGTATTGAGGATTGAGGATTGAGGATTGAAGATTGAATATTGATGATTGAATATTGAGGATCGAGGATTGAGTGTTGTGGATTGAGGACGAGGACTGAGGGTAGAGAATTGATGTTTGAGGTCTGAGGATTGAGGATTGAGGATTGAGAATTGAGGATTGAGGAATGAGGATTGAAGATTGAGGACTGGGTGTTGAGGATTGATGAATGAGGATTGAGGATTGAGGATTGAGAATTTAGGAATGAAGGTTGAGGATTGCGTATTGAGGATAGAACATTGAGGATTGAGGATTGAGTATTGAGGATTGAGGATTGAGGATTGAAGATTGAATATTGATGTTTGAAGATTGTGGATCGAGGATTGAGCGTTGTGGATTGAGGACGAGGACTGAGGGTTGAGTATTGATGTTTGAGGTCTGAGGATTGAGGAATGAGGATTGAGAATTGAGGGTTGAGGATTGAGGATTGAAGATTGAGGACTGTGTGTTGAGGATTGAAGAATGAGGATTGAGGATTGAGGATTGAGGATTGAGGATTGAAGATTGAGTATTGAGGATTGAAGGTTGAGGATTGAGGATTGAGGATTGAGGATTGAGGATTGAGGATTGAGGATTGCGGATAGAAGATTGAGGATTGGGTATTGCGGATTGAACATTGAGGATTGAGGATTGAGGATTGAGGATTGAGGGTTGAGGATTGAGAATTGAGGATTGAGGATTGAGGATCGAAGATTGAGGATTGGGTATTGAGGATTGAAGAATGAGGATTGAGTATTGAGTATTGAGGATTGAGTATCGACGATAGAGTATTGAGGATTGAAGATTGACGATTGAGGATTGAGGATTGAGGGTTGATGATTGAGGATTCAGGATTGAAGATTGAGTATTGAGTATTGAAGAATGAGGATTGAGTATTGAGTATTGAGGATTGAGTATTGACGATTGAGTATTTAGGATTGAAGATTGACGATTGAGGATTGAGGTCTGAGTATTGAGAATTGAGGATTGAGAATTGAGGATTGAGGATTGAGGATTGAAGATTGAGGATTGGGTGTTGAGGGTTGAAGAATGAGGATTGAGGATTGAGGATTGAGTATTGAGGATTGAAGATTGAGTATTGAGGATTGAAGATTGAGGATTGAGGATTGAGGATTGAGGATTGAGGATTGAGTATTGCGGATAGAAGATTGAGGATTGGGTATTGCGGATTGAACATTGAGGATTGAGTGTTGAGGATTGAGGGTTGAGGATTGAGGACTGAAGATTGAATATTGATGATTGAAGATTGAGGATTGAGGATTGATGGTTGTGGATTGAGGACGAGGACTGAGGGTTGACTATTGCTGTTTGAGGTCTGAGGATTGAGGATAGAGGATTGAGAATTGAGGATTGAGGATTGAGGATTGAAGGTTGAGGATTGGGTATTGAGGATTGAAGAATGAGGATTGAGGATTGAGGACTGAGGATTGAGGATTGAATACTGAGTGTTGAGGGTTGAGTGATGAGAATTGATGTTTGTGGATAGAGATTTGAAGATTGCAGATTGAGTATTGAGTATTGAAAACTGTGAATTGATGATATTCTCTTGAGGATTGAGGATTGACAACTGATTGTTGAGGACTGAGGGCTGAAGGTTGAGGATTCAGGATTGAGGATTCAGGATTGTGGTTTGACGACCGAGGATTGAGGATTGAGGATTGAGGATTGAGGATTGAGAATTGAAGATTGAGGATTGAGTATTGGGGGTTGTGGATTGAGGACGAGGACTGACGGTTGAGTATTGAGTATTGAGGATTGAGGATTGAAGATTGAGTATTGAGGATTGAATATTGACGATTGAGGATTGAGGATTGAGGATTGAGTATTGAGTATTGAGGATTGAGGATTGAGGATTGAAGATTGACTATTGAGGATTGAAGATTGGGGATTGGTTATTGAGGATTGAAGAATGAGGATTGAGGATTGAGGATTGAGGATTGAGGATTGAGGATTGAAGACTGAGTATTGAGGATTGAAGATTGAGGATTGGGTATTGAGGATTGAAGAATGAGGATTGAGAATTGAGGATTGAGGATTGAGGATTGAAGATTGAGTATTGAGGATTGAAGATTGACGATTGAGGATTGAGGATTGAGGATTGAGGATTGAGGATCGATGATTGAGGATTGAAGATTGAGTATTGAGGATTGATGATTGAGGATTGAGGATTGAGGATTGAGGTTTGAGGATTGAAGATTGAGGATTGAGGATTGAGGATTGAGGATTGATTATTGAGGACTGCGGATTGCGTATTGAGGATAGAACATTGAGGATTGAGGATTGAGTATTGAGGATTGAGGATTGAGGATTGAAGATTGAATATTGATGATTGAATATTGAGGATCGAGGATTGAGTGTTGTGGACTGAGGACGAGGACTGAGGGTAGAGTATTGATGTTTGAGGTCTGAGGATTGAGGATTGAGGATTGAGAATTGAGGATTGAGGATTGAGGATTGAAGATTGAGGATTGGGTGTTGAGGATTGATGAATGAGGATTGAGGATTGAGGATTGAGGATTTAGGATTGAAGGTTGAGGATTGCGTATTGAGGATAGAACATTGAGGATTGAGGATTGAGTATTGAGGATTGAGGATTGAGGATTGAAGATTGAATATTGATGTTTGAAGATTGAGGATCGAGGATTGAGCGTTGTGGATTGAGGACGAGGACTGAGGGTTGAGTATTGATGTTTGAGGTCTGAGGATTGAGCAATGAGGATTGAGAATTGAGGGTTGAGGATTGAGGATTGAAGATTGAGGACTGTGTGTTGAGGATTGTAGAATGAGGATTGAGGATTGAGGATTGAGTATTGAGGATTGAAGATTGACGATTGAGGATTCAGGATTGAGGATTGAGGATTGAGGATTGAGGACTGAGGATTGCGTATTGAGGATTGAACATTGAGGATTGAGGATTGAGTATTGAGGATTGAGGATTGAGGATTGAAGATTGAATATTGATGATTGAATATTGAGGATCGAGGATTGAGTGTTGTGGATTGAGGACGAGGACTGAGGGTTGAGTATTGATGTTTGAGGTCTGAGGATTGAGCAATGAGGATTGAGAATTGAGGGTTGAGGATTGAGGCTTGAAGATTGAGGATTGGGTATTGCGGATTGAACATTGAGGATTGAGGATTGAGGATTGAGGATTGAGGGTTGAGGATTGAGAATTGAGGATTGAGGATTGAGGATTGAAGATTGAGGATTGGGTATTGAGGATTGAAGAATGAGGATTGAAGATTGGGGATTGGTTATTGAGGATTGAAGGATGAGGATTGAGGATTGAGGATTGAGGATTGAGGATTGAGGATTGAAGACTGAGTATTGAGGATTGAAGATTGAGGATTGGGTATTGAGGATTGAAGAATGAGGATTGAGAATTGAGGATTGAGGATTGAGGATTGAAGATTGAGTATTGAGGATTGAAGATTGACGATTGAGGATTGAGGATTGAGGATTGAGGATTGAGGATCGATGATTGAGGATTGAAGATTGAGTATTGAGGATTGATGATTGAGGATTGAGGATTGAGGATTGAGGTTTGAGGATTGAAGATTGAGGATTGAGGATTGAGGATTGAGGATTGAGGATTGAGGACTGAGGATTGCGTATTGAGGATAGAACATTGAGGATTGAGGATTGAGTATTGAGGATTGAGGATTGAGGATTGAAGATTGAATATTGATGATTGAATATTGGGGATCGAGGATTGAGTGTTGTGGACTGAGGACGAGGACTGAGGGTAGAGTATTGATGTTTGAGGTCTGAGGATTGAGGATTGAGGATTGAGAATTGAGGATTGAGGATTGAGGATTGAAGATTGAGGATTGGGTGTTGAGGATTGATGAATGAGGATTGAGGATTGAGGATTGAGGATTTAGGATTGAAGGTTGAGGATTGCGTATTGAGGATAGAACATTGAGGATTGAGGATTGAGTATTGAGGATTGAGGATTGAGGATTGAAGATTGAATATTGATGTTTGAAGATTGAGGATCGAGGATTGAGCGTTGTGGATTGAGGACGAGGACTGAGGGTTGAGTATTGATGTTTGAGGTCTGAGGATTGAGCAATGAGGATTGAGAATTGAGGGTTGAGGATTGAGGATTGAAGATTGAGGGACTGTGTGTTGAGGATTGTAGAATGAGGATTGAGGATTGAGGATTGAGTATTGAGGATTGAAGATTGACGATTGAGGATTCAGGATTGAGGATTGAGGATTGAGGATTGAGGACTGAGGATTGCGTATTGAGGATTGAACATTGAGGATTGAGGATTGAGTATTGAGGATTGAGGATTGAGGATTGAAGATTGAATATTGATGATTGAATATTGAGGATCGAGGATTGAGTGTTGTGGATTGAGGACGAGGACTGAGGGTTGAGTATTGATGTTTGAGGTCTGAGGATTGAGCAATGAGGATTGAGAATTGAGGGTTGAGGATTGAGGATTGAAGATTGAGGATTGGGTATTGCGGATTGAACATTGAGGATTGAGGATTGAGGATTGAGGATTGAGGGTTGAGGATTGAGAATTGAGGATTGAGGATTGAGGATTGAAGATTGAGGATTGGGTATTGAGGATTGAAGAATGAGGATTGAGGATTGAGGATTGAGGATGGAGGATTGAGGATTGAATACTGAGTATCGAGGATTGAAGATTGAGGATTCAGGAGTGAGTATTGAAGATTGACGATTTGGGACTGAGGATTGAAGATTGAGGATTGAGGATTGAGGATTGAGGATAGAGGATTGAGGATTGAGGATTGAGGATTGAAGATTGAGGATTGGGTATTGAGGATTGAAGAATGAGGATTGAGGATTGAGGATTGAGGATTGAGTATTGAAGATTGAGTATTCAGGATTGAAGACTGACTATTGAGGATTGAGGATTGAGGATTGAGGATTGAGGATTGATGATTGAGGATTGAAGATTGAGTATTGAGGATTGAAGATTGAGGATTGAGGATTGAGGATTGAGGTTTGAGGATTGAAGATTGAGGATTGAGGATTGAGGATTGAGGATTGAGGATTGAAGATTGAGGATTGGGTATTGAGGATTGAAGAATGAGGATTGAGTATTGAGTATTGAGGATTGAGTATCGACGATTGAGTATTGAGAATTGAGGATTGAAGATTGAGGATTGGGTGTTGAGGATTGAAGAATGAGGATCGAGGATTGAGGATTGAGTATTGAGGATTGAAGATTGAGTATTGAGGATTGAAGATTGAGGATTGAGGATTGAGGATTGAGGATTGGGGGTTGTGGATTGAGGACGAGGACTGTCGGTTGAGTACTAAGTATTGAGGACTGAGGATTGAAGATTGAGTATTGAGGATTGAATACTGACGCTTGAGGATTGAGGATTGAGGATTGAGGATTGAGGATTGAGGATTGAGGATAGAGGATTGAAGATTGGGTATTGAGGATTGAAGATTGGGGATTGGGGATTGAGGATTGAGGATTGAGGATTGAAGATTGAGTACTGAGGATTGAAGATTAAGATTGAGGATTGAGGATTGAGATTGAGGATTGAGGATTGAGGATTGAAGATTGAGTATTGAGGATTGAAGGTTGAGGATTGAGGATTGAGGATTGAAGATTGAGGATTGAGGATTGAGGATTGTAGATTGAGGATTGGGTATTGAGTATTGAAGAATGAGGATTGAGGATTGAGGATTGAAGATTGACTATTGAGGATTGAAGATTGAGGATTGTGTATTGATGATTGAAGAATGAGGATTGAGGATTGAGGATTGAGGATTGAGGATTGAGGATTGAAGACTGAGTATTGAGGATTGAAGATTGAGGATTGGGTATTGAGGATTGAAGAATGAGGATTGAGGACTGAGGATTGAGGATTGAGGATTGAAGATTGAGTATTGAGGTTTGAAGATTGACGATTGAGGATTGAGGATTGAGGATTGAGGATTGAGGATCGATGATTGAGGATTGAAGATTGAGTATTGAGGATTGATGATTGAGGATTGAGGATTGAGGATTGAGGTTTGAGGATTGAGATTGAGGATTGAGGATTGAGGATTGAGGATTGAGGGATTGAGGATTGAAGATTGAGGATTGGGTATTGAGGATTGACGAATGAGGATTGAGTATTGAGTATTGAGGATTGAGTATTGACGATTGAGTATTGAGGATTGAAGATTGACGATTGAGGATTCAGGATTGAGGATTGAGGATTGAGGATTGAGGACTGAGGATTGCGTATTGAGGATAGAACATTGAGGATTGAGTGATTGAGTATTGAGGATTGAGGATTGAGGATTGAAGATTGAATATTGATGATTGAATATTGAGGATCGAGGATTGAGTGTTGTGGATTGAGGACGAGGACTGAGGGTAGAGAATTGATGTTTGAGGTCTGAGGATTGAGGATTGAGGATTGAGAATTGAGGATTGAGGAATGAGGATTGAAGATTGAGGACTGGGTGTTGAGGATTGATGAATGAGGATTGAGGATTGAGGATTGAGAATTTAGGATGAAGGTTGAGGATTGCGTATTGAGGATAGAACATTGAGGATTGAGGATTGAGTATTGAGGATTGAGGATTGAGGATTGAAGATAGAATATTGATGTTGAAGATTGTGGATCGAGGATTGAGCGTTGTGGATTGATGACGAGGACTGAGGGTTGAGTATTGATGTTTGAGGTCTGAGGATTGAGGGAATGAGATTGAGAATTGAGGGTTGAGGATTGAGGATTGAAGATTGGAGGACTGTGTGTTGAGGATTGAAGAATGAGGATTGAGGATTGAGGATTGAGGATATGAGGATTGAAGATTGAGTATTGAGGATTGAAGGTGAGGATTGAGGGATTGAGGATTGAGGAATTGAGGATTGAGGATTGAGGATTGCGGAGTAGAAGATTGAGGATTGGGTATTGCGGATTGAACATTGAGGATTGAGGATTGAGGATTGAGGATTGAGGGTTGAGGATTGAGAATTGAGGATTGAGGATTGAGGATCGAAGATTGAGGATTGGGTATTGAGGATTGAAGAATGAGGATTGAGGACTGAGGATTGAGGATGGAGGATTGAGGATTGAATACTGAGTATTGAGGATCGAACATTGAGGATTGAGGAGTGAGTATTGAAGATTGAGGATTTGGGACTGAGGATTGAAGATTGAGGATTGAGGATTGAGGATTGAGGATTGAGGATTGAGGATTGAGGATTGAGGATTGAAGATTGAGGATTGGGTATTGAGGATTGAAGAATGAGGATTGAGTATTTGAGTATTGAGGATTGAGTATCGACGATAGAGTATTGAGGATTGAAGATTGACGATTGAGGATTGAGGATTGAGGGTTGATGATTGAGGATTCAGGATTGAAGATTGAGTATTGAGTATTGAAGAATGAGGATTGAGTATTGAGTATTGAGGATTGAGTATTGACGATTGAGTATTAGGATTGAAGATTGACGATTGAGGATTGAGGTCTGAGTATTGAGAATTGAGGATTGAGAATTGAGGATTGAGGATTGAGGATTGAAGATTGAGGATTGGGTGTTGAGGGTTGAAGAATGAGGATTGAGGATTGAGGATTGAGTATTGAGGATTGAAGATTGAGTATTGAGGATTGAAGATTGAGGATTGAGGATTGAGGATTGAGGATTGAGGATTGAGTATTGCGGATAGAAGATTGAGGATTGGGTATTGCGGATTGAACATTGAGGATTGAGTGTTGAGGATTGAGGGTTGAGGATTGAGGACTGAAGATTGAATATTGATGATTGAAGATTGAGGATTGAGGATTGATGGTTGTGGATTGAGGACGAGGACTGAGGTTGACTATTGCTGTTTGAGGTCTGAGGATTGAGGATAGAGGATGAGAATTGAGGATTGAGGATTGAGGATTGAAGTTGAGGATTGGGTATTGAGGATTGAAGAATGAGGATTGAGGATTGAGGACTGAGGATTGAGGATTCGAATACTGAGTGTTGAGGTTGAGTGATGAGAATTGATGTTTGTGGATAGAGATTTTGAAGATTGCAGATTGAGTATTGAGTATTGAAAACTGTGAATTGATGATATTCTCTTGAGGATTGAGGATTGACAACTGATGTTGAGGACTGAGGGCTGAAGGTTGAGGATTCAGGATTGAGGATTCAGGATTGTGGTTTGACGACCGAGGATTGAGGATTGAGGATTGAGGATTGAGGATTGAGAATTGAAGATTGAGGATTGAGTATTGGGGGTTGTGGATTGAGGACGAGGACTGACGGTTGAGTATTGAGTATTGAGGATTGAGGATTGAAGATTGAGTATTGAGGATTGAATATTGACGATTGAGGATTGAGGATTGAGGATTGAGTATTGAGTATTGAGGATTGAGGATTGAGGATTGAAGATTGACTATTGAGGATTGAAGATTGGGGATTGGTTATTGAGGATTGAAGAATGAGGATTGAGGATTGAGGATTGAGGATTGAGGATTGAGGATTGAAGACTGAGTATTGAGGATTGAAGATTGAGGATTGGGTATTGAGGATTGAAGAATGAGGATTGAGAATTGAGGATTGAGGATTGAGGATTGAAGATTGAGTATTGAGGATTGAAGATTGACGATTGAGGATTGAGGATTGAGGATTGAGGATTGAGGATCGATGATTGAGGATTGAAGATTGAGTATTGAGGATTGATGATTGAGGATTGAGGATTGAGGATTGAGGTTTGAGGATTGAAGATTGAGGATTGAGGATTGAGGATTGAGGATTGAGGATTGAGGACTGAGGATTGCGTATTGAGGATAGAACATTGAGGATTGAGGATTGAGTATTGAGGATTGAGGATTGAGGATTGAAGATTGAATATTGATGATTGAATATTGAGGATCGAGGATTGAGTGTTGTGGACTGAGGACGAGGACTGAGGGTAGAGTATTGATGTTTGAGGTCTGAGGATTGAGGATTGAGGATTGAGAATTGAGGATTGAGGATTGAGGATTGAAGATTGAGGATTGGGTGTTGAGGATTGATGAATGAGGATTGAGGATTGAGGATTGAGGATTTAGGATTGAAGGTTGAGGATTGCGTATTGAGGATAGAACATTGAGGATTGAGGATTGAGTATTGAGGATTGAGGATTGAGGATTGAAGATTGAATATTGATGTTTGAAGATTGAGGATCGAGGATTGAGCGTTGTGGATTGAGGACGAGGACTGAGGGTTGAGTATTGATGTTTGAGGTCTGAGGATTGAGCAATGAGGATTGAGAATTGAGGGTTGAGGATTGAGGATTGAAGATTGAGGACTGTGTGTTGA
The DNA here is from genome assembly GCF_051401765.1 of Calliopsis andreniformis. Classification (NCBI taxonomy): domain Eukaryota; kingdom Metazoa; phylum Arthropoda; class Insecta; order Hymenoptera; family Andrenidae; genus Calliopsis; species Calliopsis andreniformis. The sequence goes on along the minus strand of NW_027480459.1, from coordinate 3,221,322 downwards.
GGATTGTAGAATGAGGATTGAGGATTGAGGATTGAGTATTGAGGATTGAAGATTGACGATTGAGGATTCAGGATTGAGGATTGAGGATTGAGGATTGAGGACTGAGGATTGCGTATTGAGGATTGAACATTGAGGATTGAGGATTGAGTATTGAGGATTGAGGATTGAGGATTGAAGATTGAATATTGAGGTTTGAAGATTGACGATTGAGGATTGAGGATTGAGGATTGAGGATTGAGGATCGATGATTGAGGATTGAAGATTGAGTATTGAGGATTGATGATTGAGGATTGAGGATTGAGGATTGAGGTTTGAGGATTGAAGATTGAGGATTGAGGATTGAGGATTGAGGATTGAGGATTGAGGATTGAAGATTGAGGATTGGGTATTGAGGATTGACGAATGAGGATTGAGTATTGAGTATTGAGGATTGAGTATTGACGATTGAGTATTGAGGATTGAAGATTGACGATTGAGGATTCAGGATTGAGGATTGAGGATTGAGGATTGAGGACTGAGGATTGCGTATTGAGGATAGAACATTGAGGATTGAGGATTGAGTATTGAGGATTGAGGATTGAGGATTGAAGATTGAATATTGATGATTGAATATTGAGGATCGAGGATTGAGTGTTGTGGATTGAGGACGAGGACTGAGGGTAGAGAATTGATGTTTGAGGTCTGAGGATTGAGGATTGAGGATTGAGAATTGAGGATTGAGGAATGAGGATTGAAGATTGAGGACTGGGTGTTGAGGATTGATGAATGAGGATTGAGGATTGAGGATTGAGAATTTAGGATTGAAGGTTGAGGATTGCGTATTGAGGATAGAACATTGAGGATTGAGGATTGAGTATTGAGGATTGAGGATTGAGGATTGAAGATAGAATATTGATGTTTGAAGATTGTGGATCGAGGATTGAGCGTTGTGGATTGATGACGAGGACTGAGGGTTGAGTATTGATGTTTGAGGTCTGAGGATTGAGGAATGAGGATTGAGAATTGAGGGTTGAGGATTGAGGATTGAAGATTGAGGACTGTGTGTTGAGGATTGAAGAATGAGGATTGAGGATTGAGGATTGAGGATTGAGGATTGAAGATTGAGTATTGAGGATTGAAGGTTGAGGATTGAGGATTGAGGATTGAGGATTGAGGATTGAGGATTGAGGATTGCGGATAGAAGATTGAGGATTGGGTATTGCGGATTGAACATTGAGGATTGAGGATTGAGGATTGAGGATTGAGGGTTGAGGATTGAGAATTGAGGATTGAGGATTGAGGATCGAAGATTGAGGATTGGGTATTGAGGATTGAAGAATGAGGATTGAGGACTGAGGATTGAGGATGGAGGATTGAGGATTGAATACTGAGTATTGAGGATCGAACATTGAGGATTGAGGAGTGAGTATTGAAGATTGAGGATTTGGGACTGAGGATTGAAGATTGAGGATTGAGGATTGAGGATTGAGGATTGAGGATTGAGGATTGAGGATTGAGGATTGAAGATTGAGGATTGGGTATTGAGGATTGAAGAATGAGGATTGAGTATTGAGTATTGAGGATTGAGTATCGACGATAGAGTATTGAGGATTGAAGATTGACGATTGAGGATTGAGGATTGAGGGTTGATGATTGAGGATTCAGGATTGAAGATTGAGTATTGAGTATTGAAGAATGAGGATTGAGTATTGAGTATTGAGGATTGAGTATTGACGATTGAGTATTTAGGATTGAAGATTGACGATTGAGGATTGAGGTCTGAGTATTGAGAATTGAGGATTGAGAATTGAGGATTGAGGATTGAGGATTGAAGATTGAGGATTGGGTGTTGAGGGTTGAAGAATGAGGATTGAGGATTGAGGATTGAGTATTGAGGATTGAAGATTGAGTATTGAGGATTGAAGATTGAGGATTGAGGATTGAGGATTGAGGATTGAGGATTGAGTATTGCGGATAGAAGATTGAGGATTGGGTATTGCGGATTGAACATTGAGGATTGAGTGTTGAGGATTGAGGGTTGAGGATTGAGGACTGAAGATTGAATATTGATGATTGAAGATTGAGGATTGAGGATTGATGGTTGTGGATTGAGGACGAGGACTGAGGGTTGACTATTGCTGTTTGAGGTCTGAGGATTGAGGATAGAGGATTGAGAATTGAGGATTGAGGATTGAGGATTGAAGGTTGAGGATTGGGTATTGAGGATTGAAGAATGAGGATTGAGGATTGAAGACTGAGGATTGAGGATTGAATACTGAGTGTTGAGGGTTGAGTGATGAGAATTGATGTTTGTGGATAGAGATTTGAAGATTGCAGATTGAGTATTGAGTATTGAAAACTGTGAATTGATGATATTCTCTTGAGGATTGAGGATTGACAACTGATTGTTGAGGACTGAGGGCTGAAGGTTGAGGATTCAGGATTGAGGATTCAGGATTGTGGTTTGACGACCGAGGATTGAGGATTGAGGATTGAGGATTGAGGATTGAGAATTGAAGATTGAGGATTGAGTATTGGGGGTTGTGGATTGAGGACGAGGACTGACGGTTGAGTATTGAGTATTGAGGATTGAGGATTGAAGATTGAGTATTGAGGATTGAATATTGACGATTGAGGATTGAGGATTGAGGATTGAGTATTGAGTATTGAGGATTGAGGATTGAGGATTGAAGATTGACTATTGAGGATTGAAGATTGGGGATTGGTTATTGAGGATTGAAGAATGAGGATTGAGGATTGAGGATTGAGGATTGAGGATTGAGGATTGAAGACTGAGTATTGAGGATTGAAGATTGAGGATTGGGTATTGAGGATTGAAGAATGAGGATTGAGAATTGAGGATTGAGGATTGAGGATTGAAGATTGAATATTGAGGATTGAAGATTGACGATTGAGGATTGAGGATTGAGGATTGAGGATTGAGGATCGATGATTGAGGATTGAAGATTGAGTATTGAGGATTGATGATTGAGGATTGAGGATTGAGGATTGAGGTTTGAGGATTGAAGATTGAGGATTGAGGATTGAGGATTGAGGATTGAGGATTGAGGACTGAGGATTGCGTATTGAGGATAGAACATTGAGGATTGAGGATTGAGTATTGAGGATTGAGGATTGAGGATTGAAGATTGAATATTGATGATTGAATATTGAGGATCGAGGATTGAGTGTTGTGGACTGAGGACGAGGACTGAGGGTAGAGTATTGATGTTTGAGGTCTGAGGATTGAGGATTGAGGATTGAGAATTGAGGATTGAGGATTGAGGATTGAAGATTGAGGATTGGGTGTTGAGGATTGATGAATGAGGATTGAGGATTGAGGATTGAGGATTTAGGATTGAAGGTTGAGGATTGCGTATTGAGGATAGAACATTGAGGATTGAGGATTGAGTATTGAGGATTGAGGATTGAGGATTGAAGATTGAATATTGATGTTTGAAGATTGAGGATCGAGGATTGAGCGTTGTGGATTGAGGACGAGGACTGAGGGTTGAGTATTGATGTTTGAGGTCTGAGGATTGAGCAATGAGGATTGAGAATTGAGGGTTGAGGATTGAGGATTGAAGATTGAGGACTGTGTGTTGAGGATTGTAGAATGAGGATTGAGGATTGAGGATTGAGTATTGAGGATTGAAGATTGACGATTGAGGATTCAGGATTGAGGATTGAGGATTGAGGATTGAGGACTGAGGATTGCGTATTGAGGATTGAACATTGAGGATTGAGGATTGAGTATTGAGGATTGAGGATTGAGGATTGAAGATTGAATATTGATGATTGAATATTGAGGATCGAGGATTGAGTGTTGTGGATTGAGGACGAGGACTGAGGGTTGAGTATTGATGTTTGAGGTCTGAGGATTGAGCAATGAGGATTGAGAATTGAGGGTTGAGGATTGAGGATTGAAGATTGAGGATTGGGTATTGCGGATTGAACATTGAGGATTGAGGATTGAGGATTGAGGATTGAGGGTTGAGGATTGAGAATTGAGGATTGAGGATTGAGGATTGAAGATTGAGGATTGGGTATTGAGGATTGAAGAATGAGGATTGAGGATTGAGGATTGAGGATGGAGGATTGAGGATTGAGTACTGAGTATCGAGGATTGAAGATTGAGGATTGAGGAGTGAGTATTGAAGATTGACGATTTGGGACTGAGGATTGAAGATTGAGGATTGAGGATTGAGGATTGAGGATTGAGGATTGAGGATTGAGGATTGAGGATTGAAGATTGAGGATTGGGTATTGAGGATTGAAGAATGAGGATTGAGGATTGAGGATTGAGGATTGAGTACTGAAGATTGAGTATTCAGGATTGAAGACTGACGATTGAGGATTGAGGATTGAGGATTGAGGATTGAGGATTGATGATTGAGGATTGAAGATTGAGTATTGAGGATTGAAGATTGAGGATTGAGGATTGAGGATAGAGGTTTGAGGATTGAAGATTGAGGATTGAGGATTGAGGATTGAGGATTGAGGATTGAAGATTGAGGATTGGGTATTGAGGATTGAAGAATGAGGATTGAGTATTGAGTATTGAGGATTGAGTATCGACGATTGAGTATTGAGGATTGAAGATTGACGATTGAGGATTGAGGATTGAGGGTTGATGATTGAGGATTCAGGATTGAAGATTCAGTATTGAGTATTGAATATTGAGGATTGAGAATTGAGGATTGAGGATTGAGGATTGAAGATTGCGTACTGAGGATTGAAGATTAAGATTGAGGATTGAGGATTGAGGATTGAGGATTGAGGATTGAGGATTGAAGATTGAGGATTGCGTATTGAGGATAGAACATTGAGGATTGAGGATTGAGTATTAAGGATTGAGGATTGAGGATTGAAGATTGAATATTGATGATTGAAGATTGAGGATCGAGGATTGAGTGTTGTAGGTTGAGGACGAGGACTGAGGGTAGAGTATTGATGTTTAAGGTCTGAGGATTAAGGATTGAGGATTGAGAATTGAGGATTGATGATTGAGGATTGAAGATTGAGGATTGGGTGTTGAGGATTGAAGAATGAGAATTGAGGATTGAGGATTGAGTATTGAGGATTGAAGATTGAGTATTGAGGATTGAAGATTGAGGATTGAGGATTGAGGATTGAAGACTGAGCATTGAGGATTGAAGATTGAGTATTGAGGATTGATGATTGAGGATTGAGGATTGAGGATTGAGGTTTGAGGATTGAAGATTGAGGATTGAGGATTGAGGATTGAGGATTGAGGATTGAGGACTGAAGATTGAGGATTGAGGAATGAGGATTGAGGATTGAGGATTGAGGATTGATGATTGAGTATTGAGGATTGAAGATTGAGGAATCAGGAGTGAGGACTGAGGATTGAGGATTGCAGATTGAGTATTGAGGATTGAAGATTGAGGACTGAGGACTGAGGATTGAGGATTGACGATTGAGGATTGAGGATTGAGGATTGAGGATTGAGGATTGAGTATTGAGGATTGAAGATAGACGATTGAGGTCTGAGGATTGAGGATTGAGGATTCAGGATTGAGGATTGAGGATTGAAGATTGAGTATTGAGTATTGAAGATTGAGGATTGAGGAATGAGGATTGAGGATTGAGGATTGAAGATTGCGTACTGAGGATTGAAGGATAAGATTGAGGATTGAGGATTGAGGATTGAGGATTGAGGATTGAGGATTGAAGATTGAGGATTGCGTATTGAGGATAGAACATTGAGGATTGAGGATTGAGTATTAAGGATTGAGGATTGAGGATTGAAGATTGAATATTGATGATTGAAGATTGAGGATCGAGGATTGAGTGTTGTAGATTGAGGACGAGGACTGAGGGTAGAGTATTGATGTTTAAGGTCTGAGGATTAAGGATTGAGGATTGAGAATTGAGGATTGATGATTGAGGATTGAAGATTGAGGATTGGGTGTTGAGGATTGAAGAATGAGTATTGAGGATTGAGGATTGAGTATTGAGGATTGAAGATTGAGTATTGAGGATTGAAGATTGAGGACTGAGGATTGAGGATTGAGTATTGAGTATTGAGGATTGAGGATTGAGGATTGAAGATTGACTATTGAGGATTGAAGATTGAGGATTGGGTATTGAGGATTGAAGAATGAGGATTGAGGATTGAGGATTGAGGATTGTGGATTGAGGATTGAAGACTGAGTATTGAGGATTGAAGATTGAGGATTGGGTATTGAGGATTGAAGAATGAGGATTGAGGATTGAGGATTGAGGATTGAGGATTGAAGATTGAGTATTGAGGATTGAAGATTGACGATTGAGGATTGAGGATTGAGGATTGAGGATTGAGGATCGATGATTGAGGATTGAAGATTGAGTATTGAGGATTGATGATTGAGGATGGAGGATTGAGGATCGAGGTTTGAGGATTGAAGATTGAGGATTGAGGATTGAGGATTGAGGATTGAGGATTGAGGATTGAAGATTGAGGATTGGGTATTGAGGATTGAAGAATGAGGATTGAGTATTGAGTATTGAGGATTGAGTATTGACGATTGAGTATTGAGGATTGAAGATTGACGATTGAGGATTCAGGATTGAGGATTGAGGATTGAGGATTGAGGACTGAGGATTGCGTATTGAGGATAGAACATTGAGGATTGAGGATTGAGTATTGAGGATTGAGGATTGAGGATTGAAGATTGAATATTGATGATTGAATATTGAGGATCGAGGATTGAGTGTTGTGGATTGAGGACGAGGACTGAGGGTAGAGTATTGATGTTTGAGGTCTGAGGATTGAGGATTGAGGATTGAGAATTGAGGATTGAGGAATGAGGATTGAAGATTGAGGATTGGGTGTTGAGGATTGATGAATGAGGATTGAGGATTGAGGATTGAGGATTTAGGATTGAAGGTTGAGGATTGCGTATTGAGGATAGAACATTGAGGATTGAGGATTGAGTATTGAGGATTGAGGATTGAGGATTGAAGATTGAATATTGATGTTTGAAGATTGTGGATCGAGGATTGAGCGTTGTGGATTGAGGACGAGGATTGAGGATTGAGGATTGAAGATTGAGGATTGGGTATTGAGGATTGAAGAATGAGGATTGAGGATTGAGGACTGAGGATTGAGGGTTGAGGATTGCGGATTGAAGATTGAGGATTGGGTGTTGAGGATTGAAGAATGAGGATTGAGGATTGAGGATTGAGGATTGAGGATTGAGGATTGAGGATTGAGGATTGAGGATTGAGGATTGCGGATAGAAAATTGAGGATTGGGTATTGCGGATTGAACATTGAGGATTGAGGATTGAGGTTTGAGGATTGAGGATTGAGGATTGAGAATTGAGGATTGAGGATTGAGGATTGAAGATTGAGGATTGGGTATTGAAGACGGAAGAATGAGGATTGAGGATTGAGGATTGAGGATTGAGGATTGAGGATTGCGTATTGAGGATAGAACATTGAGGATCGAGGATTGAGTATTGAGGATTGAGGATTGAGGATTGAAGATTGAATATTGATGATTGAAGATTGAGGATCGACGATTGAGTGTTGTGGATTGAGGACGAGGACTGAGGGTAGAGTATTGATGTTTAAGGTCTGAGGATTGAGGATTGAGGATTGAGAATTGAGGATTGAGGATTGAGGATTGAAGATTGAGGATTGGGTGTTGAGGATTGAAGAATGAGGATTGAGGATTGAGGATTGAGTATTGAGGATTGAAGATTGAGTATTGAGGATTGAAGATTGAGGATTGAGGATTGAGGATTGAGGATTGAGGATTGAGGATTGAGGATTGAAGATTGAGGATTGGGTGTTGAGGACTGAAGAATGAGGATTGAGGATTGAGGATTGAGTATTGAGGATTGAAGATTGAGTATTGAGGATTGAAGATTGAGGATTGAGGATTGAGGATTGAGGATTGGGTGTTGTGGATTGAGGACGAGGACTGACGGTTGAGTACTAAGTATTGAGGATTGAGGATTGAAGATTGAGTATTGAGGATTGAATATTGACGATTGAGGATTGAGGATTGAGGATTGAAGATTGAGTATTGAGGATTGAAGGTTGAGGATTGAGGATTGAGGATTGAAGATTGAGGATTGAGGATTGAGGATTAAAGATTGAGGATTGGGTATTGAGTATTGAAGAATGAGGATTGAGGATTGAGGGTTGAGGATTGAGGATTGAGGATTGAAGACTGAGTATTGAGGATTGAAGATTGAGGATTGGGTATTGAGGATTGAAGAATGAGGATTGAGGATTCAGGATTGAGGATTGCGGATTGAAGATTGAGTATTGAGGATTGAAGATTGACGATTGACGATTGAGGATTGAGGAGTGAGGATTGAGGATTGAGGATCGATGATTGAGGATTGAAGATTGAGTATTGAGTATTGAAGATTGAGGATTGAGGATTGAGGATTGAGGTTTGAGGATTGAAGATTGAGGATTGAGGATTGAGGATTGAGGATTGAGGATTGAGGATTGAAGATTGAGTATTGAGGATTGAATATTGACGATTGAGGATTGAGGATTGAGGATTGAGTATTGAGTATTGAGGATTGAGGATTGAGGATTGAAGATTGACTATTGAGGATTGAAAATTGAGGATTGGGTATTGAGGATTGAAGAATGAGGATTGAGGATTGAGGATAGAGGATTAAGGATTGAGGATTGAAGACTGAGTATTGAGGATTGAAGATTGAGGATTGGGTATTGAGGATTGAAGAATGAGGATTGAGGATTGAGGATTGAGGATTGAGGATTGAAGATTGAGTATTGAGGATTGAAGATTGACGATTGAGGATTGAGGATTGAGGATTGAGGATTGAGGAACGATGATTGAGGATTGAAGATTGAGTATTGAGGATTGATGATTGAGGATTGAGGATTGAGGATTGGGTATTGAGGATTGAAGAATGAGGATTGAGGATTCAGGATTGAAGACTGACGATTGAGGATTGAGGATTGAGGATTGAGGATTGAGGATTGATGATTGAGGATTGAAGATTGAGTATTGAGGATTGAAGATTGAGGATTGAGGATTGAGGATTGAGGTTTGAGGATTGAAGATTGAGGATTGAGGATTGAGGGTTGAGGATTGAGGATTGACGATTGAGGATTGAGGATTGAGGATTGAGGATTGAGGAACGATGATTGAGGATTGAAGATTGAGTATTGAGGATTGATGATTGAGGATTGAGGATTGAGGATTGGGTATTGAGGATTGAAGAATGAGGATTGAGGATTCAGGATTGAAGACTGACGATTGAGGATTGAGGAATGAGGATTGAGAATTGAGGGTTGAGGATTGAGGATTGAAGATTGAGGATTGGGTGTTGAGGATTGAAGAATGAGGATTGAGGATTGAGGATTGAGGGTTGAGGTTTGAAGATTGAGTATTGAGGATTGAAGATTGAAGATTGAGGATTGAAGATTGAGGATTGGGTATTGAGGGTTGAAGAATGAGGATTGAGGATTGAGGATTGAGGTTTGAGGATTGAAGACTGAGGATTGAGGATTGAGGATTGAGGATTGAGGATTGAGGATTGGGTATTGAGGATTGAAGAATGGGGATTGAGTATTGAGTATTGAGGATTGAGTATTGACGATTGAGTATTGAGGATTAAAGATTGAGGATTGAGTATTGGGGGTTGTGGATTGAGGACGAGGACTGACGGTTGAGTATTGAGTATTGAGGATTGAGGATTGAAGATTGAGTATTGAGGATTGAATATTGACGATTGAGGATTGAGGATTGAGGATTGAGTATTGAGGATTGAGGATTGAGGATTGAGGATTGAAGATTGACTATTGAGGATTGAAGATTGAGGATTGAGGATTGAGGATTGAGGATTGAGGATTGAAGATTGAGTACTGAGGATTGAAGGTTAAGATTGAGGATTGAGGATTGAGGATTGAGGGTTGAGGATTGAGGATTTAAGATTGAGTATTGAGGATTGAAGATTGAGGATTGAGGATTGAGGATTGAGGATTGAGGATTGAGGATTGAGGATTGAAGATTGAGGATTGGGTATTGAGGATTGAAGAATGAGGATTGAGGATTGAGGATTGAGGAATGAGGATTGAGGATTGAAGACTGAGTATTGAGGATTGAAGATTGAGTATTGGGTATTGAGGATTGAAGAATGAGGATTGAGGATTGAGGATTGAGGATTGAGGATTGAGGATCGATGATTGAGGATTGAAGATTGAGTATTGAGGATTGATGATTGAGGATTGAGGATTGAGGATTGAGGTTTGAGGATTGAAGATTGAGGATTGAGGATTGAGGATTGAGGATTGAGGATTGAAGATTGAGGATTGGGTATTGAGGATTGAAGAATGAGGATTGAGTATTGAGTATTGAGGATTGAGTATTGACGATTGAGTATTGAGGATTGAAGATTGACGATTGGGGATTCAGGATTGAGGATTGAGGATTGAGGATTGAGGACTGAGGATTGCGTATTGAGGATAGAACATTGAGGATTGAGGATTGAGTATTGAGGATTGAGGATTGAGGATTGAAGATTGAATATTGATGATTGAATATTGAGGATCGAGGATTGAGTGTTGTGGATTGAGGACGAGGACTGAGGGTAGAGTATTGATGTTTGAGGTCTGAGGATTGAGGTTTGAGAATTGAGGATTGAGGATTGAGGATTGAAGATTGAGGATTGGGTGTTGAGGATTGATGAATGAGGATTGAGGATTGAGGATTGAGGATCTAGGATTGAAGGTTGAGGATTGCGTATTGAGGATAGAACATTGAGGATTGAGGATTGAGTATTGAGGATTGAGGATTGAGGATTGAGTATTGAGGATTGAAGATTGACGATTGAGGACTGAGGATTGAGGATTGAGGATTGAGGATTGAGGATTGAGGATTGAAGATTGAGTATTGGGTATTGAAGATTGAGGATTGAGGAATGAGGATTGAGGATTGAGGATTGAAGATTGCGTACTGAGGATTGAAGGTTAAGATTGAGGATTGAGGATTGAGGATTGAGGATTGAGGATTGAGGATTGAAGATTGAGGATTGCGTATGAGGATAGAACATTGAGGATTGAGGATTGAGTATTGAGGATTGAAGATTGAGTATTGGGGATTGAAGACTGAGGGTTGAGGATTGAGGATTGAGGATTGAGGATTGAGTATTGCGGATAGAAGATTGAGGATTGGGTATTGCGGATTGAACATTGAGGATTGAGGGTTGAGGATTGAGGATTGAGGATTGAGGACTGAAGATTGAGTATTGATGATTGAAGATTGAGGATTGAGGATTGATGGTTGTGGATTGAGGACGAGGACTGAGGGTTGACTATTGCTGTTTGAGGTCTGAGGATTGAGGATAGAGGATTGAGAATTGAGGATTGAGGATTGAGGATTGAAGATTGAGGATTGGGTATTGAGGATTGAAGAATGAGGATTGAGGATTGAGGACTGACAATTGAGGATTGAATACTGAGTGTTGAGGGTGGAGTGACGAGAATTGATGTTTGTGGATTGAGATTTGAAGATTGCAGATTGAGTATTGAGTATTGAAAACTGTGAATTGATGATATTCTCTTGAGGATTGAGGATTGACAACTGATTGTTGAGGACTGAGGGCTGAAGGTTGAGGATTCAGGATTGAGGATTCAGGATTGTGGTTTGACGACCGAGGATTGAGGATTGAGGATTGAGGATTGAGGATTGAGAATTGAAGATTGAGGATTGAGTATTGGGGGTTGTGGATTGAGGACGAGGACTGACGGTTGAGTATTGAGTATTGAGGGTTGAGGATTGAAGATTGAGTATTGAGGATTGAATATTGACGATTGAGGATTGAGGATTGAGGATTGAGTATTGAGGATTGAGGATTGAGGATTGAGGATTGAAGAATGAGGATTGAGGATTGAGGATTGAGGATTGAGTATTGAAGATTGAGTATTCAGGATTGAAGATTGACGATTGAGGATTGAGGATTGAGGATTGAGGATTGAGGATTGATGATTGAGGATTGAAGATTGAGGATTGAAGATTGAGGATTCGGTATTGAGGATTGAAGAATGAGGATTGAGGAGTGAGGATTGAAGATTGAGGATTGGGTATTGAGGATTGAAGAATGAGGATTGAGGATTGAGGATTGAGGATTGAGGATTGATGATTGAAGACTGAGTATTGAGGATTGAAGATTGAGTATTGGGTACTGAGGATTGTAGAATGAGGATTGAGGATTGAGGATTGAGGATTGAGGATTGAAGATTGAGTATTGAGGATTGAAGATTGACGATTGAGGATTGAGTATTGAGGATTGAGGATTGAGGATCGATGATTGAGGATTGAAGATTGAGTATTGAGGATTGATGATTGAGGATTGAGGATTGAGGATTGAGGTTTGAGGACTGAAGATTGAGGATTGAGGATTGAGGATTGAGGATTGAGGATTGAGGATTGAAGATTGAGGATTGGGTATTGAGGATTGAAGAATGAGGATTGAGTATTGAGTATTGAGGATTGAGTATTGACGATTGAGTATTGAGGATTGAAGATTGACGATTGAGGATTCAGGATTGAGGATTGAGGATTGAGGATTGAGGACTGAGGATTGCGAATTGAGGATAGAACATTGAGGATTGAGGATTGAGTATTGAGGATTGAGGATTGAGGATTGAAGATTGAATATTGATGATTGAATATTGAGGATCGAGGATTGAGTGTTGTGGATTGAGGACGAGGACTGAGGGTAGACTATTGATGTTTGAGGTCTGAGGATTGAGGATTGAGAATTGAGGATTGAGGATTGAGGATTGAAGATTGAGGATTGGGTGTTGAGGATTGATGAATGAGGATTGAGGATTGAGGATTGAGGATCTAGGATTGAAGGTTGAGTATTGCGTATTGAGGATAGAACATTGAGGATTGAGGATTGAGTATTGAGGATTGAGGATTGAGGAATGAAGATTGAATATTGATGTTTGAAGATTGAGGATCGAGGATTGAGCGTTGTGGATTGAGGACGAGGACTGAGGGTTGAGTATTGATGTTTGTGGTCTGAGGATTGAGGAATGAGGATTGAGAATTGAGGGTTGAGGATTGAGGATTGAAGATTGAGGATTGGGTGTTGAGGATTGAAGAATGAGGATTGAGGATTGAGGATTGAGGATTGAGGATTGAGGATTGAGGGTTGAGGATTGCAGATTGAGGATTCGGAATTGAGGATTGAAGAATGAGGATTGAGGAGTGAGGACTGAGGATTGAGTATTACAGATTGAGTATTGAGGATTGAAGATTGAGGACTGAGGATTGAGGATTGAGGATTGACGATTGAGGATGGAGGATTGAGGATTGAGGATTGAGGATTGAAGTTTGAGGATTGCGTATTGAGGATAGAACATTGAGGATTGAGGATTGAGTATTGAGGATTGAGGATTGAGGATTGAAGATTGAATATTGATGTTTGAAGATTGAGGATCGAGGATTGAGCGTTGTGGATTGAGGACGAGGACTGAGGGTTGAGTACTGAGTATTGAGGATTGAGGATTGAAGGTTGAGTATTGAGGATTGAATATTGACGATTGAGGATTGAGGATTGAGGATTGAGGATTGAGGATTGAGGATTGAGGATAGAGGATTGAAGATTGGGTATTGAGGATTGAAGATTGAGGATTGAGGATTGAGGATTGAGGATTGAGGATTGAAGATTGAGGATTGAGGATTGAGGATTGAGGATTGAAGATTGAGGATTGGGTATTGAGGATTGAAGAATGAGGATTGAGGATCGAGGATTGAGGATTGAGGATTGAAGATTGAATATTGATGATTGAATATTGAGGATCGAGGATTGAGTGTTGTGGATTGAGGACGTGGACTGAGGGTAGAGTATTGATGTTTGAGGTCTGAGGATTGAGGATTGAGAATTGAGGATTGAGGATTGAGGATTGAAGATTGAGGATTGGGTGTTGAGGATTGATGAATGAGGATTGAGGATTGAGGATTGAGGATCTAGGATTGAAGGTTGAGGATTGCGTATTGAGGATAGAACATTGAGGATTGAGGATTGAGTATTGAGGATTGAGGATTGAGGATTGAAGATTGAATATTGATGTTTGAAGATTGAGGATCGAGGATTGAGCGTTGTGGATTGAGGACGAGGACTGAGGGTTGAGTATTGATGTTTGTCGTCTGAGGATTGAGGAATGAGGATTGAGAATTGAGGGTTGAGGATTGAGGACTGAAGATTGAGGATTGGGTGTTGAGGATTGAAGAATGAGGATTGAGGATTGAGGATTGAGGATTGAGGATTGAGGATTGAGGGTTGAGGATTGCAGATTGAGGATTCGGTATTGAGGATTGAAGAATGAGGATTGAGGAGTGAGGACTGAGGATTGAGGATTGCAGATTGAGTATTGAGGTTTGAAGATTGAGGACTGAGGATTGAGGATTGAGGATTGACGATTGAGGATTGAGGATTGAGGATTGAGGATTGAGGATTGAAGGTTGAGGATTCCGTATTGAGGATAGAACATTGAGGATTGAGGATTGAGTACCGAGGATTGAGGATTGAGGATTGAAGATTGAATATTGATGATTGAAGATTGAGGATCGAGGATTGAGCGTTGTGGATTGAGGACGAGGACTGAGGGCTGAGTATTGATGTTTGAGGTCTGAGGATTGAGGAATGAGGATTGAGAATTGAGGGTTGAGGATTGAGGATTGAAGATTGAGGATTGGGTGTTGAGGATTGAAGAATGAGGATTGAGGATTGAGGATTGAGGATTGAGGATTGAAGATTGAGTATTGAGGATTGAAGATTGAGGATCGAAGATTGAGGATTGGGTATTGAGGATTGAAGAATGAGGATTGTGGATTGAGGATTGAGGTTTGAGGATTGAAGATTGAGGATTGAGGATTGAGGATTGAGGATTGAGGATTGAGGATTGAGGATTGTGTATTGAGGATTGAAGAATGAGGATTGAGTATTGAGTATTGAGGATTGAGTATTGACGATTGAGTATTGAGGATTGAAGATTGGCGATTGAGGACTGAGGATTGAGGATTGAGGATTGAGGATTGAGGATTGAGGATTGAAGATTGAGTATTGAGTACTGAAGATTGAGGATTGAGGAATGAGGATTGAGGATTGAGGATTGAAGATTGCGTACTGACGATTGAAGTTTAAGATTGAGGATTGAGGATTGAGGATTGAGGATTGAGGATTGAGGATAGAGGATTGAAGATTGAGGATTGCGTATTGAGGATTGAGTATTGAGGATTGAGGATTGAGGATTGAAGATTGAATATTGATGATTGAATATTGACGATTGAGGATTCAGGATTGAGGATTGAGGATTGAGGATCGATGATTGAGGATTGAAGATTGAGTATTGAGGATTGATGATTGAGGATTGAGGATTGAGGATTGAGGTTTGAGGAATGAAGATTGAGGATTGAGGATTGAGTATTGAGGATTGAGGATTGAGGATTGAAGATTGAGGATTGGGTATTGAGGATTGAAGAATGAGGATTGAGTATTGAGTATTGAGGATTGAGTATTGACGATTGAGTATTGAGGATTGAAGATTGACGATTGAGGATTCAGGATTGAGGATTGAGGATTGAGGATTGAGGACTGAGGATTGCGTACTGAGGATAGAACATTGAGGATTGAGGATTGAGTATTGAGGATTGAGGATTGAGGATTGAAGATTGAATATTGATGATTGAATATTGAGGATCGAGGATTGAGTGTTGTGGATTGAGGACGAGGACTGAGGGTAGAGTATTGATGTTTGAGGTCTGAGGATTGAGGATTGAGGATTGAGAATTGAGGATTGAGGAATGAGGATTGAAGATTGAGGATTGGGTGTTGAGGATTGATGAATGAGGATTGAGGATTGAGGATTGAGGATTTAGGATTGAAGGTTGAGGACTGCGTATTGAGGATAGAACATTGAGGATTGAGGATTGAGTATTGAGGATTGAGGATTGAGGATTGAAGATTGAATATTGATGTTTGAAGATTGTGGATCGAGGATTGAGCGTTGTGGATTGAGGACGAGGACTGAGGGTTGAGTATTGATGTTTGAGGTCTGAGGATTGAGCAATGAGGATTGAGAATTGAGGGTTGAGGATTGAGGATTGAAGATTGAGGACTGTGTGTTGAGGATTGAAGAATGAGGATTGAGGATTGAGGATTGAGGATTGAGGATTGAGGATTGAAGATTGAGTATTGAGGATTGAAGGCTGAGGATTGAGGATTGAGGATTGAGGATTGAGGATTGAGGATTGAGGATTGAGGATTGCGGATAGAAGATTGAAGATTGGGTATTGAGGATTGAAGAATGAGGATTGAGGATTGAGGATTGAGGATTGAGGATTGAGGATTGAGGATTGAGGGTTGAGGATTGCAGATTGAGGATTCGGAATTGAGGATTGAAGAATGAGGATTGAGGAGTGAGGACTGAGGATTGAGTATTACAGATTGAGTATTGAGTATTGATGTTTGAGGTCTGAGGATTGAGCAATGAGGATTGAGAATTGAGGGTTGAGGATTGAGGATTGAAGATTGAGGACTGTGTGTTGAGGATTGAAGAATGAGGATTGAGGATTGAGGATTGAGGATTGAGGATTGAGGATTGAAGATTGAGTATTGAGGATTGAAGGCTGAGGATTGAGGATTGAGGATTGAGGATTGAGGATGGAGGATTGAGGATTGAGGATAGAGGATTGAAGATTGGGTATTGAGGATTGAAGATTGAGGATTCAGGATTGAGGATTGAGGATTGAGGATTGAAGATTGAGGATTGAGGATTGAGGATTGAGGATTGAAGATTGAGGATTGGGTATTGAGGATTGAAGAATGAGGATTGAGGATCGAGGATTGAGGATTGAGGATTGAAGATTGAATATTGATGATTGAATATTGAGGATCGAGGATTGAGTGTTGTGGATTGAGGACGTGGACTGAGGGTAGAGTATTGATGTTTGAGGTCTGAGGATTGAGGATTGAGAATTGAGGATTGAGGATTGAGGATTGAAGATTGAGGATTGGGTGTTGAGGATTGATGAATGAGGATTGAGGATTGAGGATTGAGGATCTAGGATTGAAGGTTGAGGATTGCGTATTGAGGATAGAACATTGAGGATTGAGGATTGAGGATTGAAGATGGAATATTGATGTTTGAAGATTGAGGATCGAGGATTGAGCGTTGTGGATTGAGGACGAGGACTGAGGGTTGAGTATCGATGTTTGTGGTCTGAGGATTGAGGAATGAGGATTGAGAATTGAGGGTTGAGGATTGAGGACTGAAGATTGAGGATTGGGTGTTGAGGATTGAAGAATGAGGATTGAGGATTGAGGATTGAGGATTGAGGATTGAGGATTGAGGGTTGAGGATTGCAGATTGAGGATTCGGTATTGAGGATTGAAGAATGAGTATTGAGGAGTGAGGACTGAGGATTGAGGATTGCAGATTGAGTATTGAGGTTTGAAGATTGAGGACTGAGGATTGAGGATTGAGGATTGACGATTGAGGATTGAGGATTGAGGATTGAGGATTGAGGATTGAAGGTTGAGGATTCCGTATTGAGGATAGAACATTGAGGATTGAGGATTGAGTATCGAGGATTGAGGATTGAGGATTGAAGATTGAATATTGATGATTGAAGATTGAGGATCGAGGATTGAGCGTTGTGGATTGAGGACGAGGACTGAGGGCTGAGTATTGATGTTTGAGGTCTGAGGATTGAGGAATGAGGATTGAGAATTGAGGGTTGAGGATTGAGGATTGAAGATTGAGGATTGGGTGTTGAGGATTGAAGAATGAGGATTGAGGATTGAGGATTGAGGATTGAGGATTGAAGATTGAGTATTGAGGATTGAAGATTGAGGATCGAAGATTGAGGATTGGGTATTGAGGATTGAAGAATGAGGATTGTGGATTGAGGATTGAGGTTTGAGGATTGAAGATTGAGGATTGAGGATTGAGGATTGAGGATTGAGGATTGAGGATTGTGTATTGAGGATTGAAGAATGAGGATTGAGTATTGAGTATTGAGGATTGAGTATTGACGATTGAGTATTGAGGATTGAAGATTGGCGATTGAGGACTGAGGATTGAGGATTGAGGATTGAGGATTGAGGATTGAGGATTGAAGATTGAGTATTGAGTACTGAAGATTGAGGATTGAGGAATGAGGATTGAGGATTGAGGATTGAAGATTGCGTACTGACGATTGAAGTTTAAGATTGAGGATTGAGGATTGAGGATTGAGGATTGAGGATTGAGGATTGAGGATAGAGGATTGAAGATTGAGGATTGCGTATTGAGGATTGAGTATTGAGGATTGAGGATTGAGGATTGAAGATTGAATATTGATGATTGAATATTGACGATTGAGGATTCAGGATTGAGGATTGAGGATTGAGGATCGATGATTGAGGATTGAAGATTGAGTATTGAGGATTGATGATTGAGGATTGAGGATTGAGGATTGAGGTTTGAGGAATGAAGATTGAGGATTGAGGATTGAGTATTGAGGATTGAGGATTGAGGATTGAAGATTGAGGATTGGGTATTGAGGATTGAAGAATGAGGATTGAGTATTGAGTATTGAGGATTGAGTATTGACGATTGAGTATTGAGGATTGAAGATTGACGATTGAGGATTCAGGATTGAGGATTGAGGATTGAGGATTGAGGACTGAGGATTGCGTACTGAGGATAGAACATTGAGGATTGAGGATTGAGTATTGAGGATTGAGGATTGAGGATTGAAGATTGAATATTGATGATTGAATATTGAGGATCGAGGATTGAGTGTTGTGGATTGAGGACGAGGACTGAGGGTAGAGTATTGATGTTTGAGGTCTGAGGATTGAGGATTGAGGATTGAGAATTGAGGATTGAGGAATGAGGATTGAAGATTGAGGATTGGGTGTTGAGGATTGATGAATGAGGATTGAGGATTGAGGATTGAGGATTTAGGATTGAAGGTTGAGGACTGCGTATTGAGGATAGAACATTGAGGATTGAGGATTGAGTATTGAGGATTGAGGATTGAGGATTGAAGATTGAATATTGATGTTTGAAGATTGTGGATCGAGGATTGAGCGTTGTGGATTGAGGACGAGGACTGAGGGTTGAGTATTGATGTTTGAGGTCTGAGGATTGAGCAATGAGGATTGAGAATTGAGGGTTGAGGATTGAGGATTGAAGATTGAGGACTGTGTGTTGGGGATTGAAGAATGAGGATTGAGGATTGAGGATTGAGGATTGAGGATTGAGGATTGAAGATTGAGTATTGAGGATTGAAGGTTGAGGATTGAGGATTGAGGATTGAGGATTGAGGATTGAGGATTGAGGATTGAGGATTGCGGATAGAAGATTGAAGATTGGGTATTGAGGATTGAAGAATGAGGATTGAGGATTGAGGATTGAGGATGGAGGATTGAGGATTGAATACTGAGTATTGAGGATCGAACGTTGAGGATTGAGGAGTGAGTATTGAAGATTGAGGATTTGGGACTGAGGATTGAAGATTGAGGATTGAGGATTGAGGATTGATGATTGAGGATTGAGGATTGAGGATTGAGGATTGAGGATTGAAGATTGAGGATTGGGTATTGAGGATTGAAGAATGAGGATTGAGTATTGAGTATTGAGGGTTGAGTATCGACGATTGGGTATTGAGGATTGAAGATTGACGATTGAGGATTGAGGATTGAGGGTTGATGATTGAGGATTCAGGATTGAAGATTGAGTATTGAGTATTGAAGAATGAGGATTGAGTATTGAGTATTGAGGATTGAGTATTGACGATTGAGTATTTAGGATTGAAGATTGACGATTGAGGATTGAGGTCTGAGTATTGAGAATTGAGGATTGAGAATTGAGGATTGAGGATTGAGGATTGAAGATTGAGGATTGGGTGTTGAGGGTTGAAGAATGAGGATTGAGGATTGAGGATTGAGTATTGAGGATTGAGGATTGATGGTTGTGGATTGAGGACGAGGACTGAGGGTTGACTATTGCTGTTTGAGGTCTGAGGATTGAGGATAGAGGATTGAGAATTGAGGATTGAGGAATGAGGATTGAAGATTGAGGATTGGGTATTGAGGATTGAAGAATGAGGATTGAGGATTGAGGACTGAGGATTGAGGATTGAATACTGAGTGTTGAGGGTTGAGTGATGAGAATTGATGTTTGTGGATAGAGATTTGAAGATTGCAGATTGAGTATTGAGTATTGAAAACTGTGAATTGATGATATTCTCTTGAGGATTGAGGATTGACAACTGATTGTTGAGGACTGAGGGCTGAAGGTTGAGGATTCAGGATTGAGGATTCAGGATTGTGGTTTGACGGCCGAGGATTGAGGATTGAGGATTGAGGATTGAGGATTGAGAATTGAGGATTGAGGATTGAGGATTGAAGATTGAGGATTGGGTGTTGAGGGTTGAAGAATGAGGATTGAGGATTGAGGATTGAGGATTGAGGATTGAGGATTGAAGATTGAGTATTGAGGATTGAAGATTGACGATTGAGGATTGAGGATTGAGGATTGAGGATTGAGGATCGATGATTGAGGATTGAAGATTGAGTATTGAGGATTGATGATTGAGGATTGAGGATTGAGGATTGAGGTTTGAGGATTGAAGATTGAGGATTGAGGATTGAGGATTGAGGATTGAGGATTGAGGATTGAAGATTGAGGATTGGGTATTGAGGATTGAAGAATGAGGATTGAGTATTGAGTATTGAGGATTGAGTATTGACGATTGTGTATTGAGGATTGAAGATTGACGATTGAGGATTCAGGATTGAGGATTGAGGATTGAGGATTGAGGACTGAGGATTGCGTATTGAGGATAGAACATTGAGGATTGAGGATTGAGTATTGAGGATTGAGGATTGAGGATTGAAGATTGAATATTGATGATTGAATATTGAGGATCGAGGATTGAGTGTTGTGGATTGAGGACGAGGACTGAGGGTAGAGTATTGATGTTTGAGGTCTGAGGATTGAGGATTGAGGATTGAGAATTGAGGATTGAGGATTGAGGATTGAAGATTGAGGATTGGGTGTTGAGGATTGATGAATGAGGATTGAGGATTGAGGATTGAGTATTGAGGATTGAAGATTGAGTATTGAGGATTGAAGATTGAGGATTGAGGATTGAGGATTGAGGATTGGGGGTTGTGGATTGAGGACGAGGACTGTCGGTTGAGTACTAAGTATTGAGGACTGAGGATTGAAGATTGAGTATTGAGGATTGAATATTGACGATTGAGGATTGAGGATTGAGGATTGAGGATTGAGGATTGAGGATTGAGGATAGAGGATTGAAGATTGGGTATTGAGTATTGAAGATTGGGGATTGAGGATTGAGGATTGAGGATTGAGGATTGAAGATTGAGTACTGAGGATTGAAGATTAAGATTGAGGATTGAGGATTGAGGATTGAGGATTGAGGGTTGAGGATTGAAGATTGAGTATTGAGGATTGAAGGTTGAGGATTGAGGATTGAGGATTGAAGATTGAGGATTGAGGATTGAGGATTGTAGATTGAGGATTGGGTATTGAGTATTGAAGAATGAGGATTGAGGATTGAGGATTGAGTATTGAGGATTGAGGATTGAAGACTGAGTATTGAGGATTGAAGATTGAGGATTGGGTATTGAGGATTGAAGAATGAGGATTGAGGATTCAGGATTGAGGATTGAGGATTGAAGATTGAGTATTGAGGATTGAAGATTGACGATTGACGATTGAGGATTGAGGATTGAGGATTGAGGATTGAGGATCGATGATTGAGGATTGAAGATTGAGTATTGAGTATTGAAGATTGAGGATTGAGGATTGAGGATTGAGGTTTGAGGATTGAAGATTGAGGATTGAGGATTGAGGATTGAGGATTGAGGATTGAGGATTGAGGATTGAAGATTGAGTATTGAGGATTGAATATTGACGATTGAGGATTGAGGATTGAGGATTGAGTATTGAGTATTGAGGTTTGAGGATTGAGGATTGAAGGTTGACTATTGAGGATTGAAGGTTGAGGATTGGGTATTGAGGATTGAAGAATGAGGATTGAGGATTGAGGATTGAGGATTGAGGATTGAGGATTGAAGACTGAGTATTGAGGATTGAAGGTTGAGGATTGGGTATTGAGGATTGAAGAATGAGGATTGAGGATTGAGGATTGAGGATTGAGGATTGAAGATTGAGTATTGAAGATTGAGTATTCAGGATTGAAGATTGACGATTGAGAATTGAGGATTGAGGATTGAGGATTGAGGATTGATGATTGAGGATTGAAGATTGAGGATTGAAGATTGAGGATTCGGTATTGAGGATTGAAGAATGAGGATTGAGGAGTGAGGATTGAAGATTGAGGATTGGGTATTGAGGATTGAAGAATGAGGATTGAGGATTGAGGATTGATGATTGAGGATTGATGATTGAAGACTGAGTATTGAGGATTGAAGATTGAGTATTGGGTACTGAGGATTGTAGAATGAGGATTGAGGATTGAGGATTGAGGATTGAGGATTGAAGATTGAGTATTGAGGATTGAAGATTGACGATTGAGGATTGAGTATTGAGGATTGAGGATTGAGGATCGATGATTGAGGATTGATGATTGAGTATTGAGGATTGATGATTGAGGATTGAGGATTGAGGATTGAGGTTTGAGGACTGAAGATTGAGGATTGAGGATTGAGGATTGAGGATTGAGGATTGAGGATTGAAGATTGAGGATTGGGTATTGAGGATTGAAGAATGAGGATTGAGTATTGAGTATTGAGGATTGAGTATTGACGATTGAGTATTGAGGATTGAAGATTGACGATTGAGGATTCAGGATTGAGGATTGAGGATTGAGGATTGAGGACTGAGGATTGCGAATTGAGGATAGAACATTGAGGATTGAGGATTGAGTATTGAGGATTGAGGATTGAGGATTGAAGATTGAATATTGATGATTGAATATTGAGGATCGAGGATTGAGTGTTGTGGATTGAGGACGAGGACTGAGGGTAGAGTATTGATGTTTGAGGTCTGAGGATTGAGGATTGAGAATTGAGGACTGAGGATTGAGGATTGAAGATTGAGGATTGGGTGTTGAGGATTGATGAATGAGGATTGAGGATTGAGGATTGAGGATCTAGGATTGAAGGTTGAGTATTGCGTATTGAGGATAGAACATTGAGGATTGAGGATTGAGTATTGAGGATTGAGGATTGAGGAATGAAGATTGAATATTGATGTTTGAAGATTGAGGATCGAGGATTGAGCGTTGTGGATTGAGGACGAGGACTGAGGGTTGAGTATTGATGTTTGTGGTCTGAGGATTGAGGAATGAGGATTGAGAATTGAGGGTTGAGGATTGAGGATTGAAGATTGAGGATTGGGTGTTGAGGATTGAAGAATGAGGATTGAGGATTGAGGATTGAGGATTGAGGATTGAGGATTGAGGGTTGAGGATTGCAGATTGAGGATTCGGTATTGAGGATTGAAGAATGAGTATTGAGGAGTGAGGACTGAGGATTGAGGATTGCAGATTGAGTATTGAGGATTGAAGATTGAGGACTGAGGATTGAGGATTGAGGATTGACGATTGAGGATTGAGGATTGAGGATTGAGGATTGAGGATTGAAGGTTGAGGATTCCGTATTGAGGATAGAACATTGAGGATTGAGGATTCAGTATCGAGGATTGAGGATTGAGGATTGAAGATTGAATATTGATGATTGAAGATTGAGGATCGAGGATTGAGCGTTGTGGATTGAGGACGAGGACTGAGGGCTGAGTATTGATGTTTGAGGTCTGAGGATTGAGGAATGAGGATTGAGAATTGAGGGTTGAGGATTGAGGATTGAAGATTGAGGATTGGGTGTTGAGGATTGAAGAATGAGGATTGAGGATTGAGGATTGAGGATTGAGGATTGAAGATTGAGTATTGAGGATTGAAGATTGAGGATCGAAGATTGAGGATTGGGTATTGAGGATTGAAGAATGAGGATTGTGGATTGAGGATTGAGGATTGAAGGTTGAGTATTGAGGATTGAATATTGACGATTGAGGATTGAGGATTGAGGATTGAGGATTGAGGATTGAGGATTGAGGATAGAGGATTGTAGATTGGGTATTGAGGATTGAAGATTGAGGATTGAGGATTGAGGATTGAGGATTGAGGATTGAAGATTGAGGATTGAGGATTGAGGATTGAGGATTGAAGATTGAGGATTGGGTATTGAGGATTGAAGAATGAGGATTGAGGATCGAGGATTGAGGATTGAGGATTGAAGATTGAATATTGATGATTGAATATTGAGGATCGAGGATTGAGTGTTGTGGATTGAGGACGTGGACTGAGGGTAGAGTATTGATGTTTGAGGTCTGAGGATTGAGGATTGAGAATTGAGGATTGAGGATTGAGGATTGAAGATTGAGGATTGGGTGTTGAGGATTGATGAATGAGGATTGAGGATTGAGGATTGAGGATCTAGGATTGAAGGTTGAGGATTGCGTATTGAGGATAGAACATTGAGGATTTAGGATTGAGTATTGAGGATTGAGGATTGAGGATTGAAGATTGAATATTGATGTTTGAAGATTGAGGATCGAGGATTGAGCGTTGTGGATTGAGGACGAGGACTGAGGGTTGAGTATTGATGTTTGTGGTCTGAGGATTGAGGAATGAGGATTGAGAATTGAGGGTTGAGGATTGAGGACTGAAGATTGAGGATTGGGTGTTGAGGATTGAAGAATGAGGATTGAGGATTGAGGATTGAGGATTGAGGATTGAGGATTGAGGGTTGAGGATTGCAGATTGAGGATTCGGTATTGAGGATTGAAGAATGAGGATTGAGGAGTGAGGACTGAGGATTGAGGATTGCAGATTGAGTATTGAGGTTTGAAGATTGAGGACTGAGGATTGAGGATTGAGGATTGACGATTGAGGATTGAGGATTGAGGATTGAGGATTGAGGATTGAAGGTTGAGGATTCCGTATTGAGGATAGAACACTGAGGATTGAGGATTGAGTATCGAGGATTGAGGATTGAGGATTGAAGATTGAATATTGATGATTGAAGATTGAGGATCGAGGATTGAGCGTTGTGGATTGAGGACGAGGACTGAGGGCTGAGTATTGATGTTTGAGGTCTGAGGATTGAGGAATGAGGATTGAGAATTGAGGGTTGAGGATTGAGGATTGAAGATTGAGGATTGGGTGTTGAGGATTGAAGAATGAGGATTGAGGATTGAGGATTGAGGATTGAGGATTGAAGATTGAGTATTGAGGATTGAAGATTGAGGATTGAAGATTGAGGATTGGGTATTGAGGATTGAAGAATGAGGATTGTGGATTGAGGATTGAGGTTTGAGGATTGAAGATTGAGGATTGAGGATTGAGGATTGAGGATTGAGGATTGAGGATTGTGTATTGAGGATTGAAGAATGAGGATTGAGTATTGAGTATTGAGGATTGAGTATTGACGATTGAGTATTGAGGATTGAAGATTGGCGATTGAGGACTGAGGATTGAGGATCGAGGATTGAGGATTGAGGATTGAGGATTGAAGATTGAGTATTGAGTACTGAAGATTGAGGATTGAGGAATGAGGATTGAGGATTGAGGATTGAAGATTGCGTACTGACGATTGAAGTTTAAGATTGAGGATTGAGGATTGAGGATTGAGGATTGAGGATAGAGGATTGAAGATTGAGGATTGCGTATTGAGGATTGAGTATTGAGGATTGAGGATTGAGGATTGAAGATTGAATATTGATGATTGAATATTGACGATTGAGGATTCAGGATTGAGGATTGAGGATTGAGGATCGATGATTGAGGATTGAAGATTGAGTATTGAGGATTGATGATTGAGGATTGAGGATTGAGGATTGAGGTTTGAGGAATGAAGATTGAGGATTGAGGATTGAGTATTGAGGATTGAGGATTGAGGATTGAAGATTGAGGATTGGGTATTGAGGATTGAAGAATGAGGATTGAGTATTGAGTATTGAGGATTGAGTATTGACGATTGAGTATTGAGGATTGAAGATTGACGATTGAGGATTCAGGATTGAGGATTGAGGATTGAGGATTGAGGACTGAGGATTGCGTACTGAGGATAGAACATTGAGGATTGAGGATTGAGTATTGAGGATTGAGGATTGAGGATTGAGGATCTAGGATTGAAGGTTGAGGATTGCGTATTGAGGATAGAACATTGAGGATTGAGGATTGAGGATTGAAGATTGAATATTGATGTTTGAAGATTGAGGATCGAGGATTGAGCGTTGTGGATTGAGGACGAGGACTGAGGGTTGAGTATCGATGTTTGTGGTCTGAGGATTGAGGAATGAGGATTGAGAATTGAGGGTTGAGGATTGAGGACTGAAGATTGAGGATTGGGTGTTGAGGATTGAAGAATGAGGATTGAGGATTGAGGATTGAGGATTGAGGATTGAGGATTGAGGGTTGAGGATTGCAGATTGAGGATTCGGTATTGAGGATTGAAGAATGAGTATTGAGGAGTGAGGACTGAGGATTGAGGATTGCAGATTGAGTATTGAGGTTTGAAGATTGAGGACTGAGGATTGAGGATTGAGGATTGACGATTGAGGATTGAGGATTGAGGATTGAGGATTGAGGATTGAAGGTTGAGGATTCCGTATTGAGGATAGAACATTGAGGATTGAGGTTTGAGTATCGAGGATTGAGGATTGAGGATTGAAGATTGAATATTGATGATTGAAGATTGAGGATCGAGGATTGAGCGTTGTGGATTGAGGACGAGGACTGAGGGCTGAGTATTGATGTTTGAGGTCTGAGGATTGAGGAATGAGGATTGAGAATTGAGGGTTGAGGATTGAGGATTGAAGATTGAGGATTGGGTGTTGAGGATTGAAGAATGAGGATTGAGGATTGAGGATTGAGGATTGAGGATTGAAGATTGAGTATTGAGGATTGAAGATTGAGGATCGAAGATTGAGGATTGGGTATTGAGGATTGAAGAATGAGGATTGTGGATTGAGGATTGAGGTTTGAGGATTGAAGATTGAGGATTGAGGATTGAGGATTGAGGATTGAGGATTGAGGATTGTGTATTGAGGATTGAAGAATGAGGATTGAGTATTGAGTATTGAGGATTGAGTATTGACGATTGAGTATTGAGGATTGAAGATTGGCGATTGAGGACTGAGGATTGAGGATTGAGGATTGAGGATTGAGGATTGAGGATTGAAGATTGAGTATTGAGTACTGAAGATTGAGGATTGAGGAATGAGGATTGAGGATTGAGGATTGAAGATTGCGTACTGACGATTGAAGTTTAAGATTGAGGATTGAGGATTGAGGATTGAGGATTGAGGATTGAGGATTGAGGATAGAGGATTGAAGATTGAGGATTGCGTATTGAGGATTGAGTATTGAGGATTGAGGATTGAGGATTGAAGATTGAATATTGATGATTGAATATTGACGATTGAGGATTCAGGATTGAGGATTGAGGATTGAGGATCGATGATTGAGGATTGAAGATTGAGTATTGAGGATTGATGATTGAGGATTGAGGATTGAGGATTGAGGTTTGAGGAATGAAGATTGAGGATTGAGGATTGAGTATTGAGGATTGAGGATTGAGGATTGAAGATTGAGGATTGGGTATTGAGGATTGAAGAATGAGGATTGAGTATTGAGTATTGAGGATTGAGTATTGACGATTGAGTATTGAGGATTGAAGATTGACGATTGAGGATTCAGGATTGAGGATTGAGGATTGAGGATTGAGGACTGAGGATTGCGTACTGAGGATAGAACATTGAGGATTGAGGATTGAGTATTGAGGATTGAGGATTGAGGATTGAAGATTGAATATTGATGATTGAATATTGAGGATCGAGGATTGAGTGTTGTGGATTGAGGACGAGGACTGAGGGTAGAGTATTGATGTTTGAGGTCTGAGGATTGAGGATTGAGGATTGAGAATTGAGGATTGAGGAATGAGGATTGAAGATTGAGGATTGGGTGTTGAGGATTGATGAATGAGGATTGAGGATTGAGGATTGAGGATTTAGGATTGAAGGTTGAGGACTGCGTATTGAGGATAGAACATTGAGGATTGAGGATTGAGTATTGAGGATTGAGGATTGAGGATTGAAGATTGAATATTGATGTTTGAAGATTGTGGATCGAGGATTGAGCGTTGTGGATTGAGGACGAGGACTGAGGGTTGAGTATTGATGTTTGAGGTCTGAGGATTGAGCAATGAGGATTGAGAATTGAGGGTTGAGGATTGAGGATTGAAGATTGAGGACTGTGTGTTGAGGATTGAAGAATGAGGATTGAGGATTGAGGATTGAGGATTGAGGATTGAGGATTGAAGATTGAGTATTGAGGATTGAAGGTTGAGGATTGAGGATTGAGGATTGAGGATTGAGGATTGAGGATTGAGGATTGAGGATTGCGGATAGAAGATTGAAGATTGGGTATTGAGGATTGAAGAATGAGGATTGAGGATTGAGGATTGAGGATGGAGGATTGAGGATTGAATACTGAGTATTGAGGATCGAACATTGAGGATTGAGGAGTGAGTATTGAAGATTGAGGATTTGGGACTGAGGATTGAAGATTGAGGATTGAGGATTGAGGATTGAGGATTGAGGATTGAGGATTGAGGATTGAGGATTGAGGATTGAAGATTGAGGATTGGGTATTGAGGATTGAAGAATGAGGATTGAGTATTGAGTATTGAGGGTTGAGTATCGACGATTGGGTATTGAGGATTGAAGATTGACGATTGAGGATTGAGGATTGAGGGTTGATGATTGAGGATTCAGGATTGAAGATTGAGTATTGAGTATTGAAGAATGAGGATTGAGTATTGAGTATTGAGGATTGAATATTGACGATTGAGTATTTAGGATTGAAGATTGACGATTGAGGATTGAGGTCTGAGTATTGAGAATTGAGGATTGAGAATTGAGGATTGAGGATTGAGGATTGAAGATTGAGGATTGGGTGTTGAGGGTTGAAGAATGAGGATTGAGGATTGAGGATTGAGTATTGAGGATTGAAGATTGAGTATTGAGGATTGAAGATTGAGGATTGAGGATTGAGGATTGAGGATTGAGGATTGAGTATTGCGGATAGAAGATTGAGGATTGGGTATTGCGGATTGAACATTGAGGATTGAGTGTTGAGGATTGAGGATTGAGGATTGAGGACTGAAGATTGAATATTGATGATTGAAGATTGAGGATTGAGGATTGATGGTTGTGGATTGAGGACGAGGACTGAGGGTTGACTATTGCTGTTTGAGGTCTGAGGATTGAGGATAGAGGATTGAGAATTGAGGATTGAGGAATGAGGATTGAAGATTGAGGATTGGGTATTGAGGATTGAAGAATGAGGATTGAGGATTGAGGACTGAGGATTGAGGATTGAATACTGAGTGTTGAGGGTTGAGTGATGAGAATTGATGTTTGTGGATAGAGATTTGAAGATTGCAGATTGAGTATTGAGTATTGAAAACTGTGAATTGATGATATTCTCTTGAGGATTGAGGATTGACAACTGATTGTTGAGGACTGAGGGCTGAAGGTTGAGGATTCAGGATTGAGGATTCAGGATTGTGGTTTGACGGCCGAGGATTGAGGATTGAGGATTGAGGATTGAGGATTGAGAATTGAGGATTGAGGATTGAGGATTGAAGATTGAGGATTGGGTGTTGAGGGTTGAAGAATGAGGATTGAGGATTGAGGATTGAGGATTGAGGATTGAGGATTGAAGATTGAGTATTGAGGATTGAAGATTGACGATTGAGGATTGAGGATTGAGGATTGAGGATTGAGGGTCGATGATTGAGGATTGAAGATTGAGTATTGAGGATTGATGATTGAGGATTGAGGATTGAGGATTGAGGTTTGAGGATTGAAGATTGAGGATTGAGGATTGAGGATTGAGGATTGAGGATTGAGGATTGAAGATTGAGGATTGGGTATTGAGGATTGAAGAATGAGGATTGAGTATTGAGTATTGAGGATTGAGTATTGACGATTGTGTATTGAGGATTGAAGATTGACGATTGAGGATTCAGGATTGAGGATTGAGGATTGAGGATTGAGGACTGAGGATTGCGTATTGAGGATAGAACATTGAGGATTGAGGATTGAGTATTGAGGATTGAGGATTGAGGATTGAAGATTGAATATTGATGATTGAATATTGAGGATCGAGGATTGAGTGTTGTGGATTGAGGACGAGGACTGAGGGTAGAGTATTGATGTTTGAGGTCTGAGGATTGAGGATTGAGGATTGAGAATTGAGGATTGAGGATTGAGGATTGAAGATTGAGGATTGGGTGTTGAGGATTGATGAATGAGGATTGAGGATTGAGGATTGAGTATTGAGGATTGAAGATTGAGTATTGAGGATTGAAGATTGAGGATTGAGGATTGAGGATTGAGGATTGGGGGTTGTGGATTGAGGACGAGGACTGTCGGTTGAGTACTAAGTATTGAGGACTGAGCATTGAAGATTGAGTATTGAGCATTGAATATTGACGATTGAGGATTGAGGATTGAGGATTGAGGATTGAGGATTGAGGATTGAGGATAGAGGATTGAAGATTGGGTATTGAGTATTGAAGATTGGGGATTGAGGATTGAGGATTGAGGATTGAGGATTGAAGATTGAGTACTGAGGATTGAAGATTAAGATTGAGGATTGAGGATTGAGGATTGAGGATTGAGGGTTGAGGATTGAAGATTGAGTATTGAGGATTGAAGGTTGAGGATTGAGGATTGAGGATTGAAGATTGAGGATTGAGTATTGAGGATTGTAGATTGAGGATTGGGTATTGAGTATTGAAGAATGAGGATTGAGGATTGAGGATTGAGTATTGAGGATTGAGGATTGAAGACTGAGTATTGAGGATTGAAGATTGAGGATTGGGTATTGAGGATTGAAGAATGAGGATTGAGGATTCAGGATTGAGGATTGAGGATTGAAGATTGAGTATTGAGGATTGAAGATTGACGATTGACGATTGAGGATTGAGGATTGAGGATTGAGGATTGAGGATCGATGATTGAGGATTGAAGATTGAGTATTGAGTATTGAAGATTGAGGATTGAGGATTGAGGATTGAGGTTTGAGGATTGAAGATTGAGGATTGAGGATTGAGGATTGAGGATTGAGGATTGAGGATTGAGGATTGAAGATTGAGTATTGAGGATTGAATATTGACGATTGAGGATTGAGGATTGAGGATTGAGTATTGAGTATTGAGGTTTGAGGATTGAGGATTGAAGATTGACTATTGAGGATTGAAGGTTGAGGATTGGGTATTGAGGATTGAAGAATGAGGATTGAGGATTGAGGATTGAGGATTGAGGATTGAGGATTGAAGACTGAGTATTGAGGATTGAAGGTTGAGGATTGGGTATTGAGGATTGAAGAATGAGGATTGAGGATTGAGGATTGAGGATTGAGGATTGAAGATTGAGTATTGAAGATTGAGTATTCAGGATTGAAGATTGACGATTGAGAATTGAGGATTGAGGATTGAGGATTGAGGATTGATGATTGAGGATTGAAGATTGAGGATTGAAGATTGAGGATTCGGTATTGAGGATTGAAGAATGAGGATTGAGGAGTGAGGATTGAAGATTGAGGATTGGGTATTGAGGATTGAAGAATGAGGATTGAGGATTGAGGATTGAGGATTGAGGATTGATGATTGAAGACTGAGTATTGAGGATTGAAGATTGAGTATTGGGTACTGAGGATTGTAGAATGAGGATTGAGGATTGAGGATTGAGGATTGAGGATTGAAGATTGAGTATTGAGGATTGAAGATTGACGATTGAGGATTGAGTATTGAGGATTGAGGATTGAGGATCGATGATTGAGGATTGAAGATTGAGTATTGAGGATTGATGATTGAGGATTGAGGATTGAGGATTGAGGTTTGAGGACTGAAGATTGAGGATTGAGGATTGAGGATTGAGGATTGAGGATTGAGGATTGAAGATTGAGGATTGGGTATTGAGGCTTGAAGAATGAGGATTGAGTATTGAGTATTGAGGATTGAGTATTGACGATTGAGTATTGAGGATTGAAGATTGACGATTGAGGATTCAGGATTGAGGATTGAGGATTGAGGATTGAGGACTGAGGATTGCGAATTGAGTATAGAACATTGAGGATTGAGGATTGAGTATTGAGGATTGAGGATTGAGGATTGAAGATTGAATATTGATGATTGAATATTGAGGATCGAGGATTGAGTGTTGTGGATTGAGGACGAGGACTGAGGGTAGAGTATTGATGTTTGAGGTCTGAGGATTGAGGATTGAGAATTGAGGATTGAGGATTGAGGATTGAAGATTGAGGATTGGGTGTTGAGGATTGATGAATGAGGATTGAGGATTGAGGATTGAGGATCTAGGATTGAAGGTTGAGTATTGCGTATTGAGGATAGAACATTGAGGATTGAGGATTGAGTATTGAGGATTGAGGATTGAGGAATGAAGATTGAATATTGATGTTTGAAGATTGAGGATCGAGGATTGAGCGTTGTGGATTGAGGACGAGGACTGAGGGTTGAGTATTGATGTTTGTGGTCTGAGGATTGAGGAATGAGGATTGAGAATTGAGGGTTGAGGATTGAGGATTGAAGATTGAGGATTGGGTGTTGAGGATTGAAGAATGAGGATTGAGGATTGAGGATTGAGGATTGAGGATTGAGGATTGAGGGTTGAGGATTGCAGATTGAGGATTCGGAATTGAGGATTGAAGAATGAGGATTGAGGAGTGAGGACTGAGGATTGAGTATTACAGATTGAGTATTGAGGATTGAAGATTGAGGACTGAGGATTGAGGATTGAGGATTGACGATTGAGGATGGAGGATTGAGGATTGAGGATTGAGGATTGAAGTTTGAGGATTGCGTATTGAGGATAGAACATTGAGGATTGAGGATTGAGTATTGAGGATTGAGGATTGAGGATTGAAGATTCAATATTGATGTTTGAAGATTGAGGATCGAGGATTGAGCGTTGTGGATTGAGGACGAGGACTGAGGGTTGAGTACTGAGTATTGAGGATTGAGGATTGAAGGTTGAGTATTGAGGATTGAATATTGACGATTGAGGATTGAGGATTGAGGATTGAGGATTGAGGATTGAGGATTGAGGATAGAGGATTGTAGATTGGGTATTGAGGATTGAAGATTGAGGATTGAGGATTGAGGATTGAGGATTGAGGATTGAAGACTGAGGATTGAGGATTGAGGATTGAGGATTGAAGATTGAGGATTGGGTATTGAGGATTGAAGAATGAGGATTGAGGATCGAGGATTGAGGATTGAGGATTGAAGATTGAATATTGATGATTGAATATTGAGGATCGAGGATTGAGTGTTGTGGATTGAGGACGTGGACTGAGGGTAGAGTATTGATGTTTGAGGTCTGAGGATTGAGGATTGAGAATTGAGGATTGAGGATTGAGGATTGAAGATTGAGGATTGGGTGTTGAGGATTGATGAATGAGGATTGAGGATTGAGGATTGAGGATCTAGGATTGAAGGTTGAGGATTGCGTATTGAGGATAGAACATTGAGGATTGAGGATTGAGTATTGAGGATTGAGGATTGAGGATTGAAGATTGAATATTGACGTTTGAAGATTGAGGATCGAGGATTGAGCGTTGTGGATTGAGGACGAGGACTGAGGGTTGAGTATTGATGTTTGTGGTCTGAGGATTGAGGAATGAGGATTGAGAATTGAGGGTTGAGGATTGAGGACTGAAGATTGAGGATTGGGTGTTGAGGATTGAAGAATGAGGATTGAGGATTGAGGATTGAGGATTGAGGATTGAGGATTGAGGGTTGAGGATTGCAGATTGAGGATTCGGTATTGAGGATTGAAGAATGAGGATTGAGGAGTGAGGACTGAGGATTGAGGATTGCAGATTGAGTATTGAGGTTTGAAGATTGAGGACTGAGGATCGAGGATTGAGGATTGCCGATTGAGGATTGAGGATTGAGGATTGAGGATTGAGGATTGAAGGTTGAGGATTCCGTATTGAGGATAGAACATTGAGGATTGAGGATTGAGTATCGAGGATTGAGGATTGAGGATTGAAGATTGAATATTGATGATTGAAGATTGAGGATCGAGGATTGAGCGTTGTGGATTGAGGACGAGGACTGAGGGCTGAGTATTGATGTTTGAGGTCTGAGGATTGAGGAATGAGGATTGAGAATTGAGGGTTGAGGATTGAGGATTGAAGATTGAGGATTGGGTGTTGAGGATTGAAGAATGAGGATTGAGGATTGAGGATTGAGTATTGAGGATTGAAGATTGAGTATTGAGGATTGAAGATTGAGGATTGAAGATTGAGGATTGGGTATTGAGGATTGAAGAATGAGGATTGTGGATTGAGGATTGAGGTTTGAGGATTGAAGATTGAGGATTGAGGATTGAGGATTGAGGATTGAGGATTGAGGATTGTGTATTGAGGATTGAAGAATGAGGATTGAGTATTGAGTATTGAGGATTGAGTATTGACGATTGAGTATTGAGGATTGAAGATTGGCGATTGAGGACTGAGGATTGAGGATCGAGGATTGAGGATTGAGGATTGAGGATTGAAGATTGAGTATTGAGTACTGAAGATTGAGGATTGAGGAATGAGGATTGAGGATTGAGGATTGAAGATTGCGTACTGACGATTGAAGTTTAAGATTGAGGATTGAGGATTGAGGATTGAGGATTGAGGATTGAGGATAGAGGATTGAAGATTGAGGATTGCGTATTGAGGATTGAGTATTGAGGATTGAGGATTGAGGATTGAAGATTGAATATTGATGATTGAATATTGACGATTGAGGATTCAGGATTGAGGATTGAGGATTGAGGATCGATGATTGAGGATTGAAGATTGAGTATTGAGGATTGATGATTGAGGATTGAGAAATTGAGGATTGAGGTTTGAGGAATGAAGATTGAGGATTGAGGATTGAGTATTGAGGATTGAGGATTGAGGATTGAAGATTGAGGATTGGGTATTGAGGATTGAAGAATGAGGATTGAGTATTGAGTATTGAGGATTGAGTATTGACGATTGAGTATTGAGGATTGAAGATTGACGATTGAGGATTCAGGATTGAGGATTGAGGATTGAGGATTGAGGACTGAGGATTGCGTACTGAGGATAGAACATTGAGGATTGAGGATTGAGTATTGAGGATTGAGGATTGAGGATTGAAGATTGAATATTGATGATTGAATATTGAGGATCGAGGATTGAGTGTTGTGGATTGAGGACGAGGACTGAGGGTAGAGTATTGATGTTTGAGGTCTGAGGATTGAGGATTGAGGATTGAGAATTGAGGATTGAGGAATGAGGATTGAAGATTGAGGATTGGGTGTTGAGGATTGATGAATGAGAATTGAGGATTGAGGATTGAGGATTTAGGATTGAAGGTTGAGGACTGCGTATTGAGGATAGAACATTGAGGATTGAGGATTGAGTATTGAGGATTGAGGATTGAGGATTGAAGATTGAATATTGATGTTTGAAGATTGTGGATCGAGGATTGAGCGTTGTGGATTGAGGACGAGGACTGAGGGTTGAGTATTGATGTTTGAGGTCTGAGGATTGAGCAATGAGGATTGAGAATTGAGGGTTGAGGATTGAGGATTGAAGATTGAGGACTGTGTGTTGAGGATTGAAGAATGAGGATTGAGGATTGAGGATTTAGGATTGAGGATTGAGGATTGAAGATTGAGTATTGAGGATTGAAGGTTGAGGATTGAGGATTGAGGATTGAGAATTGAGGATTGAGGATTGAGGATTGAGGATTGCGGATAGAAGATTGAAGATTGGGTATTGAGGATTGAAGAATGAGGATTGAGGATTGAGGATTGAGGATGGAGGATTGAGGATTGAATACTGAGTATTGAGGATCGAACATTGAGGATTGAGGAGTGAGTATTGAAGATTGAGGATTTGGGACTGAGGATTGAAGATTGAGGATTGAGGATTGAGGATTGAGGATTGAGGATTGAGGATTGAAGATTGAGGATTGGGTATTGAGGATTGAAGAATGAGGATTGAGTATTGAGTATTGAGGGTTGAGTATCGACGATTGGGTATTGAGGATTGAAGATTGACGATTGAGGATTGAGGATTGAGGGTTGATGATTGAGGATTCAGGATTGAAGATTGAGTATTGAGTATTGAAGAATGAGGATTGAGTATTGAGTATTGAGGATTGAGTATTGACGATTGAGTATTTAGGATTGAAGATTGACGGTTGAGGATTGAGGTCTGAGTATTGAGAATTGAGGATTGAGAATTGAGGATTGAGGATTGAGGATTGAAGATTGAGGATTGGGTGTTGAGGGTTGAAGAATGAGGATTGAGGATTGAGGATTGAGTATTGAGGATTGAAGATTGAGTATTGAGGATTGAAGATTGAGGATTGAGGATTGAGGATTGAGGATTGAGGATTGAGTATTGCGGATAGAAGATTGAGGATTGGGTATTGCGGATTGAACATTGAGGATTGAGTGTTGAGGATTGAGGATTGAGGATTGAGGACTGAGGATTGAAGATTGAGGATTGAAGATTGAGGATTGAAGATTGAGGATTGGGTATTGAGGATTGAAGAATGAGGATTGTGGATTGAGGATTGAGGTTTGAGGATTGAAGATTGAGGATTGAGGATTGAGGATTGAGGATTGAGGATTGAGGATTGTGTATTGAGGATTGAAGAATGAGGATTGAGTATTGAGTATTGAGGATTGAGTATTGACGATTGAGTATTGAGGATTGAAGATTGGCGATTGAGGACTGAGGATTGAGGATCGAGGATTGAGGATTGAGGATTGAGGATTGAAGATTGAGTATTGAGTACTGAAGATTGAGGATTGAGGAATGAGGATTGAGGATTGAGGATTGAAGATTGCGTACTGACGATTGAAGTTTAAGATTGAGGATTGAGGATTGAGGATTGAGGATTGAGGATTGAGGATAGAGGATTGAAGATTGAGGATTGCGTATTGAGGATTGAGTATTGAGGATTGAGGATTGAGGATTGAAGATTGAATATTGATGATTGAATATTGACGATTGAGGATTCAGGATTGAGGATTGAGGATTGAGGATCGATGATTGAGGATTGAAGATTGAGTATTGAGGATTGATGATTGAGGATTGAGAAATTGAGGATTGAGGTTTGAGGAATGAAGATTGAGGATTGAGGATTGAGTATTGAGGATTGAGGATTGAGGATTGAAGATTGAGGATTGGGTATTGAGGATTGAAGAATGAGGATTGAGTATTGAGTATTGAGGATTGAGTATTGACGATTGAGTATTGAGGATTGAAGATTGACGATTGAGGATTCAGGATTGAGGATTGAGGATTGAGGATTGAGGACTGAGGATTGCGTACTGAGGATAGAACATTGAGGATTGAGGATTGAGTATTGAGGATTGAGGATTGAGGATTGAAGATTGAATATTGATGATTGAATATTGAGGATCGAGGATTGAGTGTTGTGGATTGAGGACGAGGACTGAGGGTAGAGTATTGATGTTTGAGGTCTGAGGATTGAGGATTGAGGATTGAGAATTGAGGATTGAGGAATGAGGATTGAAGATTGAGGATTGGGTGTTGAGGATTGATGAATGAGAATTGAGGATTGAGGATTGAGGATTTAGGATTGAAGGTTGAGGACTGCGTATTGAGGATAGAACATTGAGGATTGAGGATTGAGTATTGAGGATTGAGGATTGAGGATTGAAGATTGAATATTGATGGTTGAAGATTGTGGATCGAGGATTGAGCGTTGTGGATTGAGGACGAGGACTGAGGGTTGAGTATTGATGTTTGAGGTCTGAGGATTGAGCAATGAGGATTGAGAATTGAGGGTTGAGGATTGAGGATTGAAGATTGAGGACTGTGTGTTGAGGATTGAAGAATGAGGATTGAGGATTGAGGATTTAGGATTGAGGATTGAGGATTGAAGATTGAGTATTGAGGATTGAAGGTTGAGGATTGAGGATTGAGGATTGAGAATTGAGGATTGAGGATTGAGGATTGAGGATTGCGGATAGAAGATTGAAGATTGGGTATTGAGGATTGAAGAATGAGGATTGAGGATTGAGGATTGAGGATGGAGGATTGAGGATTGAATACTGAGTATTGAGGATCGAACATTGAGGATTGAGGAGTGAGTATTGAAGATTGAGGATTTGGGACTGAGGATTGAAGATTGAGGATTGAGGATCGAGGATTGAGGATTGAGGATTGAGGATTGAAGATTGAGGATTGGGTATTGAGGATTGAAGAATGAGGATTGAGGATTGAGGACTGAGGATTGAGGATTGAATACTGAGTGTTGAGGGTTGAGTGATGAGAATTGATGTTTGTGGATAGAGATTTGAAGATTGCAGATTGAGTATTGAGTATTGAAAACTGTGAATTGATGATATTCTCTTGAGGATTGAGGATTGACAACTGATTGTTGAGGACTGAGGGCTGAAGGTTGAGGATTCAGGATTGAGGATTCAGGATTGTGGTTTGACGACCGAGGATTGAGGATTGAGGATTGAGGATTGAGGATTGAGAATTGAAGATTGAGGATTGAGTATTGGGGGTTGTGGATTGAGGACGAGGACTGACGGTTGAGTATTGAGTATTGAGGATTGAGGATTGAAGATTGAGTATTGAGGATTGAATATTGACGATTGAGGATTGAGGATTGAGGATTGAGTATTGAGTACTGAGGATTGAGGATTGAGGATTGAATATTGACGATTGAGGATTGAGGATTGAGGATTGAGGATTGAGGATTGAGGATTGAGGATAGAGGATTGAAGATTGGGTATTGAGGATTGAAGATTGGGGATTGGGGATTGAGGATTGAGGATTGAGGATTGAAGATTGAGTACTGAGGATTGAAGATTAAGATTGAGGATTGAGGATTGAGGATTGAGGATTGAGGATTGAGGATTGAAGATTGAGTATTGAGGATTGAAGGTTGAGGATTGAGGATTGAGGATTGAAGATTGAGGATTGAGGATTGAGGATTGTAGATTGAGGATTGGGTATTGAGTATTGAAGAATGAGGATTGAGGATTGAGGATTGAGGATTGAGGATTGAGGATTGAGGATTGAAGACTGAGTATTGAGGATTGAAGATTGAGGATTGGGTATTGAGGATTGAAGAATGAGGATTGAGGATTCAGGATTGAGGATTGAGGATTGAAGATTGAGTATTGAGGATTGAAGATTGACGATTGACGATTGAGGATTGAGGATTGAGGATTGAGGATTGAGGATCGATGATTGAGGATTGAGGATTGAGGATTGAGGATTGAGGATTGAGGATTAAAGATTGAGTATTGAGGATTGAATATTGACGATTGAGGATTGAGGATTGAGGATTGAGTATTGAGTATTGAGGTTTGAGGATTGAGGATTGAAGATTGACTATTGAGGATTGAAGATTGAGGATTGGGTATTGATGATTGAAGAATGAGGATTGAGGATTGAGGATTGAGGATTGAGGATTGAGGATTGAAGATTGAGGATTGGGTATTGAGGATTGAAGAATGAGGATTGAGTATTGAGTATTGAGGATTGAGTATCGGCGATAGAGTATTGAGGATTGAAGATTGACGATTGAGGATTGAGGATTGAGGGTTGATGATTGAGGATTCAGGGTTGATGATTGAGTATTGAGTATTGAAGAATGAGGATTGAGTATTGAGTATTGAGGATTGAGTATTGACGATTGAGTATTTAGGATTGAAGATTGACGATTGAGGATTGAGGTCTGAGTATTGAGAATTGAGGATTGAGAATTGAGGATTGAGGATTGAGGATTGAAGATTGAGGATTGGGTGTTGAGGGTTGAAGAATGAGGATTGAGGATTGAGTATTGAGGATTGAAGATTGAGTATTGAGGATTGAAGATTGAGGATTGAGGATTGAGGATTGAGGATTGAGGATTGAGTATTGCGGATAGAAGATTGAGGATTGGGTATTGCGGATTGAACATTGAGGATTGAGTGTTGAGGATTGAGGGTTGAGGATTGAGGACTGAAGATTGAATATTGATGATTGAAGGTTGAGGATTGAGGATTGATGGTTGTGGATTGAGGACGAGGACTGAGGGTTGACTATTGCTGTTTGAGGTCTGAGGATTGAGGATAGAGGATTGAGAATTGAGGATTGAGGATTGAGGATTGAAGGTTGAGGATTGGGTATTGAGGATTGAAGAATGAGGATTGAGGATTGAGGACTGAGGATTGAGGATTGAATACTGAGTGTTGAGGGTTGAGTGATGAGAATTGATGTTTGTGGATAGAGATTTGAAGATTGCAGATTGAGTATTGAGTATTGAAAACTGTGAATTGATGATATTCTCTTGAGGATTGAGGATTGACAACTGATTGTTGAGGACTGAGGGCTGAAGGTTGAGGATTCAGGATTGAGGATTCAGGATTGTGGTTTGACGACCGAGGATTGAGGATTGAGGATTGAGGATTGAGGATTGAGAATTGAAGATTGAGGATTGAGTATTGGGGGTTGTGGATTGAGGACGAGGACTGACGGTTGAGTATTGAGTATTGAGGATTGAGGATTGAAGATTGAGTATTGAGGATTGAATATTGACGATTGAGGATTGAGGATTGAGGATTGACTATTGAGTATTGAGGATTGAGGATTGAGGATTGAAGATTGACTATTGAGGATTGAAGAATGAGGATTGAGGATTGAGGATTGAGGATTGAGGATTGAGGATTGAAGACTGAGTATTGAGGATTGAAGATTGAGGATTGGGTATTGAGGATTGAAGAATGAGGATTGAGAATTGAGGATTGAGGATTGAGGATTGAAGATTGAGTATTGAGGATTGAAGATTGACGATTGAGGATTGAGGATTGAGGATTGAGGATTGAGGATCGATGATTGAGGATTGAAGATTGAGTATTGAGGATTGATGAATGAGGATTGAGGATTGAGGATTGAGGATTTAGGATTGAAGGTTGAGGATTGCGTATTGAGGATAGAACATTGAGGATTGAGGATTGAGTATTGAGGATTGAGGATTGAGGATTGAAGATTGAATATTGATGTTTGAAGATTGAGGATCGAGGATTGAGCGTTGTGGATTGAGGACGAGGACTGAGGGTTGAGTATTGATGTTTGAGGTCTGAGGATTGAGCAATGAGGATTGAGAATTGAGGGTTGAGGGTTGAGGATTGAAGATTGAGGACTGTGTGTTGAGGATTGAAGAATGAGGATTGAGGATTGAGGATTGAGTATTGAGGATTGAAGATTGACGATTGAGGATTCAGGATTGAGGATTGAGGATTGAGGATTGAGGACTGAGGATTGCGTATTGAGGATTGAACATTGAGGATTGAGGATTGAGTATTGAGGATTGAGGATTGAGGATTGAAGATTGAATATTGATGATTGAATATTGAGGATCGAGGATTGAGTGTTGTGGATTGAGGACGAGGACTGAGGGTTGAGTATTGATGTTTGAGGTCTGAGGATTGAGCAATGAGGATTGAGAATTGAGGGTTGAGGATTGAGGATTGAAGATTGAGGATTGGGTATTGCGGATTGAACATTGAGGATTGAGGATTGAGGATTGAGGATTGAGGGTTGAGGATTGAGAATTGAGGATTGAGGATTGAGGATTGAAGATTGAGGATTGGGTATTGAGGATTGAAGAATGAGGATTGAGGATTGAGGATTGAGGATGGAGGATTGAGGATTGAATACTGAGTATCGAGGATTGAAGATTGAGGATTGAGGAGTGAGTATTGAAGATTGACGATTTGGGACTGAGGATTGAAGATTGAGGATTGAGGATTGAGGATTGAGGATTGAGGATTGAGGATTGAGGATTGAGGATTGAAGATTGAGGATTGGGTATTGAGGATTGAAGAATGAGGATTGAGGATTGAGGATTGAGGATTGAGTATTGAAGATTGAGTATTCAGGATTGAAGACTGACGATTGAGGATTGAGGATTGAGGATTGAGGATTGAGGATTGATGATTGAGGATTGAAGATTGAGTATTGAGGATTGAAGATTGAGGATTGAGGATTGAGGATTGAGGTTTGAGGATTGAAGATTGAGGATTGAGGATTGAGGATTGAGGATTGAGGATTGAAGATTGAGGATTCAGGAGTGAGGACTGAGGATTGAGGATGGCAGATTGAGTATTGAGGATTGAAGATTGAGGACTGAGGACTGAGGATTGAGGATTGACGATTGAGGATTGAGGATTGAGGATTGAGGATTGAGTATTGAGGATTGAAGATTGACGATTGAGGTCTGAGGATTGAGGATTGAGGATTCAGGATTGAGGATTGAGGATTGAAGATTGAGTATTGAGTATTGAAGATTGAGGATTGAGGAATGAGGATTGAGGATTGAGGATTGAAGATTGAGGATTGGGTATTGCGGATTGAACATTGAGTATTGAGGATTGAGGATTGAGGATTGAGGGTTGAGGATTGAGAATTGAGGATTGAGGATTGAGGATTGAAGATTGAGGATTGGGTATTGAGGATTGAAGAATGAGGATTGAGGATTGAGGATTGAGGATGGAGGATTGAGGATTGAATACTGAGTATCGAGGATTGAAGATTGAGGATTGAGTATTGAGGATTGAAGATTGACGATTGAGGATTCAGGATTGAGGATTGAGGATTGAGGATTGAGGACTGAGGATTGCGTATTGAGGATTGAACATTGAGGATTGAGGATTGAGTATTGAGGATTGAGGATTGAGGATTGAAGATTGAATATTGATGATTGAATATTGAGGATCGAGGATTGAGTGTTGTGGATTGAGGACGAGGACTGAGGGTTGAGTATTGATGTTTGAGGTCTGAGGATTGAGCAATGAGGATTGAGAATTGAGGGTTGAGGATTGAGGATTGAAGATTGAGGATTGGGTATTGCGGATTGAACATTGAGGATTGAGGATTGAGGATTGAGGATTGAGGGTTGAGGATTGAGAATTGAGGATTGAGGATTGAGGATTGAAGATTGAGGATTGGGTATTGAGGATTGAAGAATGAGGATTGAGGATTGAGGATTGAGGATGGAGGATTGAGGATTGAATACTGAGTATCGAGGATTGAAGATTGAGGATTGAGGAGTGAGTATTGAAGATTGACGATTTGGGACTGAGGATTGAAGATTGAGGATTGAGGATTGAGGATTGAGGATTGAGGATTGAGGATTGAGGATTGAGGATTGAGTATTGAAGATTGAGTATTCAGGATTGAAGACTGACGATTGAGGATTGAGGATTGAGGATTGAAGATTGAGGATTGGGTATTGAGGATTGAAGAATGAGGATTGAGGAGTGAGGACTGAGGATTGAGTATTACAGATTGAGTATTGAGGATTGAAGATT
This sequence comes from Calliopsis andreniformis, assembly GCF_051401765.1. Lineage (NCBI taxonomy): Eukaryota > Metazoa > Arthropoda > Insecta > Hymenoptera > Andrenidae > Calliopsis > Calliopsis andreniformis. The sequence goes on along the minus strand of NW_027480459.1, from coordinate 3,177,879 downwards.
GAGGACTGAGGATTGAGGATTGAGGATTGACGATTGAGGATGGAGGATTGAGGATTGAGGATTGAGGATTGAAGTTTGAGGATTGCGTATTGAGGATAGAACATTGAGGATTGAGGATTGAGTATTGAGGATTGAGGATTGAGGATTGAAGATTGAATATTGATGTTTGAAGATTGAGGATCGAGGATTGAGCGTTGTGGATTGAGGACGAGGACTGAGGGTTGAGTACTGAGTATTGAGGATTGAGGATTGAGGATTGAGGGTTGAGGATTGAGAATTGAGGATTGAGGATTGAGGATCGAAGATTGAGGATTGGGTATTGAGGATTGAAGAATGAGGATTGAGGACTGAGGATTGAGGATGGAGGATTGAGGATTGAATACTGAGTATTGAGGATCGAACATTGAGGATTGAGGAGTGAGTATTGAAGATTGAGGATTTGGGACTGAGGATTGAAGATTGAGGATTGAGGATTGAGGATTGAGGATTGAGGATTGAGGATTGAGGATTGAGGATTGAAGATTGAGGATTGGGTATTGAGGATTGAAGAATGAGGATTGAGTATTGAGTATTGAGGATTGAGTATCGACGATAGAGTATTGAGGATTGAAGATTGACGATTGAGGATTGAGGATTGAGGGTTGATGATTGAGGATTCAGGATTGAAGATTGAGTATTGAGTATTGAAGAATGAGGATTGAGTATTGAGTATTGAGGATTGAGTATTGACGATTGAGTATTTAGGATTGAAGATTGACGATTGAGGATTGAGGTCTGAGTATTGAGAATTGAGGATTGAGAATTGAGGATTGAGGATTGAGGATTGAAGATTGAGGATTGGGTGTTGAGGGTTGAAGAATGAGGATTGAGGATTGAGGATTGAGTATTGAGGATTGAAGATTGAGTATTGAGGATTGAAGATTGAGGATTGAGGATTGAGGATTGAGGATTGAGGATTGAGTATTGCGGATAGAAGATTGAGGATTGGGTATTGCGGATTGAACATTGAGGATTGAGTGTTGAGGATTGAGGGTTGAGGATTGAGGACTGAAGATTGAATATTGATGATTGAAGATTGAGGATTGAGGATTGATGGTTGTGGATTGAGGACGAGGACTGAGGGTTGACTATTGCTGTTTGAGGTCTGAGGATTGAGGATAGAGGATTGAGAATTGAGGATTGAGGATTGAGGATTGAAGGTTGAGGATTGGGTATTGAGGATTGAAGAATGAGGATTGAGGATTGAGGACTGAGGATTGAGGATTGAATACTGAGTGTTGAGGGTTGAGTGATGAGAATTGATGTTTGTGGATAGAGATTTGAAGATTGCAGATTGAGTATTGAGTATTGAAAACTGTGAATTGATGATATTCTCTTGAGGATTGAGGATTGACAACTGATTGTTGAGGACTGAGGGCTGAAGGTTGAGGATTCAGGATTGAGGATTCAGGATTGTGGTTTGACGACCGAGGATTGAGGATTGAGGATTGAGGATTGAGGATTGAGAATTGAAGATTGAGGATTGAGTATTGGGGGTTGTGGATTGAGGACGAGGACTGACGGTTGAGTATTGAGTATTGAGGATTGAGGATTGAAGATTGAGTATTGAGGATTGAATATTGACGATTGAGGATTGAGGATTGAGGATTGAGTATTGAGTATTGAGGATTGAGGATTGAGGATTGAAGATTGACTATTGAGGATTGAAGATTGGGGATTGGTTATTGAGGATTGAAGAATGAGGATTGAGGATTGAGGATTGAGGATTGAGGATTGAGGATTGAAGACTGAGTATTGAGGATTGAAGATTGAGGATTGGGTATTGAGGATTGAAGAATGAGGATTGAGAATTGAGGATTGAGTATTGAGGATTGAAGATTGAGTATTGAGGATTGAAGATTGACGATTGAGGATTGAGGATTGAGGATTGAGGATTGAGGATCGATGATTGAGGATTGAAGATTGAGTATTGAGGATTGATGAATGAGGATTGAGGATTGAGGATTGAGGATTTAGGATTGAAGGTTGAGGATTGCGTATTGAGGATAGAACATTGAGGATTGAGGATTGAGTATTGAGGATTGAGGATTGAGGATTGAAGATTGAATATTGATGTTTGAAGATTGAGGATCGAGGATTGAGCGTTGTGGATTGAGGACGAGGACTGAGGGTTGAGTATTGATGTTTGAGGTCTGAGGATTGAGCAATGTGGATTGAGAATTGAGGGTTGAGGATTGAGGATTGAAGATTGAGGACTGTGTGTTGAGGATTGAAGAATGAGGATTGAGGATTGAGGATTGAGTATTGAGGATTGAAGATTGACGATTGAGGATTCAGGATTGAGGATTGAGGATTGAGGATTGAGGACTGAGGATTGCGTATTGAGGATTGAACATTGAGGATTGAGGATTGAGTATTGAGGATTGAGGATTGAGGATTGAAGATTGAATATTGATGATTGAATATTGAGGATCGAGGATTGAGTGTTGTGGATTGAGGACGAGGACTGAGGGTTGAGTATTGATGTTTGAGGTCTGAGGATTGAGCAATGAGGATTGAGAATTGAGGGTTGAGGATTGAGGATTGAAGATTGAGGATTGGGTATTGCGGATTGAACATTGAGGATTGAGGATTGAGGATTGAGGATTGAGGGTTGAGGATTGAGAATTGAGGATTGAGGATTGAGGATTGAAGATTGAGGATTGGGTATTGAGGATTGAAGAATGAGGATTGAGGATTGTGGATTGAGGATGGAGGATTGAGGATTGAATACTGAGTATCGAGGATTGAAGATTGAGGATTGAGGAGTGAGTATTGAAGATTGACGATTTGGGACTGAGGATTGAAGATTGAGGATTGAGGATTGAGGATTGAGGATTGAGGATTGAGGATTGAGGATTGAGGATTGAAGATTGAGGATTGGGTATTGAGGATTGAAGAATGAGGATTGAGGATTGAGGATTGAGGATTGAGTATTGAAGATTGAGTATTCAGGATTGAAGACTGACGATTGAGGATTGAGGATTGAGGATTGAGGATTGAGGATTGATGATTGAGGATTGAAGATTGAGTATTGAGGATTGAAGATTGAGGATTGAGGATTGAGGATTGAGGTTTGAGGATTGAAGATTGAGGATTGAGGATTGAGGATTGAGGATTGAGGATTGAAGATTGAGGATTGGGTATTGAGGATTGAAGAATGAGGATTGAGTATTGAGTATTGAGGATTGAGTATCGACGATTGAGTATTGAGGATTGAAGATTGACGATTGAGGATTGAGGATTGAGGGTTGATGATTGAGGATTCAGGATTGAAGATTGAGTATTGAGTATTGAATATTGAGGATTGAGAATTGAGGATTGAGGATTGAGGATTGAAGATTGCGTACAGAGGATTGAAGATTAAGATTGAGGATTGAGGATTGAGGATTGAGGATTGAGGATTGAGGATTGAAGATTGAGGATTGCGTATTGAGGATAGAACATTGAGGATTGAGGATTGAGTATTAAGGATTGAGGATTGAGGATTGAAGATTGAATATTGATGATTGAAGATTGAGGATCGAGGATTGAGTGTTGTAGGTTGAGGACGAGGACTGAGGGTAGAGTATTGATGTTTAAGGTCTGAGGATTAAGGATTGAGGATTGAGAATTGAGGATTGATGATTGAGGATTGAAGATTGAGGATTGGGTGTTGAGGATTGAAGAATGAGGATTGAGGATTGAGGATTGAGTATTGAGGATTGAAGATTGAGTATTGAGGATTGAAGATTGAGGATTGAGGATTGAGGATTGAAGACTGAGCATTGAGGATTGAAAATTGAGTATTGAGGATTGATGATTGAGGATTGAGGATTGAGGATTGAGGTTTGAGGATTGAAGATTGAGGATTGAGGATTGAGGATTGAGGATTGAGGATTGAGGACTGAAGATTGAGGATTGAGGAATGAGGATTGAGGATTGAGGATTGAGGATTGATGATTGAGTATTGAGGATTGAAGATTGAGGATTCAGGAGTGAGGACTGAGGATTGAGGATTGCAGATTGAGTATTGAGGATTGAAGATTGAGGACTGAGGACTGAGGATTGAGGATTGGCGATTGAGGATTGAGGATTGAGGATTGAGGATTGAGTATTGAGGATTGAAGATTGACGATTGAGGTCTGAGGATTGAGGATTGAGGATTCAGGATTGAGGATTGAGGATTGAAGATTGAGTATTGAGTATTGAAGATTGAGGATTGAGGAATGAGGATTGAGGATTGAGGATTGAAGATTGAGGATTGGGTATTGCGGATTGAACATTGAGGATTGAGGATTGAGGATTGAGGATTGAGGGTTGAGGATTGAGAATTGAGGATTGAGGATTGAGGATTGAAGATTGAGGATTGGGTATTGAGGATTGAAGAATGAGGATTGAGGATTGAGGATTGAGGATGGAGGATTGAGGATTGAATACTGAGTACCGAGGATTGAAGATTGAGGATTGAGTATTGAGGATTGAAGATTGACGATTGAGGATTCAGGATTGAGGATTGAGGATTGAGGATTGAGGACTGAGGATTGCGTATTGAGGATTGAACATTGAGGATTGAGGATTGAGTATTGAGGATTGAGGATTGAGGATTGAAGATTGAATATTGATGATTGAATATTGAGGATCGAGGATTGAGTGTTGTGGATTGAGGACGAGGACTGAGGGTTGAGTATTGATGTTTGAGGTCTGAGGATTGAGCAATGAGGATTGAGAATTGAGGGTTGAGGATTGAGGATTGAAGATTGAGGATTGGGTATTGCGGATTGAACATTGAGGATTGAGGATTGAGGATTGAGGATTGAGGGTTGAGGATTGAGAATTGAGGATTGAGGATTGAGGATTGAAGATTGAGGATTGGGTATTGAGGATTGAAGAATGAGGATTGAGGATTGAGGATTGAGGATGGAGGATTGAGGATTGAATACTGAGTATCGAGGATTGAAGATTGAGGATTGAGGAGTGAGTATTGAAGATTGACGATTTGGGACTGAGGATTGAAGATTGAGGATTGAGGATTGAGGATTGAGGATTGAGGATTGAGGATTGAGGATTGAGGATTGAGTATTGAAGATTGAGTATTCAGGATTGAAGACTGACGATTGAGGATTGAGGATTGAGGATTGAAGATTGAGGATTGGGTATTGAGGATTGAAGAATGAGGATTGAGGAGTGAGGACTGAGGATTGAGTATTACAGATTGAGTATTGAGGATTGAAGATTGAGGACTGAGGATTGAGGATTGAGGATTGACGATTGAGGATGGAGGATTGAGGATTGAGGATTGAGGATTGAAGTTTGAGGATTGCGTATTGAGGATAGAACATTGAGGATTGAGGATTGAGTATTGAGGATTGAGGATTGAGGATTGAAGATTGAATATTGATGTTTGAAGATTGAGGATCGAGGATTGAGCGTTGTGGATTGAGGACGAGGACTGAGGGTTGAGTACTGAGTATTGAGGATTGAGGATTGAAGGTTGAGTATTGAGGATTGAATATTGACGATTGAGGATTGAGGATTGAGGATTGAGGATTGAGGATTGAGGATTGAGGATAGAGGATTGAAGATTGGGTATTGAGGATTGAAGATTGAGGATTGAGGATTGAGGATTGAGGATTGAGGATTGAAGATTGAGGATTGAGGATTGAGGATTGAGGATTGAAGATTGAGGATTGGGTATTGAGGATTGAAGAATGAGGATTGAGGATCGAGGATTGAGGATTGAGGATTGAAGATTGAATATTGATGATTGAATATTGTGGATCGAGGATTGAGTGTTGTGGATTGAGGACGTGGACTGAGGGTAGAGTATTGATGTTTGAGGTCTGAGGATTGAGGATTGAGAATTGAGGATTGAGGATTGAGGATTGAAGATTGAGGATTGGGTGTTGAGGATTGATGAATGAGGATTGAGGATTGAGGATTGAGGATCTAGGATTGAAGGTTGAGGATTGCGTATTGAGGATAGAACATTGAGGATTGAGGATTGAGTATTGAGGATTGAGGATTGAGGATTGAAGATTGAATATTGATGTTTGAAGATTGAGGATCGAGGATTGAGCGTTGTGGATTGAGGACGAGGACTGAGGGTTGAGTATTGATGTTTGTGGTCTGAGGATTGAGGAATGAGGATTGAGAATTGAGGGTTGAGGATTGAGGACTGAAGATTGAGGATTGGGTGTTGAGGATTGAAGAATGAGGATTGAGGATTGAGGATTGAGGATTGAGGATTGAGGATTGAGGGTTGAGGATTGCAGATTGAGGATTCGGTATTGAGGATTGAAGAATGAGGATTGAGGAGTGAGGACTGAGGATTGAGGATTGCAGATTGAGTATTGAGGATTGAAGATTGAGGATCGAAGATTGAGGATTGGGTATTGAGGATTGAAGAATGAGGATTGAGGATCGAGGATTGAGGATTGAGGATTGAAGATTGAATATTGATGATTGAATATTGTGGATCGAGGATTGAGTGTTGTGGATTGAGGACGTGGACTGAGGGCTGAGTATTGATGTTTGAGGTCTGAGGATTGAGGAATGAGGATTGAGAATTGAGGGTTGAGGATTGAGGATTGAAGATTGAGGATTGGGTGTTGAGGATTGAAGAATGAGGATTGAGGATTGAGGATTGAGGATTGAGGATTGAAGATTGAGTATTGAGGATTGAAGATTGAGGATCGAAGATTGAGGATTGGGTATTGAGGATTGAAGAATGAGGATTGTGGATTGAGGATTGAGGTTTGAGGATTGAAGATTGAGGATTGAGGATTGAGGATTGAGGATTGAGGATTGAGGATTGTGTATTGAGCATTGAAGAATGAGGATTGAGTATTGAGTATTGAGGATTGAGTATTGACGATTGAGTATTGAGGATTGAAGATTGGCGATTGAGGACTGAGGATTGAGGATTGAGGATTGAGGATTGAGGATTGAGGATTGAAGATTGAGTATTGAGTACTGAAGATTGAGGATTGAGGAATGAGGATTGAGGATTGAGGATTGAAGATTGCGTACTGACGATTGAAGTTTAAGATTGAGGATTGAGGATTGAGGATTGAGGATTGAGGATTGAGGATAGAGGATTGAAGATTGAGGATTGCGTATTGAGGATTGAGTATTGAGGATTGAGGATTGAGGATTGAAGATTGAATATTGATGATTGAATATTGACGATTGAGGATTCAGGATTGAGGATTGAGGATTGAGGATCGATGATTGAGGATTGAAGATTGAGTATTGAGGATTGATGATTGAGGATTGAGGATTGAGGATTGAGGTTTGAGGAATGAAGATTGAGGATTGAGGATTGAGTATTGAGGATTGAGGATTGAGGATTGAAGATTGAGGATTGGGTATTGAGGATTGAAGAATGAGGATTGAGTATTGAGTATTGAGGATTGAGTATTGACGATTGAGTATTGAGGATTGAAGATTGACGATTGAGGATTCAGGATTGAGGATTGAGGATTGAGGATTGAGGACTGAGGATTGCGTACTGAGGATAGAACATTGAGGATTGAGGATTGAGTATTGAGGATTGAGGATTGAGGATTGAAGATTGAATATTGATGATTGAATATTGAGGATCGAGGATTGAGTGTTGTGGATTGAGGACGAGGACTGAGGGTAGAGTATTGATGTTTGAGGTCTGAGGATTGAGGATTGAGTATTGAGGATTGAATATTGACGATTGAGGATTGAGGATTGAGGATTGAAGATTGACTATTGAGGATTGAAGATTGGGGATTGGTTATTGAGGATTGAAGAATGAGGATTGAGGATAGAGGATTGAGGATTGAGGATTGAGGATTGAAGACTGAGTATTGAGGATTGAAGGTTGAGGATTGGGTATTGAGGATTGAAGAATGAGGATTGAGAATTGAGGATTGAGGATTGAGGATTGAAGATTGAGTATTGAGGATTGAAGATTGACGATTGAGGATTGAGGATTGAGGATTGAGGATTGAGGATCGATGATTGAGGATTGAAGATTGAGTATTGAGGATTGATGATTGAGGATTGAGGATTGAGGATTGAGGTTTGAGGATTGAAGATTGAGGATTGAGGATTGAGGATTGAGGATTGAGGATTGAGGATTGACGATTGAGGATTGGGTATTGAGGATTGAAGAATGAGGATTGAGTATTGAGTATTGAGGATTGAGTATTGACGATTTAGTATTGAGGATTGAAGATTGACGATTGAGGATTCAGGATTGAGGATTGAGGATTGAGGATTGAGGACTGAGGATTGCGTATTGAGGATAGAACATTGAGGATTGAGGATTGAGTATTGAGGATTGAGGATTGAGGATTGAAGATTGAATATTGATGATTGAATATTGAGGATCGAGGATTGAGTGTTGTGGATTGAGGACGAGGACTGAGGGTAGAGTATTGATGTTTGAGGTCTGAGGATTGAGGATTGAGGATTGAGAATTGAGGATTGAGGATTGAGGATTGAAGATTGAGGATTGGGTGTTGAGGATTGATGAATGAGGATTGAGGATTGAGGATTGAGGATTTAGGATTGAAGGTTGAGGATTGCGTATTGAGGATAGAACATTGAGGATTGAGGATTGAGTATTGAGGATTGAGGATTGAGGATTGAAGATTGAATATTGATGTTTGAAGATTGAGGATCGAGGATTGAGCGTTGTGGATTGAGGACGAGGACTGAGGGTTGAGTATTGATGTTTGAGGTCTGAGGATTGAGCAATGAGGATTGAGAATTGAGGGTTGAGGATTGAGGATTGGAGATTGAGGACTGTGTGTTGAGGATTGAAGAATGAGGATTGAGGATTGAGGATTGAGTATTGAGGATTGAAGATTGACGATTGAGGATTCAGGATTGAGGATTGAGGATTGAGGATTGAGGACTGAGGATTGCGTATTGAGGATTGAACATTGAGGATTGAGGATTGAGTATTGAGGATTGAGGATTGAGGATTGAAGATTGAGTATTGAGTATTGAAGATTGAGGATTGAGAATTGAGGATTGAGGATTGAGGATTGAAGATTGCGTACTGAGGATTGAAGATTAAGATTGAGGATTGAGGATTGAGGATTGAGGATTGAGGATTGAGGATTGAAGATTGAGGATTGCGTATTGAGGATAGAACATTGAGGATTGAGGATTGAGTCTTGAGGATTGAGGATTGAGGACTGAGGATTGCGTATTGAGGATAGAACATTGAGGATTGAGGATTGAGTATTGAGGATTGAGGATTGAGGATTGAAGATTGAATATTGATGATTGAATATTGAGGATCGAGGATTGAGTGTTGTGGATTGAGGACGAGGACTGAGAGTAGAGTATTGATGTTTGAGGTCTGAGGATTGAGGAGTGAGGATTGAGAATTGAGGATTGAGGATTGAGGATTGAAGATTGAGGATTGGGTATTGAGGATTGAAGAATGAGGATTGAGGATTGAGGACTGAGGATTGAGGGTTGAGGATTGCGGATTGAAGATTGAGGATTGGGTGTCGAGGATTGAAGAATGAGGATTGAGGATTGAGGTTTGAGGATTGAGGATTGAGGATTGAGGATTGAGGATTGAGGATTGAGGATTGAGGATTGCGGATAGAAGATTGAGGATTGGGTATTGCGGATTGAACATTGAGGATTGAGGATTGAGGGTTGAGGATTGAGGATTGAGGATTGAGAATTGAGGATTGAGGATTGAGGATTGAAGATTGAGGATTGGGTATTGAAGATTGAAGAATGAGGATTGAGGATTGAGGATTGAGGATTGAGGATTGAGGATTGCGTATTGAGGATAGAACATTGAGGATCGAGGATTGAGTATTGAGGATTGAGGATTGAGGATTGAAGATTGAATATTGATGATTGAAGATTGAGGATCGAGGATTGAGTGTTGTGGATTGAGGACGAGGACTGAGGCTAGAGTATTGATGTTTAAGGTCTGAGGATTGAGGATTGAGGATTGAGAATTGAGGATTGAGAATTGAGGATTGAAGATTGAGGATTGGGTGTTGAGGATTGAAGAATGAGGATCGAGGATTGAGGATTGAGTATTGAGGATTGAAGATTGAGTATTGAGGATTGAAGATTGAGGATTGAGGATTGAGGATTGAGGATTGGGGGTTGTGGATTGAGGACGAGGACTGTCGGTTGAGTACTAAGTATTGAGGACTGAGGATTGAAGATTGAGTATTGAGGATTGAATACTGACGATTGAGGATTGAGGATTGAGGATTGAGGATTGAGGATTGAGGATTGAGGATTGAGGATTGAGGATAGAGGATTGAAGATTGGGTATTGAGGATTGAAGATTGGGGATTGGGGATTGAAGATTAAGGTTGAGGATTGAGGATTGAGTATTGAGGATTGAGGATTGAGGATTGAAGATTGAATATTGATGATTGAATATTGAGGATCGAGGATTGAGTGTTGTGGATTGAGGACGAGGACTGAGGGTAGAGAATTGATGTTTGAGGTCTGAGGATTGAGGATGGAGGATTGAGAATTGAGGATTGAGGAATGATGATTGAAGATTGAGGATTGGGTGTTGAGGATTGATGAATGAGGATTGAGGATTGAGGATTGAGGATTTAGGATTGAAGGTTGAGGATTGCGTATTGAGGATAGAACATTGAGGATTGAGGATTGAGTATTGAGGATTGAGGATTGAGGATTGGAGATTGAATATTGATGTTTGAAGATTGTGGATCGAGGATTGAGCGTTGTGGATTGAGGACGAGGACTGAGGGTTGAGTATTGATGTTTGAGGTCTGAGGATTGAGGAATGAGGATTGAGAATTGAGGGTTGAGGATTGAGGATAGAAGATTGAGGACTGTGTGTTGAGGATTGAAGAATGAGGATTGAGGATTGAGGATTGAGGATTGAGGATTGAAGATTGAGTATTGAGGATTGAAGGTTGAGGATTGAGGATTGAGGATTGAGGATTGAGGATTGAGGATTGAGGATTGCGGATAGAAGATTGAGGATTGGGTATTGCGGATTGAACATTGAGGATTGAGGATTGAGGATTGAGGATTGAGGGTTGAGGATTGAGAATTGAGGATTGAGGATTGAGGATTGAAGATTGAGGATTGGGTATTGAGGATTGAAGAATGAGGATTGAGGACTGAAGATTGAGGATGGAGGATTGAGGATTGAATACTGAGTATTGAGGATCGAACATTGAGGATTGAGGAGTGAGTATTGAAGATTGAGGATTTGGGACTGAGGATTGAAGATTGAGGATTGAGGATTGAGGATTGAGGATTGAGGATGGAGGATTGAGTATTGAGGATTGAAGATTGAGGATTGGGTATTGAGGATTGAAGAATGAGGATTGAGTATTGAGTATTGAGGATTGAGTATCGACGATAGAGTATTGAGGATTGAAGATTGACGATTGAGGATTGAGGATTGAGGGTTGATGATTGAGGATTCAGGGTTGAAGATTGAGTATTGAGTATTGAAGAATGAGGATTGAGTATTGAGTATTGAGGATTGAGTATTGACGATTGAGTATTTAGGATTGAAGATTGACGATTGAGGATTGTGGTCTGAGTATTGAGAATTGAGGATTGAGAATTGAGGATTGAGGATTGAGGATTGAAGATTGAGGATTGGGTGTTGAGGGTTGAAGAATGAGGATTGAGGATTGAGGATTGAGTATTGAGGATTGAAGATTGAGTATTGAGGATTGAAGATTGAGGATTGAGGATTGAGGATTGAGGATTGAGGATTGAGTATTGCGGATAGAAGATTGAGGATTGGGTATTGCGGATTGAACATTGAGGATTGAGTGTTGAGGATTGAGGGTTGAGGATTGAGGACTGAAGATTGAATATTGATGATTGAAGGTTGAGGATTGAGGATTGATGGTTGTGGATTGAGGACGAGGACTGAGGGTTGACTATTGCTGTTTGAGGTCTGAGGATTGAGTATAGAGGATTGAGAATTGAGGATTGAGGATTGAGGATTGAAGGTTGAGGATTGGGTATTGAGGATTGAAGAATGAGGATTGAGGATTGAGGACTGAGGATTGAGGATTGAATACTGAGTGTTGAGGGTTGAGTGATGAGAATTGATGTTTGTGGATAGAGATTTGAAGATTGCAGATTGAGTATTGAGTATTGAAAACTGTGAATTGATGATATTCTCTTGAGGATTGAGGATTGACAACTGATTGTTGAGGACTGAGGGCTGAAGGTTGAGGATTCAGGATTGAGGATTCAGGACTGTGGTTTGACGACCGAGGATTGAGGATTGAGGATTGAGGATTGAGGATTGAGAATTGAAGATTGAGGATTGAGTATTGGGGGTTGTGGATTGAGGACGAGGACTGACGGTTGAGTATTGAGTATTGAGGATTGAGGATTGAAGATTGAGTATTGAGGATTGAATATTGACGATTGAGGATTGAGGATTGAGGATTGAGTATTGAGTATTGAGGATTGAGGATTGAGGATTGAAGATTGACTATTGAGGATTGAAGATTGGGGATTGGTTATTGAGGATTGAAGAATGAGGATTGAGGATTGAGGATTGAGGATTGAGGATTGAGGATTGAAGACTGAGTATTGAGGATTGAAGATTGAGGATTGGGTATTGAGGATTGAAGAATGAGGATTGAGAATTGAGGATTGAGGATTGAGGATTGAAGATTGAGTATTGAGGATTGAAGATTGACGATTGAGGATTGAGGATTGAGGATTGAGGATTGAGGATCGATGATTGAGGATTGAAGATTGAGTATTGAGGATTGATGAATGAGGATTGAGGATTGAGGATTGAGGATTTAGGATTGAAGGTTGAGGATTGCGTATTGAGGATAGAACATTGAGGATTGAGGATTGAGTATTGAGGATTGAGGATTGAGGATTGAAGATTGAATATTGATGTTTGAAGATTGAGGATCGAGGATTGAGCGTTGTGGATTGAGGACGAGGACTGAGGGTTGAGTATTGATGTTTGAGGTCTGAGGATTGAGCAATGAGGATTGAGAATTGAGGGTTGAGGATTGAGGATTGAAGATTGAGGACTGTGTGTTGAGGATTGAAGAATGAGGATTGAGGATTGAGGATTGAGTATTGAGGATTGAAGATAGACGATTGAGGATTCAGGATTGAGGATTGAGGATTGAGGATTGAGGACTGAGGATTGCGTATTGAGGATTGAACATTCAGGATTGAGGATTGAGTATTGAGGATTGAGGATTGAGGATTGAAGATTGAATATTGATGATTGAATATTGAGGATCGAGGATTGAGTGTTGTGGATTGAGGACGAGGACTGAGGGTTGAGTATTGATGTTTGAGGTCTGAGGATTGAGCAATGAGGATTGAGAATTGAGGGTTGAGGATTGAGGATTGAAGATTGAGGATTGGGTATTGCGGATTGAACATTGAGGATTGAGGATTGAGGATTGAGGATTGAGGGTTGAGGATTGAGAATTGAGGATTGAGGATTGAGGATTGAAGATTGAGGATTGGGTATTGAGGATTGAAGAATGAGGATTGAGGATTGAGGATTGAGGATGGAGGATTGAGGATTGAATACTGAGTATCGAGGATTGAAGATTGAGGATTGAGGAGTGAGTATTGAAGATTGACGATTTGGGACTGAGGATTGAAGATTGAGGATTGAGGATTGAGGATTGAGGATTGAGGATTGAGGATTGAGGATTGAGGATTGAAGATTGAGGATTGGGTATTGAGGATTGAAGAATGAGGATTGAGGATTGAGGATTGAGGATTGAGTATTGAAGATTGAGTATTCAGGATTGAAGACTGACGATTGAGGATTGAGGATTGAGGATTGAGGATTGAGGATTGATGATTGAGGATTGAAGATTGAGTATTGAGGATTGAAGATTGAGGATTGAGGATTGAGGATTGAGGTTTGAGGATTGAAGATTGAGGATTGAGGATTGAGGATTGAGGATTGAGGATTGAAGATTGAGGATTGGGTATTGAGGATTGAAGAATGAGGATTGAGTATTGAGTATTGAGGATTGAGTATCGACGATTGAGTATTGAGGATTGAAGATTGACGATTGAGGATTGAGGATTGAGGGTTGATGATTGAGGATTCAGGATTGAAGATTGAGTATTGAGTATTGAATATTGAGGATTGAGAATTGAGGATTGAGGATTGAGGATTGAAGATTGCGTACTGAGGATTGAAGATTAAGATTGAGGATTGAGGATTGAGGATTGAGGATTGAGGATTGAGGATTGAAGATTGAGGATTGCGTATTGAGGATAGAACATTGAGGATTGAGGATTGAGTATTAAGGATTGAGGATTGAGGATTGAAGATTGAATATTGATGATTGAAGATTGAGGATCGAGGATTGAGTGTTGTAGGTTGAGGACGAGGACTGAGGGTAGAGTATTGATGTTTAAGGTCTGAGGATTAAGGATTGAGGATTGAGAATTGAGGATTGATGATTGAGGATTGAAGATTGAGGATTGGGTGTTGAGGATTGAAGAATGAGGATTGAGGATTGAGGATTGAGTATTGAGGATTGAAGATTGAGTATTGAGGATTGAAGATTGAGGATTGAGGATTGAGGATTGAAGACTGAGCATTGAGGATTGAAGATTGAGTATTGAGGATTGATGATTGAGGATTGAGGATTGAGGATTGAGGTTTGAGGATTGAAGATTGAGGATTGAGGATTGAGGATTGAGGATTGAGGATTGAGGACTGAAGATTGAGGATTGAGGAATGAGGATTGAGAATTGAGGATTGAGGATTGATGATTGAGTATTGAGGATTGAAGATTGAGGATTCAGGAGTGAGGACTGAGGATTGAGGATGGCAGATTGAGTATTGAGGATTGAAGATTGAGGACTGAGGACTGAGGATTGAGGATTGACGATTGAGGATTGAGGATTGAGGATTGAGGATTGAGTATTGAGGATTGAAGATTGACGATTGAGGTCTGAGGATTGAGGATTGAGGATTCAGGATTGAGGATTGAGGATTGAAGATTGAGTATTGAGTATTGAAGATTGAGGATTGAGGAATGAGGATTGAGGATTGAGGATTGAAGATTGAGGATTGGGTATTGCGGATTGAACATTGAGGATTGAGGATTGAGGATTGAGGATTGAGGGTTGAGGATTGAGAATTGAGGATTGAGGATTGAGGATTGAAGATTGAGGATTGGGTATTGAGGATTGAAGAATGAGGATTGAGGATTGAGGATTGAGGATGGAGGATTGAGGATTGAATACTGAGTATCGAGGATTGAAGATTGAGGATTGAGTATTGAGGATTGAAGATTGACGATTGAGGATTCAGGATTGAGGATTGAGGATTGAGGATTGAGGACTGAGGATTGCGTATTGAGGATTGAACATTGAGGATTGAGGATTGAGTATTGAGGATTGAGGATTGAGGATTGAAGATTGAATATTGATGATTGAATATTGAGGATCGAGGATTGAGTGTTGTGGATTGAGGACGAGGACTGAGGGTTGAGTATTGATGTTTGAGGTCTGAGGATTGAGCAATGAGGATTGAGAATTGAGGGTTGAGGATTGAGGATTGAAGATTGAGGATTGGGTATTGCGGATTGAACATTGAGGATTGAGGATTGAGGATTGAGGATTGAGGGTTGAGGATTGAGAATTGATAATTGAGGATTGAGGATTGAAGATTGAGGATTGGGTATTGAGGATTGAAGAATGAGGATTGAGGATTGAGGATTGAGGATGGAGGATTGAGGATTGAATACTGAGTATCGAGGGTTGAAGATTGAGGATTGAGGAGTGAGTATTGAAGATTGACGATTTGGGACTGAGGATTGAAGATTGAGGATTGAGGATTGAGGATTGAGGATTGAGGATTGAGGATTGAGGATTGAGGATTGAGTATTGAAGATTGAGTATTCAGGATTGAAGACTGACGATTGAGGATTGAGGATTGAGGATTGAAGATTGAGGATTGGGTATTGAGGATTGAAGAATGAGGATTGAGGAGTGAGGACTGAGGATTGAGTATTACAGATTGAGTATTGAGGATTGAAGATTGAGGACTGAGGATTGAGGATTGAGGATTGACGATTGAGGATGGAGGATTGAGGATTGAGGATTGAGGATTGAAGTTTGAGGATTGCGTACTGAGGATAGAACATTGAGGATTGAGGATTGAGTATTGAGGATTGAGGATTGAGGATTGAAGATTGAATATTGATGTTTGAAGATTGAGGATCGAGGATTGAGCGTTGTGGATTGAGGACGAGGACTGAGGGTTGAGTACTGAGTATTGAGGATTGAGGATTGAGGATTGAGGGTTGAGGATTGAGAATTGAGGATTGAGGATTGAGGATCGAAGATTGAGGATTGGGTATTGAGGATTGAAGAATGAGGATTGAGGACTGAGGATTGAGGATGGAGGATTGAGGATTGAATACTGAGTATTGAGGATCGAACATTGAGGATTGAGGAGTGAGTATTGAAGATTGAGGATTTGGGACTGAGGATTGAAGATTGAGGATTGAGGATTGAGGATTGAGGATTGAGGATTGAGGATTGAGGATTGAGGATTGAAGATTGAGGATTGGGTATTGAGGATTGAAGAATGAGGATTGAGTATTGAGTATTGAGGATTGAGTATCGACGATAGAGTATTGAGGATTGAAGATTGACGATTGAGGATTGAGGATTGAGGGTTGATGATTGAGGATTCAGGATTGAAGATTGAGTATTGAGTATTGAAGAATGAGGATTGAGTATTGAGTATTGAGGATTGAGTATTGACGATTGAGTATTTAGGATTGAAGATTGACGATTGAGGATTGAGGTCTGAGTATTGAGAATTGAGGATTGAGAATTGAGGATTGAGGATTGAGGATTGAAGATTGAGGATTGGGTGTTGAGGGTTGAAGAATGAGGATTGAGGATTGAGGATTGAGTATTGAGGATTGAAGATTGAGTATTGAGGATTGAAGATTGAGGATTGAGGATTGAGGATTGAGGATTGAGGATTGAGTATTGCGGATAGAAGATTGAGGATTGGGTATTGCGGATTGAACATTGAGGATTGAGTGTTGAGGATTGAGGGTTGAGGATTGAGGACTGAAGATTGAATATTGATGATTGAAGATTGAGGATTGAGGATTGATGGTTGTGGATTGAGGACGAGGACTGAGGGTTGACTATTGCTGTTTGAGGTCTGAGGATTGAGGATAGAGGATTGAGAATTGAGGATTGAGGATTGAGGATTGAAGGTTGAGGATTGGGTATTGAGGATTGAAGAATGAGGATTGAGGATTGAGGACTGAGGATTGAGGATTGAATACTGAGTGTTGAGGGTTGAGTGATGAGAATTGATGTTTGTGGATAGAGATTTGAAGATTGCAGATTGAGTATTGAGTATTGAAAACTGTGAATTGATGATATTCTCTTGAGGATTGAGGATTGACAACTGATTGTTGAGGACTGAGGGCTGAATGTTGAGGATTCAGGATTGAGGATTCAGGATTGTGGTTTGACGACCGAGGATTGAGGATTGAGGATTGAGGATTGAGGATTGAGAATTGAAGATTGAGGATTGAGTATTGGGGGTTGTGGATTGAGGACGAGGACTGACGGTTGAGTATTGAGTATTGAGGATTGAGGATTGAGGATTGAGGATTGAAGACTGAGCATTGAGGATTGAAGATTGAGTATTGAGGATTGATGATTGAGGATTGAGGATTGAGGATTGAGGTTTGAGGATTGAAGATTGAGGATTGAGGATTGAGGATTGAGGATTGAGGATTGAGGACTGAAGATTGAGGATTGAGGAATGAGGATTGAGAATTGAGGATTGAGGATTGATGATTGAGTATTGAGGATTGAAGATTGAGGATTCAGGAGTGAGGACTGAGGATTGAGGATGGCAGATTGAGTATTGAGGATTGAAGATTGAGGACTGAGGACTGAGGATTGAGGATTGACGATTGAGGATTGAGGATTGAGGATTGAGGATTGAGTATTGAGGATTGAAGATTGACGATTGAGGTCTGAGGATTGAGGATTGAGGATTCAGGATTGAGGATTGAGGATTGAAGATTGAGTATTGAGTATTGAAGATTGAGGATTGAGGAATGAGGATTGAGGATTGAGGATTGAAGATTGAGGATTGGGTATTGCGGATTGAACATTGAGGATTGAGGATTGAGGATTGAGGATTGAGGGTTGAGGATTGAGAATTGAGGATTGAGGATTGAGGATTGAAGATTGAGGATTGGGTATTGAGGATTGAAGAATGAGGATTGAGGATTGAGGATTGAGGATGGAGGATTGAGGATTGAATACTGAGTATCGAGGATTGAAGATTGAGGATTGAGTATTGAGGATTGAAGATTGACGATTGAGGATTCAGGATTGAGGATTGAGGATTGAGGATTGAGGACTGAGGATTGCGTATTGAGGATTGAACATTGAGGATTGAGGATTGAGTATTGAGGATTGAGGATTGAGGATTGAAGATTGAATATTGATGATTGAATATTGAGGATCGAGGATTGAGTGTTGTGGATTGAGGACGAGGACTGAGGGTTGAGTATTGATGTTTGAGGTCTGAGGATTGAGCAATGAGGATTGAGAATTGAGGGTTGAGGATTGAGGATTGAAGATTGAGGATTGGGTATTGCGGATTGAACATTGAGGATTGAGGATTGAGGATTGAGGATTGAGGGTTGAGGATTGAGAATTGATAATTGAGGATTGAGGATTGAAGATTGAGGATTGGGTATTGAGGATTGAAGAATGAGGATTGAGGATTGAGGATTGAGGATGGAGGATTGAGGATTGAATACTGAGTATCGAGGGTTGAAGATTGAGGATTGAGGAGTGAGTATTGAAGATTGACGATTTGGGACTGAGGATTGAAGATTGAGGATTGAGGATTGAGGATTGAGGATTGAGGATTGAGGATTGAGGATTGAGGATTGAGTATTGAAGATTGAGTATTCAGGATTGAAGACTGACGATTGAGGATTGAGGATTGAGGATTGAAGATTGAGGATTGGGTATTGAGGATTGAAGAATGAGGATTGAGGAGTGAGGACTGAGGATTGAGTATTACAGATTGAGTATTGAGGATTGAAGATTGAGGACTGAGGATTGAGGATTGAGGATTGACGATTGAGGATGGAGGATTGAGGATTGAGGATTGAGGATTGAAGTTTGAGGATTGCGTACTGAGGATAGAACATTGAGGATTGAGGATTGAGTATTGAGGATTGAGGATTGAGGATTGAAGATTGAATATTGATGTTTGAAGATTGAGGATCGAGGATTGAGCGTTGTGGATTGAGGACGAGGACTGAGGGTTGAGTACTGAGTATTGAGGATTGAGGATTGAGGATTGAGGGTTGAGGATTGAGAATTGAGGATTGAGGATTGAGGATCGAAGATTGAGGATTGGGTATTGAGGATTGAAGAATGAGGATTGAGGACTGAGGATTGAGGATGGAGGATTGAGGATTGAATACTGAGTATTGAGGATCGAACATTGAGGATTGAGGAGTGAGTATTGAAGATTGAGGATTTGGGACTGAGGATTGAAGATTGAGGATTGAGGATTGAGGATTGAGGATTGAGGATTGAGGATTGAGGATTGAGGATTGAAGATTGAGGATTGGGTATTGAGGATTGAAGAATGAGGATTGAGTATTGAGTATTGAGGATTGAGTATCGACGATAGAGTATTGAGGATTGAAGATTGACGATTGAGGATTGAGGATTGAGGGTTGATGATTGAGGATTCAGGATTGAAGATTGAGTATTGAGTATTGAAGAATGAGGATTGAGTATTGAGTATTGAGGATTGAGTATTGACGATTGAGTATTTAGGATTGAAGATTGACGATTGAGGATTGAGGTCTGAGTATTGAGAATTGAGGATTGAGAATTGAGGATTGAGGATTGAGGATTGAAGATTGAGGATTGGGTGTTGAGGGTTGAAGAATGAGGATTGAGGATTGAGGATTGAGTATTGAGGATTGAAGATTGAGTATTGAGGATTGAAGATTGAGGATTGAGGATTGAGGATTGAGGATTGAGGATTGAGTATTGCGGATAGAAGATTGAGGATTGGGTATTGCGGATTGAACATTGAGGATTGAGTGTTGAGGATTGAGGGTTGAGGATTGAGGACTGAAGATTGAATATTGATGATTGAAGATTGAGGATTGAGGATTGATGGTTGTGGATTGAGGACGAGGACTGAGGGTTGACTATTGCTGTTTGAGGTCTGAGGATTGAGGATAGAGGATTGAGAATTGAGGATTGAGGATTGAGGATTGAAGGTTGAGGATTGGGTATTGAGGATTGAAGAATGAGGATTGAGGATTGAGGACTGAGGATTGAGGATTGAATACTGAGTGTTGAGGGTTGAGTGATGAGAATTGATGTTTGTGGATAGAGATTTGAAGATTGCAGATTGAGTATTGAGTATTGAAAACTGTGAATTGATGATATTCTCTTGAGGATTGAGGATTGACAACTGATTGTTGAGGACTGAGGGCTGAATGTTGAGGATTCAGGATTGAGGATTCAGGATTGTGGTTTGACGACCGAGGATTGAGGATTGAGGATTGAGGATTGAGGATTGAGAATTGAAGATTGAGGATTGAGTATTGGGGGTTGTGGATTGAGGACGAGGACTGACGGTTGAGTATTGAGTATTGAGGATTGAGGATTGAAGATTGAGTATTGAGGATTGAATATTGACGATTGAGGATTGAGGATTGAGGATTGAGTATTGAGTATTGAGGATTGAGGATTGAGGATTGAAGATTGACTATTGAGGATTGAAGATTGGGGATTGGTTATTGAGGATTGAAGAATGAGGATTGAGGATTGAGGATTGAGGATTGAGGATTGAGGATTGAAGACTGAGTATTGAGGATTGAAGATTGAGGATTGGGTATTGAGGATTGAAGAATGAGGATTGAGAATTGAGGATTGAGTATTGAGGATTGAAGATTGAGTATTGAGGATTGAAGATTGACGATTGAGGATTGAGGATTGAGGATTGAGGATTGAGGATCGATGATTGAGGATTGAAGATTGAGTATTGAGGATTGATGAATGAGGATTGAGGATTGAGGATTGAGGATTTAGGATTGAAGGTTGAGGATTGCGTATTGAGGATAGAACATTGAGGATTGAGGATTGAGTATTGAGGATTGAGGATTGAGGATTGAAGATTGAATATTGATGTTTGAAGATTGAGGATCGAGGATTGAGCGTTGTGGATTGAGGACGAGGACTGAGGGTTGAGTATTGATGTTTGAGGTCTGAGGATTGAGCAATGAGGATTGAGAATTGAGGGTTGAGGATTGAGGATTGAAGATTGAGGACTGTGTGTTGAGGATTGAAGAATGAGGATTGAGGATTGAGGATTGAGTATTGAGGATTGAAGATTGACGATTGAGGATTCAGGATTGAGGATTGAGGATTGAGGATTGAGGACTGAGGATTGCGTATTGAGGATTGAACATTGAGGATTGAGGATTGAGTATTGAGGATTGAGGATTGAGGATTGAAGATTGAATATTGATGATTGAATATTGAGGATCGAGGATTGAGTGTTGTGGATTGAGGACGAGGACTGAGGGTTGAGTATTGATGTTTGAGGTCTGAGGATTGAGCAATGAGGATTGAGAATTGAGGGTTGAGGATTGAGGATTGAAGATTGAGGATTGGGTATTGCGGATTGAACATTGAGGATTGAGGATTGAGGATTGAGGATTGAGGGTTGAGGATTGAGAATTGAGGATTGAGGATTGAGGATTGAAGATTGAGGATTGGGTATTGAGGATTGAAGAATGAGGATTGAGGATTGAGGATTGAGGATGGAGGATTGAGGATTGAATACTGAGTATCGAGGATTGAAGATTGAGGATTGAGGAGTGAGTATTGAAGATTGATGATTTGGGACTGAGGATTGAAGATTGAGGATTGAGGATTGAGGATTGAGGATTGAGGATTGAGGATTGAGGATTGAGGATTGAAGATTGAGGATTGGGTATTGAGGATTGAAGAATGAGGATTGAGGATTGAGGATTGAGGATTGAGTATTGAAGATTGAGTATTCAGGATTGAAGACTGACGATTGAGGATTGAGGATTGAGGATTGAGGATTGAGGATTGATGATTGAGGATTGAAGATTGAGTATTGAGGATTGAAGATTGAGGATTGAGGATTGAGGATTGAGGTTTGACGATTGAAGATTGAGGATTGAGGATTGAGGATTGAGGATTGAGGATTGAAGATTGAGGATTGGGTATTGAGGATTGAAGAATGAGGATTGAGTATTGAGTATTGAGGATTGAGTATCGACGATTGAGTATTGAGGATTGAAGATTGACGATTGAGGATTGAGGATTGAGGGTTGATGATTGAGGATTCAGGATTGAAGATTGAGTATTGAGTATTGAATATTGAGGATTGAGAATTGAGGATTGAGGATTGAGGATTGAAGATTGCGTACTGAGGATTGAAGATTAAGATTGAGGATTGAGGATTGAGGATTGAGGATTGAGGATTGAGGATTGAAGATTGAGGATTGCGTATTGAGGATAGAACATTGAGGATTGAGGATTGAGTATTAAGGATTGAGGATTGAGGATTGAAGATTGAATATTGATGATTGAAGATTGAGGATCGAGGATTGAGTGTTGTAGGTTGAGGACGAGGACTGAGGGTAGAGTATTGATGTTTAAGGTCTGAGGATTAAGGATTGAGGATTGAGAATTGAGGATTGATGATTGAGGATTGAAGATTGAGGATTGGGTGTTGAGGATTGAAGAATGAGGATTGAGGATTGAGGATTGAGTATTGAGGATTGAAGATTGAGTATTGAGGATTGAAGATTGAGGATTGAGGATTGAGGATTGAAGACTGAGCATTGAGGATTGAAAATTGAGTATTGAGGATTGATGATTGAGGATTGAGGATTGAGAATTGAGGTTTGAGGATTGAAGATTGAGGATTGAGGATTGAGGATTGAGGATTGAGGATTGAGGACTGAAGATTGAGGATTGAGGAATGAGGATTGAGGATTGAGGATTGAGGATTGATGATTGAGTATTGAGGATTGAAGATTGAGGATTCAGGAGTGAGGACTGAGGATTGAGGATTACAGATTGAGTATTGAGGATTGAAGATTGAGGACTGAGGACTGAGGATTGAGGATTGACGATTGAGGATTGAGGATTGAGGATTGAGGATTGAGTATTGAGGATTGAAGATTGACGATTGAGGTCTGAGGATTGAGGATTGAGGATTCAGGATTGAGGATTGAGGATTGAAGATTGAGTATTGAGTATTGAAGATTGAGGATTGAGGAATGAGGATTGAGGATTGAGGATTGAAGATTGAGGATTGGGTATTGCGGATTGAACATTGAGGATTGAGGATTGAGGATTGAGGATTGAGGGTTGAGGATTGAGAATTGAGGATTGAGGATTGAGGATTGAAGATTGAGGATTGGGTATTGAGGATTGAAGAATGAGGATTGAGGATTGAGGATTGAGGATGGAGGATTGAGGATTGAATACTGAGTACCGAGGATTGAAGATTGAGGATTGAGTATTGAGGATTGAAGATTGACGATTGAGGATTCAGGATTGAGGATTGAGGATTGAGGATTGAGGACTGAGGATTGCGTATTGAGGATTGAACATTGAGGATTGAGGATTGAGTATTGAGGATTGAGGATTGAGGATTGAAGATTGAATATTGATGATTGAATATTGAGGATCGAGGATTGAGTGTTGTGGATTGAGGACGAGGACTGAGGGTTGAGTATTGATGTTTGAGGTCTGAGGATTGAGCAATGAGGATTGAGAATTGAGGGTTGAGGATTGAGGATTGAAGATTGAGGA
The DNA here is from genome assembly GCF_051401765.1 of Calliopsis andreniformis. Taxonomy (NCBI): domain Eukaryota; kingdom Metazoa; phylum Arthropoda; class Insecta; order Hymenoptera; family Andrenidae; genus Calliopsis; species Calliopsis andreniformis. Next base: position 3,153,969 of record NW_027480459.1, on the reverse strand, counting down.
TTGGGTATTGCGGATTGAACATTGAGGATTGAGGATTGAGGATTGAGGATTGAGGGTTGAGGATTGAGAATTGAGGATTGAGGATTGAGGATTGAAGATTGAGGATTGGGTATTGAGGATTGAAGAATGAGGATTGAGGATTGAGGATTGAGGATGGAGGATTGAGGATTGAATACTGAGTATCGAGGATTGAAGATTGAGGATTGAGGAGTGAGTATTGAAGATTGACGATTTGGGACTGAGGATTGAAGATTGAGGATTGAGGATTGAGGATTGAGGATTGAGGATTGAGGATTGAAGATTGAGTATTGAGGATTGAAGATTGACGATTGAGGATTGAGGATTGAGGATTGAGGATTGAGGATCGATGATTGAGGATTGAAGATTGAGTATTGAGGATTGATAAATGAGGATTGAGGATTGAGGATTGAGGATTTAGGATTGAAGGTTGAGGATTGCGTATTGAGGATAGAACATTGAGGATTGAGGATTGAGTATTGAGGATTGAGGATTGAGGATTGAAGATTGAATATTGATGTTTGAAGATTGAGGATCGAGGATTGAGCGTTGTGGATTGAGGACGAGGACTGAGGGTTGAGTATTGATGTTTGAGGTCTGAGGATTGAGCAATGAGGATTGAGAATTGAGGGTTGAGGATTGAGGATTGAAGATTGAGGACTGTGTGTTGAGGATTGAAGAATGAGGATTGAGGATTGAGGATTGAGTATTGAGGATTGAAGATTGACGATTGAGGATTCAGGATTGAGGATTGAGGATTGAGGATTGAGGACTGAGGATTGCGTATTGAGGATTGAACATTGAGGATTGAGGATTGAGTATTGAGGATTGAGGATTGAGGATTGAAGATTGAATATTGATGATTGAATATTGAGGATCGAGGATTGAGTGTTGTGGATTGAGGACGAGGACTGAGGGTTGAGTATTGATGTTTGAGGTCTGAGGATTGAGCAATGAGGATTGAGAATTGAGGGTTGAGGATTGAGGATTGAAGATTGAGGATTGGGTATTGCGGATTGAACATTGAGGATTGAGGATTGAGGATTGAGGATTGAGGGTTGAGGATTGAGAATTGAGGATTGAGGATTGAGGATTGAAGATTGAGGATTGGGTATTGAGGATTGAAGAATGAGGATTGAGGATTGAGGATTGAGGATGGAGGATTGAGGATTGAATACTGAGTATCGAGGATTGAAGATTGAGGATTGAGGAGTGAGTATTGAAGATTGACGATTTGGGACTGAGGATTGAAGATTGAGGATTGAGGATTGAGGATTGAGGATTGAGGATTGAGGATTGAGGATTGAGGATTGAAGATTGAGGATTGGGTATTGAGGATTGAAGAATGAGGATTGAGGATTGAGGATTGAGGATTGAGTATTGAAGATTGAGTATTCAGGATTGAAGACTGACGATTGAGGATTGAGGATTGAGGATTGAGGATTGAGGATTGATGATTGAGGATTGAAGATTGAGTATTGAGGATTGAAGATTGAGGATTGAGGATTGAGGATTGAGGTTTGAGGATTGAAGATTGAGGATTGAGGATTGAGGATTGAGGATTGAGGATTGAAGATTGAGGATTGGGTATTGAGGATTGAAGAATGAGGATTGAGTATTGAGTATTGAGGATTGAGTATCGACGATTGAGTATTGAGGATTGAAGATTGACGATTGAGGATTGAGGATTGAGGGTTGATGATTGAGGATTCAGGATTGAAGATTGAGTATTGAGTATTGAATATTGAGGATTGAGAATTGAGGATTGAGGATTGAGGATTGAAGATTGCGTACTGAGGATTGAAGATTAAGATTGAGGATTGAGGATTGAGGATTGAGGATTGAGGATTGAGGATTGAAGATTGAGGATTGCGTATTGAGGATAGAACATTGAGGATTGAGGATTGAGTATTAAGGATTGAGGATTGAGGATTGAAGATTGAATATTGATGATTGAAGATTGAGGATCGAGGATTGAGTGTTGTAGGTTGAGGACGAGGACTGAGGGTAGAGTATTGATGTTTAAGGTCTGAGGATTAAGGATTGAGGATTGAGAATTGAGGATTGATGATTGAGGATTGAAGATTGAGGATTGGGTGTTGAGGATTGAAGAATGAGGATTGAGGATTGAGGATTGAGTATTGAGGATTGAAGATTGAGTATTGAGGATTGAAGATTGAGGATTGAGGATTGAGGATTGAAGACTGAGCATTGAGGATTGAAAACTGAGTATTGAGGATTGATGATTGAGGATTGAGGATTGAGGATTGAGGATTGAGGATTGAAGATTGAGGATTGAGGATTGAGGATTGAGGATTGAGGATTGAGGACTGAAGATTGAGGATTGAGGAATGAGGATTGAGGATTGAGGATTGAGGATTGATGATTGAGTATTGAGGATTGAAGATTGAGGATTCAGGAGTGAGGACTGAGGATTGAGGATTGCAGATTGAGTATTGAGGATTGAAGATTGAGGACTGAGGACTGAGGATTGAGGATTGACGATTGAGGATTGAGGATTGAGGATTGAGGATTGAGTATTGAGGATTGAAGATTGACGATTGAGGTCTGAGGATTGAGGATTGAGGATTCAGGATTGAGGATTGAGGATTGAAGATTGAGTATTGAGTATTGAAGATTGAGGATTGAGGAATGAGGATTGAGGATTGAGGATTGAAGATTGAGGATTGGGTATTGCGGATTGAACATTGAGGATTGAGGATTGAGGATTGAGGATTGAGGGTTGAGGATTGAGAATTGAGGATTGAGGATTGAGGATTGAAGATTGAGGATTGGGTATTGAGGATTGAAGAATGAGGATTGAGGATTGAGGATTGAGGATGGAGGATTGAGGATTGAATACTGAGTACCGAGGATTGAAGATTGAGGATTGAGTATTGAGGATTGAAGATTGACGATTGAGGATTCAGGATTGAGGATTGAGGATTGAGGATTGAGGACTGAGGATTGCGTATTGAGGATTGAACATTGAGGATTGAGGATTGAGTATTGAGGATTGAGGATTGAGGATTGAAGATTGAATATTGATGATTGAATATTGAGGATCGAGGATTGAGTGTTGTGGATTGAGGACGAGGACTGAGGGTTGAGTATTGATGTTTGAGGTCTGAGGATTGAGCAATGAGGATTGAGAATTGAGGGTTGAGGATTGAGGATTGAAGATTGAGGATTGGGTATTGCGGATTGAACATTGAGGATTGAGGATTGAGGATTGAGGATTGAGGGTTGAGGATTGAGAATTGAGGATTGAGGATTGAGGATTGAAGATTGAGGATTGGGTATTGAGGATTGAAGAATGAGGATTGAGGATTGAGGATTGAGGATGGAGGATTGAGGATTGAATACTGAGTATCGAGGATTGAAGATTGAGGATTGAGGAGTGAGTATTGAAGATTGACGATTTGGGACTGAGGATTGAAGATTGAGGATTGAGGATTGAGGATTGAGGATTGAGGATTGAGGATTGAGGATTGAGGATTGAGTATTGAAGATTGAGTATTCAGGATTGAAGACTGACGATTGAGGATTGAGGATTGAGGATTGAAGATTGAGGATTGGGTATTGAGGATTGAAGAATGAGGATTGAGGAGTGAGGACTGAGGATTGAGTATTACAGATTGAGTATTGAGGATTGAAGATTGAGGACTGAGGATTGAGGATTGAGGATTGACGATTGAGGATGGAGGATTGAGGATTGAGGATTGAGGATTGAAGTTTGAGGATTGCGTATTGAGGATAGAACATTGAGGATTGAGGATTGAGTATTGAGGATTGAGGATTGAGGATTGAAGATTGAATATTGATGTTTGAAGATTGAGGATCGAGGATTGAGCGTTGTGGATTGAGGACGAGGACTGAGGGTTGAGTACTGAGTATTGAGGATTGAGGATTGAAGGTTGAGTATTGAGGATTGAATATTGACGATTGAGGATTGAGGATTGAGGATTGAGGATTGAGGATTGAGGATTGAGGATAGAGGATTGAAGATTGGGTATTGAGGATTGAAGATTGAGGATTGAGGATTGAGGATTGAGGATTGAGGATTGAAGATTGAGGATTGAGGATTGAGGATTGAGGATTGAAGATTGAGGATTGGGTATTGAGGATTGAAGAATGAGGATTGAGGATCGAGGATTGAGGATTGAGGATTGAAGATTGAATATTGATGATTGAATATTGAGGATCGAGGATTGAGTGTTGTGGATTGAGGACGTGGACTGAGGGTAGAGTATTGATGTTTGAGGTCTGAGGATTGAGGATTGAGAATTGAGGATTGAGGATTGAGGATTGAAGATTGAGGATTGGGTGTTGAGGATTGATGAATGAGGATTGAGGATTGAGGATTGAGGGTCTAGGATTGAAGGTTGAGGATTGCGTATTGAGGATAGAACATTGAGGATTGAGGATTGAGTATTGAGGATTGAGGATTGAGGATTGAAGATTGAATATTGATGTTTGAAGATTGAGGATCGAGGATTGAGCGTTGTGGATTGAGGACGAGGACTGAGGGTTGAGTATTGATGTTTGTGGTCTGAGGATTGAGGAATGAGGATTGAGAATTGAGGGTTGAGGATTGAGGACTGAAGATTGAGGATTGGGTGTTGAGGATTGAAGAATGAGGATTGAGGATTGAGGATTGAGGATTGAGGATTGAGGATTGAGGGTTGAGGATTGCAGATTGAGGATTCGGTATTGAGGATTGAAGAATGAGGATTGAGGAGTGAGGATTGAGGATTGAGGATTGCAGATTGAGTATTGAGGTTTGAAGATTGAGGACTGAGGATTGAGGATTGAGGATTGACGATTGAGGATTGAGGATTGAGGATTGAGGATTGAGGATTGAAGGTTGAGGATTCCGTATTGAGGATAGAACATTGAGGATTGAGGATTGAGTATCGAGGATTGAGGATTGAGGATTGAAGGTTGAATATTGATGATTGAAGATTGAGGATCGAGGATTGAGCGTTGTGGATTGAGGACGAGGACTGAGGGCTGAGTATTGATGTTTGAGGTCTGAGGATTGAGGAATGAGGATTGAGAATTGAGGGTTGAGGATTGAGGATTGAAGATTGAGGATTGGGTGTTGAGGATTGAAGAATGAGGATTGAGGATTGAGGATTGAGGATTGAGGATTGAAGATTGAGTATTGAGGATTGAAGATTGAGGATCGAAGATTGAGGATTGGGTATTGAGGATTGAAGAATGAGGATTGTGGATTGAGGATTGAGGTTTGAGGATTGAAGATTGAGGATTGAGGATTGAGGATTGAGGATTGAGGATTGAGGATTGTGTATTGAGCATTGAAGAATGAGGATTGAGTATTGAGTATTGAGGATTGAGTATTGACGATTGAGTATTGAGGATTGAAGATTGGCGATTGAGGACTGAGGATTGAGGATTGAGGATTGAGGATTGAGGATTGAGGATTGAAGATTGAGTATTGAGTACTGAAGATTGAGGATTGAGGAATGAGGATTGAGGATTGAGGATTGAAGATTGCGTACTGACGATTGAAGTTTAAGATTGAGGATTGAGGATTGAGGATTGAGGATTGAGGATTGAGGATAGAGGATTGAAGATTGAGGATTGCGTATTGAGGATTGAGTATTGAGGATTGAGGATTGAGGATTGAAGATTGAATATTGATGATTGAATATTGACGATTGAGGATTCAGGATTGAGGATTGAGGATTGAGGATCGATGATTGAGGATTGAAGATTGAGTATTGAGGATTGATGATTGAGGATTGAGGATTGAGGATTGAGGTTTGAGGAATGAAGATTGAGGATTGAGGATTGAGTATTGAGGATTGAGGATTGAGGATTGAAGATTGAGGATTGGGTATTGAGGATTGAAGAATGAGGATTGAGTATTGAGTATTGAGGATTGAGTATTGACGATTGAGTATTGAGGATTGAAGATTGACGATTGAGGATTCAGGATTGAGGATTGAGGATTGAGGATTGAGGACTGAGGATTGCGTACTGAGGATAGAACATTGAGGATTGAGGATTGAGTATTGAGGATTGAAGATTGAGTATTGAGGATTGAAGATTGACGATTGAGGATTGAGGATTGAGGATTGAGGATTGAGGATCGATGATTGAGGATTGAAGATTGAGTATTGAGGATTGATGAATGAGGATTGAGGATTGAGGATTGAGGATTTAGGATTGAAGGTTGAGGATTGCGTATTGAGGATAGAACATTGAGGATTGAGGATTGAGTATTGAGGATTGAGGATTGAGGATTGAAGATTGAATATTGATGTTTGAAGATTGAGGATCGAGGATTGAGCGTTGTGGATTGAGGACGAGGACTGAGGGTTGAGTATTGATGTTTGAGGTCTGAGGATTGAGCAATGAGGATTGAGAATTGAGGGTTGAGGATTGAGGATTGAAGATTGAGGACTGTGTGTTGAGGATTGAAGAATGAGGATTGAGGATTGAGGATTGAGTATTGAGGATTGAAGATTGACGATTGAGGATTCAGGATTGAGGATTGAGGATTGAGGATTGAGGACTGAGGATTGCGTATTGAGGATTGAACATTGAGGATTGAGGATTGAGTATTGAGGATTGAGGATTGAGGATTGAAGATTGAATATTGATGATTGAATATTGAGGATCGAGGATTGAGTGTTGTGGATTGAGGACGAGGACTGAGGGTTGAGTATTGATGTTTGAGGTCTGAGGATTGAGCAATGAGGATTGAGAATTGAGGGTTGAGGATTGAGGATTGAAGATTGAGGATTGGGTATTGCGGATTGAACATTGAGGATTGAGGATTGAGGATTGAGGATTGAGGGTTGAGGATTGAGAATTGAGGATTGAGGATTGAGGATTGAAGATTGAGGATTGGGTATTGAGGATTGAAGAATGAGGATTGAGGATTGAGGATTGAGGATGGAGGATTGAGGATTGAATACTGAGTATCGAGGATTGAAGATTGAGGATTGAGGAGTGAGTATTGAAGATTGATGATTTGGGACTGAGGATTGAAGATTGAGGATTGAGGATTGAGGATTGAGGATTGAGGATTGAGGATTGAGGATTGAGGATTGAAGATTGAGGATTGGGTATTGAGGATTGAAGAATGAGGATTGAGGATTGAGGATTGAGGATTGAGTATTGAAGATTGAGTATTCAGGATTGAAGACTGACGATTGAGGATTGAGGATTGAGGATTGAGGATTGAGGATTGATGATTGAGGATTGAAGATTGAGTATTGAGGATTGAAGATTGAGGATTGAGGATTGAGGATTGAGGTTTGAGGATTGAAGATTGAGGATTGAGGATTGAGGATTGAGGATTGAGGATTGAAGATTGAGGATTGGGTATTGAGGATTGAAGAATGAGGATTGAGTATTGAGTATTGAGGATTGAGTATCGACGATTGAGTATTGAGGATTGAAGATTGATGATTGAGGATTGAGGATTGAGGGTTGATGATTGAGGATTCAGGATTGAAGATTGAGTATTGAGTATTGAATATTGAGGATTGAGAATTGAGGATTGAGGATTGAGGATTGAAGATTGCGTACTGAGGATTGAAGATTAAGATTGAGGATTGAGGATTGAGGATTGAGGATTGAGGATTGAGGATTGAAGATTGAGGATTGCGTATTGAGGATAGAACATTGAGGATTGAGGATTGAGTATTAAGGATTGAGGATTGAGGATTGAAGATTGAATATTGATGATTGAAGATTGAGGATCGAGGATTGAGTGTTGTAGGTTGAGGACGAGGACTGAGGGTAGAGTATTGATGTTTAAGGTCTGAGGATTAAGGATTGAGGATTGAGAATTGAGGATTGATGATTGAGGATTGAAGATTGAGGATTGGGTGTTGAGGATTGAAGAATGAGGATTGAGGATTGAGGATTGAGTATTGAGGATTGAAGATTGAGTATTGAGGATTGAAGATTGAGGATTGAGGATTGAGGATTGAAGACTGAGCATTGAGGATTGAAAATTGAGTATTGAGGATTGATGATTGAGGATTGAGGATTGAGGATTGAGGTTTGAGGATTGAAGATTGAGGATTGAGGATTGAGGATTGAGGATTGAGGATTGAGGACTGAAGATTGAGGATTGAGGAATGAGGATTGAGGATTGAGGATTGAGGATTGATGATTGAGTATTGAGGATTGAAGATTGAGGATTCAGGAGTGAGGACTGAGGATTGAGGATTGCAGATTGAGTATTGAGGATTGAAGATTGAGGACTGAGGACTGAGGATTGAGGATTGACGATTGAGGATTGAGGATTGAGGATTGAGGATTGAGTATTGAGGATTGAAGATTGACGATTGAGGTCTGAGGATTGAGGATTGAGGATTCAGGATTGAGGATTGAGGATTGAAGATTGAGTATTGAGTATTGAAGATTGAGGATTGAGGAATGAGGATTGAGGATTGAGGATTGAAGATTGAGGATTGGGTATTGCGGATTGAACATTGAGGATTGAGGATTGAGGATTGAGGATTGAGGGTTGAGGATTGAGAATTGAGGATTGAGGATTGAGGATTGAAGATTGAGGATTGGGTATTGAGGATTGAAGAATGAGGATTGAGGATTGAGGATTGAGGATGGAGGATTGAGGATTGAATACTGAGTACCGAGGATTGAAGATTGAGGATTGAGTATTGAGGATTGAAGATTGACGATTGAGGATTCAGGATTGAGGATTGAGGATTGAGGATTGAGGACTGAGGATTGCGTATTGAGGATTGAACATTGAGGATTGAGGATTGAGTATTGAGGATTGAGGATTGAGGATTGAAGATTGAATATTGATGATTGAATATTGAGGATCGAGGATTGAGTGTTGTGGATTGAGGACGAGGACTGAGGGTTGAGTATTGATGTTTGAGGTCTGAGGATTGAGCAATGAGGATTGAGAATTGAGGGTTGAGGATTGAGGATTGAAGATTGAGGATTGGGTATTGCGGATTGAACATTGAGGATTGAGGATTGAGGATTGAGGATTGAGGGTTGAGGATTGAGAATTGAGGATTGAGGATTGAGGATTGAAGATTGAGGATTGGGTATTGAGGATTGAAGAATGAGGATTGAGGATTGAGGATTGAGGATGGAGGATTGAGGATTGAATACTGAGTATCGAGGATTGAAGATTGAGGATTGAGGAGTGAGTATTGAAGATTGACGATTTGGGACTGAGGATTGAAGATTGAGGATTGAGGATTGAGGATTGAGGATTGAGGATTGAGGATTGAAGATTGAGTATTGAGGATTGAAGATTGACGATTGAGGATTGAGGATTGAGGATTGAGGATTGAGGATCGATGATTGAGGATTGAAGATTGAGTATTGAGGATTGATGAATGAGGATTGAGGATTGAGGATTGAGGATTTAGGATTGAAGGTTGAGGATTGCGTATTGAGGATAGAACATTGAGGATTGAGGATTGAGTATTGAGGATTGAGGATTGAGGATTGAAGATTGAATATTGATGTTTGAAGATTGAGGATCGAGGATTGAGCGTTGTGGATTGAGGACGAGGACTGAGGGTTGAGTATTGATGTTTGAGGTCTGAGGATTGAGCAATGAGGATTGAGAATTGAGGGTTGAGGATTGAGGATTGAAGATTGAGGACTGTGTGTTGAGGATTGAAGAATGAGGATTGAGGATTGAGGATTGAGTATTGAGGATTGAAGATTGACGATTGAGGATTCAGGATTGAGGATTGAGGATTGAGGATTGAGGACTGAGGATTGCGTATTGAGGATTGAACATTGAGGATTGAGGATTGAGTATTGAGGATTGAGGATTGAGGATTGAAGATTGAATATTGATGATTGAATATTGAGGATCGAGGATTGAGTGTTGTGGATTGAGGACGAGGACTGAGGGTTGAGTATTGATGTTTGAGGTCTGAGGATTGAGCAATGAGGATTGAGAATTGAGGGTTGAGGATTGAGGATTGAAGATTGAGGATTGGGTATTGCGGATTGAACATTGAGGATTGAGGATTGAGGATTGAGGATTGAGGGTTGAGGATTGAGAATTGAGGATTGAGGATTGAGGATTGAAGATTGAGGATTGGGTATTGAGGATTGAAGAATGAGGATTGAGGATTGAGGATTGAGGATGGAGGATTGAGGATTGAATACTGAGTATCGAGGATTGAAGATTGAGGATTGAGGAGTGAGTATTGAAGATTGACGATTTGGGACTGAGGATTGAAGATTGAGGATTGAGGATTGAGGATTGAGGATTGAGGATTGAGGATTGAGGATTGAGGATTGAAGATTGAGGATTGGGTATTGAGGATTGAAGAATGAGGATTGAGGATTGAGGATTGAGGATTGAGTATTGAAGATTGAGTATTCAGGATTGAAGACTGACGATTGAGGATTGAGGATTGAGGATTGAGGATTGAGGATTGATGATTGAGGATTGAAGATTGAGTATTGAGGATTGAAGATTGAGGATTGAGGATTGAGGATTGAGGTTTGAGGATTGAAGATTGAGGATTGAGGATTGAGGATTGAGGATTGAGGATTGAAGATTGAGGATTGGGTATTGAGGATTGAAGAATGAGGATTGAGTATTGAGTATTGAGGATTGAGTATCGACGATTGAGTATTGAGGATTGAAGATTGACGATTGAGGATTGAGGATTGAGGGTTGATGATTGAGGATTCAGGATTGAAGATTGAGCATTGAGTATTGAATATTGAGGACTGAGAATTGAGGATTGAGGATTGAGGATTGAAGATTGCGTACTGAGGATTGAAGATTAAGATTGAGGATTGAGGATTGAGGATTGAGGATTGAGGATTGAGGATTGAAGATTGAGGATTGCGTATTGAGGATAGAACATTGAGGATTGAGGATTGAGTATTAAGGATTGAGGATTGAGGATTGAAGATTGAATATTGATGATTGAAGATTGAGGATCGAGGATTGAGTGTTGTAGGTTGAGGACGAGGACTGAGGGTAGAGTATTGATGTTTAAGGTCTGAGGATTAAGGATTGAGGATTGAGAATTGAGGATTGATGATTGAGGATTGAAGATTGAGGATTGGGTGTTGAGGATTGAAGAATGAGGATTGAGGATTGAGGATTGAGTATTGAGGATTGAAGATTGAGTATTGAGGATTGAAGATTGAGGATTGAGGATTGAGGATTGAAGACTGAGCATTGAGGATTGAAAATTGAGTATTGAGGATTGATGATTGAGGATTGAGGATTGAGGATTGAGGATTGAGGATTGAAGATTGAGGATTGAGGATTGAGGATTGAGGATTGAGGATTGAGGACTGAAGATTGAGGATTGAGGAATGAGGATTGAGGATTGAGGATTGAGGATTGATGATTGAGTATTGAGGATTGAAGATTGAGGATTCAGGAGTGAGGACTGAGGATTGAGGATTGCAGATTGAGTATTGAGGATTGAAGATTGAGGACTGAGGACTGAGGATTGAGGATTGACGATTGAGGATTGAGGATTGAGGATTGAGGATTGAGTATTGAGGATTGAAGATTGACGATTGAGGTCTGAGGATTGAGGATTGAGGATTCAGGATTGAGGATTGAGGATTGAAGATTGAGTATTGAGTATTGAAGATTGAGGATTGAGGAATGAGGATTGAGGATTGAGGATTGAAGATTGAGGATTGGGTATTGCGGATTGAACATTGAGGATTGAGGATTGAGGATTGAGGATTGAGGGTTGAGGATTGAGAATTGAGGATTGAGGATTGAGGATTGAAGATTGAGGATTGGGTATTGAGGATTGAAGAATGAGGATTGAGGATTGAGGATTGAGGATGGAGGATTGAGGATTGAATACTGAGTACCGAGGATTGAAGATTGAGGATTGAGTATTGAGGATTGAAGATTGACGATTGAGGATTCAGGATTGAGGATTGAGGATTGAGGATTGAGGACTGAGGATTGCGTATTGAGGATTGAACATTGAGGATTGAGGATTGAGTATTGAGGATTGAGGATTGAGGATTGAAGATTGAATATTGATGATTGAATATTGAGGATCGAGGATTGAGTGTTGTGGATTGAGGACGAGGACTGAGGGTTGAGTATTGATGTTTGAGGTCTGAGGATTGAGCAATGAGGATTGAGAATTGAGGGTTGAGGATTGAGGATTGAAGATTGAGGATTGGGTATTGCGGATTGAACATTGAGGATTGAGGATTGAGGATTGAGGATTGAGGGTTGAGGATTGAGAATTGAGGATTGAGGATTGAGGATTGAAGATTGAGGATTGGGTATTGAGGATTGAAGAATGAGGATTGAGGATTGAGGATTGAGGATGGAGGATTGAGGATTGAATACTGAGTATCGAGGATTGAAGATTGAGGATTGAGGAGTGAGTATTGAAGATTGACGATTTGGGACTGAGGATTGAAGATTGAGGATTGAGGATTGAGGATTGAGGATTGAGGATTGAGGATTGAGGATTGAGGATTGAGTATTGAAGATTGAGTATTCAGGATTGAAGACTGACGATTGAGGATTGAGGATTGAGGATTGAAGATTGAGGATTGGGTATTGAGGATTGAAGAATGAGGATTGAGGAGTGAGGACTGAGGATTGAGTATTACAGATTGAGTATTGAGGATTGAAGATTGAGGACTGAGGATTGAGGATTGAGGATTGACGATTGAGGATGGAGGATTGAGGATTGAGGATTGAGGATTGAAGTTTGAGGATTGCGTATTGAGGATAGAACATTGAGGATTGAGGATTGAGTATTGAGGATTGAGGATTGAGGATTGAAGATTGAATATTGATGTTTGAAGATTGAGGATCGAGGATTGAGCGTTGTGGATTGAGGACGAGGACTGAGGGTTGAGTACTGAGTATTGAGGATTGAGGATTGAAGGTTGAGTATTGAGGATTGAATATTGACGATTGAGGATTGAGGATTGAGGATTGAGGATTGAGGATTGAGGATTGAGGATAGAGGATTGAAGATTGGGTATTGAGGATTGAAGATTGAGGATTGAGGATTGAGGATTGAGGATTGAGGATTGAAGATTGAGGATTGAGGATTGAGGATTGAGGATTGAAGATTGAGGATTGGGTATTGAGGATTGAAGAATGAGGATTGAGGATCGAGGATTGAGGATTGAGGATTGAAGATTGAATATTGATGATTGAATATTGAGGATCGAGGATTGAGTGTTGTGGATTGAGGACGTGGACTGAGGGTAGAGTATTGATATTTGAGGTCTGAGGATTGAGGATTGAGAATTGAGGATTGAGGATTGAGGATTGAAGATTGAGGATTGGGTGTTGAGGATTGATGAATGAGGATTGAGGATTGAGGATTGAGGATCTAGGATTGAAGGTTGAGGATTGCGTATTGAGGATAGAACATTGAGGATTGAGGATTGAGTATTGAGGATTGAGGATTGAGGATTGAAGATTGATGTTTGAAGATTGTGGATCGAGGATTGAGCGTTGTGGATTGAGGACGAGGACTGAGGGTTGAGTATTGATGTTTGAGGTCTGAGGATTGAGCAATGAGGATTGAGAATTGAGGGTTGAGGATTGAGGATTGAAGATTGAGGACTGTGTGTTGAGGATTGAAGAATGAGGATTGAGGATTGAGGATTGAGGATTGAGGATTGAGGATTGAAGATTGAGTATTGAGGATTGAAGGTTGAGGATTGAGGATTGAGGATTGAGGATTGAGGATTGAGGATTGAGGATTGAGGATTGCGGATAGAAGATTGAAGATTGGGTATTGAGGATTGAAGAATGAGGATTGAGGATTGAGGATTGAGGATTGAGGATTGAGGATTGAGGGTTGAGGATTGCAGATTGAGGATTCGGAATTGAGGATTGAAGAATGAGGATTGAGGAGTGAGGACTGAGGATTGAGTATTACAGATTGAGTATTGAGGATTGAAGATTGAGGACTGAGGATTGAGGATTGAGGATTGACGATTGAGGATGGAGGATTGAGGATTGAGGATTGAGGATTGAAGTTTGAGGATTGCGTATAGAGGATAGAACATTGAGGATTGAGGATTGAGTATTGAGGATTGAGGATTGAGGATTGAAGATTGAATATTGATGTTTGAAGATTGAGGATCGAGGATTGAGCGTTGTGGATTGAGGACGAGGACTGAGGGTTGAGTACTGAGTATTGAGGATTGAGGATTGAAGGTTGAGTATTGAGGATTGAATATTGACGATTGAGGATTGAGGATTGAGGATTGAGGATTGAGGATTGAGGATTGAGGATAGAGGATTGAAGATTGGGTATTGAGGATTGAAGATTGAGGATTGAGGATTGAGGATTGAGGATTGAGGATTGAAGATTGAGGATTGAGGATTGAGGATTGAGGATTGAAGATTGAGGATTGGGTATTGAGGATTGAAGAATGAGGATTGAGGATCGAGGATTGAGGATTGAGGATTGAAGATTGAATATTGATGATTGAATATTGAGGATCGAGGATTGAGTGTTGTGGATTGAGGACGTGGACTGAGGGTAGAGTATTGATGTTTGAGGTCTGAGGATTGAGGATTGAGAATTGAGGATTGAGGATTGAGGATTGAAGATTGAGGATTGGGTGTTGAGGATTGATGAATGAGGATTGAGGATTGAGGATTGAGGATCTAGGATTGAAGGTTGAGGATTGCGTATTGAGGATAGAACATTGAGGATTGAGGATTGAGGATTGAAGATTGAATATTGATGTTTGAAGATTGAGGATCGAGGATTGAGCGTTGTGGATTGAGGACGAGGACTGAGGGTTGAGTATCGATGTTTGTGGTCTGAGGATTGAGGAATGAGGATTGAGAATTGAGGGTGGAGGATTGAGGACTGAAGATTGAGGATTGGGTGTTGAGGATTGAAGAATGAGGATTGAGGATTGAGGATTGAGGATTGAGGATTGAGGATTGAGGGTTGAGGATTGCAGATTGAGGATTCGGTATTGAGGATTGAAGAATGAGGATTGAGGAGTGAGGACTGAGGATTGAGGATTGCAGATTGAGTATTGAGGTTTGAAGATTGAGGACTGAGGATTGAGGATTGAGGATTGACGATTGAGGATTGAGGATTGAGGATTGAGGATTGAGGATTGAAGGTTGAGGATTCCGTATTGAGGATAGAACATTGAGGATTGAGGATTGAGTATCGAGGATTGAGGATTGAGGATTGAAGATTGAATATTGATGATTGAAGATTGAGGATCGAGGATTGAGCGTTGTGGATTGAGGACGAGGACTGAGGGCTGAGTATTGATGTTTGAGGTCTGAGGATTGAGGAATGAGGATTGAGAATTGAGGGTTGAGGATTGAGGATTGAAGATTGAGGATTGGGTGTTGAGGATTGAAGAATGAGGATTGAGGATTGAGGATTGAGGATTGAGGATTGAAGATTGAGTATTGAGGATTGAAGATTGAGGATCGAAGATTGAGGATTGGGTATTGAGGATTGAAGAATGAGGATTGTGGATTGAGGATTGAGGTTTGAGGATTGAAGATTGAGGATTGAGGATTGAGGATTGAGGATTGAGGATTGAGGTTTGAGGAATGAAGATTGAGGATTGAGGATTGAGTATTGAGGATTGAGGATTGAGGATTGAAGATTGAGGATTGGGTATTGAGGATTGAAGAATGAGGATTGAGTATTGAGTATTGAGGATTGAGTATTGACGATTGAGTATTGAGGATTGAAGATTGACGATTGAGGATTCAGGATTGAGGATTGAGGATTGAGGATTGAGGACTGAGGATTGCGTACTGAGGATAGAACATTGAGGATTGAGGATTGAGTATTGAGGATTGAGGATTGAGGATTGAAGATTGAATATTGATGATTGAATATTGAGGATCGAGGATTGAGTGTTGTGGATTGAGGACGAGGACTGAGGGTAGAGTATTGATGTTTGAGGTCTGAGGATTGAGGATTGAGGATTGAGAATTGAGGATTGAGGAATGAGGATTGAAGATTGAGGATTGGGTGTTGAGGATTGATGAATGAGGATTGAGGATTGAGGATTGAGGATTTAGGATTGAAGGTTGAGGACTGCGTATTGAGGATAGAACATTGAGGATTGAGGATTGAGTATTGAGGATTGAGGATTGAGGATTGAAGATTGAATATTGATGTTTGAAGATTGTGGATCGAGGATTGAGCGTTGTGGATTGAGGACGAGGACTGAGGGTTGAGTATTGATGTTTGAGGTCTGAGGATTGAGCAATGAGGATTGAGAATTGAGGGTTGAGGATTGAGGATTGAAGATTGAGGACTGTGTGTTGAGGATTGAAGAATGAGGATTGAGGATTGAGGATTGAGGATTGAGGATTGAGGATTGAAGATTGAGTATTGAGGATTGAAGGTTGAGGATTGAGGATTGAGGATTGAGGATTGAGGATTGAGGATTGAGGATTGAGGATTGAGGATTGCGGATAGAAGATTGAAGATTGGGTATTGAGGATTGAAGAATGAGGATTGGGGATTGAGGATTGAGGATGGAGGATTGAGGATTGAATACTGAGTATTGAGGATCGAACATTGAGGATTGAGGAGTGAGTATTGAAGATTGAGGATTTGGGACTGAGGATTGAAGATTGAGGATTGAGGATTGAGGATTGAGGATTGAGGATTGAGGATTGAGGATTGAGGATTGAGGATTGAAGATTGAGGATTGGGTATTGAGGATTGAAGAATGAGGATTGAGTATTGAGCATTGAGGGTTGAGTATCGACGATTGGGTATTGAGGATTGAAGATTGACGATTGAGGATTGAGGATTGAGGGTTGATGATTGAGGATTCAGGATTGAAGATTGAGTATTGAGTATTGAAGAATGAGGATTGAGTATTGAGTATTGAGGATTGAGTATTGACGATTGAGTATTTAGGATTGAAGATTGACGATTGAGGATTGAGGTCTGAGTATTGAGAATTGAGGATTGA
This sequence comes from Calliopsis andreniformis, assembly GCF_051401765.1. NCBI lineage: Eukaryota > Metazoa > Arthropoda > Insecta > Hymenoptera > Andrenidae > Calliopsis > Calliopsis andreniformis. The sequence continues at coordinate 3,136,998 of NW_027480459.1, read as the reverse complement.
GAATTGAGGATTGAGGATTGAGGATTGAAGATTGAGGATTGGGTGTTGAGGGTTGAAGAATGAGGATTGAGGATTGAGGATTGAGTATTGAGGATTGAAGATTGAGTATTGAGGATTGAAGATTGAGGATTGAGGATTGAGGATTGAGGATTGAGGATTGAGTATTGCGGATAGAAGATTGAGGATTGGGTATTGCGGATTGAACATTGAGGATTGAGTGTTGAGTATTGAGGATTGAGGATTGAGGACTGAAGATTGAATATTGATGATTGAAGATTGAGGATTGAGGATTGATGGTTGTGGATTGAGGACGAGGACTGAGGGTTGACTATTGCTGTTTGAGGTCTGAGGATTGAGGATAGAGGATTGAGAATTGAGGATTGAGGAATGAGGATTGAAGATTGAGGATTGGGTATTGAGGATTGAAGAATGAGGATTGAGGATTGAGGACTGAGGATTGAGGATTGAATACTGAGTGTTGAGGGTTGAGTGATGAGAATTGATGTTTGTGGATAGAGATTTGAAGATTGCAGATTGAGTATTGAGTATTGAAAACTGTGAATTGATGATATTCTCTTGAGGATTGAGGATTGACAACTGATTGTTGAGGACTGAGGGCTGAAGGTTGAGGATTCAGGATTGAGGATTCAGGATTGTGGTTTGACGGCCGAGGATTGAGGATTGAGGATTGAGGATTGAGGATTGAGAATTGAGGATTGAGGATTGAGGATTGAAGATTGAGGATTGGGTGTTGAGGGTTGAAGAATGAGGATTGAGGATTGAGGATTGAGGATTGAGGATTGAGGATTGAAGATTGAGTATTGAGGATTGAAGATTGACGATTGAGGATTGAGGATTGAGGATTGAGGATTGAGGATCGATGATTGAGGATTGAAGATTGAGTATTGAGGATTGATGATTGAGGATTGAGGATTGAGGATTGAGGTTTGAGGATTGAAGATTGAGGATTGAGGATTGAGGATTGAGGATTGAGGATTGAGGATTGAAGATTGAGGATTGGGTATTGAGGATTGAAGAATGAGGATTGAGTATTGAGTATTGAGGATTGAGTATTGACGATTGTGTATTGAGGATTGAAGATTGACGATTGAGGATTCAGGATTGAGGATTGAGGATTGAGGATTGAGGACTGAGGATTGCGTATTGAGGATAGAACATTGAGGATTGAGGATTGAGTATTGAGGATTGAGGATTGAGGATTGAAGATTGAATATTGATGATTGAATATTGAGGATCGAGGATTGAGTGTTGTGGATTGAGGACGAGGACTGAGGGTAGAGTATTGATGTTTGAGGTCTGAGGATTGAGGATTGAGGATTGAGAATTGAGGATTGAGGATTGAGGATTGAAGATTGAGGATTGGGTGTTGAGGATTGATGAATGAGGATTGAGGATTGAGGATTGAGTATTGAGGATTGAAGATTGAGTATTGAGGATTGAAGATTGAGGATTGAGGATTGAGGATTGAGGATTGGGGGTTGTGGATTGAGGACGAGGACTGTCGGTTGAGTACTAAGTATTGAGGACTGAGGATTGAAGATTGAGTATTGAGGATTGAATATTGACGATTGAGGATTGAGGATTGAGGATTGAGGATTGAGGATTGAGGATTGAGGATAGAGGATTGAAGATTGGGTATTGAGTATTGAAGATTGGGGATTGAGGATTGAGGATTGAGGATTGAGGATTGAAGATTGAGTACTGAGGATTGAAGATTAAGATTGAGGATTGAGGATTGAGGATTGAGGATTGAGGGTTGAGGATTGAAGATTGAGTATTGAGGATTGAAGGTTGAGGATTGAGGATTGAGGATTGAAGATTGAGGATTGAGGATTGAGGATTGTAGATTGAGGATTGGGTATTGAGTATTGAAGAATGAGGATTGAGGATTGAGGATTGAGTATTGAGGATTGAGGATTGAAGACTGAGTATTGAGGATTGAAGATTGAGGATTGGGTATTGAGGATTGAAGAATGAGGATTGAGGATTCAGGATTGAGGATTGAGGATTGAAGATTGAGTATTGAGGATTGAAGATTGACGATTGACGATTGAGGATTGAGGATTGAGGATTGAGGATTGAGGATCGATGATTGAGGATTGAAGATTGAGTATTGAGTATTGAAGAATGAGGATTGAGGATTGAGGATTGAGGTTTGAGGATTGAAGATTGAGGATTGAGGATTGAGGATTGAGGATTGAGGATTGAGGATTGAGGATTGAAGATTGAGTATTGAGGATTGAATATTGACGATTGAGGATTGAGGATTGAGGATTGAGTATTGAGTATTGAGGTTTGAGGATTGAGGATTGAAGATTGACTATTGAGGATTGAAGGTTGAGGATTGGGTATTGAGGATTGAAGAATGAGGATTGAGGATTGAGGATTGAGGATTGAAGACTGAGTATTGAGGATTGAAGGTTGAGGATTGGGTATTGAGGATTGAAGAATGAGGATTGAGGATTGAGGATTGAGGATTGAGGATTGAAGATTGAGTATTGAAGATTGAGTATTCAGGATTGAAGATTGACGATTGAGAATTGAGGATTGAGGATTGAGGATTGAGGATTGATGATTGAGGATTGAAGATTGAGGATTGAAGATTGAGGATTCGGTATTGAGGGTTGAAGAATGAGGATTGAGGAGTGAGGATTGAAGATTGAGGATTGGGTATTGAGGATTGAAGAATGAGGATTGAGGATTGAGGATTGAGGATTGAGGATTGATGATTGAAGACTGAGTATTGAGGATTGAAGATTGAGTATTGGGTACTGAGGATTGTAGAATGAGGATTGAGGATTGAGGATTGAGGATTGAGGATTGAAGATTGAGTATTGAGGATTGAAGATTGACGATTGAGGATTGAGTATTGAGGATTGAGGATTGAGGATCGATGATTGAGGATTGAAGATTGAGTATTGAGGATTGATGATTGAGGATTGAGGATTGAGGATTGAGGTTTGAGGACTGAAGATTGAGGATTGAGGATTGAGGATTGAGGATTGAGGATTGAGGATTGAAGATTGAGGATTGGGTATTGAGGATTGAAGAATGAGGATTGAGTATTGAGTATTGAGGATTGAGTATTGACGATTGAGTATTGAGGATTGAAGATTGACGATTGAGGATTCAGGATTGAGGATTGAGGATTGAGGATTGAGGACTGAGGATTGCGAACTGAGGATAGAACATTGAGGATTGAGGATTGAGTATTGAGGATTGAGGATTGAGGATTGAAGATTGAATATTGATGATTGAATATTGAGGATCGAGGATTGAGTGTTGTGGATTGAGGACGAGGACTGAGGGTAGAGTATTGATGTTTGAGGTCTGAGGATTGAGGATTGAGAATTGAGGATTGAGGATTGAGGATTGAAGATTGAGGATTGGGTGTTGAGGATTGATGAATGAGGATTGAGGATTGAGGATTGAGGATCTAGGATTGAAGGTTGAGTATTGCGTATTGAGGATAGAACATTGAGGATTGAGGATTGAGTATTGAGGATTGAGGATTGAGGAATGAAGATTGAATATTGATGTTTGAAGATTGAGGATCGAGGATTGAGCGTTGTGGATTGAGGACGAGGACTGAGGGTTGAGTATTGATGTTTGTGGTCTGAGGATTGAGGAATGAGGATTGAGAATTGAGGGTTGAGGATTGAGGATTGAAGATTGAGGATTGGGTGTTGAGGATTGAAGAATGAGGATTGAGGATTGAGGATTGAGGATTGAGGATTGAGGATTGAGGGTTGAGGATTGCAGATTGAGGATTCGGAATTGAGGATTGAAGAATGAGGATTGAGGAGTGAGGACTGAGGATTGAGTATTACAGATTGAGTATTGAGGATTGAAGATTGAGGACTGAGGATTGAGGATTGACGATTGAGGATGGAGGATTGAGGATTGAGGATTGAGGATTGAAGTTTGAGGATTGCGTATTGAGGATAGAACATTGAGGATTGAGGATTGAGTATTGAGGATTGAGGATTGAGGATTGAAGATTGAATATTGATGTTTGAAGATTGAGGATCGAGGATTGAGCGTTGTGGATTGAGGACGAGGACTGAGGGTTGAGTACTGAGTATTGAGGATTGAGGATTGAAGGTTGAGTATTGAGGATTGAATATTGACGATTGAGGATTGAGGATTGAGGATTGAGGATTGAGGATTGAGGATTGAGGATAGAGGATTGTAGATTGGGTATTGAGGATTGAAGATTGAGGATCGAGGATTGAGGATTGAGGATTGAGGATTGAAGATTGAGGATTGAGGATTGAGGATTGAGGATTGAAGATTGAGGATTGGGTATTGAGGATTGAAGAATGAGGATTGAGGATCGAGGATTGAGGATTGAGGATTGAAGATTGAATATTGATGATTGAATATTGAGGATCGAGGATTGAGTGTTGTGGATTGAGGACGTGGACTGAGGGTAGAGTATTGATGTTTGAGGTCTGAGGATTGAGGATTGAGAATTGAGGATTGAGGATTGAGGATTGAAGATTGAGGATTGGGTGTTGAGGATTGATGAATGAGGATTGAGGATTGAGGATTGAGGATCTAGGATTGAAGGTTGAGGATTGCGTATTGAGGATAGAACATTGAGGATTGAGGATTGAGTATTGAGGATTGAGGATTGAGGATTGAAGATTGAATATTGATGTTTGAAGATTGTGGATCGAGGATTGAGCGTTGTGGATTGAGGACGAGGACTGAGGGTTGAGTATTGATGTTTGAGGTCTGAGGATTGAGCAATGAGGATTGAGGATTGAGGATTGAGGATTGAAGATTGAGTATTGAGGATTGAAGGTTGAGGATTGAGGATTGAGGATTGAGGATTGAGGATTGAGGATTGAGGATTGAGGATTGCGGATAGAAGATTGAAGATTGGGTATTGAGGATTGAAGAATGAGGATTGAGGATTGAGGATTGAGGATTGAGGATTGAGGATTGAGGATTGAGGATTGAGGATTGAGGATTGAAGATTGAGGATTGGGTATTGAGGATTGAAGAATGAGGATTGAGTATTGAGTATTGAGGGTTGAGTATCGACGATTGGGTATTGAGGATTGAAGATTGACGATTGAGGATTGAGGATTGAGGGTTGATGATTGAGGATTCAGGATTGAAGATTGAGTATTGAGTATTGAAGAATGAGGATTGAGTATTGAGTATTGAGGATTGAGTATTGACGATTGAGAATTTAGGATTGAAGATTGACGATTGAGGATTGAGGTCTGAGTATTGAGAATTGAGGATTGAGAATTGAGGATTGAGGATTGAGGATTGAAGATTGAGGATTGGGTGTTGAGGGTTGAAGAATGAGGATTGAGGATTGAGGATTGAGTATTGAGGATTGAAGATTGAGTATTGAGGATTGAAGATTGAGGATTGAGGATTGAGGATTGAGGATTGAGGATTGAGTATTGCGGATAGAAGATTGAGGATTGGGTATTGCGGATTGAACATTGAGGATTGAGTGTTGAGGATTGAGGATTGAGGATTGAGGACTGAAGGTTGAATATTGATGATTGAAGATTGAGGATTGAGGATTGATGGTTGTGGATTGAGGACGAGGACTGAGGGTTGACTATTACTGTTTGAGGTCTGAGGATTGAGGATAGAGGATTGAGAATTGAGGATTGAGGAATGAGGATTGAAGATTGAGGATTGGGTATTGAGGATTGAAGAATGAGGATTGAGGATTGAGGACTGAGGATTGAGGATTGAATACTGAGTGTTGAGGGTTGAGTGATGAGAATTGATGTTTGTGGATAGAGATTTGAAGATTGCAGATTGAGTATTGAGTATTGAAAACTGTGAATTGATGATATTCTCTTGAGGATTGAGTATTGACAACTGATTGTTGAGGACTGAGGGCTGAAGGTTGAGGATTCAGGATTGAGGATTCAGGATTGTGGTTTGACGGCCGAGGATTGAGGATTGAGGATTGAGGATTGAGGATTGAGAATTGAGGATTGAGGATTGAGGATTGAAGATTGAGGATTGGGTGTTGAGGGTTGAAGAATGAGGATTGAGGATTGAGGATTGAGTATTGAGGATTGAAGATTGAGTATTGAGGATTGAATATTGACGATTGAGGGTTGAGGATTGAGGATTGAGTATTGAGTATTGAGGATTGAGGATTGAGGATTGAAGATTGACTATTGAGGATTGAAGATTGAGGATTGGGTATTGAGGATTGAAGAATGAGGATTGAGGATTGAGGATTGAGGATTGAGGATTGAGGATTGAAGACTGAGTATTGAGGATTGAAGATTGAGGATAGGGTATTGAGGATTGAAGAATGAGGATTGAGGATTGAGGATTGAGGATTGAGGATTGAAGATTGAGTATTGAGGATTGAAGATTGACGATTGAGGATTGAGGATTGAGGATTGAGGATTGAGGATCGATGATTGAGGATTGAAGATTGAGTATTGAGGATTGATGATTGAGGATTGAGGATTGAGGATTGAGGTTTGAGGATTGAAGATTGAGGATTGAGGATTGAGGATTGAGGATTGAGGATTGAGGATTGAAGATTGAGGATTGGGTATTGAGGATTGAAGAATGAGGATTGAGTATTGAGTATTGAGGATTGAGTATTGACGATTGTGTATTGAGGATTGAAGATTGACGATTGAGGATTCAGGATTGAGGATTGAGGATTGAGGATTGAGGACTGAGGATTGCGTATTGAGGATAGAACATTGAGGATTGAGGATTGAGTATTGAGGATTGAGGATTGAGGATTGAAGATTGAATATTGATGATTGAATATTGAGGATCGAGGATTGAGTGTTGTGGATTGAGGACGAGGACTGAGGGTAGAGTATTGATGTTTGAGGTCTGAGGATTGAGGATTGAGGATTGAGAATTGAGGATTGAGGATTGAGGATTGAAGATTGAGGATTGGGTGTTGAGGATTGATGAATGAGGATTGAGGTTTGAGGATTGAGTATTGAGGATTGAAGATTGAGTATTGAGGATTGAAGATTGAGGATTGAGGATTGAGGATTGAGGATTGGGGGTTGTGGATTGAGGACGAGGACTGTCGGTTGAGTACTAAGTATTGAGGACTGAGGATTGAAGATTGAGTATTGAGGATTGAATATTGACGATTGAGGATTGAGGATTGAGGATTGAGGATTGAGGATTGAGGATTGAGGATAGAGGATTGAAGATTGGGTATTGAGTATTGAAGATTGGGGATTGAGGATTGAGGATTGAGGATTGAGGATTGAAGATTGAGTACTGAGGATTGAAGATTAAGATTGAGGATTGAGGATTGAGGATTGAGGATTGAGGGTTGAGTATTGAAGATTGAGTATTGAGGATTGAAGGTTGAGGATTGAGGATTGAGGGTTGAAGATTGAGGATTGAGGATTGAGGATTGTAGATTGAGGATTGGGCATTGAGTATTGAAGAATGAGGATTGAGGATTGAGGATTGAGTATTGAGGATTGAGGATGGAAGACTGAGTATTGAGGATTGCAGATTGAGGATTGGGTATTGAGGATTGAAGAATGAGGATTGAGGATTCAGGATTGAGGATTGAGGATTGAAGATTGAGTATTGAGGATTGAAGATTGACGATTGACGATTGAGGATTGAGGATTGAGGATTGAGGATTGAGGATCGATGATTGAGGATTGAAGATTGAGTATTGAGTATTGAAGATTGAGGATTGAGGATTGAGGATTGAGGTTTGAGGATTGAAGATTGAGGATTGAGGATTGAGGATTGAGGATTGAGGATTGAGGATTGAGGATTGAAGATTGAGTATTGAGGATTGAATATTGACGATTGAGGATTGAGGATTGAGGATTGAGTATTGAGTATTGAGGTTTGAGGATTGAGGATTGAAGATTGACTATTGAGGATTGAAGATTGAGGATTGGGTATTGAGGATTGAAGAATGAGGATTGAGGATTGAGGATTGAGGATTGAGGATTGAGGATTGAAGACTGAGTATTGAGGATTGAAGGTTGAGGATTGGGTATTGAGGATTGAAGAATGAGGATTGAGGATTGAGGATTGAGGATTGAGGATTGAAGATTGAGTATTGAGGATTGAAGATTGACGATTGAGGATTGAGGATTGAGGATTGAGGATTGAGGATCGATGATTGAGGATTGAAGATTGAGTATTGAGGATTGATGATTGAGGATTGAGGATTGAGGATTGAGGTTTGAGGATTGAAGATTGAGGATTGAGGATTGAGGATTGAGGATTGAGGATTGAGGATTGAAGATTGAGGATTGGGTATTGAGGATTGACGAATGAGGATTGAGTATTGAGTATTGAGGATTGAGTATTGACGATTGAGTATTGAGGATTGATGATTGACGATTGAGGATTCAGGATTGAGGATTGAGGATTGAGGATTGAGGACTGAGGATTGCGTATTGAGGATAGAACATTGAGGATTGAGGATTGAGTATTGAGGATTGAGGATTGAGGATTGAAGATTGAATATTGATGATTGAATATTGAGGATCGAGGATTGAGTGTTGTGGATTGAGGACGAGGACTGAGGGTAGAGAATTGATGTTTGAGGTCTGAGGATTGAGGATGGAGGATTGAGAATTGAGGATTGAGGAATGATGATTGAAGATTGAGGATTGGGTGTTGAGGATTGATGAATGAGGATTGAGGATTGAGGATTGAGGATTTAGGATTGAAGGTTGAGGATTGCGTATTGAGGATAGAACATTGAGGATTGAGGATTGAGTATTGAGGATTGAGGATTGAGGATTGGAGATTGAATATTGATGTTTGAAGATTGTGGATCGAGGATTGAGCGTTGTGGATTGAGGACGAGGACTGAGGGTTGAGTATTGATGTTTGAGGTCTGAGGATTGAGGAATGAGGATTGAGAATTGAGGGTTGAGGATTGAGGATAGAAGATTGAGGACTGTGTGTTGAGGATTGAAGAATGAGGATTGAGAATTGAGGATTGAGGATTGAGGATTGAAGATTGAGTATTGAGGATTGAAGGTTGAGGATTGAGGATTGAGGATTGAGGATTGAGGATTGAGGATTGAGGATTGCGGATAGAAGATTGAGGATTGGGTATTGCGGATTGAACATTGAGGATTGAGGATTGAGGATTGAGGATTGAGGGTTGAGGATTGAGAATTGAGGATTGAGGATTGAGGATTGAAGATTGAGGATTGGGTATTGAGGATTGAAGAATGAGGATTGAGGACTGAAGATTGAGGATGGAGGATTGAGGATTGAATACTGAGTATTGAGGATCGAACATTGAGGATTGAGGAGTGAGTATTGAAGATTGAGGATTTGGGACTGAGGATTGAAGATTGAGGATTGAGGATTGAGGATTGAGGATTGAGGATTGAGGATTGAGGATTGAGGATTGAAGATTGAGGATTGGGTATTGAGGATTGAAGAATGAGGATTGAGTATTGAGTATTGAGGATTGAGTATCGACGATAGAGTATTGAGGATTGAAGATTGACGATTGAGGATTGAGGATTGAGGGTTGATGATTGAGGATTCAGGGTTGAAGATTGAGTATTGAGTATTGAAGAATGAGGATTGAGTATTGAGTATTGAGGATTGAGTATTGACGATTGAGTATTTAGGATTGAAGATTGACGATTGAGGATTGTGGTCTGAGTATTGAGAATTGAGGATTGAGAATTGAGGATTGAGGATTGAGGATTGAAGATTGAGGATTGGGTGTTGAGGGTTGAAGAATGAGGATTGAGGATTGAGGATTGAGTATTGAGGATTGAAGATTGAGTATTGAGGATTGAAGATTGAGGATTGAGGATTGAGGATTGAGGATTGAGGATTGAGGATTGAGTATTGCGGATAGAAGATTGAGGATTGGGTATTGCGGATTGAACATTGAGGATTGAGTGTTGAGGATTGAGGGTTGAGGATTGAGGACTCAAGATTGAATATTGATGATTGAAGGTTGAGGATTGAGGATTGATGGTTGTGGATTGAGGACGAGGACTGAGGGTTGACTATTGCTGTTTGAGGTCTGAGGATTGAGGATAGAGGATTGAGAAATGAGGATTGAGGATTGAGGATTGAAGATTGAGGATTGGGTATTGAGGATTGAAGAATGAGGATTGAGGATTGAGGACTGAGGATTGAGGATTGAATACTGAGTGTTGAGGGTTGAGTGATGAGAATTGATGTTTGTGGATAGAGATTTGAAGATTGCAGATTGAGTATTGAGTATTGAAAACTGTGAATTGATGATATTCTCTTGAGGATTGAGGATTGACAACTGATTGTTGAGGACTGAGGGCTGAAGGTTGAGGATTCAGGATTGAGGATTCAGGATTGTGGTTTGACGACCGAGGATTGAGGATTGAGGATTGAGGATTGAGGATTGAGAATTGAAGATTGAGGATTGAGTATTGGGGGTTGTGGATTGAGGACGAGGACTGACGGTTGAGTATTGAGTATTGAGGATTGAGGATTGAAGATTGAGTATTGAGGATTGAATATTGACGATTGAGGATTGAGGATTGAGGATTGAGTATTGAGTACTGAGGATTGAGGATTGAGGATTGAATATTGACGATTGAGGATTGAGGATTGAGGATTGAGGATTGAGGATTGAGGATTGAGGATAGAGGATTGAAGATTGGGTATTGAGGATTGAAGATTGGGGATTGGGGATTGAGGATTGAGGATTGAGGATTGAAAATTGAGTACTGAGGATTGAAGATTAAGATTGAGGATTGAGGATTGAGGATTGAGGATTGAGGATTGAGGATTGAAGATTGAGTATTGAGGATTGAAGGTTGAGGATTGAGGATTGAGGATTGAAGATTGAGGATTGAGGATTGAGGATTGTAGATTGAGGATTGGGTATTGAGTATTGAAGAATGAGGATTGAGGATTGAGGATTGAGGATTGAGGATTGAGGATTGAGGATTGAAGACTGAGTATTGAGGATTGAAGATTGAGGATTGGGTATTGAGGATTGAAGAATGAGGATTGAGGATTCAGGATTGAGGATTGAGGATTGAAGATTGAGTATTGAGGATTGAAGATTGACGATTGACGATTGAGGATTGAGGATTGAGGATTGAGGATTGAGGATCGATGATTGAGGATTGAGGATTGAGGATTGAGGATTGAGGATTGAGGATTAAAGATTGAGTATTGAGGATTGAATATTGACGATTGAGGATTGAGGATTGAGGATTGCGTATTGAGTATTGAGGTTTGAGGATTGAGGATTGAAGATTGACTATTGAGGATTGAAGATTGAGGATTGGGTATTGATGATTGAAGAATGAGGATTGAGGATTGAGGATTGAGGATTGAGGATTGAGGATTGAAGATTGAGGATTGGGTATTGAGGATTGAAGAATGAGGATTGAGTATTGAGTATTGAGGATTGAGTATCGGCGATAGAGTATTGAGGATTGAAGATTGACGATTGAGGATTGAGGATTGAGGGTTGATGATTGAGGATTCAGGGTTGATGATTGAGTATTGAGTATTGAAGAATGAGGATTGAGTATTGAGTATTGAGGATTGAGTATTGACGATTGAGTATTTAGGATTGAAGATTGACGATTGAGGATTGAGGTCTGAGTATTGAGAATTGAGGATTGAGAATTGAGGATTGAGGATTGAGGATTGAAGATTGAGGATTGGGTGTTGAGGGTTGAAGAATGAGGATTGAGGATTGAGGATTGAGTATTGAGGATTGAAGATTGAGTATTGAGGATTGAAGATTGAGGATTGAGGATTAAGGATTGAGGATTGAGGATTGAGGATTGAGTATTGCGGATAGAAGATTGAGGATTGGGTATTGCGGATTGAACATTGAGGATTGAGTGTTGAGGATTGAGGGTTGAGGATTGAGGACTGAAGATTGAATATTGATGATTGAAGATTGAGGATTGAGGATTGATGGTTGTGGATTGAGGACGAGGACTGAGGGTTGACTATTGCTGTTTGAGGTCTGAGGATTGAGGATAGAGGATTGAGAATTGAGGATTGAGAATTGAGGATTGAAGATTGAGGATTGGGTATTGAGGATTGAAGAATGAGGATTGAGGATTGAGGACTGAGGATTGAGGATTGAATACTGAGTGTTGAGGGTTGAGTGATGAGAATTGATGTTTGTGGATAGAGATTTGAAGATTGCAGATTGAGTATTGAGTATTGAAAACTGTGAATTGATGATATTCTCTTGAGGATTGAGGATTGACAACTGATTGTTGAGGACTGAGGGCTGAAGGTTGAGGATTCAGGATTGAGGGTTCAGGATTGTGGTTTGACGACCGAGGATTGAGGATTGAGGATTGAGGATTGAGGATTGAGAATTGAAGATTGAGGATTGAGTATTGGGGGTTGTGGATTGAGGACGAGGACTGACGGTTGAGTATTGAGTATTGAGGATTGAGGATTGAAGATTGAGTATTGAGGATTGAATATTGACGATTGAGGATTGAGGATTGAGGATTGAGTATTGAGTACTGAGGATTGAGGATTGAGGATTGAAGATTGACTATTGAGGATTGAAGATTGGGGATTGGTTATTGAGGATTGAAGAATGAGGATTGAGGATAGAGGATTGAGGATTGAGGATTGAGGATTGAAGACTGAGTATTGAGGATTGAAGGTTGAGGATTGGGTATTGAGGATTGAAGAATGAGGATTGAGAATTGAGGATTGAGGATTGAGGATTGAAGATTGAGTATTGAGGATTGAAGATTGACGATTGAGGATTGAGGATTGAGGATTGAGGATTGAGGATCGATGATTGAGGATTGAAGATTGAGTATTGAGGATTGATGATTGAGGATTGAGGATTGAGGATTGAGGTTTGAGGATTGAAGATTGAGGATTGAGGATTGAGGATTGAGGATTGAGGATTGAGGATTGACGATTGAGGATTGGGTATTGAGGATTGAAGAATGAGGATTGAGTATTGAGTATTGAGGATTGAGTATTGACGATTGAGTATTGAGGATTGAAGATTGACGATTGAGGATTCAGGATTGAGGATTGAGGATTGAGGATTGAGGACTGAGGATTGCGTATTGAGGATAGAACATTGAGGATTGAGGATTGAGTATTGAGGATTGAGGATTGAGGATTGAAGATTGAATATTGATGATTGAATATTGAGGATCGAGGATTGAGTGTTGTGGATTGAGGACGAGGACTGAGGGTAGAGTATTGATGTTTGAGGTCTGAGGATTGAGGATTGAGGATTGAGAATTGAGGATTGAGGATTGAGGATTGAAGATTGAGGATTGGGTGTTGAGGATTGATGAATGAGGATTGAGGATTGAGGATTGAGGATTTAGGATTGAAGGTTGAGGATTGCGTATTGAGGATAGAACATTGAGGATTGAGGATTGAGTATTGAGGATTGAGGATTGAGGATTGAAGATTGAATATTGATGTTTGAAGATCGAGGATCGAGGATTGAGCGTTGTGGATTGAGGACGAGGACTGAGGGTTGAGTATTGATGTTTGAGGTCTGAGGATTGAGCAATGAGGATTGAGAATTGAGGGTTGAGGATTGAGGATTGGAGATTGAGGACTGTGTGTTGAGGATTGAAGAATGAGGATTGAGGATTGAGGATTGAGTATTGAGGATTGAAGAATGAGGATTGAGGATTGAGGACTGAGGATTGAGGGTTGAGGATTGCGGATTGAAGATTGAGGATTGGGTGTCGAGGATTGAAGAATGAGGATTGAGGATTGAGGATTGAGGATTGAGGATTGAGGATTGAGGATTGAGGATTGAGGATTGAGGATTGAGGATTGCGGATAGAAGATTGAGGATTGGGTATTGCGGATTGAACATTGAGGATTGAGGATTGAGGGTTGAGGATTGAGGATTGAGGATTGAGAATTGAGGATTGAGGATTGAGGATTGAAGATTGAGGATTGGGTATTGAAGATTGAAGAATGAGGATTGAGGATTGAGGATTGAGGATTGAGGATTGAGGATTGCGTATTGAGGATAGAACATTGAGGATCGAGGATTGAGTATTGAGGATTGAGGATTGAGGATTGAAGATTGAATATTGATGATTGAAGATTGAGGATCGAGGATTGAGTGTTGTGGATTGAGGACGAGGACTGAGGGTAGAGTATTGATGTTTAAGGTCTGAGGATTGAGGATTGAGGATTGAGAATTGAGGATTGAGAATTGAGGATTGAAGATTGAGGATTGGGTGTTGAGGATTGAAGAATGAGGATCGAGGATTGAGGATTGAGTATTGAGGATTGAAGATTGAGTATTGAGGATTGAAGATTGAGGATTGAGGATTGAGGATTGAGGATTGGGGGTTGTGGATTGAGGACGAGGACTGTCGGTTGAGTACTAAGTATTGAGGACTGAGGATTGAAGATTGAGTATTGAGGATTGAATACTGACGATTGAGGATTGAGGATTGAGGATTGAGGATTGAGGATTGAGGATTGAGGATAGAGGATTGAAGATTGGGTATTGAGGATTGAAGATTGGGGATTGGGGATTGAGGATTGAGGATTGAGGATTGAAGATTGAGTACTGAGGATTGAAGATTAAGATTGAGGATTGAGGATTGAGGATTGAGGATTGAGGATTGAGGATTGAAGATTGAGTATTGAGGATTGAAGGTTGAGGATTGAGGATTGAGGATTGAAGATTGAGGATTGAGGATTGAGGATTGTAGATTGAGGATTGGGTATTGAGTATTGAAGAATGAGGATTGAGGATTGAGGATTGAGGATTGAGGATTGAGGATTGAGGATTGAAGACTGAGTATTGAGGATTGAAGATTGAGGATTGGGTATTGGGGATTGAAGAATGAGGATTGAGGATTCAGGATTGAGGATTGAGGATTGAAGATTGAGTATTGAGGATTGAAGATTGACGATTGACGATTGAGGATTGAGGATTGAGGATTGAGGATTGAGGATCGATGATTGAGGATTGAGGATTGAGGATTGAGGATTGAGGATTGAGGATTGAAGATTGAGTATTGAGGATTGAATATTGACGATTGAGGATTGAGGATTGAGGATTGAGTATTGAGTATTGAGGTTTGAGGATTGAGGATTGAAGATTGACTATTGAGGATTGAAGATTGAGGATTGGGTATTGATGATTGAAGAATGAGGATTGAGGATTGAGGATTGAGGATTGAGGATTGAGGATTGAAGACTGAGTATTGAGGATTGAAGATTGAGGATTGGGTATTGAGGATTGAAGAATGAGGATTGAGGATTGAGGATTGAGGATTGAGGATTGAAGATTGAGTATTGAGGTTTGAAGATTGACGATTGAGGATTGAGGATTGAGGATTGAGGATTGAGGATCGATGATTGAGGATTGAAGATTGAGTATTGAGGATTGATGATTGAGGATTGAGTATTGAGGATTGAGGTTTGAGGATTGAAGATTGAGGATTGAGGATTGAGGATTGAGGATTGAGGATTGAGGATTGAAGATTGAGGATTGGGTATTGAGGATTGACGAATGAGGATTGAGTATTGAGTATTGAGGATTGAGTATTGACGATTGAGTATTGAGGATTGAAGATTGACGATTGAGGATTCAGGATTGAGGATTGAGGATTGAGGATTGAGGACTGAGGATTGCGTATTGAGGATAGAACATTGAGGATTGAGGATTGAGTATTGAGGATTGAGGATTGAGGATTGAAGATTGAATATTGATGATTGAATATTGAGGATCGAGGATTGAGTGTTGTGGATTGAGGACGAGGACTGAGGGTAGAGAATTGATGTTTGAGGTCTGAGGATTGAGGATTGAGGATTGAGAATTGAGGATTGAGGAATGAGGATTGAAGATTGAGGACTGGGTGTTGAGGATTGATGAATGAGGATTGAGGATTGAGGATTGAGAATTTAGGATTGAAGGTTGAGGATTGCGTATTGAGGATAGAACATTGAGGATTGAGGATTGAGTATTGAGGATTGAGGATTGAGGATTGAAGATTGAATATTGATGTTTGAAGATTGTGGATCGAGGATTGAGCGTTGTGGATTGAGGACGAGGACTGAGGGTTGAGTATTGATGTTTGAGGTCTGAGGATTGAGGAATGAGGATTGAGAATTGAGGGTTGAGGATTGAGGATTGAAGATTGAGGACTGTGTGTTGAGGATTGAAGAATGAGGATTGAGGATTGAGGATTGAGGATTGAGGATTGAAGATTGAGTATTGAGGATTGAAGGTTGAGGATTGAGGATTGAGGATTGAGGATTGAGGATTGAGGATTGAGGATTGCGGATAGAAGATTGAGGATTGGGTATTGCGGATTGAACATTGAGGATTGAGGATTGAGGATTGAGGATTGAGGGTTGAGGATTGAGAATTGAGGATTGAGGATTGAGGATCGAAGATTGAGGATTGGGTATTGAGGATTGAAGAATGAGGATTGAGGACTGAGGATTGAGGATGGAGGATTGAGGATTGAATACTGAGTATTGAGGATCGAACATTGAGGATTGAGGAGTGAGTATTGAAGATTGAGGATTTGGGACTGAGGATTGAAGATTGAGGATTGAGGATTGAGGATTGAGGATTGAGGATTGAGGATTGAGGATTGAGGATTGAAGATTGAGGATTGGGTATTGAGGATTGAAGAATGAGGATTGAGTATTGAGTATTGAGGATTGAGTATCGACGATAGAGTATTGAGGATTGAAGATTGACGATTGAGGATTGAGGATTGAGGGTTGATGATTGAGGATTCAGGATTGAAGATTGAGTATTGAGTATTGAAGAATGAGGATTGAGTATTGAGTATTGAGGATTGAGTATTGACGATTGAGTATTTAGGATTGAAGATTGACGATTGAGGATTGAGGTCTGAGTATTGAGAATTGAGGATTGAGAATTGAGGATTGAGGATTGAGGATTGAAGATTGAGGATTGGGTGTTGAGGGTTGAAGAATGAGGATTGAGGATTGAGGATTGAGTATTGAGGATTGAAGATTGAGTATTGAGGATTGAAGATTGAGGATTGAGGATTGAGGATTGAGGATTGAGGATTGAGTATTGCGGATAGAAGATTGAGGATTGGGTATTGCGGATTGAACATTGAGGATTGAGTGTTGAGGATTGAGGGTTGAGGATTGAGGACTGAAGATTGAATATTGATGATTGAAGATTGAGGATTGAGGATTGATGGTTGTGGATTGAGGACGAGGACTGAGGGTTGACTATTGCTGTTTGAGGTCTGAGGATTGAGGATAGAGGATTGAGAATTGAGGATTGAGGATTGAGGATTGAAGGTTGAGGATTGGGTATTGAGGATTGAAGAATGAGGATTGAGGATTGAGGACTGAGGATTGAGGATTGAATACTGAGTGTTGAGGGTTGAGTGATGAGAATTGATGTTTGTGGATAGAGATTTGAAGATTGCAGATTGAGTATTGAGTATTGAAAACTGTGAATTGATGATATTCTCTTGAGGATTGAGGATTGACAACTGATTGTTGAGGACTGAGGGCTGAAGGTTGAGGATTCAGGATTGAGGATTCAGGATTGTGGTTTGACGACCGAGGATTGAGGATTGAGGATTGAGGATTGAGGATTGAGAATTGAAGATTGAGGATTGAGTATTGGGGGTTGTGGATTGAGGACGAGGACTGACGGTTGAGTATTGAGTATTGAGGATTGAGGATTGAAGATTGAGTATTGAGGATTGAATATTGACGATTGAGGATTGAGGATTGAGGATTGAGTATTGAGTATTGAGGATTGAGGATTGAGGATTGAAGATTGACTATTGAGGATTGAAGATTGGGGATTGGTTATTGAGGATTGAAGAATGAGGATTGAGGATTGAGGATTGAGGATTGAGGATTGAGGATTGAAGACTGAGTATTGAGGATTGAAGATTGAGGATTGGGTATTGAGGATTGAAGAATGAGGATTGAGAATTGAGGATTGAGTATTGAGGATTGAAGATTGAGTATTGAGGATTGAAGATTGACGATTGAGGATTGAGGATTGAGGATTGAGGATTGAGGATCGATGATTGAGGATTGAAGATTGAGTATTGAGGATTGATGAATGAGGATTGAGGATTGAGGATTGAGGATTTAGGATTGAAGGTTGAGGATTGCGTATTGAGGATAGAACATTGAGGATTGAGGATTGAGTATTGAGGATTGAGGATTGAGGATTGAAGATTGAATATTGATGTTTGAAGATTGAGGATCGAGGATTGAGCGTTGTGGATTGAGGACGAGGACTGAGGGTTGAGTATTGATGTTTGAGGTCTGAGGATTGAGCAATGAGGATTGAGAATTGAGGGTTGAGGATTGAGGATTGAAGATTGAGGACTGTGTGTTGAGGATTGAAGAATGAGGATTGAGGATTGAGGATTGAGTATTGAGGATTGAAGATTGACGATTGAGGATTCAGGATTGAGGATTGAGGATTGAGGATTGAGGACTGAGGATTGCGTATTGAGGATTGAACATTGAGGATTGAGGATTGAGTATTGAGGATTGAGGATTGAGGATTGAAGATTGAATATTGATGATTGAATATTGAGGATCGAGGATTGAGTGTTGTGGATTGAGGACGAGGACTGAGGGTTGAGTATTGATGTTTGAGGTCTGAGGATTGAGCAATGAGGATTGAGAATTGAGGGTTGAGGATTGAGGATTGAAGATTGAGGATTGGGTATTGCGGATTGAACATTGAGGATTGAGGATTGAGGATTGAGGATTGAGGGTTGAGGATTGAGAATTGAGGATTGAGGATTGAGGATTGAAGATTGAGGATTGGGTATTGAGGATTGAAGAATGAGGATTGAGGATTGAGGATTGAGGATGGAGGATTGAGGATTGAATACTGAGTATCGAGGATTGAAGATTGAGGATTGAGGAGTGAGTATTGAAGATTGACGATTTGGGACTGAGGATTGAAGATTGAGGATTGAGGATTGAGGATTGAGGATTGAGGATTGAGGATTGAGGATTGAGGATTGAAGATTGAGGATTGGGTATTGAGGATTGAAGAATGAGGATTGAGGATTGAGGATTGAGGATTGAGTATTGAAGATTGAGTATTCAGGATTGAAGACTGACGATTGAGGATTGAGGATTGAGGATTGAGGATTGAGGATTGATGATTGAGGATTGAAGATTGAGTATTGAGGATTGAAGATTGAGGATTGAGGATTGAGGATTGAGGTTTGAGGATTGAAGATTGAGGATTGAGGATTGAGGATTGAGGATTGAGGATTGAAGATTGAGGATTGGGTATTGAGGATTGAAGAATGAGGATTGAGTATTGAGTATTGAGGATTGAGTATCGACGATTGAGTATTGAGGATTGAAGATTGACGATTGAGGATTGAGGATTGAGGGTTGATGATTGAGGATTCAGGATTGAAGATTGAGTATTGAGTATTGAATATTGAGGATTGAGAATTGAGGATTGAGGATTGAGGATTGAAGATTGCGTACTGAGGATTGAAGATTAAGATTGAGGATTGAGGATTGAGGATTGAGGATTGAGGATTGAGGATTGAAGATTGAGGATTGCGTATTGAGGATAGAACATTGAGGATTGAGGATTGAGTATTAAGGATTGAGGATTGAGGATTGAAGATTGAATATTGATGATTGAAGATTGAGGATCGAGGATTGAGTGTTGTAGGTTGAGGACGAGGACTGAGGGTAGAGTATTGATGTTTAAGGTCTGAGGATTAAGGATTGAGGATTGAGAATTGAGGATTGATGATTGAGGATTGAAGATTGAGGATTGGGTGTTGAGGATTGAAGAATGAGGATTGAGGATTGAGGATTGAGTACTGAGGATTGAAGATTGAGGATTGGGTGTTGAGGATTGAAGAATGAGGATCGAGGATTGAGGACTGAGTATTGAGGATTGAAGATTGAGTATTGAGGATTGAAGATTGAGGATTGAGGATTGAGGATTGAGGATTGGGGGTTGTGGATTGAGGACGAGGACTGTCGGTTGAGTACTAAGTATTGAGGACTGAGGATTGAAGATTGAGTATTGAGGATTGAATACTGACGATTGAGGATTGAGGATTGAGGATTGAGGATTGAGGATTGAGGATTGAGGATAGAGGATTGAAGATTGGGTATTGAGGATTGAAGATTGGGGATTGGGGATTGAGGATTGAGGATTGAGGATTGAAGATTGAGTACTGAGGATTGAAGATTAAGATTGAGGATTGAGGATTGAGGATTGAGGATTGAGGATTGAGGATTGAGGATTGAAGATTGAGTATTGAGGATTGAAGGTTGAGGATTGAGGATTGAGGATTGAAGATTGAGGATTGAGGATTGAGGATTGTAGATTGAGGATTGGGTATTGAGTATTGAAGAATGAGGATTGAGGATTGAGGATTGAGGATTGAGGATTGAGGATTGAAGACTGAGTATTGAGGATTGAAGATTGAGGATTGGGTATTGAGGATTGAAGAATGAGGATTGAGGATTCAGGATTGAGGATTGAGGATTGAAGATTGAGTATTGAGGATTGAAGATTGACGATTGACGATTGAGGATTGAGGATTGAGGATTGAGGATTGAGGATCGATGATTGAGGATTGAGGATTGAGGATTGAGGATTGAGGATTGAGGATTGAGGATTGAAGATTGAGTATTGAGGATTGAATATTGACGATTGAGGATTGAGGATTGAGGATTGAGTATTGAGTATTGAGGTTTGAGGATTGAGGATTGAAGATTGACTATTGAGGATTGAAGATTGAGGATTGGGTATTGATGATTGAAGAATGAGGATTGAGGATTGAGGATTGAGGATTGAGGATTGAGGATTAGAGACTGAGTATTGAGGATTGAAGATTGAGGATTGGGTATTGAGGAGTGAAGAATGAGGATTGAGGATTGAGGATTGAGGATTGAGGATTGAGGATTGAAGATTGAGTATTGAGGTTTGAAGATTGACGATTGAGGATTGAGGATTGAGGATTGAGGATTGAGGATCGATGATTGAGGATTGAAGATTGAGTATTGAGGATTGATGATTGAGGATTGAGGATTGAGGATTGAGGTTTGAGGATTGAAGATTGAGGATTGAGGATTGAGGATTGAGGATTGAGGATTGAGGATTGAAGATTGAGGATTGGGTATTGAGGATTGACGAATGAGGATTGAGTATTGAGTATTGAGGATTGAGTATTGACGATTGAGTATTGAGGATTGAAGATTGACGATTGAGGATTCAGGATTGAGGATTGAGGATTGAGGATTGAGGACTGAGGATTGCGTATTGAGGATAGAACATTGAGGATTGAGGATTGAGTATTGAGGATTGAGGATTGAGGATTGAAGATTGAATATTGATGATTGAATATTGAGGATCGAGGATTGAGTGTTGTGGATTGAGGACGAGGACTGAGGGTAGAGAATTGATGTTTGAGGTCTGAGGATTGAGGATTGAGGATTGAGAATTGAGGATTGAGGAATGAGGATTGAAGATTGAGGACTGGGTGTTGAGGATTGATGAATGAGAATTGAGGATTGAGGATTGAGAATTTAGGATTGAAGGTTGAGGATTGCGTATTGAGGATAGAACATTGAGGATTGAGGATTGAGTATTGAGGATTGAGGATTGAGGATTGAAGATTGAATATTGATGTTTGAAGATTGTGGATCGAGGATTGAGCGTTGTGGATTGAGGACGAGGACTGAGGGTTGAGTATTGATGTTTGAGGTCTGAGGATTGAGGAATGAGGATTGAGAATTGAGGGTTGAGGATTGAGGATTGAAGATTGAGGACTGTGTGTTGAGGATTGAAGAATGAGGATTGAGGATTGAGGATTGAGGATTGAGGATTGAAGATTGAGTATTGAGGATTGAAGGTTGAGGATTGAGGATTGAGGATTGAGGATTGAGGATTGAGGATTGAGGATTGCGGATAGAAGATTGAGGATTGGGTATTGCGGATTGAACATTGAGGATTGAGGATTGAGGATTGAGGATTGAGGGTTGAGGATTGAGAATTGAGGATTGAGGATTGAGGATCGAAGATTGAGGATTGGGTATTGAGGATTGAAGAATGAGGATTGAGGACTGAGGATTGAGGATGGAGGATTGAGGATTGAATACTGAGTATTGAGGATCGAACATTGAGGATTGAGGAGTGAGTATTGAAGATTGAGGATTTGGGACTGAGGATTGAAGATTGAGGATTGAGGATTGAGGATTGAGGATTGAGGATTGAGGATTGAGGATTGAGGATTGAAGATTGAGGATTGGGTATTGAGGATTGAAGAATGAGGATTGAGTATTGAGTATTGAGGATTGAGTATCGACGATAGAGTATTGAGGATTGAAGATTGACGATTGAGGATTGAGGATTGAGGGTTGATGATTCAGGATTCAGGATTGAAGATTGAGTATTGAGTATTGAAGAATGAGGATTGAGTATTGAGTATTGAGGATTGAGTATTGACGATTGAGTATTTAGGATTGAAGATTGACGATTGAGGATTGAGGTCTGAGTATTGAGAATTGAGGATTGAGAATTGAGGATTGAGGATTGAGGATTGAAGATTGAGGATTGGGTGTTGAGGGTTGAAGAATGAGGATTGAGGATTGAGGATTGAGTATTGAGGATTGAAGATTGAGTATTGAGGATTGAAGATTGAGGATTGAGGATTGAGGATTGAGGATTGAGGATTGAGTATTGCGGATAGAAGATTGAGGATTGGGTATTGCGGATTGAACATTGAGGATTGAGTGTTGAGGATTGAGGGTTGAGGATTGAGGACTGAAGATTGAATATTGATGATTGAAGATTGAGGATTGAGGATTGATGGTTGTGGATTGAGGACGAGGACTGAGGGTTGACTATTGCTGTTTGAGGTCTGAGGATTGAGGATAGAGGATTGAGAATTGAGGATTGAGGATTGAGGATTGAAGGTTGAGGATTGGGTATTGAGGATTGAAGAATGAGGATTGAGGATTGAGGACTGAGGATTGAGGATTGAATACTGAGTGTTGAGGGTTGAGTGATGAGAATTGATGTTTGTGGATAGAGATTTGAAGATTGCAGATTGAGTATTGAGTATTGAAAACTGTGAATTGATGATATTCTCTTGAGGATTGAGGATTGACTACTGATTGTTGAGGACTGAGGGCTGAAGGTTGAGGATTCAGGATTGAGGATTCAGGATTGTGGTTTGACGACCGAGGATTGAGGATTGAGGATTGAGGATTGAGGATTGAGAATTGAAGATTGAGGATTGAGTATTGGGGGTTGTGGATTGAGGACGAGGACTGACGGTTGAGTATTAAGTATTGAGGATTGAGGATTGAAGATTGAGTATTGAGGATTGAATATTGACGATTGAGGATTGAGGATTGAGGATTGAGTATTGAGTATTGAGGATTGAGGATTGAGGATTGAAGATTGACTATTGAGGATTGAAGATTGGGGATTGGTTATTGAGGATTGAAGAATGAGGATTGAGGATTGAGGATTGAGGATTGAGGATTGAGGATTGAAGACTGAGTATTGATGATTGAAGATTGAGGATTGGGTATTGAGGATTGAAGAATGAGGATTGAGAATTGAGGATTGAGGATTGAGGATTGAAGATTGAGTATTGAGGATTGAAGATTGACGATTGAGGATTGAGGATTGAGGATTGAGGATTGAGGATCGATGATTGAGGATTGAAGATTGAGTATTGAGGATTGATGATTGAGGATTGAGGATTGAGGATTGAGGTTTGAGGATTGAAGATTGAGGATTGAGGATTGAGGATTGAGGATTGAGGATTGAGGACTGAGGATTGCGTATTGAGGATAGAACATTGAGGATTGAGGATTGAGTATTGAGGATTGAGGATTGAGGATTGAAGATTGAATATTGATGATTGAATATTGAGGATCGAGGATTGAGTGTTGTGGACTGAGGACGAGGACTGAGGGTAGAGTATTGATGTTTGAGGTCTGAGGATTGAGGATTGAGGATTGAGAATTGAGGATTGAGGATTGAGGATTGAAGATTGAGGATTGGGTGTTGAGGATTGATGAATGAGGATTGAGGATTGAGGATTGAGGATTTAGGATTGAAGGTTGAGGATTGCGTATTGAGGATAGAACATTGAGGATTGAGGATTGAGTATTGAGGATTGAGGATTGAGGATTGAAGATTGAATATTGATGTTTGAAGATTGAGGATCGAGGATTGAGCGTTGTGGATTGAGGACGAGGACTGAGGGTTGAGTATTGATGTTTGAGGTCTGAGGATTGAGCAATGAGGATTGAGAATTGAGGGTTGAGGATTGAGGATTGAAGATTGAGGACTGTGTGTTGAGGATTGTAGAATGAGGATTGAGGATTGAGGATTGAGTATTGAGGATTGAAGATTGACGATTGAGGATTCAGGATTGAGGATTGAGGATTGAGGATTGAGGACTGAGGATTGCGTATTGAGGATTGAACATTGAGGATTGAGGATTGAGTATTGAGGATTGAGGATTGAGGATTGAAGATTGAATATTGATGATTGAATATTGAGGATCGAGGATTGAGTGTTGTGGATTGAGGACGAGGACTGAGGGTTGAGTATTGATGTTTGAGGTCTGAGGATTGAGCAATGAGGATTGAGAATTGAGGGTTGAGGATTGAGGATTGAAGATTGAGGATTGGGTATTGCGGATTGAACATTGAGGATTGAGGATTGAGGATTGAGGATTGAGGGTTGAGGATTGAGAATTGAGGATTGAGGATTGAGGATTGAAGATTGAGGATTGGGTATTGAGGATTGAAGAATGAGGATTGAAGATTGGGGATTGGTTATTGAGGATTGAAGAATGAGGATTGAGGATTGAGGATTGAGGATTGAGGATTGAGGATTGAAGACTGAGTATTGAGGATTGAAGAATGAGGATTGAGAATTGAGGATTGAGGATTGAGGATTGAAGATTGAGTATTGAGGATTGAAGATTGACGATTGAGGATTGAGGATTGAGGATTGAGGATTGAGGATCGATGATTGAGGATTGAAGATTGAGTATTGAGGATTGATGATTGAGGATTGAGGATTGAGGATTGAGGTTTGAGGATTGAAGATTGAGGATTGAGGATTGAGGATTGAGGATTGAGGATTGAGGACTGAGGATTGCGTATTGAGGATAGAACATTGAGGATTGAGGATTGAGTATTGAGGATTGAGGATTGAGGATTGAAGATTGAATATTGATGATTGAATATTGAGGATCGAGGATTGAGTGTTGTGGACTGAGGACGAGGACTGAGGGTAGAGTATTGATGTTTGAGGTCTGAGGATTGAGGATTGAGGATTGAGAATTGAGGATTGAGGATTGAGGATTGAAGATTGAGGATTGGGTGTTGAGGATTGATGAATGAGGATTGAGGATTGAGGATTGAGGATTTAGGATTGAAGGTTGAGGATTGCGTATTGAGGATAGAACATTGAGGATTGAGGATTGAGTATTGAGGATTGAGGATTGAGGATTGAAGATTGAATATTGATGTTTGAAGATTGAGGATCGAGGATTGAGCGTTGTGGATTGAGGACGAGGACTGAGGGTTGAGTATTGATGTTTGAGGTCTGAGGATTGAGCAATGAGGATTGAGAATTGAGGGTTGAGGATTGAGGATTGAAGATTGAGGACTGTGTGTTGAGGATTGTAGAATGAGGATTGAGGATTGAGGATTGAGTATTGAGGATTGAAGATTGACGATTGAGGATTCAGGATTGAGGATTGAGGATTGAGGATTGAGGACTGAGGATTGCGTATTGAGGATTGAACATTGAGGATTGAGGATTGAGTATTGAGGATTGAGGATTGAGGATTGAAGATTGAATATTGATGATTGAATATTGAGGATCGAGGATTGAGTGTTGTGGATTGAGGACGAGGACTGAGGGTTGAGTATTGATGTTTGAGGTCTGAGGATTGAGCAATGAGGATTGAGAATTGAGGGTTGAGGATTGAGGATTGAAGATTGAGGATTGGGTATTGCGGATTGAACATTGAGGATTGAGGATTGAGGATTGAGGATTGAGGGTTGAGGATTGAGAATTGAGGATTGAGGATTGAGGATTGAAGATTGAGGATTGGGTATTGAGGATTGAAGAATGAGGATTGAAGATTGGGGATTGGTTATTGAGGATTGAAGAATGAGGATTGAGGATTGAGGATTGAGGATTGAGGATTGAGGATTGAAGACTGAGTATTGAGGATTGAAGATTGAGGATTGGGTATTGAGGATTGAAGAATGAGGATTGAGAATTGAGGATTGAGGATTGAGGATTGAAGATTGAGTATTGAGGATTGAAGATTGACGATTGAGGATTGAGGATTGAGGATTGAGGATTGAGGATCGATGATTGAGGATTGAAGATTGAGTATTGAGGATTGATGATTGAGGATTGAGGATTGAGGATTGAGGTTTGAGGATTGAAGATTGAGGATTGAGGATTGAGGATTGAGGATTGAGGATTGAGGACTGAGGATTGCGTATTGAGGATAGAACATTGAGGATTGAGGATTGAGTATTGAGGATTGAGGATTGAGGATTGAAGATTGAATATTGATGATTGAATATTGGGGATCGAGGATTGAGTGTTGTGGACTGAGGACGAGGACTGAGGGTAGAGTATTGATGTTTGAGGTCTGAGGATTGAGGATTGAGGATTGAGAATTGAGGATTGAGGATTGAGGATTGAAGATTGAGGATTGGGTGTTGAGGATTGATGAATGAGGATTGAGGATTGAGGATTGAGGATTTAGGATTGAAGGTTGAGGATTGCGTATTAAGGATAGAACATTGAGGATTGAGGATTGAGTATTGAGGATTGAGGATTGAGGATTGAAGATTGAATATTGATGTTTGAAGATTGAGGATCGAGGATTGAGCGTTGTGGATTGAGGACGAGGACTGAGGGTTGAGTATTGATGTTTGAGGTCTGAGGATTGAGCAATGAGGATTGAGAATTGAGGGTTGAGGATTGAGGATTGAAGATTGAGGACT
This sequence comes from Calliopsis andreniformis, assembly GCF_051401765.1. Taxonomy (NCBI): domain Eukaryota; kingdom Metazoa; phylum Arthropoda; class Insecta; order Hymenoptera; family Andrenidae; genus Calliopsis; species Calliopsis andreniformis. Next base: position 3,109,971 of record NW_027480459.1, on the reverse strand, counting down.
GTGTGTTGAGGATTGTAGAATGAGGATTGAGGATTGAGGATTGAGTATTGAGGATTGAAGATTGACGATTGAGGATTCAGGATTGAGGATTGAGGATTGAGGATTGAGGACTGAGGATTGCGTATTGAGGATTGAACATTGAGGATTGAGGATTGAGTATTGAGGATTGAGGATTGAGGATTGAGGATTGAAGATTGAATATTGATGATTGAATATTGAGGATCGAGGATTGAGTGTTGTGGATTGAGGACGAGGACTGAGGGTTGAGTATTGATGTTTGAGGTCTGAGGATTGAGCAATGAGGATTGAGAATTGAGGGTTGAGGATTGAGGATTGAAGATTGAGGATTGGGTATTGCGGATTGAACATTGAGGATTGAGGATTGAGGATTGAGGATTGAGGGTTGAGGATTGAGAATTGAGGATTGAGGATTGAGGATTGAAGATTGAGGATTGGGTATTGAGGATTGAAGAATGAGGATTGAGGATTGAGGATTGAGGATGGAGGATTGAGGATTGAATACTGAGTATCGAGGATTGAAGATTGAGGATTGAGGAGTGAGTATTGAAGATTGACGATTTGGGACTGAGGATTGAAGATTGAGGATTGAGGATTGAGGATTGAGGATTGAGGATTGAGGATTGAGGATTGAGGATTGAAGATTGAGGATTGGGTATTGAGGATTGAAGAATGAGGATTGAGGATTGAGGATTGAGGATTGAGTATTGAAGATTGAGTATTCAGGATTGAAGACTGACGATTGAGGATTGAGGATTGAGGATTGAGGATTGAGGATTGATGATTGAGGATTGAAGATTGAGTATTGAGGATTGAAGATTGAGGATTGAGGATTGAGGATTGAGGTTTGAGGATTGAAGATTGAGGATTGAGGATTGAGGATTGAGGATTGAGGATTGAAGATTGAGGATTGGGTATTGAGGATTGAAGAATGAGGATTGAGTATTGAGTATTGAGGATTGAGTATCGACGATTGAGTATTGAGAATTGAGGATTGAAGATTGAGGATTGGGTGTTGAGGATTGAAGAATGAGGATCGAGGATTGAGGATTGAGTATTGAGGATTGAAGATTGAGTATTGAGGATTGAAGATTGAGGATTGAGGATTGAGGATTGAGGATTGGGGGTTGTGGATTGAGGACGAGGACTGTCGGTTGAGTACTAAGTATTGAGGACTGAGGATTGAAGATTGAGTATTGAGGATTGAATACTGACGCTTGAGGATTGAGGATTGAGGATTGAGGATTGAGGATTGAGGATTGAGGATTGAGGATAGAGGATTGAAGATTGGGTATTGAGGATTGAAGATTGGGGATTGGGGATTGAGGATTGAGGATTGAGGATTGAAGATTGAGTACTGAGGATTGAAGATTAAGATTGAGGATTGAGGATTGAGGATTGAGGATTGAGGATTGAGGATTGAAGATTGAGTATTGAGGATTGAAGGTTGAGGATTGAGGATTGAGGATTGAAGATTGAGGATTGAGGATTGAGGATTGTAGATTGAGGATTGGGTATTGAGTATTGAAGAATGAGGATTGAGGATTGAGGATTGAAGATTGACTATTGAGGATTGAAGATTGAGGATTGGGTATTGATGATTGAAGAATGAGGATTGAGGATTGAGGATTGAGGATTGAGGATTGAGGATTGAAGACTGAGTATTGAGGATTGAAGATTGAGGATTGGGTATTGAGGATTGAAGAATGAGGATTGAGGATTGAGGATTGAGGATTGAGGGTTGAAGATTGAGTATTGAGGTTTGAAGATTGACGATTGAGGATTGAGGATTGAGGATTGAGGATTGAGGATCGATGATTGAGGATTGAAGATTGAGTATTGAGGATTGATGATTGAGGATTGAGGATTCAGGATTGAGGTTTGAGGATTGAAGATTGAGGATTGAGGATTGAGGATTGAGGATTGAGGATTGAGGATTGAAGATTGAGGATTGGGTATTGAGGATTGACGAATGAGGATTGAGTATTGAGTATTGAGGATTGAGTATTGACGATTGAGTATTGAGGATTGAAGATTGACGATTGAGGATTCAGGATTGAGGATTGAGGATTGAGGATTGAGGACTGAGGATTGCGTATTGAGGATAGAACATTGAGGATTGAGGATTGAGTATTGAGGATTGAGGATTGAGGATTGAAGATTGAATATTGATGATTGAATATTGAGGATCGAGGATTGAGTGTTGTGGATTGAGGACGAGGACTGAGGGTAGAGAATTGATGTCTGAGGTCTGAGGATTGAGGATTGAGGATTGAGAATTGAGGATTGAGGAATGAGGATTGAAGATTGAGGACTGGGTGTTGAGGATTGATGAATGAGGATTGAGGATTGAGGATTGAGAATTTAGGATTGAAGGTTGAGGATTGCGTATTGAGGATAGAACATTGAGGATTGAGGATTGAGTATTGAGGATTGAGGATTGAGGATTGAAGATTGAATATTGATGTTTGAAGATTGTGGATCGAGGATTGAGCGTTGTGGATTGAGGACGAGGACTGAGGGTTGAGTATTGATGTTTGAGGTCTGAGGATTGAGGAATGAGGATTGAGAGTTGAGGGTTGATGATTGAGGATTGAAGATTGAGGACTGTGTGTTGAGGATTGAAGAATGAGGATTGAGGATTGAGGATTGAGGATTGAGGATTGAAGATTGAGTATTGAGGATTGAAGGTTGAGGATTGAGGATTGAGGATTGAGGATTGAGGATTGAGGACTGAGGATTGCGGATAGAAGATTGAGGATTGGGTATTGCGGATTGAACATTGAGGATTGAGGATTGAGGATTGAGGATTGAGGGTTGAGGATTGAGAATTGAGGATTGAGGATTGAGGATCGAAGATTGAGGATTGGGTATTGAGGATTGAAGAATGAGGATTGAGGACTGAGGATTGAGGATGGAGGATTGAGGATTGAATACTGAGTATTGAGGATCGAACATTGAGGATTGAGGAGTGAGTATTGATGATTGAGGATTGAGGATTGAGGATTGAGGATTGAGGATTGAGGATTGAGGATTGAAGATTGAGGATTGGGTATTGAGGATTGAAGAATGAGGATTGAGTATTGAGTATTGAGGATTGAGTATCGACGATAGAGTATTGAGGATTGAAGATTGACGATTGAGGATTGAGGATTGAGGGTTGATGATTGAGGATTCAGGATTGAAGATTGAGTATTGAGTATTGAAGAATGAGGATTGAGTATTGAGTATTGAGGATTGAGTATTGACGATTGAGTATTTAGGATTGAAGATTGACGATTGAGGATTGAGGTCTGAGTATTGAGAATTGAGGATTGAGAATTGAGGATTGAGGATTGAGGATTGAAGATTGAGGATTGGGTGTTGAGGGTTGAAGAATGAGGATTGAGGATTGAGGATTGAGTATTGAGGATTGAAGATTGAGTATTGAGGATTGAAGATTGAGGATTGAGGATTGAGGATTGAGGATTGAGGATTGAGTATTGCGGATAGAAGATTGAGGATTGGGTATTGCGGATTGAACATTGAGGATTGAGTGTTGAGGATTGAGGGTTGAGGATTGAGGACTGAAGATTGAATATTGATGATTGAAGATTGAGGATTGAGGATTGATGGTTGTGGATTGAGGACGAGGACTGAGGGTTGACTATTGCTGTTTGAGGTCTGAGGATTGAGGATAGAGGATTGAGAATTGAGGATTGAGGATTGAGGATTGAAGGTTGAGGATTGGGTATTGAGGATTGAAGAATGAGGATTGAGGATTGAGGACTGAGGATTGAGGATTGAATACTGAGTGTTGAGGGTTGAGTGATGAGAATTGATGTTTGTGGATAGAGATTTGAAGATTGCAGATTGAGTATTGAGTATTGAAAACTGTGAATTGATGATATTCTCTTGAGGATTGAGGATTGACAACTGATTGTTGAGGACTGAGGGCTGAAGGTTGAGGATTCAGGATTGAGGATTCAGGATTGTGGTTTGACGACCGAGGATTGAGGATTGAGGATTGAGGATTGAGGATTGAGAATTGAAGATTGAGGATTGAGTATTGGGGGTTGTGGATTGAGGACGAGGACTGACGGTTGAGTATTGAGTATTGAGGATTGAGGATTGAAGATTGAGTATTGAGGATTGAATATTGACGATTGAGGATTGAGGATTGAGGATTGAGTATTGAGTATTGAGGATTGAGGATTGAGGATTGAAGATTGACTATTGAGGATTGAAGATTGGGGATTGGTTATTGAGGATTGAAGAATGAGGATTGAGGATTGAGGATTGAGGATTGAGGATTGAGGATTGAAGACTGAGTATTGAGGATTGAAGATTGAGGATTGGGTATTGAGGATTGAAGAATGAGGATTGAGAATTGAGGATTGAGGATTGAGGATTGAAGATTGAGTATTGAGGATTGAAGATTGACGATTGAGGATTGAGTGTTGAGGATTGAGGATTGAGGATCGATGATTGAGGATTGAAGATTGAGTATTGAGGATTGATGATTGAGGATTGAGGATTGAGGATTGAGGTTTGAGGATTGAAGATTGAGGATTGAGGATTGAGGATTGAGGATTGAGGATTGAGGATTGAGGACTGAGGATTGCGTATTGAGGATAGAACATTGAGGATTGAGGATTGAGTATTGAGGATTGAGGATTGAGGATTGAAGATTGAATATTGATGATTGAATATTGAGGATCGAGGATTGAGTGTTGTGGACTGAGGACGAGGACTGAGGGTAGAGTATTGATGTTTGAGGTCTGAGGATTGAGGATTGAGGATTGAGAATAGAGGATTGAGGATTGAGGATTGAAGATTGAGGATTGGGTGTTGAGGATTGATGAATGAGGATTGAGGATTGAGGATTGAGGATTTAGGATTGAAGGTTGAGGATTGCGTATTGAGGATAGAACATTGAGGATTGAGGATTGAGTATTGAGGATTGAGGATTGAGGATTGAAGATTGAATATTGATGTTTGAAGATTGAGGATCGAGGATTGAGCGTTGTGGATTGAGGACGAGGACTGAGGGTTGAGTATTGATGTTTGAGGTCTGAGGATTGAGCAATGAGGATTGAGAATTGAGGGTTGAGGATTGAGGATTGAAGATTGAGGACTGTGCGTTGAGGATTGTAGAATGAGGATTGAGGATTGAGGATTGAGTATTGAGGATTGAAGATTGACGATTGAGGATTCAGGATTGAGGATTGAGGATTGAGGATTGAGGACTGAGGATTGCGTATTGAGGATTGAACATTGAGGATTGAGGATTGAGTATTGAGGATTGAGGATTGAGGATTGAAGATTGAATATTGATGATTGAATATTGAGGATCGAGGATTGAGTGTTGTGGATTGAGGACGAGGACTGAGGGTTGAGTATTGATGTTTGAGCTCTGAGGATTGAGCAATGAGGATTGAGAATTGAGGGTTGAGGATTGAGGCTTGAAGATTGAGGATTGGGTATTGCGGATTGAACATTGAGGATTGAGGATTGAGGATTGAGGATTGAGGGTTGAGGATTGAGAATTGAGGATTGAGGATTGAGGATTGAAGATTGAGGATTGGGTATTGAGGATTGAAGAATGAGGATTGAAGATTGGGGATTGGTTATTGAGGATTGAAGAATGAGGATTGAGGATTGAGGATTGAGGATTGAGGATTGAGGATTGAAGACAGAGTATTGAGGATTGAAGATTGAGGATTGGGTATTGAGGATTGAAGAATGAGGATTGAGAATTGAGGATTGAGGATTGAGGATTGAAGATTGAGTATTGAGGATTGAAGATTGACGATTGAGGATTGAGGATTGAGGATTGAGGATTGAGGATCGATGATTGAGGATTGAAGATTGAGTATTGAGGATTGATGATTGAGGATTGAGGATTGAGGATTGAGGTTTGAGGATTGAAGATTGAGGATTGAGGATTGAGGATTGAAGATTGAGGATTGGGTATTGAGGATTGAAGAATGAGGATTGAGGATTGAGGATTGAGTATGGAGGATTGAGGATTGAATACTGAGTATCGAGGATTGAAGATTGAGGATTGAGGAGTGAGTATTGAAGATTGACGATTTGGGACTGAGGATTGAAGATTGAGGATTGAGGATTGAGGATTGAGGATTGAGGATTGAGGATTGAGGATTGAGGATTGAAGATTGAGGATTGGGTATTGAGGATTGAAGAATGAGGATTGAGGATTGAGGATTGAGGATTGAGTATTGAAGATTGAGTATTCAGGATTGAAGACTGACGATTGAGGATTGAGGATTGAGGATTGAGGATTGAGGATTGATGATTGAGGATTGAAGATTGAGTATTGAGGATTGAAGATTGAGGATTGAGGATTGAGGATTGAGGTTTGAGGATTGAAGATTGAGGATTGAGGATTGAGGATTGAGGATTGAGGATTGAAGATTGAGGATTGGGTATTGAGGATTGAAGAATGAGGATTGAGTATTGAGTATTGAGGATTGAGTATCGACGATTGAGTATTGAGGATTGAAGATTGACGATTGAGGATTGAGGATTGAGGGTTGATGATTGAGGATTCAGGATTGAAGATTGAGTATTGAGTATTGAATATTGAGGATTGAGAATTGAGGATTGAGGATTGAGGATTGAAGATTGCGTACTGAGGATTGAAGATTAAGATTGAGGATTGAGGATTGAGGATTGAGGATTGAGGATTGAGGATTGAAGATTGAGGATTGCGTATTGAGGATAGAACATTGAGGATTGAGGATTGAGTATTAAGGATTGAGGATTGAGGATTGAAGATTGAATATTGATGATTGAAGATTGAGGATCGAGGATTGAGTGTTGTAGGTTGAGGACGAGGACTGAGGGTAGAGTATTGATGTTTAAGGTCTGAGGATTAAGGATTGAGGATTGAGAATTGAGGATTGATGATTGAGGATTGAAGATTGAGGATTGGGTGTTGAGGATTGAAGAATGAGGATTGAGGATTGAGGATTGAGTATTGAGGATTGAAGATTGAGTATTGAGGATTGAAGATTGAGGATTGAGGATTGAGGATTGAAGACTGAGCATAGAGGATTGAAGATTGAGTATTGAGGATTGATGATTGAGGATTGAGGATTGAGGATTGAGGTTTGAGGATTGAAGATTGAGGATTGAGGATTGAGGATTGAGGATTGAGGATTGAGGACTGAAGATTGAGGATTGAGGAATGAGGATTGAGGATTGAGGATTGAGGATTGATGATTGAGTATTGAGGATTGAAGATTGAGGATTCAGGAGTGAGGACTGAGGATTGAGGATTGCAGATTGAGTATTGAGGATTGAAGATTGAGGACTGAGGACTGAGGATTGAGGATTGACGATTGAGAATTGAGGATTGAGGATTGAGGATTGAGTATTGAGGATTGAAGATTGACGATTGAGGTCTGAGGATTGAGGATTGAGGATTCAGGATTGAGGATTGAGGATTGAAGATTGAGTATTGAGTATTGAAGATTGAGTATTGAGGAATGAGGATTGAGGATTGAGGATTGAAGATTGCGTTCTGAGGATTGAAGGATAAGATTGAGGATTGAGGATTGAGGATTGAGGATTGAGGATTGAGGATTGAAGATTGAGGATTGCGTATTGAGGATAGAACATTGAGGATTGAGGATTGAGTATTAAGGATTGAGGATTGAGGATTGAAGATTGAATATTGATGATTGAAGATTGAGGATCGAGGATTGAGTGTTGTAGATTGAGGACGAGGACTGAGGGTAGAGTATTGATGTTTAAGGTCTGAGGATTAAGGATTGAGGATTGAGAATTGAGGATTGATGATTGAGGATTGAAGATTGAGGATTGGGTGTTGAGGATTGAAGAATGAGGATTGAGGATTGAGGATTGAGTATTGAGGATTGAAGATTGAGTATTGAGGATTGAAGATTGAGGACTGAGGATTGAGGATTGAGTATTGAGTATTGAGGATTGAGGATTGAGGATTGAAGATTGACTATTGAGGATTGAAGATTGAGGATTGGGTATTGAGGATTGAAGAATGAGGATTGAGGATTGAGGATTGAGGATTGTGGATTGAGGATTGAAGACTGAGTATTGAGGATTGAAGATTGAGGATTGGGTATTGAGGATTGAAGAATGAGGATTGAGGATTGAGGATTGAGGATTGAGGATTGAAGATTGAGTATTGAGGATTGAAGATTGACGATTGAGGATTGAGGATTGAGGATTGAGGATTGAGGATCGATGATTGAGGATTGAAGATTGAGTATTGAGGATTGATGATTGAGGATGGAGGATTGAGGATCGAGGTTTGAGGATTGAAGATTGAGGATTGAGGATTGAGGATTGAGGATTGAGGATTGAGGATTGAAGATTGAGGATTGGGTATTGAGGATTGAAGAATGAGGATTGAGTATTGAGTATTGAGGATTGAGTATTGACGATTGAGTATTGAGGATTGAAGATTGACGATTGAGGATTCAGGATTGAGGATTGAGGATTGAGGATTGAGGACTGAGGATTGCGTATTGAGGATAGAACATTGAGGATTGAGGATTGAGTATTGAGGATTGAGGATTGAGGATTGAAGATTGAATATTGATGATTGAATATTGAGGATCGAGGATTGAGTGTTGTGGATTGAGGACGAGGACTGAGGGTAGAGTATTGATGTTTGAGGTCTGAGGATTGAGGATTGAGGATTGAGAATTGAGGATTGAGGAATGAGGATTGAAGATTGAGGATTGGGTGTTGAGGATTGATGAATGAGGATTGAGGATTGAGGATTGAGGATTTAGGATTGAAGGTTGAGGATTGCGTATTGAGGATAGAACATTGAGGATTGAGGATTGAGTATTGAGGATTGAGGATTGAGGATTGAAGATTGAATATTGATGTTTGAAGATTGTGGATCGAGGATTGAGCGTTGTGGATTGAGGACGAGGATTGAGGATTGAGGATTGAAGATTGAGGATTGGGTATTGAGGATTGAAGAATGAGGATTGAGGATTGAGGACTGAGGATTGAGGGTTGAGGATTGCGGATTGAAGATTGAGGATTGGGTGTTGAGGATTGAAGAATGAGGATTGAGGATTGAGGATTGAGGATTGAGGATTGAGGATTGAGGATTGAGGATTGAGGATTGAGGATTGCGGATAGAAAATTGAGGATTGGGTATTGCGGATTGAACATTGAGGATTGAGGATTGAGGTTTGAGGATTGAGGATTGAGGATTGAGAATTGAGGATTGAGGATTGAGGATTGAAGATCGAGGATTGGGTATTGAAGACGGAAGAATGAGGATTGAGGATTGAGGATTGAGGATTGAGGATTGAGGATTGCGTATTGAGGATAGAACATTGAGGATCGAGGATTGAGTATTGAGGATTGAGGATTGAGGATTGAAGATTGAATATTGATGATTGAAGATTGAGGATCGACGATTGAGTGTTGTGGATTGAGGACGAGGACTGAGGGTAGAGTATTGACGTTTAAGGTCTGAGGATTGAGGATTGAGGATTGAGAATTGAGGATTGAGGATTGAGGATTGAAGATTGAGGATTGGGTGTTGAGGATTGAAGAATGAGGATTGAGGATTGAGGATTGAGTATTGAGGATTGAAGATTGAGTATTGAGGATTGAAGATTGAGGATTGAGGATTGAGGATTGAGGATTGAGGATTGAGGATTGAGGATTGAAGATTGAGGATTGGGTGTTGAGGATTGAAGAATGAGGATTGAGGATTGAGGATTGAGTATTGAGGATTGAAGATTGAGTATTGAGGATTGAAGATTGAGGATTGAGGATTGAGGATTGAGGATTGGGTGTTGTGGATTGAGGACGAGGACTGACGGTTGAGTACTAAGTATTGAGGATTGAGGATTGAAGATTGAGTATTGAGGATTGAATATTGACGATTGAGGATTGAGGATTGAGGATTGAGGATTGAGGATTGAGGATTGAGGATTGAGGATAGAGGATTGAAGATTGGGTATTGAGGATTGAAGATTGGGGATTGAGGATTGAGGATTGAGGATTGAGGATTGAAGATTGAGTACTGAGGATTGAAGATTAAGATTGAGGATTGAGGATTGAGGATTGAGGATTGAGGATTGAGGATTGAAGATGGAGTATTGAGGATTGAAGGTTGAGGATTGAGGATTGAGGATTGAAGATTGAGGATTGAGGATTGAGGATTAAAGATTGAGGATTGGGTATTGAGTATTGAAGAATGAGGATTGAGGATTGAGGGTTGAGGATTGAGGATTGAGGATTGAAGACTGAGTATTGAGGATTGAAGATTGAGGATTGGGTATTGAGGATTGAAGAATGAGGATTGAGGATTCAGGATTGAGGATTGAGGATTGAAGATTGAGTATTGAGGATTGAAGATTGACGATTGACGATTGAGGATTGAGGAGTGAGGATTGAGGATTGAGGATCGATGATTGAGGATTGAAGATTGAGTATTGAGTATTGAAGATTGAGGATTGAGGATTGAGGATTGAGGTTTGAGGATTGAAGATTGAGGATTGAGGATTGAGGATTGAGGATTGAGGATTGAGGATTGAAGATTGAGTATTGAGGATTGAATATTGACGATTGAGGATTGAGGATTGAGGATTGAGTATTGAGTATTGAGGATTGAGGATTGAGGATTGAAGATTGACTATTGAGGATTGAAAATTGAGGATTGGGTATTGAGGATTGAAGAATGAGGATTGAGGATTGAGGATAGAGGATTAAGGATTGAGGATTGAAGACTGAGTATTGAGGATTGAAGATTGAGGATTGGGTATTGAGGATTGAAGAATGAGGATTGAGGATTGAGGATTGAGGATTGAGGATTGAAGATTGAGTATTGAGGATTGAAGATTGACGATTGAGGATTGAGGATTGAGGATTGAGGATTGAGGAACGATGATTGAGGATTGAAGATTGAGTATTGAGGATTGATGATTGAGGATTGAGGATTGAGGATTGGGTATTGAGGATTGAAGAATGAGGATTGAGGATTCAGGATTGAAGACTGACGATTGAGGATTGAGGATTGAGGATTGAGGATTGAGGATTGATGATTGAGGATTGAAGATTGAGTATTGAGGATTGAAGATTGAGGATTGAGGATTGAGGATTGAGGTTTGAGGATTGAAGATTGAGGATTGAGGATTGAGGGTTGAGGATTGAGGATTGAAGATTGAGGATTGGGTATTGAGGATTGAAGAATGAGGATTGAGTACTGAGTATTGAGGATTGAGTATCGACGATTGAGTATTGAGGATTGAAGATTGACGATTGAGGATTGAGGACTGAGGGTTGATGATTGAGGATTCAGGATTGAAGATTGAGTATTGAGTATTGAAGATTGAGGATTGAGAATTGAGGATTGAGGATTGAGGATTGAAGATTGCGTACTGAGGATTGAAGATTAAGATTGAGAATTGAGGATTGAGGATTGAGGATTGAGGATTGAGGATTGAAGATTGAGGATTGCGTATTGAGGACAGAACATTGAGGATTGAAGATTGAGTCTTGAGGATTGAGGATTGAGGATTGAAGATTGAATATTGATGATTGAAGATTGAGGATCGAGGATTGAGTGTTGTGGATTGAGGACGAGGACTGAGAGCAGAGTATTGATGTTTGAGGTCTGAGGAGTGAGGATTGAGGATTGAGAATTGAGGATTGAGGATTGAGGATTGAAGATTGAGGATTGGGTATTGAGGATTGAAGAATGAGGATTGAGGATTGAGGACTGAGGATTGAGGGTTGAGGATTGCGGATTGAAGATTGAGGATTGGGTGTTGAGGATTGAAGAATGAGGATTGAGGATTGAGGATTGAGGATTGAGGATTGAGGATTGAGGATTGAGGATTGAGGATTGGGGATTGAGGATTGCGGATAGAAGATTGAGGATTTGGTATTGCGGATTGAACATTGAGGATTGAGGATTGAGGGTTGAGGATTGAGGATTGAGGATTGAGAATTGAGGATTGAGGATTGAGGATTGAAGATTGAGGATTGGGTATTGAAGATTGAAGAATGAGGATTGAGGATTGAGGATTGAGGATTGAGGATTGAGGATTGCGTATTGAGGATAGAACATTGAGGATCGAGGGTTGAGTATTGAGGATTGAGGTTTGAGGATTGAAGATTGAATATTGATGATTGAAGATTGAGGATCGAGGATTGAGTGTTGTGGATTGAGGACGAGGACTGAGGGTAGAGTATTGACGTTTAAGGTCTGAGGATTGAGGATTGAGGATTGAGAATTGAGGATTGAGGATTGAGGATTGAAGATTGAGGATTGGGTGTTGATTATTGAAGAATGAGGATTGAGGATTGAGGATTGAGTATTGAGGATTGAAGATTGAGTATTGAGGATTGAAGATTGAGGATTGAGGATTGAGGGTTGAGGATTGAGGATTGAGGATTGAAGATTGAGGATTGGGTGTTGAGGATTGAATAATGAGGATTGAGGATTGAGGATTGAGTATTGAGGATTGAAGATTGAGTATTGAGGATTGAAGATTGAGGATTGAGGATTGAGGATTGAGGATAGAGGATTGAAGATTGAGGATTGCGTATTGAGGATACAACATTGAGGATTCAGGATTGAGTATTGAGGATTGAGGATTGAGGATTGAAGATTGAATATTGATGATTGAAGATTGAGGATCGAGGATTGAGTGTTGTGGATTGAGGACGAGGACTGAGGGTAGAGTATTGATGTTTAAGGTCTGAGGATTGAGGATTGAGGATTGAGGATTGAGGATTGAGAATTGAGGATTGATGATTGAGGATTGAAGATTGAGGATTGGGTGTTGAGGATTGAAGAATGAGGATTGAGGATTGAGGATTGAGTATTGGGGATTGAAGATTGAGTATTGAGGATTGAAGATTGAGGATTGAGGATTGAGGATTGAGGATTGAGGATTGAGGATTGCGGATAGAAGATTGAGGATTGGGTATTGCGGTTTGAACATTGGGGATTGAGGATTGAGGGTTGAGGATTGAGGATTGAGGACTGAAGATTGAATATTGATGATTGAATATTGAGGATTGAGGATTGATCGTTGTGGATTGAGGACGAGGACTGACGGTTGACTATTGCTGTTTGAGGTCTGAGGATTGAGGATTGAGGATTGAGAATTGGGGATTGAGGATTGAGGATTGAAGATTGAGGAATGGGTATTGAGGATTGAAGAATGATGATTGAGGATTGAGGACTGAGGATTGAGGATTGAAGACTGAGTGTTGAGGGTTGAGTGATGAGAATTGATGTTTGTGGATAGAGATTTGAAGATTGCAGATTGAGTATTGAGTATTGAAAACTGTGAATTGATGATATTCTCTTGAGGATTGAGGATTGACAACTGATTGTTGAGGACTGAGGGCTGAAGGTTGAGGATTCAGGATTGAGGATTCAGGATTGTGGTTTGGGGACCGAGGATTGAGGATTGAGGATTGAGGATTGAGAATTGAAGATTGAGGATTGAGTATTGGGGGTTGTGGATTGAGGACGAGGACTGACGGTTGTGTAATGATGTTTGAGGTCTGAGGATTGAGGATTGAGGATTGAGAATTGAGGATTGAGGATTGAAGATTGAGGATTGGGTATTGAGTATTGAAGAATGAGGATTGAGTATTGAGTATTGAGGATTGAGGATTGAAGGTTGAGTATTGAGGATTGAAGATTGACGATTGAGGTTTGAGGATTGAGGATTGAGGATTGAGGATTGAGGATTGAGGATTGATGATTGAGTATTGAGGATTGAAGATTGAGGATTGAGGATTGAGGATTGAGGATTGAGGATTGAAGATTGAGTACTGAGGATTGAAGATTAAGATTGAGGATTGAGGATTGAGGATTGAGGATTGAGGATTGAGGATTGAAGATTGAGGATTGGGTTTTGAGGATTGAAGAATGAGGATTGAGGATTGAGGACTGAGGATTGAGGATTGAAGACTGAGTGTTGAGGGTTGAGTGATGAGAATTGATGTTTGTGGATAGAGATTTGAAGATTGCAGATTGAGTATTGAGTATTGAAAACTGTGAATTGATGATATTCTCTTGAGGATTGAGGATTGAGGATTGAGGATTGAAGATTGAGGACTGAGGATTGAGGATTGAGGATTGACGATTGAGGATTGCATATTGAGTATTGAGGATTGAAGGTTGAGGGTTGAGGATTGAGGATTGACGATTGAGGATTGAGTAATGGACAGTGAGAATTGAGGATTGAGGGTTGAAGATTGATGATTGAGGATTGAAGACTGAGTATTGATGATTGAAGATTGAGGATTGAGGATTGAGTGTTGAGGATTGAGGACGAGGACTGACGATTGAGGATTGAGGTTTGAGGGTTGAGGATTGTGGATTGAGGACTGAGGATTGAGGATTGAGGATTGAGCATTGAGGATTGGAGATTGCGTATTGAGGATTGAAAGTTTAGGATTGGGGATTCAGGATTGAGGATTGAGGATTGAAGATTGAGGATTGAGGATTGAGGTTTGAGGATTGAGAACGAGGACTGACGGTTGAGGATTGAGGTTGGATTATTGAGGATTGAGGATGAGGACTCAGGGTTGAGGATTGAGGTTTGAGGAATGAGGATTGAGGGTTGAAGATTGAGTATTTATGACTGAGGATTGAGGATTGAGGATTGAGGAATGAGGATTGAGGATTGAAGATTGAGTACTGATGATTGAAGATTGAGGATTGAGGATTGAGCATTGAGGATTGAGGATTGAGGATTGAGGATTGAGGATTGAAGCTTGAGTATTGAGGATTGAATATTGACGATTGAGGATTGAGGATTGAGGATTGAGTATTGAGTATTGAGGATTGAGGATTGAGGATTGAAGATTGACTATTGAGGATTGAAGATTGGGGATTGGTTATTGAGGATTGAAGAATGAGGATTGAGGATTGACGATTGAGGATTGAGGATTGAGGATTGAAGACTGAGTATTGAGGATTGAAGATTGAGGATTGGGTATTGAGGATTGAAGAATGAGGATTGAGAATTGAGGATTGAGGATTGAGGATTGAAGATTGAGTATTGGGGATTGAAGATTGACGATTGAGGATTGAGGATTGAGGATTGAGGATCGAGGATCGATGATTGAGGATTGAAGATTGAGTATTGAGGATTGATGATTGAGGATTGAGGATTGAGGATTGAGGTTTGAGGATTGAAGATTGAGGATTGAGGATTGAGGATTGAGGATTGAGGATTGAGGACTGAGGATTGCGTATTGAGGATAGAACATTGAGGATTGAGGATTGAGTATTGAGGATTGAGGATTGAGGATTGAAGATTGAATATTGATGATTGAATATTGAGGATCGAGGATTGAGTGTTGTGGACTGAGGACGAGGACTGAGGGTAGAGTATTGATGTTTGAGGTCTGAGGATTGAGGATTGAGGATTGAGAATTGAGGATTGAGGATTGAGGATTGAAGATTGAGGATTGGGTGTTGAGGATTGATGAATGAGGATTGAGGATTGAGGATTGAGGATTTAGGATTGAAGGTTGAGGATTGCGTATTGAGGATAGAACATTGAGGATTGAGGATTGAGTATTGAGGATTGAGGATTGAGGATTGAAGATTGAATATTGATGTTTGAAGATTGAGGATCGAGGATTGAGCGTTGTGGATTGAGGACGAGGACTGAGGGTTGAGTATTGATGTTTGAGGTCTGAGGATTGAGCAATGAGGATTGAGAATTGAGGGTTGAGGATTGAGGATTGAAGATTGAGGACTGTGTGTTGAGGATTGTAGAATGAGGATTGAGGATTGAGGATTGAGTATTGAGGATTGAAGATTGACGATTGAGGATTCAGGATTGAGGATTGAGGATTGAGGATTGAGGACTGAGGATTGCGTATTGAGGATTGAACATTGAGGATTGAGGATTGAGTATTGAGGATTGAGGATTGAGGATTGAAGATTGAATATTGATGATTGAATATTGAGGATCGAGGATTGAGTGTTGTGGATTGAGGACGAGGACTGAGGGTTGAGTATTGATGTTTGAGGTCTGAGGATTGAGCAATGAGGATTGAGAATTGAGGGTTGAGGATTGAGGATTGAAGATTGAGGATTGGGTATTGCGGATTGAACATTGAGGATTGAGGATTGAGGATTGAGGATTGAGGGTTGAGGATTGAGAATTGAGGATTGAGGATTGAGGATTGAAGATTGAGGATTGGGTATTGAGGATTGAAGAATGAGGATTGAGGATTGAGGATTGAGTATGGAGGATTGAGGATTGAATACTGAGTATCGAGGATTGAAGATTGAGGATTGAGGAGTGAGTATTGAAGATTGACGATTTGGGACTGAGGATTGAAGATTGAGGATTGAGGATTGAGGATTGAGGATTGAGGATTGAGGATTGAGGATTGAGGATTGAGGATTGAGGATTGGGTATTGAGGATTGAAGAATGAGGATTGAGGATTGAGGATTGAGGATTGAGTATTGAAGATTGAGTATTCAGGATTGAAGACTGACGATTGAGGATTGAGGATTGAGGATTGAGGATTGAGGATTGATGATTGAGGATTGAAGATTGAGTATTGAGGATTGAAGATTGAGGATTGAGGATTGAGGATTGAGGTTTGAGGATTGAAGATTGAGGATTGAGGATTGAGGATTGAGGATTGAGGATTGAAGATTGAGGATTGGGTATTGAGGATTGAAGAATGAGGATTGAGTATTGAGTATTGAGGATTAAGTATCGACGATTGAGTATTGAGGATTGAAGATTGACGATTGAGGATTGAGGATTGAGGGTTGATGATTGAGGATTCAGGATTGAAGATTGAGTATTGAGTATTGAATATTGAGGATTGAGAATTGAGGATTGAGGATTGAGGATTGAAGATTGCGTACTGAGGATTGAAGATTAAGATTGAGGATTGAGGATTGAGGATTGAGGATTGAGGATTGAGGATTGAAGATTGAGGATTGCGTATTGAGGATAGAACATTGAGGATTGAGGATTGAGTATTAAGGATTGAGGATTGAGGATTGAAGATTGAATATTGAGGATTGAAGATTGAGGATTGAGGATTGAGGATTGAAGACTGAGCATTGAGGATTGAAGATTGAGTATTGAGGATTGATGATTGAGGATTGAGGATTGAGGATTGAGGTTTGAGGATTGAAGATTGAGGATTGAGGATTGAGGATTGAGGATTGAGGATTGAGGACTGAAGATTGAGGATTGAGGAATGAGGATTGAGGATTGAGGATTGAGGATTGATGATTGAGTATTGAGGATTGAAGATTGAGGATTCAGGAGTGAGGACTGAGGATTGAGGATTGCAGATTGAGTATTGAGGATTGAAGATTGAGGACTGAGGACTGAGGATTGAGGATTGACGATTGAGAATTGAGGATTGAGGATTGAGGATTGAGTATTGAGGATTGAAGATTGACGATTGAGGTGTGAGGATTGAGGATTGAGGATTCAGGATTGAGGATTGAGGATTGAAGATTGAGTATTGAGTATTGAAGATTGAGGATTGAGGAATGAGGATTGAGGATTGAGGATTGAAGATTGCGTACTGAGGATTGAAGGATAAGATTGAGGATTGAGGATTGAGGATTGAGGATTGAGGATTGAGGATTGAAGATTGAGGATTGCGTATTGAGGATAGAACATTGAGGATTGAGGATTGAGTATTAAGGATTGAGGATTGAGGATTGAAGATTGAATATTGATGATTGAAGATTGAGGATCGAGGATTGAGTGTTGTAGATTGAGGACGAGGACTGAGGGTAGAGTATTGATGTTTAAGGTCTGAGGATTAAGGATTGAGGATTGAGAATTGAGGATTGATGATTGAGGATTGAAGATTGAGGATTGGGTGTTGAGGATTGAAGAATGAGGATTGAGGATTGAGGATTGAGTATTGAGGATTGAAGATTGAGTATTGAGGATTGAAGATTGAGGACTGAGGATTGAGGATTGAGTATTGAGTATTGAGGATTGAGGATTGAGGATTGAAGATTGACTATTGAGGATTGAAGATTGAGGATTGGGTATTGAGGATTGAAGAATGAGGATTGAGGATTGAGGATTGAGGATTGTGGATTGAGGATTGAAGACTGAGTATTGAGGATTGAAGATTGAGGATTGGGTATTGAGGATTGAAGAATGAGGATTGAGGATTGAGGATTGAGGATTGAGGATTGAAGATTGAGTATTGAGGATTGAAGATTGACGATTGAGGATTGAGGATTGAGGATTGAGGATTGAGGATCGATGATTGAGGATTGAAGTTTGAGTATTGAGGATTGATGATTGAGGATGGAGGATTGAGGATCGAGGTTTGAGGATTGAAGATTGAGGATTGAGGATTGAGGATTGAGGATTGAGGATTGAGGATTGAAGATTGAGGATTGGGTATTGAGGATTGAAGAATGAGGATTGAGTATTGAGTATTGAGGATTGAGTATTGACGATTGAGTATTGAGGATTGAAGATTGACGATTGAGGATTCAGGATTGAGGATTGAGGATTGAGGATTGAGGACTGAGGATTGCGTATTGAGGATAGAACATTGAGGATTGAGGATTGAGTATTGAGGATTGAGGATTGAGGATTGAAGATTGAATATTGATGATTGAATATTGAGGATCGAGGATTGAGTGTTGTGGATTGAGGACGAGGACTGAGGGTAGAGTATTGATGTTTGAGGTCTGAGGATTGAGGATTGAGGATTGAGAATTGAGGATTGAGGAATGAGGATTGAAGATTGAGGATTGGGTGTTGAGGATTGATGAATGAGGATTGAGGATTGAGGATTGAGGATTTAGGATTGAAGGTTGAGGATTGCGTATTGAGGATAGAACATTGAGGATTGAGGATTGAGTATTGAGGATTGAGGATTGAGGATTGAAGATTGAATATTGATGTTTGAAGATTGTGGATCGAGGATTGAGCGTTGTGGATTGAGGACGAGGATTGAGGATTGAGGATTGAAGATTGAGGATTGGGTATTGAGGATTGAAGAATGAGGATTGAGGATTGAGGACTGAGGATTGAGGGTTGAGGATTGCGGATTGAAGATTGAGGATTGGGTGTTGAGGATTGAAGAATGAGGATTGAGGATTGAGGATTGAGGATTGAGGATTGAGGATTGAGGATTGAGGATTGAGGATTGAGGATTGAGGATTGCGGATAGAAAATTGAGGATTGGGTATTGCGGATTGAACATTGAGGATTGAGGATTGAGGTTTGAGGATTGAGGATTGAGGATTGAGAATTGAGGATTGAGGATTGAGGATTGAAGATTGAGGATTGGGTATTGAAGACGGAAGAATGAGGATTGAGGATTGAGGATTGAGGATTGAGGATTGAGGATTGCGTATTGAGGATAGAACATTGAGGATCGAGGATTGAGTATTGAGGATTGAGGATTGAGGATTGAAGATTGAATATTGATGATTGAAGATTGAGGATCGACGATTGAGTGTTGTGGATTGAGGACGAGGACTGAGGGTAGAGTATTGATGTTTAAGGTCTGAGGATTGAGGATTGAGGATTGAGAATTGAGGATTGAGGATTGAGGATTGAAGATTGAGGATTGGGTGTTGAGGATTGAAGAATGAGGATTGAGGATTGAGGATTGAGTATTGAGGATTGAAGATTGAGTATTGAGGATTGAAGATTGAGGATTGAGGATTGAGGATTGAGGATTGAGGATTGGGTGTTGTGGATTGAGGACGAGGACTGACGGTTGAGTACTAAGTATTGAGGATTGAGGATTGAAGATTGAGTATTGAGGATTGAATATTGACGATTGAGGATTGAGGATTGAGGATTGAGGATTGAGGATTGAGGATTGAGGATTGAGGATAGAGGATTGAAGATTGGGTATTGAGGATTGAAGATTGGGGATTGAGGATTGAGGATTGAGGATTGAGGATTGAAGATTGAGTACTGAGGATTGAAGATTAAGATTGAGGATTGAGGATTGAGGATTGAGGATTGAGGATTGAGGATTGAAGATTGAGTATTGAGGATTGAAGGTTGAGGATTGAGGATTGAGGATTGAAGATTGAGGATTGAGGATTGAGGATTAAAGATTGAGGATTGGGTATTGAGTATTGAAGAATGAGGATTGAGGATTGAGGGTTGAGGATTGAGGATTGAGGATTGAAGACTGAGTATTGAGGATTGAAGATTGAGGATTGGGTATTGAGGATTGAAGAATGAGGATTGAGGATTCAGGATTGAGGATTGAGGATTGAAGATTGAGTATTGAGGATTGAAGATTGACGATTGACGATTGAGGATTGAGGAGTGAGGATTGAGGATTGAGGATCGATGATTGAGGATTGAAGATTGAGTATTGAGTATTGAAGATTGAGGATTGAGGATTGAGGATTGAGGTTTGAGGATTGAAGATTGAGGATTGAGGATTGAGGATTGAGGATTGAGGATTGAGGATTGAAGATTGAGTATTGAGGATTGAATATTGACGATTGAGGATTGAGGATTGAGGATTGAGTATTGAGTATTGAGGATTGAGGATTGAGGATTGAAGATTGACTATTGAGGATTGAAAATTGAGGATTGGGTATTGAGGATTGAAGAATGAGGATTGAGGATTGAGGATAGAGGATTAAGGATTGAGGATTGAAGACTGAGTATTGAGGATTGAAGATTGAGGATTGGGTATTGAGGATTGAAGAATGAGGATTGAGGATTGAGGATTGAGGATTGAGGATTGAAGATTGAGTATTGAGGATTGAAGATTGACGATTGAGGATTGAGGATTGAGGATTGAGGATTGAGGAACGATGATTGAGGATTGAAGATTGAGTATTGAGGATTGATGATTGAGGATTGAGGATTGAGGATTGGGTATTGAGGATTGAAGAATGAGGATTGAGGATTCAGGATTGAAGACTGACGATTGAGGATTGAGGATTGAGGATTGAGGATTGAGGATTGATGATTGAGGATTGAAGATTGAGTATTGAGGATTGAAGATTGAGGATTGAGGATTGAGGATTGAGGTTTGAGGATTGAAGATTGAGGATTGAGGATTGAGGGTTGAGGATTGAGGATTGAAGATTGAGGATTGGGTATTGAGGATTGAAGAATGAGGATTGAGTATTGAGTATTGAGGATTGAGTATCGACGATTGAGTATTGAGGATTGAAGATTGACGATTGAGGATTGAGGACTGAGGGTTGATGATTGAGGATTCAGGATTGAAGATTGAGTATTGAGTATTGAAGATTGAGGATTGAGAATTGAGGATTGAGGATTGAGGATTGAAGATTGCGTACTGAGGATTGAAGATTAAGATTGAGAATTGAGGATTGAGGATTGAGGATTGAGGATTGAGGATTGAGGATTGAAGATTGAGGATTGCGTATTGAGGACAGAACATTGAGGATTGAAGATTGAGTCTTGAGGATTGAGGATTGAGGATTGAAGATTGAATATTGATGATTGAAGATTGAGGATCGAGGATTGAGTGTTGTGGATTGAGGACGAGGACTGAGAGCAGAGTATTGATGTTTGAGGTCTGAGGAGTGAGGATTGAGGATTGAGAATTGAGGATTGAGGATTGAGGATTGAAGATTGAGGATTGGGTATTGAGGATTGAAGAATGAGGATTGAGGATTGAGGACTGAGGATTGAGGGTTGAGGATTGCGGATTGAAGATTGAGGATTGGGTGTTGAGGATTGAAGAATGAGGATTGAGGATTGAGGATTGAGGATTGAGGATTGAGGATTGAGGATTGAGGATTGAGGATTGGGGATTGAGGATTGCGGATAGAAGATTGAGGATTTGGTATTGCGGATTGAACATTGAGGATTGAGGATAGAGGGTTGAGGATTGAGGATTGAGGATTGAGAATTGAGGATTGAGGATTGAGGATTGAAGATTGAGGATTGGGTATTGAAGATTGAAGAATGAGGATTGAGGATTGAGGATTGAGGATTGAGGATTGAGGATTGCGTATTGAGGATAGACCATTGAGGATCGAGGATTGAGTATTGAGGATTGAGGTTTGAGGATTGAAGATTGAATATTGATGATTGAAGATTGAGGATCGAGGATTGAGTGTTGTGGATTGAGGACGAGGACTGAGGGTAGAGTATTGACGTTTAAGGTCTGAGGATTGAGGATTGAGGATTGAGAATTGAGGATTGAGGATTGAGGATTGAAGATTGAGGATTGGGTGTTGAGTATTGAAGAATGAGGATTGAGGATTGAGGATTGAGTATTGAGGATTGAAGATTGAGTATTGAGGATTGAAGATTGAGGATTGAGGATTGAGGGTTGAGGATTGAGGATTGAGGATTGAAGATTGAGGATTGGGTGTTGAGGATTGAATAATGAGGATTGAGGATTGAGGATTGAGTATTGAGGATTGAAGATTGAGTATTGAGGATTGAAGATTGAGGATTGAGGATTGAGGATTGAGGATAGAGGATTGAAGATTGAGGATTGCGTATTGAGGATACAACATTGAGGATTCAGGATTGAGTATTGAGGATTGAGGATTGAGGATTGAAGATTGAATATTGATGATTGAAGATTGAGGATCGAGGATTGAGTGTTGTGGATTGAGGACGAGGACTGAGGGTAGAGTATTGATGTTTAAGGTCTGAGGATTGAGGATTGAGGATTGAGGATTGAGGATTGAGAATTGAGGATTGATGATTGAGGATTGAAGATTGAGGATTGGGTGTTGAGGATTGAAGAATGAGGATTGAGGATTGAGGATTGAGTATTGAGGATTGAAGATTGAGTATTGAGGATTGAAGATTGAGGATTGAGGATTGAGGATTGAGGATTGAGGATTGAGGATTGCGGATAGAAGATTGAGGATTGGGTATTGCGGTTTGAACATTGGGGATTGAGGATTGAGGGTTGAGGATTGAGGATTGAGGACTGAAGATTGAATATTGATGATTGAATATTGAGGATTGAGGATTGATCGTTGTGGATTGAGGACGAGGACTGACGGTTGACTATTGCTGTTTGAGGTCTGAGGATTGAGGATTGAGGATTGAGAATTGGGGATTGAGGATTGAGGATTGAAGATTGAGGAATGGGTATTGAGGATTGAAGAATGATGATTGAGGATTGAGGACTGAGGATTGAGGATTGAAGACTGAGTGTTGAGG
This sequence comes from Calliopsis andreniformis, assembly GCF_051401765.1. Classification (NCBI taxonomy): domain Eukaryota; kingdom Metazoa; phylum Arthropoda; class Insecta; order Hymenoptera; family Andrenidae; genus Calliopsis; species Calliopsis andreniformis. The sequence goes on along the minus strand of NW_027480459.1, from coordinate 3,086,793 downwards.
GTTGAGTGATGAGAATTGATGTTTGTGGATAGAGATTTGAAGATTGCAGATTGAGTATTGAGTATTGAAAACTGTGAATTGATGATATTCTCTTGAGGATTGAGGATTGACAACTGATTGTTGAGGACTGAGGGCTGAAGGTTGAGGATTCAGGATTGAGGATTCAGGATTGTGGTTTGGGGACCGAGGATTGAGGATTGAGGATTGAGGATTGAGAATTGAAGATTGAGGATTGAGTATTGGGGGTTGTGGATTGAGGACGAGGACTGACGGTTGTGTAATGATGTTTGAGGTCTGAGGATTGAGGATTGAGGATTGAGAATTGAGGATTGAGGATTGAAGATTGAGGATTGGGTATTGAGTATTGAAGAATGAGGATTGAGTATTGAGTATTGAGGATTGAGGATTGAAGGTTGAGTATTGAGGATTGAAGATTGACGATTGAGGTTTGAGGATTGAGGATTGAGGATTGAGGATTGAGGATTGAGGATTGATGATTGAGTATTGAGGATTGAAGATTGAGGATTGAGGATTGAGGATTGAGGATTGAGGATTGAAGATTGAGTACTGAGGATTGAAGATTAAGATTGAGGATTGAGGATTGAGGATTGAGGATTGAGGATTGAGGATTGAAGATTGAGGATTGGGTTTTGAGGATTGAAGAATGAGGATTGAGGATTGAGGACTGAGGATTGAGGATTGAAGACTGAGTGTTGAGGGTTGAGTGATGAGAATTGATGTTTGTGGATAGAGATTTGAAGATTGCAGATTGAGTATTGAGTATTGAAAACTGTGAATTGGTGATATTCTCTTGAGGATTGAGGATTGACAACTGATTGTTGAGGACTGAGGGCTGAAGGTTGAGGATCCAGGATTGAGGATTGACAACTGATTGTTGAGGACTGAGGGCTGAAGGTTGAGGATTCAGGATTGAGGATTCAGGATTGTGGTTTGAGGACCGAGGATTGAGGATTGAGGATTGAGGATTGAGAATTGAAGATTGAGGTTTGAGTATTGGGGGTTGTGGATTGAGGACGAGGACTGACGGTTGAGTAATGATGTTTGAGGTCTGAGGATTGAGGATTGAGGTTTGAGAATTGAGGATTGAGGATTGAAGATTGAGGATTGGGTATTGAGGATTGAAGAACGAGGATTGAGTATTGAGTATTGAGGATTGAGGATTGAAGATTGAGTATTGAGGATTGAAGATTGACGATTGAGGTTTGAGGATTGAGGATTGAGGATTGAGGATTGAGGATTGAGGATTGAAGATTGAGTACTGAGGATCGAAGATTAAGATTGAGGATTGAGGATTGAGGATTGAGGATTGAGGATTGAGGATTGAAGATTGAGTATTGAGGATTGAAGATTGAGGATAGAGGATTGAGGATTGTGGATTGAGGATTGAGGATTGAAGGTTGAGGATTCCGTATTGAGGATAGAACATTGAGGATTGAGGATTGAGTATTGGGGATTGAGGATTGAAGATTGAATATTGATGATCGAAGATTGAGGATCGAGGATTGAGCGTTGTGGATTGAGGACGAGGACTGAGGGTTGAGTATTGATGTTTGAGGTCAGAGGATTCAGGAATGAGGATTGAGAGTTGAGGGTTGAGGATTGAGGATTGAAGATTGAGGATTGGGTGTTGAGGATTGAAGAATGAGGATTGAGGATTGAGGATTGAGGATTGAGGATTGAAGATTGAGTATTGAGGATTGAAGATTGAGGATTGAAGATTGAGGATTGGGTATTGAGGATTGAAGAATGAGGATTGAGGATTGAGGATTGAGGTTTGAGGATTGAAGATTGAGGACTGAGGATTGAGGATTGAGGATTGAGGATTGAGGATTGGGTATTGAGGATTGAAGAATGAGGATTGAGTATTGAGTATTGAGGATTGAGTATTGACGATTGAGTATTGAGGACTGAAGATTGACGATTGAGGACTGAGGATTGAGGATTGAGGATTGAGGATTGAGGATTGAGGATTGAAGATTGAGTATTGAGTACTGAAGATTGAGGATTGAGGAATGAGGATTGAGGATTGAGGATTGAAGATTGCGTACTGACGATTGAAGATTAAGATTGAGGATTGAGGATTGAGGATTGAGGATTGAGGATTGAGGATAGAGGATTGAAGATTGAGGATTGCGTATTGCGGTTTGAACATTGAGGATTGAGTATTGAGGGTTGAGGATTGAGGATTGAGGACTGAAGATTGAATATTGATGATTGAATATTGAGGATTGAGGATTGACGGTTGTGGATTGAGGACGAGGACTGAGGGTTGACTATTGCTGTTTGAGGTCTGAGGATTGAGGATTGAGGATTGAGAATTGGGGATTGAGGATTGAGGATTGAAGATTGAGGATTGGGTATTGAGGATTGAAGAATGAGCATTGAGGATTGAGGACTGAGGATTGAGGATTGAAGACTGAGTGTTGAGGGTTGAGTGATGAGAATTGATGTTTGTGGATAGAGATTTGAAGATTGCAGATTGAGTATTGAGTATTGAAAACTGTGAATTGATGATATTCTCTTGAGGATTGAGGATTGAGAATTGAGGATTGAAGATTGAGGACTGAGGATTGAGGATTGAGGATTGAGGATTGAGGATTGCATATTGAGTATTGAGGATTGAAGGTTGAGGGTTGAGGATTGAGGATTGACGATTGAGGATTGAGTAATGGACAGTGAGAATTGAGGATTGAGGGTTGAAGATTGATGATTGAGGATTGAATACTGAGTATTGATGATTGAAGATTGAGGATTGAGGATTGAGTGTTGAGGATTGAGGACGAGGACTGACGATTGAGGATTGAGGTTTGAGGGTTGAGGATTGTGGATTGAGGACTGAGGATTGAGGATTGAGGATTGAGCATTGAGGATTGGAGATTGCGTATTGAGGATTGAAAGTTTAGGATTGGGGATTCAGGATTGAGGATTGAGGATTGAAGATTGAGGATTGAGGATTGAGGTTTGAGGATTGAGAACGAGGACTGACGGTTGAGGATTGAGGTTGGATTATTGAGGATTGAGGATGAGGACTCAGGGTTGAGGATTGAGGTTTGAGGAATGAGGATTGAGGGTTGAATATTGAGTATTTATGACTGAGGATTGAGGATTGAGGATTGAGGAATGAGGATTGAGGATTGAAGATTGAGTACTGATGATTGAAGATTGAGGATTGAGGATTGAGCATTGAGGATTGAGGATTGAGGATTGAGGATTGAGGATTGAAGCTTGAGTATTGAGGATTGAAGATTGAGGATTGAGCATTGAGGATTGAGGATTGAGGATTGAGGATTGAGGATTGAGCATTGAGGATTGAGGATTGAGAGTTAAGGATTGAGGATTGAATATCGAGGACTGAGTGCTGAGGGTTGAGTGATGAAAATTGATGTTTGTGGATACAGGTTGGACGATTGCAGATTGAGTATTGAGTATTGAAAGCTGTGAACTGAGGATATCCTATCGAGGACTGAGGAATGAAAACTGATTGTTGAGGACGAGGACTGACGATTGAGGATTGAGGTTTGAGGATTGAGGATTGTGGATTGAGGACTGAGGATTGAGGATTGAGGATTGAGCATTGAGGATTGAAGATTGCGTATTGAGGATTGAAGGTTGAGGGTTGAGGATTGAGGATTGAGCATTGAGGATTGAGGATTGAGGATTGAGGTCTGATGATTGAGTATTGAGGATTGAAGATTGAGGATTGAGGATTGAGGATTGAGGATTGAAGATTGAAGATTGAGGACTGAGGATTGAGGATTGAGGATTGAGGATTGAGGATTGCAGATTGAGTATTGAGGATTGAAGGTTGAGGGTTGAGGATTGAGGATTGACGATTGAGGATTGAGTATTGGAGAGTGAGAATTGAGGATTGAGGATTGAAGATTGATGATTGAGGATTGAAGACTGAGTATTGATGATTGAAGATTGAGGATTGAGGATTGAGTGTTGAGGATTGAGGACGAGGACTGACGATTGAGGATTGAGGTTTGAGGATTGAGGATTGTGGATTGAGGACTGAGGATTGAGGATTGAGGATTGAGCATTGAGGATTGAAGATTGCGTATTGAGGATGGAAAATTGAGGATTGGGGATTCAGGATTGAGGATTGAGGATTGAAGGTTGAGGATTGAGGATTGAGGTTTGAGGATTGAGGACGAGGACTGACGGTTGAGGATTGAGGATGGATTATTGAGGATTGAGGATTGAGGACTGAGGATTGAGGATTGAGGATTGAGCATTGAGGATTGAAGATTGAGGATGAAGGATTGAAGGTTGGGGATTGACGATTTAGGATTGGAGATTGATTATTGAGGAGTGAAGATTGAGGATTGAGGATTGAGGATTGAGAATTGAGAATTGAGAATTGAGGATGAGGACTGAGGGTTGAGGATTGAGGATTGAGGATAGAGGATTGAGGACTGAAGATTGAGTATTGAGGATTGAAGATTGAGGATTGAGGATTGAGGATTGACGTTTGAGGATTGAGTATTGGAGAGTGAGAATTGAGGATTGAGGATTGAAGGTTGATGATTGAGTATTGGAGACTGAGTATTGATGATTGAAGATTGAGGATTGAGGATTGAGTGTTGAGGATTGAGGACGAGGACTGACGATTGAGGATTGAGGTTTGAGGATTGAGGATTGTGGATTGAGTACTGAGGATTGAGGATTGAGGATTGAGCATTGAGGATTGAAGATTGCGTATTGAGGATTGAAAATTGAGGATTGGGGTTCAGGATTGAGGATTGAGGGTTGAAGATTGAGGATTGAGGATTGAGGTTTGAGGATTGAGGACGAGTACTGACGGTTGAGGATTGAGGTTGGATTATTGAGGATTGAGGATTGAGGACTGAGGATTGAGGATTGAGGATTGAGCATTGAGAATTGAAGATTGAGGATTAAGGATTGAAGGTTGGGGATTGACGATTTAGGATTGGAGATTGATTATTGAGGAGTGAAGATTGAGGATTGAGGGTTGAGGGTTGAGAATTGAGTATTGAGAATTGAGGATGAGGACTGAGGGTTGAGGATTGAGGTTTGAGGAATGAGGATTGAGGGTTGAAGATTGAGTATTTATGACTGAGGATTGAGGATTGAGGATTGAGGAATGAGGATTGAGGATTGAAGATTGAGTATTGAGGTTTGATGATTGGGGATTGAGGATTGAGGATTGATGATGGAGGATGAGGGCTGAGGGTTGAGGATTGAGGTTTGATTATAGAATCCTGAGAATTCAGGATATTCTATTGAGTATTGAGAATTGAGGATTGATGGTTGAGTATTGAGGACTGAGGATTGAGGATTGAAGATTGAGTATTGAGGATTCAGAATTGAGGTTTGAGGACTGAGGACTGAGGATTGCACATTGAGTTTTGAGGACTCAAGATTGAGGATTGAGGATTGAGAATTGAGGATTGACGATGAGGTCTGAGGGTTGAGGATTGAGGATTGAGGATTGAAGATTGAGTATTGATGATTGAAGATTGAGGATTGAGAATTGAGCATTGAGGATTGAGTGTTGAGGATTGAGGACGAGGACTGACGATTGAGGATTGAGGTTTGAGGATTGAGGATTGAGGATTGAAGATTGAGTATTGAGGATTGAAGATTGAGGATTGAGGATTGAGGGTTGAGGATTGAGGTTTGAAGATTGGGGTTTGGGGATTGATGATTGACGATTGAGGATTGAGTATTGAGGAGTGAGGATTGAGCATTGAGGATTGAAGATTGCGTATTGAGGATTGAAGGTTTAGGGTTGAGGATTGAGGATTGAGGATTGAGCATTGAGGATTGAGGATTGAGGATTGAGGATTGCAGATTGAGTATTGGGGATTGAAGGTTGAGGGTTGAGGATTGAGGATTGACGATTGAGGATTGAGTATTGGAGAGTGAGAATTGAGGATTGAGGATTGAAGATTGATGATTGAGGATTGAAGACTGAGTATTGATGATTGAAGATTGAGGATTGAGGATTGAGTGTTGAGGATTGAGGACGAGGACTGACGATTGAGGATTGAGGTTTGAGGATTGAGGATTGTGGATTGAGGACTGAGGATTGAGGATTGAGGATTGAGCATTGAGGATTGAAGATTGCGTATTGAGGATTGAAAATTGAGGATTGGGGATTCAGGATTGAGGATTGAGGATTGAAGATTGAGGATTGAGGATTGAGGCTTGAGGATTGAGGACGAGGACTGACGGTTGAGGATTGAGGTTGGATTATTGAGGATTGAGGATTGAGGACTGAGGATTGAGGATTGAGGATTGATCATTGAGAATTGAAGATTGAGGATTAAGGATTGAAGGTTGGGGATTGACGATTTAGGATTGGAGATTGATTATTGAGGAGTGAAGACTGAGGATTGAGGATTGAGGATTGAGAATTGAGAATTGAGAATTGAGGATGAGGACTGAGGGTTGAGGATTGAGGATTGAGGATTCAGGATTGAGGACTGAAAATTGAGTATTGAGGATTGAAGATTGAGGATTGAGGATTGAGGATTGACGATTGAGGATTGAGTATTGGAGAGTGAGAATTGAGGATTGAGGATTGAAGGTAGATGATTGAGTATTGAAGACTGAGTATTGATGATTGAAGATTGAGGATTGAGGATTGAGTGTTGAGGATTGAGGACGAGGACTGACGATTGAGGATTGAGGTTTGAGGATTGAGGATTGTGGATTGAGTACTGAGGATTGAGGATTGAGGATTGAGCATTGAGGATTGAAGATTGCGTATTGAGGATTGAAAATTGAGGATTGGGGATTCAGGATTGAGGATTGAGTGTTGAAGATTGAGGATTGAGGATTGAGGTTTGAGGATTGAGGACGAGGACTGACGGTTGATGATTGAGGTTGGATTATTGAGGATTGAGGATTGAGGACTGAGGATTGAGGATTGAGGATTGAGCATTAAGAATTGAAGATTGAGGATTAAGGATTGAAGGTTGGGGATTGACGATTTAGGATTGGAGATTGATTATTGAGGAGTGAAGATTGAGGATTGAGGGTTGAGGGTTGGGAATTGAGAATTGAGAATTGAGGATGAGGACTGAGGGTTGAGGATTGAGGTTTGAGGAATGAGGATTGAGGGTTGAAGATTGAGTATTTATGACAGAGGATTGAGGATTGAGGATTGAGGAATGAGGATTGAGGATTGAAGATTGAGTATTGAGGTTTGATGATAGGGGATTGAGGATTGAGGATTGATGATGGAGGATGAGGGCTGAGGGTTGAGGATTGAGGTTTGATTATAGAATCCTGAGAATTCAGGATATTCTATTGAGTATTGAGAATTGAGGATTGATAGTTGAGTATTGAGGACTGAGGATTGAGGATTGAAGATTGAGTATTGAGGATTCAGAATTGAGGTTTGAGGACTGAGGACTGAGGATTGCACATTGAGTATTGAGGACTCAAGATTGAGGATTGAGGATTGAGAATTGAGGATTGACGATGAGGTCTGAGGGTTGAGGATTGAGGATTGAGGATTGAAGGTTGAGTATTGATGATTGAAGATTGAGCATTGAGGATTGAGCATTGAGGATTGAGGATTGAGGATTGAGGATTGAGGATCGTGGATTGAGTACTGAGGATTGAGGATTGAGGATTGAGGATTGAGGATTGAAGGTTGAGTATTGACGATTGAGGATTGAGGATTGAGGATTGAGGATTGTGGATTGAGTACTGAGGATTGAGGATTGAGGATTGAGCATTGAGGATTGAAGATTGCGTATTGAGGATTGAAAATTAAGGATTGGGGATTCAGGATTGAGGATTGAGGATTGAAGATTGAGGATTGAGGATTGAGGTTTGAGGATTGAGGACGAGGACTGACGGTTGAGGATTGAGGTTGGATTATTGAGGATTGAGGATTGAGGACTGAGGATTGAGGGTTGAGGATTGAGCACTGAGAATTGAAGATTGAGGATTAAGGATTGAAGGTTGGCGATTGACGATTTAGGGTTGGTGATTGATTATTGAGGAGTGAAGATTGAGGATTGAGGATTGAGGATTGAGAATTGAGAATTGAGAATTGAGAATTGAGGATGAGGACTGAGGGTTGAGGATTGAGGTTTTAGGAATGAGGATTGAGGGTTGAAGATTGAGTATTTATGACTGAGGATTGAGGATTGAGGATTGAGTAATGAGGATTGAGGATTGAAGATTGAGTATTGAGGTTGGATGATTGGGGATTGAGGATTGAGGATTGATGATGGAGGATGAGGGCTGAGGGTTGAGGATTGAGGTTTGATTATAGAATCCAGAGAATTCAGGATATTCTATTGAGTATTGAGAATTGAGCATTGATGGTTGAGTATTGAGGACTGAGGATTGGGGATTGAAGATTGAGTATTGAGGATTCAGAATTGAGGTTTGAGGACTGAGGACTGAGGACTGCACATTGAGTATTGAGGACTCAAGATTGAGGATTGAGGATTGAGAATTGAGGATTGACGATGAGGTCTGAGGGTTGAGGATTGAGGATTGAGGATTGAAGATTGAGTATTGATGATTGAAGATTGAGGATTGAGGATTGAGCATTGAGGATTGAGGATTGAGGTTTGAGGATTGAGAATTGAGCATTGAGGATTGAGGATTGAGGATTGAGGATTGAGGATTGAAGATTGAGTATTGAGGATGGAAGATTGAGGATTGAGCATTGAGGATTGAGGATTGAGGATTGAGGATTGAGGATTGAAGATTGAGTATTGAGGATTGAAGATTGAGGATTGAGGACTGAGGATTGAGGATTGAGGTTTGAAGATTGAGGTTTGGGGATTGATGATTCACGATTGAGGATTGAGTATTGAGGAGTGAGAATTGAGGATTGAGGATTGAAGATTGAGGAGTGAGAATTGAGGATTGAGGATTGAAGATTGAGGATTGAGGATTGAAGGTTGAGTATTGATGATTGAATATAGAGGATTGAGGATTGGGGGTTGTTGGTTGAGGACGAGGACTGAGGGTTGAGTATTGATGCCTGAGATCTGAGGATTGAGGATTGTGGATTGCGAACTGAGGATTGAGGATGCAGGATTGAAGATTGAGGATTGGGCATTGAGGATTGAAAAATGAGGATTGAAGAATGTGGATTGAGGATTGAGTATTGAGTATTGAGGATTGAAGATTGAGTATTGAGGATTGAAGATTGAGGATTGAGGATTGAGGACTGAGTATTGGGGATTGAAGATTGATTATTGAGGATTAAAGACTGAGGATTGAGGATTGAGGATTGAGGATTGAGGATTGAAGATTGAGGATTGAGGATTGAGGATTGAGGATTGAGGATTGAGGATTGCAGATTGAGTATTGAGGATTGAAGGTTGAGGGTTGAGGATTGAGGATTGAGGATTGAGCATTGAGGATTGAGGATTGAGAATTGAGGATTGAGGATTGAATATCGAGGACTGAGTGCTGAGGGTTGAGTGATGTAAATTGATGTTTGTGGATACTGGTTGGACGATTGCAGATTGAGTATTGAGTATTGAAAGCTGTGAACTGAGGATATTCTATCGAGGACTGAGGAATGACAACTGATTGTTGAGGACTGAGGGCTGAAGATTGAGGATTCAGGATTGAGGATTCAGAATTGAGGTTTGAGGACTGAGGATTGAGGATTGAAGATTGAGGATTGAGGGTTGACGCTTGAGGATTGAGGATTGAGGATGGAGGATTGAAGAGAGAGGACTGAGTATTGAGGATTGAGTGTTTAGAATTGATGTTTGAGGTTTGAGATTTGATTATTGAATTTTGTGGATTGAGTATTGAAACATGAGAATTCAGGATATTCTATTGAGCATTGAGAATTGAGGATTGATGGTTGAGTATTGAGGATTGATGGTTGACGGTTGTGTGTTGAATATTGAGGATTGAGGATTGAGGATTGAGGATTGAGGATTGAGAATTGAAGATTGAGTATTGATGATTGAAGACTGAGGATTGAGGATTGAGGTTTGTGGATTGTGGACGAGGACTGAGGGTTGAATATTGATGTTTGTCGGCTGAGGATTGAGGATTGAGGATTGAGGATTGAGGATTGAGGATTGAGGATTGAGGATTGAAGATTCAGGATTGGGTATTGAGGTTTGAAGAATGAGGAGTGAGGATTGAGGATTGAGGATTGAGGATTGAGGATTGAAGATTCAGTATTGTGGATCGAAGATTGAGAATTGAGGATTGAGGATTGAACATTGAGGACTGAGTGTTGAGGGTTGAGTGATGAGAATTGATGTTTGTGAATAGAGATTTGAAGATTGCGGACTGAGTAATGTGTATGGAAAACTGTGAATTGATGATATTCTATTGATGATTGAGGATTGACAACTGATTGTTGAGGACTGAGGGCTGAAGCTTGAGGATTCAGGATTGAGGATTCAGGATTGAGGTTTGAGGACAGAGGATTCAGTACTGAGGATTGAGGATTCAGGATTGAGGTTTGAGGACTGAGGATTGAGGATTTAGGATTGAGGCTTGAGGATTGAGGATTGAGGATTGAAGATTGAGGATTGAGGATTTAGGATGAGGGCTGAGGGTTGAGGATAGTTATTTGAGGACTGAGGACTGAGGATTGAGGATTGAGAGTTGAGGATTGAGGATTGAAGATTGAAGTATGAGGGTTGGGTATTGAGGATAGAAGAATGAGGATTGAGGAATGAGGGTTGAGGATTGAGGATTGAATATTGAGTATTGAGGATTGAAGCCTGACGATTGAGGATTGAGTATTGAGGATGGAGGATTGAAGATTGTGTATTGAGGATTGAAGATTGAGGATCGAGGATTGAGGATTGAGGATTGAGGATTGAAGATTGAGTATTGAGGACTGAGTGTTGAAGGTTGAATGATGAGGATTGATGTTTGTGGATAGAGATTTGAAGATTGCAGATTGAGTATTGAGTATTGAAAACTGTGAATTGATGATATTCTATTGAGGATTAAGAATTGACAACTGATTGTTGATGACTGAGGTCTGAAGATTGAGGATTCAGTATTGAGGATTCAGGTTTGATGTTTAAGGACTGAGGATTGAGGATTGAGGATTGAGGATTGAGGATTGAGGATTGCAGATTGAGTATTGAGGATTGAAGGTTGAGGGTTAAGGATTGAGGATTGAGGATTGAGCATTGAGGATTGATGATTGAGGATTGAGGACTGAAGATTGAGTATTGAGGGTTGAAGATTGAGGATTGAGGACTGAGGATTGACGATTGAGGATTGAGTATTGGAGAGTGAGAATTGAGGATTGAGGATTGAAGATTGATGATTGAGTATTGAAGACTGAGAATTGATGATTGAAGATTGAGGATTGAGGATTGAGTGTTGAGGATTGAGGACGAGGACTGACGATTGAGGATTGAGGTTTGAGGATTGAGGATTGTGGATTGAGTACTGAGGATTGAGGATTGAGGATTGAGCATTGAGGATTGAAGATTGCGTATTGAGGATTGAAAATTGAGGATTGGGGATTCAGGATTGAGCATTGAGGATTGAAGATTGCGTATTGAGGATTGAAGGTTGAGGGTTGAGGATTGAGGATTGAGGATTGAGCATTGAGGATTGAGGAATGAAGATTGAGGATTGGGTATTGTGGATTGAACATTGAGGACTGAGGATTGAGGATTGAGGACTGAAGATTGAATATTGATGATTGAAGATTGATGATTGAGGATTGAGGGTTGTGGATTGAGGACGAGGACTGAGGGTTGAGTATTGATGTCTGAGGTCTGAGGATTGAGGATTGAGGATTGAGAATTGAGGATTGAGGATCGAGGATTGAAGATTGAGGATTGGGTATTGAGGATTGAAGAATGAGCATTGAGGATTGAGGATTGAGGATTGAGGATTGAACATTGAGGATTGAGGATGGAGGTTTGAGGATTGAAGATTGAGTATTGAGGATCGAAGATTGAGGATTGAGGATTGAGGATTGAGGATTGAGGATTGACGATTGAAGATTGAGGATTGGGGACTGAGAGTTGATGGTTGAGTGATGAGAATTGATGTTTGTGGATAGAGATACGAAGATTGCAGATTGAGTATTGCGTATGGAAAACTCTGAACTGAGGATATTCTAGTGAGGATTGAGGATTGACAACTGATTGTTGAGGACTGAGGGCTGAAGATTGAGGATTCAGGATTGAGGATTCAGAATTGAGGTTTGAGGACTGAGGATTGAGGATTGAGGATTGAAGATTGAATATTGATGATTGAAGATTGAGGATTGAGGATTGAGGGTTGTGTATTAAGGACGAGGACTAAGGGTTGAGTATTGATGTTTGAGGTCTGAGGATTGAGGATTGAGGATTGAGAATAGAGGATTGAGGATTGAGGACTGAAGATTGAGGATTGGGTATTGAGGATTGAAGAATGAGGATTGAGGATTGAGGATTCAGGATTGAGGATTGAGGATTGAGGGTTGAGGATTGAGGAGTGAGAATTGAGGATTGATGATTGAGTATTGAGAATTGAAGATTGAGGATTGAGTACTGAGGATTGAGGATTGAGAATTGAGGATTGAGGATTGAGGATTGAAGATTGAGGATTGGGTATTGAGGATTGAAGAATGAGGATTGAGGATTGAGGATTGAGGCCTGAGGATTGAGAATCGAGAACTGAGGTCGAGGACTGAGGGCTGAGGATTGAGGTTTGAGGAATGAGGATTGGGGGTTGAGGATTGAGGATTGAGGATTGAGGATTGAGGATTGAGTACTGAAGATTGAGTATTGATGACTGAGGATTGAGGACTGAGGATTGTGGATTGAGTATTGAGGATTGAGGATTGAAGATTGAGTATTGAGGATTGAAGATTGAGGATTGAGTATTGAGGATCGAGGATTGAGAATGAGGGCTGAGGGTTGAGGATTGAGGTTTGAGGTCTGAGGACTGAGGATTGAGGATTGAGAATTGAGGATTGAGGATTGAGGATTGAAGATTGAAGATTGGGTATTGAGGATTGAAGAATGAGGATTGAGGATTGAGGATTGAGGATTGGGGACTGAGGATTGAGGATTGAGTATTGAGGATTGAGGATTGAAGATTCAGTATTGAGGATTGAAGATTGAGAGTTGAGGATTGAGGATTGAACATTGAGGACTGAGTGTTGATGGTTGAGTGTTTGAGAATTGATGCTTGTGGATAGAGATTTGAAGATTGCAGGTTGAGTATTGAGTATTGAAAACTGTGAATTGAGGATATTCTATAGAGGATTGAGTATTGACAACAGATTGTTGAGGTCTGAGGGCTGAAGATTGAGGATTCAGGATTGAGGATTCAGAATTGAAGTTTGAGGACTGAGGATTGAGGATTGAAGATTGAGTATTGAGGATTGAGGATTGAAGATTGAGATTTGGGTATTAAGGATTGAAGAATGAGGATTGAGGATTGAGGATTCAGGATTGAGGATTGAAGATTGAGGATCGAGGATTGAGGACTGAAGATTGAGGATTGGGTATTGAGGACTGAAGAATGAGGATTGAGGATTGAGGATTCAGGATTGAGGATTGAGGATTGAGGGTTGTGGATTGAGGAGTGAGAATTGAGGATTGATGATTGAGTATTGAGGATTGAAGATTGAGGATTGAGTACTGAGGATTGAGGATTGAGAATTGAGGATTGAGGATTGAGGATTGAAGATTGAGGATTGGGTATTGAGGATTGAAGAGTGAGGATTGAGGATTGAGTATTGAGGCCTGAGGATTGAGAATCGAGAACTGAGGATGAGGACTGAGGGCTGAGGATTGAGGTTTGAGGAATGAGGATTGGGGGTTGAGGATTGAGGATTGAGGATTGAGGATTGAGGATTGAGTTCTGAAGATTGAGTATTGATGACTGAGGATTGAGGACTGAGGATTGTGGATTGAGGATTGAGGATTGAGGATTGAAGATTGAGTATTGAGGATTGAAGGTTGAGGATTGAGTATTGAGGATTGAGGATTGAGGACTGAGGATTGGGGATTGAGTATTGAGCATTCAGGATTGAAGATTGAGGACTGTTGATTGAGGATTGAAGATTGAGGATTAAGGATTGAGGATTGAGGATTGAGGTTTGAGGAATGAGGATTGAGGATTGAGGATTGAGGATTGAGGACGAGGACTGACGGTTGAGGATTGTGGCTTGAGGATTGAGGATTGAGAATTGAGGATGAGGACTGAGGTTTGAGGATGAGGGCTGTGGGTTGAGGATTGAGGTTTGAGGACTGAGGACTGAGGATTGAGGATTGAGAATTGAGGATTGAGGATTGAGGATTGAAGATTGAGGATTGGGTATTGAGGATTGAAGAATGAGGATTGAGGCTTGAGGATTGAGGATTGAGGATTGAGGATTGAAGATTGAATATTGATGATTGAGGGTTGAGGATTGAGGATTGAGGGTTGTGGATTCAGGACGAGGACTGAGGGTTGAGTATTGATGTTTGAGGTCTGAGGATTGAGGGTAGAGGATTGAGAATTGAGGCTTGAGGATTGAGGATTGAGGATTGAAGATTGGGGATTGGGTATTGAGGATTGAAGAATGAGCATTGAGGATTGAGGATTGAGGATAGAGGATAGAGGATTGAAGATTGAGGATTGAGGATTGAGGTTTGAGGATTGAAGATTGAGTATTGAGGATCGAAGATTGAGGATTGAGGATTGAGGATGGAGGATTGAGGATTGACGATTGAAGATTGAGGATTGGGGACTGAGAGTTGATGGCTGAGTGATGAGAATTGATGTTTGTGGAAAGAGATATGAAGATTGCAGATTGAGTATTGCGTATGGAAAACTCTGAACTGAGGATATTCTAGTGAGGATTGAGGATTGACAACTCATTGTTGAGGACTGAGGGCTGAAGATTGAGGATTCAGGACTGTGGTTTGAGGACTGAGGATTGAGGATTGAGGATTGGGGGTTGAGGATTGAGGATCGAGGATTGAAGATTGAAGATTGGGTATTGAGGATTGAACATTGAGGACTGAGGATTGAGGATTGAGGATTGAGGATTGAGGATTGAAGATTGAATATTGATGATTGAAGGTTGAGGATTGAGGATTGAGGGTTGTGGATTCAGGACGAGGACTGAGGGTTGTGGATTCAGGACGAGGACTGAGGGTTGAGTATTGATGTTTGAGGTCTGAGGATTGAGGATAGATGATTGAGAATTGAGGATTGAGGATTGAGGATTGAAGATTGAGGATTGGGTATTGAGGATTGAAGAATGAGGACTGAAGATTGAGGATTGAGGATTGAGGATTGAAGAATGAGCATTGAGGATTGAGGATTGAGGATTGAGGTCTGAGGATTGAGGACTGAGGATTGAGAATTGAGGATTGAGGATTGAGGATTGGAGACTGATGATTGGGTATTGAGGATTGAAGAATGAGGATTGATGATTGAGGATTGAGGCCTGAGGATTGAGAATTGAGAACTGAGGATGAGGACTGAGGGCTGAGGGTTGAGGTTTGAGGAATGAGGACTGACGATTGAGGATTGAGGATTGAAGATTGAGTATTGAGGATTGAAGATTGTGGATTGAGGATTGAGGATTGAGGATTGAGGATTGAAGATTGAGCATTGGGGACTGAGTGTTGAGGGCTGAGTGATGAGAATTGATGTTTGTGGATAGAGATTTGAAGATTGCAGATTGAGTATTGCGTATGGAAAACTCTGAACTGAGGATATTCTATTGAGGATTGAGGATTGACAAGTGATTGTTGAGGACTGAGGGCTGAAGATTGAGGATTCAGGATTGAGGATTCGGGATTGTGGTTTGAGGACAGAGGATTGAGGATTGAGGATTGAGGATTGAGGATTGAGGATTGAGGATTGACGATTGAGGATTGGGTATTGAGGATTGAATATTGAGGATTGAGGATTGAGGATTGAGGATTCAGGATTGAGGATTCAGTATTGAGGATTCAGGATTGTGGTTTGAGGACAGAGGATTGAGGCTTGAGGGTTGAGGATTGAGGACTGAAGATTGAATATTGATGATTGAAGATTGAGGATTGAGGATTGAAGGTTGTGGATTGGGAACCAGGACTGAGGGTTGAATATTGACGTTTGAGGTCTGAGGATTGAGGATTGAGGATTGAGAATTGAGGATTGAGGATTGAGGATTGAAGATTGAGGATTGGGTATTGAGGATTGAAGAATGAGTATTGAGGATTGAGGATTGAGGCCTGAGGATAGAGAATTGAGGATTGAAGATTGAGTATTGAGGATTGAAAATTGAGGATTGTGTATTGAGGATCGAGGATTGAGAATGAGGGCTGAGGGTTGAGGATTGAGGTTTGAGGATTGAGGACTGAGGATTGAGGATTGATGACTGAGTATTGAGGATTGAAGATTGAGGATTGAGGATTGAGGATTGAGGATTGAGGATTGAGGATTGAGGATCGAGGATTGAAGATTGAAGATTGGGTATTGAGGATTGAACATTGAGGATTGAGGATTGAGGATAGAGGATTGAGGATTGAGGGTTGAAGATTGAATATTGATGATTGAAGGTTGAGGATTGAGGATTGAGTGTTGTGGATTCAGGACAAGGACTGAGTTTTGAGTATTGATGTTTGAGGTCTGAGGATTGAGGATAGAGGATTGAGAATTGAGGATTGAGGATTGAGGATTGAAGATTGAGGATTGGGTATTGAGGATTGAAGAATGAGGACTGAGGATTGAGGATTGAGGATTGAGGATTGAATATTGAGTATTGAGGATTGATGGTTGAGGGTTGAGGATTGAGGATTGAGGATTGAGGATTGAGGATTGAGGATTGAGGACTGAGGATTGAAGATTGAGGATTGAGGATTGAGGATTAAATGTTGAGCATTGAGGATTGAAGATTGAGGATTGATGATTGAGGATTGAGGATTGAGGATTGAGGATTGAATGTTGAGTATTGAGGATTGAGGATTGAGGATTGAGGATTGAAGATTCAGTATTGAGGATTGAAGATTGAGAGTTGAGGATTGAGGATTGAACATTGAGGACTGAGTGTTGATGGTTGAGTGTTTGAGAATTGATGTTTGTGGATAGAGATTTGAAGATTGCAGGTTGAGTATTGAGTATTGAAAACTGTGAATTGAGGATATTCTATAGAGGATTGAGTATTGACAACAGATTGTTGACGTCTGAGGGCTGAAGATTGAGGATTCAGGATTGAGGATTCAGAATTGAAGTTTGAGGACTGAGGATTGAGGATTGAAGATTGAGTATTGAGGATTGAAGATTGAGGATTGAGGTTGAGGATTGAGGATAGAGGATGAGGGCTGAGGGCTGAGGATTGAGGTTTGAGACTGAGGTCTGAGGAGTGAGTATAGAGAATTGAGGATTGAGGATTGAGGATTGAAGATTGAGATTTGGGTATTAAGGATTGAAGAATGAGGATTGAGGATTGAGGATTCAGGATTGAGGATTGAAGATTGAGGATCGAGGATTGAGGACTGAAGATTGAGGATTGGGTATTGAGGATTGAAGAATGAGGATTGAGGATTGAGGATTCAGGATTGAGGATTGAGGATTGAGGGTTGAGGATTGAGGAGTGAGAATTGAGGATTGATGATTGATGATTGAGTATTGAGGATTGAAGATTGAGGATTGAGTACTGAGGATTGAGGATTGATAATTGAGGATTGAGGATTGAGGATTGAGGATTGAGGATTGAGAATTGAAGATTGAGGATTGAGGATTGAGGATTAAAGGTTGAGCATTGAGGATTGAAGATTGAGGATTGATGATTGAGGATTGAGGATTGAGGATTGAGGATTGAGGATTGAGTATTGAAGATTGAGAATTGATGATTGAGGATTGAGGATTGAGGATTGAGGGTTGAGTATTGGGGATTGAGGATTGAAGATTGAGGATTGAGGATTGAGGATTGAGGATTGAGAATTGAGGATTGAGGATTGAGGATTGAGGATTGAAGATTGATGATTGGGTATTGAGGATTGAAGAATGAGGATTGAGGATTGAGGATAGAGGATTGACGATTGAAGGTTGAGTATTGAGGATTGAAGATTGAGGATTGAGGATTGAGGATTGAGGATTGAGGATTGAGGATTGAGGATTGAGAATTGGGGATTGAGGATTGAGGATTGAAGATTGAGGATCGGGTATTGTGGATTGAAGAATGAGGACTGAGGATTGAGGATTGAGGATTGAGGATTGAAGATTGAGTATTGAGGATTGAAGACTGAGGATTGAGGATTGAGGATTGAGGATTGAGGATTGAGGATTGAGGATTGAGGATTGAGGATTGAGGATTGAGAATTGAAGATTGTGGATTGAGGATTGAGGATTAAAGGTTGAGCAATGAGGATTGAAGATTGAGGATTGATGATCGAGGATTGAGGATTGAGGATTGAGGATTGAGTATTGAGGATTGGGTATTGAGGATTGAAGAATGAGGATTGAGGATTGAGGATTGAGGATTGGGGACTGAGGATTGAGGATTGAGGATTGAGGATTGAGGATTGAAGATTCAGTATTGAGGATTGAAGATTGAGAGTTGAGGATTGAGGATTGAACATTGAGGACTGAGTGTTGATGGTTGAGGGATGAGAATTGATGTTTGTGGATAGAGCTTTGAACGTTGCAGGTTGAGTATTGAGTATTGAAAACTGTGAATTGAGGATATTCTATAGAGGATTGAGTATTGACAACAGATTGTTGAGGTCTGAGGGCTGAAGGTTGAGGATTCAGGATTGAGGATTCAGAATTGAAGTTTGAGGACTGAGGATTGAGGATTGAAGATAGAGTATTGAGGATTGAAGATTGAGTATTGAGGTTGAGGATTGAGGATAGAGGATGAGGGCTGAGGGCTGAGGATTGAGGTTTGAGACTGAGGTCTGAGGATTGAGTATAGAGAATTGAGGATTGAGTATTGAGGATTGAAGATTGAGATTTGGGTATTAAGGATTGAAGAATGAGGATTGAGGATTGAGGATTCAGGATTGAGGATTGAAGATTGAGGATTGAGGATTGAGGACTGAAGATTGAGGATTGGGTATTGAGGATTGAAGAATGAGGATTGAGGATTGAGGATTCAGTATTGAGGATTGAGGATAGAGGGTTGAGGATTGAGGAGTGAGAATTGAGGATTGATGATTGAGTATTGAGGATTGAAGATTGAGGATTGAGTACTGAGGATTGAGGATTGAGAATTGAGGATTGAGGATTGAGGATTGAATATTGAGGATTGGGTATTGAGGATTGAAGAATGAGGATTGAGGATTGAGGATTGAGGCCTGAGGATTGAGAATCGAGAACTGAGGATGAGGACTGAGGGCTGAGGATTGAGGTTTGAGGAATGAGGATTGGGGGTTGAGGATTGAGGATTGAGGATTGAGGATTGAGGATTGAGTACTGAAGATTGAGTATTGATGACTGAGGATTGAGGACTGAGGATTGTGGATTGAGGATTGAGGATTGAGGATTGAAGATTGAGTATTGAGGATTGAAGATTGAGGATTGAGTATTGAGGATCGAGGATTGAGAATGAGGGCTGAGGGATGAGGATTGAGGTTTGAGGATTGAGGACTGAGGATTGAGGATTGATGACTGAGGATTGAGGATTGAAGATTGAGGATTGAGGATTGAGGATTGAGGATTGAGAATTGAGGATTGAGAATTGAAGATTGAGGATTGGGGACTGAGTGTTGAGGGTTGAGTGATGAGGATTGATGTTTGTGGATAGAGATTTGTAGATTGCAGATTGAGTATTGAGTATTGAAACCTGTGAATTGAGGATATTCTATTGCGGATTGAGGATTGACAACTGATTGTTGCGGACTGAGGGCTGAAGATAGAGGATTCAGGGTTGAGGATTCAGAATTGAGGTTTGAGGACTCAGGATTGAGGATTGAGGATTGAGGATTGAGGATTGAGGATTGAGGATTGAGGATTGAAGATTGAGTACTGAGGATTGAAGGTTGAGGATTGAGGATTGAGGATTGAAGATTGAGTATTGAGGATTGAAGATTGAGGATTGAGGATTGAGGATTGAGGATTGAGGACTGAGGATTGGGGATTGAGTATTGAGCATTGAGGATTGAAGATTGAGGACTGTTGATTGAGGATTGAAGATTGAGGATTAAGGATTGAGGATTGAGGATTGAGGTTTGAGGAATGAGGATTGAGGATTGAGGATTGAGGATTGAGGACGAGGACTGACGATTGAGGATTGTTGCTTGAGGATTGAGGATTGAGAATTGAGGATGAGGACTGAGGTTTGAGGATGAGGGCTGAGGGTTGAGGATTGAGGTTTGAGGACTGAGGACTGAGGATTGAGGATTGAGAATTGAGGATTTAGGATTGAGGATTGAAGATTGAGGATTGGGTATTGAGGATTGAAGAATGAGGATTGAGGCTTGAGGATTGAGGATTGAGGATTGAGGATTGAAGATTGAATATTGATGATTGAAGGTTGAGGATTGAGGATTGAGCGTTGTGGATTCAGGACGAGGACTGAGGGTTGAGTATTGATGATTGAGGTCTGAGGATTGAGGATAGAGGATTGAGAATTGAGGATTGAGGATTGAGGATTGAAGATTGACGATTGGGTATTGAGGATTGAAGAATGAGGACTGAGGATTGAGGATTGAGGATTGAGGATTGAAGATTGAGTATTGAGGATTGAAGATTGAGGATTGAGGATTGAGGATTGTGGATTGAGGATTGAGTACTGAGGATTGAGGATTGATAATTGAGGATTGAGGATTGAGGATTGAGGATTGAAGATTGAGGATTGGGTATTGAGGATTGAAGGATGAGGATTGAGGATTGAGGCCTGAGGATTGAGAATCGAGAACTGAGGATGAGGACAGAGGGCTGAGGGTTGAGGTTTGAGGAATGAGGATTGGGGGTTGAGGATTGAGGATTGAGGATTGAGGATTAAGGATTGAGTACTGAAGATTGAGTATTGATGACTGAGGATTGAGGACTGAGGATTGTGGATTGAGGATTGAGGATTGAGGATTGAAGATTGAGTATTGAGGATTGAAGATTGAGGATTGAGTATTGAGGATCGAGGATTGAGAATGAGGGCTGAGGGTTGAGGATTGAGGTTTGAGGATTGAGGACTGAGGATTGAGGATTGATGACTGAGTATTGAGGATTGAAGATTGAGGATTGAGGATTGAGGATTGAGGATTGAGAATTGAGGATTGAGAATTGAAGATTGAGGATTGGGGACTGAGTGTTGAGGGTTGAGTGATGAGGATTGATGTTTGTGGATAGAGATTTGAAGATTGCAGATTGAGTATTGAGTATTGAAACCTGTGAATTGAGGATATTCTATTGAGGATTGAGGATTGACAACTGATTGTTGCGGACTGAGGGCTGAATATTGAGGATTCAGGGTTGAGGATTCAGAATTGAGGTTTGAGGACTCAGGATTGAGGACTGAGGATTGAGGATTGAGGATTGAGGATTGAGGATTGAAGATTGAGTATTGAGGATTGAAGGTTGAGGATTGAGGATTGAGGATTGAAGATTGAGTATTGAGGATTGAAGATTGAGGATTGAGGATTGAGGATTGAGGATTGAGGACTGAGGATTGGTGATTGAGTATTGAGCATTGAGGATTGAAGATTGAGGACTGTTGATTGAGGATTGAAGATTGAGGATTAAGGATTGAGGATTGAGGATTGAGGTTTGAGGAATGAGGATTGAGGATTGAGGATTGAGGATTGAGGACGAGGACTGACGGTTGAGGATTGTGGCTTGAGGATTGAGGATTGAGAATTGAGGATGAGGACTGAGGTTTGAGGATGAGGGCTGAGGGTTGAGGATTGAGGTTTGAGGACTGAGGACTGAGGATTGAGGATTGAGAATTGAAGATTGAGGATTGAGGAATGAAGATTGAGGATTGGGTATTGAGGATTGAAGAATGAGGATTGAGGCTTGAGGATTGAGGATTGAGGATTGAGGATTGAAGATTGAATATTGATGATTGAAGGTTGAGGATTGAGGATTGAGGGTTGTGGATTCAGGACGAGGACTGAGGGTTGAGTATTGATGTTTGAGGTCTGAGGATTGAGGATAGAGGATTGAGAATTGAGGATTGAGGATTGAGGATCGAAGATTGAGGATTGGGTATTGAGGATTGAAGAATGAGGACTGAGGATTGAGGATTGAGGATTGAGGATTGAAGATTGAGTATTGAGGATTGAAGATTGAGGATTGAGGATTGAGGATTGTGGATTGAGGATTGAGGATTGAGGATTGAGGATTGAGGATTGAGGATTGAGAATTGAAGATTGAGGATTGAGGATTGAGGATTAAAGGTTGAGCATTGAGGATTGAAGATTGAGGATTGATGATTGAGGATTGAGGATTGAGGATTGAGGATTGAGGATTGAGTATTGAAGATTGAGAATTGATGATTGAGGATTGAGGATTGAGGATTGAGGGTTGAGTATTGGGGATTGAGGATTGAAGATTGAGGATTGAGGATTGAGGATTGAGGATTGAGAATTGAGGATTGAGGATTGAGGATTGAGGATTGAAGATTGATGATTGGGTATTGAGGATTGAAGAATGAGGATTGAGGATTGAGGATTGAGGATTGACGATTGAAGGTTGAGTATTGAGGATTGAAGATTGAGGATTGAGGATTGAGGATTGAGGATTGAGGATTGAGGATTGAGGATTGAGAATTGGGGATTGAGGATTGAGGATTGAAGATTGAGGATCGGGTATTGTGGATTGAAGAATGAGGACTGAGGATTGAGGATTGAGGATTGAGGATTGAAGATTGAGTATTGAGGATTGAAGACTGAGGATTGAGGATTGAGGATTGAGGATTGAGGATTGAGGATTGAGGATTGAGGATTGAGGATTGAGGATTGAGAATTGAAGATTGTGGATTGAGGATAGAGGATTAAAGGTTGAGCAATGAGGATTGAAGATTGAGGATTGATGATCGAGGATTGAGGATTGAGGATTGAGGATTGAGTATTGAGGATTGGGTATTGAGGATTGAAGAATGAGGATTGAGGATTGAGGATTGAGGATTGGGGACTGAGGATTGAGGATTGAGGATTGAGGATTGAGGATTGAAGATTCAGTATTGAGGATTGAAGATTGAGAGTTGAGGATTGAGGATTGAACATTGAGGACTGAGTGTTGATGGTTGAGGGATGAGAATTGATGTTTGTGGATAGAGCTTTGAACGTTGCAGGTTGAGTATTGAGTATTGAAAACTGTGAATTGAGGATATTCTATAGAGGATTGAGTATTGACAACAGATTGTTGAGGTCTGAGGGCTGAAGGTTGAGGATTCAGGATTGAGGATTCAGAATTGAAGTTTGAGGACTGAGGATTGAGGATTGAAGATAGAGTATTGAGGATTGAAGATTGAGTATTGAGGTTGAGGATTGAGGATAGAGGATGAGGGCTGAGGGCTGAGGATTGAGGTTTGAGACTGAGGTCTGAGGATTGAGTATAGAGAATTGAGGATTGAGGATTGAGGATTGAAGATTGAGATTTGGGTATTAAGGATTGAAGAATGAGGATTGAGGATTGAGGATTCAGGATTGAGGATTGAAGATTGAGGATTGAGGATTGAGGACTGAAGATTGAGGATTGGGTATTGAGGATTGAAGAATGAGGATTGAGGATTGAGGATTCAGTATTGAGGATTGAGGATTGAGGGTTGAGGATTGAGGAGTGAGAATTGAGGATTGATGATTGAGTATTGAGGATTGAAGATTGAGGATTGAGTACTGAGGATTGAGGATTGAGAATTGAGGATTGAGGATTGAGGATTGAATATTGAGGATTGGGTATTGAGGATTGAAGAATGAGGATTGAGGATTGAGGATTGAGGCCTGAGGATTGAGAATCGAGAACTGAGGATGAGGACTGAGGGCTGAGGATTGAGGTTTGAGGAATGAGGATTGGGGGTTGAGGATTGAGGATTGAGGATTGAGGATTGAGGATTGAGTACTGAAGATTGAGTATTGATGACTGAGGATTGAGGACTGAGGATTGTGGATTGAGGATTGAGGATTGAGGATTGAAGATTGAGTATTGAGGATTGAAGATTGAGGATTGAGTATTGAGGATCGAGGATTGAGAATGAGGGCTGAGGGATGAGGATTGAGGTTTGAGGATTGAGGACTGAGGATTGAGGATTGATGACTGAGGATTGAGGATTGAAGATTGAGGATTGAGGATTGAGGATTGAGGATTGAGAATTGAGGATTGAGAATTGAAGATTGAGGATTGGGGACTGAGTGTTGAGGGTTGAGTGATGAGGATTGATGTTTGTGGATAGAGATTTGTAGATTGCAGATCGAGTATTGAGTATTGAAACCTGTGAATTGAGGATATTCTATTGCGGATTGAGGATTGACAACTGATTGTTGCGGACTGAGGGCTGAAGATAGAGGATTCAGGGTTGAGGATTCAGAATTGAGGTTTGAGGACTCAGGATTGAGGATTGAGGATTGAGGATTGAGGATTGAGGATTGAGGATTGAGGATTGAGGATTGAAGATTGAGTACTGAGGATTGAAGGTTGAGGATTGAGGATTGAGGATTGAAGATTGAGTATTGAGGATTGAAGATTGAGGATTGAGGATTGAGGATTGAGGATTGAGGACTGAGGATTGGGGATTGAGTATTGAGCATTGAGGATTGAAGATTGAGGACTGTTGATTGAGGATTGAAGAATGAGGACTGAGGATTGAGGATTGAGGATTGAGGATTGAAGATTGAGTATTGAGGATTGAAGATTGAGGATTGAGGATTGAGGATTGTGGATTGAGGATTGAGGATTGAGGATTGAGGATTGAGGATTGAGGATTGAAGATTGAGGATTGAGGATTGAGGATTAAAGGTTGAGCATTGAGGATTGAAGATTGAGGATTGATGATTGAGGATTGAGGAATGAGGATTGAGGATTGAGGACTGAGTATTGAAGATTGAGATTTGATGATTGAGGATTGAGGATTGAGGATTGAGGATTGAGTATTGGGGATTGCGGACTGAACATTGAGGACTGAGGGCTGAAGATTGAGGATTCAGGATTGAGGATTCAGGACTGTGGTTTGAGGACTGAGGATTGAGGATTGAGGATTGGGGATTGAGGACTGAGGATCGAGGATTGAAGATTGAAGATTGGGTATTGAGGATTGAACATTGAGGATTGAGGATTGAGGATAGAGGATTGAGGATTGAGGATTGAAGATTGAATATTGATGATTGAAGGTTGAGGATTGAGGATTGAGTGTTGTGGATTCAGGACGAGGACTGAGTTTTGAGTATTGATGTTTGAGGTCTGAGGATTGAGGATAGAGGATTGAGAATTGAGGATTGAGAATTGAGGATTGAAGATTGAGGATTGGGTATTGAGGATTGAAGAATGAGGACTGAGGATTGAGGATTCAGGATTGAGGATTGAAGATTGAGGATTGAGGATTGAGGAGTGAGAATTGAGGATTGATGATTGAGTATTGAGGATTGAAGATTGAGGATTGAGTACTGAGGATTGAGGATTGAGAATTGAGGATTGAGGATTGAGGATTGAAGATTGAGGATTGGGTATTGAGGATTGAAGAATGAGGATTGAGGATTGAGGATTGAGGCCTGAGGATTGAGAATCGAGAACTGAGGATGAGGACTGAGGGCTGAGGATTGAGGTTTGAGGAATGAGGATTGGGGATTGAGGATTGAGGATTGAGGATTGAGGATTGAGGATTGAGTACTGAAGATTGAGTATTGATGACTGAGGATTGAGGACTGAGGATTGTGGATTGAGGATTGAGGATTGAGGATTGAAGATTGAGTATTGAGGATTGAAGATTGAGGATTGAGTATTGAGGATCGAGGATTGAGAATGAGGGCTGAGGGATGAGGATTGAGGTTTGAGGATTGAGGACTGAGGATTGAGGATTGATGACTGAGGATTGAGGATTGAAGATTGAGGATTGAGGATTGAGGATTGAGGATTGAGAATTGAGGATTGAGAATTGAAGATTGAGGATTGGGGACTGAGTGTTGAGGGTTGAGTGATGAGGATTGATGTTTGTGGATAGAGATTTGTAGATTGCAGATTGAGTATTGAGTATTGAAACCTGTGAATTGAGGATATTCTATTGCGGATTGAGGATTGACAACTGATTGTTGCGGACTGAGGGCTGAAGATAGAGGATTCAGGGTTGAGGATTCAGAATTGAGGTTTGAGGACTCAGGATTGAGGATTGAGGATTGAGGATTGAGGATTGAGGATTGAGGATTGAGGATTGAAGATTGAGTACTGAGGATTGAAGGTTGAGGATTGAGGATTGAGGATTGAAGATTGAGTATTGAGGATTGAAGATTGAGGATTGAGGATTGAGGATTGAGGATTGAGGACTGAGGATTGGGGATTGAGTATTGAGCATTGAGGATTGAAGATTGAGGACTGTTGATTGAGGATTGAAGATTGAGGATTAAGGATTGAGGATTGAGGATTGAGGTTTGAGGAATGAGGATTGAGGATTGAGGATTGAGGATTGAGGACGAGGACTGACGGTTGAGGATTGTTGCTTGAGGATTGAGGATTGAGAATTGAGAATGAGGACTGAGGTTTGAGGATGAGGGCTGAGGGTTGAGGATTGAGGTTTGAGGACTGAGGACTGAGGATTGAGGATTGAGAATTGAGGATTTAGGATTGAGGATTGAAGATTGAGGATTGGGTATTGAGGATTGAAGAATGAGGATTGAGGCTTGAGGATTGAGGATTGAGGATTGAGGATTGAAGATTGAATATTGATGATTGAAGGTTGAGGATTGAGGATTGAGCGTTGTGGATTCAGGACGAGGACTGAGGGTTGAGTATTGATGATTGAGGTCTGAGGATTGAGGATAGAGGATTGAGAATTGAGGATTGAGGATTGAGGATTGAAGATTGAGGATTGGGTATTGAGGATTGAAGAATGAGGACTGAGGATTGAGGATTGAGGATTGAGGATTGAAGATTGAGTATTGAGGATTGAAGATTGAGGATTGAGGATTGAGGATTGTGGATTGAGGATTGAGGATTGAGGATTGAGGATTGAGGATTGAGGATTGAAGATTGAGGATTGAGGATTGAGGATTAAAGGTTGAGCATTGAGGATTGAAGATTGAGGATTGATGATTGAGGATTGAGGAATGAGGATTGAGGATTGAGGACTGAGTATTGAAGATTGAGAATTGATGATTGAGGATTGAGGATTGAGGATTGAGGATTGAGTATTGGGGATTGCGGACTGAACATTGAGGACTGAGGGCTGAAGATTGAGGATTCAGGATTGAGGATTCAGGACTGTGGTTTGAGGACTGAGGATTGAGGATTGAGGATTGGGGATTGAGGACTGAGGATCGAGGATTGAAGATTGAAGATTGGGTATTGAGGATTGAACATTGAGGATTGAGGATTGAGGATAGAGGATTGAGGATTGAGGATTGAAGATTGAATATTGATGATTGAAGGTTGAGGATTGAGGATTGAGTGTTGTGGATTCAGGACGAGGACTGAGTTTTGAGTATTGATGTTTGAGGTCTGAGGATTGAGGATAGAGGATTGAGAATTGAGGATTGAGGATTGAGGATTGAAGATTGAGTATTGGGTATTGAGGATTGAAGAATGAGGACTGAGGATTGAGGATTGGGGATTGAGGATTGAAGATTGAGTATTGAGGATTGAAGGTTGAGGGTTGAGGATTGAGGATTGAGGATTGAGGATTGAGGATTGAGGATTGATGACTGAGGATTGAAGATTGAGGATTGAGGATTGAGGATTAAAGGTTGAGCATTGAGGATTGAAGATTGAGGATTGATGATTGAGGATTGAGGATTGAGGATTGAGGATTGAGGACTGAGTATTGAAGATTGAGGATTGATGATTGAGGATTGAGGATTGAGGATTGAGGATTGAGTATTGGGGATTGCGGATTGAACATTGGGGATTGAGGATTGAGGATTGAGGACTGAAGATTGAATATTGATGATTGAAGATTGAAGATTGAGGATTGAGTGTTGTGGATTGAGGACGAGGACTGAGGGTTGAGTATTGATGTCTGAGGTCTGAGGATTGAGGATTGAGGATTGAGAATTGAGGGTTGAGGATTGAGTATTGAAGATTGAGGATTGGGTATTGAGGATTGAAGAATGAGGATTGAGGATTGAGGATTGAGGATTGAGGATTGAAGATTGAGTATTGAGGATTGAAGATTGAAGATTGAGGACTGAGGATTGAGGATTGAGGATTGAGGATTGAGTATCGAAAATTGAGGATTGGGCATTGAGGATTGACGATTGAGGATTGAGTATTGAGGATTGAGAATTGAGGATTGAGGATTGAATATTGAGTATTGAGGATTGAAGATTGAGAATCGAGGATTGAGGATTGAGGATTGAAGATGAGGGCTGAGGGTTGAGGATTGAGGTTTGAGGACTGAGGATTGAGGATTGAGGATTGAGAGTTGAGGATTGAGGATTGAGGATTGAAGATTGAGGATTGGGTATTGAGGATTGAAGAATGAGCATTGAGGACTGAGGATTGAGGATTGAGGATTGAAGATTGAGGATGAGGATTGAGGTTTGAGAATTGAGGATTGAGTATTGGGGATTGCGGATTGAACATTGAGGATTGAGGATTGAGGATTGAGGACTGAAGATTGAATATTGATGATTGAAGGTTGATGATTGAGGATTGAGAGTTGTGGATTGAGGACGAGGCCTGAGGGTTGAGTATTGATGTCTGAGGTCTGAGGATTGAGGATTGAGGATTGAAAATTGAGGATTGAGGATTGAGTATTGAAGATTGAGGATTGGGTATTGAGGATTGAGGAGTGAGAATTGAGGATTGATGATTGAGTATTGAGGATTGAAGATTGAGGATTGAGTACTGAGGATTGAGGATTGAGAATTGAGGATTGAGGATTGAGGATTGAAGATTGAAGATTGAGGATTGAGTACTGAGGATTGAGGATTGAGAATTGAGGATTGAGGATTGAGGATTGCGGATTGAGGATTGGGTATTGAGGATTGAAGAATGAGGATTGAGGATTGAGGATTGAGGCCTGAGGATTGAGAATCGAGGACTGAGGATGAGGACTGAGGGCTGAGGATTGAGGTTTGAGGAATGAGGATTGGGGGTTGAGGATTGAGGATTGAGGATTGAGGATTGAGGATTGAGTACTGAAGATTGAGTATTGATGACTGAGGATTGAGGACTGAGGATTGTGGATTGAGGATTGAGGATTGAGGATTGAAGATTGAGTATTGAGGATTGAAGATTGAGGATTGAGTATTGAGGATCGAGGATTGAGAATGAGGGCTGAGGGATGAGGATTGAGGTTTGAGGATTGAGGACTGAGGATTGAGGATTGATGACTGAGGATTGAGGATTGAAGATTGAGGATTGAGGATTGAGGATTGAGGATTGAGAATTGAGGATTGAGAATTGAAGATTGAGGATTGGGGACTGAGTGTTGAGGGTGGAGTGATGAGGATTGATGTTTGTGGATAGAGATTTGTAGATTGCAGATTGAGTATTGAGTATTGAAACCTGTGAATTGAGGATATTCTTTTGCGGATTGAGGATTGACAACTGATTGTTGCGGACTGAGGGCTGAAGATAGAGGATTCAGGGTTGAGGATTCAGAATTGAGGTTTGAGGACTCAGGATTGAGGATTGAGGATTGAGGATTGAGGATTGAGGATTGAGGATTGAGGATTGAAGATTGAGTACTGAGGATTGAAGGTTGAGGATTGAGGATTGAGGATTGAAGATTGAGTATTGAGGATTGAAGATTGAGGATTGAGGATTGAGGATTGAGGATTGAGGACTGAGGATTGGGGATTGAGTATTGAGCATTGAGGATTGAAGATTGAGGACTGTTGATTGAGGATTGAAGATTGAGGATTAAGGATTGAGGATTGAGGATTGAGGTTTGAGGAATGAGGATTGAGGATTGAGGATTGAGGATTGAGGACGAGGACTGACGGTTGAGGATTGTTGCTTGAGGATTCAGGATTGAGAATTGAGGATGAGGACTGAGGTTTGAGGATGAGGGCTGAGGGTTGAGGATTGAGGTTTGAGGACTGAAGACTGAGGATTGAGGATTGAGAATTGAGGATTTAGGATTGAGGATTGAAGATTGAGGATTGGGTATTGAGGATTGAAGAATGAGGATTGAGGCTTGAGGATTGAGGATTGAGGATTGAGGATTGAAGATTGAATATTGATGATTGAAGGTTGAGGATTGAGGATTGAGCGTTGTGGATTCAGGACGAGGACTGAGGGTTGAGTATTGATGATTGAGGTCTGAGGATTGAGGATAGAGGATTGAGAATTGAGGATTGAGGATTGAGGATTGAAGATTGAGGATTGGGTATTGAGGATTGAAGAATGAGGACTGAGGATTGAGGATTGAGGATTGAGGATTGAAGATTGAGTATTGAGGATTGAAGATTGAGGATTGAGGATTGAGGATTGTGGATTGAGGATTGAGGATTGAGGATTGAGGATTGAGGATTGAGGATTGAAGATTGAGGATTGAGGATTGAGGATTAAAGGTTGAGCATTGAGGATTGAAGATTGAGGATTGATGATTGAGGATTGAGGAATGAGGATTGAGGATTGAGGATTGAAGATTGATGATTGGGTATTGAGGATTGAAGAATGAGGATTGAGGATTGAGGATTGAGGCCTGAGGATTGAGAATTGAGAACTGAGGATGAGGACTGATTGCTGAGGGTTGAGGTTTGAGGAATGAGGACTGACGATTGAGGATTGAGGATTGAAGATTGAGTACTGAGGATTGAAGATTGTGGATTGAGGATTGAGGATTGGTGGGTTGAGGATTGAAGATTGAGGATTGGGGACTGAGTGTTGAGGGCTGAGTGATGAGGATTGATGTTTGTGGATAGAGATTTGAGGAATGCAGATTGAGTATTGCGTATGGAAAACTCTGAACTGAGGATATTCTATTGAGGATTGAGGATTGACAACTGATTGTTGAGGACTGAGGGCTGAAGATTGAGGATTCAGGATTGAGGATTCAGGATTGTGGTTTGAGGACAGAGGATTGAGGATTGAGGATTGAGGATTGAGGATTGAGGATTGAGGATTGAAGATTGAGGATTGGGTATTGCGGATTGAATATTGAGGACTGAGGATTGAGGATTGAGTATTCAGGATTGAGGATTCAGTATTGAGGATTCAGGATTGTGGTTTGAGGACAGAGGATTGAGGCTTGAGGATTGAGGATTGAGGATTGAGGATTGAGGATTGAGGATTGAGGATTGAGGATTGAAGATTGAGGATTGGGTATTGAGGACTGAACATTGAGGATTGAGGATTGAGGATTGAGGATTGAGGACTGAAGATTGAATATTGATGATTGAAGATTGAGGATTGAGGGTTGAGGGATGTGGATTGAGGACGAGGACTGAGGGTTGAGTATTGATGTCTGAGGTCTGAGGATTGAGGATTGAGGGTTGAGAATTGAGGATTGATGATTGAGGATTGAAGATTGGGGATTGGGTATTGAGGATTGAAGAATGAGCATTGAGGATTGAGGATTGAGGATAGAGGATTGAAGATTGAGGATTGAGGATTGAGGTTTGAGGATTGAAGATTGAGTATTGAGGATCGAAGATTGAGGATTGAGGATTGAGGATGGAGGATTGAGGATTGACGATTGAAGATTGAGGATTGGGGACTGAGAGTTGATGGCTGAGTGATGAGAATTGATGTTTGTGGAAAGAGATATGAAGATTGCAGATTGAGTATTGCGTATGGAAAACTCTGAACTGAGGATATTCTAGTGAGGATTGAGGATTGACAACTCATTGTTGAGGACTGAGGGCTGAAGATTGAGGATTCAGGACTGTGGTTTGAGGACTGAGGATTGAGGATTGAGGATTGGGGATTGAGGATTGAGGATCGAGGATTGAAGATTGAAGATTGGGTATTGAGGATTGAACATTGAGGACTGAGGATTGAGGATTGAGGATTGAGGATTGAGGATTGAAGATTGAATATTGATGATTGAAGGTTGAGGATTGAGGATTGAGGGTTGTGGATTCAGGACGAGGACTGAGGGTTGTGGATTCAGGACGAGGACTGAGGGTTGAGTATTGATGTTTGAGGTCTGAGGATTGAGGATAGATGATTGAGAATTGAGGATTGAGGATTGAGGATTGAAGATTGAGGATTGGGTATTGAGGATTGAAGAATGAGGACTGAAGATTGAGGATTGAGGATTGAGGATTGAAGAATGAGCATTGAGGATTGAGGATTGAGGATTGAGGTCTGAGGATTGAGGACTGAGGATTGAGAATTGAGGATTGAGGATTGAGGATTGGAGACTGATGATTGGGTATTGAGGATTGAAGAATGAGGATTGATGATTGAGGATTGAGGCCTGAGGATTGAGAATTGAGAACTGAGGATGAGGACTGAGGGCTGAGGGTTGAGGTTTGAGGAATGAGGACTGACGATTGAGGATTGAGGATTGAAGATTGAGTATTGAGGATTGAAGATTGTGGATTGAGGATTGAGGATTGAGGATTGAGGATTGAAGATTGAGGATTGGGGACTGAGTGTTGAGGGCTGAGTGATGAGAATTGATGTTTGTGGATAGAGATTTGAAGAT
Source organism: Calliopsis andreniformis (assembly GCF_051401765.1). Classification (NCBI taxonomy): domain Eukaryota; kingdom Metazoa; phylum Arthropoda; class Insecta; order Hymenoptera; family Andrenidae; genus Calliopsis; species Calliopsis andreniformis. The sequence continues at coordinate 3,054,161 of NW_027480459.1, read as the reverse complement.
TGCAGATTGAGTATTGCGTATGGAAAACTCTGAACTGAGGATATTCTATTGAGGATTGAGGATTGACAAGTGATTGTTGAGGACTGAGGGCTGAAGATTGAGGATTCAGGATTGAGGATTCGGGATTGTGGTTTGAGGACAGAGGATTGAGGATTGAGGATTGAGGATTGAGGATTGAGGATTGAGGATTGACGATTGACGATTGAGGATTGGGTATTGAGGATTGAATATTGAGGATTGAGGATTGAGGATTGAGGATTCAGGATTGAGGATTCAGTATTGAGGATTCAGGATTGTGGTTTGAGGACAGAGGATTGAGGCTTGAGGGTTGAGGATTGAGGACTGAAGATTGAATATTGATGATTGAAGATTGAGGATTGAGGATTGAAGGTTGTGGATTGGGAACCAGGACTGAGGGTTGAATATTGACGTTTGAGGTCTGAGGATTGAGGATTGAGGATTGAGAATTGAGGATTGAGGATTGAGGATTGAAGATTGAGGATTGGGTATTGAGGATTGAAGAATGAGTATTGAGGATTGAGGATTGAGGCCTGAGGATAGAGAATTGAGGATTGAAGATTGAGTATTGAGGATTGAAAATTGAGGATTGAGTATTGAGGATCGAGGATTGAGAATGAGGGCTGAGGGTTGAGGATTGAGGTTTGAGGATTGAGGACTGAGGATTGAGGATTGATGACTGAGTATTGAGGATTGAAGATTGAGGATTGAGGATTGAGGATTGAGGATTGAGGATTGAGGATTGAGGATCGAGGATTGAAGATTGAAGATTGGGTATTGAGGATTGAACATTGAGGATTGAGGATTGAGGATAGAGGATTGAGGATTGAGGGTTGAAGATTGAATATTGATGATTGAAGGTTGAGGATTGAGGATTGAGTGTTGTGGATTCAGGACAAGGACTGAGTTTTGAGTATTGATGTTTGAGGTCTGAGGATTGAGGATAGAGGATTGAGAATTGAGGATTGAGGATTGAGGATTGAAGATTGAGGATTGGGTATTGAGGATTGAAGAATGAGGACTGAGGATTGAGGATTGAGGATTGAGGATTGAATATTGAGTATTGAGGATTGATGGTTGAGGGTTGAGGATTGAGGATTGAGGATTGAGGATTGAGGATTGAGGATTGAGGACTGAGGATTGAAGATTGAGGATTGAGGATTGAGGATTAAATGTTGAGCATTGAGGATTGAAGATTGAGGATTGATGATTGAGGATTGAGGATTGAGGATTGAGGATTGAATGTTGAGTATTGAGGATTGAGGATTGAGGATTGAGGATTGAAGATTCAGTATTGAGGATGAGAAGATTGAGAGTTGAGGATTGAGGATTGAACATTGAGGACTGAGTGTTGATGGTTGAGTGTTTGAGAATTGATGTTTGTGGATAGAGATTTGAAGATTGCAGGTTGAGTATTGAGTATTGAAAACTGTGAATTGAGGATATTCTATAGAGGATTGAGTATTGACAACAGATTGTTGACGTCTGAGGGCTGAAGATTGAGGATTCAGGATTGAGGATTCAGAATTGAAGTTTGAGGACTGAGGATTGAGGATTGAAGATTGAGTATTGAGGATTGAAGATTGAGGATTGAGGTTGAGGATTGAGGATAGAGGATGAGGGCTGAGGGCTGAGGATTGAGGTTTGAGACTGAGGTCTGAGGATTGAGTATAGAGAATTGAGGATTGAGGATTGAGGATTGAAGATTGAGATTTGGGTATTAAGGATTGAAGAATGAGGATTGAGGATTGAGGATTCAGGATTGAGGATTGAAGATTGAGGATCGAGGATTGAGGACTGAAGATTGAGGATTGGGTATTGAGGATTGAAGAATGAGGATTGAGGATTGAGGATTCAGGATTGAGGATTGAGGATTGAGGGTTGAGGATTGAGGAGTGAGAATTGAGGATTGATGATTGATGATTGAGTATTGAGGATTGAAGATTGAGGATTGAGTACTGAGGATTGAGGATTGATAATTGAGGATTGAGGATTGAGGATTGAGGATTGAAGATTGAGGATTGGGTATTGAGGATTGAAGGATGAGGATTGAGGATTGAGGCCTGAGGATTGAGAATCGAGAACTGAGGATGAGGACAGAGGGCTGAGGGTTGAGGTTTGAGGAATGAGGATTGGGGGTTGAGGATTGAGGATTGAGGATTGAGGATTGAGGATTGAGTACTGAAGATTGAGTATTGATGACTGAGGATTGAGGACTGAGGATTGTGGATTGAGGATTGAGGATTGAGGATTGAAGATTGAGTATTGAGGATTGAAGATTGAGGATTGAGTATTGAGGATCGAGGATTGAGAATGAGGGCTGAGGGTTGAGGATTGAGGTTTGAGGATTGAGGACTGAGGATTGAAGATTGATGACTGAGTATTGAGGATTGAAGATTGAGGATTGAGGATTGAGGATTGAGGATTGAGAATTGAGGATTGAGAATTGAAGATTGAGGATTGGGGACTGAGTGTTGAGGGTTGAGTGATGAGGATTGATGTTTGTGGATAGAGATTTGAAGATTGCAGATTGAGTATTGAGTATTGAAACCTGTGAATTGAGGATATTCTATTGAGGATTGAGGATTGACAACTGATTGTTGCGGACTGAGGGCTGAATATTGAGGATTCAGGGTTGAGGATTCAGAATTGAGGTTTGAGGACTCAGGATTGAGGACTGAGGATTGAGGATTGAGGATTGAGGATTGAGGATTGAAGATTGAGTATTGAGGATTGAAGGTTGAGGATTGAGGATTGAGGATTGAAGATTGAGTATTGAGGATTGAAGATTGAGGATTGAGGATTGAGGATTGAGGATTGAGGACTGAGGATTGGTGATTGAGTATTGAGCATTGAGGATTGAAGATTGAGGACTGTTGATTGAGGATTGAAGATTGAGGATTAAGGATTGAGGATTGAGGATTGAGGTTTGAGGAATGAGGATTGAGGATTGAGGATTGAGGATTGAGGACGAGGACTGACGGTTGAGGATTGAGAATTGAGGATGAGGACTGAGGTTTGAGGATGAGGGCTGAGGGTTGAGGATTGAGGTTTGAGGACTGAGGACTGAGGATTGAGGATTGAGAATTGAAGATTGAGGATTGAGGAATGAAGATTGAGGATTGGGTATTGAGGATTGAAGAATGAGGATTGAGGCTTGAGGATTGAGGATTGAGGATTGAGGATTGAAGATTGAATATTGATGATTGAAGGTTGAGGATTGAGGATTGAGGGTTGTGGATTCAGGACGAGGACTGAGGGTTGAGTATTGATGTTTGAGGTCTGAGGATTGAGGATAGAGGATTGAGAATTGAGGATTGAGGATTGAGGATCGAAGATTGAGGATTGGGTATTGAGGATTGAAGAATGAGGACTGAGGATTGAGGATTGAGGATTGAGGATTGAAGATTGAGTATTGAGGATTGAAGATTGAGGATTGAGGATTGAGGATTGTGGATTGAGGATTGAGGATTGAGGATTGAGGATTGAGGATTGAGGATTGAGAAATGAAGATTGAGGATTGAGGATTGAGGATTAAAGGTTGAGCATTGAGGATTGAAGATTGAGGATTGATGATTGAGGATTGAGGATTGAGGATTGAGGATTGAGGATTGAGTATTGAAGATTGAGAATTGATGATTGAGGATTGAGGATTGAGGATTGAGGGTTGAGTATTGGGGATTGAGGATTGAAGATTGAGGATTGAGGATTGAGGATTGAGGATTGAGAATTGAGGATTGAGGATTGAGGATTGAGGATTGAAGATTGATGATTGGGTATTGAGGATTGAAGAATGAGGATTGAGGATTGAGGATTGAGGATTGACGATTGAAGGTTGAGTATTGAGGATTGAAGATTGAGGATTGAGGATTGAGGATTGAGGATTGCGGATTGAGGATTGAGGATTGAGAATTGGGGATTGAGGATTGAGGATTGAAGATTGAGGATCGGGTATTGTGGATTGAAGAATGAGGACTGAGGATTGAGGATTGAGGATTGAGGATTGAAGATTGAGTATTGAGGATTGAAGACTGAGGATTGAGGATTGAGGATTGAGGATTGAGGATTGAGGATTGAGGATTGAGGATTGAGGATTGAGGATTGAGAATTGAAGATTGTGGATTGAGGATTGAGGATTAAAAGTTGAGCAATGAGGATTGAAGATTGAGGATTGATGATCGAGGTTTGAGGATTGAGGATTGAGGATTGAGGATTGAGGATTGGGGACTGAGGATTGAGGATTGAGGATTGAGGATTGAGGATTGAAGATTCAGTATTGAGGATTGAAGATTGAGAGTTGAGGATTGAGGATTGAACATTGAGGACTGAGTGTTGATGGTTGAGGGATGAGAATTGATGTTTGTGGATAGAGCTTTGAACGTTGCAGGTTGAGTATTGAGTATTGAAAACTGTGAATTGAGGATATTCTATAGAGGATTGAGTATTGACAACAGATTGTTGAGGTCTGAGGGCTGAAGGTTGAGGATTCAGGATTGAGGATTCAGAATTGAAGTTTGAGGACTGAGGATTGAGGATTGAAGATAGAGTATTGAGGATTGAAGATTGAGTATTGAGGTTGAGGATTGAGGATAGAGGATGAGGGCTGAGGGCTGAGGATTGAGGTTTGAGACTGAGGTCTGAGGATTGAGTATAGAGAATTGAGGATTGAGGATTGAGGATTGAAGATTGAGATTTGGGTATTAAGGATTGAAGAATGAGGATTGAGGATTGAGGATTCAGGATTGAGGATTGAAGATTGAGGATTGAGGATTGAGGACTGAAGATTGAGGATTGGGTATTGAGGATTGAAGAATGAGGATTGAGGATTGAGGATTCAGTATTGAGGATTGAGGATTGAGGGTTGAGGATTGAGGAGTGAGGATTGAGGATTGATGATTGAGTATTGAGGATTGAAGATTGAGGATTGAGTACTGAGGATTGAGGATTGAGAATTGAGGATTGAGGATTGAGGATTGAAGATTGAGGATTGGGTATTGAGGATTGAAGAATGAGGATTGAGGATTGAGTATTGAGGCCTGAGGATTGAGAATCGAGAACTGAGGATGAGGACTGAGGGCTGAGGATTGAGGTTTGAGGAATGAGGATTGGGGGTTGAGGATTGAGGATTGAGGATTGAGGATTGAGGATTGAGTACTGAAGATTGAGTATTGATGACTGAGGATTGAGGACTGAGGATTGTGGATTGAGGATTGAGGATTGAGGATTGAAGATTGAGTATTGAGGATTGAAGATTGAGGATTGAGTATTGAGGATCGAGGATTGAGAATGAGGGCTGAGGGATGAGGATTGAGGTTTGAGGATTGAGGACTGAGGATTGAGGATTGATGACTGAGGATTGAGGATTGAAGATTGAGGATTGAGGATTGAGGATTGAGGATTGAGAATTGAGGATTGAGAATTGAAGATTGAGGATTGGGGACTGAGTGTTGAGGGTTGAGTGATGAGGATTGATGTTTGTGGATAGAGATTTGTAGATTGCAGATTGAGTATTGAGTATTGAAACCTGTGAATTGAGGATATTCTATTGCGGATTGAGGATTGACAACTGATTGTTGCGGACTGAGGGCTGAAGATAGAGGATTCAGGGTTGAGGATTCAGAATTGAGGTTTGAGGACTCAGGATTGAGGATTGAGGATTGAGGATTGAGGATTGAGGATTGATGATTGAGGATTGAAGATTGAGTACTGAGGATTGAAGGTTGAGGATTGAGGATTGAGGATTGAAGATTGAGTATTGAGGATTGAAGATTGAGGATTGAGGATTGAGGATTGAGGATTGAGGACTGAGGATTGGGGATTGAGTATTGAGCATTGAGGATTGAAGATTGAGGACTGTTGATTGAGGATTGAAGATTGAGGATTAAGGATTGAGGATTGAGGATTGAGGTTTGAGGAATGAGGATTGAGGATTGAGGATTGAGGATTGAGGACGAGGACTGACGGTTGAGGATTGTTGCTTGAGGATTGAGGATTGAGAATTGAGGATGAGGACTGAGGTTTGAGGATGAGGGCTGAGGGTTGAGGATTGAGGTTTGAGGACTGAGGACTGAGGATTGAGGATTGAGAATTGAGGATTTAGGATTGAGGATTGAAGATTGAGGATTGGGTATTGAGGATTGAAGAATGAGGATTGAGGCTTGAGGATTGAGGATTGAGGATTGAGGATTGAAGATTGAATATTGATGATTGAAGGTTGAGGATTGAGGATTGAGCGTTGTGGATTCAGGACGAGGACTGAGGGTTGAGTATTGATGATTGAGGTCTGAGGATTGAGGATAGAGGATTGAGAATTGAGGATTGAGGATTGAGGATTGAAGATTGAGGATTGGGTATTGAGGATTGAAGAATGAGGACTGAGGATTGAGGATTGAGGATTGAGGATTGAAGATTGAGTATTGAGGATTGAAGATTGAGGATTGAGGATTGAGGATTGTGGATTGAGGATTGAGGGTTGAGGATTGAGGATTGAGGATTGAGGATTGAAGATTGAGGATTGAGGATTGAGGATTAAAGGTTGAGCATTGAGGATTGAAGATTGAGGATTGATGATTGAGGATTGAGGAATGAGGATTGAGGATTGAGGACTGAGTATTGAAGATTGAGATTTGATGATTGAGGATTGAGGATTGAGGATTGAGGATTGAGTATTGGGGATTGCGGACTGAACATTGAGGACTGAGGGCTGAAGATTGAGGATTCAGGATTGAGGATTCAGGACTGTGGTTTGAGGACTGAGGATTGAGGATTGAGGATTGGGGATTGAGGACTGAGGATCGAGGATTGAAGATTGAAGATTGGGTATTGAGGATTGAACATTGAGGATTGAGGATTGAGGATAGAGGATTGAGGATTGAGGATTGAAGATTGAATATTGATGATTGAAGGTTGAGGATTGAGGATTGAGTGTTGTGGATTCAGGACGAGGACTGAGTTTTGAGTATTGATGTTTGAGGTCTGAGGATTGAGGATAGAGGATTGAGAATTGAGGATTGAGGATTGAGGATTGAAGATTGAGGATTGGGTATTGAGGATTGAAGAATGAGGACTGAGGATTGAGGATTGGGGATTGAGGATTGAAGATTGAGTATTGAGGATTGAAGGTTGAGGGTTGAGGATTGAGGATTGAGGATTGAGGATTGAGGATTGAGTATTGAAGATTGAGGATTGGGTATTGAGGATTGAGGAGTGAGAATTGAGGATTGATGATTGAGTATTGAGGATTGAAGATTGAGGATTGAGTACTGAGGATTGAGGATTGAGAATTGAGGATTGAGGATTGAGGATTGAAGATTGAAGATTGAGGATTGAGTACTGAGGATTGAGGATTGAGAATTGAGGATTGAGGATTGAGGATTGCGGATTGAGGATTGGGTATTGAGGATTGAAGAATGAGGATTGAGGATTGAGGATTGAGGCCTGAGGATTGAGAATCGAGAACTGAGGATGAGGACTGAGGGCTGAGGATTGAGGTTTGAGGAATGAGGATTGGGGGTTGAGGATTGAGGATTGAGGATTGAGGATTGAGGATTGAGTACTGAAGATTGAGTATTGATGACTGAGGATTGAGGACTGAGGATTGTGGATTGAGGATTGAGGATTGAGGATTGAAGATTGAGTATTGAGGATTGAAGATTGAGGATTGAGTATTGAGGATCGAGGATTGAGAATGAGGGCTGAGGGATGAGGATTGAGGTTTGAGGATTGAGGACTGAGGATTGAGGATTGATGACTGAGGATTGAGGATTGAAGATTGAGGATTGAGGATTGAGGATTGAGGATTGAGAATTGAGGATTGAGAATTGAAGATTGAGGATTGGGGACTGAGTGTTGAGGGTTGAGTGATGAGGATTGATGTTTGTGGATAGAGATTTGTAGATTGCAGATTGAGTATTGAGTATTGAAACCTGTGAATTGAGGATATTCTTTTGCGGATTGAGGATTGACAACTGATTGTTGCGGACTGAGGGCTGAAGATAGAGGATTCAGGGTTGAGGATTCAGAATTGAGGTTTGAGGACTCAGGATTGAGGATTGAGGATTGAGGATTGAGGATTGAGGATTGAGGATTGAAGATTGAGTACTGAGGATTGAAGGTTGAGGATTGAGGATTGAGGATTGAAGATTGAGTATTGAGGATTGAAGATTGAGGATTGAGGATTGAGGATTGAGGATTGAGGACTGAGGATTGGGGATTGAGTATTGAGCATTGAGGATTGAAGATTGAGGACTGTTGATTGAGGATTGAAGATTGAGGATTAAGGATTGAGGATTGAGGATTGAGGTTTGAGGAATGAGGATTGAGGATTGAGGATTGAGGATTGAGGACGAGGACTGACGGTTGAGGATTGTTGCTTGAGGATTGAGGATTGAGAATTGAGAATGAGGACTGAGGTTTGAGGATGAGGGCTGAGGGTTGAGGATTGAGGTTTGAGGACTGAGGACTGAGGATTGAGGATTGAGAATTGAGGATTTAGGATTGAGGATTGAAGATTGAGGATTGGGTATTGAGGATTGAAGAATGAGGATTGAGGCTTGAGGATTGAGGATTGAGGATTGAGGATTGAAGATTGAATATTGATGATTGAAGGTTGAGGATTGAGGATTGAGCGTTGTGGATTCAGGACGAGGACTGAGGGTTGAGTATTGATGATTGAGGTCTGAGGATTGAGGATAGAGAATTGAGAATTGAGGATTGAGGATTGAGGATTGAAGATTGAGGATTGGGTATTGAGGATTGAAGAATGAGGACTGAGGATTGAGGATTGAGGATTGAGGATTGAAGATTGAGTATTGAGGATTGAAGATTGAGGATTGAGGATTGAGGATTGTGGATTGAGGATTGAGAATTGAGGATTGAGGATTGAGGATTGAGGATTGAAGATTGAGGATTGAGGATTGAGGATTAAAGGTTGAGCATTGAGGATTGAAGATTGAGGATTGATGATTGAGGATTGAGGATTGAGGATTGAGGATTGAGGACTGAGTATTGAAGATTGAGGATTGATGATTGAGGATTGAGGATTGAGGATTGAGGATTGAGTATTGGGGATTGCGGATTGAACATTGGGGATTGAGGATTGAGGATTGAGGACTGAAGATTGAATATTGATGATTGAAGATTGAAGATTGAGGATTGAGTGTTGTGGATTGAGGACGAGGACTGAGGGTTGAGTATTGATGTCTGAGGTCTGAGGATTGAGGATTGAGGATTGAGAATTGAGGGTTGAGGATTGAGTATTGAAGATTGAGGATTGGGTATTGAGGATTGAAGAATGAGGATTGAGGATTGAGGATTGAGGATTGAGGATTGAAGATTGAGTATTGAGGATTGAAGATTGAAGATTGAGGACTGAGGATTGAGGATTGAGGATTGAGGATTGAGGATTGAGGATTGATGATTGTGTATTGAGGATTGAAGATTGAGGATTGTGGATTGAGGATTGAGGATTGAGTATCGAAAATTGAGGATTGGGCATTGAGGATTGACGATTGAGGATTGAGTATTGAGGATTGAGAATTGAGGATTGAGGATTGAATATTGAGTATTGAGGATTGAAGATTGAGAATCGAGGATTGAGGATTGAGGATTGAAGATGAGGGCTGAGGGTTGAGGATTGAGGTTTGAGGACTGAGGATTGAGGATTGAGGATTGAGAGTTGAGGATTGAGGATTGAGGATTGAAGATTGAGGATTGGGTATTGAGGATTGAAGAATGAGCATTGAGGACTGAGGATTGAGGATTGAGGATTGAAGATTGAGGATGAGGATTGAGGTTTGAGAATTGAGGATTGAGTATTGGGGATTGCGGATTGAACATTGAGGATTGAGGATTGAGGATTGAGGACTGAAGATTGAATATTGATGATTGAAGGTTGATGATTGAGGATTGAGAGTTGTGGATTGAGGACGAGGCCTGAGGGTTGAGTATTGATGTCTGAGGTCTGAGGATTGAGGATTGAGGATTGAAAATTGAGGATTGAGGATTGAGTATTGAAGATTGAGGATTGGGTATTGAGGATTGAGGAGTGAGAATTGAGGATTGATGATTGAGTATTGAGGATTGAAGATTGAGGATTGAGTACTGAGGATTGAGGATTGAGAATTGAGGATTGAGGATTGAGGATTGAAGATTGAAGATTGAGGATTGAGTACTGAGGATTGAGGATTGAGAATTGAGGATTGAGGATTGAGGATTGCGGATTGAGGATTGGGTATTGAGGATTGAAGAATGAGGATTGAGGATTGAGGATTGAGGCCTGAGGATTGAGAATCGAGAACTGAGGATGAGGACTGAGGGCTGAGGATTGAGGTTTGAGGAATGAGGATTGGGGGTTGAGGATTGAGGATTGAGGATTGAGGATTGAGGATTGAGTACTGAAGATTGAGTATTGATGACTGAGGATTGAGGACTGAGGATTGTGGATTGAGGATTGAGGATTGAGGATTGAAGATTGAGTATTGAGGATTGAAGATTGAGGATTGAGTATTGAGGATCGAGGATTGAGAATGAGGGCTGAGGGATGAGGATTGAGGTTTGAGGATTGAGGACTGAGGATTGAGGATTGATGACTGAGGATTGAGGATTGAAGATTGAGGATTGAGGATTGAGGATTGAGGATTGAGAATTGAGGATTGAGAATTGAAGATTGAGGATTGGGGACTGAGTGTTGAGGGTTGAGTGATGAGGATTGATGTTTGTGGATAGAGATTTGTAGATTGCAGATTGAGTATTGGGTATTGAAACCTGTGAATTGAGGATATTCTATTGCGGATTGAGGATTGACAACTGATTGTTGCGGACTGAGGGCTGAAGATAGAGGATTCAGGGTTGAGGATTCAGAATTGAGGTTTGAGGACTCACGATTGAGGATTGAGGATTGAGGATTGAGGATTGAGGATTGAGGATTGAGGATTGAAGATTGAGTACTGAGGATTGAAGGTTGAGGATTGAGGATTGAGGATTGAAGATTGAGTATTGAGGATTGAAGATTGAGGATTGAGGATTGAGGATTGAGGATTGAGGACTGAGGATTGGGGATTGAGTATTGAGCATTGAGGATTGAAGATTGAGGACTGTTGATTGAGGATTCAGGATTGAGAATTGAGGATGAGGACTGAGGTTTGAGGATGAGGGCTGAGGGTTGAGGATTGAGGTTTGAGGACTGAAGACTGAGGATTGAGGATTGAGAATTGAGGATTTAGGATTGAGGATTGAAGATTGAGGATTGGGTATTGAGGATTGAAGAATGAGGATTGAGGCTTGAGGATTGAGGATTGAGGATTGAGGATTGAAGATTGAATATTGATGATTGAAGGTTGAGGATTGAGGATTGAGCGTTGTGGATTCAGGACGAGGACTGAGGGTTGAGTATTGATGATTGAGGTCTGAGGATTGAGGATAGAGGATTGAGAATTGAGGATTGAGGATTGAGGATTGAAGATTGAGGATTGGGTATTGAGGATTGAAGAATGAGGACTGAGGATTGAGGATTGAGGATTGAGGATTGAAGATTGAGTATTGAGGATTGAAGATTGAGGATTGAGGATTGAGGATTGTGGATTGAGGATTGAGTATTGAGGATTGAGGATTGAGGATTGAGGATTGAAGATTGAGGATTGAGGATTGAGGATTAAAGGTTGAGCATTGAGGATTGAAGATTGAGGATTGATGATTGAGGATTGAGGAATGAGGATTGAGGATTGAGGACTGAGTATTGAAGATTGAGAATTGATGATTGAGGATTGAGGATTGAGGATTGAGGATTGAGTATTGGGGATTGCGGACTGAACATTGAGGACTGAGGGCTGAAGATTGAGGATTCAGGATTGAGGATTCAGGACTGTGGTTTGAGGACTGAGGATTGAGGATTGAGGATTGGGGATTGAGGACTGAGGATCGAGGATTGAAGATTGAAGATTGGGTATTGAGGATTGAACATTGAGGATTGAGGATTGAGGATAGAGGATTGAGGATTGAGGATTGAAGATTGAATATTGATGATTGAAGGTTGAGGATTGAGGATTGAGTGTTGTGGATTCAGGACGAGGACTGAGTTTTGAGTATTGATGTTTGAGGTCTGAGGATTGAGGATAGAGGATTGAGAATTGAGGATTGAGGATTGAGGATTGAAGATTGAGGATTGGGTATTGAGGATTGAAGAATGAGGACTGAGGATTGAGGATTGGGGATTGAGGATTGAAGATTGAGTATTGAGGATTGAAGGTTGAGGGTTGAGGATTGAGGATTGAGGATTGAGGATTGAGGATTGAGGATTGATGACTGAGGATTGAAGATTGAGGATTGAGGATTGAGGATTAAAGGTTGAGCATTGAGGATTGAAGATTGAGGATTGATGATTGAGGATTGAGGATTGAGGATTGAGGATTGAGGACTGAGTATTGAAGATTGAGGATTGATGATTGAGGATTGAGGATTGAGGATTGAGGATTGAGTATTGGGGATTGCGGATTGAACATTGGGGATTGAGGATTGAGGATTGAGGACTGAAGATTGAATATTGATGATTGAAGATTGAAGATTGAGGATTGAGTGTTGTGGATTGAGGACGAGGACTGAGGGTTGAGTATTGATGTCTGAGGTCTGAGGATTGAGGATTGAGGATTGAGAATTGAGGGTTGAGGATTGAGTATTGAAGATTGAGGATTGGGTATTGAGGATTGAAGAATGAGGATTGAGGATTGAGGATTGAGGATTGAGGATTGAAGATTGAGTATTGAGGATTGAAGATTGAAGATTGAGGACTGAGGATTGAGGATTGAGGATTGAGGATTGAGGATTGAGGATTGATGATTGTGTATTGAGGATTGAAGATTGAGGATTGTGGATTGAGGATTGAGGATTGAGTATCGAAAATTGAGGATTGGGCATTGAGGATTGACGATTGAGGATTGAGTATTGAGGATTGAGAATTGAGGATTGAGGATTGAATATTGAGTATTGAGGATTGAAGATTGAGAATCGAGGATTGAGGATTGAGGATTGAAGATGAGGGCTGAGGGTTGAGGATTGAGGTTTGAGGACTGAGGATTGAGGATTGAGGATTGAGAGTTGAGGATTGAGGATTGAGGATTGAAGATTGAGGATTGGGTATTGAGGATTGAAGAATGAGCATTGAGGACTGAGGATTGAGGATTGAGGATTGAAGATTGAGGATGAGGATTGAGGTTTGAGAATTGAGGATTGAGTATTGGGGATTGCGGATTGAACATTGAGGATTGAGGATTGAGGATTGAGGACTGAAGATTGAATATTGATGATTGAAGGTTGATGATTGAGGATTGAGAGTTGTGGATTGAGGACGAGGCCTGAGGGTTGAGTATTGATGTCTGAGGTCTGAGGATTGAGGATTGAGGATTGAAAATTGAGGATTGAGGATTGAGTATTGAAGATTGAGGATTGGGTATTGAGGATTGAAGAATGAGGATTGAGGATTAAGGATTGAGGATTGAGGATTGAAGATTGAGGATTGAGGGTTGAGTATTGGGGTTGAGGATTGAAGATTGAGGATTGAGGATTGAGGATTGAAGGTTGAGTATTGAGGATTGAAGATTGAGGATTGTGGATTGTGGATTGAGGATTGAGTATTGAAGATTGAGGATTGGGGATTGAGGATTGACGATTGAGGATTGAGTATTGAGGATTGAGAATTGAGGATTGAGGATTGAAAGTTGAGTATTGAGGAATGAACATTGAGGATTGAGGATTGAGGATTGAGGATTGAGGATTGAGGATTGAGGATTGAAGATTGAATATTGATGATTGAAGGTTGAGGATTGAGGATTGAGGGTTGTGGATTCAGGACGTGGACTGAGGGTTGAGTATTGATGTTTGAGGTCTGAGGATTGAGGATAGAGGATTGAGAATTGAGGATTGAGGATTGAGGATTGAAGATTGAGGATTGGGTATTGAGGATTGAAGAATGAGGACTGAGTATTGAGGATTGAGGATTGAGTACTGAAGATTGAGTATTGATGACTGAGGATTGAGGATTGTGGATTGAGGATTGAGGATTGAGGATTGAAGATTGAGTATTGAGGATTGAAGATTGAGGATTGAGTATTGAGGATTGAGGATTGACGATTGAAGATTGAGGATTGGGGACTGAGTGTTGAGGGTTGTGTGATGAGGATTGATGTTTGTGGATAGAGATTTGAAGATTGCAGATTGAGTATTGAGCATTGAAACCTGTGAATTGAGGATATTCTATTGAGGATTGAGGATTGACGACTGATTGTTGAGGACTGAGGGCTGAAGATTGAGGATTCAGGCTTGAGGATTCAGAATTGAGGTTTGAGGACTGAGGATTGAGGATTGAGGATTGAGGATTGAGGATTGAGGATTGAGGATTGAAGATTGAGTATTGAGGATTGAAGATTGAGGATTGAGGATTGAGGATTGAAGATTGAGTATTGAGGATTGAAGATTGAGGATTGAGGATTGAGGATTGAGGATTGAGGACTGAGGATTGAGGATTGAAGATTGAGGATTGAGGATTGAGGATTAAAAGTTGAGCATTGAGGACTGAAGATTGAGGATTGATGAATGAGGATTGAGGATTGAGGTTTGAGGATTGAGTATTGAAGATTGAGGATTGATGATTGAGGATTGAGGATTGAGGATTGAGGACTGAGTATTGAGGATTGAGGATTGAAGATTGAGGATTGAGGATTGTGGATTAATGATTGTGTATTGAGGATTGAAGATTGAGAATTGAGGATTGAGGATTGAACATTGAGGACTGAGTGTTGAGTGCTGAGTGATGAGAATTGATGTTTGTAGATAGAGATTTGAAGATTGCAGATTGAGTATTGAGTATTGAAGCCTGTGAATTGAGGATATTCTATTGAGGATTGAGGGTTGACAACTGATTGTTGAGGAATGAGGTCTAAAGATTGAGGATTCAGGTTTGAGGATCCAGGATTGAGGTTTGAGGACTGAGGATTGAGGATAGAGGATTGAGGATTGAGGATTGAGGATTGAGCATTGAGGATTGAGGAATGAAGATTGAGGATTGGGTATTGTGGATTGAACATTGAGGACTGAGGATTGAGGATTGAGGACTGAAGATTGAATATTGATGATTGAAGATTGATGATTGAGGATTGAGGGTTGTGGATTGAAGATTGAGTATTGAGGATTGAAGATTGAGGATTGAGGATTGAGGATTGAGGATTAAGGATTGTGGATTGAGGATTGAGGATTGACAACTGATTGTTGTGTACTGAGGGCTGAAGATTGAGGATGCAGTATTGAGGATTCAGAATTGAGGTTTGAGGACTGAGGATTGAGGATTGAGGATTGAAGATTGAATATTGATGATTGAAGATTGAGAATTGAGGATTGAGGGTTGTGTATTGAGGACGAGGACTAAGGGTTGAGTATTGATGTTTCAGGTCTGAGGATTGAGGATTGAGGATTGAGAATAGAGGATTGAGGATTGGGGATTGTAGATTGAGGATTTGGTGTTGAGGATTGAAGAATGAGGATTGAAGATTGAGGATTGAGGATTGAGGATTGAAGATTGAGTATTGAGGATTGAAGATTGAGGATTGAGGATTGAGGATTGAGGATTGATAGTTGAGGATTGAGGATTGAGGATTGAAGATTGAGGATTGGGTATTGAGGATTGAAGAATGAGCATTGAGGACTGAGGGTTGAGGATTGAGGATTGAAGATTGAGGATGAGGATTGAGGTTTGAGAATTGAGGATTGAGTATTGGGGATTGCGGATTGAACATTGAGGATTGAGGATTGAGGATTGAGGACTGAAGATTGAATATTGATGATTGAAGATTGATGATTGAGTATTGAGAGTTGTGGATTGAGGATTGTGTATTGAAGATTGAGGATTGGGTATTGAGGATTGAAGAATGAGGATTGAGGATTGAGGATTGAGGATTGAGGATTGAAGATTGAGGATTGAGGGTTGAGTATTGGGGTTGAGGATTGAAGATTGAGGATTGAGGATTGAGGATTGAAGGTTGAGTATTGAGGATTCAAGATTGAGGATTGTGGATTGTGGATTGAGGATTGAGTATTGAAGATTGAGGACTGGGGATTGAGGATTGACGATTGAGGATTGAGTATTGAGGATTGAGAATTGAGGATTGGGGATTGAAGATTGAGTATTGAGGAATGAACATTGAGGATTGAGGATTGAGTATTGAGGATTGAGGATTGAGGATTGAAGATTGAATATTGATGATTGAAGGTTGAGGATTGAGGATTGAGGGTTGTGGATTCAGGACGAGGAGTGAGGGTTGAGTATTGATGTTTGAGGTCTGAGGATTGAGGATAGAGGATTGAGAATTGAGGATTGAGGATTGAGGATTGAAGATTGAGGATTGATGATTGAGGATTGAGGATTGAGGATTGAGGATTGAGGACTGAGTATTGAAGATTGAGGATTGATGATTGAGGATTGAGGATTGAGGATTGAGGATTGAGGACTGAGTATTGAAGATTGAGGATTGATGGTTGAGGATTGAGGATTGAGTATTGAGGATTGAGTATTGGGGATTGCGGATTGAACATTGAGGATTGAGGATTGAGGATTGAGGGCTGAAGATTGAATATTGATGATTGAAGATTGATGATTGAGGATTGAGTGTTGTGGATTGAGGACGAGGACTGAGGGTTGAGTATTGATGTCTGAGGTCTGAGGATTGAGGATTGAGGATTGAGAATTGAGGATTGAGGATTGAGTATTGAAGATTGAGGATTGGGTATTGAGGATTGAAGAATGAGGATTGAGGATTGAGTATAGAGAATTGAGGATTGAGGATTGAGCATTGAAGATTGAGATTTGGGTATTAAGGATTGAAGAATGAGGATTGAGGATTGAGGATTCAGGATTGAGGATTGAAGATTGAGGATCGAGGATTGAGGACTGAAGATTGAGGATTGGGTATTGAGGATTGAAGAATGAGGATTGAGGATTGAGGATTCAGGATTGAGGATTGAGGATTGAGGGTTGAGGATTGAGGAGTGAGAATTGAGGATTGATGATTGAGTATTGAGAATTGAAGATTGAGGATTGAGTACTGAGGATTGAGGATTGAGAATTGAGGATTGAGGATTGAGGATTGAAGATTGAGGATTGGGTATTGAGGATTGAAGAATGAGTATTGAGGATTGAGGATTGAGGCCTGAGGATTGAGAATCGAGAACTGAGGATGAGGACTGAGGGCTGAGGATTGAGGTTTGAGGAATGAGGATTGGGGGTTGACGATTGAGGATCGAGGATTGAGGATTGAGGATTGAGTTCTGAAGATTGAGTATTGATGACTGAGGATTGAGGACTGAGGATTGTGGATTGAGGATTGAGGATTGAGGATTGAAGATTGAGTATTGAGGATTGAAGATTGAGGATTGAGTATTAAGGATCGAGGATTGAGAATGAGGGCTGAGGGTTGAGGATTGAGGTTTGAGGATTGAGGACTGAGGATTGTGGATTGATGACTGAGTATTGAGGATTGAAGATTGAGGATTGAGGATTGAGGATTGAGGATTGAGAATTGAGGATTGAGAATTGAAGATTGAGGATTGGGGACTGAGCGTTGAGGGTTGAGTGATGAGGATTGATGTTTGTGGATAGAGATTTGAAGATTGCAGATTGAGTATTGAGTATTGAAACCTGTGAATTGAGGATATTCTATTGAGGATTGAGGATTGACAACTGATTGTTGCGGACTGAGGGCTGAAGATTGAGGATTCAGGGTTGAGGATTCAGAATTGAGGTTTGAGGACTCAGGATTGAGGATTGAGGATTGAGGATTGAGGATTGAGGATTGAGGATTGAAGATTGAGTATTGAGGATTGAAGGTTGAGGATTGATAATTGAGGATTGAAGATTGAGTATTGAGGATTGAAGATTGAGGACTGAGGATTGAGGATTGAGGATTGAGGACTGAGGATTGGGGATTGAGTATTGAGCTTTGAGACTTGAAGATTGAGGACTGTTGATGAGGATTGAAGATTGAGGATTAAGGATTGAGGATTGAGGATTGAGGTTTGAGGAATGAGGATTGAGGATTGAGGATTGAGGATTGAGGACGAGGACTGACGGTTGAGGATTGTGGCTTGAGGATTGAGGATTGAGAATTGAAGATGAGGACTGAGGTTTGAGGATGAGGGCTGTGGGTTGAGGATTGAGGTTTGAGGACTGAGGACTGAGGATTGAGGATTGAGAATTGAGGATTGAGGATTGAGGATTGAAGATTGAGGATTGGGTATTGAGGATTGAAGAATGAGGATCGAGGCTTGAGGATTGAGGATTGAGGATTGAGGATTGAAGATTGAATATTGATGATTGAAGGTTGAGGATTGAGGATTGAGGGTTGTGGATTCAGGACGAGGACTGAGGGTTGAGTATTGATGTTTGAGGTCTGAGGATTGAGGGTAGAGGATTGAGAATTGAGGATTGAGGATTGAGGATTGAAGATTGAGGATTGGGTATTGAGGATTGAAGAATGAGGACTGAGGATTGAGGATTGAGGATTGAGGATTGAAGATTGAGTATTGACGATTGAAGATTGAGGATTGAGGATTGAGGATTGTGGATTGAGGATTGAGGATTGAGGATTGAGGATTGAGGATTGAGGATTGAGGATTGAAGATTGAGGATTGAGCACTGAGGATTGAGGATTGAGGATTGAGGATTGAGGATTGGGGATTGAAGATTGAGTATTGAGGATTGAAGATTGAGAATTGTGGATTGTGGATTGAGGATTGAGTATGGAAGATTGAGGATTGGGGATTGAGGATTGACGATTGAGGATTGAGTATTGAGGATTGAGAATTGAGGATCGAGGATTGAAGATTGAGTATTGAGGAATGAACATTGAGGATTGAGGATTGAGGATTGAGGATTGAGGATTGAGGATTGAAGATTGAATATTGATGATTGAAGGCTGAGGATTGAGGATTGAGGGTTGTGGATTCAGGACGATGACTGAGGGTTGAGTATTGATGTTTGAGGTCTGAGGATTGAGGATAGACGATTGAGAATTGAGGATTGAGGATTGAGGATTGAAGATTGAGGATTGGGTATTGAGCGTTGAAGAATGAGGACTGAGGATCGGGGATTGAGGATTGGGGATTGAGGATTGACGACTGAGGATTGAAGATTGAGGATTGAGGATTGAGGATTGAGGATTGAGGATTGAGGATTGAGGATTGAGGATTGAGGATTGAGGATTGAAGATTGAGGATTGAGGATTGAGGATTAAAAGTTGAGCATTGAGGATTGAAGATTGAGGATTGATGATTGAGGATTGAGGATTGAGGATTGAGGATTGAGTATTGAAGATTGAGGATTGATGATTGAGGATTGAGGATTGAGGATTGAGGATTGAGTATTGAGGTTTGAGGATTGAAGATTGAGGATTGAGGATTGAGGATTAATGATTGTGTATTGAGGATTGAAGATTGAGTATTGAGGATTGAGGATTGAACATTGAGTACTGAGTGTTGAGTGCTGAGTGATGAGAATTGATGTTTGTGGATAGAGATTTGAAGATTGCAGATTGAGTATTGGGTATTGAAACCTGTGAATTGAGGATATTCTGTTGAGGATTGAGGGTTGACAACTGATTGTTGAGGACTGAGGTCTGAAGATTGAGGATTCAGGATTGAGGATCCAGGATTGAGGTTTGAGGACTGAGGATTGAGGATAGACGAATGAGGATTGAGGATTGAGGATTGAGCATTGAGGATTGAGGATTGAAGATTGAGCATTGGGTATTGTGGATTGAACATTGAGGACTGAGGTTTGAGGATTGAGGACTGAAGATTGAATATTGATGATTGAAGATTGATGCTTGAGGATTGAGGGTTGTGGATTGAGGACGAGGACTGAGGGTTGAGTATTGATGTCTGAGGTCTGAGGATTGAGGATTGAGGATTGAGAATTGAGGATTGAGGATTGAGGATTGAAAATTGAGGATTGGGTATTGAGGATTGAAGAATGAGCATTGAGGATTGAGGATTGAGGATTGAGGATTGAAGATTGAGGATTGAGGATGGAGGTTTGAGGATTGAAGATTGAGTATTGAGGATCGAAGATTGAGGATTGAGGATTGAGGATTGAGGATTGAGGATTGACGATTGAAGATTGAGGATTGGGGACTGAGAGTTGATGGTTGAGTGATGAGAATTGATGTTTGTGGATAGAGATATGAAGATTGCAGATTGAGTATTGCGTATGGAAACCTCTGAACTGAGGATATTCTAGTGAGGATTGAGGATTGACAACTGATTGTTGAGGACTGAGGGCTGAAGATTGAGGATTCAGGATTGAGGATTCAGAATTGAGGTCTGAGGACTGAGGATTGAGGATTGAGGATTGAAGATTGAATATTGATGATTGAAGATTGAGGATTGAGGATTGAGGGTTGTGTATTAAGGACGAGGACTAAGGGTTGAGTATTGATGTCTGAGGTCTGAGGATTGTGGATTGAGGATTGAGAATTGAGGATTGAGGATTGAGGATTGAAGATTGAGGATTGGGTATTGAGGATTGAAGAATGAGGATTGAGGATTGAGGATTGAGGCCTGAGGATTGAGAATGGAGAACTGAGTATGAGGACTGAGGGCTGAGGATTGAGGTTTGAGGAATGAGGATTGGGGGTTGAGGATTGAGGATTGAGGATTGAGGATTGAGGACTGAGTTCTGAAGATTGAGTATTGATGACTGAGGATTGAGGACTGAGGATTGTGGATTGAAGATTGAGGAATGAGGATTGAGGATTGAGGGTTGTGGATTGGGGACCAGGACTGAGGGTTGAATATTGATGTTTGAGGTCTGAGGATAGAGGATTGAGGATTGAGAATTGAGGATTGAGGATTGAGCATTGAGGATTGAAGATTGATAATTGGGTATTGAGGATTGAAGAATGAGGATTGAGGATTAAGGATTGAGGCCTGAGGATTGAGAATTGAGAACTGAGGATGAGGACTGAGGGCTGAGGGTTGAGGTTTGAGGAATGAGGATTGAGGATTGAGGATTGAGGACTGAAGATTGAATATTGATGATTGAAGATTGATGATTGAGGATTGAGAGTTGTGGATTGAGGGTTGAGTATTGATGTCTGAGGTCTGAGGATTGTGGATTGAGGATTGAGAATTGAGGATTGAGGATTGAGTATTGAAGATTGAGGATTGGGTATTGAGGATTGAAGAATGAGGATTGAGCATTGAGGATTGAGGATTGAGGATTGAAGAGTGAGTATTGAGGACTGAAGATTGAGGATTGAGCACTGAGGATTGAGGATTGAGGATTGAGGATTGAGGATTGGGGATTGAAGATTGAGTATTGAGGATTGAAGATTGAGGATTGTGGATTGTGGATTGAGGATTGAGTATTGAAGATTGAGGATTGGGGATTGAGGATTGACGATTGAGGATTGAGTATTGAGGATTGGGAATTGAGGATCGAGGATTGAAGATTGAGTATTGAGGAATGAACATTGAGGATTGAGAGTTGTGGATTGAGGACGAGGACTAAGGGTTGAGTATTGATGTCTGAGGTCTGAGGATTGAGGATTGAGGATTGAGAATTGAGGATTGAGGATTGAGTATTGAAGATTGAGGATTGGGTATTGAGGATTGAAGAATGAGGATTGAGGATTGAGGATTGAGGATTGAGGATTGAGGATTGAGGATTGGGGATTGAAGGTTGAGTATTGAGGATTGAAGATTGAGGATTGTGGATTGTGGATTGAGGATTGAGTATTGAAGATTGAGGATTGGGGATTATGAAGGATTGACGATTGAGGATTGAGTATTGAGGATTGAGAATTGAGGATCGAGGATTGAAGATTGAGTATTGAGGAATGAACATTGAGGATTGAGGATTGAGGATTGAGGATTGAGGATTGAGGATTGAAGATTGAATATTGATGATTGAAGGCTGAGGATTGAGGATTGAGGGTTGTGGATTCAGGACGATGACTGAGGGTTGAGTATTGATGTTTGAGATCTGAGGATTGAGGATAGACGATTGAGAATTGAGGATTGAGGATTGAGGATTGAAGATTGAGGATTGGGGATTGAGCATTGAGGATTGAGGATTGAAGATTGAGGATTGGGTATTGTGGATTGAACACTGAGGACTGAGGATTGAGGATTGAGGACTGAAGATTGAATATTGATGATTGAAGATTGATGATTGAGGATTGAGGGTTGTGGATTGAGGACGAGGACTGAGGGTTGAGTATTGATGTCTGAGGTCTGAGGATTGAGGATTGAGGATTGAGAATTGAGGATTGAGGATCGAGGATTGAAGATTGAGGATTGGGTATTGAGGATTGAAGAATGAGCATTGAGGATTGAGGATTGAGGATTGAGGATTGAAGATTGAGGATTGAGGATGGAGGTTTGAGGATTGAAGATTGAGTATTGAGGATCGAAGATTCAGGATTGAGGATTGAGGATTGAGGATTGAGGATTGACGATTGAAGATTGAGGATTGGGGACTGAGAGTTGATGGTTGAGTGATGAGAATTGATGTTTGTGGATAGAGATATGAAGATTGCAGGTTGAGTATTGCGTATGGAAAACTCTGAACTGAGGATATTCTAGTGAGGATTGAGGATTGACAACTGATTGTTGAGGACTGAGGGCTGAAGATTGAGGATTCAGGATTGAGGATTCAGAATTGAGGTTTGAGGACTGAGGATTGAGGGTTGTGTATTAAGGACGAGGACTAAGGGTTGAGTATTGATGTTTGAGGTCTGAGGATTGAGGATTGAGGATTGAGAATAGAGGATTGAGGATTGAGGATTGAAGATTGAGGATTGAGGATTGGGTATTGAGGATTGAAGAATGAGGATTGAGGATTGAGGATTGAGGCTTGAGGTACGAGGATTGAGGATTGAGGATTGAGGACTGAGGATTGACGATTGAGTATTGAGGACTGAGGATTGACCATTGAGTATTGAAGATTGAGGGTTGATGACTGAGGATTGAGGATTGAGGTATGATGATTGCGGATTGAGTATTGAAAATTGTGTGTTGAGGATTGAATATTGAGGATTGAGGATTGTGGATAGAGGATTGAAGATTGAGTATTGAGGATTGAAGATTGAGGATTGAGGATTGACGATTGAGGATTGAGGATTGAGGTTTGAGGATTGACGATGAGGGCTGAGGGTTGAGGATTGAGGTTTGAGGTCTGAGGACTGAGGATTGAGGATTGAGAATTGAGGATTGAGGATTGAGGATTGAAGATTGAAGATTGGGTATTGAGGATTGAAGAATGAGGATTGAGGATTGAGGATTGAGGATTGTGGACTGAGGATTGAGGATTGAGTATTGAGGATTGAGGATTGAAGATTCAGTATTGAGGATTGAAGATTGAGAGTTGAGGATTGAGGATTGAACATTGAGGACTGAGTGTTGATGGTTGAGTGTTTGAGAATTGATGTTTGTGGATAGAGATTTGAAGATTCCAGGTTGAGTATTGAGTATTGAAAACTGTGAATTGAGTATATTCTATAGAGGATTGAGTATTGACAACAGATTGTTGAGGTCTGAGGGCTGAAGATTGAGGATTCAGGATTGAGGATTCAGAATTGAAGTTTGAGGACTGAGGATTGAGGATTGAAGATTGAGTATTGAGGATTGAGGATTGAAGATTGAGATTTGGGTATTAAGGATTGAAGAATGAGGATTGAGGATTGAGTATTCAGGATTGAGGATTGAAGATTGAGGATCGAGGATTGAGGACTGAAGATTGAGGATTGGGTATTGAGGATTGAAGAATGAGGATTGAGGATTGAGGATTCAGGATTGAGGATTGAGGATTGAGGGTTGTGGATTGAGGAGTGAGAATTGAGTATTGATGATTGAGTATTGAGGATTGAAGATTGAGGATTGAGTACTGAGGATTGAGGATTGAGAATTGAGGATTGAGGATTGAGGATTGAAGATTGAGGATTGGGTATTGAGGATTGAAGAATGAGGATTGAGGATTGAGGATTGAGGCCTGAGGACTGAGAATCGAGAACTGAGGATGAGGACTGAGGGCTGAGGATTGAGGTTTGAGGAATGAGGATTGGGGGTTGAGGATTGAGGATTGAGGATTGAGGATTGAGGATTGAGTTCTGAAGATTGAGTATTGATGACTGAGGATTGAGGACTGAGGATTGTGGATTGAGGATTGAGGATTGAGGATTGAAGATTGAGTATTGAGGATTGAAGATTGAGGATTGAGTATTGAGGATCGAGGATTGAGAATGAGGGCTGAGGGTTGAGGATTGAGGTTTGAGGATTGAGGACTGAGGATTGAGGATTGATGACTGAGTATTGAGGATTGAAGATTGAGGATTGAGGATTGAGGATTGAGGATTGAGAATTGAGGATTGAGAATTGAAGATTGAGGATTGGGGACTGAGCGTTGAGGGTTGAGTGATGAGGATTGATGTTTGTGGATAGAGATTTGAAGATTGCAGATTGAGTATTGAGTATTGAAACCTGTGAATTGAGGATATTCTATTGAGGATTGAGGATTGACAACTGATTGTTGCGGACTGAGGGCTGAAGATTGAGGATTCAGGGTTGAGGATTCAGAATTGAGGTTTGAGGACTCAGGATTGAGGATTGAGGATTGAGGATTGAGGATTGAGGATTGAGGATTGAAGATTAAGTATTGAGGATTGAAGGTTGAGGATTGATAATTGAGGATTGAAGATTGAGTATTGAGGATTGAAGATTGAGGACTGAGGATTGAGGATTGAGGATTGAGGACTGAGGATTGGGGATTGAGTATTGAGCATTGAGGATTGAAGATTGAGGACTGTTGATTGAGGATTGAAGATTGAGGATTAAGGATTGAGGATTGAGGATTGAGGTTTGAGGAATGAGGATTGAGGATTGAGGATTGAGGATTGAGGACGAGGACTGACGGTTGAGGATTGTGGCTTGAGGATTGAGGATTGAGAATTGAGGATGAGGACTGAGGTTTGAGGATGAGGGCTGTGGGTTGAGGATTGAGGTTTGAGGACTGAGGACTGAGGATTGAGGATTGAGAATTGAGGATTGAGGATTGAGGATTGAAGATTGAGGATTGGGTATTGAGGATTGAAGAATGAGGATTGAGGCTTGAGGATTGAGGATTGAGGATTGAGGATTGAAGATTGAATGTTGATGATTGAAGGTTGAGGATTGAGGATTGAGGGTTGTGGATTCAGGACGATGACTGAGGGTTGAGTATTGATGCTTGAGGTCTGAGGATTGAGGATAGACGATTGAGAATTGAGGATTGAGGATTGAGTATTGATGATTGAAGATTGAGGATTGAGGATTGAGGACTGAGTATTGAGCATTGAAGATTGAGGATTCAGGATTGAGGATTGAGGATTGAGGAATGAGGATTGAGGATTGAGGGTTGTGGATTGGGGACCAGGACTGAGGGTTGAATATTGATGTTTGAGGTCTGAGGATTGAGGATTGAGGATTGAGAATTGAGGATTGAGGATTGAGGATTGAGGATTGAAGATTGATGATTGGGTATTGAGGACTGAAGAATGAGGATTGAGGATTGAGGATTGAGGATTGACGATTGAAGGTTGAGTATTGAGGATTGAAGATTGAGGATTGAGGATTGAGGATTGAGGATTGAGGATTGAGGATTGAGGATTGAAGATTGAGTATTGATGATTGAAGATTGAGGATTGAGGATTGAGGACTGAGTATTGAGGATTGAAGATTGAGGATTCAGGATTGAGGATTGAGGATTGAGGAATGAGGATTGAGGATTGAGGGTTGTGGATTGGGGACCAGGACTGAGGGTTGAATATTGATGTTTGAGGTCTGAGGATTGAGGATTGAGGATTGAGAATTGAGGATTGAGGATTGAGCATTGAGGATTGAAGATTGATAATTGGGTATTGAGGATTGAAGAATGAGGATTGAGGATTAAGGATTGAGGCCTGAGGATTGAGAATTGAGAACTGAGGATGAGGACTGAGGGCTGAGGGTTGAGGTTTGAGGAATGAGGATTGAGGATTGAGGATTGAGGACTGAAGATTGAATATTGATGATTGAAGATTGATGATTGAGGATTGAGAGTTGTGGATTGAGGACGAGGACTAAGGGTTGAGTATTGATGTCTGAGGTCTGAGGATTGAGGATTGAGGATTGAGAATTGAGGATTGAGGATTGAGTATTGAAGATTGAGGATTGGGTATTGAGGATTGAAGAATGAGGATTGAGGATTGAGGATTGAGGATTGAGGATTGAAGACTGAGTATTGAGGATTGAAGATTGAGGATTGAGCACTGAGGATTGAGGATTGAGGATTGAGGATTGAGGATTGGGGATTGAAGATTGAGTATTGAGGATTGAAGATTGAGGATTGTGGATTGTGGATTGAGGATTGAGTATTGAAGATTGAGGATTGGGGATTGAGGATTGACGATTGAGGATTGAGTATTGAGGATTGAGAATTGAGGATCGAGGATTGAAGATTGAGTATTGAGGAATGAACATTGAGGATTGAGGATTGAGGATTGAGGATTGAGGATTGAGGATTGAAGATTGAATATTGATGATTGAAGGCTGAGGATTGAGGATTGACGGTTGTGGATTCAGGACGATGACTGAGGGTTGAGTATTGATGTTTGAGGTCTGAGGATTGAGGATAGACGATTGAGAATTGAGGATTGAGGATTGAGGATTGAAGATTGAGGATTGGGTATTGAGCGTTGAAGAATGAGGACTGAGGATTAGGGATTGAGGATTGGGGATTGAGGATTGACGATTGAGGATTGAAGATTGAGGATTGAGGATTGAGGATTGAGGATTGAGGATTGAGGATTGAGGATTGAGGATTGAGGATTGAGGATTGAAGATTGAGGATTGAGGATTGAGGATTAAAAGTTGAGCATTGAGGATTGAAGATTGAGGATTGATGATTGAGGATTGAGGATTGAGGATTGAGGATTGAGTATTGAAGATTGAGGCTTGATGATTGAGGATTGAGGATTGAGGATTGAGGATTGAGTATTGAGGTTTGAGGATTGAAGATTGAGGATTGAGGATTGAGGATTAATGATTGTGTATTGAGGATTGAAGATTGAGTATTGAGGATTGAGGATTGAACATTGAGGACTGAGCGTTGAGTGCTGAGTGATGAGAATTGATGTTTGTGGATAGAGATTTGAAGATTGCAGATTGAGTATTGAGTATTGAAACCTGTGAATTGAGGATATTCTATTGAGGATTGAGGGTTGACAACTGATTGTTGAGGACTGAGGTCTAAAGATTGAGGATTCAGGATTGAGGATCCAGGATTGAGGTTTGAGGACTGAGGATTGAGGATTGAGAATTGAGGATTGAGGATTGAGGATTGAAGATTGAGGATTGGGTATTGAGGATTGAAGAATGAGGATCGAGGCTTGAGGATTGAGGATTGAGGATTGAGGATTGAAGATTGAATATTGATGATTGAAGGTTGAGGATTGAGGATTGAGGGTTGTGGATTCAGGACGAGGACTGAGGGTTGAGTATTGATGTTTGAGGTCTGAGGATTGAGGGTAGAGGATTGAGAATTGAGGATTGAGGATTGAGGATTGAAGATTGAGGATTGGGTATTGAGGATTGAAGAATGAGGACTGAGGATTGAGGATTGAGGATTGAGGATTGAAGATTGAGTATTGACGATTGAAGATTGAGGATTGAGGATTGAGGATTGTGGATTGAGGATTGAGGATTGAGGATTGAGGATTGAGGATTGAGGATTGAGGATTGAGAATTGAAGATTGAGGATTGAGGATTGAGGATTAAAGGTTGAGCATTGAGGATTGAAGATTGAGGATTGATGATTGAGGATTGAGGATTGAGGATTGAGGATTGTGGATTGAGTATTGAAGATTGAGGATTGATGATTGAGGACTGAGGATTGAGGATTGAGGGTTGAGTATTGGGGATTGAGGATTGAAGATTGAGGATTGAGGATTGAGGATTAATGATTGAGTATTGAGGATTGAAGATTGAGAATTGAGTATTGAGGATTGAACATTGAGGACTGAGTGTTGAGGGCTGAGTGATGAGAATTGATGTTTGTGGATAGAGATTTGAAGATTGCAGATTGAGTATTGAGTATTGAAACCTGTGAATTGAGGATATTCTATTGAGGATTGAGGATTGACAACTGATTGTTGAGGACTGAGGGCTGAAGATTGAGGATTCAGGATTGAGGATTCAGAATTGAGGTTTGAGGACTGAGGATTGAGGATTGAGGATTGAGGATTGAGGATTGAGGATTGAGGATTGAAGACTCAGTATTGAGGATTGAAGATTGAGGATTGAGGATTGAGGATTGAGGATTGAGGATTGAGGATTGAGGATTGAGTACTGAAGATGGAGTATTGATGACTGAGGATTGAGGATTGAGGATTGAGGATTGAGGACTGAGGATTGAGGATTGAGGATTGAGGATTGACTATTGAAGGTTGAGTATTGAGGATTGAAGATTGAGGATTGAGGATTGAGGATTGAGGATTGAGGATTGAGGATTGAGGATTGAAGATTGAGTATTGATGATTGAAGATTGAGGATTGAGGATTGAGGACTGAGTATTGAGGATTGAAGATTGAGGATTCAGGATTGAGGATTGAGGATTGAGGAATGAGGATTGAGGATTGAGGGTTGTGGATTGGGGACCAGGACTGAGGGTTGAATATTGATGTTTGAGGTCTGAGGATTGAGGATTGAGGATTGAGAATTGAGGATTGAGGATTGAGCATTGAGGATTGAAGATTGATAATTGGGTATTGAGGATTGAAGAATGAGGATTGAGGATTAAGGATTGAGGCCTGAGGATTGAGAATTGAGAACTGAGGATGAGGACTGAGGGCTGAGGGTTGAGGTTTGAGGGATGAGGATTGAGGATTGAGGATTGGGGATTGAAGATTGAGTATTGAGGATTGAAGATTGAGGATTGAGCACTGAGGATTGAGGATTGAGGATTGAGGATTGAGGATTGGGGATTGAAGATTGAGTATTGAGGATTGAAGATTGAGGATTGTGGATTGTGGATTGAGGATTGAGTATTGAAGATTGAGGATTGGGGATTGAGGATTGACGATTGAGGATTGAGTATTGAGGATTGAGAATTGAGGATCGAGGATTGAAGATTGAGTATTGAGGAATGAACATTGAGGATTGAGGATTGAGGATTGAGGATTGAGGATTGAGGATTGAAGATTGAATATTGATGATTGAAGGCTGAGGATTTAGGATTGAGGGTTGTGGATTCAGGACGATGACTGAGGGTTGAGTATTGATGTTTGAGGTCTGAGGATTGAGGATAGACGATTGAGAATTGAGGATTGAGGATTGAGGATTGAAGATTGAGGATTGGGTATTGAGCGTTGAAGAATGAGGACTGAGGATCGGGGATTGAGGATTGGGGATTGAGGATTGACGATTGAGGATTGAAGATTGAGGATTGTGGATTGTGGATTGAGGATTGAGTATTGAAGATTGAGGATTGGGGATTGAGGATTGACGATTGAGGATTGAGTATTGAGGATTGAGAATTGAGGATCGAGGATTGAAGATTGAGTATTGAGGAATGAACATTGAGGATTGAGGATTGAGGATTGAGGATTGAGGATTGAGGATTGAAGATTGAATATTGATGATTGAAGGCTGAGGATTTAGGATTGAGGGTTGTGGATTCAGGACGATGACTGAGGGTTGAGTATTGATGTTTGAGGTCTGAGGATTGAGGATAGACGATTGAGAATTGAGGATTGAGGATTGAGGATTGAAGATTGAGGATTGAGGATTGAGGATTAAAAGTTGAGCATTGAGGATTGAAGATTGAGGATTGATGATTGAGGATTGAGGATTGAGGATTGAGGATTGAGTATTGAAGATTGAGGATTGATGATTGAGGATTGAGGATTGAGGATTGAGGATTGAGTATTGAGGTTTGATGATTGAAGATTGAGGATTGAGGATTGAGGATTAATGATTGTGTATTGAGGATTGAAGATTGAGTATTGAGGATTGAGGATTGAACATTGAGGACTGAGTGTTGAGTGCTGAGTGATGAGAATTGATGTTTGTGGATAGAGATTTGAAGATTGCAGATTGAGTATTGGGTATTGAAACCTGTGAATTGAGGATATTCTATTGAGGATTGAGGGTTGACAACTGATTGTTGAGGACTGAGGTCTAAAGATTGAGGATTCAGGATTGAGGATCCAGGATTGAGGTTTGAGGACTGAGGATTGAGGATAGACGAATGAGGATTGAGGATTGAGGATTGAGCATTGAGGATTGAGGATTGAAGATTGAGCATTGGGTATTGTGGATTGAACATTGAGGACTGAGGATTGAGGATTGAGGACTGAAGATTGAATATTGATGATTGAAGATTGATGATTGAGGATTGAGGGTTGTGGATTGAGGACGAGGACTGAGGGTTGAGTATTGATGTCTGAGGTCTGAGGATTGAGGACTGAGGATTGAGAATTGAGGATTGAGGATTGAGGATTGAAGATTGAGGATTGGGTATTGAGGATTGAAGAATGAGCATTGAGGATTGAGGATTGAGGATTGAGGATTGAAGATTGAGGATTGAGGATGGAGGTTTGAGGGTTGAAGATTGAGTATTGAGGATCGAAGATTGAGGATTGAGGATTGAGGATTGAGGATTGAGGATTGACGATTGAAGATTGAGGATTGGGGACTGAGAGTTGATGGTTGAGTGATGAGAATTGATGTTTGTGGATAGAGATATGAAGATTGCAGATTGAGTATTGCGTATGGAAACCTCTGAACTGAGGATATTCTAG
This sequence comes from Calliopsis andreniformis, assembly GCF_051401765.1. NCBI lineage: Eukaryota > Metazoa > Arthropoda > Insecta > Hymenoptera > Andrenidae > Calliopsis > Calliopsis andreniformis. The sequence continues at coordinate 3,023,292 of NW_027480459.1, read as the reverse complement.
TGAGGATTGAGGATTGACAACTGATTGTTGAGGACTGAGGGCTGAAGATTGAGGATTCAGGATTGAGGATTCAGAATTGAGGTTTGAGGACTGAGGATTGAGGATTGAGGATTGAAGATTGAATATTGATGATTGAAGATTGAGGATTGAGGATTGAGGGTTGTGTATTAAGGACGAGGACTAAGGGTTGAGTATTGATGTCTGAGGTCTGAGGATTGTGGATTGAGGATTGAGAATTGAGGATTGAGGATTGAGGATTGAAGATTGAGGATTGGGTATTGAGGATTGAAGAATGAGGATTGAGGATTGAGGATTGAGGCCTGAGGATTGAGAATCGAGAACTGAGTATGAGGACTGAGGGCTGAGGATTGAGGTTTGAGGAATGAGGATTGGGGGTTGAGGATTGAGGATTGAGGATTGAGGATTGAGGACTGAGTTCTGAAGATTGAGTATTGATGACCGAGGATTGAGGACTGAGGATTGTGGATTGAAGATTGAGGAATGAGGATTGAGGATTGAGGGTTGTGGATTGGGGACCAGGACTGAGGGTTGAATATTGATGTTTGAGGTCTGAGGATAGAGGATTGAGGATTGAGAATTGAGGATTGAGGATTGAGCATTGAGGATTGAAGATTGATAATTGGGTATTGAGGATTGAAGAATGAGGATTGAGGATTAAGGATTGAGGCCTGAGGATTGAGAATTGAGAACTGAGGATGAGGACTGAGGGCTGAGGGTTGAGGTTTGAGGAATGAGGTTTGAGGATTGAGGATTGAGGACTGAAGATTGAATATTGATGATTGAAGATTGATGATTGAGGATTGAGAGTTGTGGATTGAGGACGAGGACTGAGGATTGAGGATTGAGGATTGAGGATTGGGGATTGAAGATTGAGTATTGAGGATTGAAGATTGAGGATTGTGGATTGTGGATTGAGGATTGAGTATTGAAGATTGAGGATTGGGGATTGAGGATTGAGGATTGTGGATTGTGGATTGAGGATTGAGTATTGAAGATTGAGGATTGGGGATTGAGGATTGACGATTGAGGATTGAGTATTGAGGATTGGGAATTGAGGATCGAGGATTGAAGATTGAGTATTGAGGAATGAAGATTGAGGATTGAGCACTGAGGATTGAGGATTGAGGATTGAGGATTGAGGATTGGGGATTGAAGATTGAGTATTGAGGATTGAAGATTGAGGATTGTGGATTGTGGATTGAGGATTGAGGATTGAGTATTGAAGATTGAGGATTGGGGATTGAGCATTGAGGATTGAAGATTGATAATTGGGTATTGAGGATTGAAGAATGAGGATTGAGGATTGAGGATTGAGGATTGAGGATTGAAGAGTGAGTATTGAGGACTGAAGATTGAGGATTGAGCACTGAGGATTGAGGATTGAGGATTGAGGATTGAGGATTGGGGATTGAAGATTGAGTATTGAGGATTGAAGATTGAGGATTGTGGATTGTGGATTGAGGATTGAGTATTGAAGATTGAGGATTGGGGATTGAGGATTGACGATTGAGGATTGAGTATTGAGGATTGGGAATTGAGGATCGAGGATTGAAGATTGAGTATTGAGGAATGAACATTGAGGATTGAGAGTTGTGGATTGAGGACGAGGACTAAGGGTTGAGTATTGATGTCTGAGGTCTGAGGATTGAGGATTGAGGATTGAGAATTGAGGATTGAGGATTGAGTATTGAAGATTGAGGATTGGGTATTGAGGATTGAAGAATGAGGATTGAGGATTGAGGATTGAGGATTGAGGATTGAGGATTGAGGATTGGGGATTGAAGGTTGAGTATTGAGGATTGAAGATTGAGGATTGTGGATTGTGGATTGAGGATTGAGTATTGAAGATTGAGGATTGGGGATTGAGGATTGACGATTGAGGATTGAGTATTGAGGATTGAGAATTGAGGATCGAGGATTGAAGATTGAGTATTGAGGAATGAACATTGAGGATTGAGGATTGAGGATTGAGGATTGAGGATTGAGGATTGAAGATTGAATATTGATGATTGAAGGCTGAGGATTGAGGATTGAGGGTTGTGGATTCAGGACGATGACTGAGGGTTGAGTATTGATGTTTGAGGTCTTAGGATTGAGGATAGACGATTGAGAATTGAGGATTGAGGATTGAGGATTGAAGATTGAGGATTGAGGATTGAGCATTGAGGATTGAGGATTGAAGATTGAGGATTGGGTATTGTGGATTGAACATTGAGGACTGAGGATTGAGGATTGAGGACTGAAGATTGAATATTGATGATTGAAGATTGATGATTGAGGATTGAGGGTTGTGGATTGAGGACGAGGACTGAGGGTTGAGTATTGATGTCTGAGGTCTGATGATTGAGGATTGAGGATTGAGAATTGAGGATTGAGGATCGAGGATTGAAGATTGAGGATTGGGTATTGAGGATTGAAGAATGAGCATTGAGGATTGAGGATTGAGGATTGAGGATTGAAGATTGAGGATTGAGGATGGAGGTTTGAGGATTGAAGATTGAGTATTGAGGATCGAAGATTCAGGATTGAGGATTGAGGATTGAGGATTGAGGATTGACGATTGAAGATTGAGGATTGGGGACTGAGAGTTGATGGTTGAGTGATGAGAATTGATGTTTGTGGATAGAGATATGAAGATTGCAGGTTGAGTATTGCGTATGGAAAACTCTGAACTGAGGATATTCTAGTGAGGATTGAGGATTGACAACTGATTGTTGAGGACTGAGGGCTGAAGATTGAGGATTCAGGATTGAGGATTCAGAATTGAGGTTTGAGGACTGAGGATTGAGGATTGAGGATTGAAGATTGAATATTGATGATTGAAGATTGAGGATTGAGGATTGAGGGTTGTGTATTAAGGACGAGGACTAAGGGTTGAGTATTGATGTTTGAGGTCTGAGGATTGAGGATTGAGGATTGAGAATAGAGGATTGAGGATTGAGGATTGAAGATTGAGGATTGAGGATTGGGTATTGAGGATTGAAGAATGAGGATTGAGGATTGAGGATTGAGGCTTGAGGTACGAGGATTGAGGATTGAGGATTGAGGACTGAGGATTGACGATTGAGTATTGAGGACTGAGGATTGACCATTGAGTATTGAAGATTGAGGGTTGATGACTGAGGATTGAGGATTGAGGTATGATGATTGCGGATTGAGTATTGAAAATTGTGTGTTGAGGATTGAATATTGAGGATTGAGGATTGTGGATAGAGGATTGAAGATTGAGTATTGAGGATTGAAGATTGAGGATTGAGGATTGACGATTGAGGATTGAGGATTGAGGTTTGAGGATTGACGATGAGGGCTGAGGGTTGAGGATTGAGGTTTGAGGTCTGAGGACTGAGGATTGAGGATTGAGAATTGAGGATTGAGGATTGAGGATTGAAGATTGAAGATTGGGTATTGAGGATTGAAGAATGAGGATTGAGGATTGAGGATTGAGGATTGGGGACTGAGGATTGAGGATTGAGTATTGAGGATTGAGGATTGAAGATTCAGTATTGAGGATTGAAGATTGAGAGTTGAGGATTGAGGATTGAACATTGAGGACTGAGTGTTGATGGTTGAGTGTTTGAGAATTGATGTTTGTGGATAGAGATTTGAAGATTGCAGGTTGAGTATTGAGTATTGAAAACTGTGAATTGAGTATATTCTATAGAGGATTGAGTATTGACAACAGATTGTTGAGGTCTGAGGGCTGAAGATTGAGGATTCAGGATTGAGGATTCAGAATTGAAGTTTGAGGACTGAGGATTGAGGATTGAAGATTGAGTATTGAGGATTGAGGATTGAAGATTGAGATTTGGGTATTAAGGATTGAAGAATGAGGATTGAGGATTGAGGATTCAGGATTGAGGATTGAAGATTGAGGATCGAGGATTGAGGACTGAAGATTGAGGATTGGGTATTGAGGATTGAAGAATGAGGATTGAGGATTGAGGATTCAGGATTGAGGATTGAGGATTGAGGGTTGTGGATTGAGGAGTGAGAATTGAGTATTGATGATTGAGTATTGAGGATTGAAGATTGAGGATTGAGTACTGAGGATTGAGGATTGAGAATTGAGGATTGAGGATTGAGGATTGAAGATTGAGGATTGGGTATTGAGGATTGAAGAATGAGGATTGAGGATTGAGGATTGAGGCCTGAGGACTGAGAATCGAGAACTGAGGATGAGGACTGAGGGCTGAGGATTGAGGTTTGAGGAATGAGGATTGGGTGTTGAGGATTGAGGATTGAGGATTGAGGATTGAGGATTGAGTTCTGAAGATTGAGTATTGATGACTGAGGATTGAGGACTGAGGATTGTGGATTGAGGATTGAGGATTGAGGATTGAAGGTTGAGTATTGAGGATTGACGATTGAGGATTGAGTATTGAGGATCGAGGATTGAGAATGAGGGCTGAGGGTTGAGGATTGAGGTTTGAGGATTGAGGATTGAGGACTGAGGATTGGGGATTGAGTATTGAGCATTGAGGATTGAAGATTGAGGACTGTTGATTGAGGATTGAAGATTGAGGATTAAGGATTGAGGATTGAGGATTGAGGTTTGAGGAATGAGGATTGAGGATTGAGGATTGAGGATTGAGGACGAGGACTGACGGTTGAGGATTGTGGCTTGAGGATTGAGGATTGAGAATTGAGGATGAGGACTGAGGTTTGAGGATGAGGGCTGTGGGTTGAGGATTGAGGTTTGAGGACTGAGGACTGAGGATTGAGGATTGAGAATTGAGGATTGAGGATTGGGGATTGAAGATTGACGATTGGGTATTGAGGATTGAAGAATGAGGATTGAGGCTTGAGGATTGAGGATTGAGGATTGAGGATTGAAGATTGAATGTTGATGATTGAAGGTTGAGGATTGAGGATTGAGGGTTGTGGATTCAGGACGATGACTGAGGGTTGAGTATTGATGTTTGAGGTCTGAGGATTGAGGATAGACGATTGAGAATTGAGGATTGAGGATTGAGTATTGATGATTGAAGATTGAGGATTGAGGATTGAGGACTGAGTATTGAGCATTGAAGGTTGAGGATTCAGGATTGAGGATTGAGGATTGAGGAATGAGGATTGAGGATTGAGGGTTGTGGATTGGGGACCAGGACTGAGGGTTGAATATTGATGTTTGAGGTCTGAGGATTGAGGATTGAGGATTGAGAATTGAGGATTGAGGATTGAGGATTGAGGATTGAAGATTGATGATTGGGTATTGAGGACTGAAGAATGAGGATTGAGGATTGAGGATTGAGGATTGACGATTGAAGGTTGAGTATTGAGGATTGAAGATTGAGGATTGAGGATTGAGGATTGAGGATTGAGGATTGAGGATTGAGGATTGAAGATTGAGTATTGATGATTGAAGGCTGAGGATTGAGGATTGAGGGTTGTGGATTCAGGACGATGACTGAGGGTTGAGTATTGATGTTTGAGGTCTGAGGATTGAGGATAGACGATTGAGAATTGAGGATGGAGGATTGAGGATTGAAGATTGAGGATTGAGGATTGAGCATTGAGGATTGAGGATTGAAGATTGAGGATTGGGTATTGTGGATTGAACATTGAGGACTGAGGATTGAGGATTGAGGACTGAAGATTGAATATTGATGATTGAAGATTGATGATTGAGGATTGAGGGTTGTGGATTGAGGACGAGGACTGAGGGTTGAGTATTGATGTCTGAGGTCTGAGGATTGAGGATTGAGGATTGAGAATTGAGGATTGAGGATCGAGGATTGAAGATTGAGGATTGGGTATTGAGGATTGAAGAATGAGCATTGAGGATTGAGGATTGAGGATTGAGGATTGAAGATTGAGGATTGAGGATGGAGGTTTGAGGATTGAAGATTGAGTATTGAGGATCGAAGATTCAGGATTGAGGATTGAGGATTGAGGATTGAGGATTGACGATTGAAGATTGAGGATTGGGGACTGAGAGTTGATGGTTGAGTGATGAGAATTGATGTTTGTGGATAGAGATATGAAGATTGCAGGTTGAGTATTGCGTATGGAAAACTCTGAACTGAGGATATTCTAGTGAGGATTGAGGATTGACAACTGATTGTTGAGGACTGAGGGCTGAAGATTGAGGATTCAGGATTGAGGATTCAGAATTGAGGTTTGAGGACTGAGGATTGAGGATTGAGGATTGAAGATTGAATATTGATGATTGAAGATTGAGGATTGAGGATTGAGGGTTGTGTATTAAGGACGAGGACTAAGGGTTGAGTATTGATGTTTGAGGTCTGAGGATTGAGGATTGAGGATTGAGAATAGAGGATTGAGGATTGAGGATTGAAGATTGAGGATTGAGGATTGGGTATTGAGGATTGAAGAATGAGGATTGAGGATTGAGGATTGAGGCTTGAGGTACGAGGATTGAGGATTGAGGATTGAGGACTGAGGATTGACGATTGAGTATTGAGGACTGAGGATTGACCATTGAGTATTGAAGATTGAGGGTTGATGACTGAGGATTGAGGATTGAGGTATGATGATTGCGGATTGAGTATTGAAAATTGTGTGTTGAGGATTGAATATTGAGGATTGAGGATTGTGGATAGAGGATTGAAGATTGAGTATTGAGGATTGAAGATTGAGGATTGAGGATTGACGATTGAGGATTGAGGATTGAGGTTTGAGGATTGACGATGAGGGCTGAGGGTTGAGGATTGATGTTTGAGGTCTGAAGACTGAGGATTGAGGATTGAGAATTGAGGATTGAGGATTGAGGATTGAAGATTGAAGATTGGGTATTGAGGATTGAAGAATGAGGATTGAGGATTGAGGATTGAGGATTGGGGACTGAGGATTGAGGATTGAGTATTGAGGATTGAGGATTGAAGATTCAGTATTGAGGATTGAAGATTGAGAGTTGAGGATTGAGGATTGAACATTGAGGACTGAGTGTTGATGGTTGAGTGTTTGAGAATTGATGTTTGTGGATAGAGATTTGAAGATTGCAGGTTGAGTATTGAGTATTGAAAACTGTGAATTGAGTATATTCTATAGAGGATTGAGTATTGACAACAGATTGTTGAGGTCTGAGGGCTGAAGATTGAGGATTCAGGATTGAGGATTCAGAATTGAAGTTTGAGGACTGAGGATTGAGGATTGAAGATTGAGTATTGAGGATTGAGGATTGAAGATTGAGATTTGGGTATTAAGGATTGAAGAATGAGGATTGAGGATTGAGGATTCAGGATTGAGGATTGAAGATTGAGGATCGAGGATTGAGGACTGAAGATTGAGTATTGGGTATTGAGGATTGAAGAATGAGGATTGAGGATTGAGGATTCAGGATTGAGGATTGAGGATCAAGGGTTGTGGATTGAGGAGTGAGAATTGAGTATTGATGATTGAGTATTGAGGATTGAAGATTGAGGATTGAGTACTGAGGATTGAGGATTGAGAATTGAGGATTGAGGATTGAGGATTGAAGATTGAGGATTGGGTATTGAGGATTGAAGAATGAGGATTGAGGATTGAGGATTGAGGCCTGAGGACTGAGAATCGAGAACTGAGGATGAGGACTGAGGGCTGAGGATTGAGGTTTGAGGAATGAGGATTGGGGGTTGAGGATTGAGGATTGAGGATTGAGGATTGAGGATTGAGTTCTGAAGATTGAGTATTGATGACTGAGGATTGAGGACTGAGGATTGTGGATTGAGGATTGAGGATTGAGGATTGAAGATTGAGTATTGAGGATTGAAGATTGAGGATTGAGTATTGAGGATCGAGGATTGAGAATGAGGGCTGAGGGTTGAGGATTGAGGTTTGAGGATTGAGGACTGAGGATTGAGGATTGATGACTGAGTATTGAGGATTGAAGATTGAGGATTGAGGATTGAGGATTGAGGATTGAGAATTGAGGATTGAGAATTGAAGATTGAGGATTGGGGACTGAGCGTTGAGGGTTGAGTGATGAGGATTGATGTTTGTGGATAGAGATTTGAAGATTGCAGATTGAGTATTGAGTATTGAAACCTGTGAATTGAGGATATTCTATTGAGGATTGAGGATTGACAACTGATTGTTGCGGACTGAGGGCTGAAGATTGAGGATTCAGGGTTGAGGATTCAGAATTGAGGTTTGAGGACTCAGGATTGAGGATTGAGTATTGAGGATTGAGGATTGAGGATTGAGGATTGAAGATTGAGTATTGAGGATTGAAGGTTGAGGATTGATAATTGAGGATTGAAGATTGAGTATTGAGGATTGAAGATTGAGGACTGAGGATTGAGGATTGAGGATTGAGGACTGAGGATTGGGGATTGAGTATTGAGCATTGAGGATTGAAGATTGAGGACTGTTGATTGAGGATTGAAGATTGAGGATTAAGGATTGAGGATTGAGGATTGAGGTTTGAGGAATGAGGATTGAGGATTGAGGATTGAGGATTGAGGACGAGGACTGACGGTTGAGGATTGTGGCTTGAGGATTGAGGATTGAGAATTGAGGATGAGGACTGAGGTTTGAGGATGAGGGCTGTGGGTTGAGGATTGAGGTTTGAGGACTGAGGACTGAGGATTGAGGATTGAGAATTGAGGATTGAGGATTGAGGACTGAAGATTGAGGATTGGGTATTGAGGATTGAAGAATGAGGATTGAGGCTTGAGGATTGAGGATTGAGGATTGAGGATTGAAGATTGAATGTTGATGATTGAAGGTTGAGGATTGAGGATTGAGGGTTGTGGATTCAGGACGATGACTGAGGGTTGAGTATTGATGTTTGAGGTCTGAGGATTGAGGATAGACGATTGAGATTTGAGGATTGAGGATTGAGTATTGATGATTGAAGATTGAGGATTGAGGATTGAGGACTGAGTATTGAGCATTGAAGATTGAGGATTCAGGATTGAGGATTGAGGATTGAGGAATGAGGATTGAGGATTGAGGGTTGTGGATTGGGGACCAGGACTGAGGGTTGAATATTGATGTTTGAGGTCTGAGGATTGAGGATTGAGGATTGAGAATTGAGGATTGAGGATTGAGGATTGAGGATTGAAGATTGATGATTGGGTATTGAGGACTGAAGAATGAGGATTGAGGATTGAGGATTGAGGATTGACGATTGAAGGTTGAGTATTGAGGATTGAAGATTGAGGATTGAGGATTGAGGATTGAGGATTGAGGATTGAGGATTGAGGATTGAAGATTGAGTATTGATGATTGAAGATTGAGGATTGAGGATTGAGGACTGAGTATTGAGGATTGAAGATTGAGGATTCAGGATTGAGGATTGAGGATTGAGGAATGAGGATTGAGGATTGAGGGTTGTGGATTGGGGACCAGGACTGAGGGTTGAATATTGATGTTTGAGGTCTGAGGATTGAGGATTGAGGATTGAGAATTGAGGATTGAGGATTGAGCATTGAGGATTGAAGATTGATAATTGGGTATTGAGGATTGAAGAATGAGGATTGAGGATTAAGGATTGAGGCCTGAGGATTGAGAATTGAGAACTGAGGATGACGACTGAGGGCTGAGGGTTGAGGTTTGAGGAATGAGGATTGAGGATTGAGGATTGAGGACTGAAGATTGAATATTGATGATTGAAGATTGATGATTGAGGATTGAGAGTTGTGGATTGAGGACGAGGACTGAGGGTTGAGTATTGATGTCTGAGGTCTGAGGATTGTGGATTGAGGATTGAGAATTGAGGATTGAGGATTGAGTATTGAAGATTGAGGATTGGGTACTGAGGATTGAAGAATGAGGATTGAGGATTGAGGATTGAGGATTGAGGATTGGGGATTGAAGATTGAGTATTGAGGATTGAAGATTGAGGATTGTGGATTGTGGAGTGAGGATTGAGTATTGAAGATTGAGGATTGGGGATTGAGGATTGACGATTGAGGATTGAGTATTGAGGATTGAGAATTGAGGATCGAGGATTGAAGATTGAGTATTGAGGAATGAACATTGAGGATTGAGAGTTGTGGATTGAGGACGAGGACTAAGGGTTGAGTATTGATGTCTGAGGTCTGAGGATTGAGGATAGACGATTGAGAATTGAGGATTGAGGATTGAGGATTGAAGATTGAGGATTGAGGATTGAGCATTGAGGATTGAGGATTGAAGATTGAGGATTGGGTATTGTGGATTGAACATTGAGGACTGAGGATTGAGGATTGAGGACTGAAGATTGAATATTGATGATTGAAGATTGATGATTGAGGATTGAGGGTTGTGGATTGAGGACGAGGACTGAGGGTTGAGTATTGATGTCTGAGGTCTGAGGATTGAGGATTGAGGATTGAGAATTGAGGATTGAGGATTGAGAATTGAGGATTGAGAATTGAAGATTGAGGATTGGGGACTGAGCGTTGAGGGTTGAGTGATGAGGATTGATGTTTGTGGATAGAGATTTGAAGATTGCAGATTGAGTATTGAGTATTGAAACCTGTGAATTGAGGATATTCTATTGAGGATTGAGGATTGACAACTGATTGTTGCGGACTGAGGGCTGAAGATTGAGGATTCAGGGTTGAGGATTCAGAATTGAGGTTTGAGGACTCAGGATTGAGGATTGAGGATTGAGGATTGAGGATTGAGGATTGAGGATTGAAGATTGAGTATTGAGGATTGAAGGTTGAGGATTGATAATTGAGGATTGAAGATTGAGTATTGAGGATTGAAGATTGAGGACTGAGGATTGAGGATTGAGGATTGAGGACTGAGGATTGGGGATTGAGTATTGAGCATTGAGGATTGAAGATTGAGGACTGTTGATTGAGGATTGAAGATTGAGGATTAAGGATTGAGGATTGAGGATTGAGGTTTGAGGAATGAGGATTGAGGATTGAGGATTGAGGATTGAGGACGAGGACTGACGGTTGAGGATTGTGGCTTGAGGATTGAGGATTGAGAATTGAGGATGAGGACTGAGGTTTGAGGATGAGGGCTGTGGGTTGAGGATTGAGGTTTGAGGACTGAGGACTGAGGATTGAGGATTGAGAATTGAGAATTGAGGATTGAGGATTGAAGATTGAGGATTGGGTATTGAGGATTGAAGAATGAGGATTGAGGCTTGAGGATAGAGGATTGAGGATTGAGGATTGAAGATTGAATGTTGATGATTGAAGGTTGAGGATTGAGGATTGAGGGTTGTGGATTCAGGACGATGACTGAGGGTTGAGTATTGATGTTTGAGGTCTGAGGATTGAGGATAGACGATTGAGATTTGAGGATTGAGGATTGAGTATTGATGATTGAAGATTGAGGATTGAGGATTGAGGACTGAGTATTGAGCATTGAAGATTGAGGATTCAGGATTGAGGATTGAGGATTGAGGAATGAGGATTGAGGATTGAGGGTTGTGGATTGGGGACCAGGACTGAGGGTTGAATATTGATGTTTGAGGTCTGAGGATTGAGGATTGAGGATTGAGAATTGAGGATTGAGGATTGAGGATTGAGGATTGAAGATTGATGATTGGGTATTGAGGACTGAAGAATGAGGATTGAGGATTGAGGATTGAGGATTGACGATTGAAGGTTGAGTATTGAGGATTGAAGATTGAGGATTGAGGATTGAGGATTGAGGATTGAGGATTGAGGATTGAGGATTGAAGATTGAGTATTGATGATTGAAGATTGAGGATTGAGGATTGAGGACTGAGTATTGAGGATTGAAGATTGAGGATTCAGGATTGAGGATTGAGGATTGAGGAATGAGGATTGAGGATTGAGGGTTGTGGATTGGGGACCAGGACTGAGGGTTGAATATTGATGTTTGAGGTCTGAGGATTGAGGATTGAGGATTGAGAATTGAGGATTGAGGATTGAGCATTGAGGATTGAAGATTGATAATTGGGTATTGAGGATTGAAGAATGAGGATTGAGGATCAAGGATTGAGGCCTGAGGATTGAGAATTGAGAACTGAGGATGACGACTGAGGGCTGAGGGTTGAGGTTTGAGGAATGAGGATTGAGGATTGAGGATTGAGGACTGAAGATTGAATATTGATGATTGAAGATTGATGATTGAGGATTGAGAGTTGTGGATTGAGGACGAGGACTGAGGGTTGAGTATTGATGTCTGAGGTCTGAGGATTGTGGATTGAGGATTGAGAATTGAGGATTGAGGATTGAGTATTGAAGATTGAGGATTGGGTACTGAGGATTGAAGAATGAGGATTGAGGATTGAGGATTGAGGATTGAGGATTGGGGATTGAAGATTGAGTATTGAGGATTGAAGATTGAGGATTGTGGATTGTGGAGTGAGGATTGAGTATTGAAGATTGAGGATTGGGGATTGAGGATTGACGATTGAGGATTGAGTATTGAGGATTGAGAATTGAGGATCGAGGATTGAAGATTGAGTATTGAGGAATGAACATTGAGGATTGAGAGTTGTGGATTGAGGACGAGGACTAAGGGTTGAGTATTGATGTCTGAGGTCTGAGGATTGAGGATTGAGGATTGAGAATTGAGGATTGAGGATTGAGTATTGAAGATTGAGGATTGGGTATTGAGGATTGAAGAATGAGGATTGAGGATTGAGGATTGAGGATTGAGGATTGAAGACTGAGTATTGAGGATTGAAGATTGAGGATTGAGCACTGAGGATTGAGGATTGAGGATTGAGGATTGAGGATTGCGGATTGAAGATTGAGTATTGAGGATTGAAGATTGAGGATTGTGGATTGTGGATTGAGGATTGAGTATTGAAGATTGAGGATTGGGGATTGAGGATTGACGATTGAGGATTGAGTATTGAGGATTGAGAATTGAGGATCGAGGATTGAAGATTGAGTATTGAGGAATGAACATTGAGGATTGAGGATTGAGGATTGAGGATTGAGGATTGAGGATTGAAGATTGAATATTGATGATTGAAGGCTGAGGATTGAGGATTGAGGGTTGTGGATTCAGGACGATGACTGAGGGTTGAGTATTGATGTTTGAGGTCTGAGGATTGAGGATAGACGATTGAGAATTGAGGATTGAGGATTGAGGATTGAAGATTGAGGATTGGGTATTGAGCGTTGAAGAATGAGGACTGAGGATTGGGGATTGAGGATTGGGGATTGAGGATTGACGATTGAGGATTGAAGATTGAGGATTGAGGATTGAGGATTGAGGATTGAGGATTGAGGATTGAGGATTGAGGATTGAGGATTGAGGATTGAAGATTGAGGATTGAGGATTGAGGATTAAAAGTTGAGCATTGAGGATTGAAGTTTGAGGATTGATGATTGAGGATTGAGGATTGAGGATTGAGGATTGAGTATTGAAGATTGAGGCTTGATGATTGAGGATTGAGGATTGAGGATTGAGGATTGAGTATTGAGGTTTGAGGATTGAAGATTGAGGATTGAGGATTGAGGATTAATGATTGTGTATTGAGGATTGAAGATTGAGTATTGAGGATTGAGGATTGAACATTGAGGACTGAGCGTTGAGTGCTGAGTGATGAGAATTGATGTTTGTGGATAGAGATTTGAAGATTGCAGATTGAGTATTGAGTATTGAAACCTGTGAATTGAGGATATTCTATTGAGGATTGAGGGTTGACAACTGATTGTTGAGGACTGAGGTCTAAAGATTGAGGATTCAGGATTGAGGATCCAGGATTGAGGTTTGAGGACTGAGGATTGAGGATTGAGAATTGAGGATTGAGGATTGAGGATTGAAGATTGAGGATTGGGTATTGAGGATTGAAGAATGAGGATCGAGGCTTGAGGATTGAGGATTGAGGATTGAGGATTGAAGATTGAATATTGATGACTGAAGGTTGAGGATTGAGGATTGAGGGTTGTGGATTCAGGACGAGGACTGAGGGTTGAGTATTGATGTTTGAGGTCTGAGGATTGAGGGTAGAGGATTGAGAATTGAGGATTGAGGATTGAGGATTGAAGATTGAGGATTGGGTATTGAGGATTGAAGAATGAGGACTGAGGATTGAGGATTGAGGATTGAGGATTGAAGATTGAGTATTGACGATTGAAGATTGAGGATTGAGGATTGAGGATTGTGGATTGAGGATTGAGGATTGAGGATTGAGGATTGAGGATTGAGGATTGAGGATTGAGAATTGAAGATTGAGGATTCAGGATTGAGGATTAAAGGTTGAGCATTGAGGATTGAAGATTGAGGATTGATGATTGAGGATTGAGGATTGAGGATTGAGGATTGAGGATTGAGTATTGAAGATTGAGGATTGATGATTGAGGACTGAGGATTGAGGATTGAGGGTTGAGTATTGGGGATTGAGGATTGAAGATTGAGGATTGAGGATTGAGGATTAATGATTGAGTATTGAGGATTGAAGATTGAGAATTGAGTATTGAGGATTGAACATTGAGGACTGAGTGTTGAGGGCTGAGTGATGAGAATTGATGTTTGTGGATAGAGATTTGAAGATTGCAGATTGAGTATTGAGTATTGAAACCTGTGAATTGAGGATATTCTATTGAGGATTGAGGATTGACAACTGATTGTTGAGGACTGAGGGCTGATGATTGAGGATTCAGGATTGAGGATTCAGAATTGAGGTTTGAGGACTGAGGATTGAGGATTGAGGATTGAGGATTGAGGATTGAGGATTGAGGATTGAAGACTCAGTATTGAGGATTGAAGATTGAGGATTGAGGATTGAGGATTGAGGATTGAGGATTGAGGATTGAGGATTGAGTACTGAAGATGGAGTATTGATGACTGAGGATTGAGGATTGAGGATTGAGGATTGAGGATTGAGGACTGAGGATTGAGGATTGAGGATTGAAGATTGAATATTGATGATTGAAGATTGAGGATTGAGGATTGAGTGTTGTGGGTTGAGGACGAGGACTGAGGGTTGAGTATTGATGTTTGAGGTCTGAGGATTGAGGATTGAGAATAGTGGATTGAGGATGGAGGATTGAAGATTGAGGATTTGGTGATGAGGATTGAAGAATGAGGATTGAGGATTGAGGATTGAGGATTGAGGATTGAAGATTGAGTATTGAGGATTGAAGATTGAGGATTGAGGATTGAGGATTGAGGATTTAGGATTGAGGATTTACAACTGATTGTTGAGGACTGAGGGCTGAAGATTGAGGATTCAGGATTGAGCATTCAGAATTGAGGTTTGAGGACTGAGGATTGAGGATTGAGGATTGAAGGTTGAATATTGATGATTGAAGATTGAGGATTGAGGATTGAGGGTTGTGTATTGAGGACGAGGACTAAGGGTTGAGTATTGATGCTTGAGGTCTGAGGATTGAGGATTGAGGATTGAGAATAGAGGATTGAGGATTGAGGATTGAAGATTGAGGATTTGGTGTTGAGGATTGAAGAGTGAGGATTGAGTATTGAGGATTGAGGATTGAGGATTGAAGATTGAGTATTGAGGATTGAAGATTGAGGATTGAGGATCGAGGATTAAAGATTGAGTATTGAGGAATGAACATTGAGGATTGAGGATTGAGGATTGAGGATTGAGGATTGAGGATTGAAGATTGAATATTGATGATTGAATGCTGAGGATTGAGGATTGAGGGTTGTGGATTCAGGACGATGACTGAGGGTTGAGTATTGATGTTTGAGGTCTTAGGATTGAGGATAGACGATTGAGAATTGAGGATTGAGGATTGAGTATTGATGATTGAAGATTGAGGATTGAGGATTGAGGACTGAGTATTGAGCATTGAAGATTGAGGATTCAGGATTGAGGATTGGGGATTGAGGAATGAGGATTGAGGATTGAGGGTTGTGGATTGGGGACCAGGACTGAGGGTTGAATATTGATGTTTGAGGTCTGAGGATTGAGGATTGAGGATTGAGAATTGAGGATTGAGGATTGAGGATTGAGGATTGAAGATTAATGATTGGGTATTGAGGATTGAGGATTGAGGATTGAGGATTGAGGATTGAGGATTGACTATTGAAGGTTGAGTATTGAGGATTGAAGATTGAGGATTGAGGATTGAGGATTGAGGATTGAGGATTGAGGATTGAGGATTGAAGATTGAGCATTGAGGATTGAAGATTGATAATTGGGTATTGAGGATTGAAGAATGAGGATTGAGGATTAAGGATTGAGGCCTGAGGATTGAGAATTGAGAACTGAGGATGAGGACTGAGGGCTGAGGGTTGAGGTTTGAGGAATGAGGATTGAGGATTGAGGATTGAGGACTGAAGATTGAATATTGATGATTGAAGATTGATGATTGAGGATTGAGAGTTGTGGATTGAGGACGAGGACTGAGGGTTGAGTATTGATGTCTGAGGTCTGAGGATTGTGGATTGAGGATTGAGAATTGAGGATTGAGGATTGAGTATTGAAGATTGAGGATTGGGTATTGAGGATTGAAGAATGAGGATTGAGGATTGAGGATTGAGGATTGAGGATTGAAGAGTGAGTATTGAGGACTGAAGATTGAGGATTGAGTACTGAGGATTGAGGATTGAGGATTGAGGATTGAGGATTGAGGATTGGGGATTGAAGATTGAGTATTGGGGATTGAAGATTGAGGATTGTGGATTGTGGATTGAGGATTGAGTATTGAAGATTGAGGATTGGGGATTGAGGATTGACGATTGAGGATTGAGTATTGAGGATTGGGAATTGAGGATCGAGGATTGAAGATTGAGTATTGAGGAATGAACATTGAGGATTGAGAGTTGTGGATTGAGGACGAGGACTAAGGGTTGAGTATTGATGTCTGAGGTCTGAGGATTGAGGATTGAGGATTGAGAATTGAGGATTGAGGATTGAGTATTGAAGATTGAGGATTGGGTATTGAGGATTGAAGAATGAGGATTGAGGATTGAGGATTGAGGATTGAGGATTGAAGACTGAGTATTGAGGATTGAAGATTGAGGATTGAGCACTGAGGATTGAGGATTGAGGATTGAGGATTGAGGATTGGGGATTGAAGATTGAGTATTGAGGATTGAAGATTGAGGATTGTGGATTGTGGATTGAGGATTGAGTATTGAAGATTGAGGATTGGGGATTGAGGATTGACGATTGAGGATTGAGTATTGAGGATTGAGAATTGAGGATCGAGGATTGAAGATTGAGTATTGAGGAATGAACATTGAGGATTGAGGATTGAGGATTGAGGATTGAGGATTGAGGATTGAAGATTGAATATTGATGATTGAAGGCTGAGGATTGAGGATTGAGGGTTGTGGATTCAGGACGATGACTGAGGGTTGAGTATTGATGTTTGAGGTCTGAGGATTGAGGATAGACGATTGAGAATTGAGGATTGAGGATTGAGGATTGAAGATTGAGGATTGAGGATTGAGCATTGAGGATTGAGGATTGAAGATTGAGGATTGGGTATTGTGGATTGAACATTGAGGACTGAGGATTGAGAATTGAGGACTGAAGATTGAATATTGATGATTGAAGATTGATGATTGAGGATTGAGGGTTGTGGATTGAGGACGAGGACTGAGGGTTGAGTATTGATGTCTGAGGTCTGAGGATTGAGGATTGAGGATTGAGAATTGAGGATTGAGGATCGAGGATTGAAGATTGAGGATTGGGTATTGAGGATTGAAGAATGAGCATTGAGGATTGACGATTGAGGATAGAGGATTGAAGATTGAGGATTGAGGATGGAGGTTTGAGGATTGAAGATTGAGTATTGAGGATCGAAGATTCAGGATTGAGGATTGAGGATTGAGGATTGAGGATTGACGATTGAAGATTGAGGATTGGGGACTGAGAGTTGATGGTTGAGTGATGAGAATTGATGTTTGTGGATAGAGATATGAAGATTGCAGGTTGAGTATTGCGTATGGAAAACTCTGAACTGAGGATATTCTAGTGAGGATTGAGGATTGACAACTGATTGTTGAGGACTGAGGGCTGAAGATTGAGGATTCAGGATTGAGGATTCAGAATTGAGGTTTGAGGACTGAGGATTGAGGATTGAGGATTGAAGATTGAATATTGATGATTGAAGATTGAGGATTGAGGATTGAGGGTTGTGTATTAAGGACGAGGACTAAGGGTTGAGTATTGATGTTTGAGGTCTGAGGATTGAGGATTGAGGATTGAGAATAGAGGATTGAGGATTGAGGATTGAAGATTGAGGATTGAGGATTGGGTATTGAGGATTGAAGAATGAGGATTGAGGATTGAGGATTGAGGCTTGAGGTACGAGGATTGAGGATTGAGGATTGAGGACTGAGGATTGACGATTGAGTATTGAGGACTGAGGATTGACCATTGAGTATTGAAGATTGAGGATTGATGACTGAGGATTGAGGATTGAGGTATGATGATTGCGGATTGAGTATTGAAAATTGTGTGTTGAGGATTGAATATTGAGGATTGAGGATTGTGGATAGAGGATTGAAGATTGAGTATTGAGGATTGAAGATTGAGGATTGAGGATTGACGATTGAAGATTGAGGATAGAGGTTTGAGGATTGACGATGAGGGCTGAGGGTTGAGGATTGAGGTTTGAGGTCTGAGGACTGAGGATTGAGGATTGAGAATTGAGGATTGAGGATTGAGGATTGAAGATTGAAGATTGGGTATTGAGGATTGAAGAATGAGGATTGAGGATTGAGGATTGAGGATTGGGGACTGAGGATTGAATATTGAGTATTGAGGATTGAGGATTGAAGATTCAGTATTGAGGATTGAAGATTGAGAGTTGAGGATTGAGGATTGAACATTGAGGACTGAGTGTTGATGGTTGAGTGTTTGAGAATTGATGTTTGTGGATAGAGATTTGAAGATTGCAGGTTGAGTATTGAGTATTGAAAACTGTGAATTGAGGATATTCTATAGAGGATTGAGTATTGACAACAGATTGTTGAGGTCTGAGGGCTGAAGATTGAGGATTCAGGATTGAGGATTCAGAATTGAAGTTTGAGGACTGAGGATTGAGGATTGAAGATTGAGTATTGAGGATTGAGGATTGAAGATTGAGATTTGGGTATTAAGGGTTGAAGAATGAGGATTGAGGATTGAGGATTCAGGATTGAGGATTGAAGATTGAGGATCGAGGATTGAGGACTGAAGATTGAGGATTGGGTATTGAGGATTGAAGAATGAGGATTGAGGATTGAGGATTCAGGATTGAGGATTGAGGATTGAGGGTTGTGGATTGAGGAGTGAGAATTGAGTATTGATGATTGAGTATTGAGGATTGAAGATTGAGGATTGAGTACTGAGGATTGAGGATTGAGAATTGAGGATTGAGGATTGAGGATTGAAGATTGAGGATTGGGTATTGAGGATTGAAGAATGAGGATTGAGGATTGAGGATTGAGGCCTGAGGACTGAGAATCGAGAACTGAGGATGAGGACTGAGGGCTGAGGATTGAGGTTTGAGGAATGAGGATTGGGGGTTGAGGATTGAGGATTGAGGATTGAGGATTGAGGATTGAGTTCTGAAGATTGAGTATTGATGACTGAGGATTGAGGACTGAGGATTGTGGATTGAGGATTGAGGATTGAGGATTGAAGATTGAGTATTGAGGATTGAAGATTGAGGATTGAGTATTGAGGATCGAGGATTGAGAATGAGGGCTGAGGGTTGAGGATTGAGGTTTGAGGATTGAGGACTGAGGATTGAGGATTGATGACTGAGTATTGAGGATTGAAGATTGAGGATTCACGATTGAGGATTGAGGATTGAGAATTGAGGATTGAGAATTGAAGATTGAGGATTGGGGACTGAGCGTTGAGGGTTGAGTGATGAGGATTGATGTTTGTGGATAGAGATTTGAAGATTGCAGATTGAGTATTGAGTATTGAAACCTGTGAATTGAGGATATTCTATTGAGGATTGAGGATTGACAACTGATTGTTGCGGACTGAGGGCTGAAGATTGAGGATTCAGGGTTGAGGATTCAGAATTGAGGTTTGAGGACTCAGGATTGAGGATTGAGGATTGAGGATTGAGGATTGAGGATTGAGGATTGAAGATTGAGTATTGAGGATTGAAGGTTGAGGATTGATAATTGAGGATTGAAGATTGAGTATTGAGGATTGAAGATTGAGGACTGAGGATTGAGGATTGAGGATTGAGGACTGAGGATTGGGGATTGAGTATTGAGCATTGAGGATTGAAGATTGAGGACTGTTGATTGAGGATTGAAGATTGAGGATTAAGGATTGAGGATTGAGGATTGAGGTTTGAGGAATGAGGATTGAGGATTGAGGATTGAGGATTGAGGACGAGGACTGACGGTTGAGGATTGTGGCTTGAGGATTGAGGATTGAGAATTGAGGACGAGGAATGAGGTTTGAGGATGAGGGCTGTGGGTTGAGGATTGAGGTTTGAGGACTGAGGACTGAGGATTGAGGATTGAGAATTGAGGATTGAGGATTGAGGATTGAAGATTGAGGATTGGGTATTGAGGATTGAAGAATGAGGATTGAGGCTTGAGGATTGAGGATTGAGGATTGAGGATTGAAGATTGAATGTTGATGATTGAAGGTTGAGGATTGAGGATTGAGGGTTGTGGATTCAGGACGATGACTGGGGGTTGAGTATTGATGTTTGAGGTCTGAGGATTGAGGACAGACGATTGAGAATTGAGGATTGAGGATTGAGTATTGATGATTGAAGATTGAGGATTGAGGATTGAGGACTGAGTATTGAGCATTGAAGATTGAGGATTCAGGATTGAGGATTGAGGATTGAGGAATGAGGATTGAGGATTGAGGGTTGTGGATTGGGGACCAGGACTGAGGGTTGAATATTGATGTTTGAGGTCTGAGGATTGAGGATTGAGGATTGAGAATTGAGGATTGAGGATTGAGGATTGAGGATTGAAGATTGATGATTGGGTATTGAGGACTGAAGAATGAGGATTGAGGATTGAGGATTGAGGATTGACGATTGAAGGTTGAGTATTGAGGATTGAAGATTGAGGATTGAGGATTGAGGATTGAGGATTGAGGATTGAGGATTGAGGATTGAAGATTGAGTATTGATGATTGAAGATTGAGGATTGAGGATTGAGGACTGAGTATTGAGGATTGAAGATTGAGGATTCAGGATTGAGGATTGAGGATTGAGGAATGAGGATTGAGGATTGAGGGTTGTGGATTGGGGACCAGGACTGAGGGTTGAATATTGATGTTTGAGGTCTGAGGATTGAGGATTGAGGATTGAGAATTGAGGATTGAGGATTGAGCATTGAGGATTGAAGATTGATAATTGGGTATTGAGGATTGAAGAATGAGGATTGAGGATTAAGGATTGAGGCCTGAGGATTGAGAATTGAGATCTGAGGATGAGGACTGAGGGCTGAGGGTTGAGGTTTGAGGAATGAGGATTGAGGATTGAGGATTGAGGACTGAAGATTGAATATTGATGATTGAAGATTGATGATTGAGGATTGAGAGTTGTGGATTGAGGACGAGGACTGAGGGTTGAGTATTGATGTCTGAGGTCTGAGGATTGTGGATTGAGGATTGAGAATTGAGGATTGAGGATTGAGTATTGAAGATTGAGGATTGGGTATTGAGGATTGAAGAATGAGGATTGAGGATTGAGGATTGAGGATTGAGGATTGAAGAGTGAGTATTGAGGACTGAAGATTGAGGATTGAGCACTGAGGATTGAGGATTGAGGATTGGGGATTGAAGATTGAGTATTGAGGACTGAAGATTGAGGATTGTGGATTCTGGAGTGAGGATTGAGTATTGAAGATTGAGGATTGGGGATTGAGGATTGACGATTGAGGATTGAGTATTGAGGATTGAGAATTGAGGATCGAGGATTGAAGATTGAGTATTGAGGAATGAACATTGAGGATTGAGAGTTGTGGATTGAGGACGAGGACTAAGGGTTGAGTATTGATGTCTGAGGTCTGAGGATTGAGGATTGAGGATTGAGAATTGAGGATTGAGGATTGAGTATTGAAGATTGAGGATTGGGTATTGAGGATTGAAGAATGAGGATTGAGGATTGAGGATTGAGGATTGAGGATTGAAGACTGAGTATTGAGGATTGAAGATTGAGGATTGAGCACTGAGGATTGAGGATTGAGGATTGAGGATTGAGGATTGAAGATTGAATATTGATGATTGAAGGTTGAGAATTGAGGATTGAGGGTTGTGGATTCAGGACGAGGACTGAGGGTTGAGTATTGATGTTTGAGGTCTGAGGATTGAGGGTAGAGGATTGAGAATTGAGGATTGAGGATTGAGGATTGAAGATTGAGGATTGGGTATTGAGGATTGAAGAATGAGGACTGAGGATTGAGGATTGAGGATTGAGGATTGAAGATTGAGTATTGACGATTGAAGATTGAGGATTGAGGATTGAGGATTGTGGATTGAGGATTGAGGATTGAGGATTGAGGATTGAGGATTGAGGATTGAGGATTGAGAATTGAAGATTGAGGATTGAGGATTGAGGATTAAAGGTTGAGCATTGAGGATTGAAGATTGAGGATTGATGATTGAGGATTGAGGATTGAGGATTGAGGATTGAGGATTGGGTATTGAAGATTGAGGATTGATGATTGAGGACTGAGGATTGAGGATTGAGGGTTGAGTATTGGGGATTGAGGATTGAAGATTGAGGATTGAGGATTGAGGATTAATGATTGAGTATTGAGGATTGAAGATTGAGAATTGAGTATTGAGGATTGAACATTGAGGACTGAGTGTTGAGGGCTGAGTGATGAGAATTGATGTTTGTCGATAGAGATTTGAAGATTGCAGATTGAGTATTGAGTATTGAAACCAGTGAATTGAGGATATTCTATTGAGGATTGAGGATTGACAACTGATTGTTGAGGACTGAGGGCTGAAGATTGAGGATTCAGGATTGAGGATTCAGAATTGAGGTTTGAGGACTGAGGATTGAGGATTGAGGATTGAGGATTGAGGATTGAGGATTGAGGATTGAAGACTCAGTATTGAGGATTGAAGATTGAGGATTGAGGATTGAGGATTGAGGATTGAGGATTGAGGATTGAGGATTGAGTACTGAAGATGGAGTATTGATGACTGAGGATTGAGGATTGAGGATTGAGGATTGAGGACTGAGGATTGAGGATTGAGGACTGAAGATTGAATATTGATGATTGAAGATTGATGATTGAGGATTGAGGGTTGTGGATTGAGGACGAGGACTGAGGGTTGAGTATTGATGTCTGAGGTCTGAGGATTGAGGATTGAGGATTGAGAATTGAGGATTGAGGATCGAGGATTGAAGATTGAGGATTGGGTATTGAGGATTGAAGAATGAGCATTGAGGATTGAGGATTGAGGATTGAGGATTGAAGATTGAGGATTGAGGATGGAGGTTTGAGGATTGAAGATTGAGTATTGAGGATCGAAGATTCAGGATTGAGGATTGAGGATTGAGGATTGAGGATTGACGATTGAAGATTGAGGATTGGGGACTGAGAGTTGATGGTTGAGTGATGAGAATTGATGTTTGTGGATAGAGATATGAAGATTACAGGTTGAGTATTGCGTATGGAAAACTCTGAACTGAGGATATTCTAGTGAGGATTGAGGATTGACAACTGATTGTTGAGGACTGAGGGCTGAAGATTGAGGATTCAGGATTGAGGATTCAGAATTGAGGTTTGAGGACTGAGGATTGAGGATTGAGGATTGAAGATTGAATATTGATGATTGAAGATTGAGGATTGAGGATTGAGGGTTGTGTATTAAGGACGAGGACTAAGGGTTGAGTATTGATGTTTGAGGTCTGAGGATTGAGGATTGAGGATTGAGAATAGAGGATTGAGGATTGAGGATTGAAGATTGAGGATTGAGGATTGGGTATTGAGGATTGAAGAATGAGGATTGAGGATTGAGGATTGAGGCTTGAGGTACGAGGATTGAGGATTGAGGATTGAGGACTGAGGATTGACGATTGAGTATTGAGGACTGAGGATTGACCATTGAGTATTGAAGATTGAGGATTGATGACTGAGGATTGAGGATTGAGGTATGATGATTGCGGATTGAGTATTGAAAATTGTGTGTTGAGGATTGAATATTGAGGATTGAGGATTGTGGATAGAGGATTGAAGATTGAGTATTGAGGATTGAAGATTGAGGATTGAGGATTGACGATTGAGGATTGAGGATAGAGGTTTGAGGATTGACGATGAGGGCTGAGGGTTGAGGATTGAGGTTTGAGGTCTGAGGACTGAGGATTGAGGATTGAGAATTGAGGATTGAGGATTGAGGATTGAAGATTGAAGATTGGGTATTGAGGATTGAAGAATGAGGATTGAGGATTGAGGATTGAGGATTGGGGACTGAGGATTGAATATTGAGTATTGAGGATTGAGGATTGAAGATTCAGTATTGAGGATTGAAGATTGAGAGTTGAGGATTGAGGATTGAACATTGAGGACTGAGTGTTGATGGTTGAGTGTTTGAGAATTGATGTTTGTGGATAGAGATTTGAAGATTGCAGGTTGAGTATTGAGTATTGAAAACTGTGAATTGAGGATATTCTATAGAGGATTGAGTATTGACAACAGATTGTTGAGGTCTGAGGGCTGAAGATTGAGGATTCAGGATTGAGGATTCAGAATTGAAGTTTGAGGACTGAGGATTGAGGATTGAAGATTGAGTATTGAGGATTGAGGATTGAAGATTGAGATTTGGGTATTAAGGATTGAAGAATGAGGATTGAGGATTGAGGATTCAGGATTGAGGATTGAAGATTGAGGATCGAGGATTGAGGACTGAAGATTGAGGATTGGGTATTGAGGATTGAAGAATGAGGATTGAGGATTGAGGATTCAGGATTGAGGATTGAGGATTGAGGGTTGTGGATTGAGGAGTGAGAATTGAGTATTGATGATTGAGTATTGAGGATTGAAGATTGAGGATTGAGTACTGAGGATTGAGGATTGAGAATTGAGGATTGAGGATTGAGGATTGAAGATTGAGGATTGGGTATTGAGGATTGAAGAATGAGGATTGAGGATTGAGGATTGAGGCCTGAGGACTGAGAATCGAGAACTGAGGATGAGGACTGAGGGCTGAGGATTGAGGTTTGAGGAATGAGGATTGGGGGTTGAGGATTGAGGATTGAGGATTGAGGATTGAGGATTGAGTTCTGAAGATTGAGTATTGATGACTGAGGATTGAGGACTGAGGATTGTGGATTGAGGATTGAGGATTGAGGATTGAAGATTGAGTATTGAGCATTGAAGATTGAGGATTGAGTATTGAGGATCGAGGATTGAGAATGAGGGCTGAGGGTTGAGGATTGAGGTTTGAGGATTGAGGACTGAGGATTGAGGATTGATGACTGAGTATTGAGGATTGAAGATTGAGGATTGAGGATTGAGGATTGAGGATTGAGAATTGAGGATTGAGAATTGAAGATTGAGGATTGGGGACTGAGCGTTGAGGGTTGAGTGATGAGGATTGATGTTTGTGGATAGAGATTTGAAGATTGCAGATTGAGTATTGAGTATTGAAACCTGTGAATTGAGGATATTCTATTGAGGATTGAGGATTGACAACTGATTGTTGCGGACTGAGGGCTGAAGATTGAGGATTCAGGGTTGAGGATTCAGAATTGAGGTTTGAGGACTCAGGATTGAGGATTGAGGATTGAGGATTGAGGATTGAGGATTGAGGATTGAAGATTGAGTATTGAGGATTGAAGGTTGAGGATTGATAATTGAGGATTGAAGATTGAGTATTGAGGATTGAAGATTGAGGACTGAGGATTGAGGATTGAGGACTGAGGATTGGGGATTGAGTATTGAGCATTGAGGATTGAAGATTGAGGACTGTTGATTGAGGATTGAAGATTGAGGATTAAGGATTGAGGATTGAGGATTGAGGTTTGAGGAATGAGGATTGAGGATTGAGGATTGAGGATTGAGGACGAGGACTGACGGTTGAGGATTGCGGCTTGAGGATTGAGGATTGAGAATTGAGGATGAGGACTGAGGTTTGAGGATGAGGGCTGTGGGTTGAGGATTGAGGTTTGAGGACTGAGGACTGAGGATTGAGGATTGAGAATTGAGGATTGAGGATTGAGGATTGAAGATTGAGGATTGGGTATTGAGGATTGAAGAATGAGGATTGAGGCTTGAGGATTGAGGATTGAGGATTGAGGATTGAAGATTGAATGTTGATGATTGAAGGTTGAGGATTGAGGATTGAGGGTTGTGGATTCAGGACGATGACTGAGGGTTGAGTATTGATGTTTGAGGTCTGAGGATTGAGGATAGACGATTGAGAATTGAGGATTGAGGATTGAGTATTGATGATTGAAGATTGAGGATTGAGGATTGAGGACTGAGTATTGAGCATTGAAGATTGAGGATTCAGGATTGAGGATTGAGGATTGAGGAATGAGGATTGAGGATTGAGGGTTGTGGATTGGGGACCAGGACTGAGGGTTGAATATTGATGTTTGAGCTCTGAGGATTGAGGATTGAGGATTGAGAATTGAGGATTGAGGATTGAGGATTGAGGATTGAAGATTGATGATTGGGTATTGAGGACTGAAGAATGAGGATTGAGGATTGAGGATTGAGGATTGACGATTGAAGGTTGAGTATTGAGGATTGAAGATTGAGGATTGAGGATTGAGGATTGAGGATTGAGGATTGAGGATTGAGGATTGAAGATTGAGTATTGATGATTGAAGATTGAGGATTGAGGATTGAGGACTGAGTATTGAGGATTGAAGATTGAGGATTCAGGATTGAGGATTGAGGATTGAGGAATGAGGATTGAGGATTGAGGGTTGTGGATTGGGGACCAGGACTGAGGGTTGAATATTGATGTTTGAGGTCTGAGGATTGAGGATTGAGGATTGAGAATTGAGGATTGAGGATTGAGCATTGAGGATTGAAGATTGATAATTGGGTATTGAGGATTGAAGAATGAGGATTGAGGATTAAGGATTGAGGCCTGAGTATTGAGAATTGAGAACTGAGGATGAGGACTGAGGGCTGAGGGTTGAGGTTTGAGGAATGAGGATTGAGGATTGAGGATTGAGGACTGAAGATTGAATATTGATGATTGAAGATTGATGATTGAGGATTGAGAGTTGTGGATTGAGGACGAGGACTGAGGGTTGAGTATTGATGTCTGAGGTCTGAGGATTGTGGATTGAGGATTGAGAATTGAGGATTGAGGATTGAGTATTGAAGATTGAGGATTGGGTATTGAGGATTGAAGAATGAGGATTGAGGATTGAGGATTGAGGATTGAGGATTGAAGAGTGAGTATTGAGGACTGAAGATTGAGGATTGAGCACTGAGGATTGAGGATTGAGGATTGAGGATTGAGGATTGGGGATTGAAGATTGAGTATTGAGGATTGAAGATTGAGGATTGTGGATTGTGGAGTGAGGATTGAGTATTGAAGATTGAGGATTGGGGATTGAGGATTGACGATTGAGGATTGAGTATTGAGGATTGAGAATTGAGGATCGAGGATTGAAGATTGAGTATTGAGGAATGAACATTGAGGATTGAGAGTTGTGGATTGAGGACGAGGACTAAGGGTTGAGTATTGATGTCTGAGGTCTGAGGATTGAGTATTGAGGATTGAGAATTGAGGATTGAGTATTGAGTATTGAAGATTGAGGATTGGGTATTGAGGATTGAAGAATGAGGATTGAGGATTGAGGATTGAGGATTGAGGATTGAAGACTGAGTATTGAGGATTGAAGATTGAGGATTGAGCACTGAGGATTGAGGATTGAGGATTGAGGATTGAGGATTGGGGATTGAAGATTGAGTATTGAGGATTGAAGATTGAGGATTGTGGATTGTGGATTGAGGATTGAGTATTGAAGATTGAGGATTGGGGATTGAGGATTGACGATTGAGGATTGAGTATTGAGGATTGAGAATTGAGGATCGAGGATTGAAGATTGAGTATTGAGGAATGAACATTGAGGATTGAGGATTGAGGATTGAGGATTGAGGATTGAGGATTGAAGATTGAATATTGATGATTGAAGGCTGAGGATTGAGGATTGAGGGTTGTGGATTCAGGACGATGACTGAGGGTTGAGTATTGATGTTTGAGGTCTGAGGATTGAGGATAGACGATTGAGAATTGAGGATTGAGGATTGAGGATTGAAGATTGAGGATTGGGTATTGAGCGTTGAAGAATGAGGACTGAGGATTGGGGATTGAGGATTGGGGATTGAGGATTGACGATTGAGGATTGAAGATTGAGGATTGAGGATTGAGGATTGAGGATTGAGGATTGAGGATTGAGGATTGAGGATTGAGGATTGAGGATTGAAGATTGAGGATTGAGGATTGAGGATTAAAAGTTGAGCATTGAGGATTGAAGATTGAGGATTGATGATTGAGGATTGAGGATTGAGGATTGAGGATTGAGTATTGAAGATTGAGGCTTGATGATTGAGGATTGAGGATTGAGGATTGAGGATTGAGTATTGAGGTTTGAGGATTGAAGATTGAGGATTGAGGATTGAGGATTAATGATTGTGTATTGAGGATTGAAGATTGAGTATTGAGGATTGAGGATTGAACATTGAGGACTGAGCGTTGAGTGCTGAGTGATGAGAATTGATGTTTGTGGATAGAGATTTGAAGATTGCAGATTGAGTATTGAGTATTGAAACCTGTGAATTGAGGATATTCTATTGAGGATTGAGGGTTGACAACTGATTGTTGAGGACTGAGGTCTAAAGATTGAGGATTCAGGATTGAGGATCCAGGATTGAGGTTTGAGGACTGAGGATTGAGGATAGAGGATTGAGGATTGAGGATTGAGGATTGAGCATTGAGGATTGAGGATTGAAGATTGAGGATTGGGTATTGTGGATTGAACATTGAGGACTGAGGATTGAGGATTGAGGACTGAAGATTGAATATTGATGATTGAAGATTGATGATTGAGGATTGAGGGTTGTGGATTGAGGACGAGGACTGAGGGTTGAGTATTGATGTCTGAGGT
This sequence comes from Calliopsis andreniformis, assembly GCF_051401765.1. Taxonomy (NCBI): domain Eukaryota; kingdom Metazoa; phylum Arthropoda; class Insecta; order Hymenoptera; family Andrenidae; genus Calliopsis; species Calliopsis andreniformis. The sequence goes on along the minus strand of NW_027480459.1, from coordinate 2,994,406 downwards.
CTGAGGATTTAGGATTGAGGATTGAGAATTGAGGATTGAGGATTGAGGATTGAAGATTGAGCATTGGGTATTGAGGATTGAAGAATGAGCATTGAGGATTGAGGATTGAGGATTGAGGATTGAAGATTGAGGATTGAGGATGGAGGTTTGAGGATTGAAGATTGAGTATTGAGGATCGAAGATTGAGGATTGAGGATTGAGGATTGAGGATTGAGGATTGACGATTGAAGATTGAGGATTGGGGACTGAGAGTTGATGGTTGAGTGATGAGAATTGATGTTTGTGGATAGAGATATGCAGATTGCAGATTGAGTATTGCGTATGGAAAACTCTGAACTGAGGATATTCTAGTGAGGATTGAGGATTGACAACTGATTGTTGAGGACTGAGGGCTGAAGATTGAGGATTCAGGATTGAGGATTCAGAATTGAGGTTTGAGGACTGAGGATTGAAGATTGAGGATTGAAGATTGAATATTGATGATTGAAGATTGAGGATTGAGGATTGAGGGTTGTGTATTAAGGACGAGGACTAAGGGTTGAGTATTGATGTTTGAGGTCTGAGGATTGAGGATTGAGGATTGAGGATTGAGAATAGAGGATTGAGGACTGAGGATTGAAGATTGAGGATTTGGTGTTGAGGATTGAAGAGTGAGGATTGAGGATTGAGGATTGAGGATTGAGGAGTGAAGATTGAGTATTGAGGATTGAAGATTGAGGATTGAGGATCGAGGATTGAAGATTGAGTATTGAGGAATGAACATTGAGGATTGAGGATTGAGGATTGAGGATTGAGGATTGAGGATTGAAGATTGAATATTGATGATTGAAGGCTGAGGATTGAGGATTGAGGGTTGTGGATTCAGGACGATGACTGAGGGTTGAGTATTGATGTTTGAGGTCTGAGGATTGAGGATAGACGATTGAGAATTGAGGATTGAGGATTGAGTATTGATGATTGAAGATTGAGGATTGAGGATTGAGGACTGAGTATTGAGCATTGAAGATTGAGGATTCAGGATTGGGGATTGAAGATTGAGTATTGAGGATTGAAGATTGAGGATTGTGGATTGTGGATTGAGGATTGAGTATTGAAGATTGAGGATCGGGGATTGAGGATTGACGATTGAGGATTGAGTATTGAGGATTGAGAATTGAGGATCGAGGATTGAAGAGTGAGTATTGAGGATTGAAGATTGAGGATTGTGGATTGTGGATTGAGGATTGAGTATTGAAGATTGAGGATTGGGGATTGAGGATTGACGATTGAGGATTGAGTATTGAGGATTGAGAATTGAGGATCGAGGATTGAGGATTGAGGATTGAGGATTGAGGATTGAGGATTGAGGATTGAGGATTGAGGATTGAAGATTGAGGATTGAGGATTGAGGATTAAAAGTTGAGCATTGAGGATTGAAGATTGAGGATTGATGATTGAGGATTGAGGATTGAGTATTGAGGATTGAGTATTGAAGATTGAGGATTGATGATTGAGGATTGAGGATTGAGGATTGAGGATTGAGTATTGAGGTTTGAGGATTGAAGATTGGGGATTGAGGATTGAGGATTAATGATTGTGTATTGAGGATTGAAGATTGAGTATTGAGGATTGAGGATTGAACATTGAGGACTGAGTGTTGAGTGCTGAGTGATGAGAATTGATGTTTGTGGATAGGGATTTGAAGATTGCAGATTGAGTATTGAGTATTGAAACCAGTGAATTGAGGATATTCTATTGAGGATTGAGGGTTGGCAACTGATTGATGAGGACTGAGGTCTAAAGATTGAGGATTCAGGATTGAGGATCCAGGATTGAGGTTTGAGGACTGAGGATTGAGGATAGAGGATTGAGGATTGAGGATTGAGGATTGAGCATTGAGGATTGAGGATTGAAGATTGAGGATTGGGTATTGTGGATTGAACATTGAGGACTGAGGATTGAGGATTGAGGACTGAAGATTGAATATTGATGATTGAAGATTGATGATTGAGGATTGAGGGTTGTGGATTGAGGACGAGGACTGAGGGTTGAGTATTGATGTCTGAGGTCTGAGGATTGAGGATTGAGGATTGAGAATTGAGGATTGAGGATTGAGGATTGAAGATTGAGGATTGGGTATTGAGGATTGAAGAATGAGCATTGAGGATTGAGGATTGAGGATTGAGGATTGAAGATTGAGGATTGAGGATGGAGGTTTGAGGATTGAAGATTGAGTATTGAGGATCGAAGATTGAGGATTGAGGATTGAGGATTGAGGATTGAGGATTGACGATTGAAGATTGAGGATTGGGGACTGAGAGTTGATGGTTGAGTGATGAGAATTGATGTTTGTGGATAGAGATATGAAGATTGCAGATTGAGTATTGCGTATGGAAAACTCTGAACTGAGGATATTCTAGTGAGGATTGAGGATTGACAACTGATTGTTGAGGACTGAGGGCTGAAGATTGAGGATTCAAGATTGAGGATTCAGGACAGTGGTTTGAGGACTGAGGATTGAGGAATGAGGATTGTGGATTGAGGATTGAGGATCGAGGATTGAAGATTGAAGATTGGGTATTGAGGATTGAACATTGAGGACTGAGGATTGAGGATTGAGGATTGAGGATTGAGGATTGAAGATTGAATATTGATGATTGAAGGTTTAGAATTGAGGATTGAGGGTTGTGGATTCAGGACGAAGACTGAGGTTTGTGGATTCAGGACGAGGACTGAGGGTTGAGTATTGATGTTTGAGGTCTGAGGATTGAGGATAGAGGATTGAGAATTGAGGATTGGGGATTGAGGATTGAAGATTGAGGATTGGGTATTGAGGATTGAAGAATGAGGACTGAAGATTGAGGATTCAGGATTGAGGATTGAAGAATGAGCATTGAGGATTGAGGATTGAGGATTGAGGTCTGAGGATTGAGGATTGAGGATTGAGAATTGAGGATTGAGGATTGAGGATTGAAGATTGATGATTGGGTATTGAGGATTGAAGATTGAGGATTGGGGACTGAGTGTTGAGGGCTGAGTGATGAGGATTGATGTTTGTGGATAGAGATTTGAAGAATGCAGATTGAGTATTGCGTATGGAAAACTCTGAACTGAGGATATTCTATTGAGGATTGAGGATTGACAACTGATTGTTGAGGACTGAGGGCTGAAGATTGAGGATTCAGGATTGAGGATTCAGGATTGTGGTTTGAGGACAGAGGATTGAGGATTGAGGATTGAGGATTGAGGATTGAGGATTGAGGATTGAAGATTGAGGATTGGGTATTGCGGATTGAATATTGAGGATTGAGGATTGAGGATTGAGTATTCAGGATTGAGGATTCAGTATTGAGGATTCAGGATTGTGGTTTGAGGACAGAGGATTGAGGCTTGAGGATTGAGGATTGAGGATTGAGGATTGAGGATTGAGGATTGAGGATTGAAGATTGAGGATTGGGTATTGAGGACTGAACATTGAGGATTGAGGATTGAGGATTGAGGATTGAGGACTGAAGATTGAATATTGATGATTGAAGATTGAGGATTGAGGGTTGAGGGATGTGGATTGAGGACGAGGACTGAGGGTTGAGTATTGATGTCTGAGGTCTGAGGATTGAGGATTGAGGGTTGAGTATTGAGGATTGAGGATTGAGGATTGAAGATTGGGGATTGGGTATTGAGGATTGAAGAATGAGCATTGAGGATTGAGGATTGAGGATAGAGGATTGAAGATTGAGGATTGAGGATTGAGGTTTGAGGATTGAAGATTGAGTATTGAGGATCGAAGATTGAGGATTGAGGATTGAGGATGGAGGATTGAGGATTGACGATTGAAGATTGAGGATTGGGGACTGAGAGTTGATGGTTGAGTGATGAGAATTGATGTTTGTGGAAAGAGATATGAAGATTGCAGATTGAGTATTGCGTATGGAAAACTCTGAACTGAGGATATTCTAGTGAGGATTGAGGATTGACAACTAATTGTTGAGGACTGAGGGCTGAAGATTGAGGATTCAGGATTGAAGATTCAGGACTGTGGTTTGAGGACTGAGGATTGAGGATTGAGGATTGGGGATTGAGGATTAAGGATCGAGGATTGAAGATTGAAGATTGGGTATTGAGGATTGAACATTGAGGACTGAGGATTGAGGATTGAGGATTGAGGATTGAGGATTGAAGATTGAATATTGATGATTGAAGGTTGAGGATTGAGGATTGAGGGTTGTGGATTCAGGACGAGGACTGAGGGTTGTGGATTCAGGACGAGGACTGAGGGTTGAGTATTGATGTTTGAGGTCTGAGGATTGAGGATAGATGATTGAGAATTGAGGATTGAGGATTGAGGATTGAAGATTGAGAATTGGGTATTGAGGATTGAAGAATGAGGACTGAAGATTGAGGATTGAGGATTGAGGATTGAAGAATGAGCATTGAGGATTGAGGATTGAGGATTGAGGTCTGAGGATCGAGGACTGAGGATTGAGAATTGAGGATTGAGGATTGAGGATTGGAGATTGATGATTGGGTATTGAGGATTGAAGAATGAGGATTGATGATTGAGGATTGAGGCCTGAGGATTGAGAATTGAGAACTGAGGATGAGGACTGAGGGCTGAGGGTTGAGGTTTGAGGAATGAGGACTGACGATTGAGGATTGAGGATTGAAGATTGAGTATTGAGGATTGAAGATTGTGGATTGAGGATTGAGGATTGAGGATTGAGGATTGAAGATTGAGGATTGGGGACTGAGTGTTGAGGGCTGAGTGATGAGAATTGATGTTTGTGGATAGAGATTTGAAGATTGCAGATTGAGTATTGCGTATGGAAAACTCTGAACTGAGGATATTCTATTGACGATTGAGGATTGACAAGTGATTGTTGAGGACTGAGGGCTGAAGATTGAGGATTCAGGATTGAGGATTCAGGATTGTGGTTTGAGGACAGAGGATTGAGGATTGAGGATTGAGGATTGAGGATTGAGGATTGAGGATTGACGATTGAGGATTGGGAATTGAGGATTGAATATTGAGGATTGAGGATTGAGGATTGAGGATTCAGGATTGAGGATTCAGTATTGAGGATTCAGGATTGTGGTTTGAGGACAGAGGATTGAGGCTTGAGGGTTGAGGATTGAGGACTGAATATTGAATATTGATGATTGAAGATTGAGGATTGAGGATTGAAGGTTGTGGATTGGGAACCAGGACTGAGGGTTGAATATTGACGTTTGAGGTCTGAGGATTGAGGATTGAGGATTGAGAATTGAGGATTGAGGATTGAGGATTGAAGATTGAGGATTGGGTATTGAGGATTGAAGAATGAGTATTGAGGATTGAGGATTGAGGCCTGAGGATAGAGAATTGAGGATTGAAGATTGAGTATTGAGGATTGAAAAATGAGGATTGAGTATTGAGGATCGAGGATTGAGAATGAGGGCTGAGGGTTGAGGATTGAGGTTTGAGGATTGAGGACTGAGGATTGAGGATTGATGACTGAGTATTGAGGATTGAAGATTGAGGATTGAGGATTGAGGATTGAGGATTGAGGATTGAGGATTGAGGATCGAGGATTGAAGATTGAAGATTGGGTATTGAGGATTGAACATTGAGGATTGAGGATTGAGGATAGAGGATTGAGGATTGAGGGTTGAAGATTGAATATTGATGATTGAAGGTTGAGGATTGAGGATTGAGTGTTGTGGATTCAGGACAAGGACTGAGTTTTGAGTATTGATGTTTGAGGTCTGAGGATTGAGGATAGAGGATTGAGAATTGAGGATTGAGGATTGAGGATTGAAGATTGAGGATTGGGTATTGAGGATTGAAGAATGAGGACTGAGGATTGAGGATTGAGGATTGAGGATTGAATATTGAGTATTGAGGATTGATGGTTGAGGGTTGAGGATTGAGGATCGAGGATTGAGGATTGAGGATTGAGGATTGAGGACCGAGGATTGAAGATTGAGGATTGAGGATTGAGGATTGAAGATTGAGTATTGAGGATTGAAGATTGAGGATTGAGTATTGAGGATCGAGGATTGAGAATGAGGGCTGAGGGTTGAGGATTGAGGTTTGAGGATTGAGGACTGAGGATTGAGGATTGATGACTGAGTATTGAGGATTGAAGATTGAGGATTGAGGATTGAGGATTGAGGATTGAGAATTGAGGATTGAGAATTGAAGATTGAGGATTGGGGACTGAGTGTTGAGGGTTGAGTGATGAGGATTGATGTTTGTGGATAGAGATTTGAAGATTGCAGATTGAGTATTGAGTATTGAAACCTGTGAATTGAGGATATTCTATTGAGGATTGAGGATTGACAACTGATTGTTGCGGACTGAGGGCTGAATATTGAGGATTCAGGGTTGAGGATTCAGGGTTGAGGATTCAGAATTGAGGTTTGAGGACTCAGGATTGAGGACTGAGGATTGAGGATTGAGGATTGAGGATTGAGGATTGAAGATTGAGTATTGAGGATTGAAGGTTGAGGATTGAGGATTGAGGATTGAAGATTGATTATTGAGGATTGAAGATTGAGGATTGAGGATTGAGGATTGAGGATTGAGGATTGAGGATTGAGGATTGAGGATTGAGGATTGAGGATTGAAGATTGAGGATTGAGGATTGAGGATTAAAAGTTGAGCATTGAGGATTGAAGATTGAGGATTGATGATTGAGGATTGAGGATTGAGGATTGAGGATTGAGTATTGAAGATTGAGGATTGATGATTGAGGATTGAGGATTGAGGATTGAGGATTGAGTATTGAGGATTGAGGATTGAAGATTGAGGATTGAGGATTGAGGATTAATGATTGTGTATTGAGGATTGAAGATTGAGAATTGAGGATTGAGGATTGAACATTGAGGACTGAGTGTTGAGTGCTGAGTGATGAGAATTGATGTTTGTGGATAGAGATTTGAAGATTGCAGATTGAGTATTGAGTAATGAAACCTGTGAATTGAGGATACTCTATTGAGGATTGAGGGTTGACAACTGATTGTTGAGGACTGAGGTCTAAAGATTGAGGACTCAGGATTGAGGATCCAGGATTGAGGTTTGAGGACTGAGGATTGAGGATAGAGGATTGAGGATTGAGGATTGAGGATTGAGCATTGAGGATTGAGGATTGAAGATTGAGGATTGGGTATTGTGGATTGAACATTGAGGACTGAGGATTGAGGATTGAGGACTGAAGATTGAATATTGATGATTGAAGATTGATGATTGAGGATTAAGGGTTGAGTATTGAGGATTGAAGATTGAGGATTGAGGATTGAGGATTGAGGATTGAGGATTGAGGATGAGGATTGAAGATTGAGTATTGATGATTGAAGATTGAGGATTGAGGTTTGAGGACTGTGTATTGAGGATTGAAAATTGAGGATTCAGGATTGAGGATTGAGGATTGAGGAATGAGGATTGAGGATTGAGGGTTGTGGATTGGGGACCAGGACTGAGGGTTGAATATTGATGTTTGAGGTCTGAGGATTGAGGATTGAGGATTGAGAATTGAGGATTGAGGATTGAGCATTGAGGACTGAAGATTGATGATTCGGTATTGAGGATTGAAGAATGAGGATTGAGGATTAAGGATTGAGGCCTGAGGATTGAGAATTGAGAACTGAGGATGTGGACTGAGGGCTGAGGGTTGAGGTTTGAGGAATGAGGATTGAGGATTGAGGATTGAGGACTGAAGATTGAATATTGATGATTGAAGATTGATGATTGAGGATTGAGAGTTGTGGATTGAGGACGAGGACTGAGGGTTGAGTATTGATGTTTGAGGGCTGAGGATTGAGGATAGACGATTGAGAATTGAGGATTGAGGATTGAGGATTGAAGATTGAGGATTGGGTATTGAGCGTTGAAGGATGAGGACTGAGGGTTGGGGATTGAGGATTGAGGATTGAAGATTGAGTATTGAGGATTGAGTATTGAAGATTGAGGATTGATGATTGAAGATTGAGGATTGAGGATTGAGGATTGAGTATTGAGGATTGAGGATTGAAGATTGAGGATTGAGGATTAATGATTGTGTATTGAGGATTGAAGATTGAGAATTGAGGATTGACGATTGAACATTGAGGACTGAGTGTTGAGTGCTGAGTGATGAGAATTGATGTTTGTGGATAGAGATTTGAAGATTGCAGATTGAGTATTGAGTATTGAAACCTGTGAATTGAGGATATTCTATTGAGGATTGAGGGTTGACAACTGATTGTTGAGGACTGAGGTCTAAAGATTGAGGATTCAGGATTCAGGATCCAGGATTGAGGTTTGAGGACTGAGGATTGAGGATAGAGGATTGAGGATTGAGGATTGAGGATTGAGCATTGAGGATTGAGGATTGAAGATTGAGGATTGGGTATTGTGGGTTGAACATTGAGGACTGAGGATTGAGGATTGAGGACTGAAGATTGAATATTGATGATTGAAGATTGATGATTGAGGATTGAGGGTTGTGGATTGAAGATTGAGTATTGAGGATTGAAGATTGAGGATTGAGGATTGAGGATTGAGGATTAAGGATTGTGGATTGAGGATTGAGGATTGACAACTGATTGTTGTGTACTGAGGGCTGAAGATTGAGGATGCAGTATTGAGGATTCAGAATTGAGGTTTGAGGACTGAGGATTGAGGATTGAGGATTGAAGATTGAATATTGATGATTGAAGATTGAGAATTGAGGATTGAGGGTTGTGTATTGAGGACGAGGACTAAGGGTTGAGTATTGATGTTTCAGGTCTGAGGATTGAGGATTGAGGATTGAGAATAGAGGATTGAGGATTGAGGATTGAAGATTGAGGATTTGGTGTTGAGGATTGAAGAATGAGGATTGAGGATTGAGGATTGAGGATTGAGGATTGAAGATTGAGTATTGAGGATTGAAGGTTGAGGATTGAGGACTGAGGATTGAGGATTGAGGATTGAGGATTGAGGATTGAGGATTGAAGATTGAGTATTGAGGATTGAAGATTGAGGATTGTGGATTGAGGATTGAGGATTGAGTATCGAAAATTGAGGATTGGGCATTGAGGATTGACGATTGAGGATTGAGTATTGAGGATTGAGAATTGAGGATTGAGGATTGAATATTGAGTATTGAGGATTGAAGATTGAGAATTGAGGATTGAGGATTGAGGATTGAAGATGAGGGCTGAGGGTTGAGGATTGAGGTTTGAGGACTGAGGATTGAGTATTGGGGATTGCGGATTGAACATTGAGGATTGAGGATTGAGGATTGAGGACTGAAGATTGAATATTGATGATTGAAGATTGATGATTGAGGATTGAGAGTTGTGGATTGAGGACGAGGCCTGAGGGTTGAGTATTGATGTCTGATGTCTTAGGATTGAGGATTGAGGATTGAGAATTGAGGATTGAGGATTGAGTATTGAAGATTGAGGATTGGGTATTGAGGATTGAAGAATGAGGATTGAGGATTGAGGATTGAGGATTGAGGATTGAGGATTGAAGATTGTGGATTGAGGGTTGAGTATTGAAGATTGAGGATTGGGGATTGAGGATTGACGATTGAGGATTGAGTATTGAGGATTGAGAATAGAGGATTGAGGATTGAAGGTTGAGTATTGAGGAATGAACATTGAGGATTGAGGATTGAGGATTGAGGATTGAGGATTGAGGATTGAAGATTGAATATTGATGATTGAAGGTTGAGGATTGAGGATTGAGGGTTATGTATTGAGGACGAGGACTGAGGGTTGAGTATTGATGTTTCAGGTCTGAGGATTGAGGATTGACGATTGAGTATTGAGGACTGAGGATGAACCATTGAGTATTGAAGATTGAGGATTGATGACTGAGGATTGAGGATTGAGGTATGATGATTGCGGATTGAGTATTGAAAATTGTGTGTTGAGGTTTGAATATTGAGGATTGAGGATTGTGGATTGAGGATTGCAGATTGAGTATTGAGGATTGAAGATTGAGGATTGAGGATTGACGATTGAGGATTGAGGATTGAGGTTTGAGGATTGACGATGAGGGCTGAGGGTTGAGGATTGAGGTTTGAGGTCTGAGGACTGAGGATTGAGGATTGAGAATTGAGGATTGAGGATTGAGGATTGAAGATTGAGGATTGGGTATTGAGGATTGAAGAATGAGGATTGAGGATTGAGGATTGAGGATTGGGGACTGAGGATTGAGGATTGAGGATTGAGGATTGAGGATTGAAGATTCAGTATTGAGGATTGAAGATTGAGAGTTGAGGATTGAGGATTGAACATTGAGGACTGAGTGTTGATGGTTGAGTGATGAGAATTGATGTTTGTGGATAGAGATTTGAAGATTGCAGATTGAGTATTGAGTATTGAAACCTGTGAATTGAGGATATTCTATTGAGGATTGAGGATTGACAACTGATTGTTGAGGACTGAGGGCTGAAGATTGAGGATTCAGGATTGAGGATTCAGAATTGAGGTCTGAGGACTGAGGATTGAGGATTGAAGATTGATGATTGAGGATTGAGGATTGAGGATTGAAGACTCAGTATTGAGGATTGAAGATTGAGGATTGAGGATTGAGGATTGAGGATTGAGGATTGAGGATTGAGGATTGAGTACTGAAGACTGAGTATTGATGACTGAGGATTGAGGATTGAGGAATGAGGACTGAGGATTGAGGATTGAGGATTGAAGATTGAATATTGATGATTGAAATAGAGGATTGAGGATTGAGTGTTGTGGATTGAGGACGAGGACTGAGGGTTGAGTATTGATGTTTGAGGTCTGAGGATTGAGGATTGAGGATTGAGAATAGAGGATTGAGGATGGAGGATTGAAGATTGAGGATTTGGCGATGAGGATTGAAGAATGAGGATTGAGGATTGAGGATTGAGGATTGAGGATTGAAGATTGAGTATTCAGGATTGAAGATTGAGGATTGAGGATTGAGGATTGAGGATTAAGGATTGAGGATTGAGGATTGAGGATTGACAACTGATTGTTGTGGACTGAGGGCTGAAGATTGAGGATTCAGGATTGAGGATTCAGAATTGAGATTTGAGGACTGAGGATTGAGGATTGAGGATTGAAGATTGAATATTGATGATTGAAGATTGAGGATTGAGGATTGAGGGTTGTGTATTGAGGACGAGGACTAAGGGTTGAGTATTGATGTTTCAGGTCTGAGGATTGAGGATTGAGGATTGAGAATAGAGGATTGAGGATTGAGGATTGAAGATTGAGGATTTGGTGTTGAGGATTGAAGAATGAGGATTGAGGTTTGAGGATTGAGGATTGAGGATTGAAGATTGAGTATTGAGGATTGAAGATTGAGGATTGAGGATTGAGGATTGAGGATTGAGGATTGAGCATTGAGGACTGAAGATTGATGATTGGGTATTGAGGATTGAAGGATGAGAATTGAGGATTAAGTATTGAGGCCTGAGGATTGAGAATTGAGAACTGAGGATGAGGACTGAGGGCTGAGGGTTGAGGTTTGAGGAATGAGGATTGAGGATTGAGGATTGAGGACTGAAGATTGAATATTGATGATTGAAGATTGATGATTGAGGATTGAGAGTTGAGGATTGAGGACGAGGACTGAGGGTTGAGTATTGATGTCTGAGGTCTGAGGATTGAGGATTGAGGATTGAGAATCGAGGATTGAGGATTGAGTATTGAAGATTGAGGATTGGGTATTGAGGATTGAAGAATGAGGATTGAGGATTGAGGATTAAGGATTGAGGATTGAAGAGTGAGTATTGAGGATTGAAGATTGAGGATTGAGAACTGAGGATTGAGGATTGAGGATTGAGGATTGAGGATTGGGGATTGAAGATTGAGTATAGAGGATTGAAGATTGAGGATTGTGGATTGTGGATTGAGGATTGAGTATTGAAGATTGAGGAGTGGGGATTGAGGATTGACGATTGAGGATTGAGTTTTGAGGATTGAGAATTGAGGATCGAGGATTGAAGATTGAGTATTGAGGAATGAACATTGAGGATTGAGAGTTGTGGATTGAGGACGAGGACTAAGGGTTGAGTATTGATGTCTGAGGTCTGAGGATTGAGGATTGAGGATTGAGAATTGAGGATTGAGGATTGAGTATTGAAGATTGAGGATTGGGTATTGAGGATTGAAGAATGAGGATTGAGGATTGAGGATTGAGGATTGAGGATTGAAGAGTGAGTATTGAGGATTGAGGATTGAGGATTGAGCACTGAGGATTGAGGATTGAGGATTGAGGATTGAGGATTGGCGATTGAAGATTGAGTATTGAGGATTGAAGATTGAGGATTGTGGATTGTGGATTGAGGATTGAGTATTGAAGATTGAGGATTGGGGATTGAGGATTGACGATTGAGGATTGAGTATTGAGGATTGAGAATTGAGGATCGAGGATTGAAGATTGAGTATTGAGGAATGAACATTGAGGATTGAGGATTGAGGATTGAGGATTGAGGATTGAGGATTGAAGATTGAATATTGATGATTGAAGGCTGAGGATTGAGGATTGGGGGTTGTGGATTCAGGACGATGACTGAGGGTTGAGTATTGATGTTTGAGGTCTGAGGATTGAGGATAGACGATTGAGAATTGAGGATTGAGGATTGAGGATTGAAGATTGAGGATTGGGTATTGAGCGATGAAGAATGAGGACTGAGGATTGGGGATTGAGGATTGAGGATTGAAGATTGAGTATTGAGGATTGAAGATTGAGGATTGAGGTTTGAGGATTGAGGATTGAGGATTGAGGATTGAGGATTGAGGATTGAGGATTGAGGATTGAAGATTGAGGATTGAGGATTGAGGATTGAGTATTGAGGATTGAGGATTAAAGATTGAGGATTGAGGATTGAGGATTAATGATTGTGTATTGAGGATTGAAGATTGAGAATTGAGGATTGAGGGTTGAACATTGAGGACTGAGTGTTGAGTGCTGAGTGATGAGAATTGATGTTTGTGGATAGAGATTTGAAGATTGCAGATTGAGTATTGAGTATTGAAACCTGTGAATTGAGGATATTCTATTGAGGATTGAGTGTTGACAACTGATTGTTGAGGACTGAGGTCTAAAGATTGAGGATTCAGGATTGAGGATCCAGGATTGAGGTTTGAGGACTGAGGATTGAGGATAGAGGATTGAGGATTGAGGATTGAGGATTGAGCATTGAGGATTGAGGATTGAAGGTTGAGGATTCGGTATTGTGGATTGAACATTGAGGACTGAGGATTGAGGATTGAGGACTGAAGATTGAATATTGATGATTGAAGATTGATGATTGAGGATTGAGGGTTGTGGATTGAAGATTGAGTATTGAGGATTGAAGATTGAGGATTGAGGATTGAGGATTGAGGATTAAGGATTGTGGATTGAGGATTGAGGATTGACAACTGATTGTTGTGTACTGAGGGCTGAAGATTGAGGATGCAGTATTGAGGATTCAGAATTGAGGTTTGAGGACTGAGGATTGAGGATTGAGGATTGAAGATTGAATATTGATGATTGAAGATTGAGAATTGAGGATTGAGGGTTGTGTATTGAGGACGAGGACTAAGGGTTGAGTATTGATGTTTCAGGTCTGAGGGTTGAGGATTGAGGATTGAGAATAGAGGATTGAGGATTGAGGATTGAAGATTGAGGATTTGGTGTTGAGGATTGAAGAATGAGGATTGAGGATTGAGGATTGAGGATTGAGGATTGAAGATTGAGTATTGAGGATTGAAGATTGAGGATTGAGGACTGAGGACTGAAGATTGAGGATTGGGTATTGAGGATTGAAGAATGAGGATTGAGGATTGAGGATTCAGGATTGAGGATTGAGGATTGAGGGTTGAGGATTGAGGAGTGAGAATTGAGGATTGATGATTGAGTATTGAGGATTGAAGATTGAGGATTGAGTACTGAGGATTCAGGATTGAGAATGGAGGATTGAGGATTGAGGATTGAAGATTGAGGATTGGGTATTGAGGATTGAGTACTGAAGATTGAGTATTGATGACTGAGGATCGAGGACTGAGGATTGTGGATTGAGGATTGAGGATTGAGGATTGAAGATTGAGTATTGAGGATTGAAGATTGAGGATTGAGTATTGAGGATCGAGGATTGAGAATGAGGGCTGAGGGATGAGGATTGAGGATTGAGGATTAAGGATTCAGGATTGAGGATTGAGGATTGACAACTGATTGTTGTGGACTGAGGGCTGAATATTGAGGATTCAGGATTGAGGATTCAGAATTGAGGTTTGAGGACTGAGGATTGAGGATTGGGGATTGAAGATTGAATATTGATGATTGAAGATTGAGGATTGAGGATTGAGGGTTGTGTATTGAGGACGAGGACTAAGGGTTGAGTATTGATGTTTCAGGTCTGAGGATAGAGGATTGAGGATTGAGAATAGAGGATTGAGGATTGAGGATTGAAGATTGAGGATTTGGTGTTGAGGACTGAAGAATGAGGATTGAGGATTGAGGATTGAAGATTGAGGATTGAAGATTGAGTATTGCGGATTGAAGATTGAGGATTGAGGATTGAGGATTGGGGATTGAGGATTGAGGATCGAGGATTGAAGATTGAGTATTGAGGAATGAACATTGAGGATTGAAGATTGAGTATTCAGGATTTGAGATTGACGATTGAGGATTGAGGATTGAGGATCGAGGATTGAGAATTGAGGATTGAAGATTGAGTATTGAGGATTGAAGATTGAGGATTGAGGATTGAGGATTGAGGATTGAGCATTGAGGATTGAGGATTGAGGACTGAGGATTGAAGATTGAGGCTTGAGGATTGAGGATTAAAGGTTGAGCATTGAGGATCGAAGATTGAGGAATGATGATTGAGGATTGAGGATTGAGGATTGAGGATTGAGGACTGAGTATTGAAGATTGAGGATTGATGATTGAGGATTGAGGATAGAGGATTGAGGATTGAGTATTGGGGATTGAGGATTGAAGATTGAGGATTGAGGATTGAGGATTAATGATTGGGTATTGAGGATTGAACATTGAGGACTGAGTGTTGAGGGCTGAGTGATGAGAATTGATGTTTGTGGATAGAGATTTGAAGATTGCAGATTGAGTATTGAGTATTTAATACTGTGAACTGAGGATATTCTATTGGGGATTGAGGATTGACAACTGATTGTTGAGGACTGAGGGCTGAAGATTGAGGATTCAGGATTGAGGATTCAGAATTGTGGTTTGAGGACTGAGGATTGAAGATTGAAGATTGAGTATTGAGGATTGAAGATTGAGGGTTGAGGATTGAGGATTGAGGATTGAGGATTGAGGATTGAAGATTGAGTATTGATGATTGAAGATTGAGGATTCAGGATTGATGATTGAGGATTGAGGATTGAGGATTGAGGATTGAAGATTGAGTATTGATGATTGAAGATTGAGGATTGAGGTTTGAGGACTGAGTATTGAGGATTGAAGATTGAGGATTCAGGATTGAGGATTGAGGATTGAGGAATGAGGATTGAGGATTGAGGGTTGTGGATTGGGGACCAGGACTGTGGGTTGAATATTGATGTTTGAGGTCTGAGGATTGAGGATTGAGGATTGAGAATTGAGGATTGAGGATTGAGCATTGAGGACTGAAGATTGATGATTGGGTATTGAGGATTGAAGAATGAGAATTGAGGATTAAGGATTGAGGCCTGAGGATTGAGAATTGAGAACTGAGGATGAGGACTGAGGGCTGAGGGTTGAGGTTTGAGGAATGAGGATTGAGGATTGAGGATTGAGGACTGAAGATTGAATATTGATGATTGAAGATTGATGATTGAGGATTGAGAGTTGTGGATTGAGGACGAGGACTGAGAGTTGAGTATTGATGTCTGAGGTCTGAGGATTGAGGATTGAGGATTGAGAATTGAGGATTGAGGATTGAGTATTGAAGATTGAGGATTGGGTATTGAGGATTGAAGAATGAGGATTGAGGATTGAGGATTAAGGATTGAGGATTGAAGAGTGAGTATTGAGGATTGAAGATTGAGGATTGAGCACTGAGGATTGAGGATTGAGGATTGAGGATTGAGGATTGGGGATTGAAGATTGAGTATAGAGGATTGAAGATTGAGGATTGTGGATTGTGGAGTGAGGATTGAGTATTGAAGATTGAGGATTGGGGATTGAGGATTGACGATTGAGGATTGAGTTTTGAGGATTGAGAATTGAGGATCGAGGATTGAAGATTGAGTATTGAGGAATGAACATTGAGGATTGAGAGTTGTGGATTGAGGACGAGGACTAAGGGTTGAGTATTGATGTCTGAGGTCTGAGGATTGAGGATTGAGGATTGAGAATTGAGGATTGAGGATTGAGTATTGAAGATTGAGGATTGGGTATTGAGGATTGAAGAATGAGGATTGAGGATTGAGGATTGAGGATTGAGGATTGAAGAGTGAGTATTGAGGATTGAAGATTGAGGATTGAGCACTGAGGATTGAGGATTGAGAATTGAGGATTGAGGATTGGCGATTGAAGATTGAGTATTGAGGATTGAAGATTGAGGATTGTGGATTGTGGATTGAGGATTGAGTATTGAAGATTGATGACTGAGGATTGAGGACTGAGGAATGAGGACTGACGATTGAGGATTGAGGATTGAAGATTGAGTATTGAGGATTGAAGATTGTGGATTGAGGATTGAGAGTTGAGGATTGAGGATTGAGGATTGAAGATCGAGGATTGGGTATTGAGGATTGAAGAATGAGCATTGAGGATTGAGGATTGAGGATTCAGGATTGAAGATTGAGGATTGAGGATTGAGGATTGAGGTTTGAGAATTGAGGATTGAGTATTGGGGATTGCAGATTGAACATTGAGGATTGAGGATTAAGGATTGAGGATTGAGGACTGAAGATTGAATATTGATGATTGAAGATTGATGATTGAGGATTGAGGATTGTGGATTGAGGATTGAGGATTGAGGATTGAAGATTGAGTATTAAGGATTGAAGATTGAGGATTGAGTATTGAGGATTGAGGATTGAGGATTGAAGATTGAGGATTGGGGACTGAGTGTTGAGGGTTGAGTGATGAGGACTGATGTTTGTGGATAGAGATTTGAAGATTGCAGATTGAGTATTGAGTATTGAAACCTGTGAATTGAGGATATTCTATTGAGGATTGAGTGTTGACAACTGATTGTTGAGGACTGAGGTCTAAAGATTGAGGATTCAGGATTGAGGATCCAGGATTGAGGTTTGAGGACTGAGGATTGAGGATAGAGGATTGAGGATTGAGGATTGAGGATTGAGCATTGAGGATTGAGGATTGAAGGTTGAGGATTCGGTATTGTGGATTGAACATTGAGGACTGAGGATTGAGGATTGAGGACTGAAGATTGAATATTGATGATTGAAGATTGATGATTGAGGATTGAGGGTTGTGGATTGAAGATTGAGTATTGAGGATTGAAGATTCAGGATTGAGCATTGAGGATTGAGGATTAAGGATTGTGGATTGAGGATTGAGGATTGACAACTAATTGCTGTGTACTGAGGGCTGAAGATTGAGGATGCAGTATTGAGGATTCAGAATTGAGGTTTGAGGACTGAGGATTGAGGATTGAGGATTGAAGATTGAATATTGATGATTGAAGATTGAGAATTGAGGATTGAGGGTTGTGTATTGAGGACGAGGACTAAGGGTTGAGTATTGATGTTTCAGGTCTGAGGATTGAGGATTGAGGATTGAGAATAGAGGATTGAGGATTGAGGATTGAAGATTGAGGATTTGGTGTTGAGGATTGAAGAATGAGGATTGAGGATTGAGGATTGAGGATTGAGGATTGAAGATTGATTATTGAG